>NC_141600.1:4187500-6600000 GCF_047967505.1 Dipteris shenzhenensis | reverse complement strand
ATTGGAAAACCTGCTTAGTACACCAGTCGCAAAATTGATGTCCGGCCGTGTGTTGCATAAGTAAATCAAATTGCTCACAAGACTTCTGTACTTCGCTTCATCCACCAGTGGTGATGAATCCTCGTTTGAGAGCTTCACGTCAACCTCCATAGGGGTGCCAGCTGTCTTGCACTCAGCCATGCCAAATGCCTTCAGTATCTCTCTAGCATACTTCAGCTATGAGATGAAGACCTATTTTGGCTCTTGCCAAACTTCAATCCCCAAACATAAATGCATCAGCTCGAGGTCTGTCATTTCAAACTCTCTTCCTAGCAAATGCTTTGTCTGTGAGATTTCTCTTCATGGTTCCCTGTTATGACAAGGTCATCCACATAAAGGACCATGATCATACACCTGCCTTCTCTGAAGATATACAAATTTGCATCAGATGGGCTCCTCTTGAACCATTTCACAGAAAGTAGGCATCAATCCACTGGTACCATGCTCATGGGGCATGTTTCAGCCCGTAAAGTGCCTTCTTCAGTTTACAAACTTTACCTTCTGAACCGGGGATCACAAAACCTGGTGGTTGTTCCTCGTATACCTCCTCCTTGAGATCTCCATTCAGAAAGGCGGATTTTACATCCATTTGAAACATGGGCCAACTTCCCTGGGCTGCTAAAGCCAAAACACTGCGAATTGTGGTTAGTCAAGCTGTGGGAGCAAAAATATCCTGATAATCAAAACCATGTACCTGTGTGAATCTTTTGCCACGAGCCAAGCCTTGTACTTATTCGTGCCATCGAACTTGTATTTGGTCTTGTACACCCACTTGATGCCGATTACCTTGCATTTTGGTGGTCGATCCACAAGGTCCCAAGTGTTGTTCTTCATTATGGAGCCATACTCCGACTGCATAGCCTCCATCCACGTATCATCACCTTGTGCCTTTTCAAGACACTTGGGTTCTTCAGCACGGATCAACTCTGTCATCAAAGCATAGTTGACCAAGTGTTCCTGCGCCCTTCTTTGCTCCTCTAATCTCTTGGACTGACGGTGTTCGAATGGTTCCTTCTCAATGGTTGGAGGTTCTCTGCCATCCAAAAGCTGCTTTACCCACTTCGAGAATGGCCGTTGCCGTTGTGATTTTGCAGGCTCTTCTTCCTCTTCTTTATTTTGAATCCTCCCAAGCACTATTGGGGGAGTTCGGTCTGCCACTGGTGCTTGCACTGGATGGATATCCTGGTTCTGGTTGTTTGGGAAGGAAGCATCCTCCTCCAATTAATGTAGCTGTTTCGAGAAGACCACATCGTGACTTACTATTACCTTCTTGGTAATAGGGTTATAGAGATGGTAACCCTTCGCCTCTTCACTGTAGCCCAAGAAAATACACTTCCGGCTCTTCGGTTCCCATTTGGTCCTGTTAGCATCAGGGACATGCACAAAATAGTCATAGCCAAAAACTCTGAAATGTGCAACTGAAGGTTTCTTACTAGAAAAGGCCTGCAGTGGAGTCATCCCATTCACAGCCTTCGTGTAGCTACGATTCAGAATGTAAACTACCGTGTTACATGCTTCAGCCCAGAAAGTCTTTGGATAATCTTTCCCTTTCATCATACTCCTGCCCATTTCACAGATGATGCGCATCTTGCATTCTGCTACTCCATTTCGCTGTGATGTATGTGGCGGGGGTTTCTACCTCTTGATCCTGTGACTTTTGCAATAACTTTCGAATTCACTTGATGTGAACTCTCCACCTCTGTCTGATCTCAACTTCTTCACCTTCCTCCCTGTTTCTTTCTCGACCATTACATGCCATTCTTTGAACTTACTAAAAGCCTCATCTTTAATCTTCAGGAAGTTTATCCATATTCTTCTACTGTAGTCATCGATCAGCGTCATGAAGTAGTAGGAACCACTCAAAGCTTCCATCTCCATCTTTCTACAGAGGTCCGTGTGAATGAGCTCTAGAGGAGCCTTTGCTCTGCTGGCCTGTTTAGGAAAGGGCTGCCGATGCTGCTTGCCCATCATGGAAGCTTCACATACATCGGGCAGATCTGTAATTTCTAGTAGGTCTGCAATCATTCCACTTTTATGCATCTCCTTTAAAGAACTAAGGTTTAGATGACCAAACCTCTCATGCCACAGCTTAGTGTTCACATCGGCTTGAGCATTGAAAGCTGAAAGTTCATAGATGTTGTTGTGTCATGTACCTTTACCAATGACCTTTCCTCAAAGATCCAAAATCTGTGCACCATTCTTATCGAATTGAACTTTGAGGTCCCGATCCGTGATTGCAAAAACGGACAACAAGTTCCTCTTGATATCTAGCACATAAAGAACATCGGACAAATGTTTTACAACTCCATCTGACTTGAGAGCAATCGTACCTTTTCCTTTTGCTGGACATTTTGCATCATTGTCGACTGCTACTAGGATGTCATTCCCTACCGATTGTAGAGAGGTATACCAATCCTTCCAATTGGTCATGTGGCGTGATGCACCACTGTCAATAATCCAAGGTTCATCCGTAGGTACATGAACTGCCTCCATGCAAATCTCCTCAATTGCTATGAACAGCTCTACTGGTATTGCCTACATGCTATTGCTGGACTCTTTCTCTGCTCCCTTCTTCTCATCTGCAATCTTCTTTCGGCACTCATTCTGCTTGTGCCCTGCCTTGTTACAATAGAAGCACTTGATCTTCTTCTTTCTCTTTTTATCATAAGAAGAAGATGGGTTACCAGAGTCCTTACCCTTACCTTTCTTTGATCTAGCATAGAAAGCTGAATCTTCTCTAGTCCTCGTCTTTTGATGCATCTCTTCCTCCAGAAGCATCGCATTGAAATCCTCAAAGTTGAGGGGCGGATTTTTGTTCTACGTATTCAGTGCCGTAACAAGACCATCGTACTTTGGTGGAGGATCCGTATGTACCTTCGTGCTAAATTCTCGCTGGTGATGGTGATGCCAATCACAGTCATCTGATCGTGCAGATTCTTCACCCTAGTGATGAACTTCTCTGCCGTTGATAGTTTCTCGTTCGCAATTTGAGTCTCTAGATACTGAATCCGCATTTGATTCGTGGCCTCCTACTGATTTTTCAAGACCATCCATGCCTCCTCCGCTGTGGTGACATGTTGAATTAATGCCATGATGTAGTCACTTACACTGCAGATAATAGAACACAGCGCATCTGCATTTCTTCTTGTCCACGCGAGAATCTCATCCGCAGTTGGTACTATGTATTGTCCTGCATTGGCTGGATCCGGTCTTGCAATCGGCTTCACGTCCATCCCAGTAGCAGTATCCCAAAGCTCATATGTGCTTAGGATGGTCTTCATCTTGAACTTCCAGAGTGGATAGTTAGTGCCGTCCAACTTTTCGCTTTCGCCGAATGGTGGGATTCGCAGTCTTGTGGGCTGGGCCATCTCTCACAATGTGCTCGCAAACAAAAACACACTACCAAATCTTCTTGCTAGAGTCCAGGCTCTGATACCATGTAAGAAAATAATACAACGTCCGTGCTCAACAGATAACAGGATCTCGTATGCAAGAGAGAAAACAGATAATATGGAGAATAAAAAATTTGATTACTGTAAAACTGATACAATAGATGGCGTTGCCTCCTAGTCGTGTGCTCCTGTGAAAGAAGCTTCGATGGCATGCTGGAAATAGTAGAGGATGGAGGCTGGATGCTAAGGAATCAGGGTTGTTGTAGCTAGTGATGAAATGGGCTTCACAGGCTTGCTCTTATATAGCCACCAGTCGTAGTCGGTTAGACCCAATTGGGTGACCGACCCAGTCTGCCCAAAATGGCCGACTGGGGGTCTCAGTCTCGAAATAGGCCACCGACCACACGATAGAACCAGTGCGCAAAATAGAGCAACTAGCCTATGGTCTCCGTTCGGTCCAGAGCCATCCGGGATCATTTGAGGCTCCAAACGGGCCCTGAAACCCGAGAGTGGGTTGCCCCAGGAAATGCTCTGTCTACCCTCAATGCGGTCAGTCATGGGATGCCTTCCCGCACTTGCATGTAGCTTAATTGGCAGTGTGCCAACTCCGTCCAACCATTAGGCCACACATGGCCCCCATCTAGTGTCAAAACCAGGATCTACCGGATAATTGAGCTACTCAAATGCCTTCTCCTCATATGGGGGGCTTACAAGTAGAGTTAGCTGGTTCCCGCATAGTTACACGAGAGTGGAGCATTGATATCTAATAGAGACCTCCACAAAGTTTCAAGAGATTAAAGTTTTTCATCCTGATTCTTTCAATGAGTGTGTTATGACCTCATCAATGTGGCTTCCCACTTTCGGGCTGCACAAAATGGTTTGGATGTGGTGTTGAAGCATTTATGAATAGAAAAGTGCGAGTCATGATCAATGAGTGCCACACACGATTTCTTGAACTATAAATTGGTAAAGAAATTAAAGTTAAAGGAAAGTCATAGTGAGCATTAGTATGTGGTCACACTGTTTTGACAATGACACATGGGATACAATAATCCAAGATGTACCCCTTGTCATACAAGGTCATGATATCACTCTTAATTTTCAAGTCATGCACATTACTTGTGCATATGCCATCCTTGGTCAAAATGGCTATTTAGTTTAGGCCCCACATTAGTATTTACACGAGTCTTCTTAGTTTAAAATCAATGGTCATGTTATGTTACTCCATGGTGAAAAGAATGTGCTTGCACGTTCCATTCCATATAGAACTCACTATTATTGTATAGACTACTACCTAACATATATGTTTTTTGTGTTATATGCATGTGATTTTGATCTTGTTGGTGGAATTAAATAATTTGCATTATGTTTAACTTCTTTTATGTTTGAATTTGTGGGTTTAAGAAAATATCTTTGTCTTTTTTACATAGTTCATTGCGTAAATGTTTAGCACTTAAACCATTTTGGTGAACCTTTGTACATTGTTTCAAGAATGAATTAACTCTAAGGGTAGGGAAAGTGCCTTAGTAAAGTCCTCGGTATGATTCTGTTGAGAGCTTCTTAAGTTTAAGATAGCTATGGCTACCAAATGTTATGATCAATCTAAGTTTACCCTTTTTGGTGGAAATGGATATAATAAGATATGTCATAGGAGCTGTTCTAAGGTGGCAATTTTTTTAAGGAAGAAGTTGGACCTTATCGAAGAAATGTATATAGTAAAAAAGGAAATGTATGTTACGGTGCATACATTCAAGAAATGGTGTCATTGTCGTACGATGCCTAGTTCTAAGATAAGTTTGGGTATTGCTAGCATCAAATAGCTATCTATGTAAAGGATGTTGAAAGGTGAAATTCTCATCACACAAGTTGTTTGAAAATTTGATCTTGACAATTACAATGGGTAGTCGACTCAAGGACTTATATACTAATGGTTAACATATTTAGTGGGTGTAATGATTGGTTCATTGTTTGCTTAGGTGTAGCCATTTTTGGTGAGGTTTAGGGAATTTTCTATATATAGGTATCTTGCATGTGCGATGGGAAATGCTCACCAAACCTGCAAATCCTTGAAAAACACAGCAACACTCTTCGAAAATATGCACAAACTCTCAAAACTCACAAACGGAAGAGATAGAACAAGCATGCTGGGTACAATCTCCCCCCATAGGAGTGGTGCTCTCCTTCCACCTCATATGTATTTATGTATATTTCCCAAAAAGCTTCTGAACAAAAATCATAGAAAAGCCTCTGTGCTTTCCTCCATACACCTTTTTACAAAAAGCCCATCCACCTTTTAGAATAGCTGGCTTTTTCTAACATTAGTTTATACACTTAGCCAAGCCACTAATATTCCAAAATTCAAATATGTACATAAGCTTTTGTAATATCAAAAATTAGGCATAATCCTTATTCATCCTCGCATCATTGGAGTTATGCCTACGTTCCCAAAATATGGCAGATTATGCTTGCCAGATGCCATTGCCCGATCAATTACTCTTCCCTTAGATTCACACGATCAATAGTAATGAAATATTTCAAGCATAAGATAACCTTGGAATTAATCACCACAATCAATCAACCTTTCAGTATTATAACAACGCAACATCAATAAATCATAGATGAATGGTGCACACCGACACATACCATCTCATGGTGCACCTGATGCTATACATGAATAAAATCATACGGATGGTGCACACATGCTACACATACCATCATCGTGTAATGGTGCACACAATGCTACACACTCATACAGTCACAGCCAAAATGCTAGAGAAATCTTCAATAAATCGATCAGCAACCTCTACTTGGTGCTTAAGGCGGGTCAATGGAGTAGGAATGGTCTTTCCATAGACTATTTGGAATAGAGATTTGCCTGTAGCAGAGTGCTTAGAGTTATTGTAGGCAAATTGTAATGTGTATAAATTTGTCCCAATTGCTTGGTTAACCAGACATGTAACATGTCACAAAGAGTATTTTATGTGACCTCGGTTTGGCCATTAGACACGGGATGAAAAGCAGTGGAAAAATCTAGCTTCGTACCAAGATTGTCAAAGAGTGCGGTCTAGAAGTTACTACAAAATTTACCATCCTGGTTTGACACGATTATTTTTGGAAGGCCATGGTGTATAAAGATGTTCTTGATGAACAAATGAGTAGCCTGAACTACGGTCAAGGTCTTCTTACAAGGAATAAAGTAAGCTTGCTTACTAAATATATCAATGATAGTCCAAATTATATCAAAACCTGAGCTAGTTGTAGGAAATCCAATAATTAAGTCCATAGAAATCTGCTCCCATGGGCCATCAGGAATTGGTAAAGGCATAAGTAAACCTTAATATTTGCCCTTGTAGCTCTTGACTTTTTGACAAATAAGACACCAGAAAAAATCTTGAATTACAGTCTGATACGTAGCAACGATGCCTCTATGTCCCATGTAGGGTGGCTGATGTACCTCCTCTAGTACCAAGCGTCGAAACGGTGCAGTGACACACAAGCACTTTTCGTAGAATAGATAGTCATTATGAATGGAATACGAGGCCATAGGGGTGCTATTAACTTGCTTAATCTTATGCCAAATTTCTGAAAAGTCTCGATCAGTAGGATAGTCTGCCTTCATAGGCTCGAAAGGGTCTCCCTCGATGACTAAGATATTATTTATGCTAGGTCGACAGCTCAGTGCATCGGCAACTACATTGTCTTTGCCTGGTTGATACTAGATCATCGGTTTAAAGCTATCAATAAAGGCACCCCATTTAATGTGCCGATTCGAGATCATCGGCTATGTAAGGAGATGTCTAAGACTCTGGTGGTCAGTCTTAATGAGTAACTCGGAACCCATAAGATAGTGTTTCCAGAGTTTAAGGGGATGCACCACAGCAGCTAGTTCTTTATCATACGTGGAATAGTTTAACTCTGTTGGTTTTAATTTACGTGACTCGAATGCAATTGGATGGTTATCTTGCATGAGCACAACCCCAAAACCCTATCCACTAGCATGAGTAGCCATGACGGAGAAGGGTCTCGTAAAGTCCGGCATGGTCAAAACTGGTGTGTGCGTCATTGCACTCTTAAGTCATTGAAAAGCTAAAGTGTGCTAAGAGAAAGCACGAGTCTTACGTAGTAGTTCAGTTTATCTTTAGGTTGTGGCCAGTTTACTATCACTTCTACCTTCTTGGGATCTACTCGAATGCCTTCAGCTAAAACAATGTGTCCAAGATATTCAATTTCAGGCTGGAAAAAAGAACTTTTCTCCGGGTTGGCATACAGTTGGTTCTCACAATAAAGAGAGAAAACAAGATCTAAGTGTTCTCATGTTCCTCCCGACTCTCGCTATAAATCATGATATCATCAAAGAAAACTACCACAAAGTCTTGATAGGGTAGGAAGATATGATTCATCATCCGACTAAATGTGGCAGGTGCGTTGGTCAATCCAAAAGGCATAACAAGAAATTCATAGTGACCAGTTTGGGTTCTCAAAGCAGTCGTGAAAATATGGGGCTCGATCACTCTCACTTGATGATATCCAGACTTAAGATCGATCTTGATAAAGATTGTGGATCCTTTCAACTTGTCGAGTAGATCATCAACTCTCAGAATGGGGTATTGATTTTTCACTGTGATTTTATTTAAGGCACGATAATCGATGCACATTCGGAAAGTTTCATTTTTCTTCTTGACAAGAAGAACGGGTGCCCCAAATGGTGAGCTACTAGGTCTCTACTAGGTTGAATTAGGCTTCAAGCCAAAAGATCTTCTCTTTGGGATTGAATCTCTTGCTGCTTAATAGGATTGTGCTTATATGGTGATTTACATGGTGGTGCGCTACCTGGAATAACATCAATGTTATGATCCTCAGGTCTAGATTGAGGTAGGCCAGGGGGTAAGTTTCCATAAAGTAGTCATCATAGGTAGCTAGAAAAGGATCCAAAGGCTCTTGCTTAGCTTTCTTAGTCTCAACACTTGGCTCAATCTTATTGACCATAACCAGATATGTCTTCTCACATTTGTGCAAAGCTCTTTTAGCTTGGGTATGTGACAATATAGGCCAAGAGGGAAGGTTCTTGTCACATTCTAGAGTCATAGTCTCAACGCCTTGAGTCAGAGTAATGGTGCATTCAAGATAATTAGGTTTGGCATTATGATCGACATGCCAGGGCATCCCTAGAATGAGATCTTGCTCACGCAAAGGAGTGACTAATTAATCACAGCTCTCAACTAATGGCCCTACAGTCACCTCAAGATCCTTAACCATTTGCAAACAATTATAATTCGATCCTTGAAAAGCTGATTTGACTTTATATTTTGTTTTGATGGTTGGGAGCCCTAATTTTTCAACTAAACGTTGCGAAATGAATTCATGGGTGCTTCCATCATCATATAAGACACTATGTTCTTTTTTGTGCAATAGTGTAGTCATACGTAACAAAGAAGTACGAAAATAAGATGCACCTTTACCTGAATAACACTTACCTGAAGCGATGTAGTCAGCATCTTTAGTGTCATTGTCCTCATCCTCACCCTCTTGCTTGAAAGATTTATCATGGGATCCATCATCAATGTAGTTGATCCGTACGGAGTTGTTGCATTGACTATTACCGTTGGTACGTCCATTGGTTCTCCCTCCATTGCCTCCGTTGTTGTTGGTAGCATTCTTTGCTTGGGTACCTATCTTGTGTGTAGCAAGTGGATTCTTTGGACATTCATAAGAGTAGTGTCCCTTCTCTTTGCATTCGTAACATGTGACAAGTTCTTTGGTTCTTCGATTAATGCATAACTTAGCAGGTTTCCAATTAGGCTTACCATCATATCTACCAACTTTACCACTTACACCCTCCTACTTGAAGTACGAAGTATTCTTCTTTGCTCGAGGGGTGCAAGTAGCAAAGCTTCTTCCCTACTTTCTTTCTGACTCTAATGCCAAATCCATAGCATCAGAAGCTATAGATGGTCGAAGCAAACGTAAATCAGCACGAATAGTAGGGCGTAAACCCTCAACAAAGGTATGACATTGCTCCTTTCGAGACACTTTCTCAAGAGTTTGCAATTGAAGTAGAGAGGAAAGATATTTCTCAGTGTATGCATCCACACTCTCATTATCCAACTGCCTCAATCTTCGCCATTGCCTACAAGTATCCTCTTCAAACTGTGCAGGTAGGAAGCACTTTTTGATTTTATCTTTGAATGCTTCCCATGTCTTTGGAACATGAGTGCTTTCGGCAACCACACTCCACCATAATTGTGCACTGCTTGTCATGTGACTTGCAACAAGCTTTACCTTGTCGATCTCATGCAAAGGAGTGACTAAGAAATCACGGCTCTCAACTAATGGCCCTGAAGTCACCTCAAGATCCTTAACCATTTGCAAAAAATTATAATTCGATCCTTGAAAAGCTGATTTGACTTTATATATTTGTTTTGATGGTTGCAATCCCTAACTTTTCAACTAAACGTTGCGAAATGAAATCATGGGTGCTTCCATCATCAAATAAGACACTATGTTCTTTTTCGTGCAATAGTGCAGTCATATGTAACAAAGAAGTACAAAAACAAGATGCACTTTTACCGGAATAACACTTACCTGAAGGGTTGTAGTCAGCATCTTCAGTGTCATTGTCCTCATCCTCGCCCTCTTGCTTGAAAGATTTATCATGGGATCCATCATCAATGTGGTTGATCCGTGCAGAGTTGTTGCGTTGACTATTACCATTGGTACATCCATTGGTTCTCCCTCCATTGCCTCCGTTGTTGTTGGTAGCATTCTTTGCTAGGGTACCTGTCTTGTGTGTAGCAAGTGGATTCTTTGGACATTCATAAGAGTAGTGTCCCTTCTCTTTGCATTCGTAACATGTGACAAGTTCTTTGGTTCTTCGATTAATACGTGCATCCAGGAGTAATTGTACTAGGGTTAGTCTAACCATTGGTTTACCATCTCAGTAGTCCAGTTGGCTGCCATATTAGCAGTTGCCTATCTGCCACATGTCAGTGCCACATTAGCTTCCTATCAGCCCTACCACATCAGCACCTACCACATGTCAAGGCCACGTCAGCTGCATGCACTGCCACGTCAGTTGTCTGTCAGGCCTGCCATGTCAGCACCATGTGTCAGATCCCTCTACCATGTGTCTCCTGTGCCACGTGAGCCTAAGGTTCCAAACCTTGGCTGACTGATGCGCATCGTGCGTCGCACTGATGCATTAGTCGTCGTTGTGGTAATAGGCCTCATCAATTCGGTGACTATCTCCTTTACTCAGGTACACTTGCGCTTGCACATCATGCTCACCTCGATGCTTTTACATGGTCATGGTACCTGAAGGCTTACTTTCCGTTGGGCGTTCTACGCCAAAGCCTACACTCTTCAATCTTGGATCGTCACTTCCTTGGAAGAAAATGAGACCTTAGGCTCTGATACCAATGAAATCGCTAGCTCTCTCTCATGGATATTCACGCTCGTAATTATCCATAGAAAAACTCATAAGAGCTCTCTCTCTCTGCGTCAATAAATCCAGAGCTGCCCAATGGAGAATCACCCATAGTATAAACAAAAAAATCCCTGCGTCTCTTCTGGCTTCTGCAACATCTAGTGCCCGCTCTCAGAATCGACGATGGAACTTGGAAATCCCATCAGAAAATCTCCAAAATCTCCTTTTGTAGGTCACGTGAAGCTCACACCTTCTGGATTAGCATTCGTCGTTTGAGTGCATCAATTCATCCATCAGCGCATGTCTGTATCTTTGTCAAAATACATGGGCCTACCTTGGACTATGCCTTGGTCGTCGCCTTTATCGTACGCTTGGTGGAGCTAAGGTGTGGGTGTGTGTTCACAGACTTCGACCTGTCTATGTACGAACAACTTCTTTTGCTGTGATTTTTTTTTTCGCCGCATGTTTTCCTGCCTGCGAACCATTCTCCATTGTTCGCTTTTGCTTTTTCGAACTTCATTACACTCTTGTGCACGATGTCTGTAATTTGATGCGTGCTGTGATTTCTTATTCGAGGATGCGGGGTGCGTGTGCTTCTCATGTTATGGACGATGAACCCTAGCTTTGATACCACTGCGATGGGAAATGCTCACAGAACCTGCAAATTCTTGAAAAACACAGCAACACTCTTTGAAAATATGCACAAACTCTCAAAACTCACAAATGAAAGAGATAGAATAAGCGTGCTGGGTGTAATCTCCCCCCATAGGAGTGGTGCTCTCCTTCCACCTCCTTTTTTTATTTTCGTCGCATGTTTTCCTACCTGCGAACCATTCTGCGCTGTTCGATTTTGTTGTGTTGAACTTCGTTGTGCTCTTGTGTGTGGTGTCCACAATCTGATGCATGCTGTGGTTTTTTGTTCGAGGACACAGTGTGCTATGGACAACGAACCCTGGCTCATATACCACTGTGACAGGAAACGCTCACGGAACCTGCAAATCCTTTAAAAACACATCAACACTCTTCGAGAATACGCACAAACTCTAAAAACTCACAAACGAAAGAGATAGAAAAAGCATGCTGGGTACAATCTCCCCCCATAGGAGTGGTGCTCTCCTTCCACCTCCTATGTATTTATGTATATTTCCCAAAAAGCTTCCGAGCAAAAATCATACAAAATCCTGTGTGCTTTCCTCCATACACCCTTTTACAAAAAGGCCATCCACCTTCTAGAATAGTTAGCTTTTTCTTAAAATAAAGCTTTTTCTAACTTTAGTTTATAGACTTAGCCAAGCCACTAATATTCCAAAATTCAAATATGTACATAAGCTTTTGTAATATAAAAAATTAGGCATAAGCCTTATTCATCCTCGCATCACTGGAGTTGTGCCTACGTGTCCAAAATATGGCAGATCATGCTTTCCAGATGCAATCGCTCGATCAATTACTCTTCCCCTGGATTCACACGATCAATAGTAATGAAATATTTCAAGCATAAGATAACCTTGGAATTAATCACCACAATCAATCAACCTTTTAGTATAGCAATGCAAAATCAATAAATCACAGATGAATGGTGCACATATGCGACACATACCATCTCATGGTGCACTTGATGCTATACATGAATAATATCGTACGGATGGTGCACACATGCTACACATACCATCATCGCGTAAGTGGTGCACACAATGCTACACACTCATACAGTCGCAACCGTATATCCAACCATGTAGGAGCACACATGCATCACTATGGAACAGTGAGCACACATGCATCAGCTATGCGACAAAAATGCTGGATCTCACTACACTAAATACTGAAGGATTAAATTAATGGGATAATTCCAATTCTCGTAACATCCCTCTTGCTTGAAGTCGCAATTGCCCTCAATTGCATGACAAAAAAGTAGTCAATAAATCAGAGTACTGGGGAAAATATCGCTCGGGCATCCACTTAGCATCCTCAACGGGGTGGTTCTTAAATGTAAGAAGATAAGTAGGATACGAGTTTCCATGTCTCGTTTGAGTGATTTGATGATCAATGATCTGGTCTAGATCTAAGAGTTGGGTCTCTTCTTGAAGCAACGGTGCATCATCTAAAATAGGTCAAACTGGTGGGACTCCATGGAAGGGTTCGGGAGGTGCACATGAAAAGAATTATGAATTTTCCAAAAACCTTGATATTTTCCCTTATAGCTCTCGACTTTTTGACAAATAAGACATTGTGCAACAAAAGCGGCAACATCAACTTTGAGCTTAGGCCAGAAAAAATCTTGAATTTCAGCCTGATACATAGCAGCGATGCCTCTATGTCCCATGTAGGGTGGTTGATGAACCTCCTCTAGTACCAAGCGTCGAAACGGTGCAGTGACACACAAGTGCTTTTCATAGAATAGATAGTCATTATGAATGGAATACGAGGCCATAGGGGTGCTATTAGCTTGCTTAATCTTATGCCAAGTTTTTGAAAAGTCTCGATCAGTAGGATAGTCCACCTTTATAGGCTCGAAAGGGTCTCCCTCAATGACTAAGATATTATTTATGCTAGGTCGATGACTCAGTGCATCGTTAACTACATTGTTTTTGCCTGGTTGATATTGGATCATCAGTTTAAAGCTATCAATAAAGGCAGCCCATTTAATGTGCCGATCTGAGATCACCGGCTGAGTAAGGAGATGTTTAAGACTCTGGTGATCAGTCTTAATGAGTAACTCGGAACCCATAAGATAGTGTTTCTAGAGTTTAAGGGCATGCACCATAGCAGCTAGTTCTTTATCATACGTGGAATAGTTTAGCTCTGCTAGTTTTAATTTACATGATTCGAATGCATTTGGATGGGTAATCTTGCATGAGCACAGCTCCAGAACCCTGTCCACTAGCATCAGTAACCATGACAGAGAAGGGTCTCGTAAAGTCTGGCATGGTCAAAACTGGTGTGTGCGTCATTGCACTCTTAAGTCGTTGAAAAGCTAAAGTGTGCTAAGAGAAAGCACGAGTCTTACACAGTAGTTCGGTTAATGGATGTGCCTTGTATGCAAAATTTCTTACAAATCTGCGATAGAAACTACACAGACCTAGAAAAGATCATAACTCATGGATATCTTTAGGCTGTGGCTAGTTTACTATCACTTCTACCTTCTTGGGATCTACTCGAATGCCTTCAGCTGAAACAATGTGTCCAAGATATTCAATTTTAGGCTGGAAAAAAGAACTTTTCTCCGGGTTGGCATATAGTTGGTTCTCACATAAAAGAGAGAAAACAAGATCCAAGTGTTCTCATGTTCCTCCCAACTCTCGCTATAAATCATGATATCATAAAAAAAACTACCACAAAGTCTTGATAGGTTAGGAAGATATGATTCATCATCCGACTAAATGTGGCAGGTGCATTGGTCAATCCAAAAGGCATGACAAGAAATTCATAGTGACCAGTTTGGGTTCTAAAAGCAGTGTTGAAAATATCAGGCTCGATCACTCTCACTTGATGATATTCAAACTTAAGATTGATCTTGCTAAGGATTGTGGATCCTTTCAACTTGTCGAGTAGATCATCAACTCTTGGAATGGGGTATCGATTTTTCACTATGATTTTATCTAAGGCACGATAATCGATGCACATTCAGTAAGTTCCATTTTTCTTCTTAACAAGAAGAAGGGGTGCCCCAAATGGTGAGCTACTAGGTTGAATTAGGCCTCTAGCCAAAAGATCTTCTATTTGGGATTGAATCTCTTGCTGCCTAGTAGGATTGTGCCTATATGGTGATTTACACGGTGGTGCGCTACTTGGAATAAGGTCAATCTTATGATCCTCAAGTCTAGATTGAGGTAGGCCAAGGGGGTAAGTCTTCCATAAAGCAGTCGTCATAGGTAGCTAGAAAAGGATCCAAAGGCTCTTGCTTAGTTTTCTTAGTCTCAAGACTAGCCTCAATCTTATTGACCATAGCCAGATATGTCTTCTCACATTTGTGCAAAGCTCTTTTAGCTTGGGTATGTGACAATATAGGCCAAGAGGGAAGATTCTTGTTGCATTCTAGAGTCATAGCCTCAGTGCCTTGAGTCAGAGTAATGGTGCGTTCAAGATAATCAGGTTTGGCATTATGATCGATGCGCCAGGGCATCCCTAGAATGAGATCTTGCTCATGCAAAGGAGCGACTAAGAAATCACGGCTCTCAACTAATGGCCCTAAAGTCACCTCAAGATCCTTAACCATTTGCAAACAATTATAATTCGATCCTTGAAAAGCTGATTTGACTTTATATTTTGTTTTGATGGTTGGGAGCCCTAATTTTTCAACTAAACGTTGCGAAATGAATTCATGGGTGCTTCCATCATCATATAAGACACTATGTTCTTTTTCGTGCAATAGTGTAGTCATACGTAACAAAGAAGTACGAAAATAAGATGCACCTTTACCTGAATAACACTTACTTGAAGGGGTGTAGTAAGCATCTTCAGTGTCATTGTCCTCATCCTCACCCTCTTGCTTGAAAGATTTATCATGGGATCCATCATCAATGTAGTTGATCCATGTGGAGTTTTTGCACTGACTATTACCATTGGTATGTCCATTGGTTCTCCCTCCATTGCCTTCGTTGTTGTTGGTAGCATTCTTTGCTTGGGTACCTGTCTTGTGTGTAGCAAGTGGATTCTTTGGACATTCGTAAGAGTAGTGTCCCTTCTCTTTGCATTCGTAACATGTGACAAGTGCTTTGGTTCTTTGATTAATACGTAACTTATTAGGTTTCCAATTAGACTTACCATCATATCTACCAACTTTACCACTTACACCCTCTTGCTTGAAGTACGAAGTATGCTTCTTTGCTCGAGGGGTGCAAATAGCAAAGCTTGTTCCCTACTTTCTTTCAGACTCTAATGCCAAATCCATAGCATCAAAAGTTGTAGATAGTCGAAGCATACGTACATCAGCATGAATAGTAGGGCATAAACCCCAACAAAGGTACGACATTGCTCCTTTTGAGACACTTTCTCAATAGTTTGCAATTGAAGTAGAGAGGAAAGATATTTCTCGATGTATGCGTCCACACTCTCATTATCCAACTACCTCAATCTTCACCATTGCCTACAACTATCCTCTTCAAATTGTGCACGTAGGAAGTGCTTTTTGATTTTATCTTGTAATGATTCCCATGGCTTTGGAACATGAGTGCTTTCTGCAACCACACTCCACCATAATTGTGCACTGCTTGTCATGTGACTTGCAGCAAGTTTTACTTTCTTGAACTCTTTGTACCGTTCTCCCAAAAAGTATTGACTGAAAGAGTTAATCCACGCAAGTAAAGCTTGTCCATCTCTTTTATCATCATATTTTGGAAAAGAAAAAGTTTTGCGATTAATCTTACCAGACTTCTTTTTGTCACGAAGCTTGAGTGCTTTCAAGATGGCCTTTCCCATGTTGTCTTCATCGCTGGACTCATGTGAAGGAGTAGTGTCATGATGTCGTCGTAGTGAAGTCTTCACATGTCGCTTCTTCTTCCTTTGATGTCTCGTCTTGCTTCTTCCATGGTCACTATCACTAGTGTCTGATAATTTGCTGCTTTCACTTTTTTCATCATCTCTATCCTTCATACGCTTCTTTGTGACTTCAGTCATCTCTTTTAACACTCGATTTGCACGTTCTTCATTGGCTTTATGCATGTCGCACATGTTGTGCATGTACTCAAGTTCCTACTCAAGGTCTCGTGCATGATGTTTCCATGCATCCAGTGAATCTGATGCATGCATATGTTCCTCCTTCTCAATCGATATAGGTGGCTTCCAAGTTATCGTCACTTGGTGTAGAGCATCTTTAATCTCTTGACGTTGTTGCTTCTCATGCTGATAGCATTCTCGCCATTCTTCCTCAATAAGTGTCATTGGTGTTGAACTTCTTCTTGATTGATGGTGATCGTTTTCCACATCCTCATCATAACTTCTTCTTGACCGATGGTGATTGTTTTCCACATCCTCATCATGATGTAGATCTTCAGGATAATCTATCTTTGATGGAATACGCCTTCCAGACATAGTTAAGTATGTGCACCGTTCAAAGAAGAAATCACTATGAAAAGAAATACAGACAAACACAAGACTTATCTCAATTCAGTTTCCAAGCTTTGAAAGTAGCTATTTGTCCAATAATATCTCTATGGGCTCTCGGACTCACATGATTCCAACAAGTCAATCCACGTTGCAAGGTACAATGCAAAGCTCATGATGAATAGCACTTGTAGACTGCCTCCTGCTCTTGTGAACAGTTGCTTTTGAGATTCTCCTCTTCCAAAATCCGTTGGGTTGCTCCCTTGTTTGCACTTTTGCCTTGAAGGATATCTTTATGACTAGGAACCTCAAAGAATAGAGTAACAAGGTGACTTGATCTAGTGGATAGTCACCAATTGTTAAGGGGACCTGAGCTAGAACAGTACCGGGATGGGGAACCTCCCAGGAAGTTTTAAGAGCAATCTCCCAAGGCATCCTTGCATGTAGCCAACAGTGCCTTCAATGCTTGGTATGCCTTGGACTATGCCTTGGTCGCTGCCTTTGTCATATGCTTCGAGGAGCTAAGGCATGGGTGCGTGTTCATAGTCTTCGACCTATTTATGTACGAACAACTTTTGCTGCGAATTTTTTTCTTCGTTGCACGTTTTGTTGCACTCTTGTTGCAATGTCCACAATCTGGTGCGTGCTGCAGTTTCTTGTTCGAGGACACGAGGTGTGTGTGCTTCCCATGCTTTGGATGACAAACCCTGGCTCTGATACCACTACGACAAGAAATGCTCACGGAACCTGTAAATCCTTGAAAAACACAGCAACACTCTTCGAAAATACGCACAAACTCTCAAAACACACAAATGAAAGAGAAAGAACAAGCGTGGGTACAATCTCCCCCCGTAGGAGTGGTGCTCTCCTTCCACCTCCTTTTTTTTAAAGCCGCACGTATTTCCGCTTGTGAACCGTTCTGCATTGTTTGCTTTTGCTGCTTCAAACTTCGTTGCGCTCTTGTGCACGGTGTCCGCAATCTTATGCATGCAGCAGTTTCTTATTCGAGCACACGGGATGCGTGTGCTTCCCGTGCTATGGACGAGAACCCTAGCTCAAATACCACTACGACAAGAAATGCTCACGGAACCTGGAAATCCTTGAAAAACACAGCAACACTCTTCGAAAATACGCACAAACTCTCAAAACTCATAAACGGAAGAGACAGAACAAGCATGCTGGGTACAATCTCCCCCCATAGGAGTGGTGCTCTCCTTCCACCTCCTATGTATTTATGTGTATTTCCCAAAAAGCTTTCGAGCAAAAATCATACAAAAGCCTTTGTGCTTTCCTCCATACACCCTTTTATAAAAAGCCCATCCACCTTCTAGAATAGTTGGCTTTCTTTAAAAATAAATCTTTTTCTAACTTTAGTTTATACACTTAGCCAAGCCACTAATATTCCAAAATTCAAATATGTACAAAAGCTTTTGTAATATAAAAAATTAGGCATAAGCCTTATTCAGTGCACGGTGTTGGCAATCTGATGCATGCTACGATTTCTTATTCGAGGACGTGGGGTGCATGTGCTTCTCGTGCTATGGATGATGAACCCTGGCTCTGATACCACTGCGATGGGAAATGCTCATGGAACCTGCAAATCCTTGAAAAACACAGTAACACTATTCGAGAATACACACTTGAACTCTCAAAACTCACAAACGGAAGAGACAGAACAAGCGTGCTGGGTACAATCTCCACCCATAAGAGTGGTGCTCTCCTTCCACCTCCTATGTATTTATGTATATTTCCCAAAAAGCTGCCGAGCGAAAATCATACAAAAGCCTCTGTGCTTTCCTCCATACACCCTTTTGCAAAAAGCCCATCCACCTTCTAGAATAGCTAGCTTTTTCTAAAAATAAAGCTTTTTCTAACTTTAGTTTATACACTTAGCCAAGCCACTAATATTCCAAAATTCAAATATTACATAAGCTTTTGTAATATCAAAAATTAGGCATAAGCCTTATTCATCCCCGCATCACTGGAGTTGCGCCTACGTGACCAAAATATGGCGGATCATGCTTTCCAGATGCCATCGCTCAATCAATTAGTCTTCCCTTGGATTCACACGATCAATAGTAATGAAATACTTCAAGCATAAGATAACCTTGGAATTAATGACCACAATCAATCAACCTTTCATCATTATAGCAACACGAAATCAATAAATCACAGATGAATGGTGCACACATGTGACACATACCATCTCATGCTGCACCTGATGCTATACATGAATAAAATTGTATGGATGGTGCACACATGCTACACATACCATCATCGCGTAAGTGGTGCATACAATGCTACACACATACAGTCGCAATCGTATATCCAACCATATAGGAGCACACATGCATTACTATAGAACAGCGAGCACACATGCATCAGCTGCGCGACAAAAATGCTAGATCTCACTAAACTAAATACTGAAGGATTAAATTAATGGGATAATTCCAATTCTCGTAACATCCCTCTTGCTTGAAATCGTAATTGCCCTCAATTGCGCGACAAAAAAGTAGTGAATAAATTAGGGTACTGGCGAAACTATCGCACGGGCATCCACTTAGCATCCTCAATGAGGTGGTTCTTAAATGTAAGAAGATAAGTAGGATATGAGTTTCCACGTCTTGTTTGAGCGATTCGTTGATTAATGATCTGATCTGGCTCTAAGAGCTGGGTCTCTCCTTGAAGCAACAGTGCATTGTCTAAAACAGGTCAAACTGGTGGGTCTCCATGGAAAGGTTTCAGGAGGTGCACATGAAAAGAATTATGAATTTTTCAATCAGGTGGTAATTCGAGCCAATAGGCATTATCATTAATGCGCTCCAAAGCTTTAAAGGGACCATAGGATTTAGGAGCAAACCTAACTACAGGGTGTGTCTCAATACTCTTAAGTCTACGCTTCTCAATACATAACATAACTAGGTCACCTTTAGCAAATACAACCTTATTTCTACCCTTGTTTGCATGTGCAGTATACACAGCTTGATCATGCTCAATATTCCTTTTTATAGTAGCCAAAATGCTAGAGAAATCTTCAGTAAATCGATCAATAGCTCTACTTAGTGCTTAAGGCAGGTTAATGGAGTAGGAATGGTCTTTCCATAGATAATTTGGAATAAAGATTTGCCTGTAGTAGAGTGCTTAGTGTTGTTGTAGGCAAATTGTAATGTGTATAAATTTGTCCCAGTTGCCTGGTTGACAGACACGTAAGCATGTAACATGTCACAAGTAGTATTTTGTGACCTCGGTTCGGCCATTAGACTCGGGATGAAAAGCAGTGGAAAAATCTAACTTCATACCAAGATTGTCAAAGAGTGCGGTCCAGAAGTTACTACAAAATTTACTATCCCACACTGACACGATTACTTTTGGAAGGCCATGGTGTATAAAGATGTGCTTGATGAAAAAATGAGTAGCCTAAACTGTGGTCAAGGTCTTCTTACAAGGAATAAAGTAAGCCTACTTGCTAAATATATCAATGATAGTCCAAATCATATAAAAACCTGAGCTAGTTGTAGGAAATCCAATAATAAAGTCTATAGAAATTTGCTCCCATGGGCCATCAAGAATTGGTAAAGGCATAAGTAAACCTTGATATTTGCCCTTGTAGCTCTTGACTTTTTAACAAATAAGACATGCAACAAAAGTTGCAACATCAACTTTAAGCTTAGGCCAGAAAAAATCTTGAATTACAACCTGATACATAGCAGCGACGCCTCTATGTCCCATGTAGGGTGGCTGCTGTACCTCCTCTAGTACCAAGCATCGAAATGGTGCAGTGACACACAAGCACTTTTCATAGAATAGATAGTCATTATGAATGGAATACGAGGCCATAGGGGTGCTATTAGCTTGCTTAATCTTATGCCAAATTTCTGAAAAGTCTCGATCAGTAGGATAGTCTACCTTCATAGGCTCAAAAGGGTATTACTCGATGACTGAGATATTATTTATGCTAGGTCGATGACTCAGTGCATCGGCAACTACATTGTCTTTGCCTGGTTGATCCAGATATTATTTATGCTAGGTCGATGACTCAATGCATCGGCAACTACATTGTCTTTGCCTGGTTGATATTGGATCATCGGTTTAAAGCTGTCAATAAAGGCAGCCCATTTAATGTGCCGATCTGAGATCACCGACTGAGTAAGGAGAGGTCTAAGACTCTGGTGATCAGTCTTAATGAGTAACTTGGAACCCATAAGATAGTGTTTCCAAAGTTTAAGGGCATGCACCACAGTGGCTAGTGCTTTATCATACGTGGAATAGTTTAGCTCTATTGGTTTTAATTTACGTGACTTGAATGCAATTGGATGGTTATCTTACATGAGTACAGCCCCAAAACCCTATCCACTAGCATCAGTAACCATGACAAAAAAGGGTCTCGTAAAGTTCGGCATGGTCAAAACTGGTGTGTGTGTCATTGCACCCTTAAGTCATTGAAAAGCTAAAGTGTGCTGCTCACCCCAACAGAAAGCACGAGCCTTACGCAGTAGTTCGGTCAATGGATGTGCTTTATGTGCAAAGTTTCTAACAAATTTGCAATAGAAACTACATAGACCTAGAAAAGATCATAACTCATGGATATCTTTAGGCTACGGCTAGTTTACTATCACTTCTACCTTCTTGGGATCTACTCGTATGCCTTTAGCTGAAACAATGTGTCCAAGATATTCAATTTCAAGTTGGAAAAAAGAAGTTTTCTCCAGGTTGGCATACACTTGGTTCTCACATTAAGAGAGAGAAAACAAGATCCAAGTGTTTCTCATGTTCCTCCCGACTCTCGCTATAAATCATGATATCATCAAAGAAAACTACCACAAAGTCTTGATAGGGTAGGAAGATACGATTCATCATTCGACAAAATGTGGCAGGTGCATTGGTCAATCCAAAAGGCATAACAAGAAATTCATAGTGACCAGTTTGGGTTCTAAAAGCAGTCTTAAAAATATCGAGCTCGATCACTCTCACTTGATGATATCCAGACTTAAGATCGATCTTGCTAAAGATTGTGGATCCTTTCAACTTGTCCAGTAGATCATCAACTCTTGGAATGGGGTATCAAATTTTCTATATCAAAATTAGGGATAAGCCTTATTCATCCCCGCATCATTGGAGTTGCGCCTATGCACCCAAAATATGGCAGTTTATGCTTTCCAAATGCCATCGCTCGATCATTTACTCTTCCTCTAGATTCACATGATCAATAGTAATGAAATATTTCAAGCATAAGATAAGCTTGGAATTAATGACCACAATCAATCAACCTTTTAGTATTATAGCAACACGAAATTAATAAATCAGAGATGAATGGTGCACACATGCAACATATACCATCTCATGCTGCACCTGATGCTATACATGAATAAAATCATACGGATGGTGCACACATGCTACACATACTGTCATCACGTAAGTGGTGCACACAATGCTACACACTCATATAGCTGCAACCGTATATCCAACCATGTAGGAGCACACATGCATCAGCTGTGCGACAAAAATATTGGATCTCACTAAACTAAATACTGAAGGATTAAATTAATGGGATCATTCCAATTCTCGTAACATCCCTCTTGCTTGAAATCGCAATTGCCCTTAATTGCGCGATAAAAAAGTAGTCAATAAATTAGGGTACTGGCAAAAATATCGCTCGGGCATCCACTTAGCATCCTCAATGGGGTGGTTCTTAAATGTAAGAAGATAAGTAGGATACGAGTTTCCATGTCTCGTTTGAGTGATTTGTTGATCAATGATCTGGTCTAGCTCTAAGAGCTGGGTCTCTCCTTGAAGCAACGGTGCATCATCTAAAATAGGTCAAACTAGTGGGTCTCCATGGAAAGGTTTCAGGAGGTGCACATGAAAAGAATTATGAATTTTCCAATCGGGTAGTAATTCGAGCCGATAGGCATTGTCATTAATGCACTCCAAAACTTTAAAGGGACCATAGGATTTAGGAGCAAACTTAACTACAAGGTGTGTCTCAATACTCTTAAGTCTACACTTCTCAATACGTAACCTAACTAGGTCACCTTCAGCAAATACAACTTTCTTTCTACCCTTGTTTGCACGTTTAGTATATATAGCTTGAGCATGCTCGATATTCTTTTTGACACCAGCCAAAATGCTAGAGAAATCTTTAGTAAATCAATCAGCAAGCTGTACTTGGTGCTTAAGGCGGGTCAATGGAGTAGGAATGGTCTTTCCATAGACAATTTGGAATGGAGATTTGCTTATAGCAGAGTGCTTAGTGTTGTTGTAGGCAAATTGTAATATAAATTTGTCCCAATTGCGTGGCTAACCAGACATGTAAGCAGGTAACATGTCAAATAGTATTTTTTGTGACCTCTAAAAAAAAGAACTTTTCTCTGGGTTGGCATATAGTTGGTTCTCACGTAAGAGAGAGAAAACAAGATCCAAGTGTTTCTCATGTTCCTCTTGACTCTCGCTATAAATCATGATATCATCAGAGTAAAGTACCATAAAGTCTTGATAGGGTAGGAAGATATAATTCATCATCCGACTAAATGTGGCAGGTGCATTGTCAATCCAAAAGGCATAACAAGAAATTCATAGTGACCAGTTTGGGTTCTAAAAGCAGTCTTGAAATATCGGGCTCGATCACTCTCACTTAATGATATCCAGACTTAAGATTGATCTTGCTAAAGATTGTGGATCCTTTCAACTTGTCGAGTGGATCATCAACTCTCAAAATGGGGTATCGATTTTTCACTGTGATTTTATTTAAGGAAGGATAATCGATGCACATTCAAAAAGTTTCATTTTTCTTCTTGACAAGAAGAATGGGTGTCCTAAATGGTGAGCTACTAGGTCGAATTAGGCCTCTAGCCAAAAGATCTTCTTTTTGGGATTGAATCTCTTGCTGCTCAGTAGGATTGTGCCTATATGGTGATTTACATGGTGGTGCGCTACCTGGAATAAGGTCAATCTTATGATCCTTAAGTCTAGATTGAGGTAGGCCAGGGGGTAAGTCTTCCATAAAGTAGTCATCATAGGTAGGTAGAAAAGGATCCAAAGGCTCTTGCTTAGTTTTCTTAGTCTCAAGACTAGCCTCAACCTTATTGACCATAACCAGATATGTCTTCTCATGTTTGTGCAAAGCTCTTTTAGCTTGGGTATGTGACAATATAAGCCAAGAGGGAAGATTCTTGTCACATTCTAGAGTCATAGTCTCAGTGCCTTGAGTCAGAGTAATGGTGCGTTCAAGATAATTAGGTTTGACATTATGATGGACATGCCAGGGCATCCCTAGAATGAGATCTTGCTCATGCAAAGGAGTGACTAAGAAATCACGGCTCTCAACTAATGGCCCTAAAGTCACCTCAAGATCCTTAACCATTTGCAAACAATTATAATTGGATCCTTGAAAAGCTAATTTGACTTTATATTTTGTTTTGATGGTTGTGAGCCCTAACTTTTCAACTAAACATTGCAAAATGAAATCATGGGTGCTTCCATTATCAAATAAGACACTATGCTCTTTTTTGTGCAATAGTGCAGTCATATGTAACAAAGAAGAACGAAAATAAGATGCGCTTTTACCTGAATAACACCTACCGAAACGGGTGTATTGCGATCTTCAGTGTCATTGTCCTCATACTCGCCCTCTTGCTTGAAAGATTTATCGTGGGATCCATCATCAATGTAGTTGATCTGTGCGGAGTTATTGCACTGACTATTACCGTTGGTACATCCATTGGTTCTCCGTCCATTGCCTCTGTTGTTGTTGGTAGCATTCTTTGCTTGGGTACCTGTCTTGTGTGTAGCGAGTGGATTCTTTGGACATTCATAAGAGTAGTGTCCCTTCTCTTTGCATTCGTAAGATGTGACAAGTTCTTTGATTCTTCGATTAATACGTAACTTAACAAGTTTCCAATTAGACTTACCATCGTATCTACCAACTTTACCACTTACACCCTCTTGCTTGAAGTACGAAGCATGCTTCTTTGCTCGAGGGGTGCGAGTAGCAAAGCTTCTTCCTTGCTTTCTTTTTGACTCTAATGCCAAATCCATCTGCAACAGGAAATGCTCACAGAACCTGCAAATCCTTAAAAAACACAGCAACACTCTTCGAGAATACGCACAAACTCTCAAAGCTCACAAATGGAAGAGACAGAATAAGAGTGTTGGGAACAATCTCCCCCCATAGGAGTGGTGCTCTCCTTCCACCTCCCTTTTTTTTTTTTGGCCGCACGTTTTCCTACTTGCGAGCTGTTCTATGTTGTTTGCTCTTGCTGCTTCAAACTTCGTTGCGCTCTTGTGTGCGATGTTTGCAATCTGATGCGTGCTGTGATTTCTTGTTTGAGGACGTGGGGTGCATGTGCTTCTCGTGCTATGGACGACGAACCCTAGCTCTGATACCACTATGACAAGATACGCTCATAGAACTTGCAAATCCTTGGAAAACACAGCAACACTCTTCGAAAATACACACAAAGTCTCAAAACTCACAAACGGAAGAGATAGAACAAGCATGCTGGGTACAATCTCCCTGCATAGGACTGGTGCTCTCCTTCCACCTCCTATGTATTTATGTATATTTCCCAAAAAGCTTTCGAGCAAAAATCATACAAAAGCCTCTGTGCTTTCCTCCATACACCCTTTTACAAAAAGCCCATCCACCTTCTAGAATAGCTGGCCTTTTCTAAAAATAAAGCTTTTTCTAAATTTAGTTTATACACAGCCAATCCACATATTTTCCAAAATTCAAATATGTACATAAGCTTTTGTAATATAAAAAATTAGGCATAAGCCTTATTTAGTGTGCGGTATCCACAATCTGATGCGTGCTGCGGTTTCTTGTTCGAGGATGTAGGGTGTGTGCTTCCCATGCTATGGATGATGAGCCCTGGCTCTGATACCACTATGATGGGAAATGCTGATGGAACTTGCAAATCCTTGAAAAACACAGCAACACTCTTCGAAAATATGCACAAACTCTCAAAACTCACAAACAGAAGAGACAAAACAAGCGTGCTGGGTACAATCTCCCCCCATAGGAATGGTGCTCTCCTTCCACCTCCTATGTATTTATGTATATTTCCCAAAAAGCTTCCAAGCAAAAATCATAGAAAAGCCTCTGTGCTTTCCTCCATACACCCTTTTACAAAAAGCCCATCCACCTTCTAGAATAGCTAGCTTTTTCTAAAAATAAAGCTTTTTCTAACTTTAATTTATACACTTAGCCAAGCCACTAATATTCCAAATTTCAAATATGTACATAAGCTTTTGTAATATAAAAAATTAGGCATAAGCCTTATTCATCCCCGCATCACTGGAGTTGCGCATACGCGCCCAAAATATGGCAGATCATGCTTTCCAGATGCCATCGCTCGATCAATTACTCTTCCCCTGGATTCACACGATGAATAGTAATGAAATATTTGAAGCATAAGATAACCTTGGAATTATCCATCACAATCAATCAACCTTTCAGTATTATAGCAACGCGAAATCAATAAATCATAGATGAATGGTGCACACATGTGACACATACCATCTCATGGTGCACCTGATGCTATACATGAATAAAATCGTATGGATGGTGCACACATGCTACACATACCGTCGTTGCTTAAGTGGTGCACACAATGCTACACAATCATACAGGCGCAGCTATATATCCAACCATGTAGGAGCACACATGTATCACTATGGAACAACGAGCACACATGCATCCATTGCACGACAAAAATGCTGGATCTCACTGAACTAAATAATGAAGGATTAAATTAATGGGATAATTCCAATTCTCGTAATAGCATGACCCATAATTTATGCATTGCTGCTCAACAAAATTTGGTAAACTTTATCTTGAAGTTGTAGTACACATTCCAAACTTGAACATGAGAGCAAAAAACTATGGAATAAGGATTTGGAATGAGACCAAAGGCAATAAAACAATGACTAAAATAATTATGCCCTCAAAGAGTAACCAATATTGTCATACTTTGTCAGTCAAGTAAGATTACACTACTAAAAGTAGGGTTTCAAGTATATAACATCCCAATATACTATATGTGAACAAGCCTTAAAATATTAAATCGTACTAAAGATTTGTAGAGCATTCATAAATATCATAAAATATTTAATAGTTAATAAGCAATGCATGTAGTGTTATCATAAGTTGGTTTTGGTGTCTTTGACAAAAAAATCTCTAGCTTTATGGGATCATCATCCCAACCTATGTCTCAAAAAGGCATGAAAGGCAAATAAGCAATTTGTGTAGTTGATGAAATCATTGGCAAAGTATGCACATGGATAATGAGTTGATTATCTAGGCACCACCTAATTTGTAACCAAGCACTAGTTTGGCTATCAAGTAAGTGCTTGTTAAATGATTTAATTGTTCAAGAATGGGCTCAATCAATTATATTATTGCCAGAATGACATGGACAACCAAGAAAATGCATGGTTAAATAGCAAAACTAATAAAGTTCTTGATAGATGATTTGATAGACTAAGATTGTTCTTAGTGGATGACTGCTAGACATGGGAATACTAACTCAATGACAAATAACTTGAAATTTTTTCCAAATGGATTCTTGGTCATTGATGAGTACTATTGAGATGAGAGCAAAAAGTATTCTACATATGAGGGACAAACAAAGAGTAAGGCATCAAGATAAGAACTGAACTATGGTATAGGATAGGTTCTCACTAGTGCACTTGTCTTTTTAAGTTCATAACATAGCCTCAGACTATTGGGTAATAAGCTATCACTATCATGAAAGAAAGGTTTACCTCCCTTGAGTTTCTATCATGTATAGCTTTTGTTGCATGAATCATGTACAAATCTTTTGAATGATTTGAATCATATGTGAATTGTGCTTGATTCCTCTAAGTAATTTGAACATGTAGCATTGGGTAAATATTCCCCTTGAATGCAATTGTGTCCTTTTTGTAAGCAATTACCACTCTAAGATCACAATTGTTGTGTGATGAAGATAATCATTGAAACATATCATATCCAAAATTAAAAGCAAACCAAATGAATTAAAAATAGATTGCTTGGATGAGAGTATTAACTATTGGAATACTAACTCAATAACAAATAACTTTAAGTAGATTGTAAATTTTTTAAATGGATGGCTGATCATTGATATCATGTCCTAAATTAAAAGCAAAGAAGAAAGGAATTGTAAATAAAGTATCTTAACTTGAGAACTCAAATAGAGTGGAAACATTTTTTCCATTTAGCAATTTAAGAATTTGCTAGTTTAGATACTTTAAACATCACTCCTCAAAGTTTTGGCCATGTGAATGAGATGCTAGGTATGGATATTACCTTTTGCCAAGTATTTCAACAAAGTGACGTTCTTCTTTAGTACATTAATGTTGGATTTCTATACATGTGACTCAATGCTCTACAATAGAGAGAATTTGGGAGCAAATGAATGTGAACTTGAACAATTAGCTACACAAGGAGCATAAAACGTTGAATATAGAAAACACCAAGGACATTTGTAGTACAATATTTTATAATGATACTTTATTAGGTCACAAGCCTAAAAGCACTACATAAGTGTACAACAATAAGAAATGCAATCATGAAGACAACTATCTATGATGGAAAATAAGCCTCATGACTTAACTATCAAACACAATTGTTGAGACTTTTTTTGCCAAAAATTTCTTTATCACAAGCATTTAAGCCTACACCTTAAATTTGCAATGAAAATCTAAGAAAGACGCAAATTCTCTTGAATAAAGGTCCTTGTTTTGAATAGTAATCCTATTATAAGTGCATAGACCCATTAACTGTGTTAACATATGCTGCCTTGGTTGGAGTTTCTAATTTGAAAACATATAGAGTCATTGTCAAATATTGATTGATCACACTTTCTATATAATCTCTCATACATGACATCTAGTATGTATAATTATATTATAGCAGCCACGGTGAGTGTTGTTTTTTCGAAGCACTGTTGGAAGTCCAAAGAGTAACCCTACAAGAAGATCATGATAGGATGTGTGCACGAGCTTGTCATGGCTTTTGACAGTTATGAAAAGCAATCCGTCATCCTGAGATATTTCCAAACCTTGGCATGAATTGCAGAAGTGTGTTCCTACTACAAGTACTTGTGGTAGACATACATGTGTGTATGGACAATCCTTTTCTAAATGACAGTACACTTTGCAACGTGCAGTACATTTGATTCGAATCTTGTCATCTTTGACACTACTGGTTCATCATCCTCATCACATTTCTTGCTAAGGTGTCGATGTCCAAAGATATGGAGGATGTATCATATGAACTTTCTCCCAATGGCACTATCAGGTTATCATCCAAGATGATTGCCTCAGTGCACACATCATCTAAGGTGGTGAGCCCCTTGCCCAACAATTTGTTGTACACATGTGCTTTCTCCATGTTGATCATGAAACGATCAACTATCATATTTTTGGACAACTTCTTTGATTCTTTGCATCGAGAGTGCAACTGTTTAAATTGGTTAGTGAAACCCTTGAGAGATTGTCACTCACTCTATTTTAACTCAAGAACTTGCAAACCCTGATGCTAGTTGGGGCTAGTTTTTGTAAAAGAATTATTGAAATGGTCGCATAGAGTAGCGAAATCAACTTTGAGCCAAGTGGAGAGGGGGGGAAGCTGAGAAAATAGAGGAGAGGAGACTAGGGCCAAAGTGAGCAAGGGCTAGAAGAGAGGAAAAACAAAGCGTCTAACGAGACGAGGCTTCGTAGAGGAAGAAGGGGGGGAAGCCGACTACGAAGAGGACGTGGGATGTGGTGGAGGTTTTTGCTCCACCTCCCTCCCCTTCCCCTAATTAATCATTAATATTTTAGCCTTTATGAACACCCCTCTCCCATTCACATCTGCTAATACTAATTGATTTTTGTTCTCTTGGGGACATAATGCTAGTATTGTTTGTGTTTACCCATGTTAAAGAATACTTATTATGTGAATGCATTTGTTATTTTATGTTGAATAAGTGTACTTTGCCTAATCATACATTTCAAATGCATTGAAACCTTGCATTTTAAAAGGTAATTAGTATGCAACATAACATTCTATCCACCTTCTCAGTCTCCCCCCAAGCGTGGGTTTGTTCAAGTATTTGAGAGCTTGATGACTAATAATGATAATAAACTTATTGCCCAAGAGATACTACCGATACTTTTTCATGGCATAGACCATGCCCAAGCCCTTGCATTTAGTGGTGCTACAGTTTCTTTCTGCTCCATTGAGTTGCGTGCTTGCAAAGTACACAGGTAGGTCCAATTGTGCTCTCCATCCGGTTGAGCCAATATCTTGCCAATTGCCAGCCCACTTGCATCTACATGTACATGGAAAACAACATCCCATTGAGGTTGCCACAAGATGGGTGCCTTCACTAGATGGTCCTTGAGATTGTCAAATGCCAGTTGTTGAGGTGCAGACCAGATGATGAAGGACTATTCCTGGCAAAGGAGTTACAGATTGTTCTTGGCAAAGGAGTTCCATCAGCGCCACCACTATGTTGGCATAGAACCAAATGAATCTTCTATAATAATCCACATGTCCCAAAAAGGACTTGACTTCTTAGGGTGTGCAAGGAATAGGCAAGGTTAGTATCACCTCCACCTTTGTTGGGTCCATGGTCATTCCCTTAGCCGAGACAATGTGGCCAAGGAGAACCCCTTGCAACAAGGAGAGGAAGAAGCACTTGTCGAGATTTAAGCAAAACCTAGCTTCTCTGCACTTATCAAAAACCCACCTCAACTTACTGATGTGATTAGTTTGAATAGTAGGGTCGAGGTGAGATGCATTCTTACCATTGAACACTGAGAAGTCATCCAAGAATACCTCAAGAAACTTTCTGATGTTCTCCTAGAAGAGTTTGGTGACAAGACATTGAAACATTGCCAGTGCATTGCACAGACCAAAGGGCATCATCTAGTAAGCATACATTCCCCATTAGGGGACGAAGGTGGTCTTCAACTGATCTTGCTCTCGCACCCAAACTTGGTTGTACCCACTATATCCATCCATGAAGGAGTATAGAGCATGATCAGCTATAGTTTCTAGCACCCTATTAGTGAAGGGGAGAGGGAACCTATCCTGACGTGTGGCTGTATTCAAACTACTCCTATAGTCGACACAAACACGGAGTTTGCCCGTCTCTCTTTTGGGCACCACCATAATGCCACTGACCCATTCAGAGTAGTCAATAGGGTAGATCAACCCTACCTGATCCATATTTTGAATATCAGCATCATGGACAGCCTTGCCATAGTTAGGATTCATGCGATATGGTCCCCTGATCACCGGGTGTGCTTCTGTATATAGATCGATGCGATGTTCCATGAACTCAGTAGGTACTCCCTTTAAATCCTTATATGACCAAGCAAAGACATCCACAAACTCTTGAAAGAAATCAAACAACACAGAAAGGAGATAATCATGCTCCCAAACCCACCAACCAACTGCCTTGAGATATGGTAGAGAATAGTTGACTCTCTGGAGGGGTACTTGTGGTGGTTGACAAGAGCATGTAGGCGGTGGAGCTGGAGAAGAAGATAATGGTGGTCAACACTTTGGAGGGATACCTGCATGGTGGAGCACAATACATGCGGTGGAGGCAATGGAGACAAAGATGAAGGTGGATGGAATCGTGATGGCGGTGGAGAATGAGATGATGCTCGTTGGACCACAAAAATGACCATATTTAGAAGGTATTGCTATATTTAGTCGTCTGCCAACCCTTGGAACATGCGCTCCATCTTGGACATCATTGGTTTCACATGTGGTCACATGTGTATTAAAATGAGTAGGTAGGCTCACTTGAGTAGGTCACATCTTGGACATCATTGGTCACACATGTGGTCACACGTGCATATTAAGATGAGTAGGTAGGCTCGCTTGTGTGCATTCATGTCCCCTCATCTAGAGCCCTATGCCCTCATATAACCCATAGCCTACCTCACCCACGTTCCCCCCTCCCTCTAGCCACTCCACATCATCCACAAGCCTATTGGAACTTGCCCTCAGCATCCAAGTACCACCCTCCCCCCTTGCCGTCATCGTCCACGTGCCCTAGTCTACACAGCTTTGCTTCACATTTTGTCATCCTCCACATGGCCCCCATGCCACAATATATCTTTGACTGCAAGTCTCTGCCCTCCCTAATCCATGGTACCCCTCGTCTCCACTTCCATCTAGTCCCTATGAGTACCATGAAGAAATCAATATAGACAGGCACAAGAAGAAGATGGATAGTTCACAGAGAGGTAAGCCACCTTTCACACATCACTACATGTAGATTATAGATAGATTATTAGCCTCAGAGCTCAAGGGATTTGTGGCAAAAGAGAATTAGTGAAGCATTTAAAGCTTGAAACAATATGATATTCCACATTTCCACCAAACAATATGATATTTGTAATGAGGAATTGACTTTTCCCACTAAAACCTTTTTCCCACCATGTCATTAGGGCTCAACTATGCCAAAATCAAAGAAGAGAGGCCAATGATAAAGGAAATCAAAGGAGACAAGGCAGCAATGTCGATATAAGAGGAGAGAGGTCAAAGGAAGGTCCATGTGCACGTATACAAATATTTCTTCATGAAAGCCAACACCCAAACAATATGCATTCATTAGGCCTGTCAAGGGGAACTAGCAGAGAATCACAAAATGTTGCTTGAGTTCCTTATTCAGCCCAAGCCATTGTAGTGAAGAAAGAATTAGCCAAATAACTCTCGAATAGAAGAGAAGCATGACTATAGGCATGCTTTAGGTATGCACATCAACTCTCCATACCACCCCAACCTGATCCGTGAAATGTTGCACCTATATCTCCTCCTTTCTAGACAAAAAAAGGAATCATTTACACAATTTGATTACCTATATTAGCCTCGCCACATTTGAGACAGAGTGCTTTCCTTATTAGTGAGAGACCTTGTGTAGGTCTTTGAAATATGTTTAGTCAAAAAAGCAAAGAGAGAGTCTAAAGTTAATTGTACAAAGCAAGCCAAAGAGCTCACAATCAAAAAAATTGTTGTAGGGATATAAAATCATGCAGCTTAATTTAAGGTGGGAAGAAAAACGAGAATAGCTTCAAGCCACACCTCCTCCATTGAAATTTATTGCGCTCTAGATCTCCATAATAGACTACAAGTCCTTTACATCTTTAAGCTTCTCCAATGCTGTGTTGAACATGCTAATGTAAGTCTTGTGCTGGTTGGTATGCTGAATTATATTGAGGATCTAGGAAGCCACATGATGGAGGCAAGTGAACTTGATTTGATTGATAGTTGGTCAAGTACACGATACCTCATTTTACATGGAGAGGATGCCTTGTCTTCTCCCACATACATACATCACTAATTATGTCAGTGACACTGACATCATACAAAATGTCACACAATTCAAATCTAATGTAAATGACTTCCCATGGTCAAATGATGATTTAGGCTCACATAAGATAAACCACAAGCCCATTCACAGTGACACCAGCAATAGAAAATTGTTCATACTACTCCAATAGTATCACTTATTAGGCTATCCAAACACAACCATTTGAAACACATTCACAAAAACCTCATAAGTCAGCTTGTATACTATTCACTATTCATGTGCTAATCCCATGAGTCTTTAAAGACCATGCAATTGCATACTAAACCTTACTCTTACTTATTCACAATATATATGGACAGGAACATTGACATATGAAAACATACAAGATGAAAGCAATGATAAGAAACATTAATAATAACTGAACAACATATTTATTCCAAAATAACAAATAACAACATATTTATTTCGAGTAATATCTAAAATAACATATTTCAGATGTTACTCAAAATAGTGAAGTGACTACTAATAAACCTACCACAGTACCAATAGAAACAATATGGGCATATCAACAACAATATTTACAATATCAAGGTATCAACCTATCAATGCCTTAGTGACAACTTGGTAAAAAACAATAGTGACAATGTATGTTGTAACAATAGTAACAATTTCATCATGGTAACAACATCTATCAAGAAGCTAATATGCTTGTATACTATACTACTTCTAGGATGTAGAAGTGGGATATGAACAAGTGGTTGAGTGGAGAGTAATGAGTCACAAATGGATAGTCTCAAGGCAATGGGAGGGTTAGTACACTCCTAGATATCCCCATTATGTATAGTTATTGCTTGCAGGGGTGGTAGTCCTTGTAATGTTATCATTGTGGAGGTATTTCCACGTCAAGAGGACTCTCTAATGACTCAATCACATTCCAATAGCTAATGAATACAAATTTTGAAGAATATCTAAGGGACTTCTTTGAAGTCTTCTTAGATAATATTTAGATGAATTAGATAGCTGGAGTGAACACCTACACTGCTTGAAGAAGGTAATTAAAAAGTTTGAATTGCATTTACCTCAATCCCCTTAAATTCCATTTTTGTGTTAAGCATGGAAAAGTTATATGACACCTTGTGTCCAAGAATGGAATCTCCACTTATGAGAATAAGGTTGAGCTTATCCTTGAGTTGCCCTACCTGCAAACTACAAGTGGAGCGCCCTTAAATTCTTCCTGGATCAAGAGATACGACTTGATCTAGGTGGAGGGGCAAAAGGAGTGCAAATGTGCTCAATGATGATGTGGCAGTCAGGGAGTCACATGTAGTGACTGTGCCTAGCAGGGACTGTGCCTGTGGAGCTCTATGCTGAGGTGGTAGGAGTCGTCACACGAAGTGCCTGTGAAGAGGTAACTGTGCCTGCAAGGGTCAGTGTTGACTGGACAGCTCAAGTGGCACTGGCTAACCTAACCCAAGGTCAGATTGACCTAACCATGGTCTGGTTGAATAACCCTAAGGTTTGTTTGACTAACCCAGGGTCTGTTTGACTAACCTAGGGTCTGGTGATATTAGCAAGGGAGTCAGAGTGCCACATGGCACTGATGAGGTGATAGCTAACTGAGTAATGATGATGTGGCACAGGTGACGTGTTTGCTAACGTGGCAGAGCAGTATCTAGATTGGTGGAAGAGGTACAAACACGCCTAGTGTCCTTATATTTTAGCTTTTGCACCTCCTCGAAGGCTATTTTTGCTCTTGTTTCTTTTCCATGAGTCACTTGAGTCAGTTCCTCTATAGTACTACATCTTGTTTTGGCGTTTGTGGAGGTGGTATCGGCAAAATGTCTCTCATCTTCATGTCTATCATATTTGTAGCCTTGAGGAGTTTGTCATATCTCCATCTAACCATCCTTAAAGTAGTCATATCCTTTGCCATGATTGTCACCCTATGGCTGTGGGCTATAAGAAGAAATGTATCCTGGAAAAACTCTATGAAAAGGTCCTCGACAGCCACCTGCAATGTGCAAATGGTTGTTCTTTGCCACCGGTATCCAAGGCTTCCAAAGTTCATATCGTCACAAACCTGCTTTACTAGCCTTTGAAAAGGATCCTTGGGAATACACATTCCCATGGCTTTTTGGGCCCTTCTTATCTCCATTAGTACACTGACCTTTTGTGTAAATATTTTCCTTTTTTGCTCATTTGAGAAGATGTATTGGCTTTCCTTTTCTTGGATGTGTCTCTTAATGCTGCTAATTTTGCTATGGGTGGAACCTTCTCTGTCTTCCTGGCATTAGCCTTCGTCCTTACCATTATAATTGATGATAAATTGCACATTAAAGAATACAAAAAATAAATCCTAAGTACCCTCTCTCTCTCTCTCTCTCTCTCTCTCTCTCTCTCTCTCTCTCTCTCTCATGAAAGGCATGATGCTTCACAGTGCTTGTGGGTTGAGTTCCTTGCTCCTACTTTGAATCGCTACTATTCTTAACAAATGCTGATCCTCCGAATCATTACTATGGCTACAATCAAATCTCTTGTATATCCTACTCCTCCACTCTCTCTCTCTCTCTCTCTGGACACCAGAGAGTGTACAAAAGAAAGTGATATGTAGGGTCAGAAATTTCCCAACCCTCCATTATTGCTTTCTTTTGTACACATGTTCCTTTGTGCTCTCTAACTTATAATCTAATCTCTCTCTCTCTCTCTCTCTCTCTCTCTCTCTCTCTCTCTCTCTCTCTCTCTCTCTCTCTCTCACACACACAGAGTTAGCTCCCTCCCTGCCTCCCTCCCCCCCCTCTCTCTCTCTCTCACACACACACACACACATTTGCTAGACTTGTGGCTTCTTTTTATTTTGCGGCTCTGAGTTCTCCTTTTTTAATGCAACTACTTGTTAGCACAATTCATCAACATCCTTATTAGATATGCTATCTCCATATTATGTAGCTTTGCATTAGGAAAAAAGGAGCTCATTATGGGGCTCTCTTTTTTTCTAGGTCTAAAATATGTAAAAATAATAAAATAATCACTAAAATATACATAAATACTGTAAACATTTCAGAGGATAGAGGAATAAATATATTCTTCTAGATTCAATACTCATATCCCATGAGCTTTTGCATTCAATGCTCCTACAAGCCATGCCTTTCTCTCAATGATTTTGCAACCAACTCTACGATCTGTTTAGCTTCTCTGTCAGGACACCATAACTAATCTCACCATATCCTTGTTTTTCAAACTTTCCAAAGCCTACTGCCATCATCCACACTTTGCTTTATGAAAAGGCCATGAGATTGTAAAGCAATGGAACAACATTGCTCATAAAATGGTAGCGTGCAACTACAACACTACTATAGAACAAGCTAACAAGAGATGACAACACCATCTTCATATTGATTTTTTCCTACTTCTTTTAGTTTTGCATTTGCTAAGTTCATTGAAACCATTTGCAGTATCATCAGCAATAGGGAGCATCAATGGAGCCCTACGCTGAAGACTATTTTAGGTGTTGAAATATCAAACGGATGCCCAGATGGTAGGAAAGCAGTTGAGCTTTGCCCATATGGAATTTACTTACTACTCCCTGATCGAAATCTTAGCCCGTGCATAGGACTTTTAGGGCCTTTAGGAGCTAATCAATTCGATGAAAGAATAAAAATTCAGCTGAACCCCAGTACCATACATGATATTGATGAATAGGTATGCAACCGTTAGGAATTGGGACGGTGGATGAAGCAACGGAGGCTTTTCGTTCGCTGTTGGAAACATAGAAGGATTAGTTGATTCTTTGTTCTTTGTTTCTTCAAGGTAGAGAAAACTTTGAACGATGGAAGGAGGAGGTACTAGATTTGAATGATTTGATTTGTTCTTTGTTCTTTGTGGGGATAGAGAATCAAAGATAGAGATGAAGAATCGAAGACATAGAGTTTGCCCATCTATAAATGCCACCATGGCAACCTAGTATTTGGCCTGAGTTCTTTGGCCTATGGAAGAATATGCACCTCTACCAAAACAATGGTACATTGGTGCTATGCAAAGAGAGAACATGAGGAGAGAAGGCTTATAACATATAGACATATGGTGGGATGGAAGCATTTATCCAAAATGTATCTCCCCTCCATTTTCAAATCTAAAAACATTGCTAAAGTTTGTGGGTGATGGAAGTAAAGGAATGCATGGATATATATCACAGCTCAATCTGAAGTTGTGCATACGTATACGTGTTTATAAGAGCAAGAGGCGACCATAAAAATGTAATAGATAGTTAAAATCTCTAGACTGAAAGAGAAACTATAGAATGAAATTGAAGAACATATAAAGATAAAGGAGAAGTTGTGGAAATCAAGAACAAAAGCAACCCCATTGGGCAATAGGATTATTTAAAAAAAACTTCCCAATGCGGAGGGTGCAAGCGATAGGTCCAAGAAGCACGGTAAGTTTTTTTTTAAAGCTTTTGATATTTGGAATGAAAATATGCTCAGTATTGTTATATTAATAGAAATGGAGTAAAGCTCTTATGTATGTGAAAAAAAAATGAAGCCTCGAAAGGAGAAGCATAGTCAAAACTCTCTTCTCATGCTCATCGCTTCTGTTGGATAGTTGCCACTACTAGCCTCCTTCGAGCATTGAACCCTGGTTCCGATATTGCTTCGCCTCACATAGTTGGATGTAGCCATTGCCTTTGGTTTAGATATTCTTCATGTGTATTCGTGTATGTTCTTCTTCTTCTTGAGCATGTGTCATCCGTTTCTTAAATTAAAAAGCAATCAAAGAGTAATCCAAGTACTTTTTGCACTCCACACCCCGATCTTCAAACACTCTATCGATTGATGCCACTCACTCAGAGTCACTTGAATAAATTTCCTATAGTAACCCATGATTCCCAACAACTATTTTACTTCATTACGGGTTATCATGAACTCTCTCCTTTTTCCCACTAAAGCTCACCAACTTGGTTCTCTAAATTTTCTACCCTGATAACTTGTCAACTCACAATTCACTTTACCTTCCCCAGCAAGATCGCCAAAATGTTGATGGTTCTATTCACTCACCCCCTTAACTCAGAAATGCTCGGCTTAATTCCCAACCTGATACTGCACTCGGTGAAGATGTTCGCTCTTGCAATCCTAAGATAGGGGTGCTCAGGTGTAGACCAAGTACCAACAACTAGGTCGAGACTAGCTAACGGCGAAGAACCATGTGATGACAAGTGAATGCCGAGTTAGTACCCACACTTAACATGGTGAAAAATTGCAACAAGTAGAACTAAGGAGAAAGTTAATTTTCCATTCATTGAATCAAAGTTACTTCATACAATCAAGCCACGTTTGCTTGCAATGAACAATCTCTAACCTAACAACTCAAGTCAGAGGATGAGAACTTGGCACACTGCTCTATCTCTTATTTTCTTCCTCACATGTTATAACTTTTCTATCTAAAGAAGTGCCTTCTAATTGAGTGTGCCCTTCGTGCACCCACTGCTACTTGCCGATAGGTCGATTTTCCAGAATCAACTGCACCTCTTACTGCAAAATAGGTGCTCAATTGCCTCCACTCCTTGCCCCCAATTGAGGTTTATGCATGGTGACCACAGCTAGAATTACAAGTTTTGGAGCGTCTAAATCCACTGGGACCTGGTGTAAGTATACATTTTGTAGATGCAGAGTCATTAAGAGAGTTTACCCTAACAGACGATTGTATGAAAGCAATAAAAAATAGAGCAGGACAAGTTACTGACACAATCATCTTGGTAGGACTCTTGTAAGTTTTTATTTTTATATATCTTTTTAGACAACCAATTATTTTGAAGAGTATTTTGAACTACTCTGTTGATTTGTAGCTTACTCAAAAAAAAGTTACATGAAGAGTTTCAAGGTATGGTACATATCTCCTTCAAAATAAGGGATCCTAGGGAGCCAGTAAACTAGCTTGCGAAGTGGTTCACATATTGCAATTTCGAATCTGTGTGCATAATTGTCATCCTATACCATTCAGAGTAAGTGATTATTAGAGTACATTGCATAAGGAGCTAAATTGTCCTTTTCAATCCACACATTCTAATCTTTATAGGAATTGTCAAATGTAGATGACATTGGAGCAAAAGCATGCTTCTACCAATTCAATTACACATACTCATCAAGAGATCGATCTATAAGTGAACTTGCATTGCCCTAAAAAAGTATCATAATTTTTTGAAATAGTGAAGGATTTATTTTGTAAAAAGCTGTTGACAGTGACATATGCAATTTACAGTGCTCTGAAGAGACTAGCTTTTGCAATCGATCACTGTCCACAAAATACATCTAAGCTGGGTGCAATTGGACTGGTGCACTTGGAGGTAAGACATAAAATCCTTTGCGCTATCAATACTTCTTTTAATTTCAAACTTACAATCTACTGGATGGTTCACAGATACCTCAACAATATGATGCCTACTCTTATGGATGGAGGGTCCTTATAAACACCAAGTACATTATTGAGACCTTTTTTTTATAGAGGAGACACTAGCCTCTATAAGCACCATTATTGAGCTTTGTAAATTTTATATATAACATTAATCTTAACACTGAACTTCAAGCTCAAGTTTTGTTTGTGTTTGTGCAAATGACAGAGGAAAGCTATGATTATCAATATGTGTTCAACTTCAAAGCTAGGATGATCATAGATCTTCTTCGATATGCCTCCTCTCTAGCACAAGCAAAAAGAGGGGACGAGGAAAGCTCTAAGAAATTAGATCGGTGACAAAGCTGAAAATTGATGGAGAACGTCACTCGAGAGTAGGATGAGGACTCTCTGACGGGACTTAAGGACCCTGAGGCCCAACCTTAAGAGCCTCCACCATCCACTGAACTTCCTCCTCTTACTACTGGATTTGGACATGAGGACCCTCGTCAAGCCCTTCAAACTATTGAGCCTAGACCTGAGGATTGTGAGCCCCTTCCCCACCCAAATACTGAAATCAATGGTATTCCATGAGGAATTGGCCAATCAATGGTATTCCATGTTGGGAGTGCCAATTTCTTCAACACACCATGTGTGTTGGCTTTATCTAATAGTTGGTAAAAATGATCATAGAACATGTTGTGGAAGATAATTTGGCTAATTCTCTCACAACACAAGCTCTCTATGCATGTATACATGTTGAGCCAATATTTCCTTTATTGATTTCATCCCCTCCTTGGTTCTAAAATCTTTCACACAGGTACCCTTCCAAGATGCCAAAAAGGGATTACTTGAACATGGCTTCTTCCTTCTGTTTGGTTGCATGAGCACCCAACTTCCTTTTGATATAATCAACCTTTGCCAACAGCCATCCACAACAACCTTGTTGGTTACTTTGATAGATGATAAAGAGGAAAGAGGTCGACGAGGGAGGGAGCTCATGTCTAGAGCTTCATCTTCAACATTTGATCAACACGACGTTTTGCACAAGAACGGTTTCGATTATCGATGCATGCCATTGAGACTAGTATCCGAACTTATACTCGAAAACTTGAAAACTCAATGGACATATCAAGGAGCACACATTATCTCGCATAAGCACGATCTTCTTAATGAAAACTTGAAGAATATTATCAAAGAGAGAGATTGATAAAGCAACAATCGCTCTAGTATCTTGCTCTTCAATATTATGATCAACAATGCTTCTCATAGAGCCAAGTCAGTTATACTCGGTTATCGTCCCCACAAAAAACTTTCAGAAGTTATATTCTAGTCTGCAGCATCTTCATAAATATACCATTTCGCAAAAGCACACTCGTGTTCATCAAAAATTGAAAGAATATTATCCAACCTAACACTTTGAAGAGAGAAATTGAAAAAACAAAGAGCTCGCTCTTGTACCTTGCTCCTTGATATTTTGATAAAGGAAGCTTCTCAAAGACCTCAATCCAATTACTAGTTTGCCATACCCACAAAAAACATGCAAAAGTTACATTCTAGTCTGCAGCATTCTGATAAACACACCATTTTGCAAAAGCACAGTCTTATTCCTTGCAAACTTATGAAAATTCAAAGATAGAGATTGAGAGGAGATTGACAAATCAAAGAGCTCGCTCTTGTACCTTGCTCCTAGAGGTACTTCGAGTTATTGGTTTGCCATTGCCATTGAAAACTCGCAAAAGGCAACCCAATCTATAGTTTGAAGGAATGCATACGAGGAAGCGACCATGCACGCGCATGTGAGAGAGAGAGAGAGAGAAGAGTACTGTGGGAGGGGAGAGTAGTTTGGGAGGGAAAACACATTTCAGTTGGTGATCTTTTTGAATAAGACATTGTCAGTACCTCGACCAAAATTTTTATTTGTTATTGATAGTTGTACATACATAAAATATTATTTCTTGCTCTGACATTCCAAAAAAATTTCACATTTTTTTACTTTTCCCCACATTACGTTGTTCCTATAACCATTGGTTGAGAGCTATTTTTCATTTTGACCAAAAGGCCCCAAAATGAGCTCCCTTTTTCCCTAATGAAAGAGATACGAGTCGTCTCAAATGCATTGCTATCTCAATCCTGGTTTAGGAAATACATATTCCTTAGTTTCAAGAACCAATGCAGTACCGCGGTTGTGCAAGGATATACATATGTCGCATGCCACTGGATATATGGCCCTTGCTCGTAAAGGGGAACCCTCAAGGGCCATATCAATATGAAAGGGGACCCCTCGATGTGAAATATATGAACAAAAAAACCCTATCATTCTAGGACTCCAAAGTAGGTCTCATGTGACCGCTGCAGCCAATTAAGGTCATTATATGGTGACTTATCCCCAGAAAGATCTCTACAGCTTTCCAGCTGGGCTTTTAGGGGAGGACAGGCCTATGTTCATTCCTTAGAAAGATTTATAATCTGAGGAATAGAGCTATTTTCAACAAGAGGAGAATAGATAGTCTGAGTCCTAATGAGATCATTGATGATATCAAGTCTGCAATTAAGGAGTTTGAGTCGTTACTGGTTGCAGTCGTTGCACAAGCAACTGGTGCACAAGGAAATATATTTTTCTTGGTTTTAAGATCAACTGCAAGCAGTCTGAAATAGTTCCAAGAACCAGCGTAGTGGTTGCAAGGAAATGCATTTTTCCTCGGTTAAGGATTAACTACAACAAAGTTGAAGGTTTCTCTGTTTATAAAACTTCTCTATAAGCACTTGTCTCTCCTCTTTCATCACTTCTTTGAACTTTGTCTCCTTGTGATCTCCACCTCCTCTTATCCAGAACTTTATTTTTTCCACACATGCTAGCTTTTGTCCCCTTCCACTCTACGCTCATAATTGTTACCTCCTGCTAGCACTACCCTTCTTAACGTAGTGGTAATGGAGACATTTTGAAAACATGGAGCACTATGGTTAGGCTATTACCCTCCACCCACCATCTTGAACCGTAGCCTTAAGATGTTCTTACTATATAGGTTGCATAAACCATTTACTCGTACTCGAGCTCTCGGTTTGAAAATTTTGAAGTTTGATGGTAGATAGGTTGGAGGTTTTAATGTGAAAAGGATGAGGGGTAAGAAGAAATGGATGATCAACATACCGCTCTAATGGAACGAGCTTAGCCTTTAGTTAAAAGGTAATTGAAGTTTGACAAGGACGAGTGGTAAGAAGGCATGGATAATGGAAGGCTTAGCAGTGAAGTAGGCTGAGCCTCGTCGAGGGAGGAGGGTGGCGACAAGTCGCATGCATAGGCTCCTCCTCCGCCCATCGTCGCCCTCGATTTCTACTCCTCCACCCCATCCATCCCTCCTTCCTTCTTCTTCTCCACCACCCCCTTCTTCCTCCTCATTTCCATCATCTCTATGGGCGCTACCCCCCGTCTCCCCGTCGTTGCTGTCAAAGAGGTCGCTAGTTCTGTTCCGAAAGACGAATGGAGCGAAGACCGCCTCCTCCCTGGCGATATCATCGAACGTGTTGCCTCCGTCGATGGCCTCGGCATCGCCTCTCCTTTCGTTGGCGGTAAGGCTGGCCTTGAAGACGAGCTTCGCCAGATCTTCCGCGCAAGCGATCACCTCTCTGTCTGGGTGAAGCGCGGCGCCCACTCCAAACTGGAGCTCAAGGCCTGCGTCATACCGGAGGAGTCTGTCATTCCCAAGAAGCATTACACCATGCGGTACTACAACGATTTCAGACATGTGGTGCAGCTAGTCGACAGCACAGAAGAAGAATGCATGCGTTGGCAAGGTACGCGTCATTTGCTCTGTATCCGCTCGGTTGCTCAATTTGTGGCTTTCGCGCGAAGAATTGATTCAGTTCTTCATGAATCGTTCGAAGTTTTTCGTTGTGTCCTTTTAGAATCAACTCGCAAAGTTCTGCGCAATTTCGTAAGGCGACAACTATCGAACTTAAAACAGCAAGACAACCTCTTTTCATATCCTTGGGCACAAAAAATGCAAGCATTCCTGCCCGTCGAAAGCTCTCCGATGATTTTCTCGGTTCTATTCATGCCCTTTCAACCTTCACCAGACCGCTTTGTATGCAAAGACACTGAGGATACGGCAGCCAGGGCCATGGCGTGGTTCTCTTCAGCTCAAGCCTCCGGAGTCCCGATGATCTTTGTCAGCTTCCAGACAGAGCTGATCTTCAAAGAGGTATCTAAGGTGCAGAAGTCTCATCACTCTCGTACGATATTAGATCTTTAACATGATCAACCGAAATTACTACTTGGCGATGTATTGTGGGATTTCAGGGTTGCAAAGATCCGAAGGCCTTTTTTAACCCGACGGGGAAGGAGGCGATTCATCAGGTCACGAGCAGTGGGAGGTTCCAGATGGCCTGTTCGGAGACCACAATCATAGACATCGTAAGAGCAGTGCGGCTGTGGTATGTTCCGGCAGCTGCAGAGGTCGCGATTGATTTGATGCTTCAGGCGGAGGAGCCGAGGTTTGGATTGAGCATAGGCAGCACTGAGGAGGTGAGGACGGACGAAAGTATTGACGTGTACGCGTTGATAGATAAATTATTAGAGAAGGCAATCAATTATTATCGACACTCATTCCAGCTGAAATGCATCGCTGCTTATAGGGCTTCTGCTATGTGACCTCGGTGGATGAACACAGCGCAGGCGAGCGAGCCGGGGTGAAAACGTTACTGGAAACAGCGACGAAGGCAGATAAGCTACTTGTGGTATCGAGAGTGGGCGAGGAGAAAGTGGTTCCGTGGTTGGTGTCGTGCTCTGGGTCGATTCACTGCTTCGGGGCAACAGCCATACGAGAGCAGCTCGCAGTGCTTCGAGAGTCCAACAAATGTGCGCGCATTCATCTGATGGTTTGGGAGGGAGCAGCAGGTCAAGAGGTAACGACATCGAGCGGCTGCACTGCTGATGCTTCCGACACTACGTTTTCTTTGCAAGAAACATCGACCCACATGCACAAGTCTGAATCCAATTGCTCAAGGCCTGAACAGCTGATCGAGCTGCCTCCCCCACCGCCAGCGATTGCCCACAAAGCCTCTAACAAACGACGTTCCGTGTCTTGGAGCGATAACGCTGGCTCCCAGCTCACAACTAGCAGCGCAGCTTGAAAGCTTGCGAAGATCGCAAGCACCTCTGGAAACCGTATGCTGCAAGGTGGCCTGATCCCATTATTTCCTCGTTGTTGCGCGCCACTGTGCTGCAAGCTCTCATCCCGTCACATCCCATAGACTTCTTACCGGACTCCATGTGTTACAACTCCTCATCCATCAATCTGCGCGCCATTCACTACGCACAGACGACTGGGCTCCCAAGGTCCCAACATCCACAGATAAAATTATCTTAAACAGCGAAGGAGCGAATCTATTGATCTGCATATCATCGTTTGGCATCACATCTAGTACTGTTTTGTCGAAGTTAGGAACTGTTACCCATGATTTCTATTAGCAAAATGTAATTCTTTGAGAGTTTTAGTTTAGTAACACACATAACTCACAACCAATCCGTATCGATCTTCCTCATCGCCGCATCATGCGATTGTCCCTTGCCTATAATTGCATTCCTCAGCTACATCTTCTGTGAAAGTATGTGGGCTAAAAAGAACTCAGAGATGCGATGATAAACCAGGAGTTCGATTACACAAAGGGGGATGCGCCTTATTAGCAAAACCTAATCTAACGCTGTCTCACACAGAAGCTCGCTATGGAGATGATTTTGCAGCGAAATCGTATTCTTGATTATTTCAACCAGCCTAAATTATTCCCTACTTCATGCATGACGAAAGATTGCATGGCAGTACAACATTCCAGCACCTACACAATTCATAACTGACACTCTTGAGGAAAGAGATTGGATGCATGTTTTGGCTACCGTAGATCACCTACCATGGGCTGATAAAGATGAGCTAAATACTCTTATAGTATACCTGTTAATATGATCAAGATTTGCTTCATTTGCAGGTGAGAACTACTCCTTCGCTCGAATGGCACACAAGGTACTAGACCAAGCCGAAGCATAATTGATAAGTACACTTCTTGGGGCAACACATTATAGATGACCAAGAGGAAAATCTTCAACCGTTGATGAATTTTCTCGAGAGCAAAGAATGGTTATGGACATCATTGCATCACCGTTGCTTGAAGCACAATGTCTTACAAGGCTAGAAAGGCTAAGACCAGTGAAGATGGTAACAAATTGGAAGAGGAGACTAGCATTGTTCTACTGCATCCCAATGAGGTAATCCTACAGGATAATGAATATGTCTATATGAGTGATAAACACTTATCACCCATGATGAATCACGAACCTATAAGGCCAACCTCAAGAGTGGAATTGCAACGTATCATCCATTAGTTAGGATATCAAATTCAAGGTGAGGAGGACAAGGATTTGCACCCATTGATCATGCATGCTCTTGAAGAGTCCTAAATTTGAATAGACCCCGACACACCAAGGATGCCTCCTTCACAACGTTGTTGTCATAAGGAAATATAGAAAGAGACTCCATATGGGCATGAATGAGAGAGCATTCATCAAATGTACTGTACATGTAGATCAAACCATGGTAGACTACAATTTTGATGGTTGTGAAATGGAGAAAATAATAGCTGACCCTCCACCATCTAAGGTATATCTCCCACCCGATGCCGTTAGCCCCCCTAGTTCAAGAGTAATTCTAGTTGCTCACGACTTAGAGTGGTTAACACACATCCAAGCTCTGGGGCCTTACCCTTAGGCCCGGCAACAGGCTCTGATCATAGGATTGCTTGCCAAAGCGAGGGCACTTAGCTATACGATGCCTGAAATGATGACAACGTAGGCACTGGTCTCGTTGTCCCATCACAAGGTGTTGGGTCACCGAGCCGAGAGCTATCACTATCTATAACATGGCTAGGATAGACTTTGGGTCATCCCCCGCCACTTTACCCTCGGGCACTCCGGCCTTAACCACTGCATCCGCAAAGGAGGTAGCCAATGGGAAGCCAAAGAGTGCACCAAAGTCCAGGACAAGTGAGAGAAGCTCCGATGCCAAGCTAGGAAATAGCAATGTCACAGGGAAGCGAGGAATCTTGTAAGTCTCCCCAAAGTTGTCAACGCAGAACATGGGTTACCAAGGGAAGAGCCACACCAAGCCATCACCCAAAGCGAATGGTGATTCGCTAAGGAAGCATGTAGGCGCCTTTACCAAGGAGAGGCGCACCATGAAGATGCCCAGGACCATGAGGGCTGCCTCCGAAATGTGGTCTGCCTTGAGGAGGAGAGACGCTTGAAGCCATTCTTTGAGTTTTGAGCATGAAGGGGATTGGCCTGCAACACGCCCAAACACTGCAGTGCCCGTGTAAAGCTTTACGGATGCCTACACAACTGTGTTTCGCTATTCGATAGGGCACCGTAGTACTTGCTTCCTTTGCCTTGGGCTTCGCTTTTGCTCATTGGCCCTTCCTTGCTGCTTTATATGCTTCTTGTTGGCGGCATGGCAATGTGGTGAACATTACCCCCCGCACTAATGTAGTACCAGTCCCTTGGCATTTCGAAAGCGCACTAATGTAGTACCAGTCCCTTGGCATTTCGAAAGTTTGATTGTTGGAGGGTAACTGCAAAAGAGTTGAAATGCATGCCTAGACACTTGGGAATGATAATGCGATGAGGCATGAAGTCAGTAAAAAAGAAGAGATGAATGTTGTGTGCCTAGTGTGCAAATGCAGGTGGAAGTAGACAAGTCCAACATTAAAGCTCCTCGAGGCTCATGTCCTGCACTTGAGGACCCTAGGTGCTAGCATGGTGTGCAGTGGAAAAGTGAATTAAGGGGTTAGGTCTAACGTTGGTGCAAGTCAAAGCTCTCGGGTATGTCCTGCACTTGGGGTCCCTTAAGTGCATATTAGGTGGGTGGTGGTTGTTGCAGAGTGATATAGAAGCGGCGGAGTGGGTGGTGGTTGTGGCAGAATGATACAGAAGCGGTAGATGAAGTTGGTGGGTGGTGGTTGTGGCGGAGTGATACAGAAGTGGCGAATGAAGTTGGTTGTGAGAAAGTCCATCGCGGATGTGGAAGCAACCTTCAAGTGTAGTGGAGGAAAAGAAAGTGTGGTGGCAGATTGAAGAGAATTTTGAATCTACCATGTCTTCTAAAAGAGATATGTACTTAGATGGTAGAAATTGGGCATGCAGATAAAGGCAAATTAGTGTAGCTGAAAGGGCATTCTCGACCGAATGATGAGGAGTTTCTAGTAGGCGGGTGATAATAAATCTAAGCCAGTTCACAGTGGTAAGAATGGAGGGGTCAGGAGTGTCATGGTAATAGAGAATGAATTTTGTAAAGGCAAGTACAAGCTGAGTGTATGCTCAAGTGTAGGGTGGCCAATTAAACCTACCATGTGCTTTAGGAGATTAGTTTAAAAAACATTGCCTACGCGAGGAAGGGGCCAAAAAGATGGATCGGCTCTTACATTAGCGGGTGCCCTATAGCAGGTCTGCTAGGGGATCTCACCTTCCTTAAGGAGACGTGATCTCCAAAGTGGCTAGAATTGCATGCAGTTGTGAGGGTCTTGCTTAGAACATCTAAGCCATCTATTGTCACTGGTATACATATAGAGAGGCATCTTGGGACAAAATTGGTAGAAGCAGCTTGGGTTGTTATATTCAAAGTGGCTAGTTTGTGGAGAGTCAATACCCTTAGGACACGCTTGGGCAACTGCCATAAGTTACTCCGTAGTTCTCATTGAGGTCTCTTTACATGTCCTCTAAAGATACCTCATCCTGCTACGGAAGTGCTTGTAGATGGGGCTGGAGAAGGAGGGTGTGGATGGTAAGCTTGTGGGTTTAGCAAAACCTCTAGTAGGTTGGTATCATCCATGGCCTCGATGGGATCTTCTTCTAAGTAGTCGGAGGCTTGTGAAGTTTCTAACATGTCCTGATGATCTGTTAGAGGAGGTTATTGTGTTACGAGAGGGCTAGGGTCAGGTGCTATGGTGGTCAGAGGAGGGGTTGTTGATGTAGAAGCTACTTGGGGATCTAAAGGAGAAGGTGGTGGTTGTTGGTCCTTAGATTTTTTTTGGGTGGCTATCATTGCTAATCTTTACAGCCTTTTCTATTCTTTTCCATAAATATGGAGCTACCGATGGAGCTCAGATGAGGAATTGAGATTTAGATTCTCTTGGTGTTGCTAAGGTGGCATGAAAAGAATGGGTGATGCGCCTTGTACTATCATCTTCTAAGTTCTAAAAAAAAGTGCAAGCAAATGCCTAGCACATAATAACACCCGTGCATCACAAGTTGTAATTTTACAGGCCTGTGCACCACCTCATGATTAGATAGAAGGCCTGCTAGTGTGCTAGGCCAGTGTATTTTTGTAGCGACCTTAGCTCGGCCACCCATAGGTCAATTTAGAGTGAAAACCCTAAGCATATAAGGGATAAAACTCACTTTGTAAGGGCCTTTTCCATTTTGGAATGAAACTACTCTTATCCTATCTCTCTCTTATCTGCAACAATGAACATGTGTGTGAGTGAGGTGTGTGCATGCTTTCTCTCTTCTCTATGCCTTCATAAAGGAGCCAGGAGCTTGATGGATAGCACCATCGCAACTACGACTACACACTCTTCATGATCATAGGTAAGATAGATGTTTTTGCTATCGTTTGTAGGAAGGTAGTGTTGAGAGTAGGGAGGGTGCTCCCCTCTTCTTCCTAAGACTTCCTTACATCGAGCTGTTTGTAACAGGTCCTCTCTTGTAGGATTTAGTGTAGGATTGAGCCTGGTAAAAGCTTCAAAGCCTCCTCAGTCTTCGATTTTGAGCTTCTTCCCATGGCACAACATGGATGTAGATGACAAGTACAAGCTGTGGATTATACCATAGCAATGAAAACCTAAAACAATAGGTTGTTGACCATAGGTCAGCCTCAGAAAGAACCCTTGAAGCTCTTGCTCTAGCTGCTTTTTTGTAGTGGTTGGAAGGGTGTGGCTAAACATGGGCGCCATTTCCAGGGAATTAGGAACTTGCGCGATGGTTGTAGAATCATGTTAACGGAGTACCCATTGCTCATTAAGGTTGGATTCCATTGATTTTGGTGAATAGAGGAGATTTAGGTTAGGTTTGTGTGTGATTTTCAATTTTAGTTGTAATAGTCAAAAAATGGCTTAATTGCCCTGAAACCCCCCTTGATTTGCATGGGTTAAGCGTGTTTTAGCCTTAAGTGTGTGTTGATAGTCCAGATAGGTACATTGGTTACTCATTGGTTAGTGGTTTAGTGTAGTTAGTTGATCCTCAATTGGACTACTTGCAGAAATGGGAGTATTCAGCTAATAGGCATTTTGACCATAACTTGTGCAGGTTTTGGAATTTCCACTTGGTTCTTGCACATATATACTCCCTAAAAGCACAGTGACCAACTGCACATATCAATTTGCTCTCTGTTTTGGTCATAGGATTTTTGCAAGTTGCAGGTTGTGCTATTAGGACAACCTTATCGGTTGCTTCATAACACGACCCTCGATAGCAAGTTCACACTAACATGCTATCAACTAGAGTCGCACTGTGGAAATAGGATGGCCTTCATCCTCAAGGCCGCACTCTCCTGAAGAGCCACATGGCATGATCCTCATTCCCAAGGGTGTACTATCATTTAGTGTCTTTTCTATCACGACTTGACTTACATGGTTGCACTACAAAATTTAGCACGATCTTGCCACTCAGGATCATATACTAAAACTACTTCGATCATAATCGTACTAAATTTTGCCCAAGGTTGTGCTAATCCCAAGATCGCACTAAATACTTTGCACGATCCCTTAAGCCAAAATCGCACTAAATCCATTGGATGATCCTACTATTAGAAATGATGCGACCCTGGCCACCAGAAATAGTGTAACCTTGCCCACTGTGGTTTAGAATGACCTCCTTCCTCTGCATAGACATTCAAGGTCGTGCTAAATTCATAAGGAGACTTTGTTCTAGAAATTTGAACTTTTGCCAGATCTGACATACTGGAGACATACTGGCATTACCTGAGAAGTGGCAAAGGCTACGGAGTGCCAAGCATGAGAATCGAGAGTACTAGAGACCCTTCAGAACATCTAATATCACAACATTCGCAATCAATACCTACCACCGACACAAATTCTAGTGTAAATGGAGGAGTTCTAATCTTTAAATGATACATCGAGTGATACGATGGATTCCTCTAAAGATTTGTATAGTAGAGACCAAAATCAAAATGCTAATTAGTGACCATCCTGACAGACTACCTGCTCTAGAAGAGAGATCACCAAGTTCACTGATAATCTCGATAGTCGCATCATTTTTCAAAAAAGCCTTTACAAGCTCCATCCGTCTAGATTTAATACCACCTAAGAGAACTCGTGTCTCCCTCGAGTTGGGTTAGGAGGAGGAGAATCCTCGGAATCTTAGTGGATGAAATAAATGTGCACAGGGGAGCTACTTCGATGGCTTATCATGCTAAATCTAGTACGAGTGTAAGACCACCACCATAGAGAGACCCTAGTCCTTCGAGAGTCATACGTGCAGGATCGATAGGACCCACAAGATTTATGAGACCTTCAGCAAGTGCGCCAGCAATAGTTAGTGCTTCGATCCCTGTAGTCACTTTTGTAACCCAACCAACCACAGAAGCTTGGCTAGTACCCACAACGATTCCAATGGAAGCCTACCACTACCAGCCTAATTTTTACATCTTATCATGTTTCTTTGTTTCTAGATTTTTCCTTGCACACCACAACCTATAAACAATGATATCATCCCAAAGAAATATATTTGATTGCCTCATTGAACAACAAAATACACTTAGCTATCATATTCAAAAAATAACTTTTTTTCCTAGCATAAGCACAACCTCTAAATGATGATATCATCCAAAACAAGTATATTGAATTGCCTCATCAAATTATAGAATTTACATACCTATTGTATTTCAACAAACTTCATTTAAAATATTTAGAGAATGGAAACTCCCCCATAAAGCCATAGCCTCTAAATATGAAGGGGGACATCCTCCAAACAGGGGTCAACATACCATCCAATAGCATAAAAGAAAGACTCCACATGGCCCCCTACTCTAACCAGTTCAAGGTGTTCATCCAAAATAGCATCCTCATCCAAAGATCTAACAAAATTGGTTCCTAGATTGCACCATGAAGACCATGGTGTCTCCACCTTTGTCCCACATGAAATGTCTACCATGACCATCCAAGATCCAAATAATTGGATGTCTCTCAATCTCATCATGCATAATCCTTCATAGTGAATCTCGAAAACTGTGCTAACCTCTTGCCAACGGCATTCATAAGTGGCAAAGAAGTTGTCCTAATATATGCACGAGTAAATATCTACCTAGTGATGTCTAGCCAATCTACACCTAAGGATGGAATACAAGACCCAATGCATCGTAAGAAAAAAAATCCTTTTACAACTCCTATGTCCCATGACAACAAGCTTGCAAAGCAAAGCTCTACACTGACTATTAGGATCAATTATATTAAGAAATTGGGAGAATTACGGTCTCCCTAGCCATTTTATGGATCTGTCAGGTCAATTCAAAGAAAGTTCATGATAGATCTCTCCTACAATTTGTTCCGTCCTGCAGTTCATCGGTAGGAAAGCAGGAAAAAGGCAAACGAAGATTATCGATCCATGCTATAGTAAAGAAGCAAACGTAGATTATCATCTTTTGGCACAGGTCTTGTGTGTTTGCCTTGGCTTTGGCAAAAGGCCATGGTTCGTCGGTACGGCCCTGTATAGCCATTTTTACCTAGGAACAAGCCAACCAACTTGATTGGGGGGCTTCTTTGGTTTTGTAGACCTTACCAGACAGAGATGTTTACAATGGGGAAAAAATTGATTCAACCATCATAGTAAAGCATCTCAAAATCATTACAAAAGGGAATCAATGTAAAGTGCATCCATTGCTTTTAAGAATAGTTATAGCATGCGCAAAGCCTATCAATAGTCAATTCAGGGATGGAACAAACATGTTAAGAAGCAGGCACAGAATGAATGCGCAACTACTTCCGCAAATGGTTTCAAGTGAACAATTGATAAAGCCCAAGGTAGAGCCCTCGTAAGACCAGTTTTCGAAAGCATCAAATGCCATCCAGTGGGATCCGAGTGGATCACACGAGTAAGTGAAAGGGGCACCAAATGTAATATATCCTTTTACACATTATTCAATCAAATTGATTTGCCATCCAATGTAGAAGGCATAATCGGCTATCGACTCCAACAATCTATTTTTATTCGAAACAGTACTTGGACTCGGCACTAGAACTCTGTCCTATCGCTACGCAAATTAGATCCCCCTGGTAAATCTGATTTGTGTAGCTTGTGAAACCTCACAATCGCCCACTACTTCATCCTTGCAAGGGCGAAAATGCTTCGACTGGGGGAACACATGATACTCTATGATTTTGGTGGAACTATCCTATCACTACATAAATCAAATAATTTGTCCCCTGTTTGATTTGCATAGCTTGCTTGTCTTGCTTTGCTCGATTGTCGTGGACCGCCTCCTGCCAAGACTTGCTATGCTACTAAGAAAGAAAATAAAGACTCTCTCCTCCTTTACAAACCGAGTCGAATTTACTTCATTCCTTGAACCCCAACATCTAAACACATCCAATTCGTGTTAAACGCTAGTCCCACGTAGCCCAAGGGCAGCTGTGCAGTCTCCTTTCATGCAAGACTCTTTGTCTAGTATCACCATCCCTGCCCACTGGCAGGGACAATCTGTCACCCTATTTTACTAGACACCTATTTACCTACACATAGCAAAACCATGTACTACGCTTACCCATGCTACATGCATACATTAAGTGCTAGTTACTCTGCTCTAGGATAGCCCATTGCTGAACCTTCAAGGTCGAAGTGGTCAAAGTGAACCCTCCTACTCAAGTGCTAGGACCATGGCCACGGCTATGCTTTGCAAAGTCCCATCTCATAGGATCGTTACCATAACACTAGTGGTTAGAGATCCAAGCGGAAACACTTTATCCTACACTATGGGAAATTTGGCAATTTCCAAAGCCTCCATCCGTATTGGACTAGCACTATTGAAAGGCCACTAAGTCCATCCTTTCGGCTTGTAGAGCTGTGCAATGCAGTCCATAGAGTGACACCAATGTGAGCAAACAAACTAGACAATGGGATCCATTTATATTCTCGCTATTCAAAAACACAAAGTAGATGATAGGGATTCTAGGAAGTCAGGTAAATTGCTTTCTATCCACTTGTGGAATGGCAGTGTTCCAACATACATTCATAACTCTTTTCTGCAATCCATATTTGATGCAACTTTGTGGTGTCATCTAGAATTATCAATTTGTCTCAACAGCATTCCTTTATGTCATTTTAGCATTCTAGCCAATATGTATCATGTCAAGAATGAAGCACCGATGATGGATTAATCCTGGGGTCTCCCTGTAGCTGACAACCTCTCCTTCTCGCTCCCCCTATTATGATCACCTTACCCTCATCCACCTCTTTTTCACTCCCTTGCCTCATTCCCCTCTCCCCCGCTAGCATTTTGCCTTCCTCTCCATCATGCCCAGGGCACGTTTCAACTATCCATCCCACTTTCTATTGTGACATGAGCCCGAGCTCTCAAGCGCGGCATTTTTCTAGTTCCCCCATACTATTGATGCTTCCATTCAGCCTTTGAGGGGGTCTTCTCCGCTTTATTCTTGCTTCGAGCTACATTGAAGTAGTTTTTGGCTAGGCTTTTGCCCCACCAAAGGGCTAAAGCAAGGCATCCCTGCCTTGCTGAAATCCCTTGCTTGGGGTTTTTTCTTGGTTTTTCTCTGGTTTCATGCATTGTATTACACACATTTCTCCTTCATTTCCTTCTATTTCCCACTTTTGCTTCCCCTTCCTTCCACATTGCAGAAGCAAGTCATTTGTTCACTTTTTCAAGGATATACCTTTGTAAGACTAAAATATATCCAATCATACAAATTCAGATTTTTGTTGATCTAAAGTCAAAAATTCTAGAAAATGAAAGAGAAGAAAAATGAGCTAACATAAAAATTTTGAAAAACAAAAGATAGACATACCTAGCAAGTCAGTTCTTCACTTTTTCAAGAAGTGGAATCTTGCTGGTTACCCCTTCTCTCTCCACAGAAGACAAACAACAAGTAAAGATTGCCGTCCATCCCCTCCAAGACAGAGCACTATTTGGTACCACCTATGGCCCTAGGCTAGAGTGTAGCTTTGTCAACTCAATCCTAGCCTTCCTCCTCATGGGTTCAAGGGGGACTTCACTCAGACCAGCACAAAACTTTGCCCCTTTCTCATAGACTCTGAGGCCGAAGCCTCATCTGGAAATCCCCTCCCATGGGAGTTCTAGCGGTTGGGGCCCCTTGGAACTACCTTGATGTTCCAAATGACTACCCGATTGCTGTAGTAGCATCCTCTCCTGATTTCGCAGTCCCAAAAAGGGGGTACAATTGGCATAGATGGGAGCCCATCTTGCCCTTTCTGGGGCTTCAACTTTGCTTCCACAAGGGAGGAGTAGTGGATCTCCATACTCTTTGACTTGATGATGGGGGATTAGATGTTTAGAATGATGGAGTGATTCAGATAGCAAGGGGAGGACTTGTGGATCACACATCGACATAGGACAACTTTCTAATTAGCTCTCTCTCGAGCTAGATGAGACCTAGTTCTTACAATGGCAGTGATCCATTTAGGACCTAAGGAGTAGCTCAGGCAAGTTGCACACTAGCCGTTGAACTAATGTTTCAACTAGCTAGGCATGGAGACCTCTTTCTTGATGCAATGGGTGCTAAAGGTGTGTATAGAGCCAATTATGCCTATGTCGCGCCACCACAAGGATACGAACCCTTCACCAACAAGCCTCCTCTGAAATTACAGAAGTCCACAATTGTTACATATGCTTCTATGCTTAGACAACCCCCTCCCCCCAAATGGATTGGATAGTGGTGCATTGGAAAGTGCATGGCCTTCATGAGTGGGGATATTCATAGCCCTAGTAGCTGACTCTTTGTCAGGCATTGCAGAGGCCTATGGTGGGACACAATTGGTAGATATCCTTTTGATTCAAGAGCACATGACATCAGGCAAACGGCATTATCTCCTCCCAACAAAAGGCGTGGCTCCTAATAGTGGGTAGGAGCATGGGTGTTTGCATTTTAGTAACCTAATCATTGGCCTTGGATGTGTTTGATCAAGGAGAGCATATAGAAGGGTGGGGGGTATTGGAGGATCAGAGTGCACAAGATAGGTAATTGTACACTGTACACTATTCATTGTACACTATGTTTTATTGATCATAAACATGAATATACACATGAACCCCTTAGAGTAAAAATTAGGGTCATGGTTTAACCGTATACCCTATATGGCATGGTGCAATTTACACCATTCTTAACACCCACTCTTAAATTGCATTGGGTAAGTAAAGGGAGCATGTACAAGACCTTAATTTTGAATTTTTTGGGTGCATATGATAACAATCAAAATTGAAAAAAAAGACTAAAAAAGTCAAAGGAGTATCTACATGTGTGAGTCTATGTGACTATGCAGCACCCTCTTTTCATGTGCATTTCCCTCTCAAGTTGCAGATCATCCTTCGTTTTTGGGAGCAAAACCCTAAAAATGGGCCAAAGGGGAGAGGAAGAAAATATAAGTCCTCCTAGATCAAAGACTGGTCGATAAAAATGACTACATGTATGACCGCATGTTGAACATGTCAAAGCTTAATGTGTCATAACTCTCTATGAATTATGAAGCCTAAAAACAGCCTTCAATAAATTAAAAGCTAGAGTGCCCCTGCACCAAGACAAAGACATAGATTGGCGGTAGACCTTGGCATCCCTTCGGTATTTCTTTAATTAAGTGAGAGGCCTAGAACTCCAAGCTACATAAAGGATACATACTTTCTTACATCTGGGTAATTCCACATCCCATTGGGCATCCACATACCCTGTAGGCATAGCCTTTACGGTCCACTGCTCTCACCACTCCTGTTAGTAGGTCTTCATCCCTAATCCAAGGAGCTTGCACACAGCCCAGAACTATTACTAGTAACCACACTTGGCCACACAGTTCTCCATAGATATCACCAGTGCCCAATTAGCCATCCATTTGCTCAATGCAGAGAAAGAAAGCATACATAAGATTTCTCAACTGTCCACGACTGCCACTACCAATAGTCTCTCACCCTATGGGCAGCAAATATCATGATACTTCAACATGTTTCCCTCGTACGAGAACTGGCATCACAACACAACAAACACTATGGCAGTCATGCTTGTACCATCCCTCTCGTGGTTCCAAGTATACTTCCCATTCCAAGCATGGATTCCCGACCCTTTCCTACTCAGCAACAACAAGGTTGTACCAAAGATGTGTCATCTGCCTAGCAACCACTGCTTGCATGTGACTTATCTCCTAGAGAAACCAAAAACATATTCCCACATAGAACATGCTACCTGTCAAAGCCAACAAATAGGATACACAATGAATTCGATCCCCCTTGCATTCAATGCTCTTCCCACTCTCAGTAGGCATTAAAATTCCAAACATTAGCCTATTGGTCCCTACTTTCACACCCAAATGACCATAGGCAACCATTTCAGTGCAAACACCTACATAAAACTTAGGAGCTGTTACTGGCAGCCCATGGAGGAGACCACACGCCTCCCAGATAGCCACAAGTGTCACAGACTCACCGGAATACCCAAACAAGGGGTGAAAGCATAATTATGTAGCCTGCCAACAATCCTTAAAAGCATGAACTTGCTCTACAAGCATTCACTGTGAATCATCCTTGCCAGCTCACAAGCTGAGCAAGGATAAAATGAAGACAACTAGCTTACCCTAATCAATCAAGGAGCATCCAAACAAGCTCATACACAAGCTTGAGCAATTCAGCCCCAATTATGCATTGCTCCATCTATAATTCAGCTTAGCTTACTCATACAACATCAATGGCTAAGGAAAAGGAAGAGAAAGAGACAATAGAACGAGACCAGCCCCCTTCGAAAAGCAATTTGTGGCCTTTGTACTAGGCCCTGTGAGCAGCTAGGCCCTCAAGCATTGAAGCAGACAGTCCTTAAGCAATTACTACACTAGCTATTCTCTGCACTAGCAGCCCAAGGAGCTAAAAATGGAGCCTTTTGTATGGACTCCCAAACAACCTCACAAAGACCCAAGCTTTTGTGCATAGTCCCCGAGGTAGTCTATGTGTCAAAAATCGTCACAGCCCGTCCGTGCAACCAAAACTTCTCCTACAGCTCTCGTATGTAAATCATGAATTTCCCAGCCCTTTCCTCCACCATGAACCTTGCCAGATGCATCTAAATGCCACGTGGCATTCCCCCCTTCATTTTCCCCATGCCCCCTCCAATGGGACCTTTTTAGGAACCAATGGCCAACTTTGGATCCTAAGGTTCTTGACCCCCTTTTGGGCCTAAACCTCTCATTTACACCCAAGGCACAATTTCCTAGGGGAAAAACTTGCACATCCACACCCCGTGGCCTTGCCCCTTAGTTTTCCAGGGTCCTATCCCACACAAGTTCAAACTCATTCCCTCGTGAAAAAGCTGCTCTATCAAAGATGCATCCAAATGTGGAACTAGTTAATGTAGCCTCCATGAAGAAATAATCCAGTAGGTTTGTGACAAAACAAGGGTGTCACCAACCCAAAAGAACTTATGGCACATTTGAGGTATGTTATAGTAGAGTAATCTATGTCATATGATGCAAGGCTGATCTAGGGGCTGCATAAATGTTGGATTGAAGGTGTAAGTATGATACTATGCTCTATTGAAGAGGCCCGAAAAAATGACAAGGCATGGAAGCCTATCAAACCTGTATATTAAACTATCATGAGATCAAGGCGATCTACTATGTGTGTGGCTAAACATCCTTTCACATAGGATGTAGAATCTGTGAATTTATAGAAAGTCGATGGAACATATCCTTTGCAATGATGAGATACACTTTTATCATAAATATCAAATAATATGATTTGTGCACTTCAACCAACATAAATACCCAACACGCTTCTACCAAGAGAACTATCTCCGTTACGTCCCCTTTCAAAATAAAAAAACACAATAATAATAGTAGGCAAAACATGGACAGATGCATATCACGAGCATATAACAACCATCAAGAAAAATAGAGGCAAATTCACTAAGATAATACTCCAAAAAAATAATAGTAGCAACTCATCCAAAACATCTAGAACAACTCCATCTACCCATCATAGTATGACATTGGAGTAGACATAACGAAACCTAGAAGCCAGCTAACCCACATCATTGAAGATCACAACAAAATTGATGAGAAACATCACATTATACGTGAGAGAACATATTACATTCAAGCTTAGTTTGGGAGATCAACATTTCTAAGGAGAGAATCATCACTATTTTCTATGTTTCAATACCAAGCAAGCTTTCCTGTGCTTTGACACATACATTCTGGGGAATCTTAATATTCTTGGCTCAATTTATGGCTATTAACGTCCATGACCGGCCCACCCATCAATAGACTTCCATACCGATGGATCCGAACCATTCTTTGCCCAATACTTGTTCCAACAATAAACATCTGCATTGTGGGGGTTAAAGGCCACTGTACCTTAACCCCGGTTATGTACAATACTCAAACACACACACAGACACACACACACACACACACACATATATATATATGGATGAAATAGAAGATTAGGGTGTTATGCACCCACCAAAACTTGCATCTCTCAAGCTCCCTCTCTCCCTCTCAGCTTCTGTTGTGTCCTCACAACTGGTATCAGAGCTTGGTAGTAAAGCCTGGCGGTAGCGTGAGTAGCCCGATGCAGCCTCTAGCCTAGAGAGAGAGTGGTGCATCCCAAAGATCCTTGTTCAATAGGAGGAGCTGCAAATTTTGGAGCTGCTATAGCAGTTGGAGAGAAAGGGACAAAATCCACTTGGGCATTTGTTTTGCCGGGTTGCAAAGTTGAAGGCGCAGGATATAAGAAAATCTTCTCAGACACACATATGTAATGGTAAAAATATCCGGAGTTAGAGACAGAATTTCGACTTGAAGTCTTTAAGGAAGTTGTAGACCATATTGATAGCTACATCTTCACTTTTAACATCTCTATCATCCGAGTTTTCAGTGAAAAGTTACAGCTCCTGCAAAAAGTGACAAAATTCATTTCCTGCAAGGATTTCATGTGTTGGATCTTCATATCCAGGCCACCATTTGCAATTCTGACACTCCTAGTGGATCTAGAGTGGTCCAAAACTTCTACTTGAGAAGCTACTTCTGGTTCCGTGAACTTTTTAAGCTATGGTGAATCTTTGTCTACTCCAATGTCTTCATTTTGCCATTTTCTGTGTGAGTGGGATCTCAATATCCAGACCTCCATTTGTAGAGCTGTTTGTCCTGTTGGATCTGGGACCTGCTTGAAACATATGTCTACAAATATGCTTGCCATTCCATGAAGAATCGAGGGAGTTGTGATTCTCTATGTTTTTCCATCGTCTCTTTGAAGGAAATTTCTCAAAGTTTCCAAGACCTTCTCATTGATTGCCATGTGGCATTTTGGCTAAGGTTAAGTTTCCTAAGGTTCATTTTTGCAAGTAAATGCAAGGGTTGACTCGCTCTTGCTCCATCCTTGGATGAGATTTTGGAGTTGTGACAGAAGAGATATATTTGCAGATTGTCTTGCTGAGTTCGATTATGCAAATGTTTTGCGACATCCCAGGTTCTACTTTCGCTAGTGGTCATTGCCGTAAGGCCATGATTTCTTGGATATACCTTATGCAAATCACTCTGGTTGCAGTTTGAGCCATGTGCGCTCATTTGTGGTTTGCATTGGGTTGCAATAAATGCTTTACAGGCCATTTGGATGCATTGTGATCCTTGTTGGATGCGCTGATAGGCCCAGATTGCCTTGTGGGATGCTTTATTAATGGGTGTTTTAGCACATAGATGCTATTTTATGTTGAGGGACAACTTTGACATATTGCAATGGATGCACAGGTTGTGCTATGATCTTTTGGATGAGACATTATTGATGCTTATGCCCATGGACGATGTTTATGCTTGAGGCATTTGGCTCTTATTGGCACTATATTTGCCATTGTTTTGTCATTGTGGGTTGACATTTTCTTTTGGGCTAGATTTGCTCATATGGATGCATAGTATATGCATTTTGATGCTTTGAGCCTTGAGTTTTGGTGACACTATCCTTTATTAAAGTAGACATATTGGGTGCACCTGGTATTTGGTGTGATTTCTCTTTTGTAGGTACTAGCATTTGGGATTTTGTTTCATTTGCATCATGGCATCCTCTTCCATGTCTGAAAAGGAATTTTCAGCATTAAAAAGTTTGATGGGACAAACTTTTCTTTGTGGAAAGAACAGATAAGGGATGTGCTTATTCAAAAGAAGCACATTAAACCCTTGGCAGGGATTGAAGCTAAGCCTACAGATATGTCTGAGGATGATTGGAATGAGTTGGATGCATTAGCAAAGTCTACTATTAGACTTCATCTTGTAGAGTCAGTTTATTTCACAATAGTAAATGGGCAAACTACGGAAGATTTGTGGAAGAAATTGTGTGCCACTTATGAGAAGGAAACTACCTCTAATAAAGTTTACCTCATGAAGAGGTTGTTTGAGGTGCAGATGAAGGAAAAGGTCTCCATTGCTTCTCACTTAAATGAATTCAATATTTTTTTCAGCCAGATTCAAGCTGAAAAGATGAATTTTGATGCAGAGACTAAGGCAATATTTCTCTTATGCTCATTGCCATCCTCATGGGATACCTTCCGTACAGCTGTCAGTAACTCTGCACCTAGTGGAGTACTGAAGTTTGATGATATTTTGGGTAGCTTGTTGGCCGAGGAGATTAGATGGAAGTCTATGGATGGCAACAAGTAGGATGCAGCCTTAAATGTGCAAAGAGGCAGATCACAATTCAGGGGGAAGTTTCAAGAAAGAGGGAAGTCTCGTAGCAAATCCAGAGCACAGAACATTGAGTGTTACCACTATGGCAAGAAGGGTCATATGAAAAAGGATTGCTACAATCTAAAAAGAGAGAAAAATGATAAGAAAAAGAATGCAAATTGTGGTACAAATAAGAAGGAAGAGAGTCCAAGGGTCCTAAAGGAAAAGTGAAGATCGAGGAGATTAATGTAATCATTGATGATAGTGACAATGACATTCTCTTCATGTCTATCTACTTGCAGACTTGCTCACCACTTCAGATGATGCATATTCCCAGGATTAGATTTTGGTGCTTCATTCCATGTTACTCCCCATAGGGAATGGTTCTCCACTTATGACAATGGAAAGACATGTGCATCTTGGAAATAACTATGCATGTGACATAGTGGGAATAGGTGACGTAAAGTTTTCTTTTGCAAATGGGTTTGCATTTGTTTTGAAAAATGTGAGACATGTGCTAAGTTGACCAAGAGTCTTATTTCAGCGGGTCAGCTAGATGATGCTGGTTTTCAGACCACTTTTGGCTTTCAAAGTTGAAAAATTCAGAAGGGCTCTATGGTTTTGGCTAGGGGTGCCAAGTGTGGGACTTTGTATCCTGGGATGTCTGATCATGTTGTTGTAATAACCGAGCAGCCAAGTACTTCTTTGTGGCATTGCAAGTTGGGGCACATGAGCCAAAATGGAATGAAACTCTTATGCCATTTGGGTTATGTACCGCATTTGAGTTTTTCTAATTTTGAATTTTGTGAGCACTGTCTCTATGGGAAGATGACTAAATCACCCCATAAAAGAAGGGGAAGGAAAGAGCTTGAAAAGCTTGATTTGGTGCATTCAGACGTATGTGGTCCCATGCCTACACGGTCATTAGGCGGGGCTGAATACTATGTGACATTCATTGATGATGCAACTAGGAAGTGTGGGCTTATGCTATGTTTGAAAGAGCGATATGTTCTAGGTATTTCATAAATGGTTGGCTTTGGCTGAAAATCTTTCAGATAGAATGTTAAATGCCTACGGATTGATAATGGTGGAGAGTATAGCTCTCATGACTTTCAGCATTTCTGTGATACACATGGGATTAAGAGGGAGCTCACATCCCCTCGTACTCTAGAGTAGAATCCAATTGCAGAACAGATGAACCACACCATTCACGAAAGGTTGCAATGTATGCTTTCCAATGCAAGTCTTTGTGGTGGTTTTTCGGCTGAGGCAATTAAGACTACAGTGCATGTGATCAATAGATCCCTAGCACGAGTTTGGATGGTGGTATTCCATAAGAGGCATGGAGTGGCAAGAAGCCCTCTTACTCTCATTTGCATATATTTGGGTGTGAGGCATATGCACATGTGCCAAAAGAGCTTCAAAAGAAGCTAGATCCTAAGTCTAGGAAATGCATCTTTCTGGGTTAGTGAAAGTGGAGAGATGTGCTATCGTCTCTGGGATCTAGAAGCAAAGAAAATCATATGAAGCCATGATGTGGTCTTCAATGAGAAGAAGATGCATAAGACACCCGTGAGGGATGTGAAAATGAGGAGAATCACTTTCCAGGATGTGAATCAACTCGCATATGTTGATAGACAACAAGTTGTCCATGCATCGAATGTGCAAAAAATGGTGCCACCAAGTACTCCCACAGGTACACAATCAAGGGCAAATGATGGATCATCTATTAGTGGCAATGATGAGCCAAATGTGGCTGATATGCGAGCGGGACAACAAGCTAAAATGCCCTTGAGAAGAACATCTAGAGTGTCTAGACCACCTGAGAGATTTGTTCCAAGGATAGACTATGTGATGCTTACTGATTATGGGTGTTAGATATCAATGCTCCACTCTCATGTTACTATGCGGGAACTAGCTAACTCTACTTGTAAGCCCCCCATATGAGGAGAAGGCATTTGAGTAGCTCAGTTATCTAGTAGGTCCTAGTTTGGACACCAGATGGGGGCCATGTGTGGCCTGATGGCTGGATGGAGTTGGCACACTGCCAACTAGGCTACATGTAAGTGCACGAAGGCATCCCATGATTGATCGCCTTGAGGGTAGACCGAGCATTTTCTCGGGGCAGCCCACTCTCGGGATGCGGGGCCCATTTAGAGCCTCAGATGATCTCGGATGGCTCTGGGCTGAACGGAGACTGTAGGTTAGTTGCTCTATTTTGCGCACCGGTTCTATCATGTGGTCGGTGGCCTATTTCAGGACCGACCCCTAGTCGGCCGGTTTGGGCGAACTGGGTCGATCACCAAATTGGGTCTAACTGACTATGATTGGTGGCTATATAAGAGCGAGCCCGTGAAGCCCATTTCATCACTGGCTATAACAACCCTGAATCCTTAGCATCTAGCCTCCGTCCTCTACTATTTTTAGCATGCCATTGAAGCTTCTTTCACAGGAGTGCACCGCTAGGAGGTAGCGCCATCTATTGTATCAGTTCTATAGTAATCAAATTTTTGATTCTCCATACTATCTGTTTTTCTCTCTTGCATACGAGATCCTATTATCTGTTGAGCACAGACGTTGTATTGTTTTCTTACATGGTATCAGAGCCTGGACTCTAGCAAGAAGATTTGGTAGTGTGTTTTTGTTTGCGAGCAGATTGTGAGAGATGGCCCAGCCCATAAGACTACGAATCCCACCGTTCGATGAAAGCGGAAAGTTGGATGGCTCTAACTATCCACTCTAGAAGTTCAAGATGAAGACCATCCTAAGTGCATACGAGCTTTGGGATACTACTACTGGGGTGGACAAGAAGAAATGTAAATGCACTGTGTTCTATTGTCTGCAGTGTAAGTGATTCCGTCATGGCGTTAATTCAACATGTCACCACAACAGAGGAGGCATGGACAATCTTGCAAAATTAGTATGAGACCACGAATCAGACGCCGATTCAAAATCTAGAGACTCAATTCGCGAATGAGAAATTGTTTGAGTCTGAATCGGCAGAGAAGTTCATTATCAGGGTGAAGAATCTGCACGATCAGATGACTGCAATTGGTATCACCATCACCAACGAGAAACTAGTGTGAAGGTGCGTACGGATTCTCCCACCAAAGTACGATGGTCTTGTTACGACGCTGAATACGCAGAATAGAAATCCGCCCCTCAACTTTGAGGATTTTAGCGTGATGCTTCTGGAGGAGGAGATGCATCAAAAGATGAGGACTGGAGAAGATTCGGCTTTCTATGCTGGATCAAAGAAAGGTAAGGGTAAGGACTCTGGTAACCCATCTTCTTCTGATGATAAAAAGAGAAAGAAGAAGATCAAGTGCTTCTATTGCAACAAGGCAGGGCACAAGCTAAATGAGTGCCGAAAGAAGATTGTAGATGAGAAGAACGGAGTAAAGAAAGAGTGCAGCAACAGCACGTAGGCAGTACCAGTAGAGCTATTTGTAGCAATTGAGGAGATTTGTACGGAGGCAGTTCATGTACTTGCGGATGAACCTTGGATTATTGACAGTGGTGCATTGTGCCACATGACCAGTCAGAAGGATTGGTATACCTCTCTATAGCCGATAGGGAATGACATCCTGGTAGCAGTCGGCAATGATGCAAAATGTCTAGCAAAAAGAAAAGGTATGATTGCTCTCAAGTCATATGGAGTTGTAAAGCAGTTGTTCGATGTTCTTTATGTGCCAGATATCAAGAGGAACTTATTGTCCATTTCTGCGATCACGGATTGGGACCTCAAAGTTCACTTCGATAAGAATGGTGCACAGATTTTGGATCTTCAAGGGAAGGTCATTGGTAGAGGTACACGGCACAACAACATCTACGAACTCTCAGCTTTCAGTGCTCGAGCCGATGTGAAGAACACTAAGCTGTGGCATGAGAGGTTTGGACATCTAAACCTTAGTTCTTTAAAGGAGATGCATAAAAGTGGAATGATTGCAGACCTACCAGAAATTACAGATCTGCCCGATGTATGTAAAGCTTGCATGATGGGCAAGCAGCATCGGCAACCCTTTCCTAAAGAGTCTTCTAGAGCTCATTCACACGGACCTCTATGGAAAGATGGAGATGGAAGCTTTGGGTGGTTCCTACTACTTCATGATGCTGATCGACGACTACAGTAGAAGGATATGGATATACTTCCTGAAGACTAAAGACGAGGCTTTTAGTAAGTTCAAGGAATGGCATGTAATGGTCGAGAAAGAAACGGCAAGGAAGGTGAAGAAGTTGAGATCAGACAGAGGGGGAGAGTTCACATCAACTGAATTCGAAAGTTACTGCAAAAGTCACGGGATCAAGAGGCAGAAACCCCTGCCACATACATCACAGCAAAATGGAGTAGCAAAATGCAAGATGCACGTCATTTGCGAAATGGGCAGGAGTATGATGAAAGGGAAAGATTTACCAAAGACTTTCTTGGCTGAAGCATGTAACACGGTAGTTTACATTCTGAATCATAGCTACATGAAGGCTGTGAATAGATGACTCTAGTGTAGGCCTTTTCTGGTAAGAAACCTTCAGCTGCACATTTTAGAGTTTTTGGATGTGACTGTTTTGTGCATGTCCCTGATGCTAACAGGACCAAATGGGAACCAAAGAGCCGGAAGTGTATTTTTTTGGGCTACAGTGAAGAGGCGAAGGGTTACCGTCTCTATAACCCTGTTACCAAGAAGGTAATAGTAAGTCGCGATGTGGTCTTCTTGGAACAGCCGCATCAATTGGAGGAGGATGCTTCCTTCCCAGACAACCAGGACCAGGATATCCATCCAGTACCACCATCAACAGCAGACCGAACTCCCCCAACGGTGCTTGGGAGGATTCAAGATAAAGAAGATGAAGAAGAGCCTGCAGAACCACAACGGCAACGGCCATTCCCGAAGTGGGTAAAGCAGCTTTTGGATGGCAGAGAACCTCCAGCCATTGAGGAGGAACCATCCAAACACCACCGGTCCAAGAGATTAGAGGAGCAAAGAAGGGCGCATGAACACTTGGTCAACTATGCTTTGATGACAGAAGTGATCCATGCTGATGAACCCAAGTGTCTTGAAGAGGCATAGGGTGATGATAGGTGGATGGAGGCTATGCAGTCGGAGTATGGCTCCATAATGAAGAACAACACTTGGGACCTTGTGGATCGTCCACCAAAACGCAAGGTAATCGGCACCAAGTGGGTGTACAAGACCAAGTACAAGTCCGACGGCACGTTGGATAAGTACAAGGCTCGGCTCGTGGCAAAAGGATTCGCACAAGTATATGGTTTTGATTATCAGGATACTTTTGCTCCCATAGCTCAACTAACCACAATTCGCAGTGTTTTGGCTTTAGCAGCCCAGGGAAGTTGGCCCGTGTTTCCAATAGATGTAAAATCTGCCTTTCTGAATGGAGATCTCAAGGAGGAGACATACATGGAACAACCACCAAGTTTTGTGATCCCCGGATCCCCGGTTTAGAAGGTAAAGTCTGTAAACTGAAGAAGGCACTTTACAGGCTGAAACAGGCCCCATGAGCATGGTACCAGCGAATTGATGCCTACTTTCTACAAAACGAGTTCAGGAGGAGCCCATCTGATGCAAATTTGTATATCTTCAGAGAAGGAGGCAAGTGTATGATCGTGGTCCTTTATGTGGACAACCTTGTCATAACAGGGAACCATGAAGAGAAGATCTCGCAGACAAAGCATTTGCTAGGAAGAGAGTTTGAAATGACAGACCTCGGACTGATGCATTTGTATTTGGGGATTGAAGTTTGGCAAGAGCTGAAATAGATCTTCATTTCACAGCTGAAGTATGTTGGAGAGATACTGAAGGCATTTGGCATGGCTGAGTGCAAGATAGTTGGTACCCCTATGGAGCTTGACGTGAAGCTCTCAAATGAGGATTCATCACCACTGGTGGATGAAGCAAAGTACAGAAGACTTGTGGGCAGTTTGATTTACTTGTGCAACACGTGGCCAGACATCAGCTTTGCGACTGGTATACTAAGCAGGTTTTCCAATAAGCCCCGGGAGAACCATTGGAGGGTAGGGATGCAGGTGCTGAAATACATCAAAGGCACACTTGATTATGGCATCATTTATACCAAGGCCAACATCTTGACCAGATTCTGTGACTCGGATTCGGCAGGAGACGTGGACAGCAGGAGATCAGTGACAGGTTACTGTTTCTCACTTGGATCTGGAGCTGTGTCATGGGTCAGCAAGAAGAAACCTACAGTTGCTCTTTCTTATACCGAGGCTGAGTACAAATCAGCATGATTTGCTTCTTCAAGGTAGTGTGCTTGAGGAGGATTTTAGGGGACATGGGTGCAGTGCAGAACAAGCCTACACAGTTATCATGTGACAATTAGAGTTCCATGGCAATTGCAAAGAACCCTGTGTTCCACGCTCGCACAAAACACATTGAGATTCAATATCACTTTGTATGCGAGCTCATCATGGATGGAGAGGTCGACTTGGTGTACTGTCCAACTATAGAGAATGCTGCGGACATCTTCACGAAGGCTCTTGGAAGAGACTTGCTAGAGAGGCATCTTCATCGACTTGGCATTGGGCCGAAAAAGTAAGTTCACTTGTGGGTGGACATTGAGGGGGGGTGTTAGATATCAATGCTCCACTCTCATGTAACTACGCGGGAACCAGCTAACTCTACTTGTAAGCTCCCCATATGAGGAGAAAGCATTTGAGTAGCTCGGTTATCCGGTAGGTCCTGGTTTGGACACCAGATGGGGGCCATGTGTGGCCTGATGGCTGGGCGGAGTTGGCCCACTGCCAATTAGGCTACATGCAAGTGCGGGAAGGCATCCCATGATTGATCGCATTGAGGGTAGACGGAGCATTTTCCCGAGGTAGCCCACTCTCGAGTTGCAGGGCCCGTTTGGAGCCTCAGATGATCCCGGATAGCTCTGGGCCGAACGGTAACCGTAGGTTAGTTGCTCTATTTTATGCACCAGTTCTATCGTGTGGTCAGTGACCCCTAGTCGGCCGGTTTGGGTGGACTGGGTCGGTCACCAAATTGGGTCTAACCGACTAACCGACTATGACTGGTGGCTATATAAGAGTGAGCCCGTGAAGCCCATTTCATCACTATCTACAGCAACCCTGATTCCTTAGCATCCAACCTCCATCCTCTACTATTTCTAACATGCCATTGAAGCTTCTTTCACAGGAGCACACGGTTGGGAGGCAGCACCATCTATTGTATCAGTTCTACAGTAATCAAATTTTTGATTCTCCATACTATCTGTTTTTCTCTCTTGCGTATGAGATCCTGTTATCTGTTGAGCACATACGTTGTATTGTTTTCTTACAGTGGGGAGCCTTCTTGCTACAGAGAGGCTATGATGTGCAAGGATCACTGCAAGTGGGAGTATGCTATGCAATTAGAGATGAGTTTACTCATAAAGAATAAGACTTGGGACTTGGTTTCTTTGCCAAATGGAAAGAAAGCATTGCCATGTAAATGGGTCTACAAGATGAAGGTGATAATGTGCCTAAGTACAAGGCCTGTTTGTTTGCTAAAGGGTTTCAATCAAGAGAAGGGTGTGGACTTTGATGAGATATTCTCTCTGGTTGAGAAGATGACCACACTTAGATGTGTACTTGGACTTGTGGTAATAGAGGATATGGAGCTTATGCAGATGGATGTCAAGACAACATTCTTGCATGGGGATTTGCATGAGGAAATTTACATGATACAGCCGGAAGGCTTTGAAGAAAAGGGCAACGAGCATTTGGTTTGCAAGTTGAAAAAGAGTCTCTATGGCCTTAAGCAAGTGCCTAGAGAATGGTATCACAAGTTTGATGCTTTCATTCGGTCTCAGGGTTTTAGAAGAAGTGAAATTGATCGTTGCCTCTACACTAAAAGGGCTCATGATAATAGCCTGATACTCCTAGAACTTTATGTGGATGATATGTTATTGGCTAGCAAGAATACTTATGAGCTTGATGCATTGAAGGCCAAGTTGCATGAGGCCTTTGACATGAAGGATTTGGGACCTGCAGGTCATATTCTTGGTATGCGCATCATGCATGATCAGAGTAGGAAACTCCTTTTGCTTTCACAAAAGGAGTATGTTAGAAAAGTGTTGCAACGTTTCAATATGGAGGAGGGAAGGCAGTAAGTACTCCATTGCCTCCATATGTGAAACTAAGTCAAGTAGATAGTTCCAAATCAGATGAGGAGAGGGCCATGATGACCAAGGTTCCTCATGCATTAGCGGTTGGGAGTCTTATGTACGCTATAATAGCTACTAGACCGGACATTGCATTTGCAGTGAGAGTTGTTAGCCGGTATATGGCTAATCCAGGAAAGGGCATTGGGAGGTAGTTAAGTGCATCATGAGGTACATGAAGGGTACCAAGGAGGTGTGTATCTACTTTGGTAAAGGAGAGATGCATGTATTTAGGTACACAAATTCTGACTATGCAGGGCATGTGCATAGCAGGAGATCAACTTCTGGTTATGTGTTCACGTTTACAGGTGGTGCAATGTCGTGGATGTCTCATCACACAAGTGCATTGCTTTGTCTACCACCGAGGTCGAGTATGTTGCAGCCACAGAGGGTTGCAAGGAGGCTATATGGCTTGATCAGCTAGTGGTAGATTTGGGGATTCATACAGGTGTACCAACATTGCATAGTGATTCCATGAGTACTATTTAGCTAAGCACGGAATCTGGTCTTTCATGCAAAGACCAAACACATTGAGGTCAGATATCATTTTATCAGGGAGGTACTTGAGGACAAGCGCATAGAGCTTGTCAAAGTTCATACAGATGATAACCCTGCAGATATACTGACAAAGAGTCTACCTAGTCAGCGGGGTTTGAGTATTGTCGTGTATTGATGGGCATTGGATAGTATGCTCATTGGTTGTTCTCCCTTAAAGGAACATTGGCCTTTAAGTGGAAGGTTGTGGGGGTTAAAGGCCATTATACCTTAACCCCGGTTATATACAATACTCAAACACATATATATATGGATGAAATAGAAGATTAGGGTGTTATGCACCCACCAAAACTTGTGTCTCTCAAGCTCCCTCTCTCCCTCTCAGCTTCTGTTGTGTCCTCACATGCATCACTAAGACCTTTTCTCTTAACTGATGGTGCCCAATATTGAATTAATAATTTATTGTATTCAAGAGATGTAGCATCCATCTTGACACTTGATAGCGCAACCCCAAGCCATATGGGGTATATAGGGTCTGATGGCCTCACAAAGAGAAAGTCACCTTGCTTGACATCTACCATTGGTCTAAACTCCTCCCTTAGCTTACCTCTTACCTCTTAGAGGCTTGTCATTCCATTCCTCATAGCCTTGGAACTCATTAATGTGAGCTTCTTTATTATCCTCCTCATCAAGTGACTGTGTTCTTGGCCAAAAATATATGTGCACTCCTATCTCTGAGATGTTTCCTTGTTTGAGCTCACCAATCAAGTTTTTTCGATAATCTATCACTGCCTAATATAGGACTCATATGATGCATTCTTTCTATTTGCTTACCTCTCCCAAAGCTTAATGTAATCCTTTATCCCTGATATTATACTTGCAAGTAGTCTCTCACAAATTCAGCAATTGGTAGTATATCTGGACAACCTATTGGCAACAATGGTCATCCCTTGCCTTTGATCCTCTTGACTTTTTATGGCTATCAATTGAGCCTTGATCCCACTACACAAGCTACATTTAAAGAATTCACCTGTCTTAGCAATGGCAGCTATATTTTTTAAGTTTGTATTCCAAATATAATGTGGATAGGCTCTCATAGCCACATTGTTTCAGCAAAGTGTTGACCTTATGCAGGATGTCTATTTACTTATATATTTCAGGTATCACTAGCTGTGTATCTCTAGAACCATCCAATATAGTTCTACTCTTGTGAGGCATATACTCTGAGTTATTATCCAAAATTTAAATGAGAGCCCTACCCAACATTTGATTGTTGACCACCTCATGTATGCTGGCATCCTGGTCCATGGGCACATATTGTAGAAATAGGCTTCCATTCAATAAGGTAATCTACTTGATGGGCCACTTAACTAGGTGAGGACAACCGACATCTTGCATAGAAGACCCTAAGCCACTTCCTACAGTTTGTTCTTTCTTCTCAATACCCACACCAATGCAATCATTACCTAATAGATCAAAGTTTATACAATCATCTGGGAAAACATATAAGATCACACCTTCCCCCATGGTCTTTGTTTTGCTGTCATCCCACAAGACAACCTTTTTCTCATTCCAACCTTCATGAATGCGATTGTCAATTTCTAATGAAGAAATTGGCATTGCCTCAATATAAGGTTGCTCAAGCTCCTTTCCTTAAGATGTTGGTTCGTTTAACACATCACCAACATGTTTTAGAGAGACATTAGACCACTTGACAACACTCCAAAGGTGCTTCATTGATAAGAAATACATCCATATGGGAAATGGCAAGAGCATGTCATTATTGATAGACGATTAGGGTTGCAGAATCTCAACACTTTGAAATTGAAACTCATAGCAACAACCCTCCTATCAAAACCAGTGTCATTGACAGAGGCTGCGCTCAATTGCTTGCAGATCCCAATTATCACAAGGAGCGAGTCCGTTCTCTATGTCGACTCGTCTCCTCCTGCACTCCGTCAACAAATGATCTCAAGAAACCACGACGTCGTCATCCATCCGGTGGACCTCTATTGTGGAAGTCCCGCATGCCTTGAGGATACCACGTTCTACGAGTATCACAGAACATACATGACCCATAGACCAAATCAAAATGTCTGTAACAAAATCGAAAATGATGTTTTTGGTAATCATGTGGTTAAGAACAACACGATCATCAGATTCATGGAATACCACCCTGGTCATCAACCGGAAGGCTTCTTCTACAATGTGCTTCTATAAAAAACAAGCTTCCAAAATGAGGCCGACCTCATATCGAAAAACAACACTACAGAATCGTACTTTGCTGAATGCCAAATACGTGCCCTCGTGTTGAATAACGAGGACCTCGAAATGTACATCACAGAGTACACACAACGAAACCTACTCGCAACCAATCATACAGACCAACTCATCAATATGATTTTACATAAAGTCACATTCATCCGAGACAATCCACTGGAGACACCAGCTATTGACCAACAACCTTCTGAGAGTCAAACAAGACAACATCAGAAACAGGATTGCACATCATCACTGGAACTCCAGGAAGTGGAAAGACCTTTCTGATAAAGTACTACGTCTCGCATCTGATCTCACAAAACAAGACGGTCCTATTGACCGCGTCGACCGAAGCAACAACAATACAATTAAGTAGCATCGCAACAACAGTGCACTACCAATTCAAGATTCCCATCCGTAGTAATCAATACCTACTATCCATCCACGAGACAGACGAGCGGCACAATGCTATCAATGAAGCCGATGCAATTATCATTGACGAGATGTCCATGCTAACAAGGATGACTTTCGATCTGGTGCTACGACAAATAGTAAACGTCAACAATGGCACATTGCTTGACCCATTCAACCAAAAGTTAGTGATACTATTTGGCGACCTGGCCCAGCTACCGCCCATGTGTAGACATTAGGTGGAATTATGCGCTCCATGCCATCTGACATCATCATCATACTTGGCACATGGACATATGTATCAAATGAATTTCTCTGTGCATCACGCACAAGACCTACCGTTATTGGCCTTCCTCCACTCAATCTGAGAAAGAGAGCCTACAGAGCTTGAGATTGTAGAATGCCTTGGCCAATGTATTATCAATGAAGAAGAAGCTTTTCGATTCATTGACAGAAGAACCACCATTATATGCATGCCTAGAGTCGACGTGTGTACATACAATGATCTATTGATTAGAAAATTCTATCTGCCAGAGTCGGTTGTTCATATACCTTCACACGAACGCGACTGACGAACTAGCACTTCACGAATGGTTGGTTGATGGTACCTTCAATGAGATCACCAAAATCAGCATCGGAGCAAGGGCGATGATCACAGAAAACATTGACCTCACCATCGGTGCTGCAAACGGAGCAACATGCGAGATTCAAGAACTTAGTACATCTGCAACAGGCAACATAATCCAGATTACTGTCATCATTGACACAACTAGAGCAAAAATTACCATACACCATTCAAAACATCAGTGAAAGGCGATCAATGGCAAATGGTACCACAAATCGACATTTCCTTTGACACTCGCATACGCAATCACGGGTCACAAATCATAGGTTGCAACAATCACAAACAAAGCGTTGCTCATTTTTCGCGAAGCGTTCGCACCGGGCCTTGGTTACGTGATGCTATCTCGTGTAACTGAAAGATCGAAGCTACGAATCCTCGGGCTTCCAGATCCAGAATTCGTCACCTCGATCCCGCTAGACATTCTACGACAACCATCTTCATGACAAAGTAGACATTCACATTTGCATTGCAGAACACGTATAACCACTTGTATGTTGCATTCGAACATAATCTTCTCATTATTGTTCTTTTCTTCTACAGGATTTAGTTGCCCGAAAATCAAAAGATGCCAACATAAAAAGCAAATGGATACAAACAAGGTATGAATTTCCACAGACCACCCAAAAAAGAAAAACAACCTCTTTAACTTCGCTCCTGTACTTACGATTACACTATGTTGCAGTTGTTCAAGGTGTTCAAAAAGAATGCAAAAACACAATATTTGACAACGAAACAAATGTGTTTGGCCAATGTTACAGGCAAACGCCCGCCCATGTACATCAATGGGTTCAACAATTATAGGGAGCTTAGTGAGTATATGGACAATTGCAACGACCAACAGTGAACGAGACAGGAATCAAAAGGCTACAGATACGCAAACAGTATGTTGCAATTTTCATTTCAAGCATTGATTACTTATATTCATTACAACAAATCTTAGTACCCACCATAGAAACAAACACTACACAATCGATTTGAACACAACCCGTGATTGTAACAGGGATTTTGAAAGAAATACTTTACGAGCTAGACATTGACTTCGCCGAGTCAAAGCACCGCTCGATAACATCGAGGCTCAAAAACTACTGGATTCAAAAACAAAGGGGATATCTGTATATGCTTGTGAGCTACTGTGATTTGGATACAATGCTATCTTTGGATTTATTGATGGACACAAGGCATCAAGGAAATGCAGTGTTAGAACAGTTAATGAAACAATACGAGCATACACACAATGCCACGAACCCGCCTATCACAATCGAGAAGGTCACTTACTTTTTCAACAAGATAATTTACAACCAAAGATTCGATGTAGATATAGATCCATATAGACCTTCGAAAACAAACCATGGCAAGTAAATGAAAAATGTCGCTTTTTTCATGTAATATGTACTTGACGCCTTACTCATGCATGCTTCTCTTGTTTTCTAGGCAGACCAAACGAACCTGGAGAATAACATCGACAGCAAAGAAGAGCCCGCAACAAAGCGCAAACGCAAACAAACGAACAGAAACACATAGTTTACAACATTACGTGCATTCCGAATCGTAGACAGTATAGGACACATGACAGAGCTTTTCAGAAGGATCTCCCAACATAAGAGGAACCCACCGAAAAAAATGGCGAGGGATTTTGCTACTCACATCAACCATTCGATGAGAATTTTAAAGTGAAAATTTTGGAAACTTCTGATAACGTAGATAAAGCTTGCACAAACAATATTACATTAATAAAAACGGTACCACTGGACCGTTAGGATACAATACTCTCAATGACCATCCTGCACAGTCTCGAAAGTATTATTTTTTGAAAACAAGAAGAGTACTATAAATAAAACAGTCTATCTTTTTAAGACACTGTCGAATCGTAATTCTGCATTGCTCGAGTCCTAGAATTTGAAAACTACTTATCACTTCATGAAACTAACAAGTTTGATTCTTTGTGTCTCCCATAAATACGTTACAGGTGCTTTCATGTATCGTACTTACAATATCCACATCTATCCACGGTTTGGCTCGTTAACTCTTACTTGCCCATCCTTGCCAAACATACTAGTTAAAAGTTTATAAGAAATTTAATTCTATTCTTTCCTTTGGGGGTAGTGCTATCGGCACCCCGTGTCCCTTGTTACTGTAAGGAAATCCTTGTCCGAAAATTTGAAACCAGCTGCGTTGATGGTAATGTGGGTCTCGATAACTTCATGCTCAGTGCCTTGACAAAGTCTCAAACATTTGGATATGCATGGCCAAGAGGTCTATTGGGGCTTGGACAAGGCCATCTTCACCATGTTTGCAGATGAAGATGTTTTTGCCTGCCCTTTCAAGCAAAATCAACACAACGAGTTGCTTGATTTCTAGCGTTTGGAGCAGAACTGGGAAAGCACTTCTAGCAAGGCTATGGAATCCCCATCTTGCGAGAATGAAGATGAAGTGGGAAGAGCAAAGCCCAATTGTCAAGTAGTTTAAGGATTTTGCAACATGGAGAAGACGTTTTTTTTAACGCAACATTTGAGGAGGTGGGTGAGGGTTGTAGGTTCTCCAAAACGAAGACTCTTGTTGTTTCAAACCTACATCACGTAGAAGAGATCACCCAACTCAAGAAGAGGTGCGCACAAAAAAGCGATCGTGCAGCCTTGTAGAGGGATGCACCTCAATCCCCAAAAGACCTTGCTATCACTCGGGTGTTTGTGGCTTCATAGAATAGTTTAAAAGAACCCTTACCCAACCTGTATAGAGGTGCGCTTGGCCCAAAAAGTAACCTATAGAAGGAGTGTTTTGCTCAAGAAGGGAGCCCCATGCTCCAGAAAGACGCGAATCTCTTATTTTTGTAGCATGCCGTTTGGGATTCTCAAGCAAGAAGACATATTATGAAAAAATATGGTAGACTAGTCAATCTTCAAGCGAGCTACAACGTTCCTTCTAACCTTGCTGCCATTATATATATTGGACTTTGATTATTCCAAGAATTCATACTCTTGCACTTCACGTCTACTAAGTAGGCCCACTAGCCTTTACATTGCTGCCGCATGCAATAACTCATTGCTATTCGGCCCTAGTCAGTTGCTGAATCCAGGAACATTCCCAAACTCATCCTCCATAGTGCAGCTTCAATCTCATGATAGTCACTCACAAGGTTGAAAACCGTAAATTCCATCATGCATAGCAGGGACTAGCTACTATGACATCCCCACCATGGTTGTTTGTACAATGATAGATCTGCCCTGAAGTGTGCGTCATAAGTAACCCAAGAAGGATGTCTGCATGATGTCCAACAAGTGTCAATCCCCCATGCTCTCTTCATTTGGGGGTTTACGAATGGGGAGTCAATTGACCCTAATTCTCTGACACCCACTCTCAACAAGCCGTTCTGATCCGTAGACCACTTCTCGAAGTATGTACTGAGCACTGAGGAACACATCGAAGGCATCTTCTATGTCTAGTCAAAACATCCGTAGACCAAACCTCAACATCTACTCCCAAAAACTCTGTCTGTCTCCGGAACAATGCTCCCTATGAACAATCATCAAGTTCGAAACTTAAATCTTCCGATATCACATTTGTACTCTCCTTTTGCTCTGCTATCTTCGCCGTTCGACAAGAAGTCTATGACAGAGCCTGCTTTGTAAATCTCCAGCATTGTGACACCTCTCCCTCAGTATTGACAGCCTTGTCCTCACTGGAATCTGAATTAGTGCACCAGCACTCAATGCTTGACATTCTTGACAATCATCCCACTGTCTGCAAATATTATTTCTGAGGTGTCTTGGGGCAACCACAAGAAACAACTCTTTCACCACATTGGCTGTTGTCTCTTCCTTTTGGGACTGGTCCTTTTCTGTTGATCAGCCAATCTGCCATCTTTGCTATGTGTTGAGGCTTGTCACAACGGAAGCATTTCCTTTGTTTCTTTTTGCTCCTCCTCCTTGCTCCCACTTTTTGAAGAGTCGCCTGTCTCTTTTAAAGACTCGCATCACTCTTGGGCTTACCTTGTCATGCGTTTGTCCAATTTTCCCCCTGTTTGCCTTTCCTTTGCATCACGCAAGAAAGGCCTTGTCATGCGTGCTGTCATCCCCGAACTTCTCCTCGTCTTCCTCTTGCATAAACATTGAGCTCAGCTCCTCAAAACTTAGGTTTTGGATCACTCTGCAATGGTTTGTGTCACGACCAAATCTCAGAAGCTCTTGGGAAGCATATTAGTTTTAACAACTCGAATTATTTGTGTCGACCTTCTTACCTACAGCCGCTAGAAGCTGAACTCTAACAACCTTGACTTTGATAAAATGCTCACTTACCACTCTCCCTCATCCCTCTTCATTGTAAACAACTGATTCTGGCATAAGAATCGGGCTAACGTTATTCGTCTCATAGAAGTCTTTCAGTATGATCCAAGCCTCTGTTGAAGAATCCGCCAATTGAATGTGCATGATCACTGCATCTAATGTCATGGTAATTGGAGACAACCCCTCTACATCCTTCTCATCCCATTCTTCCACATTCTTTTGTGGTCATCTTTCTTTACTACCTTATCTGCAGCATCCACTATATCCTCGGGTCATTTTTCTTCGCCTGTGGCAACCTTCCAAGTCTTTCAAGCCACCATGTGGCTCGTTATCTTCATATTCCAGCTCGGGTAGTTGCTTCTGTCCAGCTTGCCATTGTCCTTAAGGTTGGATAATTGCATCATCTCTGAAGCCATCAGATTCTGAAGGAACTTACAATAGCAACTTTCCTCACCTTTTTCTTTCCTGGAAACACAAATTCCCAAGCCTTCAGATCTTCACTCCTGTGTCGATCTGTGAGTCCTTGGAGCTCAATCACCTTCTTGGCTCTTACATATCTGAATCGTGAACTGGATCAAATACCATGTTCGAGTAATGTCTGAGCGTGTACTTCTAGGTCAAGTCCTAGTACCATGTTAGAACACACAGCAAAAAATGAATCGTTCACAAGATCACCTGAGAGCTCTAGATCCTTCTGGGGATGTGCGCACATACACAAGTATAAATCTTGCTCAGATCTGGAATAGACAGAAAGATATGACAACCATACTTGAAGCCAAAATGTATTGCAAAAATGTTCGCTGTGGCCTCAGATCCAGCACTAGTGGGCAGCACCCTACTCTCCACAGCATGTTATGACTGCATTTTTGCTCTAATCCGCTCTTCTCTCCTTTTTCTGTGCGCCTCTGTTGAGGACTTCAGTGGCTATGGGAGGAGCCCAAAACTCTCCGTTTTTGCCAAGAAATGGTCAGGAGCTCTCCACACAGGCTAAGGGCTGCTGGTGCCTCTGCTACACCCTGCTGCTACCTCAGCCTCCATGCTCTGATGCCCTCTTGCTGCTAACCTGCTCAGTGCTCTAATGTACTCCTAATGCACTCCTGCTGGCTGCTGGCTGGAACATGAGTTGGAACCACTGCCTTGCTGCTGCTGCCGCCTTATACTGCTGCTGCTGCTGCTCCTGACTTGTGCTGCGGCTGCCTTCTACTGCTCCTCTAGTGCCTGCTGTACACTTCTGGAGGGCTGGAACACAGCCTGCAGATGGATGCATATGCTCCCCCCACAATGTGAGCTTAAATGCCCCTAAAACTGACCAAGTGGAAGCCTGGTCTACCGAGCAGTCTGCAGGTCTGCAGACCTGGCAGCCTGCTGTATACCCGACCAGCCTATTATGCTGGCCGACCAGACCAGGCCTTTGAATATATACCTGTGTAAGACTAGAATATATCCAGTCGTGAAAATCCAGATTTTTGTTGTTCTAAAGAAATTTTAGCTGCCATTCTGAAGAAAGACCAGGCCTTTGAAGATAATAAAAGACCTCCTCACCTGCGCCTATTTGCAGGGTCTTTGCCCACCAGACTTCTTCTGCAGTCAATAAGAGCAGGTTCCCATGCAACGGAGAAGCAAGGGAGACCCGCTGGAAATCTCCGAGCAAAGTAAAATATGCTTTGTCCCCATGGTGACCGGTATTTCGTAGCAGCAAAATCTCGAAAACGTGAACGCTCTAAAATTAGCAAGCGCAGGTGCTACAGACCATGGTAGCGCATTAACCATGGACCTAAAATTGGAGAAAACTCGCGAGTAGGATTTTCGGGGTGCAAGAGGGTGCCAAAGGGCACCCCCTGGAATGGGCGATATTCTCCGGTTGGCTGGAGATTTTGAGTGACGTCAAATGTTCCGAATAGTGGAAACAGCAGGCTCGTGGGAACGTGCTCTAAGCCCCTCTGCAAGGCCTGTGTGCAGCCTGCGGACCTGCCCTAAATCAGGGCTCATGTGTGGCCCAATGAATGGTCAACACGATGTCTGTCTGTACAATGACAGATCTGTCCTAAAAGGTGGGTCATACGTAACCCTCAGCCTCTCTCCCTCCATGTTCCCCTTATCATGCTACAGGGGTTATTGTCTCATGCTCTCCTCATTTGGGCTCTTACAAACAGGGAGCTGACCCTAATTCTCTCAGATCCTCTACCACAAATAGGAATAAGAACCCCTTTATAAGACTAGAACATATCCAATGGCACAAATTTAGAGTTTTTAATAATTATTTCTTAGCTGTTGGGACATCTGCACTCACGTAAGATAATATGATGTAGTTGAATAGCTGATCACCACTTGGACGAAAATTCAAAGAATGTACGTGTCCAGTAAGGTGATAGAAAAGTATACCTCTGTAAGACTAGAATGTATCCAATCATACAAATTTAGAGTTTTTAACAATAATTTTTTAGCTGTCGGGGCTTCTGCACCCGCGTAAGATAATTCGATGTAGTTGAAGAGCTGACCACCACTTGGACGAAAATTCAAAGCATTTCAATGTCCGCTAAGGTGATAGAAAAATATACCTTTGTAAGACTAGAATATATCCAATCGTATAAATTTAGAGTTTTTAATAATATTTTTTCAGCTGTTGGGGATTCTGCTTCCGCGTAAGATAATTCAAAGTATTTGCATGTCCACTAAGGTGATAAAAAATAATCCCTTTGTAAGACTAGAATATATCCAATTGTGCAAATTTAGAAATTTTTAATAATAATATTTTAGCTGTCGGGGCTTCTACACCCGCGTAAGATAATTCGACGTAGTTGAACAGCCGATCACCACTTGGACGAAAATTCAAAGAATTTGCATCTCTGCGAAGGTGATAGAAAAATATACCTTAGTAAGACTAGAATATATCCAATCGTACAAATAAGTTTGTAATAATAAATTTTTTGCTATAATTGGGGCTTCTGCACCCGCGTAAGATAGTTTGATGTAGTTAAATAGCTGATCACCCTTAGGAGGAAAATTCAAAGAATTTGCATGTCCACTACTGTGATAGAAAAATATACCTTGTAAGACTAGAATATATCCAATCGTACAATTTTACAGTTTTTAATAATATTTGTTTAGCTGTTGGGGCTTTTGCATCCGCTTAAGATAATTCGATGTCATTTCTCCTTCCCTCTCCCCCCCCCCCCCCCCTTCTCTCTCTCTCTCTCTCTCTCTCTCTCTCTCTCTATATATATATATATATATATACCAAAAAACTCGGAAATCCATTAGCAGAATGCAGTTCTGCATTCTCCAACCACCAACGGTTTTTTAATGACACATAAAACCATACATGCAAGCAAGCCACCTACCCTATGAAAACTCGCTACTAGGAGCAGTTACCATACCATTTTCCATAAGCATGGTTTGCGATACCCACACACACGTTCCCTTGAATACAATGATGAACGCCGTCGAGTTAATACTCCGGATAACTTGAACTGCTCTCACCAGTAGGTAATGATCGATGCTTGATGCTCCCTCCAAATAGAACTTCAACACAGCAGTCCATGCCTTGACAGAGATAAGTAGAGAAAAAAAGGGTGTCTCACGTGCACGCTTAATCGTGGGATGCTTCCACCACATAACACAACCTTGACCCACCTAACGAACATGGACAACATCTCCAATGAGCTGAGCATTGAGAGTCGTTAATTTTGAGCAAGAAAAACGTAAAAAGGAGACAATAGAAGAATATCAAAGCACGGAATATGAGAAAATGCTGAGCATTGCAGCAGCCCAAAATTCAAATCGTCGAAAGGTACCATGTCGCGCTGTAACTATGAGAAGATTTCTGCTGAGCGCTGCAGCAAGCGATAAACTTCTTGAAATAAATAATCAAAATTCCACTCATCAATAAAATTCTGTAGTTCTCTCACTTCATACGGGACGTCTCACTTTATTAAAGAACACATCAACAATGTGGCAGCCATGTCTTACAAAACCGAGAATTATGAGCCATCGAGATTAGCTCAAACTTGCAAAAAATCTTTCAAAAAGCTTTCTCTCGAGCTTGTATCAAACGAGAACCACTTGTGCAAGCATGGTTACATCGGTACACGCTGCTCCTCCACTCAGCATCTAAACATTTCTGCGCTCTTTTCGACCAGGAAAAACTACATCACGACCTTCCATTCCAACTTGTATCAGTCTGTCTCCACGCTGCAGATGTCCTGATCTTAAGACGGAACAAATCGTTAAAACGTCAGATTCAATGCATATCCAAGGATTATAATAACATTTGGGACCTTTAATTCAGCTTACGACGAACTTCCAAGCATAGTATACAGAGCATGAGAAGCCTGCTAAGGCGAAGAAAATCCCAAATGGGTGTATGTCTTCCCTGCACATAGAAAGACGCATTCTTCAACTTACTAGCCACCTCAAGTGTTCAAGGAAAAATCAAAACCAGCACCGTCCAATTGCGTTTAACAGAAGCAACACAAAAGACAAAAAAACTCGCAGACCAGAAAAAGGACGTACCTTTTGGCGTACTTGGCAGTCTTCTTCAAGAAGGGGAACCTGGCTTTTTGCAAGATTCTACTCTCTTCGTCAGAAGCCATGGGCTCTGTCCATTCTGTAAAATGGCGCTTGGTGAAGTAATGCCAATCCGGGACGACAACAATCATGGTCAAAACGACTCCGATGGCGTAAACAATAACCATGCGCTTGAAGGACCAAGTGAGGTAGCCAGTGCACAGTGCAATCACGGCACTAGAAATAATGGCATATTGAAGGAAAGTATCATAGAAGCTCTGATTTCGGGTGTCCATAACGATCATCCGACGCAACACAGGAACCTAAATCAGGCGCGTTGCTGCTGCTCGCAAGGCTAGCAAGGCGGAACCTGGACGAGTGTCGGTGAGCAGAAAAACATGACGCTCTAGGTCAGCCACGGGCTCGGCCTGAACTCCACTCTGAGCGACCCTGCGTCACGAAGAACCACCAGTGCAGTCCAGCGGAGTGCCAAGTCCCGCCGAGGGCAGACGCGACACGGCTGTCTCTCAGCTAACGGCTGCAATGACTCGCTCTCCGCTGAGCGAACCGAAGAGCAGACGCCTTGAATGCAAGCGAGAGGCAGAGGCCGCGAGCTCGGAGGGGTGCTGTGGGCTGCATGTGCACACAAGCACCGCGCAGCGCGCATCCAACTCGCGACACGAGAGAGTGTGGCCACTGGTGTGTAGCACTCGGGCGGAGGAACAGTAAATGCGGGGAGGGACTAATAAGGAGGCGGCGAGGGCGAGGGCAAGGGCGACAGATCCCCAAATTCTGTGCGCATTGCATTTGCATCCGTACAAGAATAAGTGTTTTTTATGTTTTTTGGCCTGCCATATATGGAGGCCTAAGAAGCTCATTTTGTTAGATTTGCCCAAAAATTTCGAGTCTCCTCTCTCCACATTTTTAGCCCCCTCACCCGCGGACTCCCTCTCTTCCTTTCTCTCTCTTTCTTCCTCCTCTTGGGCTCCTCTCTCTCCACATTTTTAGCCCCCTCCTCTCCTCTTCTCTCTCTCTCTCTCTCTCTTTGTCTCTCCGCCCCTCCCTCCGAGTCCAGACTCCCTCTCTTCCTTTCTCTCTCTTTCTTCCTCCTCTTGGACAAGCCTATTGAATGATACATATCATTCATCGTGTTTTTTGAGTGTCTTCTTATGTTGGGTAGGTACGGTAGGCACCTATACATATCTTTAGGCCCTTAATTATACCCCACCGCCTACACCCTCTCCACCTAACACCCTCTTTACCACTACACACCGAAGTTGCCATGAAAGGTCTTAAGACATGCACCATGATCGGCTCATCGTCTGCTCCGAAGAGCCAATCATCGAGTAGCGTGTTTCAAAGTGGGGTGCCCAATTCACTACCCTTATGTTTTTCAAGGATTTTGGTTTACGATGCTCATGGCTCTTGTCATGATAAGCAATTTTTACGTGCTAACCCTATTCATGCCTTAGGTCTCAATGTTCCTAAGTAACTATCTATCTTGCCTTTCATATCACCTTCACTCATGTTCATCTTTACTAGGCCTCTTCATCATGATAATCCAATATTGTTTGGTGTTCTTAATTTTCTAAAGTACAAGCGATTGACTAACCTAGCGGGCCTTCTTTTGCAACCTTTTTTTATACAAATAAAGTTTCAGAGTTCCACGTCTCCTTTGTCCCCAAAAAAAAAAGAGGTCTCTAGTTGACATCTCTTTCTTTGTTAGATTTATATGCTACATTAAGCACACCTTCATTTTTCAAACAAGATGAATTTATTCATTAGGCCTACCCTTGAAATACTTTGAAGTTTTATTGGAAGTTGTATGTGGAGCAGGTATTGGGGATAGTAGCATATAGCAAGGAGTGGTCGGACCAATAAATGAAGTTGGTCCCAGTTCTTATGTTGTTAGTGTTGTTGTTCATCCAGATGTGGTCGACGGTTGTTCCATGGATCGTAGGGGGTAGGTCTTTTATTTGTTTCATTTGTCGTTTGGTCATGGGTTGTTGAAGGGATGTTGTTGATGTCGAAGCAATGTTGTAGTGAATGTTGAAGTCGCCTACGCAATATATTAAAACATTTTGCCAGGTGCTTTGGAATAGGTTTTCCAATGCTTGGATGAAGCTTGTTACCTTTGCTCTTGTAGACATTTACTATTGATATTTCCTTTGCTTGTTCGTTTTTGAATGTGGTCAATAGGCATTGGACACCTTGGTTCCACGCTTCCTTGTGATGAATTAGTTGCACTGTTTTTTTGAAGTATGTTTTGGTATCAACACCTTGTTTAGATGAGATACATTGAAAACTAGGTAGCGGGAAATGTTGTGAGGGGATATCGTGTGTCTCTTGTAGGCAAAGGAATGTGGCATGGAGTATGCTTTCTGTTGCAAGCAAGTCTTCACAGTGACTTGGCATCGACCTTTTGTTTAGGCTTTGCAATGTTACCGTTGTTTTAGCGTGGTGTTGTAGCTGGACTTGGTCAAAAGCCAAGGTGGACTCATTTCTTAGCCAGGATATTTCCTTTAGTACTTGTGGGTCCACTTTGATGTGTTTCACTTCTCTACTCATGATACATAGATTAGCTGGGTCATATGCCCAATAGAGCAGTGTAGGTTAGCCCATGGGCTTTGATATTGGATGGGTCAAATGCTAGGTGGTCTATAGATAGTCCTTGAGAATGGTTCTTATAGTTGTTGGCTGTAATGAGAATTGTTTCCTTGAGATTGTGTTGAGATGGCTTCTCCCTATCTAAAACTCTCTTGCAAGATCAGAGTCAAGAATGTTGCTTGCAAGTATGTAGTATCAAGAATATGCAAGATTGAAGTCCATGATGGCCGTGTGCTTGCATTGTAAAGGGACTTGAAGTCTGTGTGTCTGCGTGCGCCTCTTTTCTTGTCGTTGTTCAAATTCTATCCAAACAATGGGCGGCTTGTATCTGCGGCTTTGAATATTCCATCTGCACCGTTGATAATACCATCTATGATATCGAGATTGCCTGAGCCCTGCTGCTGATCTTCTTCTTCTTCTTCTTGCTTGTCTTCTGCCATCAACCAACAATGTCCATCCCCCATGTCCATCTCCATCTCCATTGCTTCCATCCTCTCCTCACCCTCCCGCATTGCCCTCCCTCCACTTCTTCAGTTCTTAGTCTCCCCATCGCTCCATTTTGTCAGAAAACCTATGTCGTGACTCATGTTTATATTTTTTTCATTCTTTTTTTTCTCTTTATGATATTTTCATCAAACGGTAGGATTCAAGTTTTAATTTAAGATTGTAGTTATGTGCTCCATGACAAAAAGGAACTTTGAAATATAGAGAGTTGTTAGTGACAATAAGCAGGTCTCTCAAGGTTAAGTAGAGGCTATCTATTTTGAAGTAACCTTGAATTTTTTCAACTAAATGATGCAGAAATTGTCCTTAATTTTTTTTTCTATAGAGACTTAATTGATAGAGCCGCATAGGCCAAATCCAATGCTTTTGTGCATACATGCACCCTTGTTTTTAATGTAGGCGTTGTGCCATGTGGAAATGTCATCAGTCAATGTTTCTTCCATAGTAGTCAAAGGCAGGTAGAGATCTTTGTAGTGGTTTTTAGGGTCCTTCGCTTTGCTGTAGTTGTTGAATTGTATTATCTTTGGGTTTTTTCATTGGCGAGTTTGACAACCTGTTGCTATGTATTCCCTTGCGAAAGTTGAGGAAAATTGTTGCAAGATTCTCTTTGTGCTTCATTTATTTAGCGATGATGTCATTGAAGAAAATGTCATTAATGCTTGGGTTCATCTCCTCTAGTTGTGCTCATCGCTTTAATAGGAGAGTTCATTCTTTCGCCATGCTCGTGTTGATTTAATGAATTCCCTGGTTGTGTTAGTTTTAATAGGAGTTATAGTGATAGGTATGTTAAGAGCTAACATGTTGCGTGTTGAGGATTGCATTACCAATTTTTCTAATGTATTCATTTGTGGGAGCGTTTGGTTCCAGGCTCTGTTGCAACGCTGTTTTTACTACATCGTTTGTCTCCTTGTCAATTTTTGCTATGTATGACATGCAATACGATGTAGCACCATGTGGGTTTAGCATAAAATGAATGTTTGTATTAGTGCCTCAAACCTAAGAATCATTGGGTTAAAATTGTTAGTGTACATGTCTTTTGATTCTCATCTCAAGAAAATAGTCGACTGCTACGATATGCTGCAATGGAGTGAAAGTAAGTAATCTTCTTCCGACATGTTGATTTGATTGACGAAGTCATTGAGAGTAAGCAGTAGTGTTGTAGGTTGCTATGATATGCTACAACGGAGTGAGAGTATGTACTCTTCTTTCAACATTGATTTGATTGAAGACTTAAGTCATTGACAGTAAGCAGTAGTGTTGCACACTAGGCCAGGAAAGTTGAAACTTCCATGTACTTGCACTTGTACAGACTCAATATTGTGGGGCTTCCAAGTGGTGTGATGATCATAGTTGCTCTCATTGGTGGCCTTGAAAATCCAAACCTGCACTCATCGGTACGTCTTCCCATGGCTATGTTTTTGTAGGTCTTTATGTGCTGGTTTCAAACGAGTGATGTCCGTTGTGATGTATTGGTCGACATATGATACAATCTCATCATCATCTAATAATCTGTACATTGGTGCCCCATCAGCCCACAATAGGGCATGGTCGTGTTGGTTCCCCCTGTGTGGGAAATCTGTCATGAAGAAGAAGTCGTTGATAGGCCCAATAATACCATCATCTCTATGCAACAAAGGTTTCAACGTTTGGAATCTATGGACATAATATTGAGTTGTAGTGACTGGGTCAGAACGAATGAGATTTTAAATGTCAATTTTGTTGATCTTGTTTGTTTGTGTTGTGAAATCATTGTTTAATGTATGTAGGCATGACAGTAAAGGCATCCATAGTTTCTCTGCTACCGATAATGTCACGAAGAAAGTAGGGGGCACTGATTGTCTAAGCATAGCGATTAAATTTTTTTTGAGCCATTGCTTGTAGTCTACAGAAGTGCAGAAGCACATGAAGTCATGGTAGCTGATTTTTTATTGCATCAATCTCTAATTATAATCACATCCTTGCATGTGAGACACTTGGAGGTGGAGTGCTTTGTGCTAGACAAGTCGACTCTTCCAATTGCCTATTTTAAGTCTTGTACATGAGTGCATGAGACATCTGTGTGAGTTGTATCCTCTTAATGATCAATACACTTTGTGTTGCTTTGTGACAGCTCACCTTCAACGCTCATTCAATATTTCTCTTTAACTTCTTTCAACTTTTATCATGGTATCAGAGCCTCCTTTCCCAGGCTCAGAGCTGTGTCTCTTGAGCTGAGGGATTTGGATTGGTCTTCTCTCTATGAGATATTATAGTTCTGTGTGTGTGTGTGTGTGTGTGTGTGCGTGTGCGCATTTCAAGACAAACATTATCCATCCTAGTCTTATCAACGAAGACAGTACGTGACAAGACAATTTTTACATGGAGAGATTAAATTTACAAAATTTACAAAAATATAAATACCGAATGATATTAAAGGAGCTCCACTCACATGCATCCATCCACAACAAGGACAAGTTAGAACAAGAATCCTTACTTGTGGGACTACGGGCTTCAAAGCACAGCTCTACTTGTTATCAATGTCACAACATCATAATCCATTTATAATGGTAAATCATATTGACCTTGGATGGTGGTGCATCGTGTGGCACCTCAACATTTGAGTCACAAGTATCCAGATGCTCCATGTGTATTGTGTAGGTAGTATACCCTCTATAAACTGCTAGTTTTTAAAAATCCTTATGTAAGGGGTCATAAGAGACTTCACATCATATCTTATGGAGAAACTACCCCTAATAGAATTGGCTAACTTGCCAACATATTGAAAAGAAACTTATGATCATCATAATATGGGATTATGTCCCTACATGGAAATCATAGTAGTCATGCGTCTTTTGCTAGGGTAGTTGTTCCCTTAACTTTATTTTCAACAAAGTCATCAAGACAAAGACTTGTCCAATGATTTATATTTCATACAGATGGGATACACACATATACCATCTGAAATTAAAACCATGATAATACAAGTATCCTCTATCCATAGTCTATCCTTTACCTGTGCTTCCCGAGGAATAGCGACCTTATGTATAGCTTGAAAATACAAAGAAAGACTCAGTCTGCTGCCCTGATTACTCGTAGTCCATTGGGTTGTATGTTAATACTAGCCTCTTGTACTGTCTACAAAGATCATCCCTCTATTAGTGAGCATGCTCTATATATAGAAGAGCTACATGTATCCATACGGTGCTAGAAAAAATGATCCGTATGCATGTATGTAGCTTACCTTGGTTCTAGTGTCCGCTAACTAACCACCATACTACGTCCGCTATCACTTTTGGTCCAAGTGCAACCCAATACACTGATAGCCAACTCGTAAACCCGCGTATAGCAAGTGATCTTAGCAGAAGAATACTTGGCTGTGAGCCTTGTAAGTAGTTGTTTGTAGTTATATTATTAGCTTGGAGGCTGATCGATAGCTGACCTCAGTTTCTCACCCCTTTTGTAGGCTCATGCTTAATACTAGCCGACCCAACGTAGCTATTGGCAGCAGGCTCTGCCTACTCCTATCATTTCGATAATACTTCATGTGAAAGCATAAGCTTCCTTAGCCAACAAAGAGCTATGCATATACGGTAAATCAGAAAACGTACGTAGACGATAGCTTTTGACCCACAACTCTTACCTCAGTATGTTGTGGTGTCGCCCAATCTTTATTGGCTTGCCTTGTGCATGCTAACAGGTAGTTGCTTCACACTATGATCACACACTTTTCCTCATGTAAACAATCCACCAAGGCTTGTATACTCGCCAGTGATGCAATATTGCATGGGACGAGTACAAGCAGTGTCTATGGGAATATAAGATGAAGGATACAAAGACTATCGACAGAGACCAATGACATAGAGTGTGTATGAGCCGCGTCTCATCCTTGGTCATACACTCTACAATTCGAGTTTGTAGTGGCGTGTATGTGGGGCTTATATAGCCGTTCATGTATCTAGGCTGACTCAGTCACTTCATTCCATGGAGCTCGTCGTTTCATTTACAGATGAACTTTCATACAAAGTCCTTTGAAATGTGTGCGCATAGTCTTTATACACTTAACGCCCTTAATTTTTAAGAGCACTCCCAAGTCTATGTGTTATTTTAGTCTTTTGGGCCGTTGGTCCTTACAAACTTATATACACTATCAAAAATGTCGTCATTAACACATTATGAGCCCATAATTAATCTTGATGAATTGACTTAACATACATTGTGTAACCTGTTAGCACATCACGGATTAACTAATGCTTAATAGCATTACCTCACGAACTAAAAGATAGTCATGGTCTAGCTTTGATGGTAAGTCCAATTTTTAATATTTTAAAAAGCATACACATGTGTGTGCACGTGCGCGTGCACGTACGTGCCCAACCGTTCGCTCGCACAATTACAAACCCACACCCTACGAGGGTTACCATGTCCCCTCGTAGGGAGGGAATCATGGTGCCCACCTTTAGAACTGAATGACATGCAAACAATCCTAATTAGATCATGAGTGTTGATCAATGTTTTGGGAACAACTATTTATGAGAAAGTTGATTATAATCCCCATTGTTATCAAATTTTGATGATAATGATACTTTATTAAGGTAGACTTTATATAAATTTTATTAGATCCTCAGTATTGATCAAACTGCCAGGGAAATCACCCTTGAGAAAGTTACATACAATCTTTTTGAGTCTCAAGATATTGCATCTATTATCACAAAAGTACCTGAACAATTTATGGATAAAATACCTAGCCTGCTTAGGATTGTTACAAATGTAAAGGATAGGCATAATTTGAGAGCATATACCCATATAACATAGCTTTGATGGTCTATTGTTGTCCATTTTGATGAACCTTGATACTTTAAACGGGAGGGAATCCTTCTTATCATATTTGAGGATGATGAATGTTCCATTATGTACGGATGTGATAATGATCTCCGTGTTAAGAAATTTAGCGCTGGTACCAATTATGCAACCATTCTCTAGCTGGAAAAATGTTGTGCTGTCAGTGATAATCTCCACAAAATCCAAAGGGTAAATACAGTAATCACCATGGGAGAAAAACCTCATCAGGTTAGGTATATTGATCATGCAAATGTCATCGATATATCTAAAGGGATGTTGAAACCATTTTAGAATATCCCATCTGCCTTGTTTGGCAAGATTAATGCAAAATTTGTACTCAAAGTAGAATAGGTATAGATTGCACCAAATAGGTGAGCACGATAAGCCCATAGGAATTCTCATCTTCTGCCTCCATGTCATGTTGCCTAGTTGTACGCACATGTTCGAGATAAGCCATGAATTAATTTTAATGACATTTTCATATTAGGTCAAGTCCATTTGTCATGGTCCAACCTCCTTCGATGTGAGAATGGGGCATCTTTTGAAAAGAGATGAATTTTCCTATGTCAGCTGAAAAAATATTGAATATTTTGTCGGGAAGATTTAGAGTGTAATCGTAAAGGGATTCAATCCCCCACCAAAAAGAGCATTTAACACCACTTCTGAGAAAGAGCTCTTGCTGAGTTTTAGCACATTTACTTTTAAGTTATGAGATGCATGTTTTTAGTAAGCATGTATTGATAAGTCGGATTTCATCATATGTGCAACCAGCAGCATTGGTAATCCATCTAAAAGTGTTTTTATGGGCTTTGTATATACCCATAATAAATGGCAACTTTGATCGAGTTCGGCCTCTATCTTAATCTCTAAATTCAATGTATTTTATAATTTCAAAATCTCCATCATTAAGTCTCCATCATTAAGCTTTGTCGATTCCATGCATGAAAAAATGTTCCTTAGGATTACTTAACTTTTCCCAAAAGTGTTTATCACTCCATATATCCTTCATAAACCTCTTATGGTTGGGTAACTTTCTGTATTGGTTCCACATCCAATTAATCATATGAAAATTTTAAATTTGTAAAGTAGCATGTAGGGATATGCCAAGTAAGTGGCACAATTTTTTCCAAGCTTGTTCAAGAGCTTTATGGGCATCTCGTACATAAGGTCTTTTAATCAATATGTGGTTTAATCCCTTTATGAGCTCATGTCTTAATGGTTCGTAATCAATAATACTTAAATCACAAGTGACCACATGACCAGATTTACTATTTTGTGGCACGAGCATTGTAATTCGACACTATTACAAAAGGTCTCCTTTGGAGAATAAACATATCCCAGTAAATTTTTATGGAGTTTCCACATAAAAAAGATTTCATCAAAGATAGTATTATCCACCATTACTTTGCATAATTCACAGGCATTTGGAAAAAAGTCTCTCAAAATTACACCTTCCAGTAGTGGGTTGTCAAAAAGAACATGGATGAAGTGTGAAAAGTTATTTTCCCTCATACTTTCCAACACCTTTCTTCTGTGAGTTGAAAAAGAGATCCATCTGTGAACCTGTATCAAAAAAGAATCCTTTCACTAGGATCCCATTCCTCTATAATAGATATTCTTGAAGAGTTTTTACTTCCCTCATCATTATCATATCTTGTGTTGCCATGTCTTGAGTTGTCCATCACAAATGATCCCCCAAGGGAGAAATCCAAAGTTTCTTGTCTTCTCCCGACATCACTGCCCCTATTAAATACATAGGTATCAAATGAACGTTGCCCTCTACCTCTACCCATGGGGGGGCGGTAGCATCCTCTTCTAGGTATGTTACCCCGTCTCCCACTATGTGTTGAGTTGCCACCACCTCTAGAACTTCTGGGTTGCCTTTCATCCATAGCCCGTTTTGGTTAAGAGACCTGATCAAAAAGTTGATCCCTTTGCCATTAAGTTCTTGAAATGGATCAGTGCCTACATCATTTACTGTAGTTTTCACACCTTCATTGACCAACTCCCGGTAGCAGGAGAAAATCATAGCTTGTTTAATAGAGAACTGAAGAAAAAATGAGCACCACTGTATGAAGGCATACATTTTAACTATAAGGGTATTGCCATGCATAAATATGTGTATATGATTTGGTATGTACCATATAGCATGGTCAAACCACATTACCTTGTTTGGGCATTGTAACCCTAAATTGATACAGTTGCATTTTAAGTAAGGTCGCATATAATTCCAAACATCTAATACCTTTTTTGCAGGTAGTAAAGTTTTGTGGCTGTTTGCAAAAGATCCCTTGCTTTGATGTGCAAAAAGACTCTTCCAACTCATTTAGAGCAAAGAGTTCTAGTAAGATAATGTTTTTCTAATAGTATCATCATTCTCAGTAATCCCTACCAAAACTACCCACATTTCAAAAGTAATAGGTGATGTAACCCTCAAGTCACTGAGCGACCATAACTTATGGTCAACCTGGTGTGAAAATTTCCCTTCTAGTATTCTTCTTGGGATAAGGGGATTAACTGAAATATTCTTGATATTCATAGCCAAAGTGTCTGGTGCAGGAAAGTCTTGTGTAAGGACATTTCTCTCTTCCTGAGATAAAGTATCAAATGGAATAAGAGAGTGTAATTTTGTGGAAAAAGGTGTAATAGTGGTGTAATGCTTCCTTCCTCCACTACTATCCATAATCTACTCATAGTATTGTTTACCTATGATTTCACATGTTCTTTTGGTACAAAGATGATTATGATAGCAACAAGCATTCCTCGTTGGAGAATATTGTGTGACTATACATTATGCTTGTAAAATTAGTTGACTACTCCAATATCTTGTGTATTGTGTTAATACCAAGAGCCTTGATCATCACTATATGCTCACAATTGCATTCATTGATGCATAGTTGTAGTCAACCTCAAAGTGTAATTGGTTTCTTTTTCTTAGTATGATGCAATTTTCATACTATTGAATAGTGTATTGGGGTAAGAGTTGACCACAACTATGCATCAATGGATTCAATTGTGAACATAGAGAGATGATCAAGCCTGGGGCGCCAACTCCCTTTTGTAAGAAAAGCTATCAAAATCTTGAGTATGAGATGAATTTAAAAATATGCCATGAGTACAAATTATTCAAATTAACATTTTTATGTTCTACACTAAAAGAGCTTCAAATATGTCTTTACACCTTGAAATTTGGGTAACACATGAAAAAGTTACATTAATTTGAAAGGAGATGGGTTTTCATATTTTAGTGTATTTTTTGTTTTAACCCCCCCCCCCCATTTAAAAGACCCCCCCCCCCCCCCCCTTGGGCCTCACATATTATGAAAAATATGTACGAATCTTAAAATCTTACATATTTTTCAAGTATATACCTTATTTCTTGTGGGAGGGGGAACACGAAATTTTCATATTTTTCTCTTGCATATTTGAATTTTTTAAAGAAAATCCATGCATATTATATATGGACCTTGTCCCCCCTGTGGGGGTTAAAGGTCATTGAACCCTCTCTTCCCCTATTCCCTCTTCTTTCCCTCTCTTTCTCTCTTCCTTCTCTTCTTTTTCCCTCTTCTTGATCCCCTCTTTGAATCTCTTTTTCCCCTCTTCCTCCTTGCCTTCTCTTCTTTTTCCCCTCTTTCCCCTCTTCCTTCTCTTATGTTTATGCTCTTTTTCCCTCTTTCATCCCCTCTTGCAATCTCTTTTCCTCTCTCTTTCCCCCTCTCTTTCCCCTCTCTCAATGTCTTTTCATAAGCATATGTATTTGCCTATGCTTAATCTTTCTCTCTTTTTCTTTTATGCTCATATGCTCATGCATAAGAATAAGCATATCCTTTCTTTCCTTTTCTCTTATGCGTATGCTGTTTTTCCCTCTTCCTTCTCTTATGCTTATGCTTATGCATGAGCATATGTCTCCTTCTCTTTCTCCTTCTCCTCTTTTCCTCCTTTACTCTCTCTTTCACTACAAGGCATAGGCCATTTTATATATAAATGAATGAAAAAGAAGATTAGGGTGGTTCTGCACCCACCAAAACTTGTGTGGCTCTCTGTCTCTCTCTCTCCCTCTTTCATTCTTGCTTCTGTTGAGAGCACTCTCAACTCGAATTTAGAGATCTTAGAGGAACCTTGGAAAAGTCACTTTGGTTTTGCGAAGTGGTTTTGAGAGCCTGTTAAGTGTTTTCAAAGAAAAAGTCATTTTTTGAGCTTTTCCCTATTTCGTTCGATGACAGAGACTTCGTATTGACTTGTAGAGGCAACTATTGCTTGCTTTTGGTGTCCGCTTCACTTTAAGAGCTTGGAAAAACCTTCATTCTTGAATCTGGGATCATTTCATTGGATTTCTGACTCACTGTGTCAGTTTCTGTGTTTTTTTGCCCGGGTGTTGGAACTCAAATTTGGAGCAACCATTTGCAGATTTGTCAGTTTCGATGGACTCAGAAGGTCCTAAAACTTCTATGTTGCTCATCATTCGCACTCTGGTAGAGTTTACAAACAACTCTATTTCTAGAAACGTTTTTCAGTCCATGTGTTAGACCTAGTGATTGAGACCACGGTTTCCAAAACCGTCTGTCCCATTGCATTTCGAATGCCCAAAAACCCCTACCTGTCAGTTCTTATGCGATTCGGTGGAGGATTTTCAGAGTTATAGATCTCTGTGTATTCGATTTCGTCTCTCTGTTATGCATTTTTCATTCTAAGGTTTTGAAACCTTAGATTTATGCCACATGGCAGTGGATAAGTGTTGACTCCCATTTCTCAGTCATCGGTTGGGATTTTGGAGTTCCAGCAGAAGAGAGATATTTGCAGATTTTCTTGCTGAGTCCGATTATGCAATGGCGCCCATGTTTTGAGGCATCTCAGGTTCTATTTTCAGTAGCGGTCATTACCGTAGGACTATGATTTCTTGAGCATACCTTATGCAGATCACTCTGGTTGCAGTTTGAGTAGTGTGCGCTCATTCGTGGTGTGCATTGGGTTGCAGTGGATGATTTATAGGCCATTTGGATGCATTGCGGTCCTTATTGGATGCGCTAATAGGCCCAAATTGCCTTGTGGGATGCTATTTTTATGGACGCTTTGCACATGGATGCTATTTTATGCTGAGGGACAGCTTTGACACATTGCACGTGATGCACTGATAGTGCTATGCTCTCTTGGATGAGATATTATTAATGCATATGCCAGTGGATGGTGTTTATGCTTAAGTCATTTGGCACTTATTGGCATTTTGGATTGCCATTGCACTTGGCATTTTCTTTTAGGCCAGATTTGCTCATATGAATGCATAGTATATGCACATGAGTTAGATGCTTTGAGACATGAGTTTTGGTGATATTTCACTCTATTGTGGCCTACACATTTGGGTGCACCTGGTATTTGGTGTGATTCTCTCTTGTAGGCACTAGCATTTGGGATTTTTGCTTCATTTGCATCATGGCATCCTCTTCCATGTCTGAAAAGGAGTTTTTTAGCATTAAAAAGTTTCATGGGACAAACTTTTCTTTGTGGAAAGAACAAATAAGGGATGTCCTTATTCAAAAGAAGTAGATTAAACCCTTGGCAGGGATTGAAGCTAAGCTTGCAAATATGTCTGAGGATGATTGGAATGAGTTGGATGCATTAGCAAAATCTACTATTAGACTTCATCTTGCAGAGTCAGTTTATTTCACAGTAGTAAATGAGCAGACTACGGAAGATTTGTGGAAGAAACTGTGTGCCACTTATGAAAAGGAAACTGCCTCTAATAAAGTTTACCTCATGAAGAGGTTGTTTGAGCTGCAGATGAAGGAAGGGGTCTCCATTGCTTCTCACTTGAATGAATTCAATATTATTTTCAGCCAGCTTCAGGCTCAGAAGATGAATTTTGATGCGGAGACTAAGGCAATATTTTTCTTATGTTCATTGCCATCCTCATGGGATACCTTCCATCCAGCTGTCAGTAACTCTGCACCTGCTGGAGTACTGAAATTTGATGATTTTGTGGGTAGCTTGTTGGCCGAGGAGATCAGATAGAAGTCTATGGACGGCAACAAGCAGGATGCAGCCTTAAATGTGCAAAGGGATAGATCACAGTTCAGGGGGAAGTCCCAAGAAAGAGGGAAGTCTCGTAGCAAATCCAGGGCATGGAACATTGAGTGTTACCACTGTGGCAAGAAGGGCCATATGAAAAAGGATTGCTACAAGCTGAAAAGAGAGCAAAAGGATAAGAAAAAGAATGCAAATTGGGGTGCAAATCAAAAGGAATAGAGTCCAAGGGAGGACAAAGGAAAAGTGAAGATCGAGGAGATCAATGCAGTCACACATGATAGTGACAATGACATTCTCTTCATGTCTAGTTTATCTGCAGAGTTGCTTACCACTTCAAATGATGCATATTCCCAAGATTGGATTTTGGATTCTGGTGCTTCATTCCATGTTACTCCCCATAGGGAATGGTTCTCCACTTATGACAGTGGAAAGACAGGTTGTGTGCATCTTGGAAATGACTATGCATGTGACATAGTGGGAGTAGGTGACATAAAGTTTTCTTTTGCAAATGGGTCTACATTTATTTTGAAACATGTGAGACATGTGCCTAAGTTGACCAAGAGTCTTATTTCAGTGGGTCAACTAGATGATGCTGGTTTTCACACCACTTTTGGCTTTCAGAGTTGGAAAATACAGAAGGGCTCTATGCTTTTGGCCAGGGGTGCCAAGTGTGGGACTTTGTATCCCTTAAATGTATCAGGGGTATTTGATCATGTTGTTGCAATAACCGAGCAGCCAAGCACTTCTTTGTGGTATTGCAGGTTGGGGCACATGAGCCAGAATGGAATGAAACTCTTATGCTATTTGGGTTATGTACCACATTTGAGTTACTCTAATTTTGAATTTTGTGAGCACTGTCTCTATGGGAAGCAGACTAAATCAGCCCATAAAAGAAGGGGAAAGAAAAGAGTTTGAAAAGCTTGATTTGGTGCATTCAGATGTATGTGGTCCCATGCCTACACGGTCATTAGGCGGGGCTGAATACTATGTGACATTCATTGATGATGCAACTAGGAAAGTGTGGGCTTATGCTATAGCTCGGAAGAGTGATGTGTTCCAGGTATTTCAGAAATGGCTGGCCTTGGTTGAGAATCAATCAAGTAGAACGCTTAAATGCCTATGGACTGACAATGGTGGAGAGTATCTCTCTCATGACTTTCAGCATTTCTATGATACACGTGGGATTAAGAGTGAGCTCACATCCCCTCGTACTCCAGAGCAAAATCCAATTGCAGAAAGATGAATCGTACCATCCAAGAAAGGTTGCAATGCATGCTTTCCAATGCAAGTCTTTCTGGTGGTTTTTGGGCTGAGGCAATGAAGACTGTAGTGCATGTGATCGATCACCTAGTAAGAGTTTGGATGGTGGTATTCCTAAAGAGGCATGGAGTGGCAAGAAGCCCTCTTACTCTCATTTGTGTATATTTGGGTGTGAGGCATATGCACATGTGCCAAAAGAGCTTCGAAAGAAGCTAGATCCTAAGTCTAGGAAATGCATCTTTCTGGGTTATGGTGAAAGTGGAGAGATGGGCTATTGTCTCTGGGATCCAGAAGCAAAGAAGATCATATGTAGCCATGATGTAGTCTTCAATGAGAAGAAGATGCATAAGGCACCCATGAGGGATGTGGAAATGAGGAGAATCACTTTCCAGGATGTGAATCCACCTGCATATGTTGATAGACAGCAAGCTGTCCATGCACCAAATGTGCAAGAAATGGTACCACCAAGTACTCCCACAGGTATACAATCAAGGGTAGATGATGGATCATCTATTATTGGAAATGATGAGCCAAATGTGACTGATATGCAGGTGGGACAGCAAGCCGAAATGCCCTTGAGAAGATCATCTAGAGTGTCTAGACTGCCTGATAGGTTTGTTCCAGGGGTAGACTATGTGATGCTTACTGATTGCAGGGAGCCTTCTTGCTACAGAGAGGCTATGATGCACGAGGATCAATGCAAGTGGGAGTATGCTATGCAATCAGAGATGAGTTCACTTATGAAGAATAAGACTTGGGACTTGGTTTCTTTGCCACATGGAGAGAAAGCATTGCCATGTAAATGGGTCTACAAAATGAAGGTCACAGGTAATGATGTGCCTAGGTACAAGGCCCGTTTGGTCGCTAAAGGGTTCAAGCAAGAGAAGGGTGTGGACTTTGATGAGATATTCTCTCCAGTTGTGAAGATGACCACACTTAGATGCATGCTTGGACTAGTGGCATCAGAGGATATGGAGCTTATGCAAATGGATGTCAAGATAGCTTTCTTGCATGGGGATTTGCATGAGGAAATTTACATGGTGCAACCGGAAGGCTTTGAAGAAAAGGGCAAAGAGCATTTAGTTTGCAAGCTGAAGAAGAGTCTCTATGGTCTTAAGCAAGCGCCTAGAGAATGGTATCAGAAGTTTGATGCTTTTATTCGGTCCCAGGGTATTAGAAGGAGTGAAATTGATCACTGCCTCTACACTAAAAGGGCTAAGGATAATAGCCTGATAATCTTGGCACTATATGTGGATGATATGCTATTGGCTAGTAAGAATACTTATGAGCTAGATGCATTAAAGGCCAAGTTGCATGAGGCCTTTGATATGAAGGATTTGGGACTTGCAGTTCATATTCTTGGTATGCGCATCACGCGTGATCAGAGTAGGAAACTCCTTTGGCTTTCACAAAAAGAGTATGTTACAAAAGTATTGCAACATTTCAATGTGGAGGGGGGGAAGGCAATGAGTACTCCATTGCCTCCATATGTGAAACTGAGTCATACAGATAGTCCCAAATCAGATGAGGAAAGGGCCATGATGGCCAAGGTTCCTTATGCATCAGCAGCTGGGAGTCTTATGTATGCTATGATAGCTACTAGACCAAACATTGCATTTGCAGTGGGAGTTGTTAGCCAGTATATGGCTAATCCAGGAAAGAGGCATTGGGAGGCAGTTAAGTGCATCATGAGGTACATGAAGGGTACCAAGGAGATGTGCATCTGCTTTGGTAAAGGAGACATGCGTGTACTTGGGTACACAGATTCAGACTATGCAGGGCATGTGGATAGTAGGAGATCCACTTCTGGTTATGTGTTCACCTTTGCAGGTGGTGCAGTGTCGTGGATGTCTCGCGCACAGAAGTGCATTGCTTTGTCTACCACAGAGGCTGAGTATGTTGCAGCCACAGAGGGTTGCAAGGAGGCTATATGGCTTGATCAACTAGTGGGAGATTTGGGCATTCATATAGGTGTACCGACATTGCATAGTGATTCCATGAGTGCTATTCAGCTAGCACAAAATCCGGTCTTTCATGCAAAGACCAAACACATTGAGGTTAGATACCATTTCATTAGGGAGGTACTTGAGGACAAGCGCATAGAGCTTGTCAAGTTCATACAGATGATACCCCTGCAGATATGCTGACAAAGAGTCTACTTAGTCAGCAGTTTGAGTATTGTCGTGTATTGATGGGCATTGGATAGTATGCTCACTGATTGTTCTCCCTTAAAGGCACATTGTCCTTTAAGTGGGAGATTGTGGGGGTTAAAGGTCATTGTTCCTTTACCCCGGTTATGTACAATACTCAAACACATATATAAATAAATGAAAAAGAAGATTAGGGTGGTTCTGCACCCACCAAAACTTGTGTGGCTCTTTGTCTCTCTCTCTCCCTCTTCCATTCTTACTTCCGTTGAGAGCACTCTCACCCCCATACCCTAGATTTTGAATGAGGGTAGTTACATATTACATATTGAGTTGGCACCCCAGGTGATCAAGGCTCTTGGTATATTATTTTGAATTTTTCAAGGGGTAACTGGTTTCTTTTTCTTAGTCTGATGCAACTTGCACACTGTTGTATAGTAAATGTGACATGTATGGTCCTAGTAAAAACTTGCACACTATTGTATAGTAAATGTGATAGGTATGGTCCTAGTAAAAACTTGAGAGGTTGGAGTATTGAGAGTGTGCTTATGTGCATCTTGCATATGAAGAAGTCGCAACCATAGAGATGAGAAAGAGACAAGTAGACACTAGAAATGCAGCAAGATAATAGTCGATAGCTAGAAGGAATACTACCTAATCACATAATTTGTTATAGCATAATAAGGAGCCAAGTACTTGATGCACCTAGTCATGTAAAAGTCATAACCATTGGTACTATGCAAAATATGCTTGATGAACATGTGATTGAAGGTCCTTATGCCAATGCATCTTAGGATAAAACATCAAAATCACATGTAGCATGCCTTCTCTATCTTATTGGAGTATATACAATCAATTTCACAAGAAGGAACACATACTTTCAAGGTAATGAAGAGACTTCACTTTGAAAGTTGTCTCTCGCTAAGAAAAGTTTTCGTCTTACAATTTGTCCAGATGTTTGTTATGAATTCAACTACTGGTGGAAGAAATGCTAGGGTGAGCTATTTACTTCCATTCCCATGCTTGGTTGATTTCCTTACTAAGTGTAGGAAATTGAGAGAAACAAAGACAACATATACTTGTTAGAGCTTAAATCTAGATTGGTTGTGTGAATTATTCGGCAATGGATGGACAACAAGAACAAGTCATAGTGAAGGTTTGGTACAATGCCAACTTAAACATTTCAGATGTGACATTTCGATGAGTTAGCCTTATAGTTCTTGTTTGTAATAAAAATGATAATGTTACATATAGTTTGTATTTACAGATTCCACATATAAAATGTGTAGATGGGAAAACTTGCAATTGAGAGTAATGGATGATGATTTGTCTGATGGGAGACTCACAATCCCATTGTTGAGGTAATTACTTTTTGAACATCCTAATCTAATGTTGGAATTGGAAGAGGAGTGGACCATACTATTGGCAACAATAAGCCCTCCCCAGGACTATTACTTTAGACTTGGAAATCGCAAAATTAGATATTGGAGGAGCCAAAATTGTTATCCCCCAAATACTCTAGAAAAAGGGGGTATGGGAGTGGAGAGAGCTTAAAACAATGAAGTGAAAATGAGACCCAATTCCTTTAGATAGGGCCCAAAACTCTAATTTGTAAAAATACATATTAAAAAAAATACTTAAAACATAAAATTAAAAACCTTGAATTGAAAACTTGTAATTAATATGTATGAACTCAAAATTTTCTTTTGTATTATAATTTATAGCTACTATGCACTAACTTTACTGCAGATCACAAGACCAAAATTACAAATAAATTATGAAAGTTATGCATGGGCATTCACATTGGAAGAGTCCAAACCATCAATTTTACCTAACTCCACCCATATGTGTCCTGTATGATGGGTTACATGCGACCTTGCATGATTCTATCTTGCATTTGATGAATTGTATATTCTTCTTCTACATTCAACATTGACATCTTGTATTGCAAGGGACAATGGTGAGTCTTTGGATGCTAGTATTGCACTTGATCTTATTTTGATACACCTATACCACAATTGAACCAATTGAACCATCGGGCTTGACTTAGTTCTATCACCCCCTTGTTGTGTCGCTCTATTTGATCATTTCATTTTTCCCCACAGGCATATTGTAACACACTTGACCATGGCTTATAGGACTCTTCGAACATCCATCACAAAGTTGTTGGCTATGAGTTCTAGTTCTTTACACTCTCTAACCTTCCCTTTCATAGTTAGGGTACTCTACATGCATGATGCTGAGGCGTGTTGTCTAAATTTATCAAATATGCCCAAATTATGAGCATACCTTACCTTATAGAGATCGGTTGGTTTTGGATGCGGGACTTTGATTTTTTTTCCCACAAAAAGGCATGATTTTTTAAAGCTCTTAAATATGAGCCAATATGCCCTTATACGCATTTCTGTAGTATCACAGACTCCTTGTGCATTAGTTGCATTGAATTGTTTCACAATTGTGTTCATGGACTCAAATGTTATCTTTGATTTTAGAATTTTGAATTTGGGATGTTTTGTAGCAGATTTTAACATTTTTTTCATAAACACTTCACACCAGAGTGTTCATCATAGCTATATAGACATGAGTTCTAAAACTATCCTAGAAGGTCTCACTTGATGCTTTAGCTAGTGACTTATGAAGTCTTGGACCCATAGGAGTATCTTTCATGAATACCTTTTTTTTGGCTATTTTCCGATCTCATGTTTCAAACATGTGTTTTGCATCTATAATTGAATTGCATTTACGATGCTCCCTCCCAACTGAGCATCTAATGTTTGAACTTACATGTAATTCCAGCATATCGTGTTTCTTTCATATCGTGTTTCTTTTAGCTTACATAAATGATACCAAATGTTGGTTCCAAGCCTCTAATGTTGCAATCATTTTATCTCTTTCATCATGCACTAATGTGAAGCCTACCTGCTTCATGAATAATTAACCTTTGACAATATCCTAACAAACCATTCTCACCCTTACATTTCAAACTTTATAAAGTTGGTCAACCCATGGAATTATGGAGCCTAACAAGAATGGGGATCTATTGGATATATCTTCCCATCTAACCACCAAGTTCATATGTGTTTTTCCTTGATTTCAAAGAGTTACTAAATCACTTTCACTTTAGTAAGAAGGATTCATTCCTCTTTAGAATTGATGCATTCTCTGCATCAATTTGAAAGTGGACATCCACATTTTTCTTATTTCTATAGATGTCCATGTTTTCATACACTTTCCACCTAGTATAACATAACATAAACATCAACAAACAACAAACAAACGTGACATGTTTCAAAAAAGTATCAAATTAAAATCCCAATTGCATACAAAATCAAGTGATTAAAGTCTACATATTTAACCACACATATACTTGGTAACAAGTAATGGAAAGTGTCAATAGAAATAAGAATTAAAATAGCTCATGACTGTCTAATGATGGTTTAAAAAATCAACCATGATAATATAAAATATACAATGTGGCAATAACATTAGTACATAAAATATGATAAAATGACAACAAACAAACTAATATCACATACAAAGACCACATAAATAACAAATAAAATGACCTTGCATTTAAAAAATATAGTAATACACTCGAATTAGTAAATTACAAAGAAACAACACATAATACATTTAAATACCTCTAATATTGTTAAACTATTGCATCTAAAACAAATCAAAATTTAAAACAAACTATCTAATGATGGTATCAAGCATCCTTTAAAAATTTATGAATGTCAATAACATCATCTTATATACATGGTAGAATGAGAAAGAATAAAATTAATATTACGATAACTAGGTGTTTGTCTATGGCATGTTTAAGTCAAGCAATGTAATGGAATCTTGAAAGAAATCTGAGGAGATATGAAAAGTCACCCATAGAAGGTGCATAATTTGGAGCCTCACTTCTATGGTGTTGAGATCTGGATTATACACAATTCATCATTGTCTTTTTTTTGAAATACAATACACATGGTTTGGCATACCATCTTTTTTTAATTCTATCTCTAGGACGAGTAAATGACAGTTCTTATTAATGTTTATTCCTAAATCATTGGGAATGCATTCATGGGGTAGGACAAACCAAAGTCCTCCCAAAGTGGCAAACACGTGTCACCACCAAATGCAGCTAGCCAGTCGTGCATGCGAGCTGCCACTATCAAAATTATTGCACTGAAAATTGAGCCATGAATCATGACCCTCCATGGCAAGGTCGCACTTAAATGCCCATTGTGTAGATCATGACTCTCTGCACAGCACACTGTTTGCAACCATACAGTCTGCACAGGTCACCACATCCCACCTCAGACCAGATTGCAGATCAGGAGCCAAAGACCACTACCATGTGTCATCTACTCAACAACAATCTCATCAAACAGTCCAATAGATGGCTCTGAGAAAATGTTGGAATCCACAGAGTGCGTCACATGTCAATCAGGTCAGTGCCAAGTGCAAGGGTACCACTCCCTGCCCCATAGCCACACTACTTAGCCTCTCTCTCTCCCAAAAGTTCTCGGGAGGGATGAGAGAAAGGGCTTTTACCTCCTATTATGTGCAAGGCCCATCAATTCCCACATTGCCTATGGCATTAGTAGGCCACAATCCACATGTCACCAATCGCCTCCATGAGCCCATATACTACATTTTTTGCCATTAGCCACAACCACAACCATACAAGGGGGCACCCAAGCGGGTTAGCCCGTTTCCAACATACTTGAAGGTGAAGGACCACTTTGGTCCAATGCTGAGTTGTTGACGATGTTCCTCCAGCAAATCTCTCCCAAGTGCCTTTGTGAATATGTATGTGTTGTTCTATGTGGAAGGACAACAAGGGAGATTGACCTCTCCGTGCATGATGAGCTCATGAACAAACTAAGATTAAATCTCAATGTGTGCTACGTGAGCATGGAACACAAGATACTCGAAGTGATATTGGGTGAGGGGCCATCTTTACTTCTACTATCTCTCTTGTGGCTTCCTTCGTCCCACATTTTCTCATTTGGCCTCTATTTATCTCAACATTAGAGTGTATTCTCACATAGACACAATTTCCAAAAGTTTTACATTGCATACTTCAATATTATTGAGTTATGATAACACATTGCCACTGGTTGGAATGTTTAATGAATATCCAAAATAAGGTTGGCCACCAGAGTCTTTTCCTGAAGCACCTTGTGTACTATGCATGTCAAATTTTCTCTTACCATTGCCAAATGGGGTTATTTGTGTACATTCTCAAATTCATTCTCAATCACGAATCCTTCTCAACCTTGTATAATTGACCAAACTATTAGTTGCCAACATATGAGTACATATGTATCCTTCATAAGCTTGTAATCTTGTTCTTCTTTTATGGGTTGGCATTATGGAAGCCCATTAGCTAGGTATTGGTTGACTTCCTTCACCCACTAAGATACTTAGTCTTATTGGAATAAAGGGGAATTAGGGAGATCATCATCCACTAAGATACAAAGTCCTATTGAAATGAAGGGGTGGGAGATCACTCATCATCCAATCCTTTGGCATTGGATCGGTCAATGCATGGTTAATTTGAGGGGGATAATCATCCACCTTGTAAGTCATCCTATCATGCATGGCTTGTTGACTAACACAACAAGGCTTGGTAATATACAAAGAACATTGGTGGAACTTGCATACCACTTATACCATAGATAAGGCCTTCTAGTCCTATTATTATATAATTTACCTTGACCTTATTGAGTTAGAGGCTTGCAAAATTGATTGGATAATCAAATTTGTAAAATTCTCTTAGTTGTACCAACACACACTCAATTGCAAAATTTTGAAGCGCTAATGTGCACATGAAAAATTACATCTCGACTTGGAATTTCACACATGGGTACAATAGTTAGGGCTTGTTTTAACTTGTTATAGTGGTTTTGGCATTGCTTATCCACATAGAATCCATTGCAGCACATAGAGTGGGTGGGCCACTTTGTAGAGTGGTTGGGCCAATTTGCAATAATTCATTGTGAAGCTCCTATGATACCATGTGTCCCATGAATCTTTCAACTCCTTCGTCTCTTCCAGTTTGCATGTCGATTCAGAATTCATCCTCTTCTGCTTGCTCCATTTTTGTTCTCAATATTGATCTCCAGATTTGAGCCTATATTGCTGCACTACCTGACATGAAGCATTAGGATGGAGCAGGGCAGCTAGCAAACTACCTGACATGCAACATTACGATGGAGGGTAGCCAGCGAACGTAATTGAAGGGGAGAGAAGCGCTGGAGGGCGTCATGAAAATGAACAATGGAGGTTGATCCACGAGGTATGAGTAAATGAAGAAGATGGGCCATTGAAGAAGGTATTTCGCTTCATACAGTGTTTCTCTATGGCATGCTTTCTATAGTTTGTATTTGCAGGTCCAATGTGGTGGATTTCATGCCTCACACAGTTTCATCGTCCAGACTCCTCTTATACGTGTTCATCACCTTCCATGAATTACAATTGAAGACAGTATTACTATTGCAAGAATTCTGTGATGCTGATTCTCGGTGTATTTCCTTAGATGTATTCTTCATTCCAATCCTGAATAGGTTCTGCTCGTAATGATTGACGGCTGCTCTGGTAGGAATAATTAGGAGTTGATTCAGCTTAAGCGGACTGCTTTTGCGGTGCCTCTACCATGGTTGTTCTCCTATTAAATATGAAGAATATGGACATTCGTCTTCAATCGGTATTGGCAGCTGATTCCCGTCGTTTTCTTCTACCTGTATTAGTGATGACTAATTTTGATTGTGGAAATTATGGGCACCTCAACGACCTCTGGCGCTATGCATGTAATATTCCTAAATCGAATCCTCAGAGGATATCTTGTGTCTGTCTCGTCTCTCTCCTTCGATGTTATCCTTCATCTATAAATTGGAGAGGCTATGTCTCGGTGTTTATCTCCTTCCTCACAATCTCAGATAGCTCGAATGGCAAGTGTAGAAGGGTCGATTGATTTTATGGAGACGAGCAGCGGGGCGTTTGCCAAGGGTCTGAGTGAATTTGTCCATTGTTAATTCGAACGTCCTTCCTTCATTTATTCTCTTCTGTGTTTCTCACAAACTTCTTACGTAATTTGAAGGAGTTGCGAAGGCTTGTCCTGATGTTTTGGCGTCACCTATTACTCCAGCTTCTGAAAAGAATTGCGGTGGAAGCGACGACAATTTTGGAAAAGGCAAAACAGTTATCGACGGTTAAGCATGGTTTTGTATTATAGGATTGATCGTCCTGTTTTCTAAGTTGTATCGTTATATTGCTTTATTCTGAGGCACCACGAACGTATTCTCACATTCTCTGGTGTTTTTGTTTGCACTTTGCGTGCTTATTATCGGCCTTCATCGGTACCCAGCGCTACTAAATTTCTACTTCTATGTAAGAAAACGTCCTCTGTTTGTCTAACCATCCTGCTTCTATGCAAAATACGTCCTCTACGTCGCTTTCATTATGCTCACTCAAAAAAACAAAAGTTGTGGTGTTTTTTTTCTACTTTGGTTCTAACGTAATTGATGACCGTGGGTGTTTTTGTGCAGGTGATAGCTTAGCACTAAGGTGCTGTTGTGCTCTTTTAAGCAAATATAGTCTAGGACTTCGTGGTTCATCTCCCTCGTTGCTGCAACTCTGTGTATTCACCTTGCTCCTTTTCTGTGTCCTGCTATCATTCAGCGTTTGCCTAGTCGTGCCATTTGGGTGTGGCCTTGCAAGTTGCAAGGACTCGTTTCTTAACTGCACCTGCCTGCCTCTGCACTTCCGTACCTAAAACCGTTTAAGCATTTGGTTCCTTCCTTCTCTTTGAAACTAGGTGTGCCATTTGGCTGTGGCTTTGCATGTCTTTCGCTTCTTTCTTCCCTACCCTGGCCGCCTCTGCACTCTCGTATTGCAAATAGTTGAATAATTTTCTTACCTCCTTGCTGCAACTACACTCGCATAGCAGTAGACGAGCATATTAGAGAACCCTTAAAATCTATGCTACCAGTTGCACCCATGTTCTTCCAGACTCGAAGAAGATTTCTGCATAGCAGCTCCTTGCAAGTCTTCTCTATTTTTATCACTGCTTTTAAATGATTGTATTTTTATCAGTGCTTCAAAACAAATCGTTTTCTATCTTTTACACAGTATTACTATGAGCTTGGACCAATTCTTTTTTGTTTTTGTTGGCTTAGGTCGCCCAATAGCTTGAGAACGTTTTTACATGGACTCTTGCACATCACCACCCACTCCAAAGTCAATGCCTTTGGTTTTTACTTCTGCAAGCAAGCCCCTTAAGGAAAATTTGGTCAAGCATTCATTCCAAGAAGTTGCTGAAGAAGCATATGCACAAGGTAGAAATTATTTTTTTTTTGTTGATAATTTTATTTGTATTGTTTGTTAATTAGTTTTTGTTTTTTTTTAAACAGTGAAAAAACTATTACGAGACTACCCGGAGTATGTTAGCTTTAGTTCCTCAATCACCACTCATGTGCATTGGAAATCTAAAGTAAAATATGGAAGGAAATTAGAGGACAATGCACCAGAGCCTAAAATACATTTTAAGGATGTTATAGACATCGACTCTGATTGAGTTATAGCTCATTAATCTTGCAAATCCTTTTGCAAGTGTTGTTTATTCTTTGACCACATTGAATTATGTTATATTAAACATTTGTATTGTTTTGTATGGTATTATGATTTTATTTTCCTCTAAGTTGAGGATTTCGAAGGTGTTATGATCAATATGTTATTAATTACAATTCTATTTGTCATGATGATATTTTACAAAAACAAGTAAGCAAGAAGTGATTTTTGTTGATTGCATGGTGGTTAATTATTATTTCCAAAAACATTTAACTGAAGTTGTGGTGACCTTAGTGATTTTTGTTGATTGCATGGTGGTTGATTATTATTTGCAAAAACATTCAAGTGAGGTTGTGATAATTTTGTTTTTAAATCAATTTTATTGCTTCAAAAACTTATTTCATGCACACTTGTATTTTTAGCTAGCAAACAACTCATATGCAAAGAAGACATTGATGAAGTAAATTCTTACAAAGCATGTAATGAGGCTACCAACTTTGTCCCCTCACCTCACAATCCATCACTTACATGAATGAAGAAAGGGATTGCATGAATGATGGAAAGTGATTGCATGATTGAAGAAGGGATTGCATGAATAATGGGAAGGGAAAGCATGATTGAAAAAAGGGATTGCACTCTATATTTTCCTCTCTTTTCCCTTCTCTCTTTTATCCTCTCTTTCCTTCTCTTTTCATCTCTCTTTTTCTCTCTTATCTCCTCTCTTTTTCTCTCTCTTTTTCTCTTCTCTTTTCCTCTATTTTCCTCTCTTTTCCTCTCTTTTCTTCTCCTTTCTCCTCTCTTTTATCCCCACTTTTCCTCTCTTTTCTACTCTCTTTCCTTCTCTCTTTTTCTCTCTTTTTCTCTTCTTTTTCTCTTCTCAGTTCATCAGTAATCTTCTTTTTTTCTTTTTTCCAGTTCATCATGTGGCCAGGAAGCTCTTCAGGCTCACCTGATCTTCGGGAGACCATCTTTTGGGAGTTATATAGCCTTTTGGGACACCCTCCCAGTCCTGGGGAGTTATACAGCTACATGACGGGTCTCTAAATACCCCCCAGGAGTCGGTACTATAGACTCCAAACCACTACAACCCCACACCAACTGAGATTACCCCAATGAAGTCAACACAACCCAGCCAACTATAGAGCCGAGCCCCTTCCCCCATGCTGTCAGGAGGCCCTTCTGCCTCACAGAGTCATTGGCATACTCTCATGTAGTCAAGACTCAGTTCTCTAGCTACGAGTGGTCCACGTAGTCCCATGCAATCGAGAGTCACTTCTCCAACTATGAGTGGCCAGCGTACTACTTCAACACGACACAGTAGCAAGCGAAGTAGCAGGGAGAGCGGTGGGGGATACATGGCATAGTGCTTTGGGAGGAGTGGTGGTGGGGATGAGGATGATTCGGATGATTTAGATGTGCCTCTGGGTGATGGTACGATCTACTATGACATCACTCAGACAGGAGGCATCTTGATGGATGCACGGGGGAAGGATATCATGGCCTTCATACACTCTGTAATTGCTAAGAATTACAGAGATTGCTTTATTCACTACAAAGACCATCCAAAGAGGTTGGCTGATGAGACCCTCGCTGCTGTTCGCTCTAGGTATCTTAACCCCCCCAATGTTGAGTTCACAGATAAATGGGCCAAGTCAAAGATTGTTACGATACTTAGCAATAAAAGATATTCGCTTAAGAGGCAGGCACTAGCGGAGCTTGCCAAGCTCGAGGGAGGTCAACCACCAAGGGGCTCACCCGACACCGCTCACAAGTGTGAGTGGAAGAACCTAATGCAATGGTTTCATAGGCTTTCTCTAGCCTTTTAGCATCTGCTAGTGTTGTTGAAGTAGAGTAAATGCCTTCCCCTTTCCTTTGGTAGTGGTGGATTCACCCTCTTGTGATGAATGATTCCATGGCTTGGCTAAATCCCACAAATTCTCCTTTATAAGCACAAATTTAATTTTCATTTGCCAAGTATGGAAGCCTTAGCCACCATTGAATTTGTTTATTTTAAAGGTAGCCATGAGAGGGTCTTACACTTATGATTAGGCAGTGTCTGCTCTCTTACAAATGGCTATAAATCTCAACCATACAAGTGCATATTGCAAATAGTAAAATCACAGAATTCTAGTCCTTTTGCATTAGAATAATAATATGGCTTTTTCTTCAAAAGCTTTGTCACTTTTCTATTGACATATCTAGGTGCTTCTTTCTTCTTCTTCCCTTTTGGTTTCATATATGAAGCATTAAAAGAGCAACAAGATCTAGGCATTGTGAACAATCATTACCAGCTTAAAATGTACTATCAATAAAGTATCCTTAGCATATTTGAACTTGTATCAAGCATCCATTTCCCAAACTATCAAGAATATGAACAAAAAATAGTAGCAATTAGAGCAATTTTGAAGTAGAAATAAAGCTTGTATACCAGCCAAGGTCCACACCAGAGGACAAGCACTATTGCATGTCACATCGCCATAGCCAAGCTAAAGAAGTTTGAATGGTTTTTCTTTAATTTTCCTCACTCCAGCAACCATTTGGGGTCAAATTTCATCAAGAGGTAGTTTGCTGCATCACCCAAGTTTGTGTCGGAATGGGCTATAGAGGGCAAATGTTGGGAAACCCTCTGAGTTGGAGGTGCACCCTACCAAGGTGGAACTATAGCTCAGAGGGTTTGAGGAATGGCACACTACAAAGGGAGAATAGCTCTTACAAAAGTCTCTAAGAAAGAGGCAAAATGGAGAGAAGGAGGTGGAAGTGAGGAAGAAGATGATGATGTGGCAAACTAGGGGGCTAAAGGGTTTTCTAGAACCTAGAGCTCTGATACCACATGTTGGGGATGGGAGAGAAGAGATGCATCATGATAAGAGTTAAGAACACAGGAGAAGACAAAAATGTTTCTTCTATTGATTGTGAGAGAGAAACGTCTCATTTATAGAGTGGGAGAGAGGGTGGCCTAGACCATAGAAACCACATCTCCTAAATCAAAGGAAATCAGCCCTACATCATAGAGACTTCCTAAATCATTAGCACCTCCTGAAGAGGGAACCTTCTACTACATCACCTATGTCATGGTCCTAGATAGCACTAAGTGTGCTTTGCTACACACACACACACACACACATAAACATATGACTGCTACTGGATGCACATATGCACCTTAGATCAAGCCCTTGATCACAAATATCCCAACAAGAATGGCACTCATTCCATTACCTAGAACCTCATAGGATGTTGTGGAGAATGGCACTGGTGCCCTTCTGTAGAAAGTCCTAAGAGGTGTTTAAGAATAGCACTAGTGCCATTCCCCTCTTGCAATGCAGAGTAGGGCACTATTGTTGCTCTCCACAACCTCTTATGTAGATGTGGGGAATGGCATTAGTTCGGCTTTTCCCTTGCAATGGACTAAATCGCACTAGTGCCATTATTCAAAACATCATAGGAGGTTGTGAAGATTGGCACAATCCATTGTCTCCTTTACAAAGATGAGAATGGGAATAGTTGCATTCCTTAAGACTTCACATGAGGTTGTGGAGGTTGTAGGGCCATTCTCCACTTGCAATGGGGAGAATAACACTCTTTCTATTCTGGACATTGCAATGAGGAGAATGGTACTAGTTCCATTCTTTCCCTTGCAAGTGTAAATGGTACTAGAGACATTCCTCAAAGCATCTTATGAGGCTACAAGAAATAGCACTCGTGCCAATCTCCCCATTTTATGACGTTATGGATAATGCCACTCTCTCCTTACAATGCCATGATTTTAGATTTGCAAAGGAGGATTGGCGCTAGTGCCATTCTCCCTTGCAAAGCCAATATTTATGGCAATAATGTCATTATCTTCATTGCAAGGGGAGAAGGTAATAGTGCCATTCTCCCCTTGCAAAGCCATGAAGTTGAAATTTGAAATGGAGGAATGGCACTAGTGCTATTCCCTCCTCATAAAGACAATATTTGAGCCTTGCAATTGGAGATCGGCACTATTGCCATGCTCTCCATTGAAATGGGAAAAAGACACTAGTTGAATTCTCCAATTCTCCATAACCTCATATGAGGTTGTGGGGAATGGAACTGGTGCATTCACCCAAAATGCCATAGGAGATTGTGAATAATGCAATAGTGCCATACTAAAATACCCATTACAAGAGAAGAACGAAACTTGTGCAATTCCCCATAAATTCCTATGAGGTTATGGAGAATGGAACTAGAGCCATTCTCCCTTGCAATGGAGAGTATGGTACTAGTTCCCATATCCACAACCTTCTTTGAGGATAAGGGGAATTGCGTCAGTGTCATTCTCCACTTGCTATGGAGAGAATGACACTAGTGTTAATACCAAGACCTCATAGGAGGTTCTGTAGATTGGCACTAGTGTCATTCTCTCCTTCGAAAGGGGAGAAGGCACTAGTGCCATTCCCCAAAACCTCACATGATGTTGTGGATAATGGCACTACTAGACACTAGTGCCATTCTCGCCACCATTGCAATGAGGAGAATGACACTAGTACCATTCTAGAATCTACAACCAAGAAAATGGACTAGTGCCATTCCCTACAACCTCATAGGAGATGTTGAGGATTGTCACTAGTGCCATTATACATTTTTAATAGGGAGAATGGAGCTAAAGGAGAGATGGCACTACTTGCATTGTCCCTTGCAAAGCCAATATTTTGGCCTTGCAATAGGTAAATGGCACTAATGCCATTCTCTCAAATTTAAGGAAAGAATGGCACTAATGCCTTGCAATAGGTAAATGGCACTAGTGGCATTCTCCTCCACATTGCGTTTTGGGTAGCACAGTCCTATTCTCCCCTTGCAAAGCCATAAATTCATGGCTTTGCAAGGGGATAATAGCACAAGTGGTATTCTCCCCTTGTAAATCCAATATTTGGGCTTTGCAAAAGGAGATTGGCACTAGTGCCATACTCTCCATTGCAAGGAAAGAATGGAACTAGTGCCATTATCCACAACTTGATAGGAGAATGTGTAAATGGCACTATGGGCCTAGAAAGTCATATGAGTTTGTGGAGCAAGGCACTAGTGCCATTTCCCCCTTGCAATGGAGAGTATATGGACTACTGCCAATCTCTACAATCTTCTATGAGGATGTGGAGAATGGAGTTAATCCCTTCTCCCATTGCACTAGAGAGAATGGCATTAGAGCCACACTGAGAACCTCATAGGTAATGGAACTTGTGTCTTCTTCCCTTGCACTAGAGAATGGAATGAAATTAGTGCCTTCTCCCCTTGCACTAAAGAGAATGGCACTATCTAGATCCATTATCGAGAACCTCATAGGAGGTTGTAGAGATTGGAACTAGTGCCATTCTCTCCACAACCTCCTATCTCTTTGTGGAGATCTATACTAGTACAATTCTCTCCTTTGCAAAGGGAGAATGGCACTAGTGCCATTCCTTAAAACCTCACATAGGTTTGTGAAGAATGGCACACTTATGAGGGGGAGAATGACACTAGTGCCATTTTGGCCAATGCAACAAGGAAAATACCACTAGTACTATTTTCAACAAGCTCATAGAATGGGGAGAATGCCATCATTCCCTACAACCTTAGAGGAGATTGTGGAGAATGGAACTACTGCCATTCCTTAAATTCTAATAGGAGGTTCTGCAGAATGGCACTAGTACCATTACTTGGAACCTTATAGGAGGTTGTGGAGATTGGCACTAGTGCAATTCTCTCCTTTGCAAGGGGAGAATGGCAATAGCACCAACCTCTGAAATTTGATAATGGAAATAGAATGGCAATAGCACCAACCTCTGAAATTTGATAATGGAAATAGTTTCATTCCCCACAACCTCACATGAGGTTGTCAAGAACAAAAATAATGCCATTCTCCACTTATAATGGGGAGAATGGCACCAATGCCATTCTTTACTTGCAATACGAAGAATGACACTGGTGCCATTCTGGCCATTCCAATGAGGAGAATGGCAAATTTTGTGCCACTCTCCACAAGCTTATAGAATGGGGAGAATGGCACTTTTGTCATTACCTACACAACCAAAGCCACGATTTTGGATTTGCAAAGGAGTAGTACTAGTGCCATCCTCCCTTTGCAAACCCAATATTTAGCCTTTGCAACATGACCCTAATAGGTAATTGGCACTAGTTCCATATACTCTATTGCAAGGGAAGAATGAACAATGCTATTCTCCACAACTTCCTATGAGGTTTTGGGGAATGGAACTACTGCCATTGTCCCCTTGTAATGGAGAGACTGACAGTAGTGACATTCCCAAAATACTCAAGGGACCTTGTGGAGAATGGATCTAGTGCCATTATCCACATGCAATGGTGGGGAGAAACAAATTGGTATTATTCTCAAATTGCAATGGGGATAATGGCACTAATGCCATTCTCCACAACCTTATAGAATGGGGAGAAGGGCAACAGCTCAAGGGAGGTTTGGCGGAATGGAACTCGTGCACTCTCCCCTTGTAAATTTAGCCCAAATTTTGGCTCAGCAATAGCATAATGACACTAGTGCCACTCTCTCCATTGAAATTTAAATTTAAAATTGAAATTGGTCCTTCAAATTTAGATTTGGAATTTCGAATTTCAAACTTGAAATTTGGCAATCAAAATGTTAAATTTGACCTTAAAATTTCAAATTTGAAATTTGAAATTTCAAAATTCAAAATTGCAAATTTATTTTTAAATTTTCTAGTTAAGAATGAGATTTTCAAATTTGAAACTAAAATTAGTGAAAAGTTTGAAATTTAGATTATGAATTTAAAATTAGTATTTCATTTTATTATTAGAGACACAGAGAGAGAGAGAGAGAGAGAGAGAGAGAGAGAGAGAGAGTACCATACCCTAAGGAGAGATCGATCCTTCAAGGTCATGAAAGAAAAGAGGCATCAAGACTATGTCAATCTCCATATCCATGAGCTCAATTGAGGTCATGATCCATCAATCGAGTCAATCCCCAAATTCCTAAGGGCACGAGCTGTTAATCATGTCAAGTTGCAAATCCTAAGGTAGTGGTTCTACACAAATCTCAAACTCGCAAATCGAAAGTTCTCTTGATCCAAACAAGCTGCACAAAGGTCACTTGATCCAAAACAAGCCGCTCGAAGGTCACTTGAACCAAATTGAAAGGCACTAAGGTTACAAAAGGATGCATGAGGGGAGTTTGAATCTAGCCGTATGAAGGCCAATTGATCCAAGTTGAAGGCACAAGGATGAGGCAAGGCAATCTAAAGGTTGCTTGGTCAGGGCAATTGACAATGATTGATGAAGGAAATTGAAGGGACAAGGTGTCTTGGTCGAGGCAATTGACACGAAATGGAGGCAAGGTGATATGAAGCTCGCTTGGTTGAGGTGACTGATAGGAAACCGATTAGTTTGGTCACTTGCATGAATCCAAAGTTTGGTTGCTGCAAGGAAATCGAGGAAAATTTGAAGATCTCCAAGAAGTCAAGGCATATAGCGATTGATAGTGATGAACAGGGTCTCCAAGAAGATAAGGTTTGAGCTTCTTTACAATTTTAATTATTATATGTATATATATAATATATATATATATATATATATATATATATATATCAAAATATTTATTTATATGTTTTCTAAATTCTTCTTTTAAAAACTTGTACAATTTATATATAAATAAATATAAATTTAGAATATATATATATATATATATATATAATATATTTATTTAAAAATGTATAATAATGTAGAATCTGTATAAGTATATTGAATGTATAATGAAATCGAATATATATATTACACACACACACACACACACTTACAAAAGAGTGTATAAAGTATATAAAAAATTGAATATATAAAGAATACACACACACACACATGGGTTCCCAAAACCTCCTATTGGAGAATAGAACTAGTACCATTCTCCCCAAATTATGCAATTGAGAATGGTAGTAGACCTACCATTCTTCGATTGCAATGGAGAGAATATCACTAGAGAGATTCTCCTATTGCAAAGTCAAAATATTGGCTTTGCAAGGGCAGAGTGATACTAGTGCCAATTCTCCTTTGCAAATCCAAAATCACGGCTTTGCAAGGCGAGAATGGCACTAGTGCCATTCCCCACATCCTTGTAGGATGTTATGGAGAATGGCACTAGTTCCATTCTGCCCATTGCAAGGCTAGAATGGCACTATTACCATTTTCCACAACTCCCTAGAGTGTTGTAAAGAATGGCACTATTGTTGTTCTCATCATTGCAATATCACACCTGTGCAATAGGGAATGGCACTCACTAGTGGCATTCTCATCATTGCAATGTCATACTTGTGCAATGGAGAATGGCACTAGTGGCATTGTCCCATTGTGTAAGTGGAGAATGGCACTAGTGGTAAATCCCCCATTGCAATACCACACTTGTGCAATGGAGAATGAAACTAGTGGCATTCCCCCCTTGCATAAGTGGAGAATGGCACTAGTTTCATTCTTCTATTATAAAGCCAAAATATTGTCTTTGGAAGGGTAGAATGGCACTAGTGCCATTCTCCTATTGTAAAGCCAAAATATTGGCTTTGCAAGGGTAGCATGGCTCTAGTTCCCTTCCTCCTTTGCATATCCAAACTTAGGCTTTGCAAGGGGAGAATAGAGCTAGTGCCATTCCCACATCCTTATAAGAGGTTGTGGAGAATGGCACTAGTGCCATTCTACCCATCACAAGCACTATTGCCATTTCCCATAGCCTCATAGAGAATTTGAAAACTTTGGCTTTGCAAGGAGTGAATCACAATATTGCCATTCTCGCCTTGCAAAGCCAAAATTTCTAAACTTTTGGCTTTGCAAGGGGATACCAGCAAGTAATCTCATGTTCCAAGACAAAATTTGTCTATTGAACCTTATTGGACTTGTCTTAATGTAGGCTCTATCCCACTATCTATTGAACCTTATTGGACTTGCCTTATTGTAGGCTCTATCCCATGGATTCTACAGGATGAGTAGGGTGTTTAGGGTGTGTAGGGTTCTGAGGCTTTTTTACACCCTATAGATATATTGATGTCATCGTTTGTAGTCTAATTGTAGGGGTTGTATTCAACTGAGAGATGTAGGCTCAAGTGTGTAAAGAAAACATTGCGCATGCTTGTGTGAAAGGAACATTCATCAATGTGGTTGGGGAAATGAAGACTTTCGACTCCTTTGGGGTTTTCAAGGTTTGGAAAGAGTTTCAAGATTTAGAAGGGGTTTAAAGGTTTAGAAGAGGTTCTAGGGTTTAAAAGGAGAATCCATGGTTCAAAAGAGGGTTTAGGGTTTAGAAGGAGGTTTCAAAATTTAGAAGGAGTTTCTAGGGTTTAGAAGAGGTTCAGGGTTTAGAGTAGAGTACATGGTGGAGAACTCGTCTCCCTCATAGATCATGGAGGTCAAGTAGGTTGTTTGACATAAACCTCTTCCAACAAGTCTCCATTAATGAATGTTGTTTTAATGTCCAACTGATGAACATTCCATTCAAAATTTGCAGCCATGGCTATAACTTACCTGATGGTAGTCATCCTGGATGTAGGAGCAAAAGTCTCCTCATAATCTATGCCTTTTTTCTGAGCGTATCCTTTTGCAACTAGCCTTGCCTTGTACCGATCAATAGACCCATCTAGCTTTCTTTTGACTTTGAAAACCCACCGTGTACCTATGGCATTCTTACCTGGTGGTAAATCCACAACATCCCAAGTCTAATTTTTATGAATGGACTGCAACTCATCGTGTATGGCATTCATCCAATGCACATTATCTTTTGCTTCTTCAAATGTCTCAGGCTCCTTCTCATCAAGAAGAGTGCCTGCATAAATTGATTCAATTGAATGAGCTCCCTCCTTGTGCCTTAATGCACTACGAGTTCTGCTAGGCAATGGAGCTTCAAGCCTACTCTCCCTGAGGGTCTGAAGCAACCAATGCGGGATTGTTTTGGCTGTGTGTCTCTCTTGAATTTTTTGCCTGACAACTCATACCCTAAGGTTGTACCAATTCAGCTGGGGGCTAAATCTATGCTTGTGGAGCTGGTGGAGGTTGCTATAAATTCTGATTTTCAGCGGGGGAACCAAATGCTATAGGAAGCATCCCCTCAAACGCATCATCAGAAGAGGCCGGAATCTGAAATTCAGCATTTGTATGTGCAGAATTTTCAGAGAATATGACATCTCTACTGATAAAAATCTTGCGTGTAGCAGGATTGTAGAGACGATAGCCTTTGTTTTGTGAACTATATCCCACAAAAATGCATTTTAGTGCCTTATCTGACAACATGTGTCTGAACTTCACAGGCATGTGGGCATATGCAACACAACCAAAAACTCTGAAGTGGTCTACTGAAGGCTTTCTCCCATGCCATTCCTCATAGGGAGTGATTGTCCTCAAAGCCTTTGTAGGAGCCTGATTTAAAATATAGTTGGCACACATGAGGCCTTCCAGCCAAAACCTGTGAGGCAACTTCTTACTTGTGAGTATGCATCTATCCATTTCCATGGTGGTGCGATTCTTCTGCTCAGCTTTGCCATTCTATAGAGGTGTAAGCCTCATTGTAAGCTGATGCATAATGCCTTTTTCTTTCAAAAATGTCTCAAATTCATGAGACATGTACTCCCCCCCTTGATCTGTGCAAAGTGTTTGCACCTTGAGTCCTGTCTCATTTTCAACCATAGCCACAAAGTGTTTGAAATGCATAAACACTTTTGATTTTGCCTTGAGACCATAGACCTAAGTATAGTTGGTAAAGTCATCTATGAATGTAACAAAATAGAGATAACCCCCAAAAGCAGGTGTCCTCATGGGACCGCAGACATCACAGTGAATAAGCTGCAATTTTCTTATAGCTTTCACTACACCATCCTTCTTGAAGGGAAGCCTATGCATTTTGCCAAGAATGCAACCTTCACATGCATGAGGAGGAGGGGACTCCAAAGGAGGTAATGCATCAACCATATCATGCCTCTGAAGTGTCATTAAGCTGCCATAGCTCATGTGCCCATACCTAGCATGCCATAACTCTGCATTGTGCATCGCAGCAGTGGGAGTGCTAACTGATAATGCAAGATGGGATCTTTTTTCATATATATCAAGTTGAAAAAAACCCCGATACAAAGTGCCAAACAACCTCAAAGCATATTCATTTTCTTTGTCTCTGACTGCACACTTGTCATAATTAAAAAAAGCTTGAAATCCTCCTCTATTGAGTAAGGACACTAAAAGCAAATTCTTCTTTATACCTAGTACGTAGAGTACATCTGAAATTTTGAAATCTATGCCATCAGTGGATGTGAGAATAATGTCTCCCACTCCACACACTGAATAAGAAGAATTACTTGCAATTTACCTTCTTCTTGGTGGGTGAAGAATGCAAAGTTACAAACACATTTTTCTTGGAAGTGATGTGCTTTGAAGCACCACTATCAAAATACCAAGTATGTAGTGTCTCATCAACACTGAAAGAGCATTCATCCTTTGAAGGATGAATGCTAAAAAATTTGAAGTGCAAGTCAAAAAGGCATATGGGTCATCATCATTAGTGGCTGTAGTATCTGAATTACCCACTAAAAAATCTGAAATGCAAGTAAAAAAGGCATAGTGCTCTTCAACCAAGTTGGCTGCAACATCTCCTCCATCATGGCAATGTAGACCTGATGCATCTGATATAGCCATACCAGAATCCCTTTTCTTTTCTTTGGCTATGTGCTTCTTGCACTCTCCAATATAATGACCTGGCTTCTTGCAATAATGACAGATGCCCTTTTTTTTCTGCTTGTTTGTATCACCCTGTGCCTTAAAAGAAGGCTGTCCAGAATCAGCTTTATGCTGATGTGTAGGCTGATGGGCATGTGGATTTTGCTGCCCTTTACCCTTGGGCTTGAACTAAGAGAGCATAGCATGCTTGCTAGCCTGGGTTGCCATATTTTTTCGTGTTTGTTCCTCCTGCAATAGAAGTCCTACCAACTCGTGAAAGGAGAGAGGATTGCTGCCACCCCTCAATGACAAATTCAGCGAGGTGTGGAAATCGAGATAGGACTCAGGAAGAGAGTTCAGAGTGGTGGAGATCATCTCTGAATCCGAAATGACTTCATCAATGTTTAGCAATTGTTCCTTGAGATTCTGAAGCTTTGTGAGGTGAGAATTCATGGAATCTCCCTCCTCCATATGTGTATGGGAAAGTTCTCGCTTCAGAAAGAAAACTTTGGCATCGTTTGTTGCTGCAAACATACTCTCCAGTATTACCCAAGTTGCCATAGATGTCTTGCATGATCGAATATGAGGTATAATGAACCTCTTGATAGAAAGAAAAATTACTGAAAGAGCTTGTGCATCTCTAGAGTCCCATCTTTTCTGCTCTACTGTGGGAGCTCCTGGAGCGGCTGCTCCAATCACTTGTGCTGTATTTGTACCTCTACCCCTGCCTCCAGCTGAAGGAGTGATAGGTATAGGCATTGTATCTGGTCTTTATTCATCTCCATTGACATAATCCCAAAGACTTTTGCCAACTAAGATATTGCAAACCATGAAACTCCACAAGGAGTAGTTGGTGCCATCCAACTTATCTTCTTGTATGAGAATCCCAAACACCTCATTTGAGTTGTTCTGTGCCATTTTTGCAAGATAAACTCAGAAATACAGCAAATTGAACAAGTAAAATCCCTTCCTGGGATGTAAGATGCACAAGTAAAATCTGCAAAGAAAAAATATGACCACAGTGACAAATACTGTCAGAGCTTGTCAAATGCTCAAAATGCACCAAATCTACAAATAGAATCTATAAAAGGTGGCGAAAGCCTGCAATTTGACTCGTACTGAGTCCAAAACTGTTTGCAGACTTCCAAATGCCCTTTTATCTGCAAAATTGCAACCCAGAAGCAAAAGCCCCAATTTCAAAAAAAATTACATAGAGGATCTATTCACATTATGATAGTTATATCATGATATAATAAAAAATTCCCATGAGTATTTATTGACTTTATGTTTGCATCACACACACACACACACACACACATGCACCTATTAATCTTTCTCAACATACACACTCACACACTAACACCCTTTATTATTGTCAAAATCTGATACATTGTTTTGGTTTGATGCAGCTCACCTAGATGATGACATCGTATTGATAATGGTCTTTATGCAAACTTCGATGTAATGTGCAATTTTTCAATGACCTTTGAATTTATGTATTGGTAACCTTCTAAGCTTTGGAAGATGTAATAGTTTATCGTGGCTATGTGCTATCAATCCAACTTTTTTTCCTCAATTTATGGTTGCCAAATTGGAGTCACACCTACCTTGGTGCGTACCTAGATGTTATGGTATCAGTACTTTTGTGACATGGATAATGTTATCTTGTTGATGTAACTATTGATATATGCAAATCTTTAAGTTATCTTATATGGATCCTATGACTTTTTGAGCCCTTTAAGCTAAAAGTCACCATGTAAACTTTCTACATTATAATGCCTAACCTTATTTTGGCAATGCTAAACGTGGATACTTTAAAAATTATCTACATATAGATATTTTGGATAAGGGAAGAATAATTAGCATACCTACTTTAAGAGGTGCCTTTAATCTACTAGGTGGCATCTATGCCTATTTAATAACCCCCCTATCCCCCTACCTAGCCCCCACTACCTAAGCTTCCTATTCCTTACCTTCTACCACTTGTCGTCTCCCTCTTGTAGCCTATCCCCTCACCTTCTCGCTATGGCATTTGCTCAGGTTCGCTCCCAATCCACTTATCCTTCTGTTGCCATCCCGCTAGCACTCTCCAAGCCATCTCCCTTTCTCTAGAACTTGCTGCCACACTTTGGTTACTGTGTTGGTCCCTCCTCCTCTCTACTTCCACTCCTTCTCCGTCATCTTATGAGTTCTAGGTGCAAGACACTAACTTTAGTTTTTTGTTAGCCTTTTGCTGCCACCTTGATTGCTCCTTGTTTGTTGACATGCTAGGTGCCACGCAGTTGGTCACTCCTACTCCATAACCCATCTCATCGTTGCAAACCCTTTGCCCTTATGGTGGTTACAAACTCGTTTGTCATGCTTTATGTTATGTCCTTTGGAGTGAACTTTGCGTTTGCTTCCACTCCCTCAGTCTCCCTCTTGACAGGACCTCTCTGAGCTCTTTTGTGCCATTGCCTGTGACCATTTTCTTCTCTCATGCCAACAAGTCTTGCTTGGCTTCAGTTCCTTGCTTGAGTCTTGCAGGTTCGCCATGCAATCTTTTGCATTTTCTACGTACTCTCTGGTGAAAATCAGTAGCTGTACGTGCTCACTCTATAGCTTGATAATGTTGCACTTTAGTAATTGTCCAAGGTTAGTGTGACTTCTCGTACTCATTATGTGTGTTTGCCATTATAGTCTCAGCTACATACCTCCTCGAGTCTCGTCAACCTTTTGGTTGACTTTAAGATTTAGTAATGCATTGATAATTCTTTTTTACCTCTCTATGTTTTTATACTCACTTGTCCCCTTTAGTCGTATTCTAGTTTTGGACTAACCTTGTAATTTATTTGTTTCCATTCCCCCCCTTTTTTTTGTGACAACTCTTTGCTTTAACCCCCCCTTTTTTTCTCTCTCTTTTAATGAAGCATTACTTCATTTATTCCAATAACCATATAGCCTTGATTCCTAATAATTTGAAATAATATTTTTTTCAAAATAAGTAGTCTTATAACCGTTTGCTTATATGATTATTGACAGAAAATGTTGAAATCGAATACCCCTTCATGTAAAAAGACCATTATTATGTCCACTTGCCTAGATCTTGTCAAAATATCCTTCATCAACCAAATGATGGAGAAGGCTCGAAAAGATTCTAAAAAAGTTAAAGGAAATCTTAGGACTAGACCATACCTTCATAGAAAAGCCAAGACACTTCTAAAATAATGGTGAATTTCCATTGACACTTCCTCTTAAATTCTCTCTTTTTTGCTGGGCTAATTGTTTAACTTGTTGTTTATTATTTGTGATAGCAATAACAAGCATGGAGGGAATGCTTGGATACCTGCAGGTCACCTATTCAATGACCATTAAAGTTCTAACTTTGATTATTGTTTGGTTGGTTGGCAGGGGTCCTTCCTGACAAAATATGAAGAGGGGAGAGAAGAAGATGAGGAGAGAGGGCACAGCTAGAGAGCACACCACAAATGACTAACTGTACACTAGATTTAGTTGAAAAAATAGAATATATACAAACCCTTTTAGGGTTAGGGGATCTAACCCTTCCCTTTATAGCACTCTATATGGTTAGTGCTATGCACATATGATCACGTGATGGTACTATGCACACATGATCACATGATGTTGAGCATGAATGCTTAGAAGCTTTTGTACGTAGATGATCTGATTGTGACAGGAAGCAAGGATAGCTTCATCAGAAAATTAAAACAAGATTTATCTGCAGAGTTTGACATGAAAGATCTTGGATTTATGCACTATTGTCTTGGAATTGAGTTCTGGAGAGATTCAGATAGCACATTTATGAGTCAGCTCAAGTATGTTGACAGTCTCTTGAAGAAGTTTCATATGGCAGATTGCAAGATTGCAGCCACTCCCATGGAACAGAGTTTGAAACTTACTAAAGATTCAGAAAAGCCTACAGTCAATGAAAGATACTACAGGCAGCTCATTGGATCTCTTATATATCTGACAATCACACGGCCAGATATTTGTTATGCAGTAAGCTCATTAGCATAGTTTATGGCAAATCCAAAACAGTCTCACTGGAATGCAGCCAAAAGAGTCTTGAGATACATTAGAGGTACAAGACAGTTTGGGATAGAATACGGAGGAAGTCATCCACGGTTGCATGGATACTGTGACAATGACTATGCTAGAGATCATGAGACCAGGAGATCGACACAGGGATATGCATTTTTTCTTGGTCAAGGTGCTATATCATGGTTGTCAAACAAACAGCCAACTGTTTCTTTGTCTTCGACTGAAGCAGAATATAGAGCACTCACTACAGGTGCATGTGAGGCTATATGGCTCAGAAGAGTATTGTCAGAAACAGATTACTTTGATGAGTCAAAGCCAACAACAATATACCGTGATAATCAATCGACTCAAGCATTGGCCAAAAATCCAGTATATCACTCCAGGACAAAGCACGTTGATGTCAGAGAGCACTTCATCAGAGAAAGAGTGTTACTTGGTGACATCACACTGCAGCATTGTGATAGCAAAGAAACTGTTGTAGACATCTTTACCAAACCACTCGGTAAAGAGTTATTCGAGAAACACCGACTAGCTCTTGGTTTGACGCAGAGGAAGGACATTTCCATTAAAGGGGTGTGATGGAATGTAATGCTCAGTCCTTCTTTGATTCCCCAGAATCATCATCTTGAGGGAAGGCCTACTTCATGATGTTGATCTTGAGGGAAGGTGTTGCAGGCATCTGCTAAGTTAGACAACTCCAATTATGGTACATGGAAATACCGAATGGAGACCATTCTTGTGCTTCAGGACAAATGGGAGTATGTCGATGGATCTACATCTAGACCATTGCAGCCACCAGTAGCTCTACTCCATCTGTTGTCACAGCACCAGCAATGAAATCTACATCGAGATCTACATCTACACAAACAGTTTCCGCACCAGTAGCAGATCCTGCCATTGCCCGAGCTCAAGCAGAATGGGATAAGAAAGACAAGTATGCCTATCACCTGATCAAGCAGAATGTGCAAGATGTCATGCTAGGACAGCTCAACACAGTCAAGACATCAAAAGAAGCATGGGATATGTTCGCAGCTCTCTACGAGTCCAAGAACACATCCAGGATTCTCACCAGAAGAAACCAGATCAACCAGAGTTTCTGCAATAGCAGTGAAACCGGTCATGCTTATGTACTCTGCATCAAAGACTACAACAATCAACTTGCAGCAGCAGGAGAGACTATGAATCCCGCAAAAATGGATCAAGTAATCCTGAATGGACTAGGAGAAGGATATAAGAATCTAGTCCAAAGTATTGCCATCCAACGGCAAGTTCCAACACTAGAAGAACTTCAGTCAGTTCTACTTGGTGAAGAACTCAGGACTGCGGCCATTCAAGCACGTAAAGGTCATTCTAATAATCAGGCATTCACAGCTTCAGACAAAAGCAGAGGCAAAGGCAGAAACAAAGGTAGATCATATCAGAAAAGTGGTCATCATTAACAAAATTAAAGTCAGAATTAGCATCAGCAACAGCAACATCCTCAGCAACATCAAAATCAGCAAAGAGGAAATCATTCCAATCGAGGAAGATTCCAAGGACGAGGGAATGCATCCACCAATGTGTCAAACATCCAGTGCAACTACTGTCACAAGTTTGGACACTATGAAAGAGATTGCCGCAAGAAGCAGTACGACCAAAGCGGTCAATCTAGCAGTAATCGAGGGAATTCCCGAGGAAGAGGAAATCATCGTGGTGGACATTCTAGTCATAGTCATTTTGCAAATGAACGTGAAAATATGTTTCTTGCAAGTGAAGAATTGCATCAGACTGATACAATGCACCTAGACACTGATTTCAATCCTAAAGAGGATTACAGCTATCAAGTCGACCAAGTGGAACAGGATCCTTGGTACATTGACAGCGGCGCATCATCTCATATGACAAATCATCAGGAATGGTTCACAGAAATGAAGCCATTAGAAGGACAAAAGAATGTCATCTACACAGCTAACAATACACCGAATCCAGTTCAAGGGACAGGTATTATCCGTATGAACAATTTCATTGGTACAAAAGGATTAGTCAAAGATGTGCTCTATGTTCCGAAGCTCAACAAGAACCTTTTGTCAGTAGGTCAAATGGCGGAACACAACTACAAAGTCATCTTCGACGATGATGAATGGACTATCAGAGACAAATCCAAAAGAGGTCCTAGTAGCAAAAGGTGTCAAGGAAGGACGCTTATACAGGATGCTAGCTACAATACCAGATAAGCATGCCATGTCAGCTTAAATGCAACAGATGCCACTATTTGCAAAATGGCACAAGAGATATGGTCATGTCAACTTTAAGTACTTGTTAGATCTCAGGAATCAAAATATGGCAATTGGGATTCCGAAGCTACAATTTCTGAGGTTTGTGAAGCATGCTACTTCGGCAAACAAAAGCGAACCAACTTTGTCAGAAGTACCTCTCGTGCACGAGGTATTTTTGATTTGATTCATACAGATGTATGGGGTTATGCCCAGACCCGCAGCATCAATGGTTCACTTTATTACTTGACCTTCATCGACGACTACAGCAGATATTGTTGGGTCTACTTTCTGAAAGAGAAATCTGAAGTGTTTTCCAGATTTCAAGAATTCAAAGCCATGGTAGAAAACTAGACAGGTAGAAAGATCAAGGTCATGAGATCAGACAGAGGAGGTGAATACATGTCTTCAGCATTCATGAACTTTTGCAAAAATCACAGCATTCGAAGACAATTCACATGTGCAGATACTCCTCAGCAGAATGCAAGAGCCGAAAGGAAGAATGGGACTTTAGCAGATAGTGCTAGAGCAATGCTTAGTGAAAAGCATCTTCCGAATCAGTATTGGGCAGAAGCAATAGCTACAGCTAACTATTTGCTTAATCGGCTTCCTACCGAACCGATACAAGGTATGACTCCTTATGAAGCATTCACTGGACACAAGCCATGCATTGGGCATCTCCGCATATTTAGTTGCATAGCATATGCCCACATACATGATGATCATCGCAGGAAATTGGATGCGAAGTCATGCAAATGCATCATGGTTGGCTACAGTGAAGAAAGCAAAGCATACAAATTGTATGATCCCATCAACCGCAAAGTCATTATCTCCAGAGATGTAATCTTTGATGAGGAATCTGAATGGAAAACCTCACCTACACAGGAGATAGAAGCATCGACTTCACAGTTATCTACAGAACAAGTTGATGAAGAAGAGCAAGAATTGCTAGCAACACCCCAAGCAGAGCCACAGCAGCTCAGATGGTCTACTAGGGAAAGCAGACCACCAACCAGATTGACATATGCTCAGAAAGGCAAAGCATTTCAAGTGGAAACCACCAACTATGCTCTTATGACTACCATCATGGCTACAGAAGAGCCAATGTACTTCGAAGACGCAGTAGACAAGCCAGAATGGCAAACTACTATGAATGAAGAAATGGATGCTTTGTGTAAAAATAACACTTGGGAATTATGCGACCTTCCACTAGGAAAGAAGGCCATAGCCAACAAATGGGTATACAAAGTGAAGTACAATCCAGATGGCAGTATTCAGAGATACAAAGCCAGATTAGTTGCAAAAGGATTTGCACAACAATATGGCCAAGATTATGATGAGACTTATGCTCCAGTAGCAAAGATGGATTCCATGCAGTTCTTGATATCACTAGCAACACTCAGTAAATGGAATGTGTATCAGCTCGATGTCAAGAATGCATTTCTCAATGGTTATCTAGACGAGGAAGTCTACATGCAACAACCAGCAGGTTATGTTGAACCAGGAAAAGAGAACAAGGTTTGCCATCTCAAGAAAAGTCTCTATGGCTTAAAGCAAGCATGCCATGCCCAAAATTCCCGACTAGTACCTACTCGGAGTCAGTCCATACGCTCACATCTGATTTCACATCATTACATTACCTGAAACCTTACGTTCATCAGTTCAGTGAGCAGACTTCAGAGTTCATAGGCATTGCAGATTGATTCAGTGGGCAGATAGCACCTGATATCACACACACATGCCACCATTGTAAAGCCTATTCAGCTATCTCACGGCATCATGCACATCATTTTTAGCCTTGTAAAGCCTCTTGGCTATTCCCAGCATCATTGCCACAAGCCTTGTAACACAGATCAGATCTTATATGCTACAGTTCTATCTTCACCGACAGTATAGAGATTTCACTTGGCATCTTCAGTGTATTTGCAGTTGATTCATACAGAGATTTTCACGACACTTTTGAGTACATTTCTTGCACCATGTTGACGGGGAAATTCAAAGCGTCCCCTCTATGGCGATCTAGTCTACTTTGATCTAGATCTAAACCAACCTTCGATCGATGAAAGAATAGCAAATAATTCCTTTTCTTTTGTTCTTTTTAAGTGCTGGGTCAGATGCGTCGATGGAGAGGCAAATGTGCATGAAGGAAGTGGTTTTGTCGGCGAGGCTCAAATGTGAGTGTAACTTGTGCCAAAATGTGCGCGTGATGTGACGAGTGCGGAGAGCACGAAAAAACGAGCGACTTTTCTTTTTAGAGCACCCTCAAATTCTTCGTGGATCAAGAGATATGACTTGATCTAGGTGGAGGGGCAAAAGGAGTGCAAATGGTGCTCAATGATGATGTGTCACTGTGAGTCACATGCAGTGATGATGTGGCACTGTGCCTAGCAAGAGGTGTGCCTGTGAAGCTCTGTGCGGAGATGGCAGGAGTGTGCACATGCAATGTGTGCATAGTGTGCCTGGCAAGGGACTGTGCCTACAGAGGGTCAATGGTTACTAGACTGCTGAGGTGGCAGTGCTGAGGTGGATCTGTTGAGGTGGCAGAGGTGACGTGGCAGTGATGACGTGGCCTGGTGATGTGGCTTGGTGATGTGGCACTGATGACATGTCTGCTGATGTGGCACAAGTGACGTGGCCTACTGACGTGGCTATCGGTGTTGATATGGCAATAATGATGTGTCAGTCGGTGATGACGTGGCAATGGTGACGTGTCAGCTGATGTGGCAGTCGATGGTGATGTGGCACTTGGTGGTGTGGACTGCTGATGTGGCAGATAAGATGCCACGTGGAGGATAGAGTTCCACGTGTCAGTTGATTGACCACACCTTGTGGTGACCCTTGTGATAGGATAGATGCCACATGTCGATTTCTGGAGGATCGAAATCTATGGAAGATTCTGACAGAATCTTAAAGATTCTATCTTCTTCTTCATTGGAGCTCGTTGGAGAGCGCGGCTGGAGCGTCGTATGGCATTGGAGTAGTTTGGGCCGTTGAGCCATCAATGGAGCGGCCCGTTGGCTAAGCCTTAGGCAAAGGTAAGCTGTCGGCCGTCGTTGGAGAGGCAACCTTTGTGGCTGGCCGTCGAAGGGAGCTTGTGGCTTGGAGCATGGGCTGGTTGGAGCACGGTGGCAAGGCTTCGTTGTGAAATGCCTATGTCATAGAAGGAGGTCACTCGTGAAACGTAGCTACGTATGGCAAAGAGCTAGGTTGATGGAGCACACTGGATCCGCCTATGCTCAAGCACCTGTAGATCCAAGCTGGAGAGCTCTGTTGCAAGGTCGCCTTAGTTGTAGGAAGGTCGTAGGAGGCCGCCGCTGCTGAATCGTTGGAGCTCAAAGTTGGGCTTGCTTGTATAGCGAGGCACAGGAGCTGCTAGAGCTTGTAGGAAGAAAGACGTTTGAAGGACACTATGCAGAGGCTGGTGGTGAAAAATGAGAAGATGGAGAGGTTGCGCTGCTGGCAGAAGCGTTTGTAGGCTCGTCGGCCACCCTTGTTGCTTTGGAGTCGATGGAGAAGCTGCAAGTAGCATAGGAGCTGGTGAAGAGGCTTGTTGTCAACGTCGTCGTAGTTTTGGGAGGCCCTATGACGGTCTACGTCTGATTTTGAGAGGCGACTATCGTTCGTTGAAGGAGTCCACTGGTTGTAGAAGGAGCCGCTGCTTGCATTGAGGGTTGTAGGAGGAGCTGCCTTGTAGTTGCAGCTGGTTGGCTTCCTCAAGGTGCTGTTGTTCGATGAGCTGACGCTAAGGAGCCATGAGATTAACGGACATCCTTGTCGAGGCTGACAGCATAAAGGGACTCTATTACTTTTCTTGGATAGACGAGGGACTAGATCCCGAGCTTTGGAAGCTCTCAACAAATGGAAGATCTCTCCCTGTCTCTCTCACAATCAGAGTACCTTACAAAGCTCAGAAATGTCTCTCTTGAAGCTCTCAAGGAAATAAATCTCTCTCGTTCGCTCTCATAGGTGGAAACCACTCTCAGAAATCTCTCACACTATGAAGAACCACTCAAATGTACTCTCTCACAAACAATGAATCAAATGGAAGGAGATTAATGGAAATCTCTCATGGACGGAAATTTTCACATGAACAGAAATTTCTCTCAACGGAAGTGAAGGGAAGGATTTCACAATCACTCAAGAGAACTCTTAGTCTCACAATCTCTCTCACACTCTCAGGAATCACAATGCCTCAGCGGAAGGCAAGGGAGCTCTGATACCATGACAAAATATGAAGAGGGGAGAGGAGAAGATGAGGAGAGAGGGCACAGCTAGAGAGCACACCACAAATGACTAACTGTACACTAGATTTAGTTGAAAAAATAGAATATATACAAACCCTTTTAGGGTTAGGGTTAGTGATCTAACCCTTTCCTTTATAGCACTCTATAAGGTTAGTGCTATGCACATATGATCACGTGATGGTGCTATGCACACATGATCACATGATGTTGAGTGTGAACTCTCAACACTTCCTCCTCAAATAACGGGCATCAAGGATGCTTGGGGTGGTGCCAACTCAATATATAGTATGTTACTACCCTCATCCAAAATCCATGGTATAGGGGGACAAGGTCCATATATAATATGCATGGATTTCATTTAAAAATTTCAAATATGCAAGGGAAAAATATGAAAGTTTCAAGTCCCCCCTCCCACAAAATATAAGCTATATACCTTGAAAAATATGCAAGATTTTAAGATTTATACATATATTTCATAATATGTGAGGCCCAAGGGGAGGTCTTTTGGATCAGGGGCAGTAAAACAAAAAATACACTAAAATATGAAAACCCATCTCCTTTCAAATTAATGTAACTTTTTAATGTGTTTTCCAAATTTCAAGATGTAAAGACATATTTGAAGCTCTTTTAACGTAGAACACAACCATGTTAATTCGAATAATTTTTACTTATGGCATATTGTTAAATTCATCTCATACTCAAGATTTTGATGATTTTTCTTACTAAAGGGAGTTGGTGCCCTAGGCAAGGACGCAACTACCCTGGTTACACTACTTCTATCCCTTTGCTATTACCTTGATTATTCTATTGATCTTCCTTTTTTTAAAATAAAATACCGATTTCCTTTTTTGTAATCAAATATTGATTAAAATGTTATCGCTTTTCTCTTCTCATTTTTTAATAATAGAATTTGTAAATTTTACTAGTTTGAACTAAATGTATGGTTCAATAGTGTGATGGGATATTGAATTGTCTACACACACACACACACACACACACACATGAATACCCTCTCCTAGTATCGGATAGGACCATCGGTTGAATGGATTAGCATGGGGACATTTTAAACTCGTCATACTATAAGAGAAAATGGGCCTTTATTTAAGCCTAATGGTTAATGGATAATGGTCTTTACACCTTAGGGAGGCATCCTATGCACACACCCAATACTATACCTTTGCTCGTCTCTCTCTATATATAAGAATTAACTTGGGAGAATTAATATATTTGAAGAGTTCTTAAATGTTAACCCTGAAAAACATGGGATAATTTGATGGCCATCAGACTTGGACCTGAAAAGATCTGATTGAATGGAGTAGCAGAGGAGTCATAATTTGATCACTAATATTCTTCCCTTAGCATCGGACTTGGACCTTAGAAGATCCCGACTGAATGGATTAGTAGGAGGACCAAAATTGAGGATTTCAGAACCCCTCATACTAGGATGTAAGCCTTTATTTGAGGTCAATAGGAGGATGAATAAAAATACTAGTACCTTGATGCTTCATCTTATGGGTATAGTCATGTTGAAGCACATGGACCGAGCTCTCCTATGGACCCTAATCTCCTCTAATGACAATACTAATCTAAGGTGGATGAATCCTAAGAGTGATCATGAATCCTAAGCTTGGACTCATAAAGAGAATCTTGAGATAGTGCAAAGTGCTTGATTGATATTACTTCAAATGAGCCTCCCTTTTATAGGAGTGGGTACTTACATCCATATGCATGCTCACATGTGGGATATCTCCTCCATGCCATGTGGCACCACAACTCTCAACACCTACCCTTAGTGCCATGATCCTTTGGCTACTGCAAGGTGGTCAGATGTGAGTTACAAGATCAAATCCTCCCCTGGGTGCTTGCATGGCTACTCTTAGGTGGTCAGGTTTGATTACAAGGATATAGGCTAAAGGTGGAGAGGATTTTGCTTCTTAATACATGTTGTTCTTGTCATTTTGCTCATGGCTGAATGATGACTCCATGCAGTTGACTAGCTGGTTCTTCAATTTGCAATCTTCTTCCTTATGTCCCACCTTCTTGTAATGGTGACACTTTGGTTTGTTCTTTAGTTTGTAGTCACTTTGATAGTGACCCATCCTTCTGCAATGGTAACACTTCGTGGATGTTTTACTAAACAATGCTTGTTCTTCATTATAACTGTTGTGTGTTGATGTAGATGTCAATGTCAATGTCGATGCCTTCAACTCTCTTTCTTTTTCAAGAAGAGAGGATACACATTCCCCAAACTTTGGATTTGGCAAATTCTTCAAAGTGGTTGTCAATGCACTGTACTCTGCATGCATGCTTTTAAGGAGAATTGCAAGTGCATCTTTTTTTCCTACTTTTGCATTTATGCCTTCTAGTTGGGTCATAATGCTTTTGATTTTGTTGACAAATTGTGCTATCGATTCATTGAACCTCATGTGCAAACCGTAGAATTCAATCTTAAGATGAATTTCTTAGTTTTTGGCTTTTGCACCAACCACTGTGTTCTACTCATCCCATGCATCTTTGGCATGATCCTTGGAGTCTATATGATGAATTATGTTTGGACCCAAGTGCAGACCAATGAGTGATAGTGCTACTTCGTCTTTTTCCTTCCGGGCACCATTTTGTGTAGTGGGTATGTCTTCTTTTACAGTCTTCCAAAGCTTTTGATGCATCAAGATATACCTCATATGTGTAGCTACACCAAGTGTGAAATCCTTCCCCGATGAACTTCTCAACAGTTGGGGTGCGTATTGCCATTACAAAGGTCTTACCAATTAAAGATACTTTCAAATCTGGTAGTGTCTAATTGCATACAGAAAATCTGAGTCAACAAGTGCGTAGATTTCAAAAAATCAATTATTTTTCCTTTTTGGAGTATGTGCAAATTCCTCCTAGATTGCAAGTTACGCCTTGTCAAAGTTTCTATGAAGAAGAGAAGGCCTTTGCTAATGTGGCACAAGGATTCACATGCAGAATTCCATACTATGCTTAGCAAGGGTTATTGTGCTTAGGGGGACACTATGCTGAGGTGTCAAATGTGGCACTATAGGTTTGGATTGCCACATGGCATAGACTAGACCATTGACCAAACCAATCTAACCCAAGGTTACTTTGAACTAACCCAGGTCAAAAGCCTATCTGCCATGTGTCACTTGTAGGAAACCTTAGGAAGAATGAGAGAAAACTTCTCTGCTATGACGGTCGACGCTGTGGAGAACGCGGCAATGGCGTGGTGTGTTTGCTGTTTCATGGGCGATGAAGGCGTCGTCCATCGTTGGAAGGAGCTTGGCACTCATGGGCTTGAGCTATGGCCCATGTGCTAGAGCTATGGCTATGAAGCGCTACTCATAGGTGCCGCTTGATATGTTGGTTGTAGGTGCTGCTTGGCTCGCTGTTGTAGAGCTATGGCGATGGAGGCTCGGGGCAACCGTTTATGTAGCCTTTGGAGGTGCCATAGTCGAGGAGAGCTATGTTGGAAGACCTTGGTTGTTGGTCATTTGGTGAGAGGCTTTGTTGAAGATGGCAAGGATGATGCAGTCTCGGTTGGTGTTTTGGCTTGCACTCATTGAAGGGTTGTTAGAGCCGCTTGGATAATAGCTGGTGTAGAAGTCACTTTGGAGGTGGAAGAAGCTATGGGGCTGATGGCGTAGGGAGATGTAGGTGTTCAAGGCTGTGTATGGAGAGCAAGAGCGAGCTTGAGCAGGGACGGTGGCTGGGGTAGCAGGTCATGGCTTCTTGATAGGCAGCATGGCCTTCTGAATGGATGAGGAAACAGTCAGTACTGTGGTTATTCCGCCATTTGGGAGCCAACCATTTGGAGTTACGCGAGGTAGAATACTCATAGGAGCTTGAAGGTTGAGGCTTAGTTGCCTGAAGTCATCTCAAAGGACTTCCATCATAAACCTCTCATGGAGCAAAATCTCTCTCTTTGGAAGAGAAGAAGAACTCACGCTCTTTCACAAAGGAATCACTCATGAACCTCTCAAGAAATATGAACGGAGAGCCATAGAAACTCCTGTTCTCAGAGGTTACTCCCTCCATCAATTGCTATTTGCCATGGATTCAGTCTAATGCATGACAAGAATTTCTCCAAGTAGAAGAGAACTCTCCATCAAGAAATCTACATCTAATCTACGAGTGCTAGCACCTAAGCTCTAATACCATGTTGAATTTAGCACATGGACCGAGCTCTCTTATGGACCCTAATCTCCTCTAGTGACATCACTTATCTAAGGTGGATGAATCCTAAGAGTGATCATGATCTATAACTCAAGTCAATTAGGTTCCAAGATAGATTAGCCTAGACTCATAAAGAGAATCTTGAGGTAGTGCAAAGTGCTTGATTGATATTACTTCAAATGAACCTCCCTTTTATAGGAGTGGGTATTTACATCCATATGCATGCTCACATGTGGGATATCTCCTCCAAGCCATGTGGTAGCTTGCCCTTTACTCATACCTTTGCTCTACATGTGCTCATGGCACCACAACTCTCAACAATTCATTATGGCCCTTTTAATGCTTTATTATAAGGATTATTTGAGAAAGATTAATGTGTCTATAAGACTCCTCACTTTAGCTCCAGGGTATTTATGAGGTCATTTAATGGCCCTTATACCCCCATTAGACTTGTGTTATAGATATGTATGATTTTTATGACCCCTTTACAAGAGAATAGTTGGCCATGGGGAATAGGAGTAATGCAATACCAAGGTCCAATTGTTTATTATATGGAAGAAAGAGAACGTGGGAAGGAGCTCCACAAGATTAAGCACATAGAGGGGATAAAGCTTGGAGTTGTTGGGGCATGTTGATTTCCCACAACCTCGAGCTGCAATATTGTGGACCTTTCCTTCCCGTCCCTAGGCACTTCATGACGAACTCCAAACCCTGACCTCGATTGTACCATCCAAAGCTCTATCAGGCCTGTTCCAGAGATTTTTGATGCTAAGGTTGAAGACTCTTATAGAGGTTGCTTGCATAGCTTGCCCAGGCAAGAAGAGACTCCCTCTTCTTTCGTTGATGATAGCTTGATGGATCTTTTTTATGGTCCTCAAAAGGAGCTCGAGTTGAGTGCATATAGAGCACAAGGAAGCCCGTGGAAGAGTGCTATTGTTGGAATGTATACTTTTCTTGACTACTAGGCATTGAAAGGATCCTTCATTAGAGCTCGAGGACCAGACATGAGAACCATTGAGATATGAGCCCACTTCATGGAAGTCCAAACACAATGTTTGCACCAAGGTGGTTCATTTATAGCAGTCCCTTTGTTCTTCCTAATACAAGTAAGATCCCCCATGTTTGTGCTCCCTAAGTTGGAGTCTTGTCTAAGACTTTCCCTTGCCAACTTAAGTAACATCAACTTTCTACGGCTTACTCTTAGCTGTGACCCCCCATATGCACAACGTTTCCCATGGATTTGAGTCCTAGTATACAAATATGAAAGATTTCTTCACCAACTGAGAGGAGTCGTATATTATTGTTCTTAGGTGAGATTTGGGAAGGATTATATTGACGTACTCCCTGCATATGTTGCGCCTCGAGGTATTTTACAAATTAAACGGAGGAGGAGGGACTTTGGTTAGAATTCCATTTCATACACAAGGGTTATTGATGATATGGATAATTATTCGGTAGCACTAACATGATTTAATCTACTATTTTTTTAAAAGAATGGAAGGGCAACAAGCCATGGAACTTTTTTCTCCCCATGGGCGATATGCAAGTATTTTGAAACTGGCTAATCCTTGACCTTGATAACCTGGGTATGACTATGATGTTAGATTTTTATGGAAACTTCTTTGCTCTTTGTTGATATGTTAGAATGGACAGGGATAACAACCGTGGTTGGGTTGTGAAGCCTGTAGTCCCAAAGTTCATGGTGCACATGCTCTAACATGCCATGTTTGTGGATGGATGTAGGTGAGTCCAACTGCCTCTTTTAGCTTTTTGGTGAATGAGAAAAGATGGAGAATTATTGTCACTGAAGACTAGCACTCAAAGGACTAGATGATAATCCCACATGGGATAATGTATTGGCCCCCTTTGCTTATGGATTATCTGAACTTTGGAAGAACTCTTTGCAAAGATTCCCTTCTCAGCGATAAAACTGGCTATTAATCCCCTTAGATAGCAAGCTATTAGAAGTTTGTAGTAGTAGGCTTTATATATTTTTTGGAAATAGTCTTTTATACTACGTTTGGAATACTTGGATGCTTTTACCATGATGTATGGAAATAAACCACTTTTTTCTTGGATTACTCTGAATTTCATACTTTTACCATGATGTATGAAAATGGACCACTTTTTCTTTGGATTACTCTGAATTTCATTATAGCTTAATGATTTGAAAAGAAGGATTACTTTAACGGTTTTGAATGTGGGATGTTGTAAACTTCTTGAAATTAAAAAATGAGGAACCCCTTTTGACCGGACTTAAGCAAAATTTGGCTTCCTAGTAAAGAATCTATGAGGTCCCCAAATTGGAAGAATGGACCAGACTTTTTTTTTTCAAAAAAGCAATAAAATTGAACCTATTAGGCTTCTTTATTTTACTACCGTGCATTAAAATGACCATGCTTCCAAGAAAGGCTCATGACATTATAATTGAACTAGATACTCAAGAGATCCCGGACCATGTAGTTCAGGGAGATTACTATTTGTCATGCAACTATCCTTTAATGATTGGTGCAGCATCCTAGTTGTGGGCAGAAGAAAAGTGGATGAAATGCTTGCCTTGATAAAGCAGTTGGAGAAGTCCTTGGACCAAGTCATTGAAGAGGACAATAAATCTCTCTTGGAGTTTGTTGAATCCTCCCACATGAGTCCTCCCCCAACACTATGAGGAACCTCTTCTTAAATTTCAAATTGACTCTTCCAGCAAGCCCAACCTCTGCAAAAATAATGGGGTTGAAATGTTTTATTCCCCCCATGGAAATTGGATTCTCCCCCATAGCATAGTTTTTGTAACCTTGATGGGCTCTCTTAGGATGATCAACTGAAGTATTTTAAGACCTAATGGTTACCCTCACAATCAATAACAAGAGGAACATGGGCCCAACATACACAATTCCCTTCTTCCCACCCAGAGTCTTGGGAGATGTTGAATTGATGATCTATGATAATATGGTTTGGAATTTACATGACATGAACCTCATGGCATCCCACATGTGGACACTTGGCTTTTTTAAGCAGATCTAGTGCACACTGCAAAGACTGTGAACTTGGAGGCAAAGCAAGCAACTCAGGACTTCGATATCCCAATCACAACAACCACTCCTTAGCACCCTTCTTTCCCATGTCCCTCTTTGTTGCAGGCAGATGCCTATCTCCTGCTGTGTCTTTGACAAGTGCAAAAGTAAACTTACAAAAATGGATAAAAAAGCACACAAATATGTCAACAACATTTATATATAGGGAGACCCTATTTAAGACATAGAGTGTAAGGCACAGCCACTATGGTTTGACCATGCTACCTGGTTTGTTGTGAACAACTTGACCACCTTCTTTCGGGGGAGACCCTTGAAAGCTGCATTCAACTTCTTTTTATGAACACCTCACAAGGTATTATTTGGAAAAGCATCCATCACCTTCATGTACATCAAAGAACTGATTCTTATAGTAGTATGAAATCTTGACAGGAGCCCTTCTCTACCCTTACTCCCCCCAACCTTTGCTAGATTTTGTATGCACAAACACTCTAAAGCAGAAAACGTGCACAGGGTGGTAGCACGTAGGCCATCAGATACAACAGTCAGGGATGAGTAGAACACAGTGTTTGGTGCAAAAGCCAAAAACCAAGAAATTCATCTTAAGATTGAATTCTACGGTTTGCACATGAGGTTCAATGAATTGATAGCACAATTTGTCAACAAAATCAAAAGCATTATGACCCAACTAGAAGGCATAAATGCAAAAGTAGGAAAAAAAGATGCACTTGCAATTCTCGTTAAAAGCATGCATGCAGAGTACAGTGCATTGACAACCACTTTGAAGAATTTGCCAAATCCAAAGTTTGGGGAATGTGTATCCTCTCTTCTTGAAAAAGAAAGAGAGTTGAAGGCATCGACATTGACATTGACATCTACATCAACACGCAACAGTTATAATGAAGACAAGCATTGTTCAGTAAAACATCCACGAAGTGTTACCATTGTGGAAGGATAGGTCACTATCTATCAAAGTGACTATAGACTAGAGAATAAACCAAAGTGTCACCATTACAAGAAGGTAAGACACAAGGAAGAAGATTGCAAATTGAAGAACCAGCTAGTCAACTGCATGGAGTCATCATCAAGCCATGAGCAAAATGACAAGAACAACATGTATTAAGAAGCAAAAGCCTCTCCATCTTTAGCCTATATTCTTGTAATCAAAATTGACCACCTAAGAGTAGCCATGTAAGCACCCAGGGGAGGATTTGATCTTGTAACTCACATCTGACCACCTTGCAGTAGCCAAAGGATCACGGCACCAAGGGGAGGTGTTGAGAGTTGTGGTGCCATGAGCACATGTAGAGAAAAGGTATGAGTAAAGGGCAAGCTACCACATGGCATGGAGGAGATATCCCACATGTGAGCATGCATATGGATGTAAGTACCCCCTCCTATAAAAGGGAGGCTCATTTGAAGTAATATCAATCAAGCACTTTGCACTATCTCAAGATTCTCTTTATGAGTCCAAGCTTATCTGTCTTGGAACCTAATTGACTTGAGTTATAGATCATGATCACTCTTAGGATTCTAGGGTCCATAGGAGAGCTCGGTCCATGTGCTTCAACATGACTATACCCATAGGATGAAGCATCGAGGTACTAGTATTTTTATTCATCCCCCTATTGACCTCAAATAAAGGCTTACGTCCTAGTATGAGGGGTTTTGAAATCCTCAATTTTGGTCCTCCTACTAATCCATTCAGTCGGGATCTTCTAAGGTCCAAGTCCGATGCCAAGGGAAGAATATTAGTGATCAAATTATGACCCCTCTACTACTCCATTCAATCAGATCTTTTCAGGTCCAAGTCTAATGGCCATCAAATTATCCCATGTTTTTTGGGGTTAACATCTAAGAACTCTTCAAATATATTAATTCTCCCAAGTTAGGACTCCCAAGTTAATTCCTATATATAGGGAGAGACGAGCAAATGTGTAGTATTGGGTGTGTGCATAGGATGCCTCCCTAAGGTGTAAAGACCATCATCCATTAACCATTAGGCTTAAATAAAGGCCCATTTTCTCTTATAGTATGACGAGTTTAAAATGTCCCCATGCTAAGCCGGATCATGCATGGTCTTATCCAATACTAGGAGAGGGTATTCATGTGTGTGTGTGTGTGTGTGTGTGTGTGTGTGTGTGTGTAGACAATTCAATATCCCATCACACTATTGAACCATACATTTAGTTCAAACTAGTAAAATTTAAAGATTCTATTATTAAAAAATGAGAAGAGAAAAGCGATAACATTTTAATCAATATTTGATTACAAAAAAGGAAATTAGTATTTGATTATAAAAAAAGGAAGATCAATAGAATAATCAAGGTAATAGCAAAGGGATAGAAGTAGTGTGACCAAGGTAGTTGCATCCTTGCCTGGGGCACCGACTCCCTTTAGTAAGAAAAACCATCAAAATCTTGAGTATGAGATGAATTTAACAATATGCCATGAGTAGAAATTATTCAAATTAACATAGTTGTGTTCTACACTAAAAGAGCTTCAAATATGTCTTTACATCTTCAAATTTGGAAAACACATGAAAAAGTTACATTGATTTGAAAGGAGATGGGTTTTCATATTTTAGTGTATTTTTTGTTTTACTGCCCCTGATCCAAAAGACCCCCCCTTGGGCCTCATATATTATGAAAAATATGTACAAATCTTAAAATCTTACATATTTTTCAAGGTATATACCTTATATTTTGTGGGAGGGGGACCTGAAATTTTCATATTTTTCCCTTGCATATTTGAAATTTTTAAATGAAATCCATGCATATTATATATGGACCTTGTCCCCCTATACCATGGATTTTGGATGAGGGTAGTAACATACTACATATTGAGTTGGCACCCCAAGCATCCTTGATGCCCGTTATTTGAGGAGGAAGGAACAATACCTACCAACCAACCAAACAATGATCAAAGTTAGAACTTTAATGGTCATTGAATAGGTGACCTGTAGGTATCCAAGCGTTCCCTCCATGCTTGTTATTGCTGTCACAAATAATGAACAACAAGTTAAACAATTAGCCCAGCAAAAAAGAGAGAATTTAAGGGGAAGTGTCCATGGAAATTCACCATTATTTTAGAAGTGTCGGCTTTTCTATGAAGGTATGGTCTAGTCCTAAGATTTTCTTTAATTTTTTTAGAATCTTTTCGAGCCTTCTCCATCATTTGGTTGATGAAGGATATTTTGACAAGATCTAGGCAAATCGACATTCTAATGGTCTTTTTACATGAAGGGGTATTTGATTTCAACATTTTCTGTCAATAATCATATAAGCAAACGGTTATAAGACTACTTATTTTGAAAAAAATATAATTTCAAATTATTAGGAATCAAGGCTATACGATCATTGGAATAAATGAAGTAATGCTTCATTAAAAGAGAGAGAGAAAAAAAGGGGGGGGTTAAAGCAAAGAGTTGTCACAAAAAAAAGGGGGGGAATGGAAACAAATAAATTACAAGGTTAGTCCAAAACTAGAATATGACTAAAGGGGACAAGTGAGTATAAAAACATAGAGAGGTAAAAAAGAATTAACAAAAAATCATAAATGAAAACTTTTATCAATGCATTACTAAATCTTAAAGTCAACCATAAGGTTAACGAGACCTGAGGAGGTACGTAGTCGAGACTATAATGGCTAACACACGTAATGAGTATGAGAAGTCACACTAACCTTGGACAGTTACTAAAGTACAGCATTATCAAGCTACAGAGTGAGCACGTATAGCTACTGGTTTTCACCAGAGTACGTAGAAAATGCAAAAGATTGCATGGCAAACCTGCAAGACTCAAGCAAGGAACTGAAGCCAAGCAAGACTTGTTGGCATGAGAGAAGAAAATGGTCACAGACAATGGCACAAAAGAGCTCAGAGAGGTCGTGTCAAGCAGGAGACTAAGGGAGTGGAAGCAAACACGAAGTTCACTCCAAAGCACATAACATAAAGCATGACAAACAAGTTTGTAACCACCATAAGGGCAAAGGGTCTGCAACGACCAGATGGGTTATGGAGTAGGAGCGACCGATTGAGCGGCGCCTAACGTGTCAACAAACAGGGAGCAATCAGGGTGGCGGCGAAAGGCTAACAAAAAACTAAAGTTAGTGTCTTGCACCTAGAACTCGTAAGACGATGGAGAAGGGTGCCCAAAGCAAGCGGTCAGGGAAAAAGGCCAGAAGGTGGTGGGCATAACGTGAAAAGTGGAAGTAGAGAGGAGAAGGGACCAGCACAGTAACCAAAGTGTGGCAGCAAGTTCTAGAGAAAGGGAGATGGCTAGGAGAGTGCTAGCGGGATGGCAACAGAAGGATAAGTGGATCGGGAGCAAACCTGAGGAGATGCCATAGCGAGAAGGTGAGGGGATAGGCTACAAGAGGGAGATGACAAGTGGTAGAAGGTAAGGAATAGGAAGCTTAGGTAGTGGGGGCTAGGTAGGGCGATAGAGGGTAAATAGGCATAGATGCCACCTAGTAGATTAAAGGCACCTCTTAAAGTAGGTATGCTAATTACTCTTCCCTTATCCAAAATATCTATACGTAGATAATTTCTAAAGTATCCACATTTAGCATTGCCAAAATAAGGTTAGGCATTCTAATGTAGAAAGTTTACATGGTGACTAAAAGCTTAAAGGGCTCAAAAAATCATAGGATCCATATAAGATAACTTAAAGATTTGCATATATCAATAGTTACATCAACAAGATAACATTATCCATGTCACAAAAGTACTGATGCCATAACATCTAGGTACGCACCGAGGTAGGTGTGACTCCAATTTGGCAAATTGAGGTAAAAAAGTTGGATTGATACCACATAGCCACGATAAACTGTTACATCTTCCAAAGCTTAGAAGGTTACCAATACATAAATTCAAAGGTCGTTGAAAAATTGCACATTACATTGAAGTTTGCATAGAGACCATTATCAATACGATGTCATCTAGGTGAGCTGCATCAAACCAAAACAATGTATCAGATTTCAACAATAATAAAGGGTGCTAGTGTGTGAGTGTGTATGTTGAGAAAGATTAATAGGTGCATGTGTGTGTGTGTGATGCAAACATAAAGTCAATAAATACTCATGGGAATTTTTTATTATATCATGATATAACTATCATAATGTGAATAGATCCTCCATGTAATTTTTTTTTTGTTTTGGACATTTCATAATATCCACCTTTTCAGGAAACATAATAATTTTTTGTTATACTATATATTCTATTTAAAGTTTTTAAACATTGAGGCTTCCCATCACATGTCATGTATGTGTGTGTGTTTCTATACATACATACATACATACATACATACATATATATATATATATATATATATGTATACACACACACACACACACACATATATATATAGATATATATATACATATATATGTATGTATGTGTGTGTGTGTATATATATATATATATATATATATATGTATGTATGTATGTATGTATGTATGTATGTATGTATGTATGTATGTATGTATGTATGTATGTATGTATATATATATATGTATATATGTATGTATGTATGTATGTATGTATATATATATATATATATGCATGCATGCATACATACATACATACGTACGTACGTACGTACATGCATACATACATACATACATACATACATACATACATATATATATATAATGTTAAATTTGCATTTTTTTAGAAAAGATAGTCATTTTGGATAATAAATTTCAAAAGAGTCACCAAGAACACCTTTGTTGAGCTTTTGTAATATTTTTGAATTTCCAAAAACTTGTAAACATGCATAAAGAAAATTTTAAAACCCAATTAATACATAGTGACCATCATTTGCACTATTAAGTCCTTCATAATTCTGCAATCCTCTCCTTGATTCTTTGGAGTGCCTCCCTCGAAGGTACATCATAGTTCTTTTCTAGCTCTATATGATGCAGTTGGCTCCTCAAATCATTCATAAGCAAGTTTTTATCCCTCTTTGATTACAGCATGGTAACCTAAACTCAAGTTTGTATCCTTGTTGCATTTAAGCATGGCAACCTAAACTCCCATATTTCCTTGGGGTCTTGTAGGTACTCAAGAATGAATTTTGGGAAAAAAATAATGGATTCCCACCATGTCCGCACCACGTAACTTGAATATGTTGTACTGCTTCAATTGTGGCTCTAACCTCTTTCACATAGCTTAAAACGTTTGTATCCTAGTACTCTTTTATGATGCATGTTGTGACTCTTTCATTGATTCCAAGGCCTATAATACCATAACATACAAATGTCATTCCAAAATACACTTTAGTAACTTTATTTCTTTGTTTCAAACCCAACAAGTGACAAAGAAGAACTTCCCCAGAATAATGGATTAAAGATCTCATCAAACAATCCATAATGATCATGCCAATGATCTCATTAACTAAGCTATACCTTGGCCAAGAGACTTGAGAAAGATAATGTTCATAAATATTTGTACTTCGTTTGACATAATTCCTCTTAAAGTTATGCCCCAATGAATGTAGCAAAAGATGCAAAGGCATGGAAAACTTCAACAATCAGTTGCTCCAAATGGAAGATACATTTGATTGGTTTCTTTGACTCAATAAAATCCATTGCCGCATGTGTTTAGTCATAAAAGACGAGCTCGCTGCATACAAGAATGAAGTTATGTAGGTAAAATAATTATGGCTGGTGACAGCTTGCTATCAGAGAACACATGGATGATCTTGATATTAGCCTTCATGAATTTGAAAATGTTTGGATGACCTTGCACCTTGATAAAATCATTAAGTTTTTCAAGCTATGGGTGGCATTGTTATGAACCAAGGGTGGTACAAAAACCCCCTCAAAAATCCAATCTGTCATGCAAAATTCTAATTCACACTAGCTCCCATGCTCATGAGTAAAAAGAGCTTTGCATGGAGTGTATTATCTCTTCTAAATCTTGTGTGTTCATGAATGATTTAAATTTTGACTAACTAAATCACTCTCCCAATAGCAAGCCTATTAAATAATATCTATTATTAAAGCATTCCCTAAAGCAAGAAATGTTTTAAGAAAGTTTTATTAAATTAAAAAAGCACCTATTTTTTCGATTGATGGGGGTTTTTTAATTGGTAAAAAATAGAAGGTACACAAAGCCACGTGGAGTAACTAGTGCAACCATGTGCGCTCAATCATCTCTCCACGACAACCCAAGAAGATAAGGTTGGTGCACCTTCTAGGACCTAGTCTCATGATAAGGGAATGTGATAGATCTAACCTTGATGACAAATCCTTGAGCTAAGGTGATTTATGCCAACACTAAAGATCATGAATAAGAGAATTTACAAGCCATCAGAACCTTTTGGTCATAGGTAACAATGGCAAGTGCGAACACTCAACTTTTTAAAAAAAAATCTCAAGAGTCTTTGCAAGCAAAAAAGTGAAGTATTTTATAGCGATAAGTAGATGCCCTTAATTTATAACTAGGGAATTTTAAGTCTAGATAGGGAACAAAGTTAGTACCAGCTTTTAGAGGAGGGGAGGAGAAAGGGATGAATTCTGGTTGTAGATTTTTTAGATCCCCTCACCAAAAAGACATTATCAAACACCTAAAGATGTCAATAAGTACCTTATCTTTGGTAAATATAGATCTAAATGCTCAAAATAGGTGATTGCTCTTTTGAAAGAATAAAAATTCCTAATTACCAAGAAAGTATACTTGTCGGCAAATGTTTATGAACACAAAAGACATTCACAAACATAAAAGGAAGAGAAATATATGACCGTTTTTTGACTAATATAGCACTTGAAAAGTTGAGTTTCAACATAGTTTTGCCAATGGACATTCTTTTATTTTATTATTGATAGGATTTATGCCCCACTTAGCTATTTTTCATTAAAGCATAGTTTTGAGAGACGAAACATATTTATGAAGGCCTACTAAGAATTTCAAGATAGGAAAACGTCAATGATATTAAATACTTTATCCCCTTTGTACACTAGTTACGCCCTTATCATTGGTTAATTTGCAATAAAGTTATTAGATATGACCAGTTGTCCAGTAATCTCCGAAATATGTTCATGTATAATAGCTCCCACAACAAAATATTTATCTCACATACATGATTATGCCCTATCATAGCACCTACATAGATGATTGTGCCTTATCATAGAACCTCTCCTTATTGTATTGGTTAAAGAACCACAAGAGGAATACATGGTAATAAAAACCTAAGTTACCAAACTTCATAATCATTGAATGGACCTAGGAGCAAGATTTCATTCCTTCATGTGCAACTCCTCCAAACAACAAAGGCCGCACAAGGAAGAGTTAGAACATGGCCCAGCTACATGATAGGCATAGTAGACCGAGCCTCTTAATACTCAATTAATAACTAGACATAAAAATGTTTGATGATACTTTTGTCTTATAAAATGAAGGTATGTTATAAACGTCCTAGGTTACAAACTTTCATGATCGTTGAATGACCCTACAATAAGGTTTCATTCCTTCATATGCAAATCGTCCAACCAAAACAAGACACACAAGGAAGAGCTAGAATATGCACCCACTTCAGGCCTAATACACAAAGCCTCGACATTGGGTTGATAATAAGACAAAAATGTTTGACCGGACAACTCTAGCCTCCATAACACGCAATTCAATGCCAAAATTGAAGTAAATTGCCAATTGATAAAGACTAGTTGATTCACCTAAATTCCTACAAACCTTCGCATGGTATGACTCCATGTGAAGCAACATCATACAAGGGGATGATGGCCCCATTTTTCATGTCTGACAAGAAAAGGCTTCCCCACTATCTACCAACTTTTTCAAATGGTACAACGATTCCGACTGTGTGTTAGTCATGTCGATTGAGCATGGAAAGAGAGAAATTATTGGCCAAATTAGAGAGTTTTATTAACAAAGCTTCAAAAGAATATTTTGTAGGTCATGTAATACTCGCAAAATAATGTTATAAGCTTGAGCGCCACACTATCTTTTTCTCTATTAGTCATTTGTGAAGGTTAAGCTGCATTCTAGATATAGCTACATGAAATTGGGCTTATTGTATAAAAGCCTCATAGAAAAGGCAAAGATACCTAATGATTGTTAATGTTCCCATAATGGCAATCCAATATAGCTCGAATGACAAGTTTTGAGACCAAAACCTACTTTAGTCCCAACAATTCCTTCACCCTTCACATGGGTCATTAAAATGGTGAAGCTATTACAACACCAAAGGCCAACATGTGGTACATATTTTTTTTAAAAAAATCTTAAATGTGCATGCTCAACCGTCATAATTAAAATAACTTTGTTTCGATGAAATGGGAAAAACACTCAAAATGTTCTAAGTTCATTCCTAGGTTAGCAAGGACAAACAGATAGAATGAAAGGAGAGAGCAATGAATAATTGAACGATAGGAAAATGATGAGCAAATTATTCCGAGGTAGAAGAAAGCTTTATCAATCCCTCAAATAAGCATATAGCTTCCTGTGAGTAAAAAGAGCACTATTAGTTGTATAAACAAATAGAATGGAAGGAGAGAGCATTGAGAAGCCGATTACTATTTAAAAGATGCGAGAATGATGGACAAAAGATTCCAAGGTAGAAGAAATCTTAGCAATCTCTCAAATGAACAAATAAAAATTTGAGAAAGCAGTATTATTCATTTTCAAGGTATTTATTTGCATTCCAAAATGTATGTTTGGCGATAGTGCCTTTATTCGTTAGGAGACCTGACCTTCCAAAGGAACATTAAAAAAAGAGAAAATAAGATCAACTTAGGATTCGCAAAGGACCTTGACAGACTTTCTACTGGTATCAACCTTTCTCTACATACATATGTCAATAGCTCTAAACAAACCACTTGAGCAAACTCTCTATACTTTAGCACGTTCTTCTCATTTGAATTCATAAGCACCTGGATTAACTAAAACACCTAAATATGGTGTTGATGTCCAAGTTGGCAACATTGAATATTCAAAAATGATTATTGAAGAAAGTTATAAGAGCCGGTATTCAAACCCCAAAAAACATGCATATACAAAAGGTTGTTTGTTGCTCACAAAGTTATGAAGTCTAAATAAGACTAGTTATGTTTGAATTTTATTACAATAAATTTAATTCTTTTTGGCCCAAAAGGGAAAAGCTTGTATGCATATTCTTTATTCTTACATTAGTACTTTGTAGAAAATTATGCACATGCTTTTGAATTATGTTAACACATTGTACCTTGCTTTTGTTAATGTAATTTTTACAAAAATGTTACGAATATTCAAACATGCGTCCCTATGAAAATTTAATGTCTTTGTACTCTTGCTCGCACTAATTAGGCCATGTGATAAACTTACACATGTAAAGACTGCCTCGTTCACATTTTACTACGCTAGGACCAAGAGAACTTCAACATAACACCTTTGAAAGAATAACTTAACACATTTTCCGACATTGCCATAGATTGTAAGTTACTAATGCCGACCAAAAAATAAAGAGCATTGTCTAATGAACCCCAAAATAGCATCCAGTACACCCTCTTTAAGTAGATTGTACAAATTGATTAAGGTGACAAATAAATAGAGAGAGAGAGACAGAGACAGAGACAGAGACAGAGAGAGAGCGAGAGACATTGTTTGGGGGAGGGGGATTAACACCCTTTCAAAGAATGTGCAACTGCAAATTAATGAGGATTAATAGCCTGATGATTGCCATTTTAGTCAGATAGATGACACTAGAAGCATTGCGAGAGTCCCAACATACTTCTTGCACCAAGAAACTGTGCATGGTTATTCATCAAAGCTCCCAAGATTCTGCAAAGAATACAAAATACCATACCCACCAATAAGTGCAGCATGTTGTATCAATTCACAGATAGAATTAAATATCAACAAGTATTTCAGTATACACTGACATACCCCCCAAACAAGTGCAGCATGATATGTCAATTCACAAATACACTTCAATGTTCACCCAAGTATTTTAATGGAAAAACATCAATAATGGAAAAACATCAATACAAACACTCAAGCTGTTCATCAAAACTCCTGAAATCTTTAGAGACAATACACTTTGACATACCCACCAAAAAAATCAAGCATACATGCGACCTTTTAAAGGTATACAGGACACTTGTAGGTGTGTATACCAACGTGTAGGTGACACATATGCCAAAGCCAAACTAGAGGCCAATAGATCAGAAAGCCGAACCTTGACACTTGGTGGTAGTCGCAACATGATCAGAACCATCCCCATCTAGACGTATCCTTTGTAAGGATGAGATCATCATGGGCTGAGGGTCCATCCGTAAACCAAATTAGTAGGACCTACTGGGAGACCGAAACGCTGAAGTACCTAGTCATGAAGCACTCCTTCATACCACACACTATAACATAGAATCCAAAAACAAGGTCCTATCCCAGTCACCCACCTTTAATTTGGTGAAGGATGAGTGGGTGTAGCTCGGTAGAATCTCCATGTAGTCCTAAGGACCCAACCGCCAAAGACCCTATGAGCTACTAAGCTAGCCAAGGAAGAGGATTGCTCTTGGCGGCGGTGAAGCTATCACGATGCAAGCATAGCAATATGCAAAGGTGTCTCTAGACTCACAAAGACACACAAAGCTAGGGTTGACGACATGGCAAAGAGGGGAAAGGGTGGAATGATAGTGGAGGCAGAGAAAGAGTAGAGGGTAATAAGGAATAGAGAGAGAGGAAGTATCATCACTTTTTATTTCTCCTTTCTTCAAACAATTTCTTCCCATCAAGCTGTCAGAAATAGAGGCATGACTGCTTGAACCTTTAACACAGCTGATATATCTGGGAAACTATTTCCAAACACTTATAGATGCACTCACAAACTGAAACCTCACTTGGACAAACTGCAGCAGAGAGGAGAGAGAGAGCTCAGGCTTTATTCATCCACCAGCGTGGGAAAAACTGGTCACAAGAGACCTAAACACTTCACCACAAGGTGCTGGGTTAAACAGCAATCAGGAATGATTGCAATGCTGAGATCCCAGAGGGAGCTGAATGCTGTACACACTCCTCAGTCCATGCTTCCTCTTGGAGGGCTTGAGTGTTGCTGCTTGAGTGTGCCAAGACCCTCCCTTTATGTAGGGGAGGAGTGGCTAGAACCCTTAACGAAATACTGGCCAACCCAGTAGGTACCAACCCTGACCTGCTGCTGGAGTTTCTCCACTGCCAGGTCTATACATAGGCCCTGGCAGTGCTGTACTTCGCTGTTCTGCTTCCACGCAGCCTTGACCTTGATACCATGCCATCCTGCTGTTACACAGCCTTGCTGTTCCAATGCTGATGCAGGAATCTTCCTCCAGACAGGTCCAAAACGTTTTGCACCAGCCTGCTCCAGGTAATCGTACCTACCCTGGTCTACTGACCCATTGTCCTCCTCATACGGGGGGGTTCACAGGTGGGTCAGTGAGCCTTCTAACACAAGTCTCATGATGAGGGATCAAATTTTCCATATGATGGAGTGGCTCAAAGCCTAGGGTAGGGACTTGTGGATAAATGATGGGGACACGGCTTACTATTTGCGTTTCTCGCTATTACATAAACATGGACTGGGCCAAGCAGTGACTGTGCTCTGGGTGGGGCCAGAGGTTCAGCTTTTTCAGGTTATGCGCTGGGCATTACAGCAGTGCACTAGCCACCTTGGGGTAGAGGTTTCCTTAATGATGCAGTGGGCCTGGAAGGTAGGCATCCAGCCGGTCACAAACGAGGACAACTCCCCTTCCAAACTTGCTTCAAAGTCACAGAAAACCCTTGTTTCCTGGCCTCGTTCTCCACCCCTCCCCAACTCCTTCCCATGAGTTGGACCATGGTGAGCTGGAACGTGCACGGGTTCCATGATCATGTGTGTGCAGCAGCCACAACAGCTGATACTTCACAGGAGTTGCTGAGGGTGTGGTAGGATCGGTAGTGGATTTTAGTTTAGGAGCATATGTTTTCAGCATCGGATATCAAACACCAATGCCACCTTCTTTCAGGGATCCCAGAGGCTTGGTCCCCCGCAGTAGACGAGTGGAGGGGTCTACATTTCTGTTTCTCAGGCAGTGGCCCCAGATGTGTTTGACCAGGGTGAGCTTATCCTTGGATGGGTCTATGGATGGGTGACTCTAGGATCAGGATCCTAAACAGTATGCCCTTGCTTGTAGGCAGCAGTGCCCCATCTTCCGAAGGTGGCTAGCAGAGAGCCTCCCAGACGCTGACTCTTCGGTTGTTGGATGGGACTTCAACAACCTACAGTTTTGAGGACAAGCATGGAGAAGCTTCTTTCTCAGGGATACCTGCAGTGAAGAGGAGTACATGGGAGCCGTGCATCTTCGCCGTCAGTGGTCAGGCTCCGTGGAGAGGGATGGAGTTCTCTAGACTTCCTCGCATCCTTCTTTTCTCCTTTGGCCAGCAGAGGCATGCTGGTCTTCTAGAGCCCCTACACAGGTTTTATGTGGGAGATTGGGCAATGCATAGAGGGGAAACCACAGGTACGACGATGTCATATCACTTCCTGATTGTCCTTCACCTAGAGCAGCCTCATTGCCGACTACCCAGAAATAAAGTGTGTATCCTTGAGCTTTACTCTTGAAGGAGGTGCAATGATGCTATGTTTGAGATTTGGTAGAAGCCACAGAGCCCTCCTAGAAGCAGGTGGGCCACAAGGGTGGCAGATGCAATTCAGGGGAGCAGCGAGGACCTTCAGTCCCAGGCTCTTAAGACGTCGGTGGCACTCTCTACAAGAGCATGAGATTTGGTGACTCAGAGAGCATAACCAGTCTCGCAATGGCTCGCAGACCGATATAGAGTGCGAGGCTAGACTTCCAAGACATGGAGATTTGTCAAGATGAGTGCTCTTATCACTCTTCCTGGTTCAGTGGGTACAACAGTTAAATAAGATGACCAAGCATTTCTTCCAAACCACTGGCCCACGTTCAATGGTGACACAGTTTCAACCCGACTGAGGGACTCGGACAGGCAAATGCACTCAGACCCCCAAGAGATTCTAGAGATAACCATGGATATCTATGGGCATTTGTTTCAGTCCCTTCCTCTTCCTTTTTGTAACAAAGGCTCTGGGTTTCTGTCTAAGCCCCCATGCAGCAGGCCTTTTGGGGATGCGGCTTTCGATTTGCCAAGATGAGGAGCTTTTGGACTCACAGTTCGCAGATGACATAGCGCTGTTTGTGGAGGAAACTGTGGAGAGCTTGGAGGGGCTCAAGGGAGCCCTAGAGACCTGCTATATGGCCTCACGAGTCAGGATCAACTGGACAAATTCGGTTGGCTTTCTCAAAATGTCCAGGAAATTCTTCATGGGGGGCTGCACTTGGCTTCCGGTGGATTCCAAGAGCACACAGCGAGGTATCTCATCTGTCAAGTGGGCATCAATATTTCAGTAGCGCAACAGATCGCCCGAGTGCTAGAGAGTGTGAGGTGCAAGCTTTTGCACTGGAGCTCGGCCCAACTCTCTCTAGTAGGCACGGCCCTCGTAGCCAATCAAATACTCTTGGCGACAGCTTGGTAGGTTGCATGCGTCACTCAGGCGCATAGTGCGCAACTTCTTATGGCCAGGTTCGGATGGTATGAGGAACACTAGAGCGTTTGCTGTATTTCTCAGTTTATCTTGCAAAAATGGCACAAAACAACTCAAATGAGGTGTTCGGGGTTCTCACACAGGAAGATAAGTTGGATGGCACCAACTACTCCTTGTGGAGTTTCATGGTTCGCAATATCTTAGTTGGCAGAAATCTTTGGGATTATGTCAATGGAGATGAAGAAAGACCAGATACAACGCCTATACCTGTCACTCCTTCAGCTGGAGGCAGGGGTAGAGGTACAAATACAGCACAGGTGATTGGAGCAGCCGCTCCAGGAGCTCCCACAGCAGAGCAGAAAAGATGGGACTCTAGAGATGCACAAGCTCTTTCAGTAATTTCTCTTTCTGTCAAGAGGTTCATTATACCTCATATTCGGTCATGCAAGACATCTATGGCAGCTTGGGTAATACTGGAGAGTATGTTTGCAGCAAGAAACGATGCCAGAGTTTCCTTTCTCAAGCGAGGGCATCGATGTACAAATGCTTTATTGCAAGTAGTGCAGCCTTTCTTTGGCCAGTTTTGTGACAAGAGACGGATGCTTTTGTAGGGATTTGCATCATATGTTAGCAGATCAGTGATGTAGCTTACTGCTTGAAGCTACCAAATCTTTGGCTTGAAATGTGAATCTTCTCAAACCTTTCCACAAAGATGTGCCAGAAGTTATGCCTTCTGTATGTAGCCAGAAGTTGAGGGACTTGATGAGATCGTAGTTCCAAAGCAGGTATTGGTAGATTAGGGAAGGAAAGTTAGAGGTAAAGTATCATGTCGCTATCTGATGAAGTTTCGGAATAATTCACCATTGTATGCGAAGTGGCTGAAAGAGGGTGATCTGGCAGATACACCTCAATTGTTGTAGCTTTACCAGGAAGCTTTTTGGCTTCAGCCAACTTCAGTTGTGGCTCCTTCAGGTACAACAGAGCGTAGGTCTGGAGCATTTCCTGATGCTCAAGAGAGGGTAGTCCCTCTTTCTCTTCGTTACAGACAGGCTCCGATATCTAGAAGTCGCTTGGTGACATTGTATGTTTCACCCAAGGTACTGCTTGTTGACAGTATATCTGCCTTGGGACTTCTATGATCAGTGTACTAGTCACTATGAGATGGTTTTGCAGTGTATATGGATTGCTATCCTAGGCTCTGAACATTAATATATACTATGCCAATTTGTAATACATGCTTTAAAGATGGTATATTCACATATATTTCGGATACAATCGAGGTCGCTTGCCATGTTTCAAGAGAGGAGTATGTCACGAGGGCATGAATTTTAGAGCATGCATGTTGGCTTGCATGTGGACTAGACCCTGAGACATAAAGCGGGCAAGGCCTTGGGTTGCGAAGTGTGCAAAATTCTCCCTAGGAATTGTGCCTTGGGGTGAATTTGGGGTTTGGGCCCAAGACGGCGGGGCAAAGTACCCTTAGGACCCAAGTTGCCCATTGGTTTGGTCCCACTAGAAGGGGCAAGAAGCAATTGAGTTTTAAAGTTGGTCATTGGTTTCATCAACTAGGACCTAGGGCTAATTTTAAAACGTGGCATGCCCATGCAAATGAAATTGGCAACGAGGATCTTGGAAAGCTCCATGGCAAGGAAAATGGGACGCACATCGCATGGGCTCGGAGAGGACGATTAGGTGCAAGCGTGACCTCACGGGAGGACATTGGGTATGAAAATCAAGGGCTCGGGCTGCAGTCGAAACGGGTTGGTTTGCTGGTCACCGTAAAGAAGGAAGTATGAGCATACGGGGCTGTTGACAGCATACAAACATACAGGTAGCTGTCTTCGTACGGACAATCACATGCAAGTTTATGCTTGTGTACACACGGTTGGTACAATCGTCTGCATGTGTGTACGAATTGCATCTCATACGGCTAAGTATGGGCTGCTGGAGGTCTCTGTATGGGCAGAGTACAGGGCTGTGAGTAGGGCTTGTACAGACTATGCTGAGGTGTACGTACAAATGTTCAAGACATCAAAACTAGACCTTGTTAGAAACACTTTTTGGGTCCAGAGTCAAGAACTCGAAGATCATGCTCAAACAAGAATTATTTGGCTTGCAGATGGGAGATGGGGATCTATTAGCAGCTCAACTCAATAAAATGCAATCTATCATGAAGCAATAGCTGCAGGATCTCTCAGTTCGAATCGATGATGACGATGCTAAAGCACTACTACTTACTAGTCTCCCCTCGAGGTATGCATTAGTGACTATTCTTCATTTAAAACAGATGCATTAACTTTTCAAGAGGTGGTTTCGATCCTATTGAGTGAAGAAAGTCGAGCAGAGATGCATACAATTGGCAATGGTGAGCAAGCTTTTGCAGCTAAGGAGAAAAAGAGCAATGGGAAGAAGCCAATGGTCACTTGCAAATACTGTGGGAAAGAAGGTCATGAAGAGAAGCATTGTTACAAGAAAGCATATGATGATAAGCATGGGAGAAGTTCTACGGCTTGCCTACTTGAAAACAAAAAATGGTATGGATGAGGTAGCCGAATTGGTACATGAATAAAGCATCCCCGTGAGCAACTTGAAAGAAGACGGTTATTTAGATGATGATCATGCCTTCCAGCTTGTAGCGTTATAATTCTTCTTTTTTTGTCTCACAGTTTTGGCTTGATAGAGTATTATTCTCGCCCACTCAGTTTATGGGGGGGTGTTAGCAATATTGGTGTGTGTAGTAAACCTTGTGGGGGGAGCATCACCCTCCCAAGGTTCAAGTGTCACGGAGTATTGTGCCACTTGGCACTATTGCATGCAAGATTCAATGTGGTGGTATGAAGGCGGCAAAGATCATCTCTTCCACCCTCACTTTCGGAGTTCATGAGAGTCGCCGTAGGGATCCTGGAAGAGTTACGACCTTTTGAAAAGGCAACCGCAGTTTCTGATAGGCTAGTCCTAGCTAGTGGAAGCTCAAGAGGCAAGGCAGCAGCTCAGAAGCGAGTCGGCATGAATATCTATATAAGGGTGGTTGATGAGGTCATGATAGCTACTGTGTGTGCATCATCCTCACTATGTTTTCTCCGTTTGTAGCGGCCTGTGTGGTCGCCATAATCCGATTGTGTGTCAATTTGTCTTGTGTTGCTCAATTGTGTGTTGAGCTCCTTAGTTGACCTTTGTGGTCTATAGTTCTCATTTAGGTCTCTTATTTGTACACTGCAACAAGCCTGGTCGGGCTGAGCAGTTAGAGCATCAACTCTGTTGTCCCAAAGATTTTGTCTCCTTTTCATAATATAGTTCAATCTTGTTATCACATGTGAGCAACTCTCTTGCCACTTAAACATAATCTTGATCTTAATACCAACAATCGGAGATCCAAATCCTTGTGTCCTTCAACTTGTTTGTCTGTCAAAGAATCTTAGTTCTTCCTACTCTCTCTTTGAAAAACACCCGTACTTGCATTCCCGTTTGGGAGACACATTTGATATCATTTTCATCCCACTTTACTTGTGGTATTTCCTTCTTGAGGCATGCAATCTTCTATGTACTCCTCTTCTACGCTAAAGCAGCCAAGAATATCCTTGGGCGATTCTCCGATGTGTAGTATCATCTTATTATGTAAAGATCTGCTTTGTTAAGTTTGTTGTCAGCATCTCTTCTTTGGCTGAAATGACTTGAGTATTGATCATTTCCTTGACCTTGGAGACAAGTATTGCTACAAGTGGAGATGTGCTGCATTTCTCCATAAACTTTTGCAATGATTTCATGCTTGCCTTTGCTCTCCATCTCATTCGCTTTAAGCCCCAGAACTGGGCCAAGGGCTCAGCCCCCATCTCGGAGTGACCTCAAGAGAACTACCTGTAACGCTTCAAAACAATGTCTTAATGTTACTGTACAGAGGTCGTACGCGAGTATGGAGGGACGGGCTAGTAAGGGCTGATGTACGGGCGACGGAGATATTGTTAGAAACATGGTGTGTGTGTGTGTGTGTGTGTGTGTGTGTGGGGTTTGAACATACTCAATATTCAAATGCATATAATTGCTCACAGGGGGAAAATGATGTTGCAGTTTATGCAAGGGGATCGGCCTTGGGCTTTCATGATCCGCTCTCTTTTGTTTCATATTGATACTTCTGCTTTTGGGCATTGGCAGCCCACACAGTGGGATTTTCTATTTGGCTCTATTCAAGGCAAGATCAGAGGCGGCCCTTTTGTGTCTCGTTTGCTTCTTGATTGGAAGCATATTTTATCCCACTTGGAATGGAATGGCAGGGATTCTTTGTTGGGAAATTCCTTGAGGGCTGAGAATATTTATTGGTCCAAAGTATTCTCCCTCCTTTGGCTATACAAGAACCCAAGCGTTCTTATTTTATGTCTTTCAAAGGTATTGCTACTATGGCGGATGTACTTCAGGACAATGGCACTCTTTTATCCTTTTCTGTGGCTGCTAGCAAGTATGGTTTGGGAGCTCATTATTGTTCTTTATGGCACAAAATTTCAGAAATGCTTCAACCTTTCTTGCCAGTACCTCGTTTGGAACTTCACGATAGGCTTGAGGATTGGACTCTCCATTCTTCCTCTTCTTCAGCCCGTCCTTTGAAGCTGTCACATATCACAGTGCCTTCTCTGTATAAAGTGTTGTTACCTCCGTCTTGGATTTCTGACAGAGCTAATTCTGTTTGGCATATGGATCGCCCATCAAAGTGGTAGAGAAAGCGGCTGCGTCTCCTCTAGCATTATAAAGTCCCTCTTCAGCACTGTCACATATCACAGTGCCTTCTCTATATAAAGTGTTGTTACCTCCATCTTGGATATGGATCGCCCATCAAAGTGGTAGAGAAAGCGGCTGCGTCTCCTCTGGCATTATAAAGTCCCTCTTCGGCAACAGCTTTTCCTCTGGTGAGTCCTAATTGGAATTTTTCCATCTGGGCAGTTACTCGCGCATAGACATATTGCCCCGGCTGTTTGCCACAGATATCTACATTCTGTTGAATATGTGCCTCACATTTTCTGGCACTGTCCACATACTTGTGATTTCCTTGCTCTCATTCGTCAAGGGCTTCGAGCGAGATTTCCTACTCTTACTTTTGGAGGTTCTTCTGTCACATATCACAGTGCCTTCTCTGTATAAAGTGTTGTTACCTCCGTCTTGGATTTCTGACAGAGCTAAATCTGTTTGGCATATGGATCGCCCATCAAAGTGGTAGAGAAAGCGGCTGCGTCTCCTCTGGCATTATAAAGTCCCTCTTCGGCAATAGCTTTTCCTCTAGCGAGTCCTAATTGGAATTTTTCCATCTGGGCAGTTACTCGCGCATAGACATATTGCCCCGGCTGTTTGCCACAGATATCTACATTCTGCTGAATCTGTGCCTCACATTTTCTGACACTGTCCACATACTTGTGATTTCCTCGCTCTCATTCGTCAGGAGCTTCGAGCGAGATTTCCTACTGTTACTTTTGGCAGGTTCTTCTGGTTATTTGGTTTTCATTCCACTAGACAGGGTTTTGATCTATTTTTTGTTTGGGTGTGCTACTGGGCACTTTGGACTCTATGGATGGACAGAAATCATAGAGTTTTTGGTGATCCTACCTTTCCATCTTTCATTTTTTTCAAACGGTCTCTGCGGCAATTGTTTTATGATTGCTTTCAGACTTATCTGATTGATCATGATGTATATATGGCTTATACTAAGATTTTCGGTTCAGTAGTAGTCACTCCACTTTTGGAATACTTATGAATGTCATTATTTCACTGCAATAAAATATTTCTTCTCACCAAAAAAAAAAAAAGTGTGTGTGTGTGATGTTTCTGTGTGTGTGTAGTGTGTGTGTGTGTGAGAGAGAGAGAGAGAGAGAGAGAGGATCAGCTGCTGGTGAGAGAGAAGGTGTGCACGTCGCATGTGCATGCACACGTACCTGTGGTGCGTTTTTCTGATGAGCGTAGCGGCTAACGGCGTAAAGCATCGACGAGAAAGGGTATAAGGTGTACGCCGCTCTATGTTTCATCCTCGCCAGGAACCCTGCGCAGCCCCGTCCGTACATCTGTACGGTCGCCGTACAATTCCGTACGTCCGTACGCATATCTGCGTCGGTTCTGGTCCCCCTCTGCAAAGTCCCATACATAGCCCCGTACCTTTTACGTTTGTCGTCCTTTTTCTTGCAGGTCTTTCCGTACACTTGTCCGTCATTCCGTACAAGCCAGTCTTCCCGTGCCAAGTCCGTATTTCCGTACAGTCAGACTTCTCTCCGTGCAGCCCGTGTATACCTCAGTACAGCTCAACGTCGTCCGTACAGTCTCGTACTCCTTGCCGTACAAGTCTTGGGTTTTTTTGCTCCGGTGTCTTCCCTAACAGTCCTGTGTTTCCGCCAAAATCTTATCTTTCCCTCTGCTATCTCCTTACCAACTATACTCTTCTTCTCCTCTCTTGTGGGCTTCCTCTGGATATTTCTTTGGGACTAGTTTTTTTGGCTTCTACTACCCTTTTACAGGTACTTCATTCCTGAGCTCCCTTTCTTACAAAGTCATGGCAGAATATTCATATGAAAAAACGTTTCAAAAGGAGCGTTTGGTTCCCTACGAGAAGCAAAAGCAGGTTGAGGGTCAGCATGACCCGATGCATGATACTCTTGAGGCTCAACTGGTATATGATGTCATGCATGAAGGATTTGCAGATACGAGGAAAGAGTGGAAAGACTCGGTTCCTTCAGTTGGCCTCATGGTTGAGGTCGATGAAATTGTGGATCCAGTCAGAGAATATGCTAAGAATGCAGTCATATTATTTTTTCCAGGCTGGATGCCACCTACTGCAGAGATAGGCAACTAGTTGACACGCACATTGGCTGGCTCGTTTGTTCGTAAAGTACACTATGCAGCCAGGGGCTTTTTTGAGGTTATCATGGTGGATGAGATACACAAACAAATGCTTTTGGAACATTCACCTCTCTTTTTTGGGCAGCAAATGGTGCATGTATTGCCATGGTCTCCCACAAGGGACTTTCAGGCTTTAATCCGACACAGATGCCCCGTTTGGGTTGAAGTTGTCGATTTCCACAATGTATGGCCTCACTTTTGCCTAAAATTACAGCATCTTTAGGTAAAGTGGTCTGCCCACCACGGCCAAATGGCAACTCAAACAGATTTTGCATTCTCTGGGATACTGATAATCCCCACACCGGACTCTTATTCAGTCACGGTGAATAATGTGAACATGGGAAGTGCTTTTTATAAACTCAAATGGGGTTTATTTGCAGGGGCTTGTTTTGAGTGCAAAAAGTTTGGACACATGGCTTCACAGTGTCCAATGAATCAGCATAAAATGCCTCGTACCACTTTGCCGGTTCAAATGCCTACCAAGGATGCTCCTACTCCAGTTGCCAATAAAAATAAAAGCAGTAGACAGCCTTCTGGAAGTCAGGATAAAGGCAAAGCTCCAGTGGCTCCCAATGGGAATCTCTCTTCACATTCACCTCCTGCTATTCAATCCTTGACCAAAGGACAGCAACCTCCAACTGATGGCTGGCAAAGTCCAAGAAAAGTTATTTCTGCTCGAAGAATTCCACCCCCCCGCACTTGGAATGGTGCATCTTCTGGCCGAAATACCCCAGAGATAAATACAGGAATTGGGATTACATGGGCTGCAGTAACAGCCAGCAGAACACTCTTCCCTGAAGAAGAGGTTGCTGCTTTGATGTCCACTTCTCAGGTGGCTACTTCTTCTTAGGGGTGAGGCCTTGACCCTGAGATAGAAATGCAAGGCTGACCTCATAAATTTTGCTGCTGTACATAGTTGTTATATTACTATAAATACCTATACATATGACTGCTCACATCAAATGTTTTACACTCAATGTCCAGGGCATGTGTGACAGTAGGAAATGGAAATCTGTGTGGCTGTACATCAACAGATTTCAGCCTGACATAGTGGCATTACAAGAACACAACCAACATATCTATGCAGGCAAGACAGGACACTACTGTGGATATGATATTTTCTATACTGGGGAGCACTCTTTCTCAGGGGTAGTCCTTCTGATCAAACATGAGCTTCAACCAGTCATTGCTTTAAATGACAACAAAGGCAGATGGCTTGTTCTCCAATGCATTATTAGAGGAGAGGTGTTTGAATTTGCTTCTGTTTATGCACCTCAGTCCTCTAGAGAAAGAACTGCAATTTGGGATGCCATGCAACAATATCCGTGGAGATATCATGCCTACATATGTGGGGATTTCAATAATGCTCCACAACAGGGAGACAACACCTCCAGACATGACCATATGTTATCTCTTGAAAGGCATGCATGGTCTCAACTACTATTGCATTTGGATTTGGTTGACCTTTGGAAGGAATTGCAGCCTTTGTCACCGGGCTACACTTTTCAACATAATGCTTTTTCCGCTTATCAGGCACGTCTGGATCGATGGTATAGTGTAGCTCCCCAACAAAATGGGGATTTTACATGCAAAATGGGGATTTTACATGCAAAATGTGGATTGACTATGCCTTTGTGCATTCAGACCATGCACCTCTATGGTTGCGGTTATCTTTTCATAATATGCCAATAGCTATTTGCAACATGCTGATTTCAAGGCAATGGTTACTGAAGCATCGCATTGTCTATCCTCTAGCAGCCATATTCATGTTGATGGTGCCTGGGATTCTTTTATTTCCAAAATGCAAGTTGTGATTAGAGTTTATGGCAAGTCTTACATGAAGACTCTGAGGGAAACCACTGCTCAGGCCAAATCCACTTGTCAAGACCTCACTGAACTCAGCCATCATCGTTCGTTGTCCATGCATGAGCAAACAACACTATGCCAGGCCAGATATTGTCTTAAACTAAATGATCACAGGAAACTGGCCAAATGGAAGACTAGAGCAAGGCAAAGAGCCTTTACAGATAAAGGTTGCTCTTCCAAAGAAATTTTCAAAAGTTTACATCAGAGGAGAATTAAAACAGAAATTTGCAGAGTGCTTATGCCTGATGGATCATGAACTACTTCACGGTCACAGCTTGCTTCTACTTCACGGTCACAGCTTGCTTCTGTTTGTGTGCATCATTTCTCTCAACAATTTGGCTCTGCAGCTCCTCCCTCGCAACAGATTTTGCTTGCACGAAATTTACTATTGCAACATATTTCTCCTATCATTTCCCCTACTCAAGCTTTGGAATTGGAGGAAACCTTTACTGAGAGGGAACTGTCAGATGCGATCAAATCATGTGGCAGATGGAAATCTCCAGGATGGGATGGTTTAACAGTCGAGTTTTTTCTAGAATATTGGCTTATTTTGAAGCATACATTGCTATATATGGTGAATGCTGCGTGGCAAAATCAGAAAATGCCGGACACATGGAAGAGAGGTCTTGTTAAACTCCTTCCCAAAAAACAAATTTGTGAGTCTTTGGCAGACTGGAGACCTATCACTCTTGTGCCCGTAATTTACAAAGTCACTACCAAAATGATTGTTGATCGGCTAAAGGGGTTTTTACATGATGGGTTGCATCCTGCGCAATATGGCTTTGTCCCGCGTAGGCATATCACAGATAACATTGCTAATGCCTACATTGGAATGGAATATGCCAAATACACACAGCAGGATGTTTTGTTATTGCAAGTTGATATTGCCAAAGCCTTTGATACTGTCATATCACAGTGTCATCTCTGTATAAAGTGTTATTACCTCCACCTTGGATTTCTCACAGAGCAAATACTGTTTGGCATATGGATCGTTCAATGAAGTGGTGGAGAAAAAGGCTGCGTCTCCTTTGGCATTACAAAGTCCCTCTTCGACAACAGCTTTTCCTATGGCGAGTTCTCCTTGGCATTTTTCCATCCGGACAGTTACTCGCACACAGACATATTGCTTCAGCTGTTTGTCACATATGCCAGCACTCTACTGAATTAGTGCTTCACATTTTTTGGTTCTACCCACATACTTCTGATCTCATTGCTCTCATCCGACAGAGGCTTCGAGCGCGATTTCCTACTGTTACTTTTGGCAGATTTTTCTGGTTGTTTGGTTTTCATCCACAGAGACAGGGTTTTGATTTATTTTTTGTATGGGTGTGCTATTGGACCCTATGGACTTTATTGATGGACAGAAATCATAGAGTCTTTGGTGATCCACTATTTTCATCCTTTCTTTTTTTCAAACGCTCTCTGCAACAATCATTCTACGATTGTTTTCAGACTCGTTTGATTGATCAGGATGTGTATACAGCTTATACTGAGATCTTTAGTTGAGTAGTAGCTACTTCGTTTTTGAAGTAACTATGAATGTAATTATTTTACAGCAATAAAAGATTTCTTCCCACCAAAAAAAAAAAAGTGTGATGTTTCTATATGAAAATGGGTATCCGGTTCATTGATGACGTGGTAGATATGCAAGGAAATATTCTCACATTTCTAGTAGCATGTCGACAATACAATCTGGGGATGCATCATAGACCTATTTGGAAAGCTATTGCTGATCTCTTACTCCCTTTGGTTCCGATTCCGACATTGAATGTCAGAGACAGGCTTCAAGATTGGCACCTTCAGTCTTCAAATACAAGCATATCCTCTAGGCCTTTGCATTTATTGACTTCTATACAGGCTTATCGATTGATATTACCTCCTCCCTGGATTGCCCATCATGCTAATTCTCTATGGCATTTGAACAAGTCATTAGCCTGGTGGAAAGGAAAATTGCAATTGATATGGAAGTTGAAAATGCCATTGAAGCAACGACTCTTTTTATGAAGATGTATTGTTGGTATTCTTCCAGTAGGGGTGAAATTGGCTCAAAGACGGATAGCTTCACCTCTTTGTCCAAGATGTCACCTTACATCTGAGAGTATTCCGCATTTACTGTGGTTTTGTTCATATTCCAGAGACCTTCTAGACAGAATCTCCTATTTCTTATCTCTCAGATTTCCAGCACACAGGTTCTACAAGTTTTTCTGGATGTATGGCAAACTATCAGCTTCTTTGTCACAGTATTCTCTTTTCTTCCACTGGATCAGATACTGGGCCTTATGGACCCTCTGGCTGCAGCGCAACCAAGCATATCTGAATTCTCCCCTTCAGCATCCATATGAGTTCTTCCGAGCCTCATTGCGACAGTCTTTATATGATGCCTTACATGAGGAAGATTTGGATGTTTCTTGTATTCAGCTTTTCTTTTACTGCTTCTGATGGATAGGGCTTTGGCTCTCTTTTGAGCATTGCCCATATGTAAATGAATGTTTCATAATATAAGTATCTTGGTTTCACCAAAAAAAAAAAGTGTGTGATGTTTCTCCTATTATCTCCACCACTCAAGCTTTGGAATTGGAGGAACCCATGTGCACATGTAAGGTGTGTGCTAATGGAGGGATGAGTCTATTAAGCTTGTAAGTGTGTATGCCATGCCGAATGTAAATTGTGCTTTGATGGCAATGTGTTTGTTTAGAATGCACATGGATGAGGTGGCTTTGTGTTGAGGTGGCATGATGTTATTTGGAATACTAAGGTGGATGGACTATGCGTGGATAGACTGTGCTACCACATGTCAATGATGATATGGCTTGATGGTGTATATTGCTTGTTGACATCGGCTAGTGATGTGTTGAAAGGGAATTATCAGATGCAATCAAATCTTGTGGTAGATGGAAGTCTCCAAGATGGGATGGTCTTACAGTTGAGTTTTTTAAAGAATATTGGCCTCTTTTGAAGCATGCTTTGCTGCATATGGTGAATTCTGCTTGGCAAAATAAGAAAATGCCACACACATGGAAGAGTGGTCTTATTAAACTCCTTCCAAAAAAGCAAATTTGTGAATCTTTAGCTGATCGGAGACCTATCACGCTTATGCCATTTATTTACAAATTTACTACCAAAATGATTGTTGATCGGATAAAAAGCTATTTGCATGATGGGTTGCATCCTGCGCAATATGGTTTTGTTCCTCGTAGGCATATCACAAACAACATTGCTAATGCCTATGTAAGAATAGAATATGCTAAATATATGCAGCAGGATGTTTTGCTATTGCAAGTTGATATTGCCAACGCTTTTGATACTGTTCAGTGGGACTTTATTTCACAAACAATGCAGGCCTTGGGATTTGGCACAAAAATGCAGCAAGTTATTAATTGGCTATATCAAGATAGTAAAGCTGCTTGCATACTTTCAGGGGATATTTATACAACATGGACTCTTTAGCATCCATGTGTGTAAACATGAGGACTTCTGCATATGGACATTGGACTACCGATCATTGGGAGGTTGTTATTGGGAGATTTGTAGGGAAGATACCTGGCTGTCCTTTCTCCACTGCTCTGATACTTGATTGGAAACAAGTACTTTCTAAGATCAAATGGGCTCCTGATAATTGCTCGGCGACAAACTCAATGAGGAAAGAAAGTATTCATTGGAGTGCCATCTTTGACATTCCACTTGCTTTACAGGAACCTGTTCGGACATACAATCTCATGAAGTTGGGAATCAGATACATACATGATGTGGTAGATAATCAGGGCTATGTTTTATCTTTTCCTCAGGCTACTGCTTCCTATGCATTGGGAATGCACCATAGGTTGATATGGAAGAAAATTGCTGATTTGTTACATCCTTTTCTACATGTTCCCCCTATGGCTGACACAGACAGGCTATTGGATTGGCAATTGCAACCCTCTGCTACATGCTCTCATCCTGTTTCCCTGCCTGCCTTGACCTCCATCAAAGCATACAGGCTTCTTCAGCCTGCTCCATGGATTCAGCAATATGCTAATACTCTGTGGCATATCAGGAAGCCCCTCTCATGGTGGCGGAAGAATCTCAGGATATTATGGAAGTGTAAAATGCCTTTGAAACAAAGACTTTTTCTTTGGAGATGCATGACAGGCACATTGTCAGTGGGAGTCACACTTGCCAAATGTCGCATTGCACCTTCCACATGTTTAAGATGCCAGGCTCCTTCAGAGACTGTCCCTCATTTGCTTTGGCACTGCCCGTGTTCTCGAAACCTCCTCGGGAGACAATTCATCTTCGGCTCCATTTCCCGAGTCACAGTTTTGGGAAACATTTTTGGTTATTTGGTAGATTTATGAGGTCTTTGTCTCAATACTCACTATTTCTGTCTTGGGTGAGATATTGGGCTCTTTGGACAATCTCGAGTGAGCATAATTTGGCATACTTGGGTCAGCAGATTCACAAGTCATATGAATCTTTCCGAGCCTCATTGCGGCAATCCTTATACGATGCCTGCCATGAGGGTGATATAGATGCCTCTTGCATAGAGCTTTTCTTTTTATGTTTATGATCTTTGGGATACTCTCCATTTCTGGAGTCTTCCCATCTTGTAAATTTATGAGCATATAAATACAGCACTGAATATTACTATAAAAAAAGTGTGTGTCTTTGGTGATCCTAGTTTCTCTCTGTTTGGTTTTTTCAGGCGTTCTTTGTAGCAATCTTTCTTTGATTGCTTGCAGACCTGCTGCATAGATCATGAGGTCTTTTTGGCATATACTCAAATTTTCAGTTGATGTAATTGTAGCACCTTGTTTTGAGATTGCTACTCATATAATATAATCAATCAAAGATTTCACCAAAAAAAAAAGTGTGTGTAGTGATCCTATATTTCCTTGTTTGGCTTTTTTAACTGTTCTCTGCAGCAATCCTTCTTTGATTGCTTGCAGACGCACTGCATAGATCATGATGTATATCTAGGATACACTGAGATTTTCAGCCAATGTAATTTTGGCTGCCTCATTTTGAGGTTGCTACTCTTGTAATATAATCAATCAAAAGTTTTCACTAAAAAAACGTGTGTGTGTGTGAGTTCTTCAATGCCTCATTGCGACAGTCCTTATATGATGCCTTGCATGAGGAGGATTTGGATGTCTCTTGCATTGAGCTTTTCTTTTACTGTTTCTGATAGATAGGGCATTGGCTCTTTTCAGGAGCCCTACCCTGTTGTAAAATGATTTTTTCATAATATAATTTTAATAGTTCCATCCAAAAAAATAAATGTGTGTGTGTGTGAGAGAGAGAGAGAGAGAGAGAGGCTAGGGAGGAAGGAAATTATACTCAAATGAAGATATAATAGAAAGGCTCATATTCATTCATCAAGTATCAAATGACAATTGAAGTACAAGTCTTTATAGGCTATACACTCACACACTAGCACCAAGTGCATATGGGATAAGTCCCATGGTGACATGTGGCACCCACAAATGACTCACACATGAACTAGTACTAGATCTCCTAGTACAACAACACACCACAAGACATCTCACACTCTCTTTGGCCAAGAGACTGCTTGAAAATACCTTCAAAAGCCTCGAAATATTGCAGAGAATATTGTCAGGTGGCTGACTACACAGCAGCAACAATAAAAAGCTGTTCTTCGTGCTGAAAACCTCCGAAACAGCTCTGTTGAAGGTGGCTATGCAGCAGCAGCTCAGAAACCCTAAATTCAACGATGGAGAGCTCCACAACAGCCTTGGGAACACACATGCAGGCGCACCTTGCAGAAACTGCCAACCAGCTAGCAATAAAGTCCGTGAATCAGCGCTCAAAGCTCCAGAAGCTCTCGAATGACGGCGGCAATGGAGGCGGGCTGTGGGCTGGCAGAGACGGATGCAAATGACTGCAAGAACAGACAGCTAGAGGCAGATATGAGGTGGGAGAAAGAGACAGCTAGAGGCGGCTGCAAGAAGGAGACCTGAGCAGAGCTAGGGTAAGGGCAGGAAGATGATGACGTGGCAGGGCTGACCTGCTCTGATACCATGTTAGAAACAGAGAGAAAAGAAAGAAAGAAAGATATATTAACGTCCTCGGAAGACCTCACAGGTCTATGGGAAAAAGTACACACCAAAAGCTTGCAAAAACATCTAGATACCCAGAGAGTTGAGGGAGCGCTAAAGGCAGCTCAGCCCCAATTTTTAGATGCATGACTAAATACTAATAGTATCCTAGAAAAATGGTTTGGATAACATCAGTTTAAGACTGAGAGTCTTTGGGTTTAGATTTGAAATTTCGAACCAAAGCCTATCCATCCCGGTAGACTGCACATTTACCTTCCTTGCGTGCTTCCTTCACTTTTGTGAGTTCGACGTGTCTTTGTTTGAAATGGGTTGGAGTGAGCTCCTCAGATATCCAAATTCTTGTACCCTTTAGCTTGCGTGTTTGTGTGTGTGAGAGAGAGAGAGAGGCTAGGGAGGAAGGAAATGATACTCAAATGAAGACATAATGCTTGCGTGTTTGTGTGAGAGAGAGAGAGAGAGGCTAGGGAGGAAGGAAATGATACTCAAATGAAGACATAATTGAAAGGCTCAAATTCATTCATCAAGTACCAAATGACAAGTGAAGTACAAGCCTTTATAGGCTACACACTAGCACCACGTGCATATGGGATATGTCCCATGGTGACACGTGGCACTCACACATGAACTAGTACTAGATCTCCTAGTACAACACACCACACAACACATCTCACACACTCTTTGGCTATGATATCTCCAATTTGTATGGGCTAATGTACGGCGATGGAGCTACGCAGATGTAAGGGCGATGTACGGGTGAGCACGTACGGACGGATGACGGCTGATGTACAATGCAGGATGGACGAAGAGGGCTGACGGCTAGGGTACGGAAGACAACGAGGGCTGACGACTGAGGTATGGACGACAAGGTACTGACGACAAGAGAGAAGCTCAACAATCCGTTCTGAATGAGAGGGACAGAAAGAATGTGGGAGAGAGGGATCAAGTGTAAGAGAAAGCTAGCCTGCTTTTCTTTTCTAAATGCTTGCACTTCTCCAATTGAATTTTTAATAAAGTTTTGGCCTTCTTATGGCATCGCGTTGCAAAATTATTTTCAGTATCGCTGCAAAAAAGCAAGCACATACGTGCTGATAGGAAAGATAGACATATATGTCCTTAGAGAAGATCTCTTGTTCCGAAAGATCCAAACACTAAATGTGCCTTACAATCTTGCCGTCTTTAACTGCCTACTTTTACATAACTGCAGGCCTTAAATCCTCAAACATTCAGGATTGTTCACAGAAGACAATACACTAAGCCAAAAGGTGGGGAACAACAGAGACTATATGCATCAATGTATATGACAAGTAAACACACAGAAAAAGTTTGAGACTTGCATGTCACATATCACTGCACCTTTAAACATTTTCTGCTCAGAAATGATTATTTAGCTTTTTGTAGGAATAAAAGAAAATACAATCAAGTTGTCTGAAAAGAACATGAAGCCCACCTTTTCATGCCATGATAACTTGTTGTCTTCTATGCCAAAATGACAAGCCCAAGATATACCGATGCACACAGAAATACAAAGGAAATCAAACCCCTGTCAGTCAACAGGCACTGTATCAGAAAGATTCAATTGCAGCCTTTCATATACATGATGAGAATAGACCAAGTTTGTTCCAAACCCAGATCATACAACCACCCCCTTTCCAAAGACGAAATACCTAAGTATTTGTAATGATGAAGGCCCTGTGAAGATATACCCAAGTGGCTCACCTATCATGCAAATATTTTGGCCCTCTTGTCCCAATGTAAGGCCATTTTCTTAATAAAGAGATAATCTTTCTGTGTAATATCTCCATTTCAACATCTTCTTATGAGAGTCGATTGTATCCTTTGGGTTTTCTGGTAATAGTCATTTCTCCTCTCTCATTGTTACCAAGCTGTAAATATTCCAAGTAAAGTACAAAGCTGACCATTTATTTGATAATAATTAAAGAGTTCTTCATTTAGTTTTAATAATGGTCAAAGAGTTCTTTTAGTAGGTCAAAGCATTGACCCGGTCAAAGACACTTGACTTCAGTCAAGAAGACCTAACTTTGGTCAGGGAGACTTGGTTTAGGCCAAGAGGGTTGACTTTAGTCAACCAAGATATTCCAACCTCGGTCGGAGAGATTTGGTTATAATTAAGGCGCATTGAGCGTTGGTCAAAGCCCCTTAGTTATGGTAAAAAAGGGTTGACCTTGATCAACTAGAGAATTTGTGTTGGGCATGTGCTTTCATTTGCTTGGTGGGGACACCGTAGAGACTAGGATTAATCTAGAGTTTATTCTTGCATGCAAAAGCTAATAGTTAATGGACCATGGTGTGCTTCATTAAATGTTGCAAGTACCAAGAGGGCTTAAAGTGCCCTACTTTTAAGGGGCTAAGGATGCTTACCAAGAGAAATCTACTTCAGAATGTGACCTAGGGCTTGGAAACCCACAACTGCCAATCTATTTGGCATGTAATTAGTGTTAGGTAAGAAGATGACACATGGCACTTGCCAGGGAGCTGATCTCCCATTGTATTTCTGATTCCTCACGTTTGTAATATCAGCTTCGAGCTGCAGATCTTGTACTCTCTGTAAATCTTTTATCTGTGAAATAACGTACCTACAAGGGGTCCAGCATGTTGGTTATGGGTCTTAATGTGTGTAGGAGTGAAGGAATGAGAGAGAGAAGAGAAAGGAGAGAGAGAGAGAGAGAGAGAGAGAGAGAGAGTTCTAGATAAGGGCAACTAGCAAACACAATGATCTTGGCGATGCATTGATCGGCTAATTGACGATCAAAGACCTTTGAAGATGTTGTTTTGAAGATGTTGTATTGGTATTAGAGCCTCGATTCCCTGCCTTTCTAGGTGGTGATGGTCTCAGTCACAGCGACGCTAGCGTATAGAGAAGAAATTCAATTCTAGTATTGGGAATCCCTCTGTGAATTGCACGCTGCTGAAGAAATGGTTGTCGAGTTGCATTGGAGAAATCCACCTTCATCTTTGCAAGAGCATATGAAGCGAATTGCTTGTAAAAGAAAGGGTGGTACGTGGAAGTGCACGGATGTAGTACAACTGCCAGGATTAGCTCATGGAGATAGCAGTGTGTCATCATGACTTTAGATCGGCCAAATAAGCGTCGAAAAAGTACCTTTTGTCCCAAATGCCTTGGACATGAACGGTGAGCACTAGTAGACACGAGCCTAAAGAGGTTTCATAAATGTCTCGGCCTTGAGCAGTAACCAGCTGCAGGATTGTGCGAAGCATCGAATTATGCTTGCATTTGAATGGCAAGCTGATGCTATGCCGAATTTCTCACACGCAAGCATGAGCCAGAGCAAGGCTATTGGTTATTTAGCTTTCTTATGCATGATAAGTGCCTTACGAAGCAATTCATCATCGCTACCTTATAGCTGGCTTGAAACTGCTAGTCACCTGTATTCGGTTACTGTATATGAAGGAAGAACCGATGATTAACGACCATTTGGTTGTTTTGCCGTACGATAGCTAAATTCACCATGAAGGTATCACATAGAGAAACCAATGTTGGGTTCACCAGACCAAAACACGGTTAGGGTTTGGCACAAACCTACAGTAAGCTCCTTTTGAGGGAAAAAAAATGAAAAAAAAAAAGAGGAGTAGAGCTTAGCGGGTTGCTGCCCAAAATGACAGGCCTAAGATGCCAAATCTGAGAGGTTAAATATGCCTAGAGCAATTTTAAGGTTTATGCCTTAAGTGGACAGCCAATCCATGGCACAAGGGGGACAATTGTCTAAAACAAAGTAGTACATGCAATGCACCTCTATGACGATCAAAGAACGTACAACAGATTCCAAGTATATAAGACTACTCTCAATCACGGGTGGAGGCACAGTAATATTCCTCCCATCCAATTCTCTGTGGTAGCAAGCTCATCACGATATCAATCGCACATGAAAGTTCTTCATGCTAATCCACAAAGCCCCAGTTCCCTAGATGGATCTAGTATGCATCTTTACTACCTCTCTCTTGGGATATCAATTAATTCACTTGCCCCTAGGCACATTTACACACTTAATGCATCTAAGACCCATAGCCTTAGACCCATCTAGTCAGTGCCTTGTCACCCTCATCAAGGACCTTGACATTAATCATTTTGACCATTACATGAAGCCCAAATAAATATAATACAAACATTGATCCTTTAAAGAAAAATGTCCATTGACCCTTCCGAAGTCATGTTACCTCAACTTGAGCGCAACATTCCTTCCCTCTTCAGACATCAACGTTCTCGATGATAAAGTCTGGGAACACTCTCCGTAACTGGTATACGAATTCCCAGGTAGCTTCTGATAGAGGTAAACAATGCCATGCAACCAACACCGTGGGTATCTTCCGATTGCGTACTTGCATTGTTCCTCGGTCTAGGATCCTTGTTGATTTGCATCCTGCATTATCCTCTCTTTTGAAATAAAACAACACCCTCGATTGGTGAGTCACCTGCATGGAAAAAATTCTTTAAACGAGAAACATGAAACACTGGGTGCACCTTACAACCCTGTGGTAATTCTAATTTATAGGCCACCTTGCCTATTCTTTTTAGAATTAACCACAGCCCACAATATCGGGGTGATAACTTAGCACACTCTCCTGCAGTCAAAGACTTAGAGTGCGAAGGAACTCTGAGAAAAAGTTTTTCTTCTTCCTTAAATTCTCTAACAGATCTGCTTTCATCCACATATGCCTCTTAGCTCTCGCAAGTACTAGCATCTCCCGCATCTGAACCACAAAGTTCGCGGCACTAGGCACTTTCTGAGGTACTCCAACTGTAGTTGGATTTGCTAATCTATAACCATAGTTCAGTTCAAATGGACTGAACCATGTAGAGGAATGTTTTCTATCATTGTAGGCAAATTCTAACAGTGGCAACCACGTGTACCACGTATGTTGCCTCAATGAAACATATGAGCAAGCTTGGTCATTTCAAAATCAAGCTTCTCTGCTTAGTCCTGAATTCGAAGTTTCAACTGGGTAACCCTTTGGTCCCATACTCCAGTTGAACTTCTGTCTGTTATTTTGACTAGTCAAATGGGCTAGTCTTTAATTTCAGCCTCTTTACAAGCTTGGAGTTAATTACATTGTGCGCTGATGCTGAGTCAAACAACACAATGATGTCATGATCCCTTCATCTTAATTAACTCCGTATCGTTAAAGGCTGTATACCTCATTGCTACGGGCGTTGATAGGATATTATCAAGTGCAATGTTTACTAACTTGGCAACAGACACACATAATAGAACAGGTACTGACCTGTAAGAAGATCCCGCTAGCTGAATCTGCATCTGTTCTACTCTGGGACTTTCCTCCATTTCCCATCGCATTCTGAGATCACCATCTCAGCCATCCGCCGATCCTTGTTTCGTGGACAATCTTTCCTCTGATGAGGCTAAAGGCATCCAAAACACAAGCCTTCTCTCCTCGCTTTTTCTTTTTGCTCTGGGTTTAAAGAAGACTTCGACCAAGCCACGGCTGCCATTGGTGTTACTTTTCTTTTCACTCCAATAGTGGTACTTGGTTTAGAAGGAGTCTCAACTGGCTTCGCCTGCTTGGCATGGCAACTAGGCTGTGAGGCACTTCCTTTGCTAATCCACTAGTTCATGGCTATAGCAATTGCTTCATCTAGCGTGTTCACATACTTAGCCCGAACTTCCATCTTGATCCGATCATTCAGTCCAAACATAAAATCTTTTATCTGCACCGACTGAGGTAGAGGTTCATAAACTTTCATTACACTTTCTCTGAACTTATTAGTGTATTCAGCCACCACTGATAAATCTCTCTGACGAAGGTTTCGATACTGAGCCCAAGCTCAGGATGCTTCGCCAAGAAATAAGAAGTGTTTTCTATATTCTTTTTTAAACCCCTCCTGAAACCAGCCTCAACAACGTAAAGGATGGTAGGATCCACTTAATTACAGCATACACAGTAATTTGACAAATAAATTGCACCACAGATTAAATCACAAGGGAGCTAGAGCGCTCCTACTCAGAAAAACCAGGACCCCGATTGGCACCAAATGTTGGCGCCCCTTGCGGTATTTATTTAACATTCATATAAAGCCAAGCGGCTGATTACAAAGGTCTCTGGGAAGATGCACCACAGGCAAACCAACGACGCCCGCAGACTACCCGTCCAGCCCACCCTGTAATTCCCTGCTAACTCGAAACGGTGAATGGCATCCAATTACTAGACAATCATGTATCCTCAACCAACCAAAGCATGCAACAGAGATCCCAAAAGCATCCACTGTCTGTGCCACACCTGCAATTGCACAACCAAGTGCCCAACCAGCCAGACACGGCTAAACAACTACAAGACAAAGCCTTCAATAGCCAAACTCTGGTGCAATCAATCAACCAAGCACTCCCAAACAGGTTGCTTCAATCTATAGCCTCTCCGGCCACTGCCCAACAGCATAAATCAACCTTTCTTCGCAAGGAAAGAAACCCAAACGCAATAACTAGCCAACAACCAATCAGGGATAAGCAAAAGCGGGCAAAAAGCAAGCCTTCTTCTACCCAGTATCCACAAAAGATAGGTCATCGGGGCTGGAAAACCCTAGATCCTGCAGAGCCTGGACAGCCTGGTAGCAAAATCTCAATCTTTTGTAGCAACCTGGACAGCCTGGAAACACCTGGAACAGCCCTAGGACGCAGTCACCTAGCACAGCCCAGAAGACCTGTAGATAAACCTTGGCTGAAATCACAATCTGTAACAGGCTCCTCGATCAGGTGTGATTTCCTCTGGCAAGCCCTGGATGCACTGGAACTGTTGGCCCTAGCTGATAGCGATTTTCTCTAGCAGGCTCTGGAAGCTCCTGGCAGATGACGATTTGGCTCTAGCAGCACCTGGCAAGCTCTGGCAACTCACAATTGATGATCTGGCTCCTCTAGAACTGATTTTGGCCTTCTAAGTCCAAAAGAATGGCTCTCCCCCTCTCTTTAGAACCCTGTGCTAAAAATAGCAATTTTTAATTGCACCACTCTTTAAGCCCCCTGTTGCACACTTTGGCCCAAGGAATTAATTGCCTAGTAACTGAGCGCACATTCACAATTTCCAAGGACCCACTAGGGAATTTTAATTCCCCAAATCCCGCCCCATGGCCAAACCCTCGTGCCCCAGAGGCTCAAGGTAGTCACACGCAAATTACGGGAGTCACAAATCAAAAGTCCCATAATTTCACGTCCCCTCTTGAAAGAAGGCAAGCGTCCGCGATTGCCATAAATTACCTACAAAAGAAAACCAAGTGGAAACACTACAATGTTTATTAGGCAAAAGACAAGCAAACATTCCACATACATGCACTCACAAACAAAATGCTCCTCACACTGTCCGATCCACCTCATGTATGGCCATCCCTAAGGACCCACTGCCAGTGGTACATCATGAGCATATGTAACACTTAATGCATGCACATAGATACATAGACCGTACTTCCCAGGTATAGTTCATGCATGCTTTACCCACCTATGCCATCTCTTCATACCCACACTAGTGGTACATCATGAATATCCGAAGTACCAGAGATATCAAATCCAAATTGGAGTGGACAGCCAACCATGCCGCCAACAGATCACCAACAGTGCATATACGATTTGTAGAGTTGCACATAACAAATACATATAGCACTGCAAACTAAGCGACTAGTACACCACGTACATCGGGGCCAACGATGCACGACATAGACCACTTCCAAGAATTGCGCATCTGGAACCAAGGTCTAGGGGAATCCATTCTCTTTTTGTCGAAACCACATGACAAAAAAGAGCATTCCCATCTTGTCGAATCCTCATGACAAGAATAAAACTCATAGCAAAAATAGCATCCAAAAGTAGCAAGGAAAACACGATCCTGCAAACTGTATAGCATACATCATTTAAAAAAAGAGTGGCAAACTCTGCCATACAAAATTCTTTTTACAAGTACCTTTATACGGCGTTATACAAAACCAGCCGCAAACAACCCGCTGTGGAATTAGGAACTCTTGCCCTTCGGAACATTCCATGGCTCATCTGTGTCACTAGCCGGCTCCTTCCTCTTACGGTTGGGACAATCTCTAGACCGATGTCCCTCCTCTTTGCAAATAAAACATTTGCCAGCATCATATAAAGCGCGTCGTTCTTCTGGAGACAAATGATTACGTTCATCCTTTTGACGATTAGCTTTTCTATCAGACTTATCCCCGCAAGATCCATTCTTCCTCTCGTCCTTCACCGGATCGGTATCATGCTTCTGACCACCTTTGAACCCAGAAGTCCTCCCCTGCATCAAAGCATATGCGGTGCTAGCATTCTCGATAAGCTGAGACATATTGGAAACTTTAGTCTTTGTGTAGTAGTTTCTCAACTCCGTAGGCAGCCTACAACAATATTTCTACTTGCTCAATGAAAGGAACAATCCGGTAGGGGCTAACAGGCAACAAAGCTGCCCAAAACTTGCTATTATACTCTTCCAAATTATGGCAATTATTGGAATTCAGCTCATGCCAAGCAGTCATGATATCCACTTCAAAAGTCGTGGTAAGCCACGCAGCTGAAAACACCTATTTGAAACCCACCCACGTGTTTGGTGCGGTGTTTTGCATAAGCATAGTGGTCCACCACTAAAGTGCATTCCCCTTTACAAAACTTGCAGCCTGGCGTATTTTGGATGACTCTGTGAAATTCCCTCTTGTGTAGGCTGACTCTGTGAAAGTCCCTCTTGTGTAGGCTGCATCAAACTGCTGCAAAAAGGTCAAGGCCTTAAGTTTATCCAACACCCCACTGAATGTATCAAATTTTACGGCTGCACCAGCCTCTTTAAAGTCCATCTTCTTCCCTTGAGGTGCCAAATTATCGTATACAGGTGCCTGGGTAAAAGGGACAGCAGCACTCACTCCATCTCCCACACTACCAGCATTGGGAAAAGCTGTATTATTCAGCCCAGCACCCATATTTTGCATATTTCCCAAAGCAAGGTTACCTACTGCTGCATTAGGCATACCTGTTTGCATCCCTAGGGCTGCTCCAACATTTGCCCAATTTCACGACGAACATGGGTAAGAGCCTGCAAGCAAGATGTCACACACCTACGCTCTCTCTTTCGTCAGTCTGAACGTAATTCTTTCTCTTTCTTCACAGTCCAAAGGGTCTTCAGTTGTGTATCACGATGACCAGCAACCGCCCTACGCTCCGATACCAAATATGACGATCAAAGAGCGTACAACAGATTACAAGTATATAAGACTACCGTCAATCACAGGTGCAGGCACAATAATGTTCCTCCCAGTCAATTCTCTGTGGTAGCAAGCTCATCACGATATCAATCACACGCGAAAGCTCTTCATGCTAATCCACAAAGCCCTAGTTCCCTAGATGGATCTAGTTTGCCAAATGTCTTCATTCTAGGGTACCTCTTAAATGCATCTTTACTACCCCTCTCTTGGGATATCGATTATACTTGCCCCTAGGCACATTTACACACTTAATGCATTTAAAACCCATAGTCTTAAGAAGACCCATCTAGTCAGTGCCTTGTCACCCTCATCAAGGACCTTGACATTAATCCTTTTAACTATTTATATGAAGCCCAAATAAATATAATACAAACATTGATCCTTTAAAGGAAAATGTCCACTGACCCTTCCGAGGTCATGTTACCTCAACTTGAGCGTAACAACCTCTTGCTGAGGGATTCTTCAATGTGGACAAAAGAGAACAGTGCATACCTGGTGTAGCCCCAGGGATGCAAATGGGAATGCCTAATGCAGTAGCAGGCAATATGGTTATGCCAAATTTGCAAAATTTAGGAGCTGGTCTGAATAATACAGCTTTGCCTCATGGTGTTGGTGCTGAAGATAGTGTGAGCTGCTGTTTCTTTTGCTCAGACACTTGCATATGATAATTTGGCACCAAAGGAGAAAGTGAAAGACTAAAAAGAAGTTGGAGCTGCGGTCAAAACATTGTGCTTGAGGGCTGACAATAGCCTGAAAAACTGATCCTCCACCAAAATAACCCTGTTGCGCAGGGGGTGCAATAACTCCTTGCTGTCCAGAAACCATAGACTGAAACTTATTACCTTGATTTAATCCCGGAATAACATTAGATTGCTACAAACCAAAGGGGTCTCGAAGGGTTGATCCTGGAAATTCACATGCGGCCTCTTGTTAACTTCGAACTTCTTATCCGCATCATCGGGCTTCCTTTTCTTTGGCTGCGTTTCAGAATTCAGAATCTTCTGAAGACAAGGGTCCTACTTCTCAACAACATGCTGCGATCCCTCTCTCACGTCTTGATTATCAATAGGAGTCTGCAACATCTCTCTTCGTCTTCCTCTTCTGTGAGAGTTAGAGATCTGTGAGACATATTTACACGACTGTATGCTACATCCTTTGCGTAGTCTACTGGACTTGCACCAAGCAAACCACAGGCTCACCTCTTGAAGAAGTTAGGTGGATCCCGGCAATGGAACCATGAAACCAGCCTTCACTAATCAAAGGGTGGTAGAATCCACTTTAACCACAGCATACACAGTAAATAATCAAATTATTAATCACCACAGATTAAACAAAGACACCGATTGTCCCCAAACACTAGCGCCCCTTGCGGTGTTTCTTTAATATTCATATAAAGCCAAGAGCTTGATTACAAGGTATCCTGAAAGCTGCACACAAGCAAACTACTGCCCACAGACTTCCAGTATCCTGCACATCCTGCAATTCATGCTCAACTTTATAAGGCAAATATGCATCCAATCACTAGGCAATCACGCATCCTTTCTTCCGACCAAGCGAGCAATAGATCCCAAAGGCATAAACTATCTCTCTGTCCTCTACACCTTCACAACCAAGTGCCCAACCAGCCAAGCACAGCTAAACAGTTGCAGAAAAGGCAAGGACAGCTAAACTCTGGCACAACCAACCAAGGAAACCCTTCCGAAACACTTTGTCCCAACGTGTAGCCACCCCGGCCACTGCCCAACAGGATAAATCAGCCTTTCCCCACCTGGAAACAATACCAAGCACAATAACCACCCACAACCAATCCGGGAATGCCAAAAGCAAGCAAAAATCAGCCTTCCTCTGCCAAGAATCCTCAGAAAACAAGTCATCTAGTCTGAAAAACCTTGAATCTAGCAAGGAACTGATGATTCAACCCTGGAACAGCCAAAAAGCAACACAGAATAGGTCGCCCCACTTGGAAAAGGCCCAAAATCAGCAGCAGCTGACAGAAATCAGCCAAAAATCAAATTGTCTTGCTTCCTGCAACCTACCTGCAACCCGGAAAGCAATAAAAGCGGCTCTTGGCACAAAAACGAATTTCGTTTTTGAGCTTCTAGCAGCCCCCCAACAGCCCTGGTAGTCCAAAATCACCAAGGCAATGTGATAGAATAGCTCTGGAGCACTTTCCCAGCCTGTGACTTGCCTCTCCTTGTTCTTCCGTGGTCCAAAAAACAGCCTTGAAAGCCGATTTCGACTTTTCTGCTTGCTTTTTGGCCTCCTGCATGCCAAACAGGTGTCCTGTGCTGATTTTAGAGTCCAGTGCCAAAAATAGCAATTTTTAATTGCACCACTCTTTTGCCCCTGTGTTGCACACACTGGTCTTAGGAATTAATTGCCTAGTAGTTGACCTGCACATTCACAGTTTCCAAGGGGCCACTAGGAAGTTTAATTCCCAAGTCCCACACACGTGGCCAGACTTCCTCGCCCCAGAGGCCCAAGGCAGTCACACGTAAATTACACGAGTCAAAATTCCCATAAATTCACGTCCTCTTGACAGAGTAAATTAATTAAGAAGAAGACCAAGTGAAGAAATACCCAAGTGGGTCACCGACCCTACAAATATCTCGGGCCTCTTTTCCCTATGTAAGGCCATTTTCTTAATGAAGAAATCATCCTATTCCCATAATAGATCCAAAAGTTTGGCACACATATGCATGCTCTCTGTATGATGTCCCAATGTAGTCTAGTCTCAACATCTTCCCATGAGAGATCATTTGTCCCCTTTGGGCTTCATGGTAGTAGTCGTTTCTCCTCTTTATGCTCTCATCTTGAATGTAGTTCGGGTTGTTCGCTTCTCCCTACATGCAAACTACAAGTAGGAAGCATTACCATACACTAGGATGGTTTTCACGTTTTGAAACCAAGAAAAAAAAAAGAGTTGGCAATGCTCTTCAACCTTATATGTGTGAGGGGGGCTGCACAACGGAAAGGAAAGGGCATGCCCTTTGATCTGAATTTGGAGCAAGACATCTCATCAAGATCAAATTAACAGCCTTACCTTTTGAATAGAGTAGGGTCCCTGAGAATTGTCTTTGAGCTCAGTAGAATCATCGTTGGCATATAATCAAATAACAAAAGAAGTTGACCTTCTTTCTATGGCTTAAATATCATCTGGCCACGTGACTTCAGAGAGGGAATAAAAAGATACCTAGTCTATTAATGCTGCAATTCTCCTGTTGAGAGTGCTGAGCATTGTTTATGAGCTTACACTCAACCTAGGCGTGTTTGGAGCAGGATATGCCACTTGATTTCAGCTTCTTCTCGGCGTCTTCTGACACTTTTCCAAGAAGAAGTGCAATGGGGACCCTAAGCGATGATGCCTTACTTACAATACAAAATCATGGCATAGGGCATTATAGACCCTCAAATTGACATAGACCTTCAAACGAAATCTCTTATCCCTTTCGATGACTTCCTTCACACACCAATTCCAATCCAGTATCTTCACAACGGACAGGATCCTTTCGGAGGTTGGTGTATCCAACGTCTCACTTTGAAGGATTTGGTGGACACATCGCAGGCAAGTCATGGGAGGCAATTACCTAAACACCTAGATATCTTAGCCCACACTTTGGTCAAATATCATTCACACTTTAAGGAGACTGTGCAAGTGCTCCAATGATCCTCAAGCAACTAACTCAGAGCAGAGACATCCCTCAAAAATTGTGATTGCGGAGCTTGTTACTCATTAACGGAGTATGGCATGCCTTGCCATCAAGCATCTATGGATCAAGACCCACCAATGTTGCTTGTGTAAATTTGCATGTTGTAGATAGGGGGTACACCCTTCACTCATCTTGTAGTTCAGGGTTTCGGAAACTTTGCTCTCCCATTCCTTTTCATTGTTGAAGAGTGATACCTTTCTTTTAAAAATTTAACATGCTGCACATTGCCTTAAAAGTCACGGTGTCTCACTTTTCAATAAAAGAGCACACATATTCAAAGATATATGTTCCACCCACAAGGAGATATTCGAAGCGGCCAACAAAGGCATCACTCTTCCAAAAATAGAGTTTCAACTTGGCAAAGCAGATGTAGCAAAAGGAGACAGCTCTTCCAAAAGAAGCAACAAAACAAGATTAAAAAGACAAAAGCTGCAAAATAACTAAGAGTAGGGGGAAGCTCAAGGCACAACAGAGAGCTAAGCTTGACCTACAGCGGTAAGATCTTGGAAATAAGAAAATTCCCCCCATAGGGAAAACTAGGAAAAACACAACAAGATGCCACCCCACTAACCCAACAACAATCAAAGATCCAACGATCATGAAACCTTCTAGGCGTTACTTACATGCCTGCCAACAACCACAAACCATCAGAGCAGCAATTGCCAGAATGGGCAACATGTTCACTTTCATATATCCCTTTTAGTGTAAAAAAGAATGTTTGAGACATGAGCTAAAAAACTCCAATTTTTAAAGGGATACTACACTTGAATTAAGGGTATTTGACCCTTTCAACAGAGGTAAAATTATTGCTTGACCCTGGACCTTTCAACAGGTGGAACATCATTATACTATTTTTTATCTGAGGTTAGAGATAAAAGATAGCACTGCTTTCTTTTATCTTTAATCCATTCACCCCTCCCATCCTGAAGTCTATTTCCTTCTTGTGAGAAGAAGAGTGAGAGCTGAAAGCAATAGTTGCAATAGAAGAGTGTAATACAACTGAAGAGTGGGATAGGTTTTGTCTAAGTGACAAAACCTTATCCTTCACTAACCGTAGTTAGTGAACTAACTGTGGTTAGGGGGAAAAACCTCTAAAATGAGGGAAAAGTGCCCCTAACCTACTTATTACATTACATTGGTCACTGCTAAATTATAACAATAATTCTAACACCCCCCTGCAGTGCCAATGTCATGTACAAGGAAATGATCAATCACCAAAAGGAGATAAGTTCAAGGCACTGCGAAATGCCTCAAACTTTTCACGTGGAAGTGCTTTGGTGAAAATGTCTGCAACATTGTCATGTGTTGACACATAGATCATATTGATCTCTCGTGCATGCAACTTCTCTCTGACGTAGTGATAGTGAACCTCAATGTGCTTCGTGCGAGCATGAAACACAGGATTCTTTGCCACTGCAATAGCACTCTGACTATCAGTGAGAATTGGAGAAGGACCCTCCAATGAAAGATGAAGATCAGCAAATAAACGACGCAGCCAAATACATTCAACTATCGCTGTGAAAGCTGCCCTGTACTCAGCTTCACATGAGGAGGTAGCCACTGTAGACTGTTTCTTGCTCAACCAAGAAATACAAGCTTTGCCCAAAAAGAAACAATTGCCACTTGTGGACTGCCTAGTGTCATAGTCTCCAGCCCAATTTGAGTCACTGTAGGCATGCATCTGCAAGTCACCCCCCCTGGGAAACATCAAGCCAAAAGACTTTGTACCTTGCAAGTAACGGAAGATGCGTTTTACAGCCTGCCAATGCATAGCCTTTGGGCTGTGCATATACCTGCTCACCTGAGAAACTGCAAACTGAATATCAGGTCTTGTATTGCAGAGATAAATGAGGCATCCAATAGCCTGACTATAGAGTGTGACATCAATTGATTCACTTGCATCATGCATTGTAAGCTTCAGCCCCGGCTCCATGGGAGTAGCTATGGGCTTACAATCCTGCATGTTGAATCTGTCCAAGAGTTTCTGCACATACTTGGATTGAGACATAACGATGCCACTTTTCTCTTGAGTGAACTGGATCCCCAAACAAAAGTGTAGCAGCCCCAAATCTGACATGTCAAAAGTGGTCTGCAATTCAGCTTTAAAATCTGCAATATTATCCTCATTTGACCCTGTGAGCAGTAAGTCATCTACATAAAGAATGATGACTAAAATATCCCCCCCATCCTTCTTGATGTAGAGGGTGCTCTCAATTGGACTATTGTGCAGCCCCTTGCTGATCAGAAAGGCATGAATTTTGGCATACCATGCACGTGGGGCTTGTTTCAGCCCATACAAAGCTTTATTCAGCTTGCATACTTGATGTGCATTTCCTGAAATTTCAAAGTCCGGAGGTTGTTTGACATAAACCTCTTCCAACAAGTCTCCATTAAGGAAAGCTGTTTTAATGTCCAACTGATGAACATTCCATTCAAAATTTGCAGCCATGGCTATAACTAACCGGATGGTTGTCATTTTGGATGTAGGAGCAAAAGTCTCCTCATAGTCTATGCCCTTTTTTGAGCATATCCTTTTGCAACCAGCCTTGCCTTGTACCGATCAACGGACCCATCTAGCTTTCTTTTGACTTTGAAAACCCACCGTGTATCTATGGCATGTTTACCTGGTGGCAAATCGACAACTTCCCATGTCTGAATTTTTTTAATGGACTGCAATTCATCGTGCATGGCATTCATCCAATGCACATTATCATGTGCTTCTTCAAATGTCTCAGGCTTCTCCTCATCAAGAAGAGTACCTGCATAAGCTGATTTAACTGAAAGAGCTCCCCCCCCATGCCTTACTGCACTACGAGTTCTGCCAGGTAATGGAGCATCAATTTTACTCTCCCTGAGAGTTTGTAACAGCCAATTTGGAACTGTTTTTGCTGCATGTATATCTGCAATTTCTTGCTGAACAACCTCTTCCACTGCTTGTGGAGGTGGTAAGACATCCTGTGGCTGAATCGGAGCATGTGGAGATATCTAGAAATTTTGATTTGCATCAGATATATCAGCAGGGGAACCCAAGGCAATGGGTAGTAATCCCTCAAAGACATCATCGGAAGAAGTAGGCATATCAAATTCAGCTTGAGTATAAGCTGAATTTTCTGAAAATATAACATCTCTACTGACAATAATCTTGCATGTGACAGGATTGTAGAGACGGTAGCCCTTGCTCTCTGCATTGTACCCAACAAAAATGCATTTGATTGCCTTATCAGACAACTTAGGCCGAAACTCAACGGGCACATGAGCATATGCAAGGCATCCAAAAACACGAAAATGATCCAGAGAAGGCTTTCTCCCTTGCCAAACTTCATAGGGAGTCTTGGTCTTCAAAGCTTTTGTGGGAGCCCGATTCAAAACATAATTGGCACACATGAGACCTTCAAGCCAAAATTTGTGAGGCAATCTTTTGCTTTTTAACATGCATCTATCCATCTCCATAAGAGTACGATTTTTCCTCTCAGCTTTGCCGTTTTGCTGAGGGGTTAGCCTCACTGTAAGCTGATGTGCAATGCCCTTGTCTTTTAAAAATGCATCAAAATCTGCAGACAAATACTCCCCTCCTCTATCTGTGCGTAATGTCTGTATCTTGAGTCCTGATTCATTCTCAACCATGGCTGCAAAGTGTTAGAAAACCATAAACACTTCTTATTTGCGTTTCAGCCCATAAACCCAAGTGTAGTTGGAGTAGTCATCTATAAAAGTAACAAAGTAAAGATGACCACCCAATGATGGAGTCCTCATGGGACCACAAACATCACTATGTATAAGCTGTAATTTTCGAGCAGCTTTTACTGATCCATCCTTCTTGAAAGGAAATCTATGCATTTTACCAAGAATGCACCCTTCACAGGCATGTGAAGGAGGTGTTTCAAGAGGAGGCAATGCATCAACCATAGCATGTTTTTGAAGTGTCATCAAGCTGCCATAATGCATGTGTCCATATCTGGCATGCCATAACTCCGCATTCTGCATAGCAGCAGTAGGAGTGGAAACTGCAAGAGCATGTGCTGGTCTTTTCTCATACAATTTGCAAGCCTCTTCTTGCATTCTCCAATGTAATGACCTGGCTTTTTGCAGTAATGACATATACCCTTCTTCTTGGGCTTACAAGCATCACTCTTAGCCTTTTGAGAAGGCTGTCCTGAACCACTGAAAGGCTGATTTGCTGATGTCTTTGCTTGTCCCTTTCCTTTAGGCTTGAATTTTGAAAGCATGGCATGTTCACCTACTCGTGAAGCCATGTTTTTCCTGGTCTGCTCTTCCTGCAACAGAAGTCCTATCAACTCGTAAAAATTGAGAGGATTTCCACGGATATGCGGAATGATGAATCTTTTCACTGAAAGAGAAATACACGACAAAGCTAAAGCATCACGTGAATCCCATCTCTTTTGCTCTGGAGTAGTAGGTATAGCTGCACCAATAACTCGTCCCGTAGCTGTACCCTGTGCACGACCTCTGCCTCCTCCTTGCTGGGGAGGGGTATTAGGTGCCACATTTGCTGGCCGGATCTCATCCCCATTTACATAGTCCCACAAATTATGGGAAATCAGAATGTTGCGTACCATAAAACTCCAGAGGGAGTAGTTGGTACCATCCAGCTTATCCTCTTGTGAGAGACCACTGAACTGGAAATCATTCTGATTTTGCTGGGCCATATCTGAGAAAGAAAATACAGCAAATGCAAATCTGAATTCCCTTGCTGGAAATGGAGTGCACAATTCCCAAAGAAATACAGCCAAACACTGGCTGAAAATGCAACTCAAATCTCTGTAATGTCTCTGTCAGAAATCTGCTAGAGCATCCAATCTCTCCCAAAACCTGCCAAAAGTGCTACAAAACACTTACAGAAAGGCAGTGTAAACTGAAACCTGCAAAATTGCTCTCCCAACACAAAAGCCCCAGAAAGGGGCAAATGGCCTAAAAGCCCCAAATGTTGCACAATTTGCACTCTGCCTGCAAAAGCCCCAAATTTCACTGCAAAATTGCAGTGTGATTGCAAAAGCCCCAAATTTTTGCAATTCTCTGCAACAAATGCAAAGTCTGTCCCCAAATACGGAATGCCCCAAATTCTTCCAAGATCTTAGCCAAACAATGGCTCTCTGCGCAAATGCCTATCAGGAAACACCTTCCAGAGTCCACCTGCAAAGAGAAAATCTGTAGAAAGTACGGTCTCCTCTGATTGTACGGAACTGTCAGTATGGAACTGTCAGTACGAAATCCATACAATGTACGGATTCCTGTACGGATTTTTGTACGGAACAGTCGACGCAGATCTGTACGGCGCATGTACTACCGCTGTACGAAACAGGTACGGCGGATGTACGACGACGAAGGTACGGCTGTACGAAACAGTCCATACAAGTACTGACGGCGAGTTGTACGGGCTAGCGCGACGGTACGGATAGAAGGTGTGCGAACCTGGCAGCTTGTACGGACGACGACACTCTGCAGTACAGAGTACGGACTAGAGCAAGGTTGACGTGCAGTATGGACTGCTCACGAGAGCAATGTACGAGCGCCGCTTCAGATCCGTATGTGTGTACGGCACTAATACAGAATTTGCAGCTTGGGCTGCGTGCGTAGTTGTACAGAATGCGATGGGAGCTGCACGCTTGGGAGTTGTATGGACGGGAGCTGAGAGCAGATGCGGGAGCTGGGAGCTGGTCTGGGAAGGAGAACTACTCTGATACCAAATGTGAGAAGGAGAGTGAGAGCTGAAAGCAATAGTTGCAATAGAAGAGTGTAATACAACTGAAGAGTGGGATAGGTTTTGTCTAAGTGACAAAACCTTATCCTTCACTAACCGTAGTTAGTGAACTAACTGTGGTTAGGGGGGAAAACCTCTAAAATGAGGGAAAAGTGCCCCTAACCTACTTATTACATCACATTGGTCACTGCTAAATTATAACAATAATTCTAACACTTTTTGCATGTTTTGTGACAATTTTCTTTCCACATCTGATCTTCACTTTATGGAAATTATACTTTTTTTTTTGGGAATTTTAACTTAGTTTCTCCAGGTCTGATCTTCACTTCATCTGATATTCACTTGATGTCCCTCATAGGTGATAGTGCTAACATCAGACAACAAAAACCGAAACATGCAAAAGTTGATGCTGTTGTGTATTTTTAAGTTTGTGTACAAAAACAAATTGGCCTATGTGTCTAACAATGCTAAGCCTCTGTACTTCACTGTCACTATTTTTACCACATGCCAGGTTACTCATTTAATGTCTGTTACATGCCATTTTAACATCCACTAAACTAGCTGCTCCTAAACTCACTTGAGGTTATTATGCACAGTAGCTGGGTTGATGAGCCTAGTTTTTAGGATTTCGCTTGTAACAATTGATATGCATCCATCGTAAACCTATTCATCATGTCTTTAAAATAGTGACGTCGTATGAGGCTTGCATGTAATAAGTAATGTTGCATTAGCTTTATTGGTTGGGCCTAGATAAATTGGCTGAGACAAGACAAAAGCTTAGCTTTATTGGTTGGGCCTAGATAAATTGGCTGAAAGAAAGAAAGAAAGAAAGTCTATTAACGTCCACACGAGACCAAGAGGTCTATGAGACAAGACAAAAGCTTAGCTTTATTGGTTGGGCCTAGATAAATTGACTGAGACAAGACAAAAGCATTATATCGCATCCAAGTTATCACAAGGACTGTGCATATATAAATTACAGCATACTTCCTGTAGCTGTCTTAGGCCAACATTTGTTCTCTCCTTGAACTTTAACTATCTGATTTTTTCCCAAAAGGAATCAAACGTACAAGCAAAAGATTCAAATACACTAACCATAAGACACCCCACATCAACCCGTTGCAAGGACAGGGACAAATCTCTGCAAACTTCTCTGCATCACTTGAATGTACTCTTCGTGAGATCAGATCATCATAGATATCTACACATCACCCAAACGGAAACATTTTTTCACAGATCATAGATACAAACAGAACATACCAATCCTTCCGTTACAAGAGTTCTATCACACAGACTACCTAATATCATTAAGCTCAAAAGTAGGCACAGGTCGTATGGCAAAAACATATATCTACTTTGCAATTCATGCAAATTGTAAATAGGCTTATTATGCAAAGTTTCTTAACTCGGAATCAGCAACAATGAAGACAGGCACTAGAGAGCTGAGCCAATGAACATGTACGGATGTATGGGCGGTGCTGTGCAGCGAGCTGATGGGAGATTGTACGGACAATCTCCTTCAGGTGTGTAAGTAGGCTGCACAGGTCAAAAATCTGTACAGTCGTAAGGATTGTACGGACGAGCAGGTTCAGAGGTGGAGCTTCAGGATGCGGGCTTGGAGGAGAAGGCAGGTGCAGGAACTCAAGGGAGCTGAACCTACTCTAATACCAAATGTGAGAATGAAAGGGAGCAAGAAGCAAGAGTGTGAGAGCAAGAGCAAAACGTTGAGTGTGCAATGGAAAGATAAGGTCAGTACAAGTGAGAGATGGTTTTGTCCAAGTGACAAAACCATACTAACCCACTAACTCTGGTTAGGGGAAAAAACCTCCTAGTGAGGGAAAAGTGCCCCTAACTCACTTATGGATTACATTGGCCACTGCCTAGAATATGCCAATAATTCAAACAAAAACGAGGTTGCACGCATTCTGATAGCATTCATTACTGTTGTACGATTTGCATTCCACGTTGTACGGGCTGCTGCACTCATCTCGAGGTGAATTCTTTGTTTGTACGACTGAGGGCATGTTTTCCAAGGCATATTTAATGAGCCATGGGCTGTACGGAACATTCATGGTTGTTGTGCGGACTATCTACTTGCTGCACGGACTGTATGGAGTTTGTTGGCATGCATCCCGAGGTCTCATCGCTGATTCTACGATAGATTACACGCTCCCCAATGCACTTGCTGCTGCTGTACATCCTATCCTTGCTGGCCCTTGATCCTCTCTCTCTCTCTCTCTCTCTCTCTCTCTCACAAACTATTATAGATATTGAAGACCTTTTGTCTAGAGAGCGGGCTGCAGGTAAATGTCAACAAAACCAAAATGATGGCAGTGTGCGCCATTCAGCCTCTACATCCCCCAGACATTATATTCGATGGACAGCCCCTCGAATATGTCAATACTTTTAAATACCTAGGAATTGATATTCCAGCAGATCATAGATGGTGGCAATGTGTCCAAAGAAGACTAGACACAGGCTGGGGCAAATACTATCACTTTGAAAATGACTGCAGGCACACCGACACTCGCAATTGGAAGATTCGATTCGGAACATTTTGTTTGATGCATCCTGTGTCCCAGGTGTAAAAACTCAGCCTTGAGCACAGTGCTCGCAGCCTCTGGAGTGTCAAAAACAACCTGGAAAAAACCTCGTCCCAGAAGACGGACATCTAACAATCGTGGAGTGAGGTCTGAGGAAAGAGCCGCAAGCATCCAGTCTCTAGCTTGGGATCTGGAGGGGTGAGACCCGAAGATGCGTGCTAGCAACGTGGTAGAGCATTCAATCTCTACATCCTTCTTGAGCTGCTGCAACTCGTCTTTAGAAAAAGTGATAGTTTTCGCGGCCGGTGGAGGTGGAGTAGGATTGGCTGACGGAGTATCCATCGCTAATCGGGGTGAGGAGGCCGACTCTAACAAAATAAAGGCTCCTTCCGTTCCAAAAAAGCTGCGGGAGAAAAGGGGGGCACAAGAAGGGGAAAGGAGGCAAGGAGGAAGCAGGGGGAAAGGGGAGGGATGGAGGAGAGGGGCTGAGAGTGGAAAGGGGCAAGCTGAGAGGGAGGGAGGGGGCGTTGGAGGGGAGGGCTGAAAGGGAGAGGAGAAGAAGGAGAGGGAGAGGGAGAGGAAGGAGAGGAAGAGGAAGGAGAGGGAGGGGCAGGGAGGGGGCGAGGCAGGCTGGGAGGGGGAGGAGAGGGAGCGGGGAGAGAAGGGAAGGGGAGGAGAGGGGGGGGGGGAGGGGGCGGAGAAGCAGGGAGGCGGCGGGGGGGCAGGGGAGTAGGCTGAGAGGTAGGGAGAGGGCTGAAAGGCAGAGAAGGGGCGGGGGAGCAGGCAGGGAGGGGGCGGAACAGCAGGGGGGAGGCGAGGGGCAAGCAGGGAGAGGGGGCGGAACAGGAGGCAGGGGGAGGGGGCGGAAAGGCAGGGGGAGGGGGCGGAACAGCAGGGAGGGGACGAGGGACATGCAGGGGGAGGGGGCGGAGCAGCAGGAAGGGGGCGAGGGACAGGCTGAGGGGAGAGAGGGAGGGACGGGCTGAGGGAGGGGGTGCAGCAGGGGAGCGGGGAGGAGCAGCAGCTCGATGTGTGTGAGAGGGAACCTTTTTACCTTTTTTTTGCCTAAATTCTTGGAGTGAGACCTGCTCTGTACTTTCTCATTTGGGTCCCTTTGGAGATCTTTTTGAAAGGTGCAACCTGCAAATAAGCATCCCAAAACATTTGGTTGTACACATCCACTGTATCTCCTGCATCCATATGCAAACTGTCCCAATCTTAAAGAACATGGTCTCTAAACTGTTTAGGCATAAACTGCTAGTAGAAGGCTTTCTTAAAGTCCTTCCACTTCCTTGGGGCTGACCCATCTGTGGTCTGTGCACTCCACCATGCACTAGCTGTCGCTGTCAAGTGCAAACTGACCATTCTTAACTTGGAGGATTTTGAAAACTTTTCTGTGCCGAATGCAGCATCAAACTGCCTGATGAACTGCAATTATGTGGTTCAAACAGTACTCTATTGTCATCAACATTATCTTTCTTCCTGAATCTCTATTTCTACGTTTACGCAGATCACGGGCGATGGCATTCAATTGTTCCACCCAGCCTAACTCTCATGGATCACTGATCATCGAATTTTTTTGTTCCATTGTTTTTCCATGCTTATCCACGAGACCCTCATTTCCCTAGATAGTTCTCCTTGCCAAATGTCATCATTTTAGCCTCTCCACTTGGTGCACCTTTTTACCCCTCTCTTGGGCACATTTAAGACCACTTGCCCCTTGGCATTATTGCACATTTAGGTGCACCTAGGCCTTAGCACTCAGAACTACCTAGTCAATGCCATATCACCCTCACCTATGACCTTGGCAGTTACTTCTCTTGACCATTTCAATTACGCACATTAACTATTACAAAAGTTGGTCATCTAAGAGAAAATGCCCACCGATCTTTCCGAGGTCATGCTATCTCGGTTAGAGCATAACATTCCTTCCCTCTTCAAGCATCAGCGTCCTCGATGATGAAATCTGGAAACACTCTCCGTAACTGGTATACGGATTCCCAGGTAGCTTCCGATAGAGGCTGACCATGCCATGCAACCAACACCGTGGGTATCTTCCGATTTCGTATTTGCATTGTTCCTCGGTCCAGGATTCTTGTTGGCTTGCGCCTTGCAATATCCTCTATCTCCTGAAACAAAACCACACCTTTGATTAGTGAGTCACCTGTATGCAAAAATTTCTTTAAGCGCGAAACATGAAAAACCGGGTGCACCTTACACCCCTGTGGCAATTCTAATTTATAGGCTACACTGCCTATTCTCTTTAGAATTAACCACGGCCCACAGTATCGAGGTGATAACTTAGCACACTCCCCTGAAGTCGACGACTTCGAGTGCGAAGGAACTCTGAGAAAAACTTTTTCTCCTTCCTTAAATACTCTTATAGACCGATTTTCATCCGCATACACCTTGGCTCTAGCCATAGCCTGGCGGATATTAGCTCTCGCAAGTGCTAGCATCTCCCGCATCTGAACTACAAAGTTCGCGGCACTAGGCACTTTCTGAGGTACTCCAACAATAGTTGGATTGGCTGGTCTATAACCATAGTTCAGTTCAAACGGACTGAACCCGGTAGAGGAATGTTTCCTATCATTGTAGGCAAACTCCAACAATGGCAACCACTTGTCCCATGTATGTTGCCTCAATGACACATATGCTCTCAGCATATCCTCTAAAGTCTGGTTGACTCTCTCCGTCTGACCATCCGTCTCAGGATGATCCCCACTACTCATTCCCAACTCAGTCCTTAGTGTCTCAAATACCGCTGTCCAAAAATGACCGGTAAATCTGACATCTCGGTCTGACACTAACCGGCTTCACCTGCTTGGTTTGGCCACTTGGCTGCAAGACACTTGTCTTTGAAATCCATTTCCTCTGAAATCCCCCTTTTTTCGGGTACTCATACTGAGTCCCTGCCTGCACAAATCCACCAGATCTGCCCCTGGCATCCTCATAGTTCAGGGCTACTGCAATAGATTCATCTAATGTAGTCACATATTTAGCCCGAACTTCCATTTTGATTTTGTCGTTCAGTCCATAGATATAGTCTTTTAACTGAACCGACATAGGGAGAGGGTCTGTTATTTTCATGACACATTCCCTGAATTTGTCGGTGTACTCTGCCACCGACAGACTCCTCTGACGAAGATTTCTATAAGCATCCCAAGCTCGGGACTCTTCATCATGTGGGAGAAAGTGTTTCTTGAATTCAGCTTAAAACCCTTCCCAGGTGGTTGGAGCAACTTGATCCTTCCTGTTGCTTTATCCACCATCTATCCGTTGCCTCAATAAACAGGTGTGTGGCCTCACGGATTTTCTTTAGATCAGATCTAATTTCACAAATGGCGAAGGCTTCTTCCCACTTGTGTAACCAAACCTCGATCACATCAGAGCTGCGCTCGGTCATCCGACCAGCGTACTTCTCCGGTCTATAATTAGCGATATTAGGTACTTTGACCCTTGCGCGCTCTAATGAATGGATACTGGGCTCTGGCTCTGCTGGAGCTTTGCCCTTATCAATTCTCGACGGTCTAGCCGACAAGGCTTGTACCATCTCCCTAATCTCATTCTGACCAGCATTCACTTGAAGCTGTTGATTCATAATCTGCTGTAAAGCATCTTCTAATATCGAAATCCTACCGATCAAAGTAGGTGCTGCATGATGTGACATCTGTTGTATAGATTGCACTCTAGACTCACTAGGATTCACCCTAGAATTCTGCCCTTCTGCCTCCATAGGTTCAAAATGGAAAATGGGTTTTTTTTTTTTTTCACACGAAAACTCCGAAGGTATATATCACTTCAAATCCCCTTTTGCTGTACAGGCATAAACAACTGCAAACTGAAAACCTAAAACATATATATATAAGAGAAAAGATGCTCCCTGGTTGTCTTCGAAGGATGTTCGCAACAATCTCGGCTGCTCAGCCTTAATCGTTCACAGCATACTCAATTTTGTGCTGACAGGCCTGTTGACTAATTCGTCGATCCCCTAAGCTCGGCTACTGCAGACCCCAATTCAGTCGCACAACATCCCAAGCCTTGGAAGTTTCGCCTTGGAAATTTCTATCTGCCAAAGCTCGTAGGCTCTTAGGGGCGGCTCGGCTTCATGCTCCAACTATTCGTAGGTGCGGCTCAACTCGGCTCTTAGGTGCAGCTAGGCTCCAGCAACGAGCTCAGCGCATGCTAGTTGTAGGTGGGCTCGCAAACCGTAGCCCAAAATTTTCACGTGCCTCACTTCCCCGTCGATCCTCGTCCAACTGCGCTACCCCAAGCCCAATTGAAAAAACGTCGTCAATCGTTGACGACCTCCATCGAAGTAATCCAGCGCCCACGAACCTTCGTAAGCCAATTGCGCGTCAGTGCGTTACGGGACCCCCAGGTCACCCAACTAGCCTTCTCCGTTGACAGTCCGAAACGCCATCGATCAGGCGTCGCCAGCAGCTCCGTCACCGCAGAACACCAAACAAAAATTGACCGTCCACCTTCACACACAGCTTTCGTCTCTTGTCCCTTGCTCTCTCAACGCTGCTCTAATACCAACTGTCATCAACATTATCTTTCTTCCTGAATCTCTATTTCTACGTTTACGCAGATCACGGGCGATGGCATTCGATTGTTCCACCCAGCCTAACTCTCATGGATCACTGATCATCGAATTTTTTCGTTCCATTGTTTTTCCATGCTTATCCACGAGACCCTCATTTCCCTAGATAGTTCTCCTTGCCAAATGTCATCATTTTAGCCTCTCCACTTGGTGCACCTTTTTACCCCCCTCTTGGGCACATTTAAGACCACTTGCCCCTTGGCATTATTGCACATTTAGGTGCACCTAGGCCTTGGCACTCAGAACTACCTAGTCAATGCCATATCACCCTCACCTAGGACCTTGGCAGTTACTTCTCTTGACCATTTCAATTACGCACATTAACTATTACAAAAGTTGGTCATCTAAGAGAAAATGCCCACCGATCTTTCCGAGGTCATGCTATCTCGGCTAGAGCATAACATCTATGGAGTGGAAGTATGGGGAGGCAGCATTCCCCCATTGACATGGAATGAGATCGAAAAAATGCAGAAGGCTTTCTTACGCCGCCACTTAGGTGTAAAGGCAACTACTCCATACTCAGTGCTACTATTAGAAACAGGCAGGAGACCTATCGAGTTCCATGCTTTGGTCAGAGTACTGCAATACTTAGTGGAGGTACAACAAATGCAAACAGATGGATTACCTCACAGGGCATGGATGGCCAGCATGAAACTTCAAAAGAACCATAAGAGCAAGATCATTTGCACAGGATGGGGGACAGATATAAGGAAGTGGTTCAGCAGATGGAATGTAGACTCATACCTGACTATGCCACCCGCAAGAATTGATATTCAAGAGTTTCAGATGTCCCTACTGAGCACTCTACAGACTCAATGGCTAACAACAAAGAAGAGGGTGAAGCTGGAGTATTACCAAGATCACATCAACCCCACATGTTGGTCCACATATATGACAAAAGAGGCCCTGCTCAGGCATACATCAGCACTCCCATCCCCTTCCTCTATCGCAGAAATATTGCTAGATTCCGGACTAGATCTCACATGCTTGCAATTGAGAAGGGAGCGTGGTTGAATCTTCCGCGACATGCCAGAATATGCAGATTTTGTGACTCTCAAACAGTGGAGATAGAGGCACATATAGCTCTGCAGTGTCCCAGTTATGCACGCATTAGGGAGGACTACCGGAAGTTACTGGGAGACTCCACACAGTTAACATCAGTCCTTTCCACTGCCTCGCCGGCAGCATTAGGATCTTTTGTTACCCGCCTCTTTCTGTACCGTCAAGAACTTGAAAATTCTTGACCCCTCCACACCGGAGGAGACTTTTCTTGTACACCGTTCGGGTCCCATGGGTCGTTTTCGGCCCCCCGTGGACGATAATAATTTCTACTTCTCTGTCTCTTTCTTTCTTTCTTTCTCTCTCTCTCTCTCTCTGTTGCACTCTCCGCCTTACACCTCTCTCCTGTACAGCTCCCTCCCGTCGGCCGTACAGCCCGCAGGTCGTCGCCCGTACAGCCCCCCCATTAGTACAGAGGCAGTACAGGACCTATTGTACGGGGTGAGGTACGATGAGGTGCTGTACGGCGGCCTACTGTACGACGACCTGCTATACAGCGACCTACAAGCTGTACAGCCGATGGGAAAGGGTTGTACGGGTGACAGCCTGCGAGCTGTACAGCTGACGGGAGGGGGCTGTACAGGCGACAGCCTACGAGCTGTATAGCCGATGGGAGGGAGCTGTACAGGAGAGAGGTGTAAGGCGGAGAGTGCAGCGAAAAATGAAAACTAATGTTATGAAGGCCATTTCTATTAGTTTTATAGTCTTAGTATGTATCGGTGTGATATAATAATCGAGCTGAGATGCCATGTGCACTCCTCGACTCTCTGGCTTGTCCAGATGTTGTAAGTCTTTTCGACATTTTGTACTTTGTCCCATAGACTCGTGAGGTCTCCTGCGGACGTTAATATGACTTTCTTTCTTTTTTCTCTCTCTCTGTCTCTCTCTCTCCATCCGTTAGTTAGTCCTCCGTACACCTAACAGATTGCAACAGCCAGTAGTTCCGGGAGGCCTCTAACCCCTAGCCCAGCCAAGGGGTTAGTTTAGCCTGGGGTAGCAGCAGACATGGCCACCAAGGAATGGCCGAGCCTCTCCTCAAAATCCCCTCCCTCAACCCTAGCAGCCTCAACCAACAAGGCCCGATATGCCACAATCACAACTATGACACCCTCTCCGTATGCACAGGCCCGATATGCCACAAGCAAGACACCTTCTCAATATGCTCACACATACGTACGAGGCGGTCTGGATGGACCCATAATTGGGCACCATGAACAGGTTTTTTATCTACAGCAATAGGTAACAAAGTTAAAGATGCAACTGGCAGATGCAATAGCTAGAATTCAGGTTCTTGAAGGACCTGGCAAGCAGGCAGTAATTGATGAGGTTGTAAAGTCTTGCAAGGCTTCCCCCCCTACCCCCCAGCTAGTCTCTACAGTCAAAGATCTAGTTCACACTGAAGTGCAGACCGCTAAGAAGGAAGTGTTTGTACCAAAGTAAATAAAGCTAACATTCAGGAGGAGATTAAAGAACACGCAGCTAGACGTGATAATGCCTTGAAGATAAGAACAGGGGGGCTTCCTGAAGGAAGGTATAAAGAAGAGGACTCTTTCAGTGACACTATAGCACATGTCAAAGCAGCCATGTGTAACATTGATTGGATGGTTGACAAGGGTGATGATGTCGATGACGAGGATGAAGCCAGACCAACTCAAATCTCACAATCTCAAGGTCATGCTATCATTGCGCTCAACTCACGCGATCTACGTATCAAGCTTCTCTGACAATCTTATTAATTGAAAGGAACTAAGATATGGATAGCTTAGGAACTTACATGAGCTCAACTAAAAAATAAGGCAACAGAATAGCTAAGGTCAAGGCTGCTAGGAAGGATGGAAAATGGTCACTATATCAGCAGTACTAGAGAGGTTTTTACGTCCCATAGACCTGTTGGTCTTCCGTGGACATTTATATACTCTCTCTATCTATCTAGTTATCTATCTATTTATCTATCTATCTATCGGAGCTGCCATGTGCCGTCCCTAAACTGATGTATTAGTTGGTTCTGTGATGTCCCATAGCTTTTGTGGATGTTAACTCTCTCTCTCTCTCTCTCTCTCTCTCTCTCTCTCTCTCTCGCGACAATGTCACTACATACAAATATTTAGGGCTGGAATTTGCAGACACTTACAAGTGGAATGCATGTGTGGAAAGAAGAATCCTGGGAGCTTTCAAAGCTTTATATAGCTTCCAAAACAAGTACAGAAAGGCACACTTATGGAACTGGGAAATGAGAAAGTTTTTGTATACCATGCTCGTACAAACAACGGTCCTTTATGGGTGGCACCTGGGCTCTCTAGGGCCTACTAGAACCGAATAGAGACTTTGCATAAACGATTTCTCATACGGGAGTTAGGGGTGAAGGCACAATCACCATACCCCATCTTGTTGTCAGAGACAGGTATGATACCTCTCAAAGGAGAGGCATTGTGCCAATTCATGGCATACCTCAACAAAGTTGGAAAGATGGACACCAATAGGATACCACACAAAGCAATGGAAGCTACGTGAATCGTTGGATGGCACAAAGAGGAGCTGAAATGGATGGAATTATGGGGTATAACCGCTGCTGATATCCCCAAAGATGCATGTGAAATCAGGGAGTTAGTAACGCAAAGAATGCTACAGAAGCTATGGCAAGAACCGGGGGTAAAAATGCAGTTTTTGTTGGGATATCTCAAGGTGTATGCCTCAGGCACACCTTGGTTTCTATGTGTGAGTGCTAGAGGCACAGTTAGGTGCCCATAAGCACAGTTAGGTGGTGGAAAGCCACATAGGATGATTGAGAGAATCTAGGAGCAGATTGAGGAGATGATTGTGGAGCTCTGAAGTCATCAGTGATGTCAGTGAGCATGTAAGAGGTGCCTACATAAGGACCTCACTCTTCTTCATTCCATAATGCAAGTATTCTGAATTTGTGTCCACTCGACTCTTTCCTTTCAGTTTACCAACATGGTATCAGAGCCCTTTGATCCCCCTTGAGCCCATTTCTGCCACATCATCTTCTTCTTCTTCTTCATCTTCACCATTTCTCCTCTTTCTTCCCAAATCTTGCTAAAGCCTGTGCTCCCTCAGTTCTCCGCCATTCTCCAAGCCCTTCCTGCTGGAGATACCCCTCGTTTGGGCGAACCTCCACCTGCAAGCAATTGAAAAAAAAACGTCTCTGCTGGCTGCCATTCTCCAAACAGTGCATTTTTTCGTCATTCTTCTGTTGCAAAATACTCCCTGCTTGCTGCGCCATTGCTCGAGCCCTCTTAGGAGTAGATGGGCGACCTCAAGACGAACATTTTGAGTCATTTTTCAGCTCATTTGGTTCAGTAACGAAGGAGAAATCGTCAAAACTCAGGTTCAGCCTGCAGCAACTCCCCTGGGCAAAACGACGCGCCATTTCGCCCAACCTCTGTGCTGGATCTTCTCTGGTATATGAGCTTTCTTTTGCTTCAGAAAGCCCTCTTTTCCTTGCTTTGAAGAGTGAGATACAAGCCCTCCAAGTTCAGTCTTTTGATTTTGACAGTTTTGACAAGTTTTTGAAGATGATGCTACATAAGATGCTACTCTAGCATTTCTGAGTTTTTGAAGTTTTCAATAACATCAGTACAACTGTGGCTTCAGCTTTGCTTTGAGTTGCTATACCTGGTTTTGATTGGAAAGCTTTCATTTTAGCCACCTCTATGAAGCATGTAAGAAAAAGCATCATTGATTGAATTTTGGTCACTAGTCTTTGCTACATTAAATGCTTATATTTGGAAGCCTTTCAGTTGTTATTCTAGCCTTGTAAGAGAGAAGACACTGCCCAATACCTGGGTTAGACCCTCTCATGGCTACCATATTGAATATAGATAAGTTCAATGGAAAGGGCTTCCACACATGGCAGATGAAGGTGAAATTTGCATTGATGAGGGAAAACCTCTGGGGACTTGTCAAACGGACTTCAGCCTCTTCTTCTACAGCCTCCAATGCTGGAGAATCCTCAGCTCCGACACTCCTTGCAAGGGATCCCGCTAGAGAGGAGAAAGCATATGGTATCATTGCTCTTGCTTTAGGAGATGATTATATTCATCACATCTCTGACTTAGAGTCTCCTTCAGAAGCTTGGCAGAAGCTTGACATGATTTTTTGTGCTAGCTCTCACATCTCTAAATTATCACTTAAAATCTCTTTCTTTGAATTGAAAATGGTTAGTGGCACTCCTTTGGCAGCCCATGTCAATTACATGCGGAGTCTTATGACTCAACTTGCTTCTATTAACTCTCCTATCACTACAAATGATGCTATGGCAGTGTTACTTAAGAGTATGCCTGAAGATTATGATTATATTGTTACCACTTTGAAAAATCTTCCTAATCCTAATCTTGAAGGTATTATCTCTGCTCTCCAAGAAGAAGAAAGGCACATGGAGCTCAGGAAAGGCAATGACACAGCTTATGCTGTAAAAATCCAGAAGGGCAAGTTTACACCTTGCAATCATTGTGGAAAGACAAATCACCTTTCAAAGGACTACTTCAAAATCAATCCATGCAAACACTGTGGCAAAAACAATCATCATGAGAAGTTTCGCAGAGCCAAAGCAAAGACAGAAAATGCCAATCTACTTTCAGTTGATGTGCCTCCACAAGATGAGGCATCCTTTGAAGATTATGCATTTTATATCATCTCTATGTATGCTCCAGATCTCTCTTTTTATGTTGAGTCAAGGTACTCAGCCTGGATAGTCCTCCAAGATGAATGAAATAAACTATTGTGTTTTGTGTGTTTTGTAAACACATCTGGTCACCTTATGATGTAGGCCATGTGTATGTGTTTTGCTCCATGGTACCTCCTGCAGACATTGTGTGCATGTACATGCAGGGGAGATAACCATTGGAAGGTCTTTTTGTATCCCTTTTGTTTACCTTACACCCATGGGAACCCTTGCTAGCTTGAGATCCTAGCCATTGATAGATCCATGACCACCATGAGATGGCATGAGACACCTTGTGCTAGCTGTATCCTTGACATAGCCTGAGGCATTCCCTTGAGGGGGGGTTTGTTGGGATATCTCAAGGTGTATGCCTCAGGCACACCTTGGTTTCTATGTGTGCGTACTAGAGGCACAGTTAGGTGCCCATAAGCACAGTTAGGTGGTGGAAAGCCACATAGGATGATTGAGAGAATCTAGGAGCAGATTGAGGAGATGATTGTGGAGCTCTGAAGTCATCAGTGATGTCAATGAGCATGTAAGAGGTGCCTACATAAGGACCTCACTCTTCTTCATTCCATAATGCAAGTATTCTGAATTTGTGTCCACTCGACTCTTTCCTTTCAGTTTACCAACAGTTTTACAAGCAACCAGCTCACATGATCTCAAGGTGGAGAGGGGAAGATGGGCAAGACCTAGGGTACCAAGAGAGGAAAGAATATGTAAAATCTGCCCCGCAGGAGAAGTACAAAATGAGCAGCATGTACTCCTAACATGTCGAGCATAACAAATCAGAGAATGTTATGGGGGCAATAGAAGCAACCTGAAGTCCCTACTAGAGTGGCCAGCCAAAGAGCTAGGCAACTACATAAAGGAAATTTTAGAATATCGCAACAAAGTACTTGGTCTAGCACACAGGCTAGCACAACAAGTACTCAATGCATAGCACATTTATGCTTTTATTTATGCTATTTTCTTTCAATGGATGTAAACAATCACTACTTATTGATAGTGATCACTATCTCATAGATCCTGAAGGGTCTCACCAGGACATTAATACAATCATATCATATCATCTCTCTCTCTCTCTCTCTCTCTCTCTCTCTCTCTCTCATTCCAATCCCTTTTCTTGTCTCTCTTCCCCTTCTGGCTGCTCATTTCTCCTAATAGCCTTTGCTTTGGGATCTACTGCCCTCGGGAGATGAACCCTTAATTTGCTATTCTGGTTTGTGAGCTGAGGGTCACTGTGTACTGCCGAAAGCCTGGACAAGGGGTAGGTGCGATGGTAGAGCTCACCCCTCTTACAAGGACAAGGACAAGGGGTACGGTCATTTTGACCCTCTTTTGATTTTCATTTTGCAATTTCTGAAGGCTTGTTGTTGCATTTTGTTGTTCGAAGTTCCCCCCTTGTCCATTCAAGCTGTGGATAGACACCCAGTGACAGAGGGTGTGCCTAGATTGGTGCCAGAAAGAAAGAAAGAAAGAAAGTTTATTAAAGTCTTCGGAAGACCGATGGGTCTATGAGACTGTGAAAATCTTGATACAACGAGCTGTGGTAGTGGAGCTACTAAACGAGCATCCATACCAATGCAAAAAATGCAAAAAATGCAGAATGGCAGTACTAAGTCTTAAGTACAACATAGTCATGTCGATGTTCGACTATATATCAATCTCAGCATCATCATCAATATCATCATCATCCCCAACAACAGCAAGATATCAAGATGGATGAGGCAGTGGAGGCATGAAGTCGACAATAGAGTGTTGTTGGCCACTCAGAGGTGCAGCCTTGGCACGTCTCCTGGTCGTAGCTCTGCGTCTAACCAGGGCTACTGTGACCCCCGTCGGTCGGGCTCCAACTCTAAACAAGGAGGGGATGTCTCCAAGTGTGATCTGTGTGTCGACCCTTTGTCTGAGCTGTCGGGTCACGGGCTATGGGTCACGGTCATGTCGAGGCCTCGTCTCGTTGGGGTCCATGTGATCTAGCTGAAAGAACTCCGTGATAGAGCTCTGAGAGGGATCAACCGAGGAAGAAGTCTGCTCCTGTCTCCGTGCTTCAGAGTATCCTCTCGCGGTGTCTAAGTGCCTCATGAATGAAACCTGCCAAACACCGCTAGTCTTGGTAGGAGAGGAAATGGGCTAAAATCCCATAACTATCTCTGAAGAGGCAGTGGAAACGTCCTCGGATCTCATAGTACACAGGACACCTGAAGATGAAATGCTCCTCTGTCTCAACCTCCTGTATGTCACATAGTGTGCATATGCGCCGCTCCCTGAGTAGTCGCTCTGCTCTGCCGCTCTCGATGCGAAGTCTGTGTGAAGAGACCCAGAACTGCCCAAGAGAGATCCTCGTCGAGTGGGGTAGGTGAATCTGTGTGTATCCAGGTGGGTCAATGAAACCCTCCGCTGTGATATGTAAGAAGTGATCTCTGTAGAAGCTAAGCTTCACTGGGAGTTCACTCGGTTCCAACCAGGTCTGAAAAGTGTGTAGCTATAGTAGATCCTCACGGATAACCTGGTTGACCTCGTGTGATTAGAGGGGAGAGAACAGAGCATCCATGATGTACTAGAAGGGAGGTAGTCTATCCATGTGGAGCCCCAATCGCTCAAACCATCTCTCTGTACGTGCATGCCAGGACCTCTGATCTCCTCTTGCTGCAAGTGCCATAGAAGAGGATAGAGCTATCCATGGTAGCCTGCTACGCCCCAAGGTATAGTCCCCATATTCCCTAACTCGGTACAGATATGTGATGACCTAAAATGCAGCATCTAGCTGTAAAGGGGGTGACCCAAACTCAGCTTGAATGATCTGGTGAGGAACGGATGACTTACCACGAATCATCCGTGATAGCATGAGAACCTGTAGCTGCTCCACACGGGCCCACTCTGTATCCGACAAGTCTGGCCCCCAACAAGGACTGCCGTACATCCCCGCTGGGCGAGCCAAGGAGTCAAAAAGCAACCCCTTGGTGCGTGGATCCTGAAAGTGTGAGCGGAAGCATTGCCTCTCTAGCCTGGCCAATGAGGCATACCCTCTACTCAAGTGTGCCTGCATCGCGGGTCTCATAGTGAAGCTCGGTCCGGAGAAGATAACCCCAAGATAAGTGTATGATGAAACTATCTCAACAGATAACCCCGCAAATGTGAACTGCTCCTGACGCATGATGGCTCGAGATGTATTGAAGATCATGACCTTGGTTTTACCCAGGTTGACTTTCAAATCATGAGACTCACAAAAGGACTGTAGTGCGTCTAGGTGTCTCTGAAGCCCCTTTGCTGAGGAAGACAAGAGGAGCAGTGTGTAGATTTCATCCTGTTTTGAGATCACGTGTGTAGTTTCACACCTGTGTTGATGCAATCTCGCCCTGAGAGACTGGACATTGGCTTGTGGGATTGCCAAACCCTGTGTAGCAAGCTGGATGCCTTGTGGAATGCCTGGATATCTTTGCAGTGGACACAAACAATGGGAAATGCCTTAGCCTTGGCCTGGCAGTTGGGAACTAGTGTGTGCACTGGAATCTGATGCAGGTTGAGGCCAAGCATTGGCTTTGATAGAATAATTGCAAAAGTACAGCACAAGGGTGAGCCCTTGTGATAAAGCAAATTCCTTTTTCCAAAGAATTAAATAAATACCAAAGGGACGCCAAAGCATTTGGGACTAGTTGGTGTCTCGTGTCTGGTTACTGAGTAGGGGCACTCTAGCCTCCCTTTCAGCCTTTTCAGAGTTGTTTCTAAGTTGTGATTAATTAATGGAAGTGGCTAGAAATGATACAATGTGGTTGTGAATGGTGTGAATGCTAAGTCAGTTAAGGTTTACTGCCCTTTAGATTTCTGAAGACTGGTTTCAGCCTCGTGGCTAAGCCAAGCAGGCAAAGCCAGTTGAGACTCCTTCTACCACCACTGGGGCAAAAAGAAAAGTAACTCCAATGACAATCAGGCTTGGTTGAAATCTTCTTTGACCCCAAAGCAAAAAGAGAAAGCGAGGAGAGAAGGCTTGTGCTTTGGATGCCTTCAGCCTCATCAATATAAAGATTGTTCATGAAACAAGGGTCGTCGGATGACCGAGATGGTGATTTTAAAGTGCGATGTGGAGATAGAGGGAAGTCCCAGAGCCGAATAGATGCGGATTCAGCTAGCGGGATCTTCTCGGAGGTCAGTAGCTATTTTATTATGCGCGCCTATTGCTACGTTAGTAAACAATGCACCTAATAATATCCTATCTAAGCCCGCAACAACGGGATATACGGCCTTTAGCGATACGGAGTTAATTTAGATGAAAGGGCCGGAGAACCATGATGAATGATCATTGTGTTATTTGACTCAGCATCAACGCATAATGTAATTAACTCCAAGCTCATTAAGAGGCTGAAATTAAAGACTAGTCCGTCTAACTATGCATATACGGTCAGGATGACAGATGGAAGTTCAACTGAAGTATGGGATCAAAGGGTTACCCAATTGGAACTTTGAATTCAGGACCCCATGCGGAGAAGTTGGATTTCGAAATGACCAAGCTTGCTCAAGCAAATATAAGGCTTGGCATTCTAAGAAGATTCCGGCCATTGATTAGAAAAAGCACATTTATCAATTCAAGATGAACGATGTGATGTATGTCTTGAGAGGTGAAAAAGATTTACCATAGGGACCGTTAGTTTCAGTAATGTTAGTTTGAAAAACTCAAGAAGAGTTTTTGTTTCTTTGTATGACATCAGTAGAGTCAATTGATGGTCCATCGACTACCACTGATGCTGCCCAAGATGGGGAGATGGCCAAGTTGGCTGATCAGATTGCAGAGTTCTCTGACTGTTTTAGGGATGAGTTGCCTTATGGATTACCTTTGGAGCAAAATGTTCAGCATAAGATTGAACTTATCCTGGGGGCAGAATCTGTAAATAGGCCTCCAAATAGGTTAAGTTTTATTCAAGAAGCTGAGGTGCGAAGGCCATTGGAGGAATACCTCGAGCTAGGGCAGATTCCGGGCAATTTCTCACCTTTTTCTTCGCCAATGATATTGAAGAAAAAGAAAGACGATACTTTCTGTCTCTGTATAGATTACAGAGCACTGAATAATATCACTATTGAGCATAGGTATCCCGGATCTCATGGCTCGGATCGACAACTTTTACATGGAGCCATAATTTTCAGCAAGATAGATCTTAAGTGTGACTATCATCAGATCCGCATTAGAGCCAAGGATGTGCATAAAACTGCTTTTAGAAGCTGGGCATTATGAGTTTTTGCTAATGCCGTTGGACTTACCAATGCTCCAACTACATTCATCATGCGTATGAATTATTTATTACGCCCGTATATCGCCGAGTTTGTAGTACATTTTATTGATGACATCCTTGTTTTCAGCGAAAGTATTGCTGAGCATCGCGAACACTTAAGAATAGTGTTCAATACTTTGAGGAAAGCCAGTCTGTATGTAAATAAAAAGAAAATTGTTATGTCCATGATAAGAGTTGAATATTTAGAATTCATTATTACACCTGAGGGAGTAGAAATGGATCCAAAGAAAGTGGGTGCGATACTGACTCCGCCTATTCCTCAAAGTTTTACCACTTTGCGATCATTCTTGGGATTTGTCCAATTTTATCGAAGGCATATCAAAGGATATTCCAAGATATATCGCCATTGCCTGATTTCACCTCAGATAAAGTACCTTTTATATGGGGACAGAATCAACAAGAAAGTTTTAATGCCATAAAACAAGCTGTGGTCTCAGGACCGTTGTTAAAAATAGTTGATCCCTAGAAACCGTTTTTCATAGAAACTGATGCAAGTGGCGTAGCGGTAGAAGCAATTCTCCTCCGGAGGAAAGGCCAGAGCCTTTGAAAGCAAAAAGCTTTCCCCGTCTCAACGAAATTGGCCAACTCATCAATTAGAGTTGTATGTTGTTGTCCATGCTTTGAAAACATGGAGATATTATTTATATGGTTCAGATTTCTATGTAGATGTAGATCATGATACTCTAAAATTTATATTTAAAAAAGTTTTTGCACCCAAGTGACTCATTAATCAAGGGTGTTGTCTTGTTTCAGGAGAAGTGCAAATCAACAAGAATCCTAGACCAAGGAACAATGCAAGTACGCAAACAAAAGATACCCATGATGTTGGTTGCATGGCATGGTCCGTCTCTATCTGAGGCTAGCTGGGAATTCGTGTACCAGATGTGAAGAGCATTCCTAGATTTCATCATCAAGGACGCTGATGCCTGAAGAGGAAAGGAATGTTATACTCTAGCTTAGGTAACATGATTGTGGAAGGGTCAATCGATATTCTCCTTTAGAGGACCGTCTTGTCTAATACATTTATTGTGCTTCATGTATATTGGTCAAAGGAGTCATTGTCAAGGTCCTTGATAAGGGTGGTTTAGCAATGACTAGTTGGTTCCAAGGCTAGGAGCCCAAATGCACCTACTTAAGAAAAATGCCTACGGGCAATTGGCTTACAAGGGTCCCAAGAGAGGGGTTAAATGGTGCATTTAGAGAAGGTTCAAATTTGTGACATGTGGCAGGAATCATCTAGGGATCTGAGGGCTCTGGAAAAGCTGTGTGAGGAAAAATGGACGTGAGTATCTTGAGAAGTAGCTTGACCGGGGAATTGGCTGGGTGGATTATCTTTGCGCCATCACCAATGATTGGATGATATAATAGTTTGTACATTTCATAAGAAGGCTTTCTTCTCGAGGAAATCAAGGACGAATGGTAAGTCCCTGAAGTGTATCTATTGCAAGAGGCTTGGACATATGAAGGGTCGCTACTTCAAGAAAATGGCAAAGGAACAATCAAAGGAGCATCCAAACCTGCTTGCAAAGTAGAGTGATGAAGACAAAGATGAAGCTGGACCCTCTACTATCCCTGAGGAGAAAGCTCTCACTACAGATGTCTCGGCTTTACCTCTTTCAGAAGAAATAGACGATGAATGGGCTTTCTAAAGTCATGTGTTTGTCAAATACTCTGTCTTGGGTAGTCTCCAAAAACGAATGTAATAAATTGAGTATGTATTTGTGTGCCTTATTTCATAAAAGGCTCCACCATTCCATGTGCCCAGTTAGGAGACAGGGGGTTGTTTTGGAGCTTTGTCTTGATAGTTTTCCCATATCAAGTCTGATCGAGTCTCAGGATGTTGGTGCATTTCCCTACACCTATGAACTAATCATGCATCCATGCTTAGACGTAAGCCTTTGATCATGTTGAATCTTGAGCCATGAGAGTGCTTAGTTCACCCTTGAATCATGCTCAGATTTTAGCCTCTGAGATCGCATGGGACACACAGCCAAGATCTCACCATCATGTTTATCCTTTGAAGCCACTCACCCTAGCTCCAAAGGGGGGTTTGTTGGATATCAGAGTCCTAGAGTGTGAGTGTCCTAACGTTGTGTGGGTGTAAAGTGTCCTAAAGTCCACTTGTCCTTTGGGTGGTTGTAGGGTCAATTGACCTTAGATTTTATTCCTTTTGTGTGGGACATCCATGTGAGGTCAGGAGATATTCTCCACTGACCTCATCTATGATGCAGTAAGTGAGGCTTGCCTATACTATAAATGAGGCTTTGTACTTGCTAGATCTTATCCATCACATCAATCATTGCTTCTCCCCCTATGCCCATCATGTCATTGCTTGTTTCCATCTCCCTCTCACCATGCAATCAGCCATACTATGGAGCGGGTTTGTTGCCACATTTTCCTTGGTATGAGCCTTATTATAGGTAGGACATTTAGTATTGTTAGTCCTATCTAGGGTTACGACACTTAGGACACTAGTCCTAAGATAGGCCATATATGGCTGTACTTTTCATCTATTCATCATTCTTGCAAGTACATTCGAGCTGTTTCCTGCTCCTTTTCTCCTACTCAACACATGGATCGAGACGTCATAGAGCGATGTCGCATGTGTGTGCCAGACACCTAGGTCCGTAATGGGGACAAGTGGCTTACCCTTAGAGAGAAGCTCCCATGCAATGGTGAAGCCCCATCCTCAGAAAGAATGGATCACATCATCCAATGTATGTGAGAGGACAGCCTGCCACTTATCGATATGTAAGACAGCGTGATATCCAATGTGCCTCGAACGTCATCAAGTGCCCCTAAGCCTGCGTGCGTATGAGGTGAAATCTCTTCTCTCAACACTCAGTATCAAACCATGGGCATCTTTCAACTGGTGGGCATGCTGCAGACCGAGACGTAGGGAATGATCTGGCGGCAGCATCCTAAACCACCGGGGTGCCTAAGGCATCAGCATCATATTCAAGGGAGATCAATAGCTCATGAGATAGGTGGCTCACATAGATCACACCAAGGTCATGATCAAAGTGTATCTAGACATGGGTGTGGAAAGAGGCAACACATCCTATGTCTAGCATGGTAATCAAGATGTTGAATGCCAAGTAGGAGTGGTCGAGTAGGGGGGGAGAGACTATAAAATCATGTACTCACGACACAAGGTTGGAAACCCATCAAGTAGTCCGTTGGACTTGTCCCCCTTTCATGTAGGAAACAAGTGAGCCCTCTAGATAATGGCCATCTCTGAAGAGTGCCACAGAATCGATACGACGTTTCTTAGCAAGAGGCCCCGACCCTACTTGTTGGAGTTAGCCTTTTCATGTTTGGAATTGCCAGCTCGATGGTTCTTACGATTGTTTTTCCTCTTCCGCTTTCCACTTTGTAAGTCCAGCAAAAATCCCATATCCTTGTGTCAAAAGGTATTATCATAAATCTTCACAAAGTAGATAGCCTAATCCAATGTCTCTCACTAGTTCCTTTGGATTTCGTTCTTATAATCCTTTGGCAAACTATTTACAAAGAATAAGCGTATCATTTGTTGAGTGAAGTCGAAACTTTTTGCAGTGATGTCCCAAAAGTCTTGGATGTATGATTCCAGTGATTTGGTTTCCTTTGTCAAGTTTTGGAGCTTCCGAAATTTGTCGTATTCATCAGGTTCTTGAAGGAAATCTTTCATGAAGACTGCACAAAATTCAGTCCAAGATGTAGCTGCAGAAGGCTTGGCCTTCAATTCCCACCACCATGTATATTTCAAGGGCTGCCCGAATATTGTCGAGATAATCAATAATGGAAAACTGTGCCCCCCCACCTGTTCAACCACGAACGAACATACTCGGGCGTTCTCTCCTTTTTCTCCCCTGAATATATCTCAAGAGAAAAGGAGGGCATACCTTGTGAGCAACCTGAGTTGTTGCAAAACCAGGAGCGGCGTCAATCTAGACTACCTGCATCTAAAACCTGAGCGGCGTCAATCTAGACTACCTGCACCTGTGGTGGTGCAGAAGGTCTAAGAGCTGTAGCCTGAACAAAAAGTTGCTAGAAAGAGGACATGAGACTGATCAAGAATCACAACCTTTCACTCTTTGCAAGAATTGCTTGAAATTGGCAAGCTAAAGCTCCGAGAGATCAGCTAGGAGTAGAAATGGTTCGTTGAGCATTCAATTCCAACCAAGAGAGGGACATTTGGAGGAATATATAGTAGTGTATGGGCGTTGGAAATGGGCTGGAAGAGAAGCTGGTTGGTGAAATAACGGGAGAAAAGTAGACGCATACATGGACTGCATGGTGGACATATAGTCCACCTCCGCATATTCCTTTCCTATATATACCTTTGTGGACATCTATAGTCCACCTCCACATATTCCTTTCAGCCCTATCTAGGCTTAAATAAAATCTAGCCTAACCTCACGAACTTCGCCCCAATTTTGGCCTTTATTACACCATTCCTGACATCACAAACAGGGTAAACAAGCTTCTTTAATTTGAAGTGACAGAAATCTACTTTCCTATGGCTATCAGCAGTTCACATGCATAACCACGTGTACCCATTAGTATTTGCCTCTTCATACAAAAACCAACAGTGCTGCATCATAAGACTCTCCAAACCAGAATGGAGTCAACCCTTACAAAGGCTTGCAAGACAGAACATCGTAAACCAAACGCCATCAGAAATGTTCAAAAAATAAATATGCTTCCTCACTCATAAAGCCAGTAAACACAGGAGTGAAAATCTAACATGTTTGGACAGTTTCAGGAATTCAAAGAAAAATGAATTGAACATACCATAAACAGAGAACATGCTGTTCATAACACCTGCAACGAACAACAAACAGCTTCAAGAGGACAGATAATTAGAATTGAGAAACAAAACCCAACCTTTCAAAACCTAAATCTGAAACTCCTTACCAATAAACAGAATGACGTATCTTAAGAGATGAATTTTTGTCGTCTCTTGCAGTACCCAAACAACACCTATGAAGACCAGGAAACCTTCCAAGAACATGGATAAACAACAACATAAGACGGCAAACTCGAAACACAAAAAATGATGATAAGTTTACCACATGTCTGTGCACGTATACATAAGTGCACATGCACACACAAAAGAATTGAGTGTCCAAGGAAATATGCATAGATAAAAGCATATAAACAGATGGATATGTGTGTCTCTGTGTCTACCTCAGTGTATGTAAATGTTTTGCTCTTTCAAATGCACAAATGTGCTCTTATACACAACATACACTTATGAAAGAATATACTCAGAAGCAACAATGTCTCGATGAAATTTTCGGTACATGAATCCACAAAACGGAAATTCATCGGGTGACATACCAATGCAAAGGCCCCGGAGAAACCACTGTTACACATGTATAACAGCCAATCAGAACAGTAACAACATCAAATAAGATTCAGAAACCACCTTAGAAGTTTCACTGTTTTGGTAATTTAAATGCGTAAAAGAACACACCTTACTAAGATGATAAAGAGGAGGGGCAGATGAAATTACATTTTTGGCAATAAGCAGTACCACTAGCAATGCCACAACAAGGCAAGCTGCAGCAATTCTAGCTGTCAGCAATTCAGTTGATGACAGCACAAGCACCATGCCCCAAAATGAGGATCCAAGATCTACCATAGCCAATACAAGACGTAATTCTGTAGAAGTTAGAGGCAAACAAATAATAGATTACAACAAGATCCAAATGGCAAATTACATTTCAAAGAGCAAACTTAAACCAGAATAGAGTGAGTATTTTGAAGAGTACAGCCGGCAGGCAGAATCAACCAAGGCATTCCTCCTCGCGTGATTGTTGCACCGCCTTCATTTGCATTCACTTTTATTCCCTCAACCTATTAAAAGGATATTATCCTTCATTTACTAAACTTACAGGTCCTCTCTCTCTCTCTCTCTCTCTCTCTCTCTCTCTCTCAAAATGATTAAGGAATAGCAATCATTAAGGAGTTTAAATCAAAACCAAAAGACTCTCAGTCTTTAAATGATGTAAGGCCGACTATTTGGTTTTTTTTTTCCAGGACATAATCTAGGTACTCTAAATAAGTGGAGTTGCTTTATGCACTCTTAGGGAGCTGCCATGTGCCCTCCCTAAACTGATGTACTGGTTGGCTTTTCTATTGTCCCATAGACCTTTGGTCTCCCGTGGACATTAATAGACTCTCTCTCTCTCTCTCTCTCTCTCTCTCTCTCTCTCTATAAAATACAATTCTACAAACCGACATTAACTCAATGGACAGCTATGGGATGCAGAAATACCTCTAGGAAGACATATCAATCTTTAAAAGGCATCTAATCTGCAAAATCAGAACCAGTTCACATGATCTAGAGATGGAGAGGGGCAGGTGGGCAAGACCAAGAATACCCAAAGAAGAAAGGATCTGCAAAATCTGCCCCACAAGGGAGGTAGAAAATGAGCAGCATGGACTCCTAAAATGTAGAGCCTAGGCCTACACACAAATCAGAGACTGTTATGGGGACAACCGAAATAGCTTGAAAATTCTGCAGGAGCAGCCAGCAAAAAACTAGGAAGCTACATAAAAAGAAGTCTTAGAACACCGCAACAAAGTACTAGGGCCAGATGTAAGGGATCACTATTAGTTAATTGTGATCACCAGTCCCATAGATCCTGAAGGGTCTCAAGCAGACTTAGATAGAATCCTCTCTCTCTCTCTCTCCCCCCTTGCATTGGATGCAGCGTTTCAGTCGGTCGTGTATTTGCATAGGGTTAGGGAGTTTGGAGACTCAGCAGCAGGCAGAGCTCGGTTGCCATGGTTAGCACTTGCATCTTCTATGGAGTTGGCACGATCTGGGGCCCGATACTGCTGGTACTTCAGACTCACTAGGTGGCTCACATCTCTTGGACTAGACATGGATAGACTGCCTCCCTTCCGATACAGCATAGATGCCCCTCATCTCGAGTTGACTCGCCACGAGCTTAGCCAGGTCACGAGAGCAGACTTGCTGCAGCTTCATACGTATCGCACTTGGATTTATCCCACGCAGCTTCCGACGAAGATGGCCACATATCGTGACCACTTCCTTCGGATCTCAGAGGATGGATTTGTCATTCCACCAGGCTATACAGGTATCCACATGTCCCACTCACTGAGGATTGCCCTTGGCCAGCTTAGAGTCTCTTCGCATCAGCTCGAGATAGAGGCTGGTAGGATGCGACGCATGGAGGATGGACGGCGACCAGGCCGAGAGACCAGGATCTGCCCTTGTTGCACCATGGGAGAGGTGGAGTCAGAGGAGCACTTCATTTGCAGATGCCCGCTATATTATGAGCTCAGAGGTAGATTCCACTGTCTCTTCACGGATGGCTTTGGACCTCTCTCACGAGTGATGGACTACGAGGATCAGCATTGCCTAGCTCTTCATGTCAGGGAGGCCACTATGCTTCGACGAGACTACCTCAGAGACCATCAGCACAGACCGGAGCGTGATAGAGCCCAGCCTGATAGAGCTCAGGCACACGCTATACCAAAGGACAAAGACCAGGAGGAGCACGAGGAGGTCAGAGCTCACACAGGACACATGCCTCCACCCTGTGGATGTACATATGAGATGGTTTGTAGACGCCGCAGGATCTTGTTACATAGGGGACGTACTCGTCGCTTCATCTCCAGACGATCCAGGATGATGGCAGCTTTTCGGAGGAGACTTACTCATGGAGATCTCGCCCCACCAGCCGCTCACCTCACCTTTGCTCAGATTTGTACTCTCATAGCAGGAGGCAGAGTCGATGGACAGGATTTCCAGTATTATTTTGGTTCTCAGACTCCGTGACACCTGGACTAGTATCTTTGCATTGGCATATTGTACTCATCCCCCCATTTTGCACCCAGGGGCGGTTTCCTTGCATCTAGTTTACTTTGTATTTAGGCTCAGATTTGACATTATGTACTTTCACTTGCATTGTATTGCGTAGCACTTAGATGATATTCGATGATGCCTCTTCTTTGTGGCACGTTGATTTTGTGCTATCTTGTATGCAGAGTTCTTGATGTCCCATGGGCCCATTTTGGCCTTTAGTGGACAATAATACACTTTCTTTCTTTCTTTCTTTCTCTCTCTCTCTCTCTCTCTCTCTCTCTCTCTCTCTCTCTCTCCGACTTTAATAGAATCATCTCATATCATAGAGAGAGAGATCTGACAGTCAACCAAGGTTACGATCTTCAACACCTCACGGGCAGTACTTCATCGACACAGCTTCACTTACCGAGGGGAGCCAATTGAGATCGTGCAGTCATACGTCAATTTTTGCAGGGCTAGTTTTGACGATGACTAATACTGTTACGCTCTAGCCGAGGTAGCATGACCTTAGAAGAATCAGTCGACATTTCCCTTAAAAGATCTATGTTTGTAATTATTTGTTTGCGCTTCATGTAAATGATCGGGAGGGAATTAATGTCAAGGTCCTGGGTGAGGGTTGATAGCACCAGACTAGGTGGATCTAAGGCTAAGGGCCTAATGCAAAGAATGTGCCTAGGGGCAAAGGATTTAATCCATCCCAAGAGAGGGGTGAAATGTTGCATTAGGAAGGCCCTATATGGATGACATGTGGCATCTAGATCCATCTAGGGAGATGGGGCTTGTTGAGGCTAGTGAGAGAAGAGAATAGTGATTTTCACGTATGTTTGATTTGGAATTCTCTGTCTGCTTGAAAGCTTCAGCAAGGTTGGCTGGGAGGATATCCATGGTGCTGCTCCCGTGATCTGCAGTAGGAATAGATAGTTAGTGCTTAACATTTGGTATCAGAGCCCAAGGCTAGGAATTCAAGAAGGGATTGACGAACAGCGCGGTGGTCCTCTGGCGCTGGCTTACGAACTGGCCTACGCATCGATCGGCGATGGTGACGCAAAACAGGCGTGGAGCGTGGGTGTGGCAGCTCGACTCACTTATGATCTACGACGCACAGACGGGATCCATGCTGACCTGCAATGTGTTCGACGAATAGTATAGGGGTGATCACGAAATACGACGGAAGGGTGGCTGGTGCCGCTGCCGTGATTGCGACGTAGAGATTGGCGCTGCCCGTGGTCTACGGTAAAGCGATTCGTGAATGAGGGAGACCCTTCGACGAAGATAGTCTATGACTGGCGCCAGATCGACGCAGAGCGCTAGTCGACGGACAAGCTGGACGAACGTCAAACCATCAACCTAATCCCGTAAGGCTGTGACGAAACTTAAGGGTAGATGGACGTATAGCTGTTGGCGCTGCCGTGATTGCGACGGAAGGTTGGCGCTGCCCGTGATCTGGAGCGGACGATAGGCATGGAGCGATAGTCGACGAGCAATTGGCCCGTAATCAGGATTTGGGCAGTGAGCACGTAAGCTGTGATCTGGAGCGGACGACAGACTGGGAGCGCAGAGGTGACGCAGCGGAAGCGTGGTGGCTCGTGTACATCTTCGAGAAGATTTGGGGATGGGCAACCCGTAGCCAGAGAACATCTCGATCAGACATCTACACCTTGGTAGACAAAGGAAGAGGCCACGCAATCCAAGAAGGCTGTGGTGAAATCGTTGATGACCAGGGAGCTCTCTTTGACCTCCATCAATTCCGTGTTTTTTTTTTCTGGACTTTGTCGGTTAATGCTCTGCTTTCATAAACACGATCTTGTGAGTGATCAGCCTGCATGAGGCTTTGATGTTGTAGCAGGGACACATCATGCTTGACGGTATGCCTATGTGCTGCAGTCAGAGTTGTTTGCAGGAGCTTCCCTAGGATAGGGAAAAGCGCCATTTAAGATATATGCCTGTGTCAAATGCCTAGTCAGTGTGCATGTGGGATTGCAGGAATTCCCTAGTATAGGGAATTGTGTCAGAGTGTCAGTACACTGAATTGCGTCAATTTGTAAATACAGTTTTCTAGCGGTGTTTTTTTTTTTTTTTAACCCAAAAAAAAAAACAAAACAAAACAAAACAAAACACCCATTGAACTGAATGGAAGCGGAAGAAGGGGCTTCCAGGAGGAACCCTGGTGAGTCAGGAGTCCGGCCAACCCAGCAGGTGTCGCGCCCAGTAGCTCATACTTTATCTGGCAGGATTGCATTACTGGAGGATGCCTTGCAATAGTTGTTAGCGCAGCAGTTACAGGCCAATGCAGGGCAGTCTAAACTGAGGAGAGCGATACACAGTATGTCTGCCAGACCTTCTCGAGAGGAGAAGGGAAAGGCTCTAATGGAACCGGAGTCTGTCCATGCGGTCGAGCCTAGGAAGGCTAAAGTGCCAAATATTGCCAATTATAGGCCAGAAAAGTATTCTGGTCGGATGAACGACCGTAGCTCCAATGTCATTGAGACCTGGTTACACAAATGGGACCAGGTGTTCGCCATTTGTGAAATCAGAAATGACATCAAGAAGATCCGTGAGGCCACCCACATGTTCAGTGAGGTAGCGGATCGGTGGTGGATTAAACAACAAAAAGATGGTATAGCATCCACTACCTGGGAGGGGTTTAAAAGAGAGTTCTGGAAACACTTCTTACCTCCTGACGAAGCATCCCGAGCTTGGGATCAATATAGGAACCTTCGTCAGAGAAATTTATCAGTGGCAAAATACACTGATAAGTTTCGAGAGAGTGTAATGAAGGTTGACGAACCCCTGCCTCAATCAATCCAAGTGAAAGATTTCATATTTGGATTGAATGATCGAATAAAAATGGAAGTTCGGACTAAGTACGCGAACACGTTAGATGATGCAATAGCCATAGCCCTGAACTATGAAGATGCCAAGGGCAGCAGGCCAAGTGGGTTTGCACAGGTCGGAACCCGGTATGGGTATCCGAAGAAATCTGGGTTTAAGAAGAAATGGACTAGTAGAGGGAGTGGTTCTCAGCCGAGTGGTCAAGCCAAGCAGGCGAAACCGGCTGAAACTCCTAAACCAAGTACCACCATTGGAGTGAAGAGGAAAGTAACCCCAATGGCAGCCCGGGCTTGGTCTAAGTCTCCCTTAAACCCAGAACAAAGGGAAAAAGCGAGGAGAGAAGGCTTATGTTTTAATTGCCTTCAGCCTCATCAGTGGAAGGATTGTCCACGTAACAAAGATCGTCGGATGGCTGAGATGGTGATCTCAGAATGCGACGTGGAGATGGAGGGAAGTCCCAGAGCAGAAGAGATGCAGATTCAGCTAGCGGGATCTTCTCAGAGGTTAGTACCTTGTTTGTTATGTGTGTCTGTTGCTAAGCTAGTGACGAGTGCACCTGATAACATCCTATCTAAGCCTGCAGCAACGGGGTATACAGCCTTTAATGATACGGAGTTAATTGAAATGAAAGGACAAGTGGCCAATCATGATGTCATTGTGTTGTTTGACTCGGCATCAACTCACAATGTGATTAACTCCAAGCTCGTGAAGAGACTGAAATTAAAGACAAGTCCATCTGACTATGCGTATACAGTCAGGATGGTAGATGGAAGTTCAACTGAAGTATGGGACCAAAGGGTTACCTAGTTGGAGCTTCGGATTCAGGACTATGCTAAGAAGCTTGATTTTGAAATGACCAAGCTTGCTCATGCAGATATAGCCCTGGGTATGGCGTGGCATTCTAGGAAGAATCCAGCCATTGATTGGAAAAAGCACTTTGCACAGCATCGGTAGAGCCGGTTGATGATTCTTCGGCTAGCACTGATGTTACGCAAGGTGGTGAGATGGCCAAGCTGGCTAATCTTATAACAGAGGAGTTCTCTGAATGTTTTAGGGATGAACTACCTTATGGGTTACCTCCAGAGCGGAAAGTTCAGCATAAGATTGAACTAATCCTGGGGGCAGAACCTGTAAATAGACCTCCCTATAGAATGAGTTTTACTGAAGAGGCAGAGGTGCGTACACAACTGGAAGGATACCTCAAGTTGGGGCAGATTCAGCCAAGTTTCTCACCTTTTGCTTCGCCAGTGATATTAAAGAAGAAAAAGGATGATACGTTTCGCCTCTGTATAGATTACAGAGCATTGAATAATATCACTGTTAAGCACAGGTATCCGATGGCTCGGATTGATGATTTGCTAGATGCATTACATGGAGCCGTGATTTTCAATAAAATAGATCTTAAGTGTGGCTACCATCAGATCCGGATTAGAGCCGAGGATGTGCATAAAACCGCTTTCAAAAGCAGGTTTGGTCATTATGAGTTTTTTGTAATGCCCTTCGGACTTACCAATGCTCCAGCGACATTCGTCATGCTGATGAACGATTTACTACGTCCGTATATCGGAAAGTTCGTAGTACATTTTATTAACGATATCCTGATATTCAGTAAAAGTATTACTGAGCATCGTGAACACTTAAGAGTAGTGTTTAGTACTTTGAGGAAAGCCAGTCTTTATGTAAATAAAAAGAAAACTATACTGTGTATGGTTAGGCTTGAATATTTAGGATTCATAATTACTCCAGAGGGGATAGAAATGGATCCAAAGAAAGTGGCTGCGATACTAACTTGGCCAATCCCTCAGAGTCTGACCGCGTTGCGATCATTCTTGGGATTTGTCCAGTTTTATAGAAGGCATATCAAAGGATATTCCGAAATAGTATCGCCATTGACTGATCTGACCTCAGATAAAGTACCTTTTATATGGGGACAGAATCAACAAGAAAGTTTTAACACCATAAAACAAGCTGTGATCACGGGACCGGTGTTAAAAATAGTTGATCCCCAGAAACCGTTGTTCCTGGAAACCGATGCAAGTGGCATTGCGGTAGGAGCAGTTCTCCTTCAAGAGGGAAGGCCAGTAGCCTTTGAAAGCAAGAAGCTTTCTCCTTCTCAAAGGAATTGGCCAACTCATGAATTAGAGTTGTATGCAGTTATCCATGCTTTGAAAACATGGAGGCATTATTTGTATGGTTCAGAGTTTTATGTGGATGTGGATCGTGATACTCTGAAACATTTTAGTAAACAGCCTGACTTGAGGGGCCGCCAAGCTAGGTGGGCAGAGCTCATGCGGGAGTTTAATTTAACGATTCGGTATCGAAGAGGAAAAGACAATAAGGTTGCTGATGCATTGTCTCGCATTATGCACAACATGAGTTTCACGGTATTAGAGAGTGCTCTAATGACCGAGATCAGAGAAACTCAAAAGGTGGACAAGTTTATCCAGAGCTTGTGGCCTAAAGCTCATGTGTTTAGACCTGGGGAAAATGAAAAGTATGACCTGGCATCCAAAAAAGGCCAAACTTATGCAAGATATACCATAAGGGATGGTATGCTAGTTAGAAATGGCAAGGTTGTAGTACCTAGTCAGAATGATCTCAGGCAGAGAGTCATTCGATAGTGCCATGATAGCCCATGTGCGGGACATCCAGGAGTCGAGAAGACATGATCTCGTGAAGCGAGATTTCTTTTGGCCAAAGATGAAAAAGCATATTCATGAATATGTGACACGGTGTTTCTCGTGTCAGGTAAGCAAGGCCGAGCGCATCCAACTCATTCCAATCATCCTTAGACATATTTGCAGGCTTAGCTTCAATCCCTGCCAAGGGTTTATGGATGGACTCTCGAGCTCTTCTAGCCCATATTATCATTGTAGGTTGTATCTTACAGATGATGTATATTCTGGTATGGGCTATTTCTGCCTAATTACTTTACTTTCACTGTCATTTTTCAGCAGCAACCTGGGTAGTTTGCTGTTTTAAGAGCAGGGTATGTCACGGGGACGTGAAAAGTGATGTAAGGTATCTTTGTGACTCAACGCATGCTTAACCCAAGGTTAACCATGGTTAAGTGCAGTAATGGTTTGGCCGTGAGGGACTGGCTAGAGGAAGTGCACACTTCCTAGAAGGGTTGCCCAAGGTAGGGCCTCAGACCTGGAAGTTGGGAGAACAAGCCGCCTAAATCTGGCTTCTTCGAGGAAGCTAAGTCCTAAAGATGAGAGGGAGTGGACTGCAGAGAAAGGGAGGCCGTTGTTGGGGGCGGGGGGGGGGAGGGGGAGGGGGGAGACTCAACCATACCCTTGCTCGAGGGCTTCAATTCGGCATCGGGTCACGAGGAGGGATGGGAGGAGAAGGAAGAATCAATTGACGCTGCTATAGCGGAAGGAGGAGAAGAGGAAGGCGGGGAGGAGGTGGAGGGTGGCTGGGCGGTGAGAGTGGCAACAATAGGGGGAGAGAACTGGCCGGGGGGGGGGGGGGGGGGGGAAGATCCACGGTGGAAAGGGAATCAGAGATGTGTGTGGCTGGAGCAGTGACTGCCGAAGCTAAGGGACCACCAAAATCCTACCTTTGCTAAGCTATTGGAGGAGGGGCGGCAAGGGCGGCTGGAGCCGACGGCCAGAAAGCTAAGAGGGGCTGCCAAAACCCCTGATGTTGTGTCGGCTCCTTGGTGCTATGAAACCCTACCACCGGTAGATTTGCTTGCACATCGAAGAAGTCTCCTCCTCCAATGTACAAAGACGGTCTATTGAGGCATCCTCTAACTACTTCCCCTAGGTTCAGAAGGGTTGCCTCACGCTCTGCCTTCGCACACTTCCGAGTCTCATTGACCTTCTACGGTTCTTCAAAGTCTACTTGCAGGCTACCCTGGTCCAGGTCCCCCTAGAAGGCTTCACCCAGGGTATTTAGGACTCCATCCATTGTCCACTACACAATCTCTGGGCGGGCAGCCCTCTGCTCTTGGCAAGGCCGTGGAGAAGTCTTGCCCACACACCTTTGACAATTGTGAGCCAAGCGCCCCATTTGCCTGCACCATGAGCACTAGCCTAGAAGTCCAGAGTTCTCAATGCGCTGTGTGAACTCTCCAACATCAAGAATCTCAACAAAGATATCCTTTGGAAGGGACTCTAGGCTCTCCACAATCAACGTGAGTCTAGGGACTTCGTAATAACGCTGTCGTCTGAGGTTGCTGCTCTACCACTGTGCCAAAAGCTCTCCCAATGGAGTGTGGGATGGTGTGATACTCTCTCGAGAGCTCTAGTAAGAGGAGCGTAATCAAAAACCGAGGCACATGTGTCTTACCCGTGTAGTCAACTGTGAACCCATGGTACTAGCACAAAATGGAGCCAACCAAGTGCGGGCACATTAGGGGGGAGCTCAGCTAGAGAAGAAAGACCCCCCTTCCATAGATGGTACCTCTTGGATGTGGTCTCCATCAAGTGACTGACTCCTTGTGGGTGTGAACCTGACTATCTAGTCCATGACAGCTCTGTCATGAAGTGACTTGATTGTTTTCTTCACCTGGTGCTCGTCTTTTGGGCAGAGAGGAACCTTCATGGTTTGCCATTTGAGCTCCTTTGGCCAGACCAAGGTTGGCCGCCAAGATTCAGTCCTCAAAACGCTGCTGAAAGAGAGGGAAGGAGGGGGGTGGAAAAAGGAGGGAAAAAGGCGAGGGAAAAGAGGGTCAAGAGCCCTCCAAAAGGCTGGCTGGAAGGGCCAGCACAGCAAAAATCCAAGCAGCCAAGAAAGAGGCACGGGCGTCCAACACTAGAAGATACGGGCCGCTCCCAAGTGATGTGAGGAGCACCTTTGAGAAAAACCTTGAAAGGTATCTGAAAAAGGGAAAGCTCAACAACCAGAGCCCTTCGAAAGAAGGCCAGAGAGTGCTCCAGCAAAGCAAGGCTGGCCAACCAATTGAACACGAGCCACCAAGGGAACCTGGTCATTAAGAGATGCCAAAACAGCCGCGATAAGGCCTTAGGTGCAGAGCGGAGCCTAAGAGCTGCTCAAGGGCTGGTGCGGCATCCACGAGCTCCAAATCCGGCAAGAGACGTGACCAGCGGCTGCCAGGCTCCTGAGCTGGCAGGGCAACCTCAAACAGCCACTGGAAAGGTGCCAGGGGATGCAAGAACAAGGTGCGCTGAGGGGCGGCCCTTAGCCTACAATGGCATGGCACAAAAGCTGCCCGCAGGATAGCAAAAACATGATCCGTCAAGGCTTAACAACTTTCTCAGCAAAGCTTGTTGCCGGCAAAAAGCTTGGTGAAGTATAGCATCTTACAATGCACTGGCACGATATCCATATAAATGACAATAACAATACTTTTAACAGTTGAGCAGATAATTGTGTTATAACATGTATCACCATGAGAATGTTTACAAACTTGTCTCATTGGCCTGCAAACCATAGAGTTAGTTGTCGACATAAGGTTAGCAACGCTGGGACATGGAAAGTCTTATATAACAAGGACTCACCCGGCCACAAGAGAGTATACAAGCAATTGCGTGGCTTGCTTCATGCAAGAACACTGTTATAAGCTTGAATGGAGTCAGCACAGGAGTCCGCCAGAGCTGCACAAGAGAAAACAAAACTGCATACATAAGGGTGGCATTTCTTTGCACTCCCTAAGAACTTATAAAATTGTCAAAGCACATCCTTCAAAGCAAATTGTCAAAACTTGACAAAACAATACCAGAACAATTACTGCTTATCAAAGGCCGCACATGGACTACATGTCCCTTGCAAGCTGACCTTGTTACTTAAAACAATTAAATAGAAAAGGCCTCCTGTGACTGCAAGGAAGGTCAAAAGTCAACTAGCATACTGCAAGGATTGCGAACATGAAAGCACCAACAGTCGCTATGAAGACAATCTGGTTGTGATTGCAACAACTGCGGAGTGCCCAGTCTGCCATAGCTGGTTTTTCGACACAGATTGGTGACTCGTGAGCTCTTCCACTATACTGAAAGAAAGCATAAGACAAGTTTAAAGATCTCACTTCATTCCACCAAAATGGCACATTATTATTAAATGCAATGCAATTCATTTGCATTTCACCTGCATATATATTAACAACTTTGTTATGCCTCCTTATGGGAAAGCGAAAGACAAAAATTCTTGGAAAAATTTTCTAAAATTAAGCTATGTCACTTGCAGGAACCAAAAGCTTTGTCAATGAGGACCCTGGCAATACAGCCTGCAGATGCAAATAGGGAAAGTGAAGTATAGAGCTCCAACTTCCATAAAAACTCATCCGTTTCACAAAGGAATATAAAATGCCCTTCCATAGGCACCCCTTTCAGCAAGCAACTCCTTATGCCGATTTACCCCTTCGCTGAGTAAGAGACAAACATGGTGATTACCATGACATCAATACAGTGGCCATTTTAAGTGGCAGGTCTCTTGTAAAAGTCTCTGTTTACTTCATAATAAATGGAACCGCTCAAAACAAATTAATCTTGATGAACTCTGCAAAATGAATTAACTCCTGAAAACCAAGAGCTACCCGAGCCAAAAAAAGATGGTCAATGTGGACCAGGGAAGGATTGGAGGAAAACTTGCATTGCTCTTTTATACTAGAAAACCATTAAAAGTGTCAATGTAAAAGTATGGAGGAGAGAACAACCAAAGGGAGAGGTAGAGAAGAGGGAAAAGGGAAAGAGAGAAAGATGTGTGCACGTGCCCTCGCACTCACGCACATGTGAGGTAGGCACGTGGGTGGGTAGCTGAGTGAGCTGCCATCTAGGTTTTGAAATCTCCCAAGTAACCCAGTGCTTACTAAGATATGAAGCCAACACTAAAAAGGGAAGGGAAAAAGCGTGACTCAATTTGCAACCATTCTGGGTTCTATTCCATGGCATCTCCCCAACAACCACGGAACTATCCTTGACATGAATTTCATCACTTGCAATTTTAGGGGATTGCATGAGCAAGTCTGATAATATCACCAATTTTTCAATAGACACAACACTACACTTACATATAATGATGAATCACTGGGTTGAGACTGGCACCAGGTAATCTGGAAATCCTGGGCATAATACATTGGAAAGATGTCAAGGCACTGATATATATGGAATTGTGGTGAAAGAAAAAAGAAAAAGTAGACTGAAAATTGATTATTTCAAAAACTAGTACTAGAAATTGGTTAAGGACAAATCCAGAAGACATAACAAAATATGCCTTACTTCCCCTTTTTTTGTATCAGGTTTCATGTATGCTTGTATGCATCCTGAACGAGAAGGAAAGCAATTAGAATTATAACTTCTGAAAATACAGGAATGAAAAGTACCTTCCATCACAATAGACAATTTGAACACACCTGGTTAGGTATGTTGCACCATCCATTGTCAATCATGCACAACCTGTGAACAAGTCCCAGCACTCTTGCAACTCAATGAATAGAGAAAACACTCCTGAAAGACCTGGTGAAGGAAATAAGAAAACTCAAGAGTCAGACCGAAATGATGGAAGCCTCGCTTTTTAGGGTGGAAAGCTGAGTTCTGGAGCAAGGGAGGGGAGCACTAGAGGAGGGTTTGGGTTGGAGGGGAGGAGAATGAGAGAGAGAGAGAGAGAGAGAGAGAGAGAGAGAGAGAGAGAGTGAGTGAGAGTCTTTCAACCCCCCAAGAAGAGTGAAAGCACATCAATTCCAGGTAGCAACTGTCGACTATTCATGAAGCATCCATTAGAAAGAAAAGAAAAGAAAGTTGAAATAGAAGTCTCTTTGAAGTACCACTCCTTCCTATGACCAATAACCATGCCTCATATCTATGAATGGTGCCATATTCCCGTACCTTTTTCTTGGACACCTCTTTGCATCCCACATCACTCTTTCCATATGGAAGATCTACAGCTTTCCAAATATACCTTTGTAAGACTAGAATGTATCCAATCGTACAAATTCAGAATTTTGTTGTTCTAAAGTCCAAAATTCTACAAAGAAAATAAAAGAGAAAACGAAAGAGAAGAAAAATGAGCGACGAAATTCTTTTGGAAAACAAAAGGTAGACAAACTTTGCAAGCAAAGCAATGCTTATGTCATCATCAGTGCCCAAGCATAAGCAGCTATACTGGGTTTCCAAATGTTGTTTTTAGTCATAGCTTCCATCTCATGCTCATGGCATATTAGCAATGTGCATGCTTGTTGACCTAGTGAAAGTCTACAGTACTTCCTCATCTAAAACATGCAACATAAGGGCCGCATTAGGACACCCATTTTCCTGCTAGCCTTAATCATTGCCTTCTTGAGCAGCTGTCTAGCCAATCCTAATCTTTCCATCTTGTATTGTCTCCAGATGCCATTTCACTAGCTAAATTTCCTTATGTGATCCCTTAGGCTGCTGTTCCATATCTGGGCTGAGTTTACTGCTCCAATTCTGCTCAGACTTTCCTATTTGTCACTTTTTGGTGTCTGAGAGTGTGAGGGCTTATCTACCTATTTATACATACATACAAAAATACGTAAATATGCATCTTCCCATATGCACACCCTTCACAAATATTTGTGTGGCTGTACTGAATCTTACGCATCCACTTATTTAGCCTTTTCGCCACAGAAAGACCCTTTGAATTCTTTCCACCATAGATCTGTACTGGACTGTTCCACAGTGGAAGATGCATTCTCTCTTCATTACTTCCCCTTAATTTCATGCCACTACCCACAAGTTCATGCTTGAATCCTTTATGCTGATTTCCTTCTTCCTTTTTCAAACGTCAAATCCTTCATCACACATGACTGCAACAGAAAGAAAATTCTTCTGAACCCTGGAATATATCCGACATTCCAGTAGGTAATTCACACGATTTTTCATGTGATGTTAGCACAGGCATTTGCAGCGTTGACCACACCATGTATGGACTTCCATGTGTGGTTTTGGAAGAGGACAGACTGCCCCCTGCGAGCCCTATATATGCCAACCCTCAAGCATCCCACTGGAACCCTTCAAGGGCACACAGGAGCAGGAGGGATGTAGCAGCTATCTAACTGTAGGTAGAGTGCAGCACCTGAACATGCGGAGCATGAGTATGAAATTTAGGTTGTTCTATATTGCTGTGTAATTCCAAATCTCAGTGTTAGCTCATTCATCCACTCTGCTGGTTCATAGATTGGAGAGAGTAGTGAGATCCCTTACCATAACTTTCTACTGCAAGGGTTAGCATAGGCTTGCTGTCCTATTCTCTGAATAGTATCAGAGCCCAAATCTGGTCTACTCCAACTACTGAAGCAAGGAGTCCCTTTGCATGACTGAAGGCAGCTCCAGTTACACTTTGGCCAACTTAGGTGCAGGGCTATATTTCCAAGCTGTGGCTCCCTTGAAATTGCGTTTCTCATGCCTCTTCATCAACTTTGGTGAAAGGGGAAGGTGACGATCAAGAGCCTATGGTCACAAGGAAGATTTGGAACGTCACCATGGGCATGGAGACAACGGACAAAGGACATCACCATTGGGAAGATCCGTAACCTGCATATACAGATGAGGCCGAGTAGTGGTATGACAAGTAAGTATTCCGTGATTATAGTGACGATGACAGATCCCTCATATCCAGCTTGTAGGGACAGCCAAAGCGTTGACTACTCTGAAGGACACTTATGAGACAACAAGAGTGCCCAAAATCCAAAATCAGTTATACCCGCTGGGTGACAGCATTGGGTGAAGGATTATGGTGATCCTTCAGCCACATGTGAAGAGGAAGAGTGGATTGCAGATAGAAGTGCTTCCAAGCACACGTCCAAGTCACACTCTATGGTGACAGTGGGGGACAGCAAATACTTCTGATCTCATTGCTCTCATCAGACAGAGGCTTTGACAGCGATTTCCTACTGTTACTTTTGGCAGATTTTTCTAGTTGTTTGGATTTCATCCCCAGAGACAGGGTTTTGATTTATTTTTCGTATGGGTGCGATATTGGACCCTATGGACTTTATGGATGGATAGAAATCATAGAGTCTTTGGTGATCCACTATTTTCATCCTTTCTTTTTTTCAAACGATCTCTGCAACAATCATTCTACGATTGTTTTCAGACTCGTTTGATTGATCAGGATGTGTATACAGCCTATACTGAGATCTTTTCTTGAGTAGTAGCTACTTCGCTTTTGAAGCAGCTATGAATGTAATTATTCTATAGAAATAAAAGATTTCTTCTCACAAAAAAAAAAAAAGACAGTGGGGGACAGCAAGAGTTGTGGGGTTGGCAACATCTCAATCCTGTCATATGACAAAGAGGTGCCCTCAAATGTCCTTTTGTGTTCTAGGCTTTTGAAAGAACCTACTTTCTGTGAGTGCTTCAACCAAGCCAAAGATGAATGTAGAATTGCCGACCAGGAGGCTACCATCAAGTCAAAAGACACAGGAAAGGTTGTACCACAAAGGAAAGAGAGGGAGGCCTATACAAGATCAGACCTGTGGTAGTCTAGACCAACAGATCACTCTAGATTGAGGCATGATGGGCTTAGGTATATCAGCTAACCCAACTACATCAGCTACTGCAATATTTCAGAGTTATAGGAATTGAGAAGGGGGTGCACTTCCACTAATGGTGGCACTTCATGAATGTTGGTGAAGGAAAGCACACCACATGTGTTACCGGGGGGGAATGATTTACGAGAGGTCCCACACCTAGCCGCACCAACACCTCTATCTCTTCCAAAAAGCCGGTGGGATGAAAGAGAGGGGTCTCAACCCTCTATTATATCCAAGGCCCATAGTCATCCCTAGGGATTACTCAACTGTCCAATTGTACACGGGTCACAAGCGCCAAGGGTGCCCTTCATCCATTACCCATTTTTTTCATCCAAACACACTAAGGGGCAACCAAGGGCCTATAAACACCCCATGGGCTACACGCCTTAGTCAAATCAAAGACCCGTCCGCAAACTTGAGATGACGCAAGACAAATGCATGGATATGATAAACCAAAGCCACCATGTGTCAAAGTCCAACACACCAACCCGAATAAAGACAGCCAGCCGCCAGTGCAAGCGGCCGCCGCCAACACAAGTCGCACTTGAATCTTCTGCTGCAAATCGCGACACTTCACAGCAGTCCGTAATCTGCCCAAAGTCAGCCGCTACCATGTGTTGCATGCGCAACAGCCGCCCTAGATAGGCACAAACAGCCCACTGACATCACTAGCTTTGATACCATGTTTGGTGAAGAAAAAGCGCACCACGTGTCCTGGGGGGCACTGGTTACGAAGGGTCCCACACCCTCGCACCCTAGCCTTGCCAAGCTCTCTCTCTCTCTCTCTCTCTCTCTCTCAAAAAGCCGGGGAGATGAGAGAGGGGTCTCAACCTTCCATTATATCCAAGGCCCATATGGGATTCACGTGTCACAAGCGCCAACGGCACTCTTTATCCATTACCCTTTTTTTTTCCAGGACACCAAGGATAGCCCATATCCAACGATGAATGGGCAAGCAACACCAGTATCTGTCCCCAAAGGAAGCTACACGGCTAGCCAATGCCCCGCTTGAGTTGGTGGACTCTGAAAAGGTAGGGATAGTTGTCAATGTTCTTCTTGCTTTAAAGACCCTCAAGACAGACAAAGGAGCAGAATTCATTGCAGAGTTTTGATGCCTCGTGCTCTTACACGGAGTGCAGCCCTCCCAACAAGTGCGCTGCAGCTTCCGTTCATGTGCTCTTACCGCGCTATACCTGGGAGGGCGGGGGGGAAGGGTGGGTCAAACCACTGTCTATTTTGAAGCGTCACACGGATCATCTTGATCTCCTGGCGTTTTGATTGAGCTGAAGTAAGGGAAAGCCCAGACCCGTCCATTGAATTGAGATCCAAAAATGAGATTGAACATCTACCAAGCACCTAGAATTGGACCGTGACTGCTGTGCGTTCCAGCTTCTCACTATAATTGCGATTTAATGGTGAGAGGAAACAACGATATGAAATTCAGGAGGCCCAGCTGCTGGTTTACCTGTTCACATGCGAGGACACCAAGCAGTGCGGTTGCCAAGACGTCAGGGCTGCAAACGAGCATCCGCGGCAATGCAACAAGTTCAGGCAGACTGAAGAGTAGCTTCAAAAACTATACCTCCCTCTCATTCAGACGTTGACAAAGTCTTCTCAACGAATTCTTCGCTTAAATCTCGGATCGCACTTTGGCGCTGCGGGTCAAGTTTCTCTTTGCCGTACTTGAAGTACACGAGTAGGGTGGGTCTGCACATGGGATCTCAAAAAGCAACCTTGCTAATTTGAGAATGGACTCTTTTGGGGATATTGGCAAACCTTTCTTTTGCATTTGCACATAAAAGCCAAAAGCTTCTTAGCTTTCTTCTTGTCTTACATATATATTCCATGTAAGCACAACTTGCTTTCCCGTTTATGATGGGTTAGAGACCCACTCCTCTCTCTCTCTCACTTGGGATCATAGCCTTTAGTTTCTAAGAATAAATTTAAGGTTTCATTTATAAATCTCAAACTTTGAAGAATTTTAAGAAAATTTGGGAAAAAATATACAAACAAGTTGATTGTCCCAGCGAGATATTGTTCGATCTGATCTTCTAATGGTGTTGTCGTGCGAATGATGTTTAAGAAGCTGTTGAAATCTGGATCTTCTAAGTGCAAGATTGAGACATGCATATGGTGAAATGTAGCGATTCTCCAAAAAGGTGAGTTGTTGATGTGACACTTATGACAATATTCCTTGGGAGCAACTCTGCATTGCATACTGGCAGGAGCTGCTGCACGTCACCAAAAAGAATTAGCTGTCAAACTAACATGTTCATCATTTGACATGTCATCATGGATATTTCATCGATGATGATGGTGTCTGCAGCGAGCAATGTAGAATAGCGATCGTCTGATTTGGAAAGTGTGCTACAAAACATCTCATTCTTCTTTGGAAGTGCGAATTGATGATGGACTGTTGTCGCAAGGCGGGGCTCAAGCGTAGTGCTGCAACACCAGTCGTCTTGCTAACAAGACTATGGACTTCTCATGTAGGACATGATGATAAGTTATGTACTCATGAACATCTTTCCTGACCCAGGTGTGCCGCAAACAATATGCAACCCTATTACTGTCTCAAAAATGTTATTGTAAATAGCTCTTTGATCTTCGATCAAGGTCAAGGTCTGCATCTCCTTGAACTCGTCTAGTAGTTGTAGGATTCTTATGCGACTGATTTCTAGTGTATTGTCGCTTGCATCTTCGCAAATGGTGAGGGAAGTATTGTCGAGCGCTCGTAAAGGACTCTTCTGCAATATCATGTTGGTTAATTATTGTCGTTTTTCATCAACTAGCATATGAATCTTACAGTAAGCTCAGACGAGCGTCTTGATGTCCTGCTCCGTTTGGACGATTCCACGAATGTGACATTCGAGAAAGTACGAACCTGTTCGATTGGATGGAGAGAGTAGTTCATGTTCATTTCTGAAATGGATCCTTTTAAGTAGCTGATTGAAGAAGAAGCCCTCAAAGTGGTGAGCTCGATGGTAGTCAATGAAGCGGACGAGCGGTGCACTTGGATATACATAGTTGTTGAATGAGTCTATCATTGTACCCTGTGTTGTATTGCACCTTCATTCTTTTTGGGGTGTGAATGACTTCCAATATTCATAAAACGTGAGCTGCCCTAGTACGATTGGACGCCCACAATATGTATCGATAGGATGGATTGTTGTAACACAGTAGTTTCGCAAGTACCTTTGTCGAAGCTTGGGCGATGAGGAGTCAATTGAGTATACAGCCTCACTGCGATGAATAGTGGGTAATTGTAAACACGTCAATGTTGCCTTGGTTGGTGATGTTGGTTTGGATAGCACGTATGCGGCAATCATCTTCAGCTTTAATGGATCAAGTGTCTCAAGGCCCAATCGTTTTGCATCTTCAATATTCAAGTTTAGATTTCCTATAGGCTCCGTCTTCATGGCATACTTTAGCAAGTAGTATGAGAGGCCGGTCTTTGTAATTCTCTGAATGTTCATGTGCCCTTGCAATAATAGCAATACTGCAGCATGGTATGGGACCACATTCCGGTGTTGTTGGCTGGGTCGATAGTACATCCATCGATGTGTCTACGGATCTACAGATGCCTTCGTCTCAGGATGGTTGTTGAAAGGAAAACCATACTTGCACTTGGCAGACAGTCGTGGATCGGTCTTGCAAGCGCTATTGCATCTATGCATCTGCTTTCTTTGGACAAGCCTGCATAACTTCATTTCTAACGAATGGTGTGGAAGCTGTGAAGCCTTGTCTTCTTCGAATGGGACATGAGAATCTATTTCATTCGTTACTCGCTCAACGTCATCGTCATGTAACCATAGCATAATGTGCGCATGGAGTGATCCACGACTCTGCACTTCGTATCTGACTAAGTAATGCTTTACCCTTCCCAATAAGCCGTTGTCACTTAAGATGTATTGCTGTAAAAACTTTTGAAGTCTCAGGTGGAAAATCATTGCACACTCGATGGGATAGTCTTGCCCGTGAATTGTGGATTATATTGCTTGACGAGTTCTTCAAGGTCGTCAAACTCTAACCATCGTGTGTCTGTAACCTCATCAGCTTGTCAATGTTAAGAATACGTGAGGTAGGCCCCACTCATCAACCATTGTCATTAGATCCTTCAAGTTCCTACGATGCCAAGAGGGCAAGCTTGGGATTATCGCTGGGATTTCAAACTTTAAAACGTCTCTCATTAACTCGTTGTTTGTCATGTTTGGTCTTTTGCAGCGCTTTCGATCAATATCTCTTTGTAAAATAGCAGTCTGTGTCCCATGCGCTATCGTGAATGCTTGGCAAACTTGGTACATGAGCAACAAATATGGTTTGTATAGTGTGAATAGCGAGAAGAATGTTGAAATTCTCATTTTTAAGTACTCATGAAAGAAGAGTCGGCCATCGTGTGCACCATGACCAAAAGGGAATACGAATGGAAAAAGTGTGTTCTCAAGTGTCAGCAGCTCCTCACCTTGTATCATGGAATTTTGTGTTGTAATCACTTCTCATTCGATCAAATTTCCCTCTGTACGTATCATGACAGTTCCGACTTCTCTCGTCTCGCTAGCCTAGAAAATTGTGACTTATTTGGAACGTGGTCAATTCGCTCTAAGACTGACAAATAGTTCTTGTCATGAGCACTACCCATTGCCTCAAATGGAGAATCAGCAGAATGTTTTTCTATTATTTCAGCGATCACATCTGTTGTGACAACACTGATTCCTAGCCTCAGATGAGGCCTCTCAAGCATCGTCTTGTATCGTTGTAACAATGGGTTTGAGACGAGATTTAGAGATAGGATGTCTTTAGTATCTGATAAAAAATCTTCAGTGCTTTGACAAAATCACTCTTCGTGATTCTGACATATCAAAGGATTATCCAATAATGACCTTGATGTTAATTGTCCCACTACTAAAGACCGCATGACTCTTGTTATATTTAGGCTGACATCTAATAGTGACAACATTTGCACATGGAAGACGTTTGCTCAAAGGATCGATTGCATGTACTTAGCTTCGTGAGGGTAGAGCTTTTGAAAAGGATGTGATACACATGCCTTGCAAGTCATACATGTTGCTAGTTCTCCGTGAGACTTCTTGGCATGTATGTGTAGCAAGACATTGGAGAAGCAATAAGGAGGTACTATGTTGGATTGTTGTAGACTATTAGATTGTGTAAGTTTCTTGCTTTTCCCAGTCCAAAAATCGCATTTTCCACATGATGCATAGAATTGTAGCTTCTTAATACGTTGCGAGCAGTCACTATTTCATTCACTTAGCAATCTGTCCAGAAACATCCAAGATATTGTTGAGGGCTGTAATTTTTTTTTTTGGGCCTAACATCCTAGTTATAGCCAGGCATCGTTTCTTGATAATCATGTCTGTTGCCATTATTCTAAATGTAGGTGTCGTGCATGTATTGTAAGCAAGCGAGTACATAATTAGTTTTTGTGTTCTATAAATAATGCAACATTAATTAAGAGCAAACTTGAAGTAGCGAGTTTCTTCTTTATGTAGGATTTCCTTTGTTGTCAAGTTTCTTTTTTATTTTTGAAAATTAAAAAAAGAGAAATACATGATTATAAATTAAGCTAACAATAGCAGGTCCGTCGAACAGACGTGTGTGGTTGAGCGTTCCCTTCTTGCAAACACCTTGACACAGAAACAGAAAAAGAAGAATTTAGAATATGCAAAAGCGATTTAAAAAAAAAAACATCAAATGGAAAACATATATATATATATATGTATGTATGTATGTATGTATAATTTATATAACCACACATAGTGTGGGCGGGGAGGCGGCGTGCTTCCTTCCCCAAAGAGTTATAATCCGAGGGAACGGGCCCTTCCCCGTGCGCTGAAGTTAAAATTGCCGAGAGTATTAGCACCGAGATTGAGTATCGTGACTTATGTAGGAGACTAATATATTACCTAGATCTCAATGAGCATATCTGTATTCCAAGTCGAGCGTCATCCAAGTTCTTGTACAAACCAACCATATGCGTATGCAATATGTTTGAAATAGAAACAATGTCAAAATACGGTATCATTAAAGAATAAATTATTAATCTAGCTTGTGATGGGATTTCTTGGATCTTTAAAAAAAAGTAGTTTGCACAGATTAGTCGCATGCTTGAAATTAGTCAATCCACTATCTTGACTTAAATTACTCACAAGTTGATGATACATTATGTTTAGTGTATTAGAACTTCTTTATTGAAAACTCGAGAATTCGCAACTTCAGATCATAATTTTTTTTGCTTTTTGAATACTTATGAATTCAATGTAAACATAGAATATAGGATCAACCAACATGGAATGACTTTGTAAATTCGATTTGCCTTTATTACATCAAAAAATTAATTTGGGATCATATCGTATCCCATCTCTTGTAATGGTCGCATACATATATCAGGCTTGATTCTCCTCAATGAAAATAGATTGCCTGAGCTCTGTAGTGATATGCAGTCTTTTGGATGTTGTTTAAGCATCCTTTTGAAATGTATTGGACTAGTTTAACATCTGTTGACCATTGTGCTTGGTCTGTGAGAATCTTAAACTGGGTACATATTTCGCTATGTAAAGGCTGATTTTACAAAGCTCTGAGAATATCCAACCTAGAGAGAAAATGTCCGATGTAGATGTCCAAGGTTTTTTTGTAGTGTGGGCGGGGAGGCGGCGCGCTTCCTTCCCCAAAGAGTTATAATCCGAGGGAACAGGCCCTTCCCCGTGCGCTGAAGTTAAAATCGCCGAGAGTATTAGCACCGAGATTGAGTATCGTGACTTATGTAGGAGACTAATAAATTACCTAGATCTAAATGAGCATATCTGTATTCCAAGTCGAGCGTCATCCAAGTTCTTATACAAACCAAACATATGCGTATGCAATACGTTTGAAATAGAAACAATGTCAAAATACGGTATCATTAAACAATAAATTATTAATCTAGCTTGTAACGGGATTTCTTGGATCTTTTAAAAAAAGTAGTTTGCACAGATTAGTTGAACGCTTGAAATTAGTCAATCCACTATCTTGACTTAAATTACTCACAAGTTGATGATACATTATGTTTAGTGTATTAGAACTTCTTTATTGAAAACTCGAGAATTTGCAACTTCAGATCATAAATTTTTTTGCTTTTTGAATACTTATGAATTCAATGTAAACATAGAATATAGGATCAACCAACATGGAATGACTTTGTATATTCAATTTGCCTTTATTGCATCAAAAAATTAATTTGGGATCATATCGTATCCCATCTCTTGTAATGGTCGCATACATATATCAGGCTTGATTCTCCTCAATGAGAATAGATTGCATGAGCTCTGTAGTGATATGCAGTCTTTTGGATGTTTAAGCATCCTTTTGGAAATGTATTGGACTAGTTTAACATCTCTTGACCATTGTGCTTGGTCTGTGAGAATCTGTAAACTGGGTACATATTTCGCTATGTAAAGGCTGATTTTACAAAGCTCTGAGAATATCCAACCTAGAGAGAAAATGTCTGATGCATATGTCCAAGGTTTTTTTGTAGTACCATCATATAGCTCAGGAGCTAGCCAACCCATCTTGCCAAGTCTCTCTCTTTCGAGCTCAATTCTATTCTTGTACTTAGTATCTTCCTCACTATAATGTCTGGCTAACAAGTTCTCCTTTGAATTTAAGACATATGTAGCGCATCCCCAGTCACAAATACCAATCCGCACTTGCATAGTAGCTGCATAGTCCTGAAGGACATTTCCACTGTGCAAATCATTGTGGATCTAATTTTGTTTGTGCAGCTTTTGAAGGCCAAGGCAAAGAGCAAAACAAAGCTCTGGTATGCAGGGATTTGCTTCTATCTAACTCAGGCTTGGAATGCATGAACCTTTTTTTGGTTTCTTTGAAAAATGTGTACAGTGTCCCTCCATTAAAATATGGCGTGAAAATCCAATGTGGTGCACTTATTGACATAGCAATTGGCCAAACCAGGACACTATGTTTAACTTGCATTGTTGATTCTTTCATGAAAGTAGACTCTCTTTTCTCTACATTGCCTTAAAAACTCTTTGCTACATAATAAGCAATCGGGTTGATGCTCGGTACTCCTTTGATTCTTGCTAGGAAAAGTTGCCCTTCAGACCCAGCACTGATTTTTTTATCCTTACATATTTCATATGCATGATCTTGTAGCCAGGCAGTATAGGTTGTTGTAGGAAAAGTCGTAGTAGTATTGTCAACTCTTTGCGTAGAAGCATTGTTCGATGTATTTATTCTGGCACGTGCATATTCCTTGGTTGGATTTGGACCAATCTTCTTCTTAGCTAGCGCGTAAAAATTTGTTCATATATCGCGGGCTTTTCTTTGTTTCCACATACTATGCCGAGCCAAACACTTCTCATTCGAAAATAGCGATTCGTCTACATATTGTGCACGATATGTGATGTTTCCTATGATGGTCGTCACATGCTTTTGCAATTCTTCTGACTAGGCTACATCTGTGAATATGTCTTTTACTTGATCTCGTATCTTTGACACCTCTTTGATTTTATTTAGCCTTTGCATCACATGTTTGAATACATCTAATAGAGTGTCATCGTCCTTAATTTTTTTGATCATTGTCTTGTCCATGTGTGCGATGAGTAAGAGTACTTCTCTTTGAATATAGGCAAAAAGCCTCTTCAATTCTTTGGAATGTTCCTTGGTTGCCATGTCAATATGTTTAGCATGTCCTAAACGAAAGCAAAATACAAAGTTAAGAGACAGAAAATTTAAAATTATGTGACAATATTATAATTGCAAAGTCAAGATCATGCCAATATACCATATGAGCAGATCCTTGCGGAAATACCCCAAGGTACAAAGTTGATATTGTATAGTGAACTTAACAAATATTAAAAAAATTTTACGTTGGAAACATGGTCAAACAATATACTAGTTGAGAAAATCCTTATGAAAATACTCCAAGGTACAAAGTTGACAGCATGTGTAAAAACATTATCATGCGTTTGTAATCTTTCTTGTTTTGGGTTTTAAGGTAATTAAGACAACATTAAACAATATACCATATGAGCAAATCCTTGCAAAAATACCCCAAGGTAAAAAGTTGATGTCGTACAATGAATTTAACAAATTCAAAAATTTTATCATGTTGAAAAATAACATGGCCAATCAATATACCATACGAGCAAAACCTAACGAAAATACTCCAAGGCACAAAGTTGATAGCAAGTGTTAAAACATTTTCGTTTAGACCACGCATCTTTACTCTTTGGTTTTTGGGTTTCAAGTAAATAGTTAATATTTATTAAAAGTAAGAATTATCTACATTGTTTACCATAGGACGATAGGAGAGGAGGCTCAGTATTGGGGAAGCCCCAGCGTGTGCACACACACACATAAGTCTCTGGAGTTCTACTAAATAGGAATCCGAGTGCAGTCCAGCTCAAGTTATATCTTTGATTTCCTCTCAAACAAACGTGTGAACGTCTAAAATTTTGTTCGTCGTTTCCACACTAATACTTATGATTCCCTTTCACTCAAGACATGGGGCATCCTTGCTGTTTTGGTGGATTATATATGGCAACTTTTTACACGTTTTTGTACTCGTAGTCAGAAGAGGGTTATTGAGATGCAAGATTAAAGCATTCTGGAGTGCCCAAGCATTGAGTTTTCACTGCCTAGTAACGGTTTAAGTGAGTTGGTCTAAAGGGATATCTTCGACCAAGGCTCATAGTAGAAATCCGGCTATTTATCAACACACATGACTGTAGGAGGATATGTCCTACGTGCCCAAAGGAGTTAGCCCATGAGTCCTCCACAGGAGATGACTTTGCCAGCATTGGAGAATTTAAGCATCATCTCCATGCTAGCATCTGCGAGCAACCCAACAAAGATGATCATCAAGAGACCAGGAACCAATCCCAAGGTCTTCACGATCGAAGGAAGGCCCATAATTCGAGCACCAACGATGTTGGTAGTCAAATTGAAAATAGCGCTACTGAAAGAAGTGCCAGTGAATCCATCATGAACATTATCAAGGTGGGCTTTGGTGGGAAGGAGGGGAGATTTCTCAAAGGGGGGAGGAAGGTTTAAGGTGGGGTCTTGTGTAGTCTCCGTTCATATTCTTGTCCGTTGATCCGCCTCTAGTTTTCTCTTTCCTTAGCCCTGAGCTTGCCCTGAGCTCGTTTCCTTCCTTTCCTCAATGGAATTCCTGATCATGAGAAGAGGAGCAAGCTACCTCTCTCTCAGAGCCAGGTTTGCAGCAGTGAAGGGATATATTAGCTGAAATGCATGAGGTGCATGATCGATTATTGATGCACACCATGGAGTATCCGCCTTGATCAAAATATGTTAAAGTGGAATTCTTGTTGTAGAAGTGGCAACTATCGGTGATGTCACGAACCTCGCAAGCATCCCAGAAGTCAAGAAAACACTAGCCGAAGAGGGTGCAATACTTGTGCTGATTAAACTCATCACCTCTGGAACCCCACTGGACCAAGAGCATCCGTGTGATGGTCTCCAGAACTTATCCTCCTTTGAGGAGCATTTTAGGCGGGCAATGGCAAGAGAAGGTGGAATCCATGCTCTACTCTTTTACTTCAATACTACAATCTTCATGAATGGGAGACGCCTTGCGGCTTGCACAAAATTTCGATAGCGTGACTCAGTGTTCTGAATGCTCCCACCTAGTCTTTTTGAAATGTGTACTAGGTATTAGCTCCATCTTTGTGAGCTTTGTCTCGTTAGAGATTTATCTCCCCTTTCGAACATGCCAGACATAGTTGAACTAAGGAAGACAGAGGTTTTAAACGTTTGTCCGGACTATGCATACCTCTCTTTAGGCATGGGCATGGCGAAGTGCAGAGGGCTATCTACGACTCAGTGGAACGAAAGCACAGACTATACACTAAGCACTGAGAGTTCTCTCCTTGAAGAAAAAACACTTACTCACACGTGGTCGGTGATCTCGACATCCTAGCTAATGAAGATAAGGTTACAAAGGCAGATTCGGGAAAAGATAGAAAAAGCAATGGGAACGACAGAAAAGAGACATACCTGAGCAGATGTGTTCAGACAAAGCCTTTGGTCTTTGAATTTCTGAGCAAGGAGAGTTTAGCCTTTCCCCTCGGGCAGGCCAAAAAACACACACACACACACATATATAATTGTTATTTTATAAATTAATATAAATTTACTCCTCTCTCTCTCTCTATTTTTTCTAATCCTTTGGCCCAACATTAAAGCCCTCCTCTCTATAAAATTTTGTTTGCATTGGATTTTGCCCTGCACCATGCACCTCTTCCCAAAATGAGAGCTTTTCTCTCTCTAGAGTTCCATCCACATCTTTCATCTTTTCTCTACGCATGAAATGTGAAAATCCTCTCTCAAAAAAAGAAAAAAATATATTATATATACATGTATTTTTTTAATAAAATATATAAATATAAATAAACATCTTATGTGTACTATAAAATCTCTCTCTCTCTCTCTCTTTAAGACTACACACACACACACACGCACGCACGCGTGTGTGTGTGTGGAGAGAGAATCTTCACATTTCATGCGTAGAGAAAAGACGAAAGATGTGGATGGAACTCTAGAGAAAGAAAAGCTCTCACTTTGGGTAGAGGTGCATGGTGAAGGGCAAAATCCAATGCAAACAAAACTCTATAGAGAGGAGGGCTTTAATGTTGGGCCAAAGGATTAAAAAATGTAGAGAAAGAGAGAGAGGAGTAAATTTATAAAATAACAAATATATATATGTGTGTGTGTGTGTGTGTTTTGGCTTGCTCGGGGGGAAAGGCTATAGTAATCGGTCTGCACTGTCAAAGATGATAAATTTTCTATTTGGGGTTAGCCGTGTGGTAGAATTTGACGGGTGGTGGATTTTCTTTGTTGACTCGTGCAAATGAGTGATTGGCTATCCACCGCTGCTATTTTTTTCCTTTCTGCTTGTTATTTTTGTTCCCCTTCTTCTCTCTCTCTCTCTCTCTCTTCTTCTTCTTCTTCTTCTTGCTTGCTATTTGTGTGTGTGTGTGTGTGTGTGTGTGTGTGTGTGTGTGTGTGTGTATGTATATATATATATATATATATGTATGTATATATATAAAAGACATACATATCTATTTATGTACGTATGTATTTTTCATACACACACACACACATAGAGAGAGAGAGAGAGAGAGAACACTAATGAAATCTAAAATCAGATTATATTTATATGTATGATTATAGATATATAAATATATAAATATATAAATATATTTATATTTATACATTTCTATCTATATACAATATAACATTATATATATATATAAAATATTATATAGTATTATAATATATTATAATATAATTATCTTATATATATATACACATTTATATTTTTCTATTTATTTATCTTTATATTTATACTCATGCATTTATGTATACTTATATATATATATATAATTTATATATATAATATCTTTATATATTGAATATATTATATTGTATATACTTAATATAATCATCTTATATATATATATATTCTATAAGACTATCTCCTAGTGGCACGACTCCTAGTCACACTCATCAGCCACATATCGTGGCTCTACCAACACATGCGGGAGCCATCGCACCATCATGTCATCTCCATCAGGGAAGGAGCGTCATCTTGCCATTGCATCATTGCCTTGTTTTTCGCATCAGGGGAAGGAGCTCACCTCATTTTGCACATCTAGATTATGGACTCGTCACTTTGTAATCTGCTACTTGCAGCATCCCATGTTGTAGAGTCATAGACTCTACTGTCTGAACTCCGCCATGCATTTACCCCCCTTGCAACTCCTTTCAAACTATAGGTATGCCCAAATGGTGTGATGCCTATTAGACTTAGTGAGCCCCCTTTTGTAGGCTGCGCCTCCATCCTACGTGTCATCATATGCCACATTGGCATCTTTGCACGATGTTATCTCTGGAGTCTGATCTAGTGCATTTATTGTCCCTCCCTTGAATTTTCATCACCGCCACGTGTCATAGCTTTCCTCTTCCTGTAGGATCAACTCCGGAATCTCCTGTTCCTCTTTCCAAACCTCCTGCAAAGCTCCCTCTTGCTCTTCCCAAACCACCATAATTGCTCCACATGCAAAACTCTTCTTAAAGAATATAGTAGATGTCATTTTATGTAGATTTTTGTTAGGTTTACATTTTAATGGTTGATTCTGTGTATTTCCCTTTAGAGCCTCTTCACTCGAAGTAGGTTGTTGGATGTGCGATTTTGAATTAGTTTCATGTGTAGCAATTTTGGAATTAAAACCTGGCTGCTTCTTGAGCCCCAACTCTTGAGTGGGGGCCAGCATAAAAGGTTGGTTGCTGGTCAGCCTCGATAGGGACAGCGTGGTTTGGAAACCACCCCTCCTACATGAATAGGCTCTCAAAGGATCAAAGCTTTGTTTGAAAATTCACAATAATTGCGAAAGAGCCATCATTCCTCTTAACCTATGGATATTAATTTTCAAGGAGCGAGGTTACAATGGAGCCTTAAAAGAGGATGATGAGAATTCTATAATTTTCAAAAAGGATAGAGCAGGAAGCTATGAGGATTCTAACTCACCTCGCATGCTTGAGCCTTACCACCATCCCCAAGAACTTGATGTGATATTATTGGCCCTAGTAAGGGTAATGGATAATCAAGCCGATGCCCACCATTTTCATCTTCTTGGTTAAGTTGACTTCATTAGTGGATGCTAATTGTAGTTAGAGTGCTAAGTAAGTTTCAACTACATTGTTCTTAAGGCTAGTGTAATTTTAGGTTTTATATGTTTTGTATGCTAGTCTATTAGTGGCCACCTCCACCTCCCTTTGCTCTTCATGTTCTCTTTAATGCTCTGGTCTACGTGCCTACTACACATGGTATGTGAAGGGTCAATGAAAATTCTTGCATTTAGAGATGTTATTTAGCAGTGGCATTTTCTCTCCATCTGTTTCCATTCTGTTCATGATAGTAAACTACTTAAACAAAGTAGGCCTTAGTGGATTCTCCACCTTCGTTGGGTATTTTTAATGTGCCATCACAAGGGGCCCCTCTCCCCTATCTTTCTTACTACATTATGTCATCGAGTGGGAAATAGGAATTTCACTTATGTGCAAAATACACAAGGGGAAATGTGACATAAATAGAAAAAGACCACTCCATGCTCAATGCTATTTTCCCTACCCTTGAGAAAAATTGATTTGACACCTCTTGAGCCCCTCCCCCATGGATGTGATGTAGCTTTATGATCATCTATGATTTGCCCTTTTAAATAATGTCATGCACCAGGGGGAAAACTTTATAATTATGTTCTTCCAAGGGGAAAACATCCAACTAAATTATCCATGTTACCCTCTTTCTCCCCTCCATGACTTAAGCCCATTATTGTCTTCCCCCTCATGATAGCCTGTAAGTGGAACCATAGCTTCCCAGGTGGTATTGGAACCTTGTAGAAGCCTATAAGTGGTTTTTAGAAGTCTTTGAGTGGCTTTTTGCAAGCTTGCAAGTGGTTTTGGAGCAAAAACACATTTTTTATGATTCCCCTATTCCGTTTGATGACGACTAAGAGCCTGAAATGACCTATAGAGGCAACCATTTCCTACTTTTGGTATCCATTGCACTTCGGGGTTCAAAAAACCCTTCATTATTGAATTTGAGATCATTTCATTGGATTTTTCTCATTGTCTCTCCTTCAATGTTTTTCTACCAATGTGTTGGAACTCAAGTTTGAAGTAACCATTCGCCGATCTATCATTTCCGGTGGACTTAAAAGGTTCTAAAACTTATGTATTGCTCATCATTCGTACTCCAGTGGAGTTTACAAACATATCGGTTTGCAAAAATGTTTTTCAATCCATGTGTTAGACCTGGTGATTAAGACCACGGTTTCCAAAACCGTCTGTTCCATTACATTTTGGAGGCCCAAAAACCCTTACCTGCTAGCTCTTGTGCAATTTCGTGGAGATTTGAAGAATTTTCACCTCTCTGAGACATTGAATTGTCTATTTCTCTATCAAAAATCCATTCAAAGGTCCAAGCCTTTGAGTTTTTTATTACTGGTCAATTGCAAGGGTTGACTCCCCGTTTCCCATTCATCGATTGGGATTTTGGAGTTGCAGCAGAAGAGAGATATTTGCACATTGCATCACTGAGTCCAGATATGCAGTAACATTTATGTTTATGAGTCATCTCAAATTTGCTTTACAGTATCAGCCATTGCCTTGAGGCCGTGATTTTGAGCATACCTTATGCAGATCACTCTGGTTGTAGTTTGAGCCATGTGCGCTTATTCGTGGTGTGCCAATGGGTTGTAGTGGATGCTTTATAGGCCATTTGGATGTATTGCGATCCTTGTTGGATGCGTTGATAGGCCCAGATTGCCTTGTGGGATGCTTTATTGATGGACTTTAGCACATAGATGCTATTTTATGCTCAAGGACAGCTTTGACACATTGGAGTTGATGCATTGATAGTGCTATGCTCCCTTGATGCTTATGCCCATGGATGGTCTTTATGCTCGAGGCATTCGGCTCTTATTGTTGGCATTGGGTTTGCCATTGTTTTGTCATTACACGTTGACATATTCTTTTGGGCCAGATTTGCTCATATGGATACATAGTATATGCACATGAGTCAGATACATTTTGATGCTTTGAGCTTTGAGTTTTTTTGTGATACTACCTTCCATTGTGGCATACACATTTGGGTGCACTTGGTTTTTGGTGTGATTCTTTCTTGTAGCACTAGCATTTGGGATATCGCTTTATTTGCATCATGGCATCCTCTTCCATATCTAAAAAGGAGTGTTACTACATTAAAAAGTTTGATGGGACAAACTTTAGAAAGAACACATAAGGGATGTGCTTATTCAAAAGAAGGAGATTAAATCCTTGGAAGGGATTGCAGCTAAGCCTGCAGCTATGTATGATGATGATTGGAATGAGTTGGACGCATTAGCAAAGTCTACTATTAGACTTCATCTTGCATAGTCAGTTTATTTCACAATTGTAAATGAGCAGACTATGGAAGATTTGTGAAAAAAATTATGTGCCATTTATGAGAAGGAAATTGCCTCTAATAAAGTATATCTCATGAAGAGGTTGTTTGAGTTGCAAATGAAGGAAGAGGTCTCCATTTCTTCTGACTTGAATGAATTCAATATTATTTTCAGCCAGCTTCAGGCTTAGAAGCAGAATTTTGATGCAGAGACTTAGGTAATATTCCTCGTGCTCATTGCCATCCTCATGGGATACATTCCGTATAGTTGTTAGTAACTCTACACCTAGCGGAGTAATGAAGTTTGATGATGTTGTGGGTAGCTTGTTGGCCGAGGAGATTAGACGAAATTCTATGGATGGCAACACGTAGGATGCAGCCTTAAATGTGCAAAGGGACAGATCATAGTTCTGAGGAAGTCCCAAGAAAGAGGGAAGTTTCACAGTAAATCTAGGGTATAGAACATTGAGTGTTACCATTGTGGCAAGAAGAACCACATGAAAAAGGATTGCTATAAGCTGAAAAGAGAGCAAAAGGATAAGAAAAAGAATGCAAATTGGGGTGCAAATAAGAAGGAAGAGTCTCCAAGAGAGGACAAAGGAAAAGTGAAGATCGAGGACATCAATGCAGTCATTGATGATAATGACAATGATATTGTCTTCATGTCTAGTATACCTGCAAAGTTGCTTACTACTTCAGATGATGCATATTCCCAAGATTGGATTTTGGATTCTGGTGCTTCATTCCATGTTACTCCCAATATGGAATGGTTCTCCACTTATGACATTGGAAAGACATGTTGTGTGCATCTTGGAAATAATTATGCATGTGACATAGTGGGAGCAGGTGATAAAGTTTTCTTTTGTAAATGGGTCTGCTTTTGTTTTGAAAAATGTGAGACATGCGCCTAAGCTAACCAAGAGTCTCATTTTAGTGGGTCAGCTAGATGATGCTAGTTTTCAAACCAGCTTTGGCTTTTAGAGTTTGAAAATTTAGAAGAGCTATATGGTTTTGGCAAGAGGTGCCAAGTGTGGGAGATTATATCCCTTACATGTATCAGGGGTGTCTGATCATGTTGTTGCAATAACCGAGCAGCCAAGTACCTCTTTGTGGCATTGCCAGTTGGGGCACATGAGCCAGAATGGAATGAAACTCTTATGCCATTTGGATTATATACCGCATTCGAGTTTTCTAATTTTGAATTTTGTGAGCACTGTCTCTATGGGAAGCATACTAAATCCACCCATAAAAGAAGGGAGCTTGAAGAGCTTAATTTGGTGCATTCAAATGTATGTGGTCCCATGCATACATGTTGGGTAGGGTTGAATACTATGTGACATTCATTGATGATGCAACTAGGAAAGTGTGGGCTTATGCAATAGCTCGGAAGAGCGATGTGTTCCAGGTTTTTAAGACATGGCTGGCTTTGGTTGAAAATCAGTCAAGTAGAACACTTAAATGCCTATGGGCTAACAATGGTGGAGAGTATCTCTCTCATGAATTTTAGCATTTCTATGATACACGTGGGATCAAGAGGGAGGTCATGTCCCCTCGTACTATAGAGCAAAATCTAGTTGCATAAGATATGAACTGCACCAGTTGCATGAGGCCTTTGACATGAAGCATTTGGGACCTGCAGGTCATATTCTTGGTATGCGCATCACGTGTGACCAGAGTAGGAACTCCTTTGGCTTTCATAGAAGGAGTATGTTGCAAAAGTATTGTAGCATTTCAATATGGAGGGGGGGAAGGCTGTAAATACTCCATTGCCTCCATTGTGAAACTAGGTCAACAGACAGATAGTCCCAAATCAGATGAGGAGAGGCCATGATGGCCAAGGTTCCTTATGCATCAATGGTTGGGAGTCTTATGTATGCTATGATAGCTACTAGACCAAACATTGCATTTGCAGTCAGAGTTGTTAACCGGTATATGGCTAATCGAGGAAAGAGGCATAGGCAGGCTATTAATCATGAGGTATATGAAGGGTACCAAGGAGATGCATATCTGCTTTGGCAGAGGAGAGATGCGTGTACTTGAGTACATAGATTCAAAGTATGCAGGGCATGTGGATAGCAGGAGATCCACTTCTAGTTATGTGTTCACTCAGGTGGTGCAGTGTCATGGATGTCTCACACATATAAGTGCATTGCTTTGTCTACCACAGAGGTTGAGTATGTTGTAGTAGCCATAGAGGTTTGCAAGGAGGCTATATGGCTTGATCGCTAGTGGGAGATTTGGGGATTCATATAGGTGCACTGACATTGCATAGTGATTCCATGAGTGCTATTCATGTAGCATAGAATCCAGTCTTTCATGCAAAGATCAAACACATTAAGGTCAAGTACCATTTCATCAGGAAGGTACTTGAGGAAAAGCACATAGAGCTTGTTAAGGTTCGTACAGATGATAACCCTACAGATATGCTGACGAAGAGTCTACCTAGTCAGCGGTTTGAGTATTGTCGTCATGTATTGATGGGCATTGGATAATATGGTCACACAGGCTATTACATTGTCATTTAAGTGGGAGATTGTGGGGTTTAAAGGCCATTGTGCCTTAACCTCAATTATGTACAATACTAAAACACACATATATATATGGATGACATAGAAGATTAAGGTATTCTACACCCACCAAAACTTATGTGGCTCTCTTCTAGCTCTCCCTCTCTCTCACCCTCTTTTGTTTTCTTCTGTAGTGAGCTCCCCTCAAACAGAAGAGGGACAAAAATGGAGGGACAAGGAGGTATTACTAGAGGTGCTTTTAAAAAAAAAGGAGGAAGAAAAATGAGTCTATGTCAAGTCCTGAAGAATGAGTCTATACCAGGACCTGAAGAATATGCAAAAGTGTCACAAGTTTCACACACAGCAACTCTCACAGCTAATTTATTTAGGTGTATTAAGGGTTTAACATGAGACCATGGAGGAATCTTGGATATCTTCATGGCAGAATATCCCCTTGTTTTGTCATCTTGAGTTGGTCAAGAGTCCCTTCTAAATCTATGTTTATGTCATCATAGTTCAGATCACAAGTCACAACAATGAAAACTTCCATGTTATCAAAGCCCAACTTAAGTAAGAGCTTCCCAACAGCCATCTCATATGTAAGGAAGATTGCAAACATTGATATATACCAATGTTTCTTTCCATCAATCTTACTGCAAAAAGACAAGACATTGTTTGTTCCATCCTTTCTTCTATTTGTCTATTTTTCTCTCCACATATTTGAATATGGTTCAACCCCCCCACCCCTCCCCCCCCCCCTCTCTCTCTCTCTCTCTCCCCCCCCCCAAAACTCTCATGTGTGAGTGTGTGTATGGATTTCCATTTACATCAATTCTAGTGGTGACTATCACACATTTTTTTCTATTTCTATATGTATTTATAGGACGTTGCCTTAGGATGTCATTCCTATCAATTTAATCAATAAAGTAGAGATCTAGTCATGTTTTTCTTATTTTGTTATCTAGATAAACCTATGATTGAAATTTTGTCCATTGCTCAATTAATGCTGAACTTAGCAAAATGTTGAGACCTGATTAAAGCCTTAACATGACCCCCACCTCTTTGGGCATTAACTTTGCCACTTCCTCTTTGACTAACGTGGCTTGTAAGTTTAAATGTTTGTTCATGACATTTGTTTCACTTGATGCTCCTCTGCAGATCTGTTCTTGTATTATCATATCAACTATTATTTCAAATGTTGAAGGGTTCTCCCTTAACATTGCAACTTGATTGAATATGTTGCTATGTGAAGTTGTACCATGCCTACTCTTCTTAAGGAGAAACTCCTACGGGATGACAGCTATGATAGAGGATTTCAGTAGATCAAAGAGGCACTTATTCTTTGAAACTCGAGTTGGTCAAAGACATTCTTTGGTACTCACATACTTGCAGGCATACTCCTTCAACAAGGGGAGGATCAGTTCAGGTACAAAGTTTGCTAGTGAGTGTTTTTAGCATTTTTTGCCAATTCCTAGGTCTCTTTGGTGTGCTTTTTGAGGTCCTTTATTATTGTTTAGAAGGAATTGGTCCTTGAGGTCCTTTGTGCATTGCTCAAGCAAGCTTTCTACAGGTTGCAAAAAACAACAAGCTTGCATTGTGTTTAGCATCCCCTGCACCCCTTTTTGGCAGACCTTTTTTTGGTAGTTTCTTATTGCTCGAAGTCTGAGGGCTTATATGAATGGCCCTTAGCTAAGAGCCCCTTGCTTTCCTTCCTTCCTTTCTTTTCCACCCCCTTCCTCTCCTTGTGTGGCGTAGAGTTCTTGCATGTTTTTGAGGAAGAGAATCTTGATGGTGACCCTTGGTCTAGTGAGACGGCTCTATGGCAGCACCCTCAAATCCCCCAGCTATTAAAGTTCTCCTTTTTCTAGCCGACCAGCAATAGGCGAAGCAAGTAGTTCATGTGGGGGTTAAAGGCCACTATATCTTAACCCTAATTATGTACAATACTCAAGCACATATATGTATATAGAGGACATAGAAGATTAGGGTGTTCTGCACCCACCAAAAACTTGTATGGCTCTCTTTTAGTTCTCCGTCTCTCTCACCCTCTTCTATTTTGCTTCCGTTGTTGAGATCTCTCGACTGGTATTAGAGCTCCGGTGTGTGCCTGGAGCCCAAAGTCTACTGCTACAGCTTTGTGGGAGGAAGGAGAAGCTCTATTGGGTGACTTTTCCTGCATCCTGGTGTGCAAAGACATTGTAGAAATCTTTGGAAAGTTTGTTGAGTGGTTCCATTCTGATTCCTCATCAAAAATTACATCTTTGGAGATAATGACTTTTCAGCTGATGGGATCATACAACTTGTACGCTTTGTTTTCTTCACTGTAGCCAACCATGATGCAATTTACATGACTTCGCATCCAATTTTATGCGATGGTCATCATGTATGTGGGCATATGGTGTGCAACCAAATATGCAAAGATGCCCAATGCATGGCTTGTGTCCCATGAATGCTTGCTTCATAAGGTGTCATACCTTGAATCAGCTCAGCCAAGTCAATTAAGCAAGAAGTTTGCAGTGACAATTGCTTCTACCCACCAATACTAATTCTTCGAAAGATGCTTCTCACTGAGAATTGCTCTAGCACTATCTGCTAAAGTATCATTCTTCCTTCTTACATTTTGCTGAGGAGTATCTGCACATGTGAATTATCTTTGAGTGCCGATACTTCTGCAAAAGTTCCTGAATGTTGAAGACATGTATTCACCTCCTCTATCGCATCAAGTGTAAAAAATCCCTAATGCTACACACTTTGTTACTACATTCTAGTTAGATTGTGGCATGACCTTGGATGACTAATGTCATAAAAAGGAAGAGGAACCAAATAGTATACCAACATGTTTATGAACTTGCATTGGCCCTCCAGTGGGGGAGAGTGCTGTGTGCATGGGGGACATGTACCTTTGCTATAAACTCCTCTAGAGGTAAGGAATTTTCAAAATTAAGGGGGGATTGAGAGAATTCAAGGGAAGGGACAATGAATGAGAGATATGAAAGGGCACCACCCTTTCAATAATGACCCAGATCCAAGCCCCATGTAACCCATTTCACTACCCTTAGCCACCAGTCAAATGCACCCATGCATCCTACCCATTCCTACCCCCTAGGACCTAGCATGTGTGAGTTCTCATCTTTTATATAAATATAAATAGTCAAATACACAATCCATGGCTTTCTACCATAAAACCTATCTAATCTACCTTATATTTAAATACATTCATCAATTATCCTAATACAATCTAGGCAATAAATTTTGTCATGACATGCACTCCTTTTTGGGGACTAATTGTCCTCAACTGATAGGTCTTCATCTTGTCATGTCATCACATGCTTCACAATCCTACATTGATCTTCATTAGCTCAATTCCTTTCTCCATGATATACTTGCCAAGCAATACAAATATTAGCATGTCTCCAAGCAATCAAGTTTCTAATAGAAAATGAAAAGAATAGAGTACTTATCTCTGATTCCTGATATGATGCATCCCTTGTCATCTTCATGAGCTTATCTTCTACACCATACGTATTCATGTATACACATTAGGGATAGTACAATTAATCTATTTTCCTCCTTTCACATGCAATGACGAGGATACCTTAAGCAAAAAGATGGAAATATGTGGTAATAGCCCCGAGTACAGGAAGAAAGGGTGTGACATCAAATGACTATCTTGGAACTTTTAGTCTTGGGTCAGTTAGACCCAAAACTCTCAAGATCACCAGATCTTGTTTGACGCAACTTAAGATTACAAAGACGAGAAAAGATCTAGAAAAACAGGCAATGTTCCTTGTACACCAAGATTTGGTGGTATCAAGACTTAAAATTTCTTTCTACAAAGAAAAAGAATGATAGGCTCTCATGAATCCACAAACCCATTGGTAGGACACCATGTCCCATGTGGATCCCCAAAGTAATCATGCACACATGAATCACTAGATCCCTTCCTAAGAAAGGAACTTACATACACATCAATCATTTATACTAGATCTTAGGGCCCCTCTTGCTGTAAGAAAACAATACAATGTCTATGCTTAACAGATAATAGGATCTCGTATGTAAGAGAGAAAAACAGATAGTATGGAGAATTAAAAATTTGATTACTGTAAAACTGATACAATAGATGGCACTGCCTCCTAGCCGTGCGCTCTTGTGTGAGAAGCTTCGATGGCGTGCTGGAAACAGTAGAGGACGAAGGCTGGATACTAAGGAATTAGGGTTGCTGTAGCTAGTGATGATTATGGGCTTCACGGGCTTGCTCTTATATAGCCACCAGTCATAGTCAGTTAGACCCAATTGGGAGATCGACCCAGTCCACCCAAAATGGCCGACTGGAGGTCAGTCCCAAAATAGGCCACCGACCACTCGATAGAACCGTGGCACAGAATAGAGCAACTCACCTACGGTACTCGTTCGGCCCAGAGCCATCTAGGATCATCTGGGGCTCTAAACGGGCCTTGCAACCCAAGAGTGGGCTGCCCAAAGAAATGCTCCATTTACCCTCAGTGCGGTCAGTCATGGGATGCCTTCCCACACTTGCATGTAGCCTAGTTGGTAGTGTGCCAACTCTATCTGAAGCCGCCGTCCAGCCATCAGGCCACACATGGCCCGCATCTGGATGTCAAAACTAGGACCTACCAGATAACTGAGCTACTCAAATGCCTTCTCCTCATATGGGGGGCTTACAAGTAGAGTTAGCTGGTTCCTGCATAGTTACATGAGAGTGGAGCATTGATATCTAACACTTGCTTCACTAGCAAGACCATCTAGACTTTTGACTAACTAGTTTTGCTAATGCCCTCTTGATTGGGAAATGTCGAGCTAGTGCAATGGCTTTTCCCATCCTAACAGTTCTCTCTCATCTATCAAAGATTTGACCTACTACTGGTCTTTTTACTTCACATACTTGTGAAGTTCCTTATTTGTTAAATTGTGTAAAGAGGCAAACAAGTCATATCGAGCCATAGAATTCAAGAGTATTGCCACGTGTTGCAAACTTTGTGTTCCATCATCTCTACAAGTATAGTAAAAAAAGAGGTCGATGCAATGCCTTCGCTGTCTTTGAATACTTTGTAAATCAAACCTTGGTACTCTACTTGTAGCCTTGATCGCTCAAGCCTGTTTTGAACTAGTGCGAGTCATTGTGACCTTCTTTGTGTATATATTGTACTCATAAGGTTTGTCTTGTAAGTACGTTGATTTGGCACATTCTAAAAATATCTACTTGGGAAACTTCTTTGTGGAACCAATAGGAAGCTTCTAGGTCTATGTAGCCACATAGTTTGTAATCACTTTGCATGTGTGAGATCTCCCTTTGGGGCATAGGCAGTAGCCAAGCTATCCCAGATAATGTTGTAGTACATCTTTTGGAGGAGGTAGGGGTTACTCAAAAACTTTGATTTGGTTTGTTTCTTGCTGCATGTTACCTATGCTAGCAAATGGGACACTATGCATGCAAATGTCTCACGACAAAAGAATCTCGCAAGGAATGACAAGGATGATAACAAGACAAGAGATTAAATGAGCACCCCAAGCCCATGGAATTGATCATGCAAGAGCATGGGGATAGCCCTGAGGATTCTAGGGGTAAACAACAATCTAATGCTATGACTAAGTCACCTCCATCAATAGCAAAGGCCTCAAACATGAATGGATCTCAAATGACCAAAGCTATGGCATAATCTAGTGCATTTAATACATTTAAAACATTCTCATATATGTCATGACCTTTGATAAAGTCATTCTACTCTATGTCAACTACACTCATACAGATATCCCAAATTCTATAAGCTAGTGCATAGGATGTCTTTAGTATGGAGATTGGTCTCTAGTTCCTGAACTCTAGCCTATTTTTCCTCGTAGGGAATAATTTGATTAGCCCAACATTCACGTATTCTGAGAGGCCTCCCTCTGCATCACCCAATTGGCCATATGGCTAGAAGTGTATACTGATGGGCTACAACTTTGATCAGATCTATGATCATGTCCAATGGGACTATATGCTAGTAGAACTTAAGCAGTTGTGTTTTGGAGAATATTTTTGCAGAATGGTGAAGGCTTTGTTGGCTATGTTTCAACTACCCTGTGTGTGAATGTAGGGATAGTAGGACAATTCTCTTTGAAGAGATCAGTTATGGAGGGATGCCCTTTAGCACCCTTACTTCTTGCTATTTGTATAGTCCCTCTAATCCATGTGATCAAATAGTAAGTGAGCAAGGGAAATATTAGAAGGGTGTAGCTCCCTAACAAAAATCAGCTTTGCTTGCAATTGTTTGTAGATGACATGGTTGTCCTTACTCTGGAATCTCAAGAAGTGTTGGAATCTCATGCAGTGTTGCAAAAATTCTGTCATGCCTTGGGGTCGATTTGTAGGAGCTAGCCAAAAACCTTTGGACTACAAATTGACTTTGATCCACGTTAGCAGTAGATGGATGTCATACCTGTGAAATGGATAGAGAAAGGAATTACAATAATGTATTTGGGTGCTCCACTAGGGGTAGGCATTACATTATGCCAAATATTTGACTGGTTTTAGGAGCCAGTTTGGCTGAATATAAGGGTTTGTCATGGTGCCATATTGGGATAGAATGCTTGGGTCCTAATAGTTAAGCATGTGTAGTAGCATCTACAACCTATCTGGCCTTTTTGTGGAGGTGTAAGAAGAGCTAAGGTCATTTATTTGAGCAGAAGACCGTGGGCAGAAGACTGATCATCTAGGAATTGGCATTACATTCTATGGGAGGCTATGAAAGTTTCTGAAGCCATGGGGGGGTTCCTAATATTGACGTCCGTAATATTTCCTTGCTTGGCAAATGGATTCCTAGGATGTTTCTTTATGGTGGGTGGAGTGTTGTAAGTGGTTTCTTCAGAATGCAAAAGCAAAAGGAGTTGGTGCTTGGAAAGGAATGGCCTAGTATGAGCAGTTATGCTCATGGTTTTTGGTTACAATTGTGGGATCTGATCTTTTTGCAGGGTTAGTGGATGCCTGGAAAGCCTATAGTCATTTAATGAGGTGGAAGGTTCATACAAGTCTTAGAAGGGGTGCTAGCCTTGGAGGAGGAAATTTGGTGGAATTGGGCAGTTACTATGCAGGGAAAAGCCATTGCTTGGCTAGATCTTTCTGGTGGTACGGTCCCTTTATAGAAAAGGAATTAGGTTGTGGATTCACCTATGGGATTCAAGGAGAGCATGTCACAAATCTTTGATTACTTAAGGAATCAATTCTTGCTATTTGATAGCGGGTCTTATTTGCTCTCCAGGCCTCTACATGTTCATCTTCTGTCATCCTTTGTTCTTGTGCCAATCTCAAGGCCGGAATCTCTATCTCTAGTGGTAAAACTACCTCAGTACCATACACCAACTCAAAATGAGTGTGACTTGTAGATGTTTTATGAGTGATGTTGTAAGCCCACACGGCTTCAGTGACCTTTTGATCCCACTGGCTCCTGTTCCAACGCATGTCATCTAGAAAAACATTTAGAAAATCCATCGGGTATTGTTTGAAGGCCGTGATCATCAACCATTGGAATGTCACGGGAGTGTTGGTGAGTGGAGCAACATAGCTATACGGACTGGCGGTACCACGATGACCAAAAGAAGCAGGTAGTCATCGATGAATTGAAAAGACAATATCCTAACCCTCCAAATTGGGAGTTCAATTTGGATTACATGAAAGAGCACATGGGGATCCTCTTGAAGCATCGTAGGTCAACCTTGCATACTTCCATTGCAAAGGAGAAGGCTAAAACTAGTTGGGCAGACAAAGCTAACTGGAAGATTTTCAAGAAGCAGTACAGGGACCATCCCAAATTGTTCAAGGGTTAGAGGAGGGCTGTGAGGAGATGGCTAGACTCCGGTAAGTACTTTGCACTTTGGTGCAGGCGGACGGTTAGCATTTGAGGCAACCATGGTAAGTCTACTTCTTCTCATTTAATGTATTGTTCTATTTTGTTATACTACATATTGCATCCACTTTATCTAACTCTCATAAATTGGGCCCACAGCAAGCTGTGATGGGTCGCTTTCCCACAGACATAGAGACGAGACACGGGTTTTGTGTAGGAACAAAGCCATGGTTTATTGAGCAGGAAGCATTGTGAGCGATGGTCGATTGGACTGAGGTGGCTGCTCGCACAGTATAAGTCTACTCCTACTTGTAATCTCACTTTTTAAACTGTTTTATTCTTTAAGTTCCAATCTAATTTCCAATTAATATGGTTTCACTCTTAGAATCAAAGCTCGAACATCCCATTAGCAGAGGTGAGTAGTGATGATGAGGGATTAGACTTACACAGCTTCGACGAGGGCTAGGTAGTAGCTGCAACTCACGAGGGCCAGGGATTAGGCGCAACTCACAAGGACCAGGGATTCGGCTAGTGTGATGAGAACGAGGACGAGGACGACGATTTGGATGAGCAGTAGTAGTAGTATTAGTAGTAGTTTGCATATACTTCGCCATGTATATGCTTTTGTATGTCAGCTCGTTTGAGCGATTTTGCATCACCTTTTTCGAAAGGGTAATTTTGTAACAAACAATGTTGTATGTCTTTGACATGTATATGCTTCTGTCGCTCGGCTCGTTTGAGCGATTTTGTATCACCCTTTTCACAAGGAAAATTTTGTAACAAAAAAATTTCTTTTCTAATTACTAAGAAAAAAAATTAGTGGGGCAAAATAGGGCTTGCTGTGGCCCTGTTTAGCCCCACTAATGTTTTTTTAAAGCTTCTGTTAATTGTTGCTATATAGCGATTTTTACCAGTGTCGCTATATAGTGATGTTTACTAGTGTTGCTATATAGCGATACTTATATAGCAACCGTTCTTTTTTGATGCTAATAGCGATGTAAATACCAACCTTTGCGCCTGTTAAAAAAAAACTTTTTAGTGTAAAAAAGGTCGGTATTTCTATCGAAAAATGGCCTGTGCCTTGTAGTGTGAGTTCCTCTATCATAACATCTTGCACGGGTGGCTGACAAACTATGTATACCTTCTAAAGATTAGAAAATCAATCAATGGATCTTGGGCTCTATGGGGATAAGGAAGATAACAGCCACATCTATCTCTAGAAAATTATGGATAGAATTGTCATTAATCCCTACTCTCAATAGAAAATGGAAGCTTAGGAGGTCGAGTAAATGGTGAATGGTGATAATCAATGGTGTAAGGAAAGGGTGTGCTTTTGGAAAGGCAAGATTTTTTATTGGAAAGTAGTTCATAAATGGATGCCATTGAAAAGTAGGATGTAGAAATGGTCCTCAGTTAATTTGTACTACCCACTATGTGGTCGGTGGCTAGAAGGATATGATGCACTTGATCTAGGCATGTCAAGCTTTGAGGAGAGTCTAGAATTGTACTACAGTCGTCATAAGGAAGGTGGGTATGATGGGAAGATTTGACCTTAAATCCAATTGGAGGCTGATGGTAGCATGTGTCTTTAGTTTTCCCTTTCCCTCCTTACCCTTAATTTTTGACAATTTCCTACTCTATTTTTTATAATCCTAACTTAGTCTCTCGCACCCTCTGTCAACTTTACCTTCCCCTCTTCCTTCCAAAACCTTCTCAAACCCTCTCCTGCTCTCAGCATTCTTTCCCTTCCCTCCTCTTCTAAAACCAACCCCTCTCTCAAACGCAGACATAGCTCCCTTCCCAAGTATACCCCTAAACTTCAAAAGATTTTCCCTCTTGCTCCTGATGTTAATCTTTCACATGCCTTCCTTGTTTAAAATTCCCTGCCGAGCTCTTCTTCTACTTCAGTTCCCATAGTTAAAGCTCTTGATGATGATGATTTACACTACTCTATTGACTAGGATAAACACTGATCTACTTCGGCTTTTTGATTTTGCAGATTGCCCCTTCTGGTTCACCCAAGGTACGCACTACTACTCTTCTCAATAATGGTTTACTTTATTTACATTTGTCTCCTAATCAAAAGAACCTAAAATACTTTCATGTTCTTTATGCTAACAAAATCTTAACTAAAATCCCCCCCAAATCCCTTTACAGAAATACACTTATTTTACATTACAATTCCCTTTTAGATATTGTTTAAACTTTTGACTCTTTCTCGTTTAGTTGGAAGTATACACCGCCTCTTAGATCCCTTCTCTACAAGCCTAAACTTACTTCTTAGCTGAAAACTTCACCTCTTCCTGTCTCTGCATGTCTCTCAAGAGATTTAAACCCTTCCTCAAATCCTTTGATAACAAACTCCACGTTTGCACCTCTGACCCCAATTTCTTTCATCATCCTTTCCTTTGCTCCCACATTCATTATGGCCTCAATCACATTTCTATCACCCCCTTAAACCCACATCTCGCTCTTCAAGCACTTATCCAAACCTTCCAAGACGTCTGTCTCTCCCTAAATTTGGACCCTACTCCTCTTTTAAAAATCCTCTCCCATCTCTTTTGAAAAGAATTATGTTCTCTTTTTCCCCTCAAATTCCAAAAGTCTCCTCTTGAAGACAAAACTCTTCTTGATGAATTCATTGGCTTCTCGGCCATGTGTTCATCACCGGTTTAGATAAAGCCTCCCAAACTCCCATCATCCTTTGTAAATTTTTAGTACGTACTGTGACCCTTGAAAGATTAAACTCCCCTGAATTCCTTCCCTCATTCAACCCCCCTTCCACTACTCTCTCATCCCTTTCTAAGACCCTTGACCCTCTCAATCTTCCTTTTACTTTTAACTCTCTACCCTATCTCATGTGTACTACCTATAAGGCACACAAACATAGCTTTCATTGGCTTACCAATTCTCATAACTATATCTTCTCCTCACTTACCGATCTCTTAGCTTTAGGGCTCAAAGAGCTAAAAAATGTAATCTCCCTAGAGGGTGAAAAATGACATTCCACGTATAAAATTTCCTCAATGTTTCCACAAACATGCATTTGGGCATCGATTCTAACTTATGGGTCCTCATCAATCTACCCCTTGAGATTCACTCCTTATATTCTGTCGACATAGCAAATTGCTATGAAGCTATTCCCCACTTTGGCCCTTTCAACCTTGTGGAATCCCTCACCTACTTCTGCGAGCTTGCTTCTAAAGTAGGCTACAAAGGCTTCTTCCTCAAATTTGGTAGTTTCCACCTCACTAAAAGGGATAATGTAAAATCCCTTTACCGCTTTATACCTTTCTCAACTACAACCACCTTCTACTTGATTCATGTGTTATTCAAGCTGGCTCTCATTGCTGGACCCAATCGAAAGGTATCCCCATGGGCTTCTCTTGTTCACCTCTTTGGTGCCACCTTTACCTCACTTCCTTCGAATTCAAGTTCATAAAGAAACTAGCACGTCTTGGCTATTCCCACTTCCTCCCCCTCTTTCTCCTTACCTTTAGGTATGTCGACAACATCCTCTTCATCAATAATCCCATCATTACTAAATTTCTTGACCCCTCTAGACCTCTCAATGATGATGACCCACTTACCATCTACCCACTTCACATCATCTCCCTCACATGTAGCAAAAAACTCCTCAACTTTCCCTTCGTCTCCCTTATCTATTGCCATATCAACCGACCTTTTTCCTCCTCTTAGAAAGTTTGCTTAACCTTCATTCTCCCTATCCTTTACTCATGTTGTGATGAATTTGAAGCCTTTTTTCATCTCTTTACTTATTGACATTTGTAAAGACAATGGCTTCCTCCCCCATAGAATCAGGAAAATTATTCACGACTACATTACCTCAAACTCATTTCCTCATCTTAAATTAAACTCACACACACTTCTTTCCCTTTTTGGGTAGATAGTAGGTCATCACACTCGGTGATGACCTACTATCTCACCTTGTGTGATGTACTCTACTGGGGCAAAGGTGGGTACACACACACACACACACTTCCTATTCCTTCTCCCTTTACATTTGCTTTACCATATCTCTTGCCCCCCCCTTTTTTTCATTTCCCCACTTATCCCCCCCCCCCCCCCCCCCTCTTTAAATTACCTTCTTCATTTAAAATCTCATTTTTACCCTTTTTTCTTCCTTTTATTTCTCTTCTTTATTTCCTATCTTAAATTTCTTTTTAGTTTGTCTATTAATTTTCAATTACTTTTTCCCTTTTAACATTTCTTTTTCTTTTCAAATATCTCTTTATTTTTCTAAATTCTCTTTAGTGCGACCTATGCCTCTTAGTGTGCCTCACTTCATACTTTGCTAACTTCTATGCTTCTACAACCTCAACTCCACAACTCTCCAGAACCTCTCACCTTCTTGAATCCTGACTCTCTAATACCCAACTAAACTAATACTTCCCTATTTAAGACCCTCTCTTTATCCACTACCCACTACTCAATACCCTCTACCCACTACTCACACCCTTTGCCCATGCCCTCTCAGATCTTCTTACTCTTTGCCTCGTACTCTGAGCATCGTGCTCTTCCCATTTCTCTGCACGCTACCTCTTTTCCATGTGCAACGCTTAAGTTGCGTAAATCTCTTTGTGTGCCCCTGCTCCCACAACTAGTACCTCTGCTCCCACAACTAGTACCTCTGCTCCCACAACTAGTACCTCTGCTCTTTGCCTCATCGCCCTAGCTGTGTCTGACGACTGCCCCTTCTAGGTTCCCAAAGATTGCATCTCAGACCTTGAGCGCCTCCACACTGTTAGCAATAGCTGTCATGAGTCGAAAGTCACGACTCACCGCACTCTAGGACCATGTATTCTCAAGTCCGGTCCTTTCACTATGCATATTTATTACAATGTCTTTTCTCCTCGTCTACTACATGTGGGTTTTTCAGGTTCCCCCCCCCTTCCCCCCCCTTTAGTACTTGTTAATTCTTAATTTACACCCCCCTCTAACCTTCCCCTCTCCCTTCTTACTTTTTTATTGGCCCCTCTCTAATTTTTTCTCTCTTCTTTTAATATAAGTTCTCCTCACCCTTTACCCTCCTTCCCTCCCCTCCCGCTCTTTACTCTATTTTCCTCCCCCTCCTTTTTCCCCCCCTGTATTTCTAGATACTTTTAGCATGTGTCTTTAGTTTTCTCTTTCCCTCCTTACCCTTAATTTTTGGTGATTTCCCACTCTATTTTTTATAATCCTAACTTATCTTTCTTTTTTCTAAATTCCCCCTCTATTTTTTTATATTTTCAACATGTGTCCTTACTCCATTTTCTTTCCTTCCTTACCCTTAATTTTCTATAATTTCCCCCTATAATTTCTTTACAATACCTAAACCTATCTCTCTAATTCTTCTTAATCTTTCTATCTCCCTAAACCCACCCTCCTGGCACACTATTTCTTTATGCCTTAAACTATCTCTTTCCAACTTCTTCCCCCTCCTTTCCTTTTTAAACTCTTTACAAAATTCCCCCTCTTACTTATTGTCTTTCCCACCTATCACACATTCATCTAACCCCTCCAATTCACTATCCTTCCCCTAAATGTTTTCAAAATGGTCTCTCCTAACATTTTCTCTCTCCCTACCTTCGATATGCTCATAACTATAATTTTGTTCATTAACTTAATTTCTCTTTCAGTTTGTGGAAATGCTTCACTTCTAGTGATCATATCATTACTCCATACCGTAACTTGCACTCATAATTTTTATAACTTGCTTTGTAAGTCAGTTGTTAAGTGTTTATTTTTATTATGACTCCGATAAGAAGGGAGGGGTGTTCATGACACTAAGGTTTAACTGGTTCTCACCACGTTTTTCTTGTTGGATGGTGGCAGGTAGGTAGACTCCCCTCTTCAATACAAATGATGTTGCCAACGACTTATCAAAGCTCAACTTCTCACATTTTCTTTTTCTTATAGAAAAAATTGTTCACCCTCTAGTGATGTTACTTCACTCTTAGTGGATGTTTATTTTAAAGTTTATCTATAAAACATTTCTCATTGCTACTCTAAATTGTCTTCTCTTCACTATGGAAAGAGGTATTGTAAATGTCTCCTATGCACACACACACACATACCTTCTTGACAATTTTGGTCAATAAGGAGTGCAGTTTTCTCCCCCATGTATAAAAATGATTTTTTCTATGCTATAGGTCAAATGACACATGCTATATATGTTTTCAAAGATCTAACAACCCCAATGGGTATATAATTGACCACAACGTGGCAATTACATCAAATTAACCCTTTAAAACAAGTTTTTTTTTTTGGGACTCAAGAGAAGTCCTTATGCCTTACATGTGTTAAAGGCCATGACCTGATGCCTTACATATGGTAAAGGCCATTCATCTAAATTGTCTAGACCTGTTAATGTGACCTTAGGACCTTAGGACCTTTTACTTGTACCTTGGGTCCTTAATACTTCTTAAACCAGACCTTCAGACCTTTGGACAGTTGTCCATTTAGGCCTTTTTCGACCTCTTTATACCTTAAGTACCTTATGGTCTTTTGGTCATTTTTCCTTATTAAAAAGCGTTTTTCATTGGGTTGTAGACAAAACGTGAGATCTTATAAAAAATAAAAATTTCAAAAAGAAAAGGCAGTACCAAGTTTGAAGAAAAAGTTTAACTTGTCTATCTTGATGATGATGTTGATGCTAGCTACCATTTTTAATAGAGTTACCATGTGTATTCCAACAAGTTATTATCCCTAAATGAGAATGTTAAAGTCTTTGCAAACAAGATAATATACTCTAACAGCCTCTTGCATACACACAAACCATTCATCATCACTCTCCAACAATCCCCGTGCTATGCATGCTGCCTTGAAAGTAGGGTACACTTGACTGTCAAAAGTACATAGGTCATCAAAGGACTTGCATCCCATGCACACATTGAGAAGCATATGCATGAAGTAGAGCTCACCAGCCGAGGGGAAAATATTGTACATCTGACCGATGGTATTCCCCTTGTCTTCTAGTCCACTACTTACTGGTTTTGTTCCAAACCAACTTGTATGGCAAGTCACCATACAGCAAGTTGCTTGCATCATATTGCAACTGATTTTAAGTGAACCATTATGTGAGGGTGGTCTTTTGATTTTGTTCCCTGCCTACAACATTTTGCAAATCATCATCATCTCGAAAGATGACATTATTGCGCATCGGAAGATGAACCTGTAATCTTTGCACATCGGATTTTTCATCGTGCGTGGCATACTCGTAAATTCGCTAACATGCTTCTGATGCTGACACATAACATGCATCTAAGTAACTACACTTGCCCGATAGCCATCAATGCACTGGCATATTGATTGCACTCGTGTATCATCCTCTGCAACAACTCCAAAATGCCTGGATCCAAACCAGGCATCCCATGCAAACGGTGTTCTAGTTCATGATCAATGTCATACACGTACAACTATGCAAAATGTGGCATCTCTTGCCTAGCCTCATCGGGCAACAAATTTCCAACCCGATGATACACACTACCATGGACCCGAAAGTTTTGTATACCCCCATTCCCACGGAACATTTAATCAACATGGGCTCCCAATGAAACAAATGCCATGGCACTATTATAAGCCCTAATGTTTTTCTTAAACAGTTTGCTTCTAGCATCATGTCCGTGCAGTAGAACTCTCAAAATCTTTGGTGGTTCTTCTAATGGCAACAATGACACACGACCAACTTTGCAACAGTGCTTGCCCACAACTTGATGCATATGCATTCACGTCTCTTGTTTCCACAGTTGAGCCTAGCAAAAGCTGCATGTATGATCCATGGATCCGAGTGCATGAAGAGAAAAAGCATTGAAGACTAGTGGATACAAAGATGGATGCTCTATATTTTCCCTTAACGGAAAAGTATGCAAGATAGAGAGGCTCCCCCCTACACCCAAAATCACAGCCCTGTTGTGAACAACATGCCTTCGGGATCTTAAATGAGTAGCATCCTTGGTTGCATCCATTTGAGTAGTTGTACGTACTATTGGAGCAGGTTCATGCTCATTACCTACTATTGGTGAAGTATGGAGGTCCATTGTATTTTCAGCAATGCACGCTACATTACTGTGCCCATGCATTTGATTCTATTGTCTGCATAGGCCAACTTCTACATCCATAGATTCCACTACCACCCTCACGCTTCTAGCAACCCGCTGTCCCTTGCACCACCCTTGCCATGCACACATGGTATTTTGTGCGGCTCTGCGGTCTCTGCCTCTGGACACTGGCCTAGTCTTGCCTTCATCGTCTCTCCTCAGGCCACCATGTGGCATGTGCACGCGCCACCCTAGGCCCTTGTGCATGTATTTACTACCTTCCCTAGGCCCTTCTGCGCTATCTTACGTGACTGCATCGAAAGGTGAAGAGCTCCTCTCTCTCTCCCCGAACCTCCCTCCTCCTCCCCCGAGCCTCCTCTTTTAATGCCGAACCTCCCACAAACCTCCTTTTGATGCCGAACCTCTGGCGAGCCTCCCTCCTTGTCCGTATGGGATTAGTCTCCTTTAGGAATAGAATAGACTATGGCCCTTGGATTTAATCTAGCAATTGTGAGCCGTAAGATTGAAATCAATTAAGGAACGTTCTTCATCAACTACCCATACACGCGCACGCCTTCTTTTGTTCGGCCTAGCCATCACCATAGCATCCCTTTGGCTCGTGGTTTTCCTGTTCCTTCCTCCCCCTCCCCCATGAAGGAGAAATATGTTTCTTTCCACTGACACTTGCTCGGCTTCTATTCCCAACTCACGTCTCAGACAATTGTGTCCTCTTCCCCGCCAATCGAGCTTCACATTTCTCGCCAACAAATCCATCGCACAGCCAACCAATCTCGCTCACCTCCATGCCTCATCGCCAGGCCTCAGTTCGAGCTCTCAAATCATGCTATTTTTGTAGAACATCAACACTCAAGCAGCGGCAACGAGTTTCCTGCACACATCCTTCAGCATCGATCGCATCTTTGCTTTAGCCTCCCCTAATACCGACGAAAATCCTTTTGGCAAAGTTCTGTCACCTACAGTGCGTCTCACGAATCCCAGGCTCCCCCTTCGAGATCCACATCATTTGCTTATCTTAGCTCTAGGCCTCTAGAGATTATAACCATCCTCGGGAAGGATGGACTACCCTTGGCAGCGCTGCATCACCTCAGCTTGGCATCTCCGCTGAGAAGAGAGAATCCCAACACTTGCCTGCAATTGTGTTGGATGCCAAGAGGTCGTCTTCTCGAGTTGTATGCGACTGTTGAGGGTTCCAACACCGGGTCTTCTCGAAGATTCATCGTGAATTCAGCGTCACATCCCCTCATCAGTGTCCTGCGGGGTGCAGTAGCTGCCAACTGCCGATTTAATTAGAGCGGGAACTCATGCCTCGAGCTACACCAAGAATCCCCTTGCCAACGTGATCGCCCTCCCCTTGCCACCGTGAGTGCCCTCGCTCCCTCTTGCTTGCCTCTATACACTATGCATCATCTTTAGTGGCCGTCGTACTTGTTGGCATTCCATGATCTATCATTGAGAAATTCTGGTTGATGCAGGGGAGATCGGTGCCATTGGAACCATAAGCTGCTTACTCGACCTTCAAATGTTTGGGTGTGCTTTTGTTTCACGGCCATCACCATTTGTCGCATCTTTTCTTTTGGCGTGTCTCTTTGCATTAGAGCAAAAGGAAAAACTCCCAAATCACTACCGATTCAAACACACTAACATAATCGACAGTTGGTCGGTTGCAAAGTTGATAATCAATGTCTTTGGTTGCTATTGGAACCTTAATCCAGACTTTGTTTCTATGATTTGGCATTCATGCCGACTCACGAGGTGGAAAGAATAAAAAAATCAAAGTGCGAGCATTTTATACTTCAAGTATGACTATCATCATGCCTAATCCCTTCTCATTGTCATTCATCACATTCTCTTTTGTTCCATTAAGAATGGATGGAGGCTATGGAGATCTTCTCAAATTTTTATTATGTTCATCTCTGTGATGTTGTCTAGGATAGAAATTGAATTAGATGTAGTAGTTGGGCTTCTTCACATATGTGAAGAAAAGTGGAAAAGGAAATTGAAAGCCTTCTTGAAGACTATTCAAGCTAAGATGAACTATTCAACAATCGAACTCTTATATATAGTGCCGCACTTTATAAAATGAAAGCACTTAAGGAGGTTTTGTCTCGCAAGGGCTTGCAATATGTTCCTAGAACATTACATTCACAGTGGAGTTAACAATGGAGGTAAAGGATTGAGAGACGAGATGGGCAGGACTATCATGCATTTGGCTAACTTGGACAATGAGTGATTTTGCAGCAAAGTTTGGTAATAATCATTCGAGTAATCATTCCTACAGGACTTGAAGACTGTGGATGAGGAGAAAGTGTTCGAGATAGCCCATGGCTTGCCATGGGTTTCACACTAGTATACTATAAGGGTGTATAAGAAATTTTTTAAAAGAAAATGAGTACCCTTAACTTTATTATTTTGGATTTTCCCTAGACTCACCTTTGTAGGAGTACTTGTTTAAGAATGATCTCCATTGCCTAGATTAGTCACTAGATAGAGAGATTAGTGTTTGGGAACTCCCCCTTGGGGTAATATAATGTCTTAAGGGCAAATGATCTAGATGGAATTTATGAAAAACAAATCTTGAAGCCCCTTATAATCCTCTTATTTCTTTTCCATTAATAATTGTTTAACTTTGTCTAACCATGTATGCCAACCCTTTATTATTTTTTTAAAACATAAGAATGCTAAGGTTTGGCATATGCGCATCTACATTTTATATGACATATATAATATATATATTTTTTATAAGGTGGATTAAGGGAATGATGTGATATATTACACTTTGAGACTATATATACGGTTATGACTTGGCACAATGTTAGAAATAAACATGAGGCTAGGGCTTGGTTTGATACTGATAATTGTCCAAGGAGATTCATTATTTGGACCCCCACGGGAAATGGTTTGAAAAAAAAGATAATAAAATAGAATTTATAATTTTAAATTCTGTCTTTAAATTTGAGCAAGGAAATTGTAGACATGAGGTGAAGGAGAAATGTCTTTGACGGTTATTACTATTTAAGGATTTCTTTAGTTGAGTCAAGACATATTCTGTCAATTGTTCTATATGTAGGTTTCTATGCATCATTTTTTGGGTTCTCGTGTGCAGGCCTAACATGATTCAACATCATGATTGGTTGACAATTGGTTAAAGGACAACATGGCCTTTGATTAATCTATATAATCCCTTTGGAATTTGCTCTAAGATTTTATAAGCATTTTATTAGCCATTAACATGCCAACCTCTGATTATTTTCGAATACAAGAATGCCAAGATTTGATTATGCGTTGTGATAGTACTAGATGAGTCAGCATACCTCTCCATCGGATTAGCATTAGAAGATCTTTGCATGATTTGATGGATGCTAAGTACAGCGTTGGCAACTTTGGGGAGTACTCTGTGGTGGGTTATCTCGATTTATTGTAATATGGGAATGAATTATTTGTTGGATATTACTTTTGACCCTTTTTGTATTTTAGATGTTTTACTAAATGAATGTGAGTACTTAGAATTGACTCCCACTTTGATACTTTGTCTAAAGGGATTGAATATTAATGGATTAATCCCACTTGTTGTTTGAAAAGGGCAATGGCTATATATGTTTACATTTGGATTACTCAAACATTGAAAGTTGGTCCAATTGTATAGTAGGCTAGATTGTTTGGTAGGAAACATACACACACACAAGCACGCATGCACGCAAGCGCGCGTACACACACACACACACACACACACACACACACAGTTTCTACACCTTCCCCCTTTTTTCTCTAGTCCCCCCCCGTTTTTAAATTTCCCCACCTCCCTTAATTATTTTAATTCCCTCATCTTTTTAATTTTCTTCGCATTTCCTAAAATTTTCCTATTCTTTACTCTTTTCTTGTTTACTTTTTCCAAATTTCCTTATTTTTTGCTTTTTGCTTATCTTCTGTCATCTTATTTCCCTACTTAACTCTTTTCATATTATTTTCCTTTTAATTTTCTTTCTTACCTCTTACTTAGTACTAATTTACTCCTTTTCTCCTCACTTCTTGGTCTTCTTTTACTTCTCCAATTTTTAAACTTACTTCTAATTCTTCCCATTACTAGTGCTTCAGCTCCCTTTATTTAAGGTTTATTTTCAATAATTTCCTTTTTCCCCTAATTTCATTATTACTATTTCTCCATTATTTTATTTTTTAGACCCTTCATTAATTAAACCCTAAAATTTCACTCATCCTCCCTATTTCTCCCTCGGCTCTTCCACACATATTTTTTTCTTTACTAAGTCCCTTTATTGATTTAAACCAAACTAAGAAACAATGGTCCCGAATTTACACCCCCCTTTCCCGCCCCCTCTCCTAAAAAAACCCTACGCACACATGCCCCTTGGTTCCCTTGTCGCATTTCACTCTGACCCGCACCTATTTTTGCATGTTGCACCCACCTTTATAACTCCCTTGTACTTCCCACCTTCCCAAACTCTCGACTCTCCCTTTCCCTAACTACTCTTCCCTCTTCCCTATATAAAGCCTAACTGCCAACATACCCTTCCCACCACTAACTCTCTGGCCTATTTGGTCTACTCCCCATCCAGTTGGCTGTGCTACCTTGCCCTCTTTTCTCGCTATGTGCTGCCCCTTACTGCTCTACACAGTGTTGACACCTTCGCATCACATCACTAGGGTCCCGCACTCGTCGCCTCCCTCAACCTCATACTCCTTCATTGGTCCTCCCCCCCCCATGCTCTTTGACAAACTGCCATTGTAAGCTCCCAGCAGAACTGTGGCACATACGATTTTTAACTTGGTGGCTCCCCCCTCATTTACTTCATCACATCCTTCCACTTGCTTCACCATCATGTACATGTCCCCCTTCCCCTTTCTTTTACCTTCATCCTCCTTACACTTAATTATTTCTTACCTTTTTAGCTCTTTCGACAAACTTCTCACTTCCACTTAACCCCCTTTCACACCCCATATATATACCCCTCTCCCCTTATTTTTTCCAATTTTCCCCTGCCTCTATGACCCTTCTATATATATATATATATAGTTTTAGTTATTTTTCTTTTATTTGTTTGCTCTAACTTTAGTGTAAGTGCTCACTTAACATATTTCCCTTTTTTCCTTTTTTCTTGACTTATTCTTTCTTATTTTTCCATTCTTTTTGCTTATTGTCATTTTTCTTTATTTAATTATTTTATTTATTTCTTCTATTTCTCACTTATATTATTTCTTGCATTACTTTCTTTTTAGTACTAATGCTTTACTTCAATCTCACTTAAATATTTACTTTTTTCCTTTTTCCTCATTATGTTTCTAGTTCACTTAAGTTATTTTTTCACTTTTTTGTTTTCACTTACATTATTGTTTACTTCCCTTCCTTTTTCTTTATTTTTCTAGTACTTTATTAACTTCTATTAAGATTTTCTTTTAACTTTCTCTCCTTTCTTTATTCTTACGCTTTTCCTTTCATAGTATGTGTCCTTTGTATAATTTTCATCTCATTATTGAAGTTTGAAATCTCATGTCTATTGATCTCTTCTTAGTTACCCCCTTCCTTTTTTCATAAACTTTAAATTCACTCGCTTATCTAGTCCTTATAAAAATTCCCAAAGTCACCCTTTATAATCCCCAAATGCTCAAATTCACTTATTATTCCTTGTAAAGACACCTTTTTTTGACTTGAAGACTCGCCCTTTTATTAAATTTTCCTTCTACAAACTCCCAAATTAACCCGATAACTCCCCAATAAAGTACCAATAGCTCTAAATTCACTGATGACTATTGCATTCTACTTGACACTCTTAAAGTTAATATATAGCTTGATAAGGTTTATGGTTAAGTTTCAATTTTTATTGTGACCCCGATAACAAGGGAGGAGTGTTTATGAGACCTGCCTTTCCAACTAAGCTTTAGTGGTTTCTCACCATGTTTTTCTTATTGGATGGTGGCAGGTATGCAGACTCTCCTCTTTAATAAGAGTGACACTTGCTAGGACTTCTACAAGCACAAATATTTTTGCAAAAACATTTTGTCCTTTCTTATCAAAACTTTTATGTACTTTTTATATAAAAAAAGGAAGGTTTACCTACTCACTCAAACTCTTCCTTAACTCTATAAAATCCTCTCTCCTTTCCTTTGTCCTCTCTCTTTCGTCATTTAACTATGCAAAAGGGGTTTTAGTCTTATCTTCCACACACCTGTCCTTTCCCTTGCAACTCTGGATGGTTGCACATAGTCATTAAGGCCTCTTTTGGCTTCTTGATTCCTTTCATTAAACTTAATTTACCTATATTTTACATTAATTATGTTACTAATCCTCTTCTTGTCTTTTCAAAAGTATTCCTGAAAAGCTACACTCCAATCCAAGTCTCTCAACAGCCCACTCTTGACTCCTTCTCTAACCTCCCAAGTGGTACTCTCACGTTTCTAGCAACCTGAGTTCTAATCATTCATCAGAACTCATGATCTCGAAGCCCTTTCCCTTAATGACTGGATCAAATTTCTTAAATTTTCATGTAGCAAAAGTGATGGCACCCTCATCATACTTGAAAGAGTTTCCTCAAACCTCGCCGCTATTAATCTCATTGATACTAGTACTTTGAACACTCGTATCATGCTATCATCTCTGGCCTTGCCAACGACATCCTTGTTCTCAATGGTCCCTTTCCCCTCACCATCCCTGCTGGTTTAGCCCCTTCCAATACTAGTGTTTATAGCTTTATTAACCTTCATCTCTTATCCCCTAAAGACAAGGATTCCTTCAAAACCTTCTCCGAGTCTGTCTTGCAACCGCCTAAGCCTCTTGATAGCAGAGAACTCAAGACTTTTGCTTCCTGTGTGCCCCTTCTTCCTCCCAAACACATCTCAAAATCTAAGGCAAATCAACAAAATTGAGTACTTCACAAGAACCTAGTGCAGAGCTAGCCCAAGCATGGAAAATATTTAAGAATATGCAAGTCAGTCTTACATTTGCCTAGTTAATGCAAATAGCACTGTACTGTCGAGAATTTCTTTTCTTATCGAAATCATCGGAGCAACCAAATGTGGTATAGTATTTAGACACTATATCTATGATTGATACTCTAATAGTTGATAAGGAAGTGCTAGTAATCACCATCAAGGTTAAGAAATAAACCATGCTAGGAGTAATAGTGGACGGTTATTCTGAAGTGAACATAATTTCTGAAGAAATTGCTTAGAGACTAAAGTTCAAGTCATACAAATCATCACCTTTTCGAGTACACATGGTAGATCAATGACCAATGGACCCCAAAGGTATGTTATAGGATGTTGTTATTTCTATAGATGGAATCTATTATATAGTTAGCTTTATTGCGATTTCCATGGACAGCATGCCTATCCAATACTATTGGGACGATCTTGGCTAAAAAGTGCAAAAGTACTCCATGATTGGGATTCAAAAGAGATGATGATTAAAACAGGCAGTCAAGATGTGTGCATCCCTACTAATCCTTAGGGGGTTACAAGTAGTTGTCAACCAAAGAATTCGGAGGTGACAGATCCATTTTCTCAGGATGTTGAGTCACGATTGATGGAGATACAAATCCTACCTGTAGGTGAGATTTACATTTTCCAAGTGGCTACAAATATTAAACAGAATGAAAAAGATGAGCAGATTGCTAAGTAAAAAGATCGCTTCTCAAGTAACTTCACTGAGGACATTGGAAGGGAATAAGAGATATCTAAGATGCCGGTGACTATTACTAGAGCTGGTACTAAACATTTAGTACTAGAGCCAACAAAAGAGCTAAATCTTGGAACAACAAACAATCCTACCATGGTCATGGTAAGTGCCAATCTTTCTTCTAAGAAGCTCGGAGTCACTCAAGAATTATTTGTCTAGTATAAGGATATGTTTGCCCAGAGTTATATAGACCTACGAGGAGTTTCTCCTGAGATGTGTTAGCACAAGATGCCTTTGGTGCCAGAAGCCAAGCCAATTTGACAACAGAGGTACATAGTGAATCCTAATTATGCCAAACATATAAAAGTTGAGTTTGATCAACTCTTGCATGCTGGGTTAATCTTTGCGACCATTGATCACAATGATTGGCTATTTCCGTGGCTGTGCCTAAGAAAAATGGCAAACTCTGAGTTTGTGTGGACTATTGGAAGTTAAATGCCTGGATAGTTCCTGATTTGTTTCCAATATCTTTCACTGATGGAATCTTGGATCAAGTTGTAGGACATGAGATGTACTCATTGTTCAGAATGGTGTAAATTGCACCATACCTCTAGGGCATTAGGGGAAAACCCTAACCCTAAAGGGTTCACATGTACATCTTCATGTTCATGTTCAATAGAACTTAGTGTACAGGTGGCTATATCGTGTGGACTCCTCTATCTCTCTCCCTCTCTCACTTCCGCTCTCATGGTATCAGAGCACTAGGTGTTCCCACTCCCTTCATGACTGTTAAGCCCTCCTTCCGTGAGGCATCTTTAATTGAGAGACTTTTTCATCAAACGAGATCAAGCCCTTGCTTCATCAAGGCACAAAAGCCCTTGTTCTATCAAGGCGCAAGTTCGCTTGTAGTGTTCTTCTTACTTCTTCTCTCTTCAATTTGATTTAGAAAGCTCATCATTCTAAGCTCTGGAGAGTGAGCTATGGTCATTTTTGTATTGTGCTTCTTCCTTCGAAACATTCATTTGAGTTGAAAAATCTGGTATGAGAGAAAGAAGATTCAAGCTCTCCTCCCAAATGTCTATGTTGAAGAAGGCTATGTTGTTGTTGATTCCTTGAGAGTTTGAGATTATCGTACTTTCATTGTCTTTAGAGTCCTTGAGAGTTCCTCAGACTAAGGCTCACCAATAGAAGCTACTTCAGAAATCTCTGCCACAGGAGATCTTCAACAATGACAAGCCAAATTCCTAGGCAGCTCACAAGGCTTATCTACTGCTAAGCAATGCCTTTAGCTGCCATGCTCAAGCATAGAAGCTATAACACTCACACTGACTAAAGCTATGACACAAAGCAAACTCTATGCCAACACATGACTAAATGGGCACTTCTATTCCATACTCAGCTCTTAGTAAGCTTAGCCTCAACATTGCCAGCCACATCTGAGCTATAGCAACATAGAGCCAAATGCCTCTAATGAGCCAACTCGTACAACATCTTCCATGACCATCTCCTACGAGCGGCTCTATCCCTTACTCCATCAATGTGACTAATGTAGCTTCTTCTTACAAATAGATCGGCTCCAACGACAACAGATGAACACACTTAAGCGTCCACGATGTAATGGCTCCATAGAGACTCCTTCACATAATGGCAACTAAGGTTCCTCCAAGCTCTTCCATGCCCATAGGACACGCAACAACCCACAATGCCAAGCTTCACCTCAAGCAACGCTGGCTCCTAAGCAAGCTGCAATGCTAAAAAATGACACCCCGACTCTTGCATCAACTCTCTGCACTCAGCCTCCACAGATGACTCTACTAATGAGACATGCACTGCAACGATGTGGTGACTACTATGTAGCAGGATTGAGGTCTGACCCCAATTCCCAGTGATCCTAGGCTCCAAGTTCCTCACAACCCGGCTCTACGACCCTCCATAATGACCCATGTAACAAGCCACAGAGCACTGAATGGGAACGCTTCAATCCCAAGCAACAAACGACACAAAAAAATTGCCTCAACATAAAGGACTCCAACAGCAGCTAGCAACCCTGCAAGAAACACGGGCGCCACCATTCCATGACATTGACAAAATCTTTGTAGATCTTGTCAGTAGCACCAACATTATGGGGAATTGTCTAGCCTCATCCCCAAACACATGATGGAGGTGACACTGACCCTAGGTGCTCTCAGAAGATGACACATGTGAGATATGATTAAACCATGGTAAGGATTAGATAACCATGTGTTAGGAGGAATGGTTAAGGTTGTGCCATGTGGTATCTAGAGGTGCCACATCATCTGTCCAATCAACTAACCTCATCTGGTGTCCCGTAAACCACGGACATGTCATCAATGCCATGTAGCTTGCACAGTCAATAGCTAGGTCATCAATTGACCACCTCAAAAGTATAACAACTCAACTGCCTAGTCATCCAATCCACATCATCAATGTGGCAATGCCTAGTGTGGTACAATGCCATCCAAGCACATAGCCTCTCCACTCGCACCTTGGCACCTTTCACATGCACGTAGCTGCTGCCACCTAGGCATAGTGCCCTCTAAGCACATAGTGCCACATAGGTACAATTTGTAATTGGCATATGACCTCTCATGCCACATCACACTCCATCCACCATCATCATTTTGCCCTCTTTTGTGATCAAAATTTGGCTATCCTTCTGGGGCTGTATCTTTTGATCCAGAGAGAATTTCGTAGCGCATCAAAAAAAAAATTGCTTGGCAGCTCACACTCTACGCACTTGTTACCTCAGATTTCACACTTGAGATTTCCACAAGTCAGCATCATCAAATCCTCATCATTGGAACCACATCCTAATCCATTGCACCGTAACCCCCAACACATAAAATGAATCCACATAAAATTCATTTGCTGCATTTTGCGCTTCAACATGTAGTCTAGTTGTAGAATAGCATGTCCATAGAGGAGATCCAACTCCACCAAGCCAAGAAAGCCATTTCCATATTATCCGGCTAGTTCCCATCAGCATCAATCCCATTGGATCTATCATTGGTATACACATTCACACACTAACACCAGCTCAGTCCCTTGGCATTTGGCACTTCAACATCTCAGTGTGACAGTTGGTAGAGTGATCTTCCTTGGATTTAGGATTGTCGCATTCTTCTTGCACACACACATCAGGCTATTTTTGGCATTGGTTCTTGCACATCCATATTCGGATTGTATAGCCTCTTGGCTACTCCCGACGCACAATTGTCACCATCATGTTACAGGCTTGATCCTTGGCACATAGTTGTTCTTCCATCACATGACTTAGTTTTGACATTTCAACGTAAGCCCCCTAATGGGTAGCTCTTTTACGGTGTTCTCATGGGTAGACACTCTCATCTCAGTACATGGGAAAGCCTCTTGGATAGAGCACTAGACCGCCTCCGGCATGGAGTTATCCACATCACACAGTTGATAATACACCAGTCATGACTCCGGACGCGATCCGTGAGTGGAAAGAGAACCTACTTTGACCATTCATTGCCACAGGGTATGTACCAGTTTATGATGTAGACTCGAGCCTCATTGGTCTTGAGAGATCAGATCATTTGTCGATAAGTCCTTAGCATGATGCACATTTGAAGATAAGCCCTCAACATGAGGTACACTTCTCGGTAAGCCCTTAGCATGAGGCACATTCAGTAGCAGTAAGCATTCCAGCACGAGGCAAATTGGACAATAAGTCCTCAGTACAAGGTGGTCCCACTTATATCATTACAACCTGATTTTAGTGATGTACAGCCCCATCAAATTTATGCATGGATTTGACTCCATCTACTGGCACACTAGATGCGGATACATAGCAAGAGTTCAATTATGATCATGCATTTTTTCAGTATGTAATTCCTCTGTATGGCACTCACATCTCTAGCAGCATGCAAAGATTCATGCCCCAGCGCATCTAGCTCTTCAAGTGATTCCATTCTAGCATCCATCACTGATGCTTTCACCTCTAACACATAGCATATCTTGGACACAGTTTCCACGAGTAGTTCAAATCAAACTTGGAAAGGGATAATGCCTCAATCTTCTCGAGGAGGATAAAACAGATGAGAGTGGGAGATCTAAGATCGAGCAAAAGTTTGAAGGCCACATTCACCCTAGAATGAGTTGATGTGGGACAAGAAGGGGAGGTGTCGTTGAGGGCATGAGATCCTACTAGAGGAGAATAGTCTAAACCATCGTGTTTCAAATTGGATGCTGAAGTACTGCGAGATGAGGTGGGTGAAGCCCTCTATGAAGGATGGACACGATCCTCATCCAAAATCACCGTCGTGATATCTGGTCGAGCATCTACTCAAGGGTGTTTTGGACGTGGAATGTCTCTAGGGGAGTTCCTAGAAGCCATGCCTTGGGAATTCTACATGGGAAGAGGAAAAGTGGGAAGAGGACAAGAATCGACAACGGCGGGATCCGGAGGAGCCTTGGAACTCATGGCGTAGGAGGAAGTGAAGAGATTATCCTTTGATAGGCAAGGCTTGTACTTAGGATGTGATTTTGGCATCAACCTTCCTATGCATAATGGTGTAGGAAAGGTAAGGAGGAGGTAGGATGGGTGAAGAGACGGCTCGGTGAATCAGCACAAGAGGGCTAAGGGGAGGGGAGGTGGTGAGGGAAGGGAAAGGAAGGAGATGCCGAGAAGGTGAGAGGGGGGTGGGGTTAGGAGAGACTGAGAGGGTGAGAGGGGGGGGGGGGGGGCTGTGAGTAGGACAGGTGAGGGGTCTACAGTAGGAGAGGTGAGAGGAAGGGGGGGTATGCGCGATGGAGAGGCAGGAGGGAGGGATTATGGTGAGGGAGGGAGGGGAGGGCATGCAAGTAGGAGAGGTGAGAGAGGGGCCTATAGTAGGAGAGGTGAGAGAGGAAAGCGGGTATGCGCGATGGAGAGGTAGGAGGGAGGGGGTATATTATGGCAAGGGAGGGAAAGGGGGGGGGCTACCGATGGAGAGGTGAGGGACGGGGTGAGTTATGGCGAGGGAGGGAGGTGGTGGATGCTGATGGAGAGGTGAGGGAGGTGGTGCGTTATGGTGAGGGAGGTAGGGGGGGCTGCATAGGAGAGGTGAGGGAGGGAGGGGGTGCACTACGGCGAGGCGAGGGAGGGAGGGGGGGCTGCCATAGGAGAGGCAAGAGAGGGAAAAAGAGCTGTTGTAGGAAGGAGGGGGAGGCTGTGTAGGAAGAGGGGAGAGACAGGGGGTGCCCAATGGACAGGTGAGGGAGGGGAGGAAGGAGACGAGAGGGAGAGGGAGAGGGGGTGGAGGTAAGGGAAGGGAGGAGCTGAGAGGGAGAGAGGGGGTGGTTAATGGAGAGGTGAGGGAGGGGAGGAAGGAGTTGAGAGGGAAAGAGGGGGGGGTGGGCGTGGGTAGGAGGTGTTGAGAAGGAGGAGGGGGGGTGCGAAGGATATGCGAGGGGAAGGGAGGCTGAGAGGTAGAGAGGGGGAGGATAGGCATGGTGGCGCAAGGGGAGGAAAGAGAGTGGATCAAGGGCAGGTGGCACAAGGGGAGGGAAGAGAGTGGAGCAAGGGGATGGGTGGAAGAGGCACATGGGCTGCCAAATGGTGGAGAGCATACAAAGTGCGAGTGGTGGCAAAAATAGAGAGGCAAAATAAGCATCTTTATCCCAAACTAGTGAGAGATTGCTAAACATAGCGAGAGCTTGCTCATTTTAGTAGGTATCACCAAAAATAGCAAGAGTGACCAAGGTGTACCCAGGGTGACAAGGGTGTCATGGGAGTGACTAGAGGAGAACCCATTGACAAGGAAGTGACTAAGTTGAGCATGGTGAAAGGGGGTGACAAGCTTGTCACTGGAATGATGAGGTGACAAGGGTGTTACTGAGACGACGAGGTGACAAGGTTGCCACTGAGATGACGAGGTTGTCACTGGGATGACGAGGTGATGAGGTTGTCGCTGGGATGACCAAGTGACGACGAGGTGACGAGGTTGTCATTGAGATGACAAGGTGACAAGGTTGTCACTGGGATGACGAGGTGACGAGGTTGTCACTGTTGGGATGACCAAGTGACGACGAGGTGATGAGGTCACTTGAGATGAAGAGGTGATGAGGTTGTCACTGAGATGACAAGGTGACAACATTGTCCATGGTGAAATGGGGTGACAAGGTTGTCACTAGCAAGACCAAGTGATCATGGAGACAGGGTGACAAGGTGGTCATTGGAAGACCAAGGGACAAGATTGAACAGGGTGACAAGAGTGAATAGGGTGAAGCAGAGGGTGAAAAGGTTGTCATTGGAATGACCTAGTGACAAGAGTGAACACCATGGTGAACGGGGGTGACAAGGTTGTCATTGGAATGAACCAGTGAAAAGAGTGAACATGGTGAGCCAGGGTGACAAGAGTGAACATGGTGAAGCGAGGTGACAAGGTTGTCATTGGAATGACCCAGTGACAAGAGTGATTAGGGTGAAGCAGGGTGACAAGAGTGAACTTAGAGTGGACATGGTGAAGCAGGGTGAACGTGGTGAAGGAGGGTGACAAGAGTGATCATGGTGATGTAGGGTGACAAGGTTGTCATTGGAATGACCCAGTGACAAGAGTGAACATGGTGAAGCAGGGTGACGAGGTTGCCACTGGAATGACTCAGTGACAAGAGTGTTCATGGTGAAGCGGGGTGAGAAGGTTGTCATTAGAATGACCCAGTGACAAGAGTGTTCATGGTGAAGCGGGATGACAAGGTTGTCATCATGATAGCCAGGGTGAATAGAGTGAAGAGCGTGGGGAACCAAGGTGATCAAGGTGACAAGGGTAAACAGGATGAGAAGATTGTCATCATGACAAGAGTGAACCAAAGTGAAGGAAAGAGCAATTAAAAAAAAGAAAAGAAAGAAGTAAGGGTAACACAAGAATCACCATAAGAGATATGCTTACTGAACATACAACTTCCATAGCCTTGATCCATTTATGGGTGTTGCTAACCTTTTGCCTTCCAAGGTGACCAAGTAAACACCACCACTTGGAATAATTTTAGTGATGTAGAAAGGACCTATCCACCCACTAATGAACTTAGGTTTATGCTTCAGGAACTTACTCGAATATAACAAGAGCAAGTCACCAACATTCAACTCCCTCTTTCTGAGATTCCTGTCATGCCATGCTTTCTGCCTCCTTTGTCATACTTGCTGAGCAAGGATTGCTTCACGACGATGTTCGTCCAAGGCTTCAAGATCCCATAATCGCTCAAGCATGCATGCTTCCAAGTTATCATCCATCTCTGAGATTCCTGTCATGCCATGCTTTCTGCCTCCTTTGCCATACTTGCTGAGATTCCTGTCATGCCATGCTTTCTGCCTCCTTTGCCATACTTGCTGAGCAAGGATTGCTTCACGACGATGTTCGTCCAAGGCTTCAAGATCCGATAATCGCTCAAGATCCCATAATGCGATGTTCTTTCTGAGATTCCTGTCATGCCATGCTTTCTGCCTCCTTTGCCATACTTGCTGAGCAAGGATTGCTTCACGACGATGTTCGTCCAAGGCTTCAAGATCCCATAATCGCTCAAGCATGCATGCTTCCAAGTTATCATCCATCTCTACCATAACCCTAGTAGCCTTCATGTGGAATTCATAGGGCATAACCACCTCTAGGCCGTAAACTAGTTGAAATGGTAAGTACCCAGTGCTCGCTGAGATAGTCAATCAAGCAAGTGATGTCGAGCGAGCAGGACCAAATTAGCGAGCGAGAAAGCAAGCAAAGCAAAAATGGTTGGGCTACCAGCACATAATCTCACTGTATGTATGTACTCACTATTAAAAAAGATTTATAGTGCTTCCTGAACATTGAACATGATTATAACATGGTTATAACATAATATTGCAAGTGTACATTGGTGATAGTGTTCTATATTCTCTTGAGATAAAGATGAATAGAAATGGTTTGGCTATCATCAACAGCTACCATTTAGTGGAAGTGCATCATTTGATAAAAACATAACCTCACTATATGTAGGTACTCATTGTTAATAAAGATTTATATTTATTCACATGAGATGAACTTGCATAGAAATGGTTTAGCTACCAATAAATAGTATATAGATGAAGTGCACCCTATTCAATAAAAATTTAAACATTGAACATGATCATAACATAATATTGAAAGTATCCATTGGTGAAAGTGTTTCATACATTTCGATCAAATGAACTTGCACATAAAAGATTTGGTAACTTTTTACCAATATAGATAGAGTTCTAACGTGCTTCCTATTATGAGAAGCCTTGCTCTAAATTTGGTGCAAGAAACTGGTAAAAATTCCATTACATTCATATTTCGATGCATACAATTTTACAAAACATTACAAAATGGCATGATAATCATATAAATCATGCCTTGCGATTTGATTTGATATATAACATGACCCCATTTGGATTTGTAAATCAAAAGATACAGGACATTAAAATTCTCATGTTTTAAGCCAAAAGAGGGAGCACGTTAATGCGCTCCCTATTTTGGCCTAAAACATGAGAATTTAGGATGTATGACCCCATGACCCCATTTGGATTGTAAATCAAAAGATACAGGACATTGAAATTCTCATGTTTTGGGCCAAAAGAGGAAGCGTTAACGTGCTCCTTATTTTGGCCTAAAACATGAGAATTTAGATGTATATTAAAATTCTCATGTTTGGGCCCAAAACATGAGAATTTTAATGTACAGATCCAAATGGGGTCATGCTATATATCAAATCAAATGGTAAGGCATACTTTAGATGATTATCATGCCATTTGCACCATTTTGTAAAATTTTATGCATCAAAATCTAATTAAAACTTGGTCGATTTGTTGCATCATACCTAGAGGAAAGTTTAATTATAGGGATCATGTAAATATGTTGTCTATTTTGCTTCTACTATTGATTTCTATAAGCAAAGATTGATTTGTTTTGGAATCTAATTCATTTACAAAAGGGATGTATCTACTCTTTATATTTTGGATTGGTGGGATGTAAGAGTGAGTCATTTTTGCAAAAACACAAAAACATGGGTTTTGCCCCAAGAGTGAACAAAATTTTAAAACCAAGCATTTGCACATGCATGTAATGTGGACTATTCAATTCAAGGAGTCCTAGGAAACTTTAGACTTGTGTGGAAGGTTTTATTGGTGATCTCACTTACGTTGGTGGAGAGATAGAACTTGGTTATGAGGATTACCAAAAAGCAAGCGAGGAAAAGTGAGCAAAGATAGGCGTGTCCTTACTAATGATGCCTTGGCAATGACATAGGACCAACTCTCTCATGGACTTTTGAAGAATTTAGATATTTTTGCTAATAAAATAGGAGTCCTAGGAAACTTTTGACTTGTGTGGAAGGTTTTATTGGTGATCTCACTTACGTTGGTGGAGAGATAGAACTCGGTTATGAGGATTACCAAAAAGCAAGCGAGGAAAAGTGAGCAAAGATAGGCGTGTCCTTACTAATGATGCCTTGGCAATGACATAGGACCAACTCTCTCATGGACTTTTGAAGAATTTAGATATTTTTGCTAATAAAATAGGGGATTTGTCAATCTATTATTGTTTTATTTTGGTTGTTTTTTTGGCTTGCTCGCTTTTTCTTGCTCGCTCTTTTTCATTCACTCTCTTTTCCTCGCTCGCTTTTTGGTAATCCTCATGCTCGCCTTGTATGCTGTCCTATAGGAAAAAAGAGCGGTTGGTAGTAGAACATCCCAGTCCGCTAAGGAATGGAGACAAAAATGACCCACAATATGAGACATAGTCCGATTGGAGCTCTAAGCCAAGCCATTGGCTCAAGGGTAGTATGAACTAGATGTTTTGTGAACGATTTGTAGTTGGGTGATGAGGTCAGCAATGACATCATTGAGAAAATGGGTACCCTTGTCACTCATCAATTCCATAGGACATCCAAACCATGAGATGATTTGATCATACAAGAGGGAGGCCACAACTTGAGCAGTACATGTTTTCACAGCCTTGGCCTCCACCAACTTAGTACTGTAGTTTGTAGCAATCAGGGCGTACTTGTTTCCTCTTTGAGTGGCAAGAGAGATGGGTCCAACAAAATCCAATCCCCACCTATTATAGAAGGGTGATATAGAGCTGGATGGTTGAAGGGGAAGGTACTCCTGTTGGGTAGGCTTTGGTTTACCTGAGTCACAACGGTGCACACGAGCATAGTACGCTTGGAATAGCTTTGGCCACCACAACCCCGAGCGCATTATCTTTCTAGCAGTGGCCTCTGGTGCCATATGGCCTCCCCCGAGTGAGCCTCTTGAAGGATGGCTTGTGTTTCATGAGGGAGCATGCACCACCTTAAAATATGGTCTTCCTTCATCTTGTACAACTGACCCGCAATCAGTTTGAAAGGAGCAACCTGAACAATGTGAGCCAACCAGCAACCAGTCCAAGAATGGCAAAAGCTAGTTTTCCTCTGCCCAAAATCTACAGAAATCAGGTCACCTGGGCTAGAAAATCCTAGATTCTTCAAAGAATAGTTGATTCTGCCCTGGCACAGACCCAAACGCAACTTAGAAGAGATTGCCCAAGCTTGGAAAGCTCCAAAGCCAAAAGCAACAGCCCAAAAGCAACCAAAAACATGCCGAAATCCCTGTAGAACCTCCTGCTCAGCTCCAAAACAACCCGCAACACCTCAACAACCTTTGTGCGGTCTAAAAGGAGCATATTTTTGAGCTTGTAGCAACCCTGACAATCCACAGACTGCCCTAGTAGTCAAAAATCAGCAAGGCGATGTGATAGAATAGCCCTAGAGCACTTTCCAAGCCTGTGACTTGCCACTCCATGTTCTTATGTGGTCCAAAAAACATCCCTCAAAGCAAATTTTGACTTTTCAGCTTGCCCAAAAGTGTCTTGTGCTGATTTTAGAGTCTCGTGCCCAAAATAGAGATTTTTAATTGCACCACTCTTTTGGGCCCCTGTTGCACACTTTGGTCCAAGGAATTAATTGCCTAGTAACTGGGCGCACATTCACATTATGAATTTTAATTCACCAAGTCCCACGCACGTGCCCAAACTTTGGCACCCCAAAGGCTCAAGGTAGTCCCGCGTTAATTACGCGAGTCGCAAATCAAAAGTCTCATAAATATGCATCCTCGTGATGACAGTGCCTTTGCTTGAATGCTCCCCTACAACCAAGGTATAATCCATCTCTATTTGAAGTTCGTCTCTTTGAAGGGTTCTTTTGAGGAGTTATGGAGGCACCACAAGCTTTTGGTTTCGTCTTGGGTGAGATACTCAAGACCTTATCGGAATCTTATAGGAGAAGTGTGCAGATGTAAATTCTTAGAGTTCGTAATCCAAGTAAAGATTGACATAAGCAATTTGAAGTAAGGTATTCATATTTCTATAAGAATGTTACCATAAGTTATATCCATTGGTTGGACATCATTAGAGATTTCTGCCTTCTTTGCTACCAAATAATGTTGATCTGTTGGTGCTCCATAAAAAGTAAACTACAAGGATTGCATGGATACAAAGAGCTTCAGGCTCACATCTATTGCTGATTTACCTTTTTTCCTTATCTTAGAAGGCCTAAGAAAAGCTCCAACAGCAGCAATGATAACGCCAATGATATTTCAAAGGCTCAAAGTCAAATGTCCAACAAGAATGCAAAAACAAAATCATATGGAAGAAATGATTATGTTTCTTCTAGTCAGACTGCCCATTATTAATTCAACGATAGCTAGCTCTAAAGCATTTTCAACATCACTTAAACAAAAAAGAAGCCACAACACATTTTAATATATTTGTTTATTTCTAACTGCATGTCTTAAAGGAACCACTGAAATCAACAAAATCACAAACTTCTTCCATGAGAATCTGCTTGACGACCCCCACTCGACCTCTTTCCTACTCTAGTATCGCCACAACAGCACAAGGCTGACAAAAATAGATGTGAACCCTTGTATGTTACAACTCGACAATTTACCAAAGACAATATAGCAAAAAAGTTGACAAGCGCTTAGGTTCGTGACGATTGATGACGCCTCAAATTAATGAAATTGCATGGCGTTGATGAGCATAAGTGGAAAGTATGTCAATGGAGGTAGCAGACTCTAGTTACCAGTCGAAGCATGGTAGTGGTTTCAAGGCTAATTGCATGATTTTTCAAACAAGAATTGCTCTTCTCACCACCATAGTACAGTAAACTATGGATTGCAACAAAAAGGAAACTTTGAAAGCAAGAGAGATTGCACAACGTAACATACTATGCCAAGATTATCCTAGTGCAAGGAAATTCCTTCTTAAGCACGTCGTCTCTATCCCCAGCTGGACGACCTACCCCAACTACAAGCATTTGTGGATGTGCATAGTAGCTACCTGGGGGAGCAGAATACCAACTGGTACGCAATGCTTAAACTAGATCATGGAATGGATGAGGAAACCGTATGGAAACGGTACTTGAAGCTGGTTTTACTACTGCATCCACACAAAAATAAGTATGCTGGTGCAACTCTCTAAAAACAAAACAGAGTGGAGTTTCAATCTCATGATAGTCACTCACAAGATTGAAAACCATAAACTCCATGCATGCATAGCAGAGACTAGCTACTATGACATCCCCATTGATGTCATCGACGCCCAACAATGGGTGTAGACCATAGTATAAAAATGTGCACTCACAAATACAAATCCACACCCCCACACATACTTGAGCATCCATTTATACAAAGTCTTTAAACTAAGTTTCTGTCAACACTCCGAACGTGAAGGATAGACTCAACCATGACGAAGGCTAGCACTAAAGGAGAAGGCTAATCAAAAGGTAGTCCAAAATCTCTTCATTCAAGCTACAACTGCTTGTGGAGTCTAAACATTTTCATTTTAGTCTCTCCCCAACGAGCATCTAAATCTAAATCTGGCTGATTGGGCAACGCACCAATTAAGATAGAAAGAATTATCACAATACCAGTAGGCCGCAACTTGGACGAAAACTTCACAAGGTGAAATTTGCATGTCTACTAATACGGTAGAAGCATATACCTAGATAAATCTAGGAACATTCCCAAACTCATCCTCTATAAACACAACATAGTGCAGTTTCAATCTCATGATAGTCACTCATAAGATTGAAAACCATAAACTCCATCATGCATAGCAAGGACTAGCTACTATGACATCTCCACTGACATCATCAGCGCCCAACAGTGGGTGTAGACCATAGTATAAAAATATGCTCACACACATACAAATCCACACACCCACACATACTTGAGCATCCACTTATACAAAGTCTTCGTGCTGAGTTTCTGTCGACACTCCGGAGGTGAAGGACAGACTCAACCATGACGAAGGCTAGCACTAAAAGAGAAGGCTAATCAAAAGGAGGTCCAAAATCTCTGCATTCAAGCTACAACTACTTGTGAAGTCTGCACTTTTTCATTTTAGTCTCTCCACAACGGTGCAGCATCTACCTTCAAGCGCGTCAGCAATGCATGGAAAGTCTAGGCGCAATCGCGGAAAGTAGAGCTATTGATGGGGGACCTTGGATAGGAGGACAATCGTTGTTGCTACTAATCACATAGATTATTGAAGCCCAATCGAAGTCGTTGCTCAAGCAATAGCATTACCCATAGAATAGAGCAAAGAAGACTAGAAACAAATACATAGGTGTCCAAATCGATTCGCATGTCTGACGTGACAGCGAGAGACTATGTACAAACATGCAATCCCTGTCTTTATTGAAGTTCATCAAACTTTGACTTCGCCAACACATGCAAAGTTGCAGTGAGTTCCAAAGACGCTCGAATCAACGAAAAAGCAAAACACACCCCAAGATAAGCACACGAATAACCACTCATCTGCACAACACGCGGAACGCAGAAACAGGTCCACGATCTCATTGTAGCCACAAACGCGAGGACCAAGGTCTGGACCACAAATTGTTTCGGCTGCGGTAAGGAGGAAGGCTGAGCCAGGTCAGAGATCTCACTACAGCCACAGATGCGATCGCGGTTGCAAGGAGATCGATTGACAGAGCACCAAGCAGATGCAGCAACACAAGGGAGGAGCAAGCAGAAGCTCGCAACGAACAGATGAGCAGACAGGAGGAGAGGAAGGAGGAGCGCCAGTTTGGGCGGAGAGAGCAAAGGAGAAGAAGGTCCAACAGCTTCTTGGAGGAGAGGAAGGAGGAGCGCCAGTTTAGGCGGAGAGAGCAAAGGAGAAGAAGGTCCAACAGCTCAAGAAGCTACTAAGCCCTTAACATAGCATGATGAACCCTAAATTTAACCCTATCACAATCCCTAACAGATCCCAACCACTATAATGTCTAACTAACCTCATATTCCCACCTACTATCCCCAAGCCCTCTACCATCATATCCCTAGCTATTATAATCTCCCACTATCCCCACACGATAGAAACGTTTCAACACCATTAAACCCTATTGCACATTCCCATAAGACAAAACAAACTCTTTGCCATGCCAAAAAAGAGAAATTCTGTAGTTATTGTACACTGAAACATGTGGACTTCAGACATCCACAAACTTGAAAGCACAACGTATATATCCAACTGTACAGTTACTGCGCTTCTGGCTCTTTACTCACAAATTTACAGCATTCCAACATTGGACCACACTGTTCAACAGCACGCCCAACACAACACTAATCGTAATCGGTACTACGAAGCTGGTTTTGAAGCTTCAGGCAACGGACAATTTCTCAGCAGAGCTAAGGTTTAGGCTTGCCTTTGTCTGGCAACCTGCTTCCCTCGGGGACCATCTCGAGTGTGTTTTCCCCGGGCAGACCTGGCGGAATATGGAAGAAGTTCTTGTTCCATTTTCTTACGAGCTTCGGTGCATCTTCTCCAAAGCAAAGTCTTCTCAAGGGGCTGGTTCGAGCAAACCTGCGGTACAGTTTGGAGGCCCAATCTGGATCCACCACTTCTTGAAACTCTTCCCGTCTTTTCTTGTCGAGCGCTACCGTGGGATTCAGGAACACTTCGCGGTACAGTGTCAGAAAAGCAAGTCCGAAGGCCACAGTGATCATGCCAAAAAGTGGGAGGATTGATGGCAGCTCTTTCATATAAAACAATCTGCACCGCAAATGCCTCCCCAACAGTCATCACGGCGATACCAAAAACGGGCTTGCTTATCTCCAAATTCGACGGGAGACCGCATTACCTGGAGAAACCGCTTCTCTGGTGAAGGTATTCGCCCGCGCCTGTTCCAGGAGGCCTTTTGCCTAGATTCATTTGGTCTATCTCCTCGTTGGTCAGTAGATGCGTGTCCGCATTTAGCCTCTTTGCGGCATCCGTGGTGGGGCTTCCCGCTGCATTCAGTCTCGTTGAGGTATCCATCGAGGTAGTCCTCGAGCGCGTAAACCTCCGCGTGGCCTGATACCCGGCCAATCGTTGTTGAAGATGAATCTGTCGACCGGGCCATAGAAGCACTCAGTCGAGTCTCCTAAAATACGCCGGAAATCCTACTAACAATTCATAATGATAAGGCAGAGATCGAAGGAAAAAAACATGCCTGTGCGCGTATCATCCTGACCTTGCCTCAAGGAGCACGCGTGCACACCTTGCAGCAAAAGCCTTAAAAATCTCAACGGGTAACGAGAGCGAAGAATCAACGGGATAACAAGAGCCTTGGTAACGAAACGCGATCGACTCAGCTACCTTCTAATTCAAGAGTGCTCCTAGACGTGTCCCGAGTAATCACTCTTTGAGCTAAGCATATGCATTTAGGTTAATCAGGGTCTAATGAGGAAATTGTGGGTAGGGATTCTCTGCCACGTGGCCTCCTAGACTTCTCTGCACCGCCCTCTGCCTCCATATAAATCGACGCCTCCATGAGCGTTTGCTTCCGTCTGTCTTCCCTCCCTCGATTGCCTTCCCACATTCTCTCCCTCGATTGCCTTCCTCGGCTTGAGCTTATGCGCAGGCCTTCCACTATGGCGACTACCTTCCGTCCTAGCTACCTTCCTTGGCTCTCTCGACGGCCTTTCCTCCCCCTACCTTCCTTTGTCTAGTCGTCATTTGCTGCCCAATATACTACAACGGAATGCAAGCTGCCAACAAAAGAACAAATGCTCAATCGTTTGAATGAATACTTAATATCAAGTCGGAAGGAAAGGAAAGAAATACCTCCTGCGATACCCAACAGAATTTAAACACAAAATTACGAACATGTTTCAACAAATCCCACGGAAATCCGAGATTCGAATGTAGGCTATGAGCGGAGCAAAGAGTACAAATGGAAATTTTAGACGTTTGATCCAAATTGCTCGATTTCGTTTTTTATCAAATTCATTTGCTGAACGTCGATACAATTGAGGTAGGAAATTACGAATCCAATGTGAAAAATCCCACGAAAATCTGATGAAGATATGGAATTTTTCAAATTAGTAGAGCCATTAGGGAGATACGTTCCATAAGGTTCCCGTATGAGCATGGAAGTTTAATGCTCCTCTCCAAAGCTTTGCTCCTTTTCATGCCAAGTCATGCACATTATTGTGCTGTCTCTAGCACTTGAAGAAGGCAGGTTATTGAGGCCAGAGCTTGGATGGCCATGAACTAGTGCTCGGTAGTCTCGAACTAAGTGGGATTCACCCTAAGCAGCTCCTAATTCCTAGACATTTCAAGTATTAACAACGCTTGGGAAGTGCCTCCATGAGCAACTTTATTGTAGCGTCAACATAAAATGATGAAGATGCCATATTATTTTTGGTTATGCATTTTCCATATTTATCTTTGTATAAAAAAACCAAAGCCATGTAGGAAAGCTAAGAGGTCCAATGGACATACCGTTTGTAAGAACCCAAAAAGGATTTTAGAAAATTTGTGTGAGCTCAAAGTACCTCCAAGGGGACCCTTATGCCCCTAGCAATGTGATCCTCTAAATATGTAAGAACTATAAGAAATGTGATCCTCTAAATATATATATGTAAGAAATATAAGAACCCCTAGGGATGTGATCCTCTAAATATGTAAGAACTATAAGAAAGTTTATCGAAATGTAGTATACCAAATCATGAAGGCACGTATAGTTGTGAATGTGTTACTTGTGTAGGAGATGGACATACAAGTCCTCTTCGACTGTGACACAATCTAGATGTACTCATGATGTGGGCATAATTTCACCCCTTAATGGTAGGCATGACAAACCCTTCTCTCTCTCTCTCTCTCTCTCTCTCTCTCTCTCTCTCTCTCTCTCTCTCTCTCGGTGGGGGGGGGATTTTTTGGGCAGCTACTCTGCCATCGATGGACATCGCATGGCTGCGCATGCAACTGAATTGTTGAGTAGCTAGCATAGAGACAATCCAATTATTTTAATTCTCAACCCAATGTTCTATAATTATTTTTATTGTGACGCATGTAATAAAAAACACATCTGGTTGCATTACTTGATAAGCTTGCATCTTGTTGCATTTATTTATTGATTAAATTATATGTCCTTTATATTGTTATGGAGCACATGCTCACTAATTTGCAATATAATCTCTATTTTATAATTGTAGTATATTTAGAAGAGTGGTACAAAAAGAAGTACAAAGAATTTAGAGCCGATATGCAACACAAGGTCAATCAAACCTGATCCTCCTTGTAAATATTAGGGATGGTGCTTTTATTATTCATGGTGGACAAAGCTTAGTGCTTTTTGGAAACTAAAGCCCAACGAATACATGAAGAACACATTTCTCGCATGAGCTGTGAGTTCTCTCTTTGACATTGTGACCTTTAAGATATAATGAGCTAGACTACAATCATATGAATATTGGTGTTATTGTCCTTCAATATTTTGCATGCGACATGGTCATTTCTCTTCATTCCCTAGCGCACACTCGCCATCAAGATCATGCATTAGAAAAGAGAGGGTTGGCTAATCATAAGTTTATAGGATTCAAGCCTGATATATGTGTAAAAATGGAACTTTACATATTCAATTGATGAACACGAAGCTCTTTTCTTTTTGCAAAAAACCTAAAAATAATGAAAATAAAATCATGGAAAATGAAAAATATATATAAATATGAATATTATGAAACAAAGAATGAAAATACAAGTGTGATGCATGGAGGGAGGCGACTCACTTCCTCTCTGGTTATTTATAATATGAGAGAGCATGCCCCTCCATCATTAGCATTTGATTTTAGCTTTTCCTTCTACTATATTTTCTATTGAGCTTTCTAAGCTGCTTTACTTAGTTCAAATCTCAAAAGTTTACCTATAATGGGTTGCCAGTATGCTCCTCTTGTAGATGCTACTCGTATTTGAACAGATGGATAGAGTTGCATATGGCAATTAGAATAGATTAAAGGTTCAAGCATACATGAAAGAAGTGTTGCAAAAGGCTGCAACAAATGGAAAAAGTATTAAAGAAGGAGTCTCGCAATGACAATAGAACACTCATAGAGAGAGAGAGAGAGAGAGAGAGAGAGAGTCTAGTAGTAGATCTTGGAAGGATGCTGTATAATGCTGAGTTGCATAGTAAGAGTTTGGCAGTAGGTAGTTCTTCAAGTAATCGTTACTTCCTACTAAGATATAGTATATAGAATGTGCAATGAAATTGTTAGTGTTTGAGGATCCAAACAAGTGGCGATTTACATGCGTGAAGTAAGAAAGATGTCAGTCGATTCTACATAGACATCACATATACATGAGCTAAGAGAATGGCAATAAAGCTGCATGCCAACACTAGTAAGCAATAAATTAGTAGCTATTGTTTCACTTATGAAAAGTTTGCCTGTAGCGTTAAGGGTTCCACATCCAACAACCCCAAAATTGACTCCCTAGTTAAAGACAATGATGGTGTGTACTAGGAAGGCAAGCACTAGAGAGAGCTGTAGGAACAAAGCTAAGAACAACAAAGTGAGAAAAATATTTACATTGTCGTCTCACCAATAGTGCATCTATCATAGTAGAATAAGCCATGGCAGGCTGTAGAGGAATGGAAATTTTCATTTTATATCATATAAAGGTTGGAAGGAGATCATGGGAAAGCGCTATCAGTAAAGGATTGATTTGATACACTTAGATAATTGATGTTGAGGCCATTGTTGCTAAACTTTTCAATCGACTAATGCATGTCAACATCACTACTAAAAGGCCCGAAAATATTCACTAGCAATGGTCAAGAGCTTGTTGTCATTGCCAGTGTTGATAGTGGAGTTGCTAAAGATGAAGATGGCAGGCACATTTGGATAAGATTCATGATCACTATTGTTAGAGACACGATAAGCGTGGGTAGAAGGGTTTTCTTGATTTTCAAGCATTTGCACCTTTGAAAGCCTAGCAGAAGATTGAAGATCATTATTATCACCATCATCAGCCCTAGATGCTAGATTTGATGCACCTTAGGAGAATAGTGTGAACCCAAGGTGGTCTAGGAGCATTGATTGGACTTGTCAAGTAAACATGATCATAAATACTATGAGTCACATCTTCCTCGAGATCTATTATCTAGATTTCATTTCCAAAGTGACCAGCTAGGGAGCAATCGATCTATATTTTCTCCTCAACCCAAGGGAATATCCTTCACATCGTTTCAATCTCTATCCAATGACTTTTCTTGAAGTTCGACATGGAGGCCAGATAAGTAGCAATGGACAACACGTGTTGGTGGATGACACCAAGAGCATTTGAGCTAGGCACATACCTTACCAACCCCGAAATTTTTTCCTTAATTTATCACCAAAACCAAACAAATTATTGCTTTAGAGTGAGACCTAAGCCCAAGGGGGCACCCAAATATGTAACAATGGTCCCTCTTTGCACCTATTTTTACTAGCAATTCTTCAACCCAACTAGAAATGATCTCTAGATCCACCCTCATAATAAAGGGCTTGTCCTAGCTAGCAAATCGACCCCAAAGTGGCATAATTCTACAAATAGGTTCATCACCTTCTATTGGTTTTCCTCTAAAAATGCCACAATATCATCAGCAAATAGTTGAGAGCAGAGTTGTGTCCCTCAAGGCAAAAACATCCCCCTAAAGCTCTTCTTCCTTGCACCCTTCATGAGGAGACCTATCAGAATAATAATAATCAAGACAAACAAAAGGGGGCCTAATGGATACCCCTGCCTTATGGTTTTGCACAGATCAAACCAGCCTATGAGCGAGAAAAAAAAACCCCACTGACAACCATAGCTGTCTACCCTTCATTCTTGCAAGCTTTTCTCTTCCTTCCAACTCCCATACTTGTTAGGCATCCTCTACTTCCATTAACAAAGTGGCAAGGGTTAGATCCTCCAACTAGCATAGTCTCAATGATTCATACAACAATTTCTAAACTTCAATCAACTTTCCCATGGTCTTTGATCTCAGTGATTGCATCTATCTCCCACTTAATAGTAGAGCAGAACACATCAATGTGCTAGAAATCAACTTACAAAACTCTTTACTATTCAAGTGGATATCTGCTTTTGGGTGGATTGGGATGGTGCTCCATGGGAGGGAAGCTACCATCAAGACTTGGGAATTCAAAAGACAATCCTATAATTGGTTGAGAAGGTGTTTAAGGAGGTGAGGAGTTCATAAACCACCATCATGACTGATTGGAAGTGCAAGAACAAAGCGCACAAAAGAGTTTTAATGCAAGTTGGCACTAACAGCAAAAATGGGGTCTATAAGAGTGCAAGCACAAAGGGAATGGAGCTATAGGGACGGGTAGCTAAGCGTAACAAGGGCAAGAGCAAGGATTGTAAGAGTAGGAGCATAACGAGCCAAGTCGTGAATGAGGGTAAACAAGAGCAATCATGGGAAAATGAAGTTGCAATGAGGGTAAACAGGAGGCACTCGTGGAAAAATGAAGTGGAGGTAGTTTCTCTGAGCTATGCATGCATGATTTCTATTCTTAGTAAATCGAGCCGCACAATTTATAGTACGATGTGCCTCAGCATAACCTTGGATACTCATTAATGAGACACCTACCTCCAGCTTAACTGTGTCAACACATGTCAAGGTGATAACTGCTGGCAATCGTGACTCTGCATCATGAAAGGCAAATGGAGCCATAGGGCCAAAGTAAGGCTTGAGGCAATAGCTATTCACTAGTTTCTTGAATTGCTCCCCCTGCAACATGCTCAATAGAAACATGCCATCATAAAATCTCTTAACAATCTAGTATGGTCTAGCCCATTGTAGCTTTAAATTGCTAGGGTGGAGATTTTGGTCTTTAAAGGTTGGTTGACCCACTTCTTCCAACATTGGTAAACTATGTTGGAGATATACCAGCTGACGTACCGATGTTCACCCGAGGGATGTTTTTTGGTGAGCATCTTTTGACGAACTTGCCCAAAAATGGCGAGCATACTCTCTTTCTTCTCTCTTTTCTCTTTGAATGTCTGCTTCCTCTCTCTAATCGTGCATGTACTCTCTCTTTTTCTCATCTCCCGTCTATCCACTTGTCCCCCTTTCACACCCCCCCTTCTCTCTCTCTCTCTCTCTCTCTCTCTCTCTCTCTCTGTCTGTCCCTCCCTTCCTCTCTCAGTCCCTCTCTCCCTGCCTCCCTCGCTTCCTCCCCCTCCCCGTGCCCCCTCTCTCGCTCTCCCTCCCTCCATGACTCTCTCCCTCCACAAACATCTCTCTCTCTCTCTCTCTCTCTCTCTCTCTCTCTCTCTCCTCTCTTTGAATGTTTGTTTCCCTCGCTCTCATCTCACATGTACTCTCTCTTCTTCTCAACTCAAATCTATCTCCTCATCCCGTTTCACACCCTCTCTCTCTCCACACTCTCTCCCTCTCCCTCCCTTTCTTTCCCTCCCTCCCTCCCTCCCTCCCTCTCTCTCTCTCCCTCTCTCTCTCTCTCTCTCTCTCTCTCCTTTCAGACCCTCTCTCTTCACACCCTCTCCCTCCCTCTATCCCTCCACCCACCTCTCTCTCTCTTCTCTATTTGAATGTCTGTTTCCCTTGCTCTAATCTCACATGTTCTCTCTCTCTCTCTCTCTCTTTTACATATTTGCAAAAGAAGGGTGCAAGAAATCCCTTGAATATTTTTCTTGTGAAGTAGGTCAAGGTCTAGCTATGGATATATATAAAAGACTAAAATAAGAATATAAAGAAACATAACCATTTTGCTTAAGAGATTGCAATGGTTTATAAGTATTATGTTGTTCTATTATGCAAGTAGGCATTGTTGGAGGTGGTGGCATTCCCCCCTCTATTGATCTAATCGGCTCATGGTTTATAAGTAGGTGTCATGCTCTAGGACTCTTGGAACTCATGGAATTTATTCCCATAAGCATTAATGTGCCCCTAATGGCCTTGGATATATTGGCTTGATTACCCCTCTCTCTCTCATCCCTTTTGGGACCTTTTGGGGGGGAAGACAAAGGTATGTGTGGCTAAGGAGGCAGGGGATTGGGACCCCCCACAATCGGCGCAAGTGGTTGCCATGCATGCCACCAACATGGTATTAGATTATCTATTCCCTGCCACCACATGACTATGGTGGATTTTTGTGCAGCCACCGCGTGAGACACATGGCAATTGTGTGATTATGGCACATGGACTATCACATTCCATGTGGCGACTTCGAAGAGCAACTTGATTTGTGTGTGTTAGCAACTGCAATTGCTCTTGATGACTCCCTGACACGTGTGTTCCCTCGTGTGTCCTTTGGCAAATGTGCTACCCACGTGGCATTTGGTGGTGGCTTGAGTTTGATTGGCCCGACCTTGTGTGGCTTGGTCTTTGTTAGGTTTGACCAGTTGGTCACATTTTTTTGCACTAGGGTTTGTCCACAAGGGGGTGTTGGAGGTGGTGGCCTTCACCCCTCGCTTGAGCTAAGGAAAGCATGGTTTATTGGTAGTAGTGGTCGCACTGTAGGACATGTGGCATTGGTGGGATTTAATCCCATAATCAATAAGGTGGAGCTCGTAGCCTTGGATATATTGTCTTGATTTCCCTTCTCTCTCTCATCCCTCATAGGACTTTTTGGGGGAAAAGAGAGGTATGCGTGGCCTGGAGGTGGGGGAATTGGGATCTTCTACACTCCTCGGTGTCCTTGGGACACATGGTAGCCATGTAGGCTACCAACAAGCATGACTATACATTTGATCCTACCAATTGAAAGCAATCCAAGTAAGTTTGCCTTCTTAAAAATTTTCACCAAACACATATATACAACCCAAAAAAAAACACACAAAAAATTTAATTTATACAATTTAAAACACTACCATGTGGCATTTCAATCATCAAAATGCCATGTGGCAAGTTTTTTTCCAGGTGTCAAGCTTTTTCCAACCGTTGAAATGTAGAGAGAGAGAGAGAGAGAGAGAGAGAGAGAGAGAGAGAGAGAGTTTATGTGAGCGTACACACACACACACACATCTTTAAAATGCTCTTGTGTCATCATTCCTACATGCGCCTAAAACTTTGTAGCTTGAAAGAGACCTTTGATTTGTTGTCCACTCTCAAATCTGGGCACACGAGCATAAAGATCTTGAAATTCCGAGTAATTTTCCTTTTTGAACCAAGTTATGCATCAAAAGTTATAACCCTTCAAAGTTTTGGCGATGTTATAAGTGAAAAGGGGGGAGGGGAGGGCATGTGGAATTTTGGCCTTTGAAGCTAAAATGCCACGTGGCCTTTTTTTTTTGGGCCTTTTCACTTATACATAGCCAAAACGTTGAAGGGTCATAACTTTTAATGCATAACTCAGATTGAGGCAGTTCAAAAAGGAAAATTACTAGAAATTTTAAGATATTTTTGGTTGTGTGCTTAGATAGCAATTATAGGTCCTTTTTAAGCTATTATTGGCCACACACTTAGCCCAAAAATCATGCCAAGTAGAGGGGGGTCCCAATCCCCCTTCCTTTTAGCCACACTACCTATCTCACTCTCCAAAAAGGCCACCGATATCATGAGAAGCTTAGTCCATGAATCCTATGTCAACCACCTTTAAAGTTATGCCAATCATTGTTGCCTAAAACTTCCTTTCTACTACCAACAAAATCAACCCATACTCCTACTCTAATGCAAACACATCTACTTGCAAACATATCTACTATGCTTTTAAGAGTGATGGTCTCCATCAAAATGAGCACAAGTTCATCCATCAACCTATTCTCTCATTGATAGAGGTGGCTATGGCACTATCTCGTGAGCGGACATACCCATGACTGTGTGTGAATGATACAAGAAAATCACAATGTAATTCAAGGAGAGTTTTTGGGATGTGAAGTTGTGACTTTCGTATCTATGCAAGACTCCATAATCTAATATCTTAAGAAATACAAGTTCTCTTAAGTTTCAATTTATAGTTTATTCCACAATCATTCATGTCTAAAGTTTGCTTCATTATAAGTTATCTCAAGTTTCAACTTCAAGTGAAAAGAATATTTTTGAGTGGCTTATTTTCAAGATATGGACAAGATTCATGCAAATCCTTAAATGTGAAGGTGAGACTTAGTATAGTCATGTGTTTGGTAGAGAGGGCAAAGACATGGGGAGAGACTAAGAGAATACCATAGTGCAATAAGATTGACAAACAAGACTATTAATTTCTTTCTATGGGATGTGATGGGGGAGAGAGAGAGAGAGAGAGAGAGAGAAATAACAATGACAAGAAAAAAAATGTATTTCAATGGGAATGTGACAAAGGGGGGGGGAGAGAGAGAGAGAGAGAGAGAGCAATAACAATGACAGGAAAAAAAAAAATATTTCAATGGGAATGTGATGAAGGGAGAGAGAGAGAGAGAGAGAGCACAATGACAATGACAAGAAGAACTACTTTATTTCAAGGGGAATGTGACAAAGAGAGAGAGAGAGAGAGAGAGAGAGAGAGAGAGAGAATGTCATAGAGCAATAACAATGACAAGAAAAACTAATCATGCAAATGTATCTACATCATGTTTTTAACACCAAACCCATAAGCATGGGGTACTTGCAATGTAAACTCTTTATTTCAATGGGAAAGTCACACACACACACAAACAAATACACTCACACACAATGTCATAGTGCAATAATATGGACAAGAACAATTAATGGTTTGTTCAATAGTGCATACAAATGGTTTAGAAAATGTAGTGGGAAGAGAGAGAGAGAGAGAGAGAGAGAGAGAGAGAGAGAGTCTAGTGCCATAACATTAACAAGAAAGATTAATAATTCATTTCTGTGTGTGTGTGTGTGTGTGTGTGAGAGAGAGAGAGAGAGAGAGAGGGAGAGACAGACAGAGAGCATGAAGGAAAGGAGATGGGGAAGAAGAGAAAATAGAGGGGGGGAGAAGACAGGGGAGTGCAGGAGAGGGGAGAGGAAATGAGAGAGAGAGAGAGAGAGAGAGAGAGAGAGAGAGAGCATGAAGGAAAGGAGATGGGGAAGAAGAGAAAACAGAGGGGGGGAAGACAGGGGAGTGTAGGAGAGGGGAGAGGAAATGAGAGAGAGAGAGAGAGAGAGAGAGAGAGAGAGAGAGAGAGTAAGCTCGCGATTTTGCACACGCTCACCAAAAAAACACACCCTCTTCACCTAATCTCCGAAATTGCTTCATCTAGTTGGAACGCAATTGTTCCAGACTCAGTAATTAGATACTGCGATCTGGAGTCTCGAAACCAATAACTCGATTAGGACCATTGCTTCTACTCCATAAACCATTTTGAGGGGAGTGACTCTAGTGGTGACCTTATATGCTATTTAAAAAACTCATAAGGTGGACTAAAGTTTTTGATTCTAGTCTATCTGATTCTCATCGACCAACTTCTTCATGATTGTCTGTAAAAATTTTAGGAGGACTTGCTTGGCCATTGGCTTGAGGGTAGTAGCTTGACATGGACTTCTTATGGATGATCATGTGATAGCTAGAAAGCTCGTTGAGGACATCATTAAGGAAATGGCCACCTTGGTTGCTGATCAACTCGATGGGGCACCTGAACATGGTCATAATCATCTTGCAGAGGAATTTGGCCATTGAGATTACTGAGCTACCACACATCGCTCATGCTTCAAGCCACTTGGTTTAGTGGGGACTGGATGGTGCAGAATCCAATGTTGGATTGTGTAATAGCCCAACCTCTGGCAAATGTCGCATTGTTTGGCATGCTAGCAAGCATTTTTTGCTATCATCAGCCACCACCAGAGACCTACTTGTACCACCTTTTGGCCTATTAGATTGCTAGCAAAGTGCCCATCAGATAGCCCTTGGTGGGGTTCTCATAAAATTGCATCTTTTGTGTGTGGGGGCATGCAACGATAGTACTATTCGGGACCTAGATAATAGAGTTGGCTTGCTATGATCCATAATTTTATACTTTTGAGAGCTAGCTATCTGTAGTGATCTCAAGACACATGCAACACCTGCAATTCCGATGTCCACTTAAACATGTCATCATACAAATTGGGCATGAACACAAGAACGTTTCCTTGTGCAGAGCTATATTGACTTCAAATAGGTATGCTGCATTCGAGAAATCATTTGAGAACAACTTTGGCCTTCTCCACTCTTCAACCCGGCCATGTATTTGATAAACATTGAGACTAGTGTATGCATAATAGAAGAATCAAATTCTATAACAACAGCATCCAATGAGCTAACTTACCTATGAGATTTGGATTTTAGTAGATAAGGTACTATTAACAGCGTGGAATAGTCCACATGTAGGTGAACTTGTCGCCCAAGGGTAGTAACTTGTTCACAAAGTAAATCATGCCAAGTGCCATTGTTCTTCTCAGCTTTGGACAACCTCCAGCTTGGATAGTACACTAGTCGGTACCACTGCGACTTTTTCTCTTGCATCAAGATTGCACCAATGGTTATGTCAAAAGCATCCACAAAAAGACATGGAATGAGAGGATCCAATGTAGGGGTTGGAAGATTAGGGATGGCTAGCATGAGCTTTAGAAATTAGAATGGCAAGTCACATTCTGGAGACCAAAGTATTGGCACTTTGGTGGCCACCCCTACAAGTACTGGAGCATCTAGTTGTGCCACCAAAGTTGGACTAGGAGCTTGGCCAATTGCTTGCTATTGATCAGGCATGCAACCTTGAAGATCTACTCCACCTTTCCCATATCCATGGCGATCCCCTCCTTGGAAATGATGTGACCTAGTAGCACTCCACTACTAACTACAAAAGCATACTTTGTCGAATTCTAGAATAGTCAGGCTTCCCGACACTGTGTCAAACACAACATGAGGTGGTCGAGGTGCAGATCTTGGTCCCAAATACATTGAAATTGTCAAGAAAATCCCTAATGAATGAATTGAAGTATTCGTTTGCACCATTTTCAAGCCAAAAGTTATGTTAGATGCAAAGACCCTGGTTCTAAATTTTGTCTCCTCTTTATCTTTATTTTCCATCCAGACTTGGATATATTCATTGAATCTATCTAAGGAGTTAGTCCTATGACCTACAATCACATTAAGCATAGCATCTAGAAAGGGTAAAGGAAAGGGGTCAGCCAATGTGGAAGCATTAAGCTTGCAATAGTCAAAATAAACTTGTAGCTTATTATTTTTCTTTGGGACAGTGACAGTATGCAAAATCTAGGTTGCTCGGTGATTGAGTAAATGAACTCAACTTGTAGTAACTTCTCAGCTTCCTCCTTCACCTTCTTAGTGTTTTGGATTTCATCCAATATCTTTCTTGGGTGAGCTAGCTTCAGGTCATTCTTGAGAATAATCTAATATTAGTATAATTGAGGATTGATGCCCTTCATATCTATGTAACTCTAGTCACACACATCAACAAAAGAGACTAGGAGGGTTTGTACTTTAGACTAGAAGCTTGGAGCTAGTTTTGAGCTTACCCTGACAATTTGTGGATTGCAATGCCTCTACCTCAAGGTTGAGTTTAGACAGGTCATCTTCCTTGACCCATCAATACTATTCAAGCTCCCATTCAAAGGCTTCCTATCTTAATGAGCTATTAAGCTTTTGGATCAGCTTTCAACTATGGCATATGTAACAATCCACATTCGGCCTCCTCCTTTAAGCTGTGGTAGTATGTCTTGTGGCAATTGATACTTGTCCATGATTGCAACCACATCTACCATGATTAGGCTCACAAGTTTGGGTTTGTTCTTGAGGTACTCGTCCTCCTCCTTGTTGTCAAGCCCATCGATCATATGTCGTTACACCTTCTACAATTTATGGCAAAGATGAGTATTGATTGGCCACTTTGCAACAACTGATAACTTCCCTCTTCTTATCCTTCTAGATAGTGATACAATCGAAGTGCCAATGTTGCTTAACCTGTGCCTATCGGAGCCAAGGCCTACCAAACATGCACTGCTAATATTCTCCATGTGCATGGCTACTATTACGATGACAAATGTCATGTTTGCTATTTGATTATTTACTCTACAGAGGCCTATCAATTATACTCACTGTTGGTTTGCCATTCTAACCGTGAATGTGGCTGGCTCCCATCCAAAGAAACCTCCGCCCTACACATTGTGTCTGATAGTATATTGACACTAGAGCCTCCATGGAGCAACATGCTTGGAATCAAATGGCCCCTCAATGTCATCATGAGATAAGTGTAATGTTCTTGTCATAAATCAGTCCTTTTGTTCCATCCAACTAAACGTTGAGTTATGTGGTGTAGACAGTTGGAGGAAAAACCTTTGGGATTGGTGTTGTCAATTTCCTTAAGCACTTAATTTTTCTACACAATTGTTGTCAGAAGCTTGTAACTAGACACAGAAGACAATTCTCACCCCAAACTAGGGTTTGCTACCATCTCATAAGGCTTACTCAACCTCTACTAAGGGAGTCCACTTGTGTCATTTTTTTGGATTTCTCATTTTGATTCATGTTCTATAAGTCGGGCACCATGCCAACTGGCGACACCTTTCTTGGACCTTCTCTATCACTGTTGCATGGATTGCTTGTCAAGCAATGCTAAATGTAGTAGAACCTACATTGCCCTTATCACAGCCATATCCCCTGGCATTATCCTCTATGTGTAACATGTTCGATTCATCATAGGCAACAATTTGGATCAATATTTACTTGGGGAGAGGGAGCAATTTTTAGCTTTGTGTTGAGTGTAGCATTGCTCCTTCTCAGCTTAATGTCTTTAGTATAACTCACATTCATAATTCCACAATAATAACAAATGACTTGTTGAGGTGCACCACTATTTCTAGTGTGGGTGGTATGGGTTTCTCGTGGGGTTGGATTGCACAACAAGGGGTGTTGCAATGGCAGAAGTCCAACCTACAACGACAATGAGGGTATAAGTAGTCACTGCTCTAAGTGATCGAGATGCTCATCTAGCATTATAGTGATAGGATTGGTGGTGTGCATGGCAGTCTAGCATATAGCACATCAAAGCATGTTGAGGCCATATTCCTCAGGACCATGCCATCTATGGCACCAAGAATAAGGTCAAAGATGCATGGTTGTGAACTCATGCCATCTTTGGAGATGTGATTCTTTGCAATCGACTCCTCTAGAATCATCCTTTATGCCTCCTTACTCATACATCTCCTATCACTCGTGGTGGTTGTCATCTTCATCATCCAAGCTATTGATGTAGAGGATGTTGAGTTTTTAAATGATTTGGAATGGTTGGTTTTCCCCTTTTGAGAGTTCTTATTAGCATTGCCCCACTAGGGGCAGGCTATAGCAACTGGAATCCTTCCTGTCTAAAGTGCGAATACCATCTTCCTTTTTTGTTTCAAAAATGAAATTTCTAATTTCTCCTCAGATAAGCACGTTACCTTCTTCACTGTTCTTGTATAGTGTTTTTAAAGTTTCATTTTCAAAGTTCCTTCTCCCAAGGAGATCTATGAGAAGTCAAATTTTGCAATGACATCGGTGCTCTTTCGTGGTTATGGTTCAGGAAAATGTTGTTTGGTGGCAGATTTGAAGGGCTTTGTCAGTGGATGTTAGCCTTCATAGGGAGTTAGTGCTCCTCTATTCTCTCTCTTGCTCTCTTTCTCTATGTATTCATGTATGTGCATCCTTTTTCTTTTCATTCGTTGTTTTTATCATCTTTTATGGAAGTTGCTACTCTGATAAGCCTGGGTGGTGGATGGCGAGGGAGGCACGGAATGTCAAGAGACTAAGCGAAGCTACGGCAAGTAGAGAATGCGACAGATCTTTATTGGATCCTTCGATTTGCTATTTTCCATTGCCAAGGGATTTTTTTGGCTTCCTTTCAATCCTTAGCTTTGTTTAAAATGATGCTACTTTGTCCATCCATCCTATTTTCTTTCTCACCTTCGATTTCATGAAAGACCACCATCATTATACCTTGATTCTTTTTTGAGTGTTGAGCGCCTAATCCTATAGTCTAATCGCATCCGTTCGATGATTGTTCTACATTCAGCATGCAATATATGATCTAGAAATCTGTAAAAGGTATGGATGCTCGCGTTAAGAATTGAGTCTAGCTACCTATTCATCATTAAAAGCATCTACCAGGCTTTTGACCACATCCAATTTTGATATAGGTCTGTACTTGTGTCTCAGTACCAAAATTTTTGGGATTTGTTAGAAGGCTTCATCTTCTCCTAACAAGGCACCAATTGGCTTGACATCTTGCAGCTCTTGCTTCTCTTTGCCTATGCGACTACCTAGCTGTGCCATGTCTTCATTCATTAGGATTTCCTCATCGCAAAAAATAATCTAGGAGCGTGCTAGCATACAACCATGATTACGCTTTGAGTAAGTTTAAAGTCCTTCTTTCCAACAAAGTCAAGCATTGTGAACCGAGAATTCGTTTACTATTTGACTATTCTTGTACAAATAAGTGGACAACCTCACAAACTTTGATGAATGGCAACATACCTTAAGCCTCTTGATCACCATTAAATTTATGCAAGACAATTTATTGAGTGAACGATACTTTTTTCTTGGCAGAATTGGGCACAGTATGAGATTTGCACCTCCAATCACTGTAGGCATTGGGTACTTCAGCAGCTCAATCGGTGCTATCTATGAGCTCATGGATGAGTTCAAATGGATCGCTGAGCTTTGCTTTTTTTTCCCTCTTGTGCCCTCTTCTTATAGTTACTCATATCTAGTCCCTGGGCATACAGATCCTTGATCTATTGGAAGGAGGTGAAATTGGGATCATCAATGAACAAGATCTCAATTACTAGGATGACATAGTGAGCCAAGGATTTGATGGCCGAGCCAAGAAAATCAGATCCCTTGATGTGGTCAAATTGCTCATCAAACAGTTCCTAAAATAGAAAACGGGACTTTCAGATGTGGGGAAACAAGGAATTAGAACTTAGAGCCTCTGACAACAATGAGTGTGAGTGTGGAAGCTGCCATTACCTTTGGTGCATCAAGATTCAGATAGCATGCCTACCAGCTTTGGTATGTTTCTATTCTTTGTTCTAAGGGTAGTGCTTTTGGCACCCGTGCCTCTCATTCTTGCCACCTTCTCCAATGTAATGGTGGTAATATCTATAAAAGCCACAAGACCCCTTAGGGTTTTGGAAAGACCATGAACCAAATAGGAGTTTAGTACCTCTCATGCTTTCCTTGTGGTAACCATCAAAGAGAGTGGAACTTTGCTACACATTTGTCCACCATCAAGTTTTACTAGTCCATGCGACCAAGCTTTGAAAGGATGTGGACTGCAATCTTCTCCCTATATCAAGCCAAGAAAGCATCGCATAGCTCAATGTAAGTGTCCAAATGGCACAGATTGATACTTTCTTATGAAGTGTGGGGAGGAATGTTGCCATTTTTGAGGGCCTAATTAGCCTATTGCACAATTAGAATTTGGCTTGCCAAGCACTCTCAAACAACAAGATATGGGCATGCCTCCTTGTGCCACCATTACCATCAAGTACCCCACATTTTTTCTAAGCACATTATCAGAAGAGTGGCACAAAAACGTGGGGTACTTGATGGACATGGTGGCACAGGGATGCATCTTGGTAAAAATGTGGGGTACTTGATGGTCATGGTGGCACAAGGAGGCATACAATGACAATGATGATGAATATATGGGAGAAATTAAATTGGGGGAGAATATGGCGGCAATGCTTGGATAGCACTGATGGTGTGCATAGAAAAACAAGGGAAGGAGGACAACAAATCCTTGGAAGGACCATCTTATGAAAAAGATCTATTGTTGGCATCTCCACTAATGAAGAGCTCAAAAGAGCAATGTTCTTCACACATAGATAACATGTGTCTGGGCCTAGATAGTTACCATGCGGGTTCTTGTGAAACTTGTGGTTACCAAAGTGTTAACCAATAAATTTATTATATGCTAATTTTAAAAGACCATACAAACTTAACAATATACGAGCCTATGAATTTGAGAGACCATAAGCTTAGAAGAACATAAGAGCATACACTTATAAGAGAATATGAGTGTACACTCATATGATCACGTGAGCATGTGAGCATAACTTTCCATTGTATATGATCATATGATCATATTAGCATATGAAGCACATGGCCATGTGATCCTATGATTGAATATGTGTGCATATGATCATATGGTCATATGCCCATATGAGCATGTGATCATACTAGCATATGGGAATATGATTATATTGGCATTGGAGCATTAGAACATATGGGTATATGATCTATCATATTGGCACATGAGCATGTGATTATATTGTCAAATGATCATATGGGCTACTAATATCATTATATGGGCATGTGAGCAGAGGACCAGATGATCACGTGCTCATAAGAGCATTGATCATATGTGAGGATCATTTGAACAATCTGCCATTGGAGATCATAGTGGCATTGGAGCATAATAGCATCATAGCATATGATCATATTGGCATTGGAGCATATGATCACATTGGTGTATGAGCCTATGATCATATTGGCATTGGAGCATATGGTCACATTGGTGTATGAGCCTATGATCATATTCGCATATTAGCATATGATCGATCATATTGGCATCTGAACATATGATCATATTCGCATTGGAACTTGGAGCATAAGAGCATTGGAGCATATGATCATATTGACATATTAACCAATGATCATATGCTTTTTGGAGAATATTGGCCTATAAGCATTTGATCATATTGGCATAGGATCATACGTGCATTGAAGCATATGATCATTTTGGCATAGGAGCATATGATCAAATTGGCATATGAGCATATGATCACATGCTCATATGAGCATGAGCATTGGAGCACATGGTCATATTGGCATAGGAGCATATGATCAGATTGTCATATGAGCATATTGGCATATGAGCATATGGTTGAGCATATGGGCACATGAGCATATGACCATATGCTCATATGCCAATATGATCATATGATCATGTGATCTTAAGTGACGATCGATTGAACATAGGAGCATCAATTTCACTTTTTTCGTGCTTGTGTGTATATACTTCCATGCTTTTTTTAAATAGTGTTGATTATTTATACGCGTGTATAACATTTGTGTGATGGAGCATAAGAGCATATGATCATATTGCCATAAGGAAATATGATTAATCATATTGGCATACGAACATATGACCATATTCTCATATGCCAATATTAGCATATGAGCATATGATCGCAAGTGATGATCAATTGAACATACAAAAAAGGAGCATATGAACATATGTAAATACAAGCATCAATTTCATAGTTTTTGTGCTTGTGTGTACATATACTTGCATGCTCGTATTTTTATAGAGTTGATTACTTATACGCATATATGAACACTTGCATGATGGAGCATAAGAGCATATGATCATATTGGCATATGCTCATATGAGCGTATGATCCTAGGATCATAAATTTGAGGTGGAGTGATTGAGTGGACATACTGACAATTGGTATTGTATTATTGATAATATGAAGTTTCTTTGGCTTTCCTGACCATGCATGCCCTTTTGTGCAATGGCTTAAACTCCATTGTTTATATGCGTGCACACAGGCACCCAAAAAGTGAAATTGATGCTCGTATTTACTTTTGATCATATGCTCCTATTCTCGTATGTTAAATTGATTGTCACATTGGTGACCCTGTGACTTCTTGTTCAAGTATTGTTGCATTGTCTTCTTGTTGCGTCTTGGCTTCTGATAGACACCAAAATCGAAGGGGCCATTGTGCTTGCTGTGGGGGTGGAACTTATGGACCAACAACTCTATTTCTCTATAAACAGCCTATCCCTTTGGATGGAGTTCTTGAAACCATCATCAATTTCCTAGAAAGAAGTGGAGGGGTGTAGAGTTTGTGTTAGATATCAATGCTCTACTCTCGTGTAACTACGCGTGTAACTACGCGGGAACCAGCTAACTCTACTTGTAAGTCCCCCATATGAGGAGAAGGCATTTGAGTAGCTCGGTTATCCGGTAGGTCCTAGTTTGGACACCAGATGGGGGCCATGTGTGGCCTGATGGCTGGACAGCTTCAGATAGAGTTGGCACATCACCAACTAGGCTACATGCAAGTGCGGGAAGGCATCCCTTGACTGACCGCACTGAGGGTAGATGGGGCATTTCCCGGGGCAACCCACTCTCGGGTTGCAAGGCCCATTTGGAGCCTCAGATGATCCCGGATGGTGGCTCTGGGCCAAACGAAGAAAAGTAGGTCAGTTGCTCTGTTTTGTGCACCGGTTCTATCGTATGGTCAGTGGCCTATTTCGAGACTGACCCCCAGTCGACTGTTTTGGGCAGACTGGGTCAGTCACCCAATTGAGCCTAACTGACTACGACTAGTGGCTATATAAGAGCAAGCCCGTGAAGCCCATTTTATCACTGGCTACAGCAACCCTGATTCCTTAGCATCTAGCCTCCATCTTCTACTGTTTCTAGCATGCCATCAAAGCTTCTTTCACAGGAGCGCATGGTTGGGAGGTAGCGCCATCTATTGTATCAGTTCTACAGTAATCAAATTTTTAATTCTCCATACTATCTTATTTTCTCTCTTGCGTACGAGATCCCGTTATCTGTTGAGCACATACGTATTATTTTCTTACATGGTATCAGAGCCTGTACTCTAGCAAGAAGATTTGGTAGTGTGTTTTTTGTTTGCGAGCAGATTGTGAGAGATGGCCCAGCCCGCAAGACTGCGAATCCCACCATTCGGTGAAAGTGGAAAGTTGGACGGCTCTAACTATCCACTCTAGAAGTTCAAGATGAAGACCATCCTAAGCGCATACGAGCTTTGGGACACTGCTACTAGGGTGGACGTGAGGCCGGTTGCGAGATCGAATCTAGCCAATGCAGGACAACAGATAGTACCAACTGCGGATGAGATTCTCGCATGGACAAGAAGAAATGCCGATGCGATGTGTTCTATTGTCTGCAGTGTTAGTGATTCCATCATGGCATTAATTCAACATGTCACCACAGCAAAGAAAGCATGGACGGTCTTGAAAAATCAATACGAGACCACGAATGAGATGCGGATTCAGAATCTAGAGACTCAACTCGTGAACGAGAAGTTGTCTAAGTCTGAAGCGGCAGAGAAGTTCATCACCAGGGTGAAGAATTTGCGCGATCAGATGACTGTGATTGGCATCACCATCACCAATGAGAATCTAGCATGAAGGTGCATATGGATTCTCCCACCAAAGTACGATGGTCTTGTTACGGCGCTGAATATGCAGAACAAAAATTTGCCCCTCAACTTTGAGGATTTTAGTGCGATGCTTCTGAGGAGGAGATGTGTCAAAAGATGAGGACTGGAGAAGATTTGGCTTTCTGGACCGGATCAAAGAAAGGTAAGGGTAAGGACTCTGGTAACCCATCTTCTTCTGATGATAAAAAGAGAAAGAAGAAGATCAAGTGCTTCTATTGCAACAAGGCAAGGCACAAGCAGAATGAGTGCCGAAAGAAGATTGTAGATGAGAAGAACGGAGTAAAGAAAGAGTCCAGTAATAGTGCGCAAGCAGTACCAGTAGAGCTGTTCATCGCAATTGAGGAGATTTGCACGGAGGCAGTTCATGTACCTATAGATGAACTATGGATCATTGACAGTGGTGCATCATGCCACATGACCAATCAGAAGGATTGGTATACATCTCTATAGCCAGTAGGGAATGACATCCTGGTAGCAGTCGGCAATGATGCAAAATGTCCAGCAAAAGGAAAAGGTACAATTGCTCTCAAGTCATATGGAGTTGTAAAACAGTTGTCCAATGTTCTTTATGTGCCAGATATCAAGAGGAACTTCTTGTCCATTTCCACGATCACGGATCGAGACCTCAAAGTTCAATTTGATAAGAATGGTGCATAGATTCTGGATCTTCAAGGGAAGGTCATTGGTAAAGGTACAAGGTGCAACAACATTTACGAACTCTCAGCTTTCAATGCTCGAGTGGATGTGAAGAACACTAAGCTATGGAATGCAAGGTTTGGTCATCTAAACCTTAGTTCTTTGAAGGAGATGCATAAAAGTGGAATGATTGCAGACCTACAAGAAATTTCAGATCTGCCCGATGTAGAAGATGAAGAAGAGCTTGCAAAACCACAATGGCAACGGCCATTCCCGAAGTGGGTAAAGTAGCTCTTGGATGGCAGAGAACCTCTAGCCATTGAGGAGGAACCATCCGAACACCGCCGGTCCAAGAGATTAGAGGAGCAAAGAAGAGCGCAAGAACACTTGGTCAACTATGCTTTGATGACAGAAGTGACTGTGCTGATGAACCCAAGTGTCTTGAAGAGGCACAGGGTGATGATAGGTGGATGGAGGCTATGCAGTCATAGTATGGCTCCATAATGAAGAACAACACTTGGGACCTTGTGGATCGACCACCAAAACACAAGGTAAACCAAGTGGGTGTACAAGACCAAGTACAAGTTCGACGGCACATTGGATAAGTACAAGGCTCGGCTCATGGCAAAAGGATTTGCACAGGTATATGGTTTTGATTATCAAGATACTTTTGCTCCCACAACTCGACTAACCACAATTCACAGTGTTTTGGCTTTAGTTGCACAGGGAAGTTGGCCTGTGTTTTAGATGGATGTGAAATCTGCATTTCTGAATGGAGATCTCAAGGAGGAGGTATACGTGGAACAACCACCAGGTTTTGAGATCCTCGGTTCGATCCCCGGTTCAGAAGGTAAAGTCTGCAAACTGAAGAAGGTAGTTTATAGGCTGAAACAGGCCCACGAGCATGGTACCAGCGAATTGATGCCTACTTTCTGTAAAACAGGTTCAAGAGGAGCCCATCTAATGCAAATTTGTATATCTTCAGAGAAGGAGGCAGGTGTATAATCGTGATCCTTTATGTGGACGACCTTGTCATAACAGGAAACCATGAAGAGAAGATCTCGCAGACGAAGCATTTTCTAGGAAGAGAGTTTGAAATGACAAACCTTGGACTGATGCATTTCTGTTTGGGGATTGAAGTTTGGTAGGAGCCGAAACATATCTTCATTTCACAGCTGAAGTATGCTGGAGAGATACTGAAGGCATTTGGCATGGTTGAGTGCAAGATAGTTGTTACCTCTATGGAGGTTGATGTGAAGCTCTCAAACGAGGATTCATCACCACTGGTGGACGAAGCCAAGTACAGAAGGCTTGTGGACAGCTTGATTTACCTGTGCAACACATGGTCGGACATCAGTTTTGTGACTGGTGTACTAAGCAGGTTTTCCAATAAGCCCTAGGAGAACCATTGGAGGGCAGGGATGCGGGTGCTGAAATACATCAAAGGCACACTTGATTATGGCATCACCTATACCAAGGGCAACATCTTGATCGGATTCTGTGACTCAAATTGGGCAGGAGACGTGGACAGCAGGAGATCAGTGATAGGGTACTGTTTCTCACTTGGATCTGGAGTTGTGTCATGGGTCAACAAGAAGCAACCCACAGTTGCTCTTTCTTCTATCGAGGCCGACTACAAATTTGCATGCTTTGCTTCTTGCGAGGCAGTGTGGTTGAGGAGGATTTTGGGCGACATGGGTGAAGTGCAGAACAAGCCTACACAGTTATCATGTGACAATCAGAGTTGCATGGTGATTGCAAAGAACCCGGTATTCCACGCTCACACAAAACACATTGAGATTCAATATCACTTTGTACGTGAGCTCATCATGGATGGAGAGGAAGACTTGGTGTACTGTTCGACTACAGAGAATGTTGCGGACATCTTCATGAAGCTCTTGGAAGAGACTTCATGGAGAGGCATCTTCATCGACTTGGCATTGGGCCGAAAAAGTAAGTTCACTTGCAGGTGGACATTGAGGGAGGGTGTTAGATATCAATGCTCCACTCTCGTGTAACTACGCGGGAACCAGCTAACTCTACTTGTAAGCCCCCCATATGAGGAGAAGGCATTTGAGTAGCTCGGTTATCCGGTAGGTCCTGGTTTGGACACCAGATGGGGGCCATGTGTGGCCTGATGGCTGGACAGCTTCAGATAGAGTTGGCACACCGCCAACTAGGCTACATGCAAGTGCGGGAAGGCATCCCTTGGCTGACCGCACTGAGGGTAGACGGAGCATTTCTCGGGGCAGCCCACTCTCGGTTTGCAGGGCCCATTTGGAGCCTCAAATGATCCCGGATGGCTCAGGGCCGAACGGTAACCATAGGTTAGTTGCTCTGTTTTGCGCACCAGTTCTATCGTATGGTCAGTGGCCTATTTTGGGACCGACCCCTAGTCGACCGTTTTGGGCGGACTGAGTCGGTCACCCAATTGAGCCTAATCGACTACGACTGGTGGCTATATAAGAGCAAGCTCATGAAGCCCATTTCATCACTGGCTACAGTAACCCTGATTCCTTAGCATCGAGCCTCTGTCTTCTACTGTTTCTAGCATGCCATTGAAGCTTCTTTCACAAGAGCGCACAGTTGGGAGGCAGCGCCATCTATTGTATCAGTTCTACAGTAATCAAATTTTTTATTCTCCATACTATCTTGTTTTCTCTCTTGCTATAATGAACATGCATGGTTTTCCTAGGCAATGACAAAGATGCAAGAGGACCAAGTGAAGGATCTGGTCTCATGTTTCCTGTTGGATTTTGCAATCAGACAAAGTTCATGGCATATTTTGGAAGGCTTGGTTTCCCCACCTAGGTGAGTTTCAAAATGTCATACCTAAGTGACTATCAAGCCTGCATTCCCATAAATCATTACTCTTATGACTCACCATTTCATTGGGGCGTAGACATGTGGGTATGCATAGCCATGTGCTTGCCTCATGCAAATTAGGACACAAATGGTGCCATGGAGTCATATCATAGTATGTTGAAGTCATGATATCTATCAGGGAGAAAGAGCTCAATTGGTTAGCGTATGGACTAATTGTTGGACAAGCTACTATGTAATTACTTGCCCTATTATTGGTACATTGACATGTTGAATCACAAGGGCTTCAAAAGGAATTATAACATTGAGGGCATCGTTGAGAATGATGTCCATCGATCGAAGGGGATATCGGATGACTATGTCACATTTCTTGAGGGAGAGCGTGTCATGGATATAGTGTAGAGCATGTCACAGGGTGAGCAAAGCTATATCGTGTATGTAATGCCGATTGCGAGTGGGCTTGCTGTCAGTGTGAATTGTCTTGCAAAGGTAACTTTTGCAAGCACCAAGCAAAGGTATTGATCCTATTCAACATTCCCTTTGAGACGATGGTGGTTTGGGCACTACGCATGCATGAAGGAACCTTCATAGAGTTCGACAACCAAGGTAGCATCCTCATACATGTGGGACAATTCAAGTACAACGAGGGTGGAGAGACTTTGATGATGACTTTGGGGTATATGGCTATGGTAGAAAACATAGCAAGTCCATGTGTGCAAAGTGTGCTCCACTTTAGTTTGGGAATTAAATGCTTGCAGCTTAAGCCAACTTGAACGTCCACCTTTGTTGCAGAGGAAGTGATTACCCATACGATGGGAACCTCATTCCTATGCTTGTAAAATACCATCATCGTCTACAGATGGAACTACCTACACAACATGTCAGAGGGAGTATAAGACAATGATTTTCTGCTCAAGTAACAATAATGATTAGAGACACACATACGTAAGGACCATGGCAAGTACCTTATATCAAGTAGTGCCAAATGTTGCCTCCATTTCGATTAGGCCACTATTTCCAAATGTGTTTAGCATATCCATCTGCCATCTTGTCTGGATGCCCAAGACGAACGGCCTCTCATTGGGTATATCATACTTGCTATACATGAACATGTGCTCTGCATTCATTCTGGCCCAAATGCTCACACTAACAACATCATCGGAGTGAAATGTTACAAAGTAATTGAGTCCAGCTTCTTAGCAATGTTGAGAATATTGAGAATAACCAAGAAATCATCTCGCTAGACAAGCGCAATCGGATTTCCTTGGACACACTACTGGAAGTCTTTGAGGTGTTAATTGGGTCCACACTTGCATTGATGTGAAACCCCTAGCCAGCATTGTTAGCGCCCAACCCTTCATTTGCCATGAAAGTCACAGAGAGAAAGGCACATCTATGCTAGACATGCCATCATAACCCAACCCATGGGTACACGACCAGTTTTGTCCACATGCTCCATTTACAAGTATGTGATGGATGCCACATCCTGAAACAGGTAGAGTTGGCATATTGTGAAGTGGCAAGTGAATATCTAGAAGTGGGTACCTTTCTACTTTTTTGGCTACTCCCCCTACTAGTCTTGTAGAGAGGCCATAATGTTCCAAGATCCACATTCTCAAAAGTCCTCAAGACCAAAGCTACACCAATAATTGTGAAATACTTGAGGTATTAAAACACAATAATTGCTGAACGCAATTCAAAAATTACAATCTACAGATGGTTGGTGGTGTACGAAGCATTATGTGGTCTCTTCAATCTAGCTAAATAAGTCACTTCGATTGCCTTCTCCCATGATAAATTCTTGGAATCTAATGTATGAAACATGGGCCCTTCTTGACATGCCTTGAGCACATGGGTCCAACAATGGAAACCACTAGAGGCTATCACAGTCAAAAGGACCGCCCAGAGGGCATTGGATGCTTAGGTGCCCACACCCAACTAAACTTTGGGAGTGGGCCACCAATGAAGGCTAAGAGGTTTGATTAGTAGAAGCAGTCTTTGGATAGGAAGATGAACAACGACGATTAGAGATGACTTACTCTTACGGCATGAGGATAGAAAATATTCACACTCTTATAGAATGAATGATATTTGAAGTAATAGTAGCATCATGTGATTTCAAGAATGGAAGTCGTACGAAAATCACAACATGGATGTCGCTCTCCTATGCAAAAGACCACGGCTATTTAATTTAGAAGAAAGTGATGGGACTAAAACAAGAAGTGTTGGATCAACACTAATATGTTGATTAGTACTAATGTTGAGATGCTGATTAGTACTAATGTAATATTGATATATCAGTGTTAATTTAGTACTAATATATCCTTACTAAATCAATACTAATATATTAGTACTAAAATAGTACTAAATTACTCATGAAAAGGATGGTTCATCATTTGGATGGATGCAAAAGCACCCGAGATGTATAGTACTAATTGATAGAGAAAAATGATGCACCTAGTGGGATGGTAGGTTCTATGTTCTAACTTCTCGAGCTTGATTCATTAGTACTAGCCAAAAGTACCAGTGATGTGAGACACAAAATGAGCAGCACCATAGGGGCATGGAATCTTCATTTCTTGGAGTGGACTTGAAAGGCAATGCTTGTATCTTTATGAATTAAAGCTTGCAAGGTATAGTTCAAGAGTGGGTGTTAACTCTTGGAATGTTGCCCCTTTCTACCCACTCTTTCAAATGTAGGGATGGAAATTTCTTGGTTCCATAGGATGTGTTGGAGGCTTGCATTGTTCATCCAATTTTGATTCCTTCTAGAGTAGTCAAGGCATTTGTTGTAAACTCATGTTTTCACCTTAGTTTTTGGGTAGGTTTGTAGTTTTCAAGATAAATCTATAGATAAGGCAGCTTGTAGCAATTGACATGTGGTCACTATTTGCCATCTTAGCATTATCCTCCCAAAGTCACGTCACCACCCTATTTGCCACATGGGCCACCATGACCTCAATAATCCTACCATGTCATCGTATACATTGCCACATCGGTAGTACTACCTCACCATTACCATGCCTATGCTTTCTAGTCACACTTTTCATAACTACATTGTTGCATCGATTATGCTTGCTAAGAACAAGGCACACAAAGCTCCACTAGCACACATGAATGTACACATCATCTTTTTAATGGTTGCTCATTAAGCTTTGAAGAATAAAATTCTTCAATAAAATTCTTCAAATAACAAATTTTTTTGCCTGCAAACCGGTTTAGGGTTTCGGGTTTTTTCCCTTGGCTTTGGCCAAGGCAAAAGAATCTAAAGTTTGAACAAGCTTGTCCTCCTGATCACCCAAAGTGCCATGTTTTCCAGCATAGGAAGGTGTTGCTTAGAGCTTGAGGTCACATTATTCTTCCTTGGCCATGGCCAAGGAAAAAAATTTGCCTTTCAAGACACCCTACTTCAAGAAGCATGCATGGATGATTAGCATAATACCTCACCAAACAAGGCAGCCACGTTGGCATGGACAACTTTGAGGGATTGCATAGACAGCCCGAGATGATTGCATGGATCCTTGGAGGGATGCATGGAGGATAGTTGCTGGAGAGGACTACGTGGAGGAGAGAAGAGGAATGTGGAGTGGAGGTGAGAGGAGTGTGGCATGGACGAGAGGAGAGGAGCATGGAGTGGAAGAGAATGAGAAGAGGAGTATGGAGGGAATGAGTGGAAGAGAGGAGTTCAATCATAAGGAGTTGAGTTTTGAGAGAATGAGTGCAAGAGGAGTTAAGTGTGGAGGGAATGAGTGAGGGGGAGTAGAGGAAGAGTAAAGAAGGATTTTCAAAAAGGTGGTTAACCCTAAACGTTTTGCTAAAACATTTTAAATTTTAAAACGTTGTGCTAAAACGGTCAAAATTTCTAAATGTTTTAGGAGGACATACAATCCGTAATCTCACCCCATAATCTTTTGGAGTTACAGAGCACTCCTCCTTCCTTGAGTCTTTTCATGGTACATGTAGTCTTATCATCCCTTTCCTCTTTTCTTGTGGTAGGTAGAGTTAGGACATTTTGGGTCCAATCGTGTTGTAGAGTTCATCATTTCCAGTTGTTGCAAAGCACGCCATCCTTGTGTCTTTTCATGGTGTGGTCTTGTACAACATCCCTTTCCTCTTTTCTTGGAGTTGGCATAGTTCTGACATTTTGAGTCTAATTGGGTTGTAGAGTTTGTAATTTCGAGTTGCAGAGCACAACTTCTTTGTGTCCTTGTAGGGTGCAGTTTCTCTTGCTATTTCTCTCCTATTTGTGGTGTAGAGCTAGTCATTGCCTCGTCTCACTCATCTCACTTCTTTGTTGTAGAGCCAGTCCTTATTTTTCTTCAATCTCACTTATGTCGAAGGACGCCACTATAGAATTCGAGGATAGTAGAACACTTCTAATACAAGTTCCTCTAACCAAGGGGAAGTGTATCATCCCTATGTCCTATTTACAATGCCAAGTTGTGGGAATTGACACTATCGTTGGGCTGAGTGCATTGATTCAATATGATAGTGATGTGAAATCAGTGTTCCCACTACCACAACACGTTGATCTAGAAGTAAATTCTCATTACATTGTGATAGTAGCCTTACAGAAAGGTACATGGTGCAACTTGTGAAGAAGTCAAGCTCAATGGAGGAGCTCTTTAAGGACACCAAGTATTGATGTTGTCGACCTAGGACAATCAAGTGAAGATGAAGGGTTGCTTCTCACACCACCACCACCATTGGACAATATTGCTCATCACAACAATCCAAGAAAACTGGATGATGTTACAAAGACTCCTATAAAGTTTCCAATTGAACAAGGTCAATCAAGTGATGACGAAGAGATTTATCTTACACCACCACCATAGGACAATGCTGTTCACAACACTCCATTAAAATTAGATGCTACCAAGTCTTCTGTAAAGTATCTAGAGGATTCTAGTGTCATCCCATTTATTAAATCAAGGTATGGTTCGACAGTCTTGGGAAAGTTGATTAACAAGACATCAAAGATTGTTCCAGTTGAAGAGATTCCTAGAACCTACAATGGTGATTGTGTACCACCACCATCAAGCCAAGGCATAAGAACGGAGGGGATGGAGCAGAGGTATGATGGTCACATATGGACAAGGGCTGTCACAAGTCATGTTGCATTCGACACAGGGGTCTGAGTTGCCTATTAAGGGTATTTTAATGTTGCAATAATTCGTGCCCCCATTTCATGACCAATGGTTTATGCACAATGCTATTTTCGAAGGTCTTTTATCAAAGAGGTGTGATTTAGGCAACCTAGCTATACAATACAAGGAAGTGTATTGACTGGCCATTTTTGCAAGAAAGTTGTGAAATGCATTGGGTCATGTTTGTGTTATGTATATTACGTCATGCCAAGGTAACTCTCCTTGACAATATTGATGATCCATGTGGGTGTTCACATGCATGAGGTCCAAATGGTAACCTCCAAATAGGACATGAAAAATATACATGCACTAGTGGAGGATGTCATTAAGACACATAGGAGTGTTGGCCCCCACAAAGTTACAAATGGAAATTACAAAGGATCTAATCCATGATACGGTGATGAATGCCTCTCATAAAGAGGGGGACATGTTTGGAGATGTGGAACTATGTAACTTCTTAGATGAGATGTTGCCATTATCACAAACAAAAAGATGAAGATTATCATATAATATGTAAGATTTTTTATTTATTTTCACTCCCTTGTGTTCATATATCAATGTGGTTATCGATTTGTAGCTTGCATAGAATGGTTGGAAGAGCAAGGAGCATTGCCAGGAGGTGGTGGCCTAGATAGCATCCTAGAGTTAAAGAAAAAGTCGATGTATGACTTTTTCCACTATAGTTGATTTCCAGAGCAAGGGTTTGAGGAGTATCACTGCTTCATATTTAAAATGTCAATGAAAGGGCCAGCTTCAGCAATGGGTTTGGTAAATCGCATGAATTGTTGTGGGAGCTGTGATTTGAAATGTGCTTGGGTGATGTTTGACCATACTAGATGAGTACTTGGGTGGACCACATTAGCTTGTCATGTTTCTGATTCAAGGTACTATAGTGCTCATAGTTGCTCTTACACTAGGTGCTAGCAATGCAATGCATTGTTAATTTTGTTAGTAATGCATTGTCAGCATGCAATGTTGATTTGTCATTTTGAAGCTTGTAGGAGCTACTCACTATAGCCACATGCAAAATGAAAGAAGAATATACAGAAGCACAAATTGTTTTTTGGGATATGCTCAATGAAGTGATGGTACGATCAAGGAATAAAAAAGCAGATTTCTTTGGGCTTATGGCTGAGGAAGCCCAAGTGAATTGGCAGGCTATGCGACATGTGTTTAATGGGGGTGGTGCAGAGAATGCCATGCATGGACGAGCAATCGTGCCTATTCCATTGGGAGAAAAGCCTAGTTCATCAGATTGTGGTGGAGAGGAAAGTGAACCAGGCATTTTGGGCCATTAGGAGAACAAGAGAAGGAAGTCGTGTAAAGTGCCTAGGATGGACACCAGAGAGGAAGAAGTGCAATGAGCCTATATCTAAATCGAGGATTGGTTGTCCTACACCCAGCTTCTTTTCAATGAGGAAGTACCCAAATGGAGGAGCCACAACACAAATGATGTGGTTTTGCAATACCTCGTACACACATTCTTGGAGTGTGGACAATAGCATTGCCCCTATGCCTGCAAGAGTTCCTAGTATATGGCCTGTGGAAAACGGCACAAATCTTGTCCAAGAGGATGTAAATATGTTGAATCATGGTGGGTTTAAGTAGAAACAAGCGAGGTGGAAACTAGGCAAGAGAGAAAAACAACCACCCCACCAGCTGAAGGTGACTGCAATGAACAAGCACAACCGGATGTAAATATGTTGACTCATGGTGGGTTTAAGTTAGAAATGAGCAAGGTGGAAACTAGGCAAGAGAGAAAAACGACCACCCCACCAGCTGAAGGTGACTGCAATGAACAAGCACAACCAATGGCTACAAGTTCAAGATGTCCCCATAATAGGTCAACAATATCCAACAAAGCAGAACAAAGGATTAACAGAGCTTTAGATATGGATGCATTTGTGTGTGGGGAGAAGATTGTGAAGGTAAATGCCCATGAGGTATTTGTAATGATGAATAGAGGCAGTACATTAGATGGAGGGCATTATGATGTTACAATTTGTGAGACGCCATCATGCACATGTTTTGATTTTCAAGGAAGATTGACAAAGTAGAAACCCTATTTGGCATGCAAGCACTTGTACTTTGTATTTCTAAGCATACTAGGGTTAAACAAGGATCTGCACACATTCATGCATCAACCCATTATGAAGAAGTTAAAAATACTCCTTGCACTGTCCAAGGAATGGAATTACTCTTAAGTTGTAGCTGTACTATTCTCAGATATGTATTAGCTATTCAATCCAATTTTGCAGCTATAAGAATTTTTTGTGGTTGCAAGTTTCCTAGGAATTTTTAGAATGATATCCCAATTTTTGTAAAGTACTTAAGTAACTTTTTTAAAGAGAAACAATCAAGAACGCGGTTATCAAGTCTTAGAATCATAAACCTTTTGACTCCTTCTTTTCGCACATTATTGGTTTAAGGGTTAGTCCATCATGAGGGAGGTAGCATAAACCTTTTAATGGAAGCTCACATACCTACCAACAATCAATCCACATCATCATAAAGTAGATATTTGACTTGTTGAACAGCTTGACATTGGCACTCTACATAAAGGACATGATCTTACCACCTCCCATAATCTTTGATGGTCTTACTTGAGAATCACATGTATCCAAGTGGACATAACTTTTTGAGCTAGGCTACTAATCAATCTTCTTTGGTGAATGAGAGTGTGCTACCTGCAAATTCCTATTCCTTGCATATCCGATCTTACCTCTTGCTTGGAATCTGCCTCTCTTCAAGGAGTTTCCTACTCTATGGTTGCATACTGCATACTAATAAGTGTTGCCCCTAGATTCTCCCTGAAAGACCAACTAATAGATATGTCATTTAATAAAGCCTTAGCTGCTAGTAGACCATTCTTTTGAAGAAATTGAGAAAGTAACTTTTTCACAAAGAAACAATTAAGAAGGGGGGGTCATCAAATCTTAGAATCATTAATCTTTTGATTCCTATCAGAAACTAGGGTTAGTCCACCATGATTGAGGTAACATAAAACTTTTAATGGAAGCTCACATACCTACCAACAATCAATCCACATCATCATACAATAGATGTTTGATGAACAATTAGACATTAGCGCTCTGTGTAAAGGAAATGATCTAACCACCTCTCATAATCTTTGATGGTCTTACCTAACAATCACATGTATCCAAGTGGATACAAATTTTCAAGCTAGGCTACCAATCAATCTTCTTTGGTGAATGAGAGTGTGTTGCCTACAAATTTCTATTCCGTCTATATCCTCTTGCTAGGAATTTACCTCTCCTCGAGGAGTTTCATCTCCTATGGTTGTTGTATCCTATTCCCTTAGTCTCTCCTCACCATATGAACAAAATATTGGCAAAGGTTGGGGGGAGTAAGGGTAGAGAAGGGCTCGTGTCAAGATTTCATACTGCTATAAGAATCAGTTCTCTGATGTACATGAAGGTGATGGATGCTTTTGCAAATAATACCTTGTGAGGTGTTCATAAAAAGGAGTTGAATGCAGCTTTCAAGGGTCTCCCTTGGAAGAAGGTGGTCAAGTTGTTCACAACAAACTAGGTAGCATGGTCAAACATAGTGGCTGTGCCTTACACTCTATGTCTTAAATAGGGTCTCCCTATATTATAAATGTTGTTGACATATTTGTGTGCTTTTTTATCCCTTTTTGTAAGTTTACTTTTGCACTTGTCAAAGACCCAGCAGGAGATAGGCATCTGCCTGCAACAAAGAGGGACATGGGAAAGAAGGGTGCTAAGGAGTGGTCATATGTGATTGGGATATCAAAGTTCTAAGTTGCTTGATTTACCTCCAAGTTCACAGTCTTTGCAGTATGCACCAGATCTGCTAAAAAAAGCCAAGTGTCCACATGTGGGATGCCATGAGGTTCATGTCATGTAAATTCCAAACCATATTGTCATAGACCATCAATTCAACATCTCCCAAGACTCTGGGTAGGAAGAAGGGAATTGTGTATGTTGGGCCCATGTTCCTCTTGTTATTGATTCTGAGGGTAACCATTAGATCTTAAAATACTTCTTGTTGATCATCCTAAGAGAGCCCATCAAGTTTACAAAAACTATGCTATGGGGGAGATTCCAATTTCCACGGGGGGAATAAAACATTTCAACCCCATTATTTTTGCAGAGGTTGGGCTTGCTGGAAGAGTCAATTTGAAATTTAAGAAGAGGTTCCTCATAGGGTTGGGGGAGGATTCAACAAACTCCAGGAGAGATTTATTGTCCTCTTCAATGACTTGGTCCAAGGACTTCTCCAATTGCTTTATCAAGGCAAGCATTTCATCCACTTTTCCTCTGCCCACAACTAGGATGCTACACCAATCATTAGAGGATAGTGGCATGACAAGTAGTAATCTCCCTGAACTGCATGGTCCGGGATCTCTTGAGTATCCAGTTCAATTATAATGTCATGAGCCTTTCTTGGAAGCATGGTCATGAAAGCCTGGAAAGCTAGAGAAGGGGCTCACAAAGGATCTACATATCTGATTTTTGAAAGGTCTTTCAACCAAGTAGGGGCCTAGGGGAGACATGCAAATTCGCTAAGTTAAGATCTCTGAAATCCATATGAATCTACAAGGGTATGTGCTCCTTACTATTATAAGGTATCTGCTTCTCCCATTTTTCCTACTATTCTAGTCCCAAGACAAGCAAAAGTTCTTGTATATATTGCTTGACAAAACAATACTTCAAGAACATTTTAATGCATGGCAGTAAAATAAAGAAGCCTAATAGGTTCAAATTTATTGCTTTTTTGAAAAAAAAAGTCTAGTCCATTCTTCCAATTTGGGGACCTCATAGATTCTTTACTAGGAAGCCAAATTTTGCTTAAGTCTGGTCAAAAGGGGTTCCTCATTTTTTAATTCCAAGAAGTTTACAACATCCCATGTTCAAAACTGTTAAAGTAATCCTTCTTTTCAAATCATTAAGCTATAATGAAATTCAGAGTAATCCAAGAAAAAAGTGGTCCATTTCCATACATCATGGTAAAAGCATGAAATTCAGAGTAATCCAAGAAAAAAGTGGTCCATTTCCATACATCACGGTAAAAGCATCACAGTATTCCAAACGTAGTATAAAAGACTATTTCCAAAAAATATATAAAGCCTACTACTACAAACTTCTAATAGCTTGCTATCTAAGGGGATTAATAGCCAGTTTTATCACTGAGAAGGGAATCTTTGCAAAGAGTTCTTCCAAAGTTCAGATAATCCATAAGCAAAGGGGGCCAATACATTATCCCATGTGGGATTATCATCTAGTCCTTTGAGTGCTGGTCTTCAGTGACAGTAATTCTCCATCTTTTCTCATTCACCAAAAAGCTAAAAGAGGCAGTTGGACTCACCTACATCCGTCCACAAACATGGCATGTTAGAGCATGTGCACCATGAACTCTAGGACTACAGGCTTCACAACCCAACCACGGTTGTTATCCCTATCCATTCTAACATATCAACAAAGAGCAAAGAAGTTCCCATAAAAATCTAACATCATAGTCATACCTAGGTTATCAAGGTCAAGGATTAGCCAGTTTCAAAATACTTGCATATCGCCCATGGGGAGAAAAAAGTTCCATGGGTTGTTGCCCTTCCATTCTTTTAAAAAAATAGTAGACTAAATCATGTTAGTGCTACCGAATAATTATCCATATCATCAATAACCCTCGTGTATGAAATGGAATTCTAATAAAACACCTCGAGGCGCAACATATGCAGGGAGTATGTCAATATAATCCTTTCGAAATCTCACCTAAGAACAATAATATACGACCCCTCTCAGTTGGTGAAGAAATCTTTCATATTTGTATACTAGGACTCAAATCCATGGGAATTGTTGTGCATATGGGGGGTCACAGCTAAGAGTAAGCCGCAGAAAGCTCATGTTGCTTAAGTTGGCAAGGGAAAGTCTTAGATAAGACTCCAACTTAGGGAGCATGAACACGGGGGCTCTTACTTGTACTAGGAAGAACAAAGGGACTGCTATAAATGAACCACCTTGGTGCAAACATTGTGTTTGGACTTCCACAAAGTGGGCTCATATCTCAATGGTTCTCATGTCTGGTCCTCGAGCTCTTGTAAAGACTCCTTTCAATGCCTAGTAGTCGAGAAAAGTATACATTCCAACAATAGCACTCTTCTAAGAGCTTCCTTGTGCTCTATATGCACTCAACTCGAGCTCCTTTTGAGGACCATAGAAAAGATCCATCAACCTGTCGTCAATGAAAGAAGAGGGACTCTCTTTTTGCCTGGGCAAGCTATGCAAGCAACTTCTATAAGAGTCTTCAACCTTAGCTTCAAATATCTCTAGGACAGGCCTGATAGAGCTTTGGATGGTACAATCGAGGTCAGGGTTTGGAGTTCGTCATGAAGTGCCTAGGGACGGGAAGGAAAGATCCACAATATTGGGGCTCGAGGTTGTGGGAAATCAATACGCCCCAACAACTCCAAGATTTATCCCCTCTATGTGCTTAATCTTGTGGAGGTCCTTCCCACTTTCTCTTTCTTCCATATAATAAACAATTGGACCTTGGTATTGCATTACACCTATTCCCCATGGCCAACTATTCTCTTGTAAAGGGGTCATAAAAATCCTACATATCTATAACACAAGTCTAATGGGGTATAAGGGCCATTAAATGACCTCATAAATACCCTAGAGCTAAAGTTAGGAGTCTTATAGACACATTAATCTTTCTCAAATAATCCTTATAATAAAGCATTAAAAGGGCCATAATGAATTGTTGAGAGTTGTGGTGCCATGAGCACATGTAGAGCAAAGGTATGAGTAAAGGGCAAGCTGCCACATGGCTTGGAGGAGATATCCCACATGTGAGCGTGCATATGGATGTAAGTACCCACTCCTATAAAAGGGAGGTTCATTTGAAGTTAAATCAATCAAGCACTTTGCAATATCAATCAAGCACTTTGCACTACCTCAAGATTCTTTTTATGAGTCCAAGCTTATCTATCTTGGAACCTAATTGACTTGAGTTATAGATCATGATCACTCTTAGGATTCATCCACCTTAGATAAGTGTTGTCATTAGAGGAGATTAGGGTCCATAAGAGAGCTCGGTCCATGTGCTAAATTCAACATGGTGAGTTCTTCTTCTCTTCCAAAGAGAGAGATTTTGCTCCATGAGAGGTTTATGACAGAAGTCCTTTGAGATGACTTCAGGAAACTAAGCCTCAACCTTCAAGCTCCTGTGAGTATTCTGCCTTGTGCGACTCCAAATGGTTGACTCCCAAATGTCGTAACTTGCAATCCAAGAAGAATTTGGCCATGCTCCAAAAAGGAAAAGTGATCATCTTTTTGAGCTCTACGTGCCTGTCAGATCAAAATCATTGTTAGCAATGAGACACTGCCAATATTGAAAGAAATCAATTGGTAAGACCTTTGCAACAAATGGAAAAGCGACACATGAATGCAAAATGCATGCCGAAAGCACAAGTGCATGAGATGACCATAGCACAAAGCATGGCATCCACACATAAATTATCAAGGAACATGGAAGAACAAAGCTCAAGCTACATCGAGTAAAGATGCGAACGCCATTGACATCAAGCATTGAGAAGTAACATCCTTGCCACTTTTAGCCCATATGTTTTGTAAATCAAGCCTGACCACCTGAGAGTAGCTATGAAAGCACCTAGGGGAGGTATTGAGATGTAAACCACACTTGACCACCTTAAGTAGTAATGCATGCACTAAGGGGAAATGATGGATTTGTAACTCACATCTGACCACCTTGCAATAGCCAAAGGATCATGGCACCAAGGGGAGGTGTTGAGATATGGTGCCATGAGCACATAGATTAAAGGCTAAGGCATGTGCTAAGGAAAGAATCAAAGTAGCCACCCTAGGATGTGGACTACATGATGTGGAGATGTGGATTGAGGATATCCACAAGGAGAGATGTGGATGAGAGGATCCCACATGTGTTGATTATTCAAAGGGCACTCTCTTTATAAGAGGCCTATCATGTATTGTTAAGCACAATAGAGGAATGCACATTCACTCAAGATTCTGTTTATGAGTCCAAGCTAATCTATCATGTATTGTTGAGCACAATAGAGGAATGCACATTCACTCAAGATTCTGTTTATGAGTCCAAGCTAATCTATCTTGGAACCTAATTGACTTGAGGTACATGTCATAAGCATTCTCTTCATCATGTCTCCACACAGGTTCCATCCACCTTAGAGCGCTCCATAGATCCTGAGGCACACATGTTTTCTCAGACAAATGCAACCTTAGCTCTTTTTTTTACCAACCAATTTTACAACCTAAGTGAAACAAATGAAGACAAATGCACTCTTAGTTTTTTTTAAAGAGTATATACAAGAATCACAGAGAGGTGTGCGCAGTAGCTAGATACCTGCTAGATACCACTTTTTGCATGAGCCATTTATGGGTGCATGCCCTCCAAATTGGTCAAGTAAGCCTCCTCGGTCAAAATACTATTGGTGATGAAGAAAGGGCCTCTCTAGCCACAAACAAACTTAGGCTTGTGTTTCAAAAACTTACTGGAATACAATAATGCCAAATCACCCAAAGCACTTACTAAGATATAATAGCACCAAATTACCCACTTTGAACTCTCAGCATTGAAGATTCTTATCATGCCATGCTCTTTGCCTATACTGCCACACTTTTTGTGCAAAGATTGCCTCATTCAGTGCTCCAAGTGGTGGGGTTCACTTGACTACCACATGCATGGAGATCCCATAGCCATTCAATTATGTAGACCTCAAATTGTTTTCTATCATCACCCAAGTATAATTGGCTTGAGGTCATACACTAATTAGAATGGCAAGTACCCAATACTAGCCTTATATGTGGTTCAATATGCAAATAGAGAAGCTAGGAGTAAAATATCCCAATATGTGAGGCAAAATCGAGTCAAGATACCACACATGGCTCGATTTGTTCTCTCAACCGGGCCATTGCCATGAAGGCAATACAAAATAGATAATCTGTGAAGTATTTGCAATTGCTTAATCAGTTTAGCAATGATTCACAAAGTGGGTTGCTTGATCACTCCAATTCTATGGGACACCCAAACTTAAACATGATCTAATCATATAAGAATGTGGCCATGACTTGGGCTATGCATGTTGCCACTAGCTTTGCCTCGGCCACTTGGTACCATAGTCTATGGCAACCAAAGCATACTTGTTTCCTCATCTTGTAACAAGAGACATGGGCCCCTCAAAATCCAAAGCTCATTGATATAAGGGTGGCACTAGGATGAATGGCTTGAGGGGAAGATACTCAAGTCTAGTAGGCTTGAATCCTACTCCTTGACATGAGTCATATTGGTGCTCATGACTGTAGCAATCCTGGAGCAACTTGGGCCACTAGAGCCTAGTGCACATTATCTTTCTAGAAGTGGCTTCTAGGGCCATATGGCCACACCCATGCTAGCATGATCCTCCTCAAGAATGGATTGTGTTTCATGTGAAAGCATGTGTTGCCTCAAGTGGAATTTTCCCAACTTTTACAATTGTCTTGCAATCGATTGAAAGGGCTTGCTTGAATTATTCATTTCCTCTTCCCTGTTGGGGTCAGCCCTTGAGGAAACTCACCCATGGATGACAAATGAATTGTGTCAGCATGCCATGGTGGGAAGTAGTCAATGGCAAACAAAGATTCATCTTCGAGTGATGTAACTCCAAAAAGGCCAGTTTCAGGCAATTCATCCTCACACTAGTGGTTGCTTCCTCGAATGTTATTCTAGACAGATCCAACCCAAAGAGCATCCAAGTCTACCCTATAGCACATGCATAATCCAACACTATGGAGACATTCAAGATATTGTCAAATATATCAGGAGCTTTAACAAAACCACCTTGTTCTCTATCCACTATCTACATGCACACCTCTTTGATCTATATAGCTAGGGCCTTAGCCATCACTTTATAGGAAGTGTTCAATATAGGTATGGGTCTCCAATCCCCAACCTACAACATGTTTTGGAGTTTCAAGAAAAGCTTTAGCCATCTCGAGTTCATGTCCAAAGATCTCTAGAGTCCTTTCTCCACTGTGGCATTAATTGTCTCAAACAAGTCTACATCCATGACATCCCAATTTTTTTTTTAAAATTTCAAATGTTAGCCCATCCGGGCCTAGGGAATTGTCTTTCTTCATAACCTTCAAGGCATTCCATAATTAATAAATTATAAATGGGTTAGCTAACACATCTCTTTGGGTTTTTGAATTCTTGGCTTGCAGGCCATTCACATCACGAACAACATCCTTCCAAACAACATCTTGTTAACCAGGCATACACATCAGCCCACTTAAGTGATTCTTGAACACTTCTACAATGTGCCAGATCTCAATAACTAGATTTCCTTGGAAATCTAGCACTCTATCCATAGTTTCCCTTTGATGCTTGTGTTTGATTGCCTACATGAAGACTTTATAGGGGCAATGTCCCACCTCCAACCATAATTGTTTGCCTCTGAGTCTAGCTAACTTAGCCTCCTCAAGCTCCTTGCACTGGATAGTAGACTCAATCTCCACCAATAAGGTTGCTACACACACATAATATGGCCTTTGATCAAGAGCACACTTTAGGGCCATACAAATATGCACCAAGTCATCTAGTTTTACTTTTTCCTCTTGATCCCTATGATCCCACAGTTTAGCTTCTTGCAGTATTGCATGAATCACGACATCCCATCTATCATAGGGATCTCGAATACCAGATCTCACGTATCTCCATATGGGTTGAGCAAATAAGCCTGCGAAACTTCAAAGATGCCATAAGCTTTTTGGCACACTAAAACACCACAACAATTGGAGATGACCTACCTGGATCGAATATTGCCCCTTGCAAGGGGTTGCCATCCACCAACCTTCAGGAGTATGTCTGATCGAGGCACCCAACTCAAATTTCTGCATCCTAATGCTTATTAGACCATGAAAAGCCACCAAGTCTAGTAGGATCCATTTCACATAGCCAATTGGCCCATGATTAAGAAAGAACACCTCCTAGGCATCCAATGAGGTAGACACTGACCCAACAGGGTGAGACCTATCATCCCCTACCTTCGTAAAGTTTCAATCTCCTCCTAATAGCACACACTCCCCATATAATTTGCTATTCAAAAGGCACCTTCCATTAATAGGTGGATACCACCCATCACTTTGTAGGCATCTGTAAGAAAGTGGAAACAATTTTTCTTACCTTGGATAGCATTGCGTGCTGCATCCTTAATATGCTTTGACATCAATCTATTGACCTAAGACAAGTGTTCCTTCTCATCCGACTACCAACTCCTTTATCACGGTTGTGTCTTATGCCTTCAGCCACGACAACTAGATGGAGGGGGGTCTTTGGCTTGCCCAACTAGGCCAATATCAACATGCATGCAAGTGGAGGCCTTCCCCTTTTGTCCCATGATCTTCCAAGAGTCATCCCCTGACTTCTAAACACATCAACCAATCGGTTAGCCCTTGTCTTCTCCTGCATGTTATCCGAAACCTTCAAACTTGAATGATCTTGACCATGTGTACTAGCTCCCTATGAGATTTGTCTGTAGAGCCTTTTGCATCATTTGTTTTATCTCCCGCAGTAGCCAGTCTTGTATTACTACCTTTTGGGACCAATTCTTTATAAAACTCCTAGATTCATGGCAAATGAAGCACGAATTAGGGAATGTACCAAATTGTACCTATTGAACCCAACCCACAACCATTCCATCCAGTAGCTTGCACACTTGATGATGAACTCAGGCGTTCTTGGCTACTATCCCATAGGATCCAAGCCTTCTTGAGACTCGACCAAGATCCGAAAGAGAGGGTATAAGGAGAATTCCTCTCAAAGTGGTAGCCAGCCTTTCAACAATATCACAAAAAATAGAGAGCAGATTTGGAAAATTAATCCACACAAGGCACTTGTGCTAAAGAAAATAGTCAATACTAGACGTTGGACTCCAAGGAATGACAAACATTGTGGCACCCAAGAACACAAAAGAATGGCCCAACATATCAACTCGTAACATCTCTGAAACATATCTAACAAGAAAGAAGCCTTTCCCTAAATACTTTGCAAAGTAACCCACATCGAGATGTCATGTTCATATGAGAGGAATTCTTCAAGATCAGAGAATGAGAATACACTTGTGACAAAAAAGTAGAGCCCTCCTTTCACCACCTTAATGAAAGACCCTAGTGAGACCTCAAAGTGGATGAACGTGCAATACCTGCCCCGCCAATCCTTCAAAGGTGATGACACTAATGCAACTATCCCCATAACCTTCCAGAACCAAAAGGTTGACGCCATCCTAGATGGGGGAGCGGGTGTGAGTCTCTACACCAAATAATGTTGGGAGAGGTGGGGAAAACCTTCGCTTGAGCAAACCCATGTGGTAGTAAAGCTAGCCGATGGAGGAACTTGAACCCCTGGGAGTTCTCATGAGTACTAATATTAAAGTATTTGGCTTCACGTACTCCATTCAATTTGTGGTCATGGACTTCACCTAGCAGCCCAGATATGAAGCCATCCTCGGCAGGCCCTTCCTATGAATGTCTAGACTTGTACACGTGCATAGACAATATCTATTTACGGCATGAGAAGCAAATCGTGCAAGTGGACTTGCATACATACAAGGCCCACCCACTATTAGGACACATATTCACCATGGAATCTGACATAATCGACAAGACCGCATCCTTGAAACTATTCCAAACTTGTGAGAGAGAGGGCAACGAGAAGGAGACATATGAATTTTGGTATGCCCCTTTCCCTGAGCAAGAGTTCTCTTAGAATTGGATGCGCATTCTGGCAAACATTGATTTGAGTATGTGTAGACTTGAAAAAGGTCAATGCTGACACAAGGCATGACCACCACCCATTGCCTTTCATGGAACATGTTCTAGAAAGAGTAGCCAAGAAGGAAGATTACAACTTCCTAGATGGGTTATCTAGATACAATCAGGTATCCATCACCCCAGAAGATCAACATAAAACTGCCTTTGCAACCGAGTGGAATGTGCATGCGGCCAAAGTAGTGATATTTGGACTTACCAATGTGCCCACCACATTTTAGCGGGTGGTTGATCACCGCCTTCAAGGAGTACCTAAGGGACTTTGTAGAAGTCTTGTTGGATGACCCTTGCATGAATTTGACATGGGATGATCATTTGAGATACACGAAGCTAGTCCTTGAGAGGTGCAAGTTGTACCAACAGATATCCCTGAATCCTCTCAAGTGTCAATTTTGGGTCAAACACGAGGTGATTCTCGGTCACATAGTGTTTAAGAATGGCATCTCCATGGATTACAACAAGATCAAGCTCATTCTAGAGTTACCCCCCCCATGAATGCCAAGGGAGTGCAGTGGTTTACGGGCCATACAGGTTACTATCAAAGGTTGATCTTGTTCTATGCAGACATAGCCTGGCCATTGTGTACAAGCTATTAGTAGTCTTTGAGCAAACCGAGGAATGTCAAAAATCCTTCAAAGCCCTCAAGCTAGCTCTGACCATAGCACCAAGATTACACGCCCCAAACTAGAATCTTATATTCCACGTCCACATAAATGCCTCAAACTTTGCCATTGAATGTGTGTTAGCCCAACCAGGGGAGAACAACTTGGACTACCCAGTGTACTTTGCTAGTTAACTCTCTTTGGAGATGCAGCCGAGTTTATCAAGCGATGCAATCCATACCAAAGAGTGCAAATCCTACATAAAGAGGACATGATGTCCCTAACGGGAATATTGACCGATCAGCCCTTTGAGAAATGGGGCATAGATTTTATTAGTCCGATAAGCCCAAGAGCTAAAGGAATAGGGGTCAGATACATTATCTTGGCCACATATTATTTCACCAAATGGGTGGAGGGGCCAGTCACAAGAAAAGTTGATGCGCAGTCCACCGCTAAGTTTTCATATGAATAAGTCATTACACGTTTCGGGTGTCCCTTGGAATTAGTCAGCGAGATCGAGGAACTCATTTCCTTAATGAAACCATAGCAATCCTGACTAGTGAATTCATGATCATACGTAGGATGTCGATGTCATACTATCTATCCCAAGGCAAACGGCCTGGGTGAGAGCTGAAACAAAACGTTGCATAGTCAAAGCCAGTCATACCGATTGGGAGCACAAGCTCATCGCCACATTGTGGGCCTACCAAACTTCTTAAAAAGTGGCAAGCAACTAACTACACCCCCTTCGGCTTAGCCTTTGGGGTGGAAGTAGTTATGCCAATGGAGTATGTAGTGCCCAACCTTTGCATCATGGTCAAGGAAAGGCTCACCGAAAATCTTTGGTGGAGCACTGAATTGATCTTAAACGACTAGATGAAATGATATTGCGCTATTGCCTTCAAGTGGAGAAGGAAAGGCTTAAAAAATGGTTTGACCACAATCTCAAGAACAAAGACCTCAAGGAGGAAGATCTGGCACTCCTCTATAGAATCCGTAACACAAAGCACAAACTTAAATATAGGGGCATGGGTCCCTACTGCGTAGTGGAGATTACTCTGCAAGGCACATGCCGAATAGCTACCTAGATGGAGTTGAGATGGACGGCTACCTTAATGGTAGCAAACTAAAAAGATACTATGGCCCCCTCACTCTACAAACCCTTAAGGCCATACATAGGGAAAAGGAGCTCAAGGTCGAGGTAGCCTAGATGAAACGCCAGGCCATCGAAGAAGCTAAGGCATGTAATGCCAAAACCAGACAACAAAAGCAAATGGCTTTGTTTAAGGCAATAGTAGAGCACCTAGGGCCGACCGAGGAACTAACAGTAGATTTGGCTAGGTTAAGTGTCCAATTGCAGGGTCCAAGTACAAGCATCCACGTGCTCATGGATCCGGGAGCGAGCCATAATTTCATCTCCTACAAAGTATGGCAAGTGCTTCAAGTACCCCTAAATCTTAATGTTGCTTTAGTTCAGGCAATCAACGGTCAACTCTTAAGTACATTGGGGTATGTAGAATTGAAACTAATTGATGTCCGCAAGGTGGTAGAGATTCATTTTTATGTTCCTCCCACATAGATGATCGATGAACATGTGATATTGGGAAGGAACTCGTGCTATGCCGTGAATTATCAAATTGACTGGAGAGCTAGAACCACAATTCTCACGTACAGAGGAGAACTGTAGTAATTCCACTCTGTAAAGTTCATTCCTTCCCCCATAGTACAACCACCCACAAGAGGCAAGTAAATTTTAAACGAAGGCAATTCCAAAGCTTTAGAAGCCTCCAACGTCCCTTGGTCCGCCGATCCTAAGAAGGAGATCCATACAAATGCAGCTCAAAGTCCTAATCTCAATAAAGGCAAACCCTTGCTGCAAACTACTCTCCCACCTCTACTTTCCATGCCCAATGCTAGGGTCCCTACCTAGAAATTCCACAAAGAACAGGTGCACAAAGCTGTCCTTTGTGCACAACACCACTTCAAAAGAGGAGAACAACCCTGGAAGACCGAAGTTGTGGAAGGACCATTCTTGTCCTGTGCCAACACAGGCAATCCCATTAAGGAGCGGGGCTCAACATCTCTAATCGCCTTGCCTACAAGGACAAATTCCAACATTCCATGGGCAGAAGTTTCACAAGCATTGCGTTACGACAAGGCTCTTGGAAGCCTAGGGCTACTATCATGGTGAGCAATACATTTGGGTTCCAAAGCTTTGAATGACACTGAATACATGACCTCAACTCGTTAGGATTCATAAGGTAGTAACGTAAGAACCTGTGTCAACTCTTGATGTAGTCCCACAAGAACCTACCCTCGAGCCCAGTCCAATGAATAATTTTGCAAGCCCAAGGGATGTCATAATTAATGTATAGTAGTGCAACTCGATGCGAAAGTTGTTGCCATCAAGGAAGCAAAACAAGAACTAACCCTATCCATAAGTTGAACTATTACACTCTTATAGGAGAGTGAGAAAAAATGACTATAAGGACGAGAGAGTGGGTCTCAACTATACATAGAGTGCTTTCTCATGTTGGTAGGATAGCGTGGGAAATAGTTTCTTGCTATCAAGTTGCAAAAGAGGAAGGCATGTTCCCCCATGTTGTTGAAAATCTTATTCAAACTATTGTTCTTCGAGCCCCATAAACTTGGGCCACCAAAGAAGGTGGTGTCACTATTTTTCTTGAAGCTAGCCTTGATTCATGAAATTCCAAACTCATTGCTTACAATGCCAATACCCTCCTTTTGGTCAATGCGGGAATGTGACTACCACACTTGACTACTTGGTAGCATGCTTGGGTGCATGAAGTATATGGAAATGGGTTGGGGTAGCACTTTGTCGATCAGAAAGTGCTCATAATCCAATGAGCGATCGGCGGTGGCAAGCCAGATTCTGAGCACTTTGAACTAGGAAAGTGTACCTCGAGCTCATTCCCCCATGTGCAGGGCATGGGTTAGTAGTTTAATTCTGGCTACTATTCTAATTGTGTTGTGTTTTAACCATGGTTAGTACTTTAAGTGTGGCTAGTGCTTTAACTATGGTTCATAATGAGTGCAATAGATGACAGTGACATGTTTAGAGGATTTGCCTCTAATGTAGGAAAGTGCTGTGATCGATCACTTGAATCTATTGTGGATGGAATTGGAAGACACAATCATACAACGAAACCTACGAAGGGTGTAGAAAAACCTCTACTAATCAGTTTGCAATAGGAACCTAGAGTGAGAAGAGAGAGAGAGGACATATAATGATTTTAACACTTTAACGTAGCATGAGAAGGATTTAAATAGTTTATAAGTTTAAATGATTGAAAACTTTTTAACGAATACAACATGTGCATGTGATCAAAGTTGGAAATATATTCATGTATCATAATGTCCATTATGCATCCATGGTCGAGAAAATAAATTCAACAAAAGAAGATTGTCTCAGGACCAAGCCAGGAAAAGCCTTACAACCATGATGAAACGGATAGAGAATTGCATTGGTACTCTATTTCTTGTATTGAAAACCATGGGATCATAGTTGGAAATATATTCATATATCATAATGTCCATTATGCCTCAGATTACCATAATAGAAACAAGGAAATTCAACAAAAGAAGATTGTCTCAGGACAAGACTATTAATAAAAGCCTTATGAAACTCATTCCAATTGTGATGAAATGGATAGAGGAGCATGTTGGTATTCAAATTCTTGTGTTGGAAACTATTCAGTCTCTTTTCTCCAATGAGGAAGGAGTAGTAATGGACAACACTACAGTTTGCAATGCCTTATGAACCGAGTCTTCATGTGCTTCTCTTCAAAATACAAATATACGTTTGCTAGATGTCTCGCTAGCAACTCATGAACGTCTTGCAAATTTTTGAAGATAGTTGATCGACAATCACACAATTCCAATATGAAGTTCATATAAGAATCATGATCAGAACGACCAAAGGCATTGTCAATGGAAAAATGCACAATATTCATGGAATCATGTCAATTTCAGCAACTTGTCTTTAATAAAACTTTTTATTGTTGCATTCTTGAGGATTTCCTATAGTAGGCGTGTCTACAATTCACAAATTGGAAAATTTTGCAATGGGAGGTGTAAGATTGACAATCAATTGAAATGTACCATGATGCAACTCCTTACAAAGTCCTTGTGTTGTCTTACTCTACAGATGGGATTCATTTGTTGCATTCTTGAGGGTTCCTTGTAGGAGGCGTGTTTCCAATTCACAAATTGGAAAATTTTGCACCTCCCATACAAAGTCCTTGTGTTGTCTTACTCTATAGATGGGAGTCATTTGTTGCATTCTTGAGGATTCCTTGTAGAAGGCGTGTCTGCAATTTGCAAATTGGAAAATTCTACAATGGGAGGTGTAAGATTGACAATGAAGTGGAATGTACCATGATGTAGCTCCTTACAAAGTCCTTGTGGAGGACTCTACAGATGGGAGTCATTTGTGGTCTGCAAGAGGTAGAATATTAGTACTTGAATTGAAATGCGGAGTGGATAGAGAATTATAGTAGGTGAGCTATAATGGTGAGCTATAATGCACAAAGGTCATTTCCAGAATATCCAGTGGAAGGAGGTTCTAATTGGGGCACTTCATCCACTTTTCTTGCGCAGTCCACTGATTGTATATTTTAGAGCATCTCCATAATCTCTTTCTTCTCCGTTTTCATCATATGGATTGCACAAGACATCATATCTGCAGAAGGCATCGCTAGTTTTGTGTCCTATAAGTCACATTCCTACCTAGGCAATGACATTGCACATCATCATTCTACTCATAGCTATTGTGGAAAGGCTTTTGTTTGAGATGTTCGATGCTTCAATTCCACATGTTTGCGTTATGTTAAACATAATGGATACCAGTTCTTGTTGTAGCAAGCCTTCAAAAGGAGGAGATAATTTAGAACAGATAGAGTTTTGAATAAAGCTTGATTATTTATAATAGAGATTGTTAGGGTGAGCCTTACCAGACCGTGTGGATTTGAGATTGGTTGTAGAAAGAGGAATTTTAGATTGCCGTCTTCGTCAGAAGTAGGTGGCAGATGTCTCTCATACTAACTGTGTGTAAATACATCTGGTTCGCGGAATCGGAGAGGAGAATGTAGATGTTTGTCCTTAGATTAGTTCATGTGATGCCGCTGCAAAGTCTATATTTGTTAGATTTAACCTTTCCTCTTCGAGGTTGATGACTAAAGACTTGGTATAAGATCTAGAGTATCCTTTCTTTGGTATAAGATCTAGAGTATCCTCTCTTACAGAGCGATTCATTGCTGCAATCAAAGATTTTTGGTTGCCTCTGAAAATAGGATTGTTGCATATGTTGTACATGACCTCCGAAATGCTAGTGCTAGTGACACGAACTTCCTACTCTTTTCATATGATTCTCCCAAAGCACTTGAACATATATTCATGAGGCTTTAGGCGGGGTAGATTATTCCATTGAGTTTTATAACTTGGAGGAAAAAGATTTGTAAGAGATTGTTGAGGAGCAATCCATGCCACAACATGTCCTCCATGTGTTAAACATGCATCTTTCCCAATCGTCCTTCACTTAGCTTATATTTTCTCCGCCTTTTGAAACCTCTCCCAAGATCTCTGTGTCCAACCGGTGCATTTGGAGGTTCTCCACCGTGCCCAAAAGCTTGCCTGCAGTCGAGATCCATGGGAACTGTGTCTAGAGCTAGTGTAGAAGCTGGATCGTGTGGATGCACATGGGGAGATTGAGTACGAGAGGGCTTTGGTCTGGGGAGCAGAGGCTGAAGGATGGCATCTTTGCCAGAGTAGTGTGTGCATGCACATGCACGAATAGGATGGTGACACGTGTTGCAACTCCATGTGGCGGGCATACTAACACGTGTAGATACAAGTGCCTTTTTATCTGTGCTAAATTATTTGAATCACTATCACATCCCCCTTGGGCGTTTTTGTGGTTGGATACAATATACGTGTGTTTGTGAGAGCGTTGGGGGACTAGAACTGGTTGTTTTTCGAATTTGAACCATAATAAAATAGCGGAGATTTAATCTTCAGCGACCTCAGACCTTTACTTGCAGTGCATGACGGTTGATTTAGGCATCAAGTTGTGATCTTGCAACTTGTTGTGGCCTTCTATTGTCGGGTCAGTGGGAACTTGGGCTGAGATGGATCGACTTTCATTGCTATGATATGAATAACTTGTGACCCATGTGGAGTGTGGTGGCCTTCTCTTGTCAATCATCATTTTTGGCTCAACGTGAACCCTCAGGGCTGTTGCTATAGGGCATGTGACCTAACCCCAATGAGTTATGTCTGTGGCCTAGCATCCTCTCTCTCTCTAGCTTGTTGTAGCCCTCGGCACATGCAATAGTTTTGATAAGGTTCAGGCAAGGTAGGCAATGGGATGTCTACGGGAAGGCAATTTGACGTCTAACGGATGCAAACGGACTACACAACAAAGCGCCGCCAAGGGGAAAAGTATGCAATAGATTTGTGCCTTGCCCCTTCCACGTCCCCTCCCCCGCCCCGCGTTTCCATTAACTTTTCGTCACCTTTTTCCAGCTCCGAGTTGACCTCAACTTGGTACTTTTTCTCTCTCCCAGTTTCTGTTCCACACCACAACCTACCTCCCTATTGTCAAATTGTCCTCTGTAAGAGCTTGCTATTGTAATTCCCCTTTCCTGTTCCAGTTGTCTGTGTTTGGTTCAAGCTGACTGTCTAAGCTCTGCAGACAGCTAAACTTTCCTTTGTCAAACTGTCTAAGCTCTGCCTTTGTCCTCACCGATCGTCATGCGGTGCGTTGCAACATCTCTCTGCTGCAGCAGTCGCAGGGCGTCTTTTTACTATCTGTGCTCCTTAGAGTGGGTGTAGTGCTCACTGCTGTATTACTATGCATCGTAAGTGGAAGAAGGGCCGCCTCCGTCCCCTCCAATGCAGCCTAGTCATACACTGTGCTCCACCCTTACAGTCATAATAAAGGCCTTGCCTTTCACCATCGAGGATGGCTACCTCCTAATATCTTCACATGGCTGATTGCACTCCCAGGAACCAGCTCTTTTAACCTTTGTGCGTGGAAGCCAATTCTCACCTTCTGTGTCCCTGATAGATAGATACATAGATACCCTTCCACCAGTTTTGCCCCTCCTCTCGTTCAGGAGCTTCTTCACCTGGGCTGCACTTTTCCTGTCTCCCTTCACTGGTTCTACTTCTCGTCCACTTGCACTGCGCAATCCAAACTATCTTGACCGCACATACTGCATTCCTATCCCTTCTTCCGCAGTTGATTCCGTTGATGCATGCGAAGACACAATGTTCGTAGCGCGTCGTAGCAAGAAATTGGAGACCATTGACAGATCGGGCGGAATCGCACGCCCTCAGCAATGGAGAATCTCCCTTCAGATCGCTGCTTCTTGTTCATTTCGCGCAGAGATCGTGAACCAATGACACTTGTGCATTGCTCTTGACGTGGAGCTGTGCAGATTAGATATCAAGAGGGCAATTTTGTTTCTCACGATGAAAGGAGACACACTTCTTGATTATGCAGAATTCCAGCTCACACAGACGCGCACCAGGTAGGATTTACTTGACGATCGTCTAGCGAAGTCTCGCCATAACGATTCGTTGCATTATGCGCTGTAGAAACAGAATCACTGCTCACCGCTCAGGTTGGCTTGATCTGTAACGGATTTTGGAGGAAACAGTGGAGGAGAGAAAAATCAAGCCGATTTCGAAATTTGGTTGTCGGGATCTGATTTCTGGCAGATGGCGAGCATTCCCATCAAGGCGGATCCAAGCAAACATATAAAACTCTACATCAGAACTTGCTCAATACTACTTTGCTAAGCGATTCTTTTAACCGTTTGTCATAGGTGCGAGCTTTTCGTCTCAGCTCAAAGCGTGACGGAAAAGTTGGCTTCAGGGTTTCTCAAACCATTCGTCACTCACTTACGAGCCGCAGAAGTGCAAGTGGCAAAAGGTAGGCAGGTCATCCGGTTGGACCGGCCTGCAAATCTTTCTAAGCAAACTGACCACACATGGTTCACCAAGGGGACTTTGGAAAGGTGGGATGGCCTTGTTCAGGAGTTTTCTTTGTCGACTTTATCGCCATTGTTGAGCTGCTGCATTATGCTTATATGTTCTATGCACTTGTGTATCTTTTTCGCGTTGGTAGGTTTGTGCGATTTGTGAGCACCCCTGAGGTGATTGAACGGGTTAAAGCCATAGAAGATGAACTTGCCCAACTGGAGCAAGTCCGCAGTGCTTTAGCTACTACATTTGCGCAGGTATGGGCCTGGTGTTTTTCCTTGTCTGACGCTACATGCTCGTCGTTTTAGCTCTCACTAGAATTTTGGCTTATACCCAGACCGAGGACAGGTTCCCGCATATCGACATCACTCTTTCTCCAAGTGGTATGCTTCTAACTGCATATTAATGGGACTTCTATCATCAGCCAAATAAACAGCTAGGAGTACGGTCAATCACGATTCAGCAGGATGGTGGAAAGTGTCGATAATATAGCTCATCTAATCATGTATAGCATAGCCTTGCTTCTTCTTGTGCAAGAATAAAGCAATCATGGAAAGACGAGAACATGTAGTGAGACTCTGACGCTGGTAGCTGATCCTTTCAAGCCTCGAGTAGTCCTTTTATCGACCCGTCAAACCTGATCTATGAGTCTGATACAAGACCTGACCCCGTCTCTACATTTGCTTGGTCAACGAACGATTGATGAATGAGACGACGGATGGGACTGTAGTTACTTGATAACATTAAAACCTCGATGTTTATTGAAGAGGCACCGATAATAGAATCACCGTACCTCCGTTATTGAATTTCCTTTGACATTTCTCAGTAGCGGCTGCGTGCATGAATAGCTAAAACTGAACAAATAGGCATTCCGTGCAAGTGCTCTCTGGAGCTCCATTTGAGTTGCTTTCCTTTCTATAAACTTTTTATTATGCGAGGCTGAATCAATTAGCCTTGTTTTTGTAAAAACGAGGTCAATGTTTCTCCTTTTTCAAAATGTTTTTTTTATAGAAGGATTGGTTTGTCTATCTTGCAAGCTGTTTTCTCTAGCTTCTAATCCTCCCATGTCAGTTTTGACAGGTGCATACAAGGAGAGAGAGAGAATGTCCATCATGGTATGACAGTCTCTCACAGCAGTCCTGAAATTATTTGATAAAGCAGCAGCTACACATTGTAAAACATTACCTTTTGAGTTGTTGCTATTATTTTGTTTTATTGCTGTGGTGTGGCTCATTTGTAATGTTCTTTCAGCCAATGAGACATTCCATGGATGCTGATGATAATGGAGCTGAGGCATCCAAGTGAGTAACACAGCTCTACAAAGAGGCTTGCATTGTACTCTATCTGATTTGCAGATAATGCAAATGCAAGGTTTGTGTAATGGGATGTAGGATTTACCCAAAAAGTTCATGTACAATGTATATGTATTTACAGTCAAGTTGTGTGCCTTTCAGAAGGGAGCTTTTGAGAGCAATGGATGTTCGCTTAATTGCGATAAAACAGGAACAAAATCTGGCTTTCTCTCGTGCGGCTGCTGCTGGATTTGACAGTAGCAACATGGCTGACCTTATGGCTTTTGCTGAGCATTTCGGTGCAGATCGCCTTGGGTATGTGACGTTGCATGATCCCACTGTGAGTCCTATGTTGGAAGCCTGAAAGTACTGGTGCTTACGATCTGGTTTATTTTGTGGTCTACAGATGTGTCATAGGCTAAGCATCTACTGCTTCGTTAGGGGATCTCATTTACGTTTATAGGTTTTTCCTTGTAGATTTCCATGCGACGTAACCGACATGCAATTGGCTTTTATTTAAAACCACAGTGCGTTGAATGTTGCTGTCCTCATGTCCATGTTTTGTGCTTCTTTTGTCCCCTGCTTGTAGGGATGCGTGTATGCAGTTCATGGCACTGTTCAGAAAGAGAAAGTACTTTAATATTGGGCAGGAAGAAAGAGATTCTCCATCCACTGAGGCTGCTTCTAGTGGGTCTGACATGTCCTTGGAAAGCGGTAATGAAATCGACTTGGCTGCAGAATTGGAATTTGATTCCCAATTGAAGTCCAGCAACTCAGAGGACTGGCTGGATGGGCAGACGAGAACTTACCCTGATCTGACTGAAAATGCCGAAAGTCGTGTTGTGAAGACAAGGCTGAATGAGAAGCTGAACTCTTCTGTATATAATGGTGGTATCAAGACCAGAAGTGTCCTTGACACACGGAGGAGGTGGGGCCCACCAGAAAAACTCCAAATCAACTATGCAAGTCCTCAAGTCCCTAGTTCCCGAGATTCTCCAGAGTCTGAAAATCCAACAGAGATGGCCAAAGAATTCTTGCATCACGATGGACAGGATGATGAAAGATATTCTGAAAGCGGTAAGCAAGCCTGAAATTATGGTACATGAATAATGGCTCTTTTGACTTCTCAGCATTGGTTTGCTCAGTATGTGGGTGTTGTGTTTCATGTCAGGTAAAGCAATACATTTATGGTATACTTGTGATAACTTGGAGACACTCCCTTTCAGCTCATGCTTTGCTTTTTTTCCATTTTTGGTTTTGCTCATCATCTGGATTTCCCTTCCTGCAGAGATGACACGAACCCAAGCTCGAGAGGGTGTCAATGCAAAAATGCATCTTGAGGAGCGCTCCATCTGGCCTCGACAAACACCAGCTGCTTTACCTTATTTAAACCAGAAGCTCCCTGGACCTAGTCATGGTGACAAAAAGCGTGAACCTGCCAAGGGTGGTATGTTCTTTGCTCGTCTGCAACAAATGGCAAAACAAGTGGAAGCAAGAAGATCAGGCGAAGATTTGGTAGGCAGTATGCATTCGCCTTCAATGGGCATGAGTGACCAGTTGGAAGGCGGTTCCCAAGTTACACTGTCTGAGACATCCTCTATGTGGCTAGAACCTAGTTCTTCTGAAAGTAATGATTCAGTTAGGGTTGTGCAGACTCTGGGTGATCAGGGGCAGTCTCAAATAAAGGAGGTGAAAAATGTGCTCCCAAGCACACAGTCACCAGCCAGCAGCTCCTCGTTGTCAGCTCAGAAAGACAAACCGGGAAGCCCTTGGAGCTCAAGCTCAGTGAGTGCCAATCATTCCCTTCCTCAAAATGCAGCAAGCCACAAAAAAGAGTTTTTGACAAGTGTGGAGGAAACTCAGAGCCAGGACAGAAAATCTCAAGATAAACAATGTGAGCCTATAAGGACGCCTGCTAGAAGGCTGAGTGTACAAGATGCTATCAGTCTTTTTGAAAGTAAGAAAAAAGGCACAGATGAGGTCCCTGTGAAAAAAGTAGTTAAACAGGACAGCCGCAAAGGATCAATGGAAATCAGCAATTCTTCCTCATCTGAAAAAGCTGTGCTGAGACGATGGAGTGGACCAAATCCTTCTAGCCCAGGGGAGACTTTTGTGCAAGAGAAAGTATCTATTTTGGATAATTCAGAGTCTCTCTTTGCAGAGGATAAGAGTGGAACAAACAAGGACTGTTCAACAGACTGGGGGCTGATACACGATAATCAGTCTCAGTCTTTAGCTGATGTACAGATAGCGGAAAGACATAATACATCTTTGTACAACATCCCAAAGCAATCTCTGCCCATACAGCAGCCTTCTGTTGGAACTGTTTCATTGAACACATCTAGCGGGGATTTGCAAAAGCAGTTTAAAGCAGAGCTTGCAAAAGCCCTTACAAGGGAGGCAAATAAACATGAAGCAGCGAGTGCAGTTATATTTTCGAAATCTGAGGTAGACTCAGCAAATTTCTCTGTGCCGAGAACTATCAGACAATTGACAGATTCCTCAACGGAACTTAAAAATGAAAGCCAATCTGCTGTGAACAAGAAAATTTTAGATGCTAGAGGGAAAACTGAAAAAGAAGAAAAAAAAGGGAACTTGAATGGTCCAAGTACAAAACATTTGCCATCTATAATGAGTACTAATGTTTTCAGTGGACCTGGAATAGCTACTATCACTATTAAGGAACAGGATAATAGAGAAAACAGAACAACAATCCATTTCAAACAAGAATTGGTCGCTGCCAAAGAATCCGAAATTCTCGAACTGAAAAACATAGCTGATGGCAGTCAAATGGTTGGCAAACCTGGCTCTGGAAAGTTCTCTGGTGAGATAGAGCACAGACAATCCTCTCCAAGTCTGTGGGATCCCCCTGTGGACTTGCATGTGCAGGCCCTGGTCAAAATAATTGATAATCAGTATGACAATTTTCAGAGCTTAAGTAGCGAGGAGTCTACCACTGAACACAGAGGAAGGTATTATGAACATTATCGGAGACTCAGAGATGCTAAACTAAGGAGTGAGCATCCTGCAAAGAGGGCAGAGAGAGAAGCTAAGTTAAAACTTATGCAGGAAACCCTTGAGAGAAGAACATATGAGATGGAAGCAAGAGCTCTTAGACCACAGAAGATGAATATTCAGCTGGCTCAAGAACGGTTAAGGGTCGCGAAACTAGCTCAGATTGAACAGGTATGCTTTGACGTAATAGGTGGTAGGCTTCTGCTTGTTTTGCCTTCAAGTCAAATTAAAAACGGGCCAGGGTAAGATAGCTTAGAGGTCGTATGAGTTTGTTCTTGAATCAAAATACCCTATTTGATATTTGAAGTAACTCCATGGGGCTTCACTGCGTTGTTCTTCTGTGTAAAAGTTCTCTGCCTATGACTTTTCTTTCATATTTCTTTGGCAGGAACAATTTAGAGATGAGGAAGCAGGGGCTGATCAAGATGACCGTTTCTTACAAATGCCAGATCAGTTCACTGAATATAGCAATCCAACATCACCAGCCTCAACACCACGTTCATCAAAGAACCAGGATTCAGCAATTAAGCCTCGTTCTGTTAAGAAATCTGTGCCAGCTCTCCAGAAATCTTTAAGTGCTCCACGTGCATCTGTTGCCATCGCTGCTGCATTGTCACCAAAAGCAACTTCAAAGAATCCTTTAGGGGCATCTAGTCAACGGAAATTGCCCACCCCAAGCAACAATGGCAGTGTGGATAACACAGTCATTAAGTCTGTTCCAAATTTGACTGAGTGGAGGAAAGAGACAACAAAGCCTTCTCCAGGACATGGGACAGTCACCGCAAGGTTTCAAACAAAGGTTAATAGCCATTCAAAAGCTGTGAGTGCTACTTCTGGAGTTGATAATGGCAATATGATAGCAAATGACGATGCTTTGTCTGTTGTGACAGACAAGGAGGAAATGAAACGCCAGTCATCTCTGACATGGAAAAGTTGTGTATCTGCCTCTGAAGTTAAAACCTCATCTTTCCCTGCACATGATGCACTGGGTATCGAATTTTTGAATGCTCAACAGGAGGGGCTTACAGACTCAGTGGTGAATGGCAAGGTAAGGAGAAATGTTGTGACTCAGACTCAGGAAGTGAAGCCATTTCTGCGTAAGGGCCGGGGAATCGGTCCAGGAGCTGGACCTGGCATTATGAAACAGAAGCCATCTGCTCCTATGGATGCTTCCAAAGGTTCTGATGAAGAGGTTCCTACAGATCCTATGGTGAGTGGCGAGGTGGATTATCCTGATGATTTTAAAGGAGAAATGTTAGAAGCAGAGGACTTAGCAGAGTCTCTTGCAATAGATGATGTGGAGGGCTCCGTAGAACGTGATGTTTCTGTAATGTCAAATGCTACACTTATGCATAGCTCAAATGACAACCAATCAGGTCTTATAAATAAGGACCAGCTAGGTAATTTAGAGGTAGAGGTATTGGATTGTCTGCCTGAGGATGCCTCCAATGAGGGTAGAGTATGTGATGGCAGTACCTGCTCCTATCACCTGTATGAAGGAAAGCGTCAAGGGGCCTTGGTTGGAGACGCAATCCCCATTGCACAAGATGTGCTTTCTAAAGCTCCGAATTGCAGGCAGAAAAATGGAGTGCTTTCTGCTCCTTTATCGCAGCTTCTTGCACAAATAAATGCCCAGTCTTTGCAAAGCAATACTTCTCATGTGAACACTTCAGCGTCTTTTCGGGCAGCCTCACTGCCACATGAGCATTTTACAAGCTCATTCTCACCTGCAGTCGCCTCCCCGGCCAATTCTTCCATCCTGAAATCTGGTACCATCTCTGGCCGCTTTAGTCCTCCACCTGCAATGGCTCTCGATTCACCGTCAGGAAGTCCTGCTTCATGGAACTCTTCACAAATCCAGTATCCTTCAGAGACTGATCTGATCCGCTCTTGTAGACTTTTGAGTGGTCCTCAGAAGCCACCTGCTTCTATCTCGACACTGCCACCCAAAGAATCAGTGAAGGGCTTCAAAAGGCTTCTGCATTTTGGACGGAAAAACCGTACTTCTGAAACAACCACGACCGACTGCGTGTCTGCATCAACGACATCTGAAGGAGATGATGATGCAGAGGAGGCAAGGGATGTTGCAAATCGATCTTCAGACGACCTTCTTCGAAGAACAAGGATGCAGGAAAGGGGTTTTGAATTTGGAAATACTGCTGATCAGTACACTTTCCAAGATCGAGGTGCAGGTAAGCAAAGACTCACTTTTGATTTTGGGAAAATGTCTTCTTTGTGCTGTTATTGAAGTGTGCTTATTCATGTGATATCTCAGCTCAGTTGCTTCGGAGCTCAATCCCAGCTCCCCCTGCTAATTTTAAGCTACGGGAAGATCATTTGTCCGGAGGCACACTCTTGAAAGGTTTGCATTTTCCCTTGCTTCTTCTTTTCTGGTGCTTTCATTGTAATAGTTGCTGATATTTATGGCAAATATCCTTGTGCTTGATTGCAGTAAGCCCTATGTATGCAATTGTGTACCTGTACTTGACAAAATATCAAAGTTGCATTTGTTGGGGGAGTTACTTGTGGAAAAGAGGAGAGGGGTCAAAACAAGAGGGCAAGATCATGATTACACTAAGGAATGTGCACATTGAAGGGGGGAACAGAGACTAGTGGGGATGTGCACATTTTAGGGTTAGGGGAAAGGAAACGGGGGGAGCTCTGCCTTGGTGTCTATATTGTGGCATGATTGGAGGAGAATTCTCTTTCTCCATATGGGAGGGATAACGATAAATAATGTCAGGCCCCACCTATGGTGCTCAAACACACTCATCACATGTGATCAATAACACGTGCACAAATATAAAATAAATAAATCAGCTGAAAATAAAATAGATGGAAAAATGTGGCCATCTAAATGAGGACTTGTTTAAGCAGCCCAAGTGAAGGGGTCGGTGCACCCCCCTTCAGTGATCACCCCAGACATCATGGCATAGTTATAGGCACCCTTTCACGGATGAGGAGCTGTTGGAAGCCCTTAATCTTTTCATGTGCAAAAATGCCTATGGGTAGGATGGTTTGTCCCTGATGTTCTTCACTTCTTTTGGCAGCACGTTAGCAATCCTCCTGTTTAGCTTTCCAAGAGAATTCCGGATTTGGGCTGCTTCCGCAGTTGCTAGTTCAAGGCGAGATATGCTCGATCTTAAAATGGGGATCTGAATTGACATTTGCTAGTGGCACATGATTACAATTTTAAACATAGCCTACAAGATCTTAGCCAGGGTTTTGTCACGGGCATCCTCAGCCCGTGGCCTGGACTGCTACGTGGGCTGCCCAGTCAGCACGCAGCACAGCCATGTGGCCTGCATGGCAGGTAAAATCTAGCAAATGCTAGATGAGGAACTCAAGAAGGGTTAAGGTGTGAATGATAAGAACCTAAATAGTAATGGCTGCTTCTAACATTGCTTATGGCACTAGAGTTGGGTAGGTTTCACACTATTTTGTGATGGTCATGATTGATGCTACTCTTTTGATACCTTTTAAACTATGTGACAATACTAAATGTAATAGATCTAGAGCTATTTTCCTTTGGGCCGATGCTAAGGTAGCATTATCTGTTGTATCTACTAATGGCACTATGATTATTTCCCATAGCCTAAAAATGGATTTGACTTTCTAGGAATTACCTCTTTTAATTATTGTCCATTCTTTCATGGTGGTATCCCCATCAATATGGTGTCCCTAGGCTATTGGAGTTTGATCTTGTAGTGGTAATCATTTACTATTGCCAAAGGAAGGGCTAAATAGCTATTTATCTTGTACCTTTAAAATGCTCTGCAAGCACTAAAAAATATTAAGGTAACTACATGAGAATTGAATAAATCAGACCTAAGGATGATGACAATCGTGGTTGCTTTTCTAGTACCTTGAAAACTATGTGGCCATTGTTGTTTTTCTAGACACTTCAAAAATGTGGATATCACTAGACTTGGTTAGATCTTGGTATTATTTAATGTGTTCATATATATAGCCACTTAGTAATAGGAACTAGAACTGAAGTGACTGGATATGGTATTTAATTTGCTAAGGCTTGTAGATGATAAGATAATATGACATCTAGCTAGATAAGCAATCAACAAAATAATATTAAAAATTTTATGAACAATACGAAAAGTAGTAGCTACATTTTCGTCTAAAATTTCCATTTTCTTTGTAATAGCATTAGGATGCTTACACGTTCCTTCTTATTTATAAATATTATTTTCTCACATGTTTCCCTTTTTACATGTATGGGTGGTGTAATTTAGTGAAAATGGTTTGAAAAATTCCCTATCTTGTTCTTCTTCTTCTTCTTATTACTTTTACTTTGGTCCCTTATGTGTACCTCGTATATGGTTTATTGGTGTGACCTTATTCTCCCTCTGTTAGTATTCTTTAACTATTCAAACTTTGACTATTCTACCTGATGCTCTTAGGTTTATGAAAAAGCATGCTACCCAGTAATGGCATGCCAAACCTAACATCCCAAGTCTCAAACTAGTATGATTTTCTTTTCTTCATGTAAATAAGTTCTTTTTTCTTGCCTTGACCTTGGAGTAAGTTGGGTTACTAGAAAATATTGGTTTGCCTTTATTAGTACTTCAACTTTTACATTTAATTAGTTCTTGACCTATAGGCTGTATCTTTAAAAATTCTATTGCACTAGACTAGAGTCAAGTGGTCCCTATTTTAGGAGTAAATTACCAAGCACTTGTGCATGCGCGCACATGCGTGTGTGTGTGTTGCATGCATGCATGTGCGTGCGTCTGCATGAGTGCATGGCTATTTTACTTACACATGCGAGAAGCCATTAGCTGCATGGAACATGGCTGTTCATAATCCATTTATATTTTTAAACTATATTACACAATGATAGAGAGAAACATAATTGAGCTATAATGCATATACTGCTTCATTCAAGTTCTTCATTGAGTCCTAGTCACATATGACTAGTCCTTTACAAGAGTCCCTATGGCATTTGTTGAGGCATGGAGACCTTGTTCGTATCTCTACCCCCATCACCATGTGCATAGTTTTTCATTCGTAATTTGACTAATTGGGTGTGGTGGGGACAACATCCACGTTTGTTGAGTGGCCCCACATGCATGAGAGGCCTCCAATACAATGAGAGAGGGATGGGGGCCAGAGATATACAATGGGAATGCCAATGAAATGTGAGGGAGGGAGGAAGACTAAGATATGGATTGAGTTACAAAGTCCCCAAAAGACCTTGCACTCCCTCCTTAATGTGGAGAGCTATCGACACTTTCCTATCCTTAACTTCAGTGTGTATTATGCCCCTTTTCTTTTCACCATACCATCCTCATACTCCCAAGTTTTCATTTCTAGAAGTTACCTCACTCATACTCTCAATTCTTAGTTTTAGAAAGTATAGCTCTTGTGCTCTCGATTTTTTAATTTTACATACGAGTGGCTATATATTGATTTAACAAATAATAGGCAAAGATAATCGATTCCTCAAGATGCCAAATTTCCACAATGGAAGAGATAGTAAATATGTGAGGGGAGAGGATAGCGTAGTGTATTGTATTGTTTTTTGGTGTTCAATCAACATCCTTATCTGATATCTTTGAGTGAGTATTAGAAACCCTCTATCTACATGGTTGGGGATTAGAAACCCTCTGATATCTTTGAGTGAGTATTAGAAACCCTTTAGCTAGTTGGTTAGGGAGGTATAGCCTCAACCATCTTGTTCTCAACACTAGAGGCTCAGGCAGGACTCTATTGAGGTGAATCCTCGCTAGGGATCTAGTGAGGATTCACCTCCTCTAGTCAGCTTAGTCTTTCTAGTTTGCAGTTGAGGGTTTCAGCCCCTCCATACACTTGTATTCAGCCCTTTGGGCATTCAAACATTTCAGTTATATATTCCTTTCCGGATGTCCACTACATTTCTCTCCCTCTGATTCTGTCACTCACATCCACAGCATCACTTTGTGTATTGAGTGCATCATCTTGCAGTTGCAGTTAGTATTGAGCATGTGAGAGAGCGAGGATAGTCTATCTCCCGCTACTTTGGTATCACGCTACATTGGTATCAGAGCTTCAGATTCTTTCCTGAGACAGAGGGTTATGTAGGGGTATCTATTTTTTTATTTTGTCCCTACCCCGAACTAGTGGTAGTACCATACTCCATTAGCCGCTCCCTCCCATACCCCATCGCGCATCGGCCTGGCTCTCATCTTCACCCGTAGGTCTTTACACTTTGCGACGTGTTAGTAAAGAGGGGAAAATGTTTTTTTAGGAGCCTAGGGGTTCAGGTCAGTCAGGGACAGCCCCATCGTTTTATGGTCCAGACAAGATCCGGTACACCATGAGCAGCAGTGAGCAGTCTAAACACAGGGGAAGAGGGTTCAGTGCCTCAACCACCCCCACCACAGAATCCTGCAGACACTTCCATGTCTGTCATGACAGCCATTTTGCAAGCTATGATGCAGATGCAGCAACAACAGACCGAGGCTCTCTTCACCTGCATGACCCAGCTTCAAGAGATGTGGGAAGATTGTGAGCAGGCCGTGTTGAGGAACCATCTCAACTCATATGTTTGATATGTGCATAGCACTAACCCAATAGAGTGCTATAAAGGAAAGGGTTAGAAACCCTAACCCTAATCCTAAAGGGGTTTGTATATATTCTACATTTTCAACTAAATCTAGTTACAATTAGTCATTTGTGGTGTGCCCTCTCTCCTCCTCTCCACTCTTCTCCTCTCCTCTCTCCATAATTGTTCATGGTATCAGAGCTCCCTTGCTTTCCGCTGAGGCATTGCGAGCTGTATGAGAGTGATTGAGAGTTCTTTCATTCCGTTGATGAAAGAAAATTTCTGTTCATTCCAAGAAAATTTCAGTTTAATTTCTTTGATTGTGTGAGAGAGAGAGATTCCTTGTGTTCATTCCTTTTGAGAGAGTTGTAGATTCTGAGAGAAAAAGAAAGCAAGAATAGATCTCTGATTGCTTCTTTTCTTAAGACACTTATTTGTTGAGCTTTCCTTCTTTCTTATTTGAGAGTTTCGGCATAGGTATCAAGGTAGGCTATTGCATCGACGACAGCTCCTACAGCATGGCGACTCACTCAATGTAGGCTCCTACAAGGCCTTTGAAGAGAACGACTAGAGCCTCTGAGCATAAGCAAAGGCTCTATCTACAACAAGCTTAAGTGAGCTCCTACAACTACAAGGCGGAGTCTACAATTGCATCGCCCTACTAAGGTGGCTCCAAAGCTAATGGCTTCAACGCCTTCCAAGCTCCTACATCAAGCAAGGTAACGTTGAAGCGGCTCTGCAGCACCTGCATCTACAACGCCGTGACCAGCCCAACAGTGGTAAGGAAGCAGCTCCTGGCGGCACAAGCACCCACTTACGGACTCGTATGCAGCAACGCAACCTTCTTGACCTCGACGGACAACCTCTACTAGTAGTTTCAACGCTTTACAACCCTCTAAGCATACGATTTCTCCAACAATCCCATCGACATGCAGGCAATTGCACAACGTCCAGCCGATTCCTAACGATGGCACCCAAACAAAAGCTTTAACCCTAACAAGTACAGGCTCCCAGAGCCACCGGCGGCAACTGCAATAAGAGAAGCGACGCCAATGTTGCGCCTCAACCAACGCATCAACGGGCGATACCAATTGCGGTGCTCACAGGCAAGCCTCTCGACATCATCTGTGGTACTCATAGGCAAAGCCAAAGCCTCTTCATTGACCTTCATTGTCAACGAGCAGACATAAGAGCCCGAATCTCCGCACGGCCCGACAACGACCGAATCTAGCAGATTCTTGTCAGAAATTCGATCGATTCTGTCACTACATGTAGTAGTTTTAAAGCCCTGGCCACACACCTTGGTCCTTAGCTGGCCACGTGGCATAACTTATCTTGCCACGTCATGGTTAATTCAGCAACATGATGTCATCAGTTAGCCCACAGGTGACACGTCACCACCGATAGCCACCTGACACGTCTTAGACCACGTCAGCAGACCCTGCCAAGGTGCCACGTTAGTCAACTTACCATGTCATCGTTGACTCAGTGGACCAACCACGTCATCAGTTGACTCAACATGCCACGTCAACAATTGATAGTGCCATGTCACCCACGCTATATCAGCGTCCATATCATCATTGCCACGTTATCAAGCCACGTCATCATAGCCATGTCAACATGGCCACATCAACTTGCCACCTCATCATCTGCCACGTGGCACACATAGCCCTTGGATGCACACTTACCTCTTGCCAAGCACTGCATATGCACATAGGTGCCACATCAGCATAGTGCTCCACTAGCACACCCCTTGGTAGGCACACCTTTGCATGTGACTCACCCTACCACATCATCATTTGCAACCTTTTTTTGCCCCTCCACCTAGATCAAGCCGTATCTCTTCATCCAGGAAGAATTTGAGGGCGTGGCTCCAAAAAGAAAAAACGCTTGATTTTTCGTGCTCTACGTGCTTGTCACATCACACACACATATTTCGGCGCAAGTATCACCCACTTTTGAGCCTTGGCGACAAATCCACTTCTTGCACACACACGAGCCTCTACATCGACGCATCTGACCCAACACCTAAAACGAACAAAGAAAATGAATTATTTGCTGCTTTTTCATCGCTCGACGGTTGGTCTAGATCTAGTTTAGAGTATGTTAGATCATCCATACTGGAGAGAACTCCAAAGCTGCCAATCGAAGCCATGCCCAAAATTTTCCAAATAGTACCTACTCGGAGTCAGTCCCTTTGCGCACATGCAGTTTCACATCATCACATTTTCCAGAAACCTGACGTTCCACAGTTCAGTGAGCAGATTTCAAAGTGTTCAGAGGCATTGATCGATTGATCAGAGGGCAGATTGCACATTTGTTCATTTTGCACACACATGCCACCATTGTAATGCCTATTTGGCTATTTTTTGGCATTGTGCATGTCATTTTTTTTCTAGAGAAAAGAACTTCTATTAATGCTTGTATAAAAAACGATCATACAAGTTGGCAAATACCATAAAGGTGCCAACCGTGGAAATCAACGAAAAATAAATGCTGGCTGTCAAAAAGACACTCCCGCCGCCAGAGATCCCAGTCATTGTAGCACATTTGTTCATTTTGCACACACATGCCACCATTGTAATGCCTATTTGGCTATTTTTTGGCATTGTGCATGTCATTTTTTTTCTAGAGAAAAGAACTTCTATTAATGCTTGTATAAAAAACGATCATACAAGTTGGCAAATACCATAAAGGTGCCAACCGTGGAAATCAACGAAAAATAAATGCTGGCTGTCAAAAAGACACTCCCGCCGCCAGAGATCCCAGTCATTGCCTAGGGAGTCTCTGTAACAGGGGCCAACAACCTAGGGGGGCAGACTATACAACCATCTGATCCCTCTCGGGGTCATGTTGTAGAAAAAACCTGCGGGCCAAGCCTTGCAGAAATGTTCCCGTCGTGCGACGGTAGCTCGAGAACTTGGAGAGCCTTGCTCCCAAATTTCGCAAAGTATGAAGATGATGTCCTGCCAAATGGCTACGAAGGTGGCCGACGGTGGAACATGGTGCTGGCCCATAACCCAGCTGCAGCGAGTAACCCAAATGTTCCATGTCGTGATGCTGTTTAACGTTTCGCACACGCTGTCCTCACCCGAAGGAAGAGGTGGATGACTAGTGGGAGGAGTCGCCTCATGAAACTCAATGCTGTGAATGCACAGGCCTTGAATCCTGTATGCTGGAGAGACCACGACAATGGGAAAGGCATGGCCACCCTCTGATGACAACCAAGCAGCCATGCTCCATGTGAAGTCCCTTTGCGTGCCGTGAAGCCTCGCCACGATCCGAAGCGCTCCTTGCCATATCCTCTGTGCTGCTGTATAGCTCCAAAGGCAGTGGGGGATCGTCTCCAAAGCCCCAATCGTGCATCTATGGCAGCTACCATCCACCCGCATCTGCTTCAACCAAGGACCAACATGAAGATCTCCATGTGCTATCACCCAGAAAAAGTAGGAGATCTTCCGCGGTCGGAGACTGGACCAGAGGCGTGTCCAGAATCCGGATCTCACCTCTCGAGGTACCTGTTGCGCTACCCAATGCCTCTCTCTCGACGGAGTCCAGGCTATCGCCTCCAACTGCAAGAGACATCCTATGTGTGCCTCCTCCACTCTCTATGAGTGGCCTACTCTGGACGGCCAGAATCACTCGCTTGGGTCCCACTGTACCTCACTAAGGGGTACCGTCCGTAACCATAAGTGCCAGCGAGCTGCATCTAGATCTGAGATGCGAGAGGAGTCGATCGACCAGTCCTTGCCCAGACAACCCACTACTCTGACGCTTTGCCACCCTAACTGATCCAAGGCTCCATCCATCTCTGGATCTCCATCTTCAGAGACTGCAAGAGTCCACCAGGACCCACACTATAGAACCGGGCTCGGCTTAGAATGGGAGGGAGGGGGCATAGCTGAATCCAAAAAGATACCCCTGTCCCTGAGAACTAGCCCAACTGCTGTGCTGGTGTGAAACTTTGAAGGTCCGTCCACCAAGACTCTGGGATAGCTGCCTCAATCTCTGCCATCATCGAGCCCGCACCTCGAAGATGTGAGAGGTCTCTAATCATACCTTTGCATTATATATATCCAATCTATTACAAGGCTTGTAGCAAATAATGCCGGGAATAGCTGGGGGGCTTTACAAGGCTTAAATGACGTGCACAAGGACCAAGTCCGTAAGCTTGTCGCTCAGCCCATGAGCCTGTTGCTCAAGCCCTCCGTTAGCCCCGCCGTCGCTGAGCCAACTGCTCAGTTCGCCATTCAGCACCTCGTCGCTCAACTCCCGTCAGCAGTACTTCTCCCCTGTCGTTTTCGCATGCCCGCAGCCCTACGCTCTGCCTTCAGTGCCTTGTACTTTGAAATTGAAGTTTGAATTTCCTTGTTCCCGTTTGACCTCTCGCTACTAGCCGCCTAGCCCTACAGTCAGTCTGAAGATCAACCTTGACAGTGACCCTTGGTCTGGCAAGAGGGGCTTAAACGGCATCACCTTCAACTCCCAATACTGTTAAGGTTTTGCTCTCTCCGGAGAAAAAACAACAGGTTTAGAGCGCAGTGGAAGCTCTCCAGGATAGGGCCTTGGTAGGCCGGCTTGTTGGGCTTACCTCCTCAAGGCGACAGATTCGGGATTGGCTTCAAGTGAGTTTAGCTGTAGGGGATGACCACATCTAGGAGGTCACCATCTATGGGAGAGGGGTCTTCCTTCTCTAGCTGAGCTCTCTAGAGACCACCTTGTCACTTGTGGAGCAGAGACCTATCTTTCTTGGTCCTCATCTGGTCTTCCTCTTCCCTTTGTACCATGGCTTCATAGTGGAGAACATGGACATGACTCATCACGTACCTCGCTTCCCAGGGCTCCCGGAGGAGTATCGATTCATTCTCCAGTCTATCGGAGGATGTTTTGGTACAATGTTGTAGTCTCCTCCTCCCTCGGCAGCCACAGTGGTCGTGGATGATGGGGTCCCTAGGCTCAGAGTGATTGTGGACACCCCCGATACGAGATCCTTCTGGAGACCTTGGATGGAGGCGAACTACGTTAGAGAGTTGATGGAGTTTATGGTTTTCAACCTTGTGAGTGACTATCATGAGATTGAAACTGCACTATGTTGTGTTTTTAAAGGATGAGTTGGGGAATGTTCCTGGATTCATCTAGGTATATACTTCTGCCGTATTAGCGGACATGCAAATTTCACCTTGTGAAGTTTTCGTCCAAGTTGTGGCCTGCTGGTATTGTGATAATTCTTTCTATCTTAAATGGTGCATTGCCCTATCAGCTAGATTTAGATTTAGATGCCCGTTGGGGAGAGACTAAAATGAAAACGTTTAGACTTCACAAGCAGTTGTAGCTTGATTGAAGAGATTTTGGACTACCTTTTGATTAGCCTTCTCCTTTAGTGCTAGCCTTCGTCATGGCTGAGTCTGCCCTTCACCTCCGGAGTGCCGACAGAAACTCAGTACGAAGACTTTGTATAAATGGATGCTCAAGTATGTGTGGGTGTGTGGATTTGTATGTGTGAGAGCATATTTTTATACTATGGTCTACACCCACTGTTGGGCGCTGATGACGTCCGTGGGGATGTCATAGTAGCTAGTCCTTGCTATGCATGATGGAGTTTATGGTTTTCAATTTTGTGAGTGACTATCATGAGATTGAAACTGCACTATGTTGTGTTTTTAAAGGATGAGTTTGGGAATGTTCATGGATTCATCTAGGTATATGCTTCTGCCGTATTAGCGGACATGCAAATTTCACCTTGTGAAGTTTTCGTCCAAGTTGCGGCCTGCTGGTATTGTGATAATTCTTTCTATCTTAAATGGTGTGTTGCCCTATCAGCGAGATTTAGATTTAGATGCCCGTTGGGGAGAGACTAAAATGAAAACGTTTAGACTTCACAAGCAGTTGTGATACGATCTATCTCTAATTCTCTCTTGGATTTCGTCAATCACGGGCAAGGAAAAATCACAGGCGATGGCATCACGTATATCCCCTTAGCCTTTCTCATGGATAGCATACACACAAAAGATACGTAACTTTTCATTCCTCATGCCTATCCACAAGCCACAGTTCCCTAGATGGTTCCCCCTGCCACATGTCATCTTTTAAGGCCTTTAGCTTGGTACACCATTTACCCCTCTCTTGGGGCACAATTTAAAACATTTGCTCCTTGGTATTATTACACATTTAGGTGCACCTAGGCCTTAGCACTCAGAACCACCTAGTCGATGCCAATACACCCTCACCTAGGACCTTGGCAGTTACTTCCCTTGACCATTATATTTACACACATAAACTATTACAGAAGTTGGTCCTCTAAGGGAAAATGCCCACCGATCTTTCCGAGGTCATGCTATCTCGGCTAGAGCATAACATTCCTCCCTCTTCAAGCATCAGTGTCCTCGATGATGAAATCTGGGAACACTCTCCGTAGTTGGTATACGGATTCCCAGGTAGCTTCCGATAGAGGTAGTCCATGCCATGCAACCAACACCGTGGGTATCTTCCGATTGCGCACTTGCATTGTTCCTCGGTCCAGGATTCTTGTTGGCTTGCGTCTTGCATTATCCTCTATCTCCTGAAATAAAACCACACCTTCGATTAGTGAGTCACCAGTATGCAAAAATTTCTTTAAACAAGAAACATGAAACACTGGGTGCACCTTACACCCCGGTGGTAATTCTAATTTATAGGCTACCTTGCCTATTCTTTTTAGAATTGACCATGGCCCACAATATCGAGGTGATAACTTAGCACACTCTCCTGCAGTCAAAGACTTAGAGTGCGAAGGAACTCTGAGAAAAACTTTTTCTCCTTTCTTAAATTCTCTAGTGGATCGGTTTTCATCCACATACGCCTTAGCTCTATCCATAGCTTGGCGGATGTTAGCTCTCGCAAGTGCTAGCATCTCCCGCATCTGAACCACAAAGTTTGCGGCACTAGGCACTTTCTGAGGTACTCCAACTATAGTTGGATTCGCTAGTCTATAACCATAGTTCAGTTCAAACGGACTGAACCCTGTAGAGGAATGTTTTCTATCATTGTAGGCAAACTCCAACAATGGCAACCACTTGTCCCATGTATGTTGTCGCAATAACACATATGCTCTAAGCATATCCCCTAAAATTTAGTTGATTCTTTCTGTTTGACCATCCGTTTCTGGATGATCCCCACTACTCATTCCCAACTCAGTCCTTAGTGTCTCAAATACCGCAGTCCAAAAATGACCGGTAAATTTGACATCTCTGTCTGACACTATGGATATGGGTAATCCATGTAGAGGAAATATATGTCTAATAAACAAATCCGCCACTTGCGGGGCACTAACTGACTCCCTAGTTGGAATGAAGTGAGCCATCTTGGTAAGACGATCAACCACCACGAGGATAGAATCATATCCACCTTGTGTCGTAGGCAGATCTACAATAAAGTCCATGGAAATGCTCTCCTACTTACTTAGTGGTATCTCCAAGGGCTGTAAAAGTCCGGGTGGCTTCACTCGCTCGGCCTTACTTACCTGACACGAAAAACAAGGTGTCACATATTCATGAATATGCTTTTTTATCTTTGGCCAAAAGAAATCTCGCTTCACGAGATCATATGTCTTCTCGATTCCTGGATGTCCCGCACATGGGCTATCATGGCACTGTCGAATGACTCTCTAGCTGAGATCATTCTGATTAGGTACTACTACCTTGCCATTTCTTTTCAGCATACCATCCCTTATGGTATATTTTGCATAAGTTTGGCCTTTTTTGAATGCCAGGTCATCATTTTCGTTTTCCCCGGGTTTTAACACATGAGCCATAGGCCAAAGGCTCTGGACAAACTCGTCCACCTTTTGAGTTTCTCTAATCTCGGTCATTAGAGCACTCTCTAATACCGTGAAACTCATGTTATGCATAATGCGTGACAATGCATCATTAACTTTATTATCTTTTCCTCTTCGGTACCGAATCGTCAAATTAAACTCCTGCATGAGTTCTGCCCACCTATCTTGGCAGCCTCTCAAGTCAAGTTGTTTACAAAAATGTTTCAGAGTATCATGATCAACATCCACATAAAACTCTGATCCATACAAATAATGTCACCATGTTTTCAAAGCATGGACAACAGCATACAACTCTAATTCATGAGTTGGCCAATTCCTTTGAGAGGGAGAAAGCTTCTTGCTTTCAAAGGCTACTGGCCTTCCCTCTTAAAGGAGAACTGCTTCTACCGCACTGCCACTTGCATCGGTTTCTAGGAACAACGGTTTATGGGGATCAACTATTTTTAACACCGGTCGTGTGACCACAGCTTGTTTTATGGTGTTAAAACTTTCCTGTTGATTTTGTCCCCATATAAAAGGTACTTTATCTGAGGTCAGATCAGTCAATGGCGATACTATTTCGGAATATCCTTTGATATGCCTTAGATAAAATTGGACAAATCCCAAGAATGATCGCAAAGCTGTCAGACTCTGAGGGATTGGCCAAGTCAGTATCATAGCCACTTTCTTTGGATCCATTTCTATCCCCTCTGGAGTAATTATGAATCCTAAGTATTCAAGTCTAACGATACACAGTATAGTTTTCTTCTTATTCACATAAAGACTGGCTTTCCTCAAAGTACTGAACACTACTCTTAAGTGTTCGTGATGCTCAGTAATACTTTTACTGAATACCAGAATATCGTCAATAAAATGTACTACAAACTTTCCAATATACGGACGTAGTAAATCGTTCATAAGCATGACGAATGTAGTAGGAGCATTGGTAAGTCCAAAGGGCATTACTAAAAACTCATAATGACCAAACCTGCTTCTAAAGCGGTCTTATGCACATCCTCGGCTCTAATACGGATCTGATGGTAGCCACACTTAAGATCTATCTTACTGAAAATTACAGCCCCATGCAATGCATCTAGCAAATCATCGATCCGAGCCATCGGATACCTGTGCTTACTAGTGATATTATTCAATGCTTTGTAATCTATACAGAGGCGAAAAGTATCATCTTTCTTCCTCTTTAATATCAGTGGCGAAGCAAAAGGTGAAAAACTGGGTTGAGTCTGCCTCAACTTGAGGTATTCTTCCAATTGTCTTCGCACCTCAGCTTCTTCTGTAAAGCTTAATCTATAGGGAGGTCTATTTACAGGTTCTGCCCCCGGGATAAGCTCAATTTTATGCTGAACATTCCGCTCTGGAGGTAACTCATCCCTAAAACAATCAGAGAACTTCTCCGATATCTCTTTAGCCAACTCGGCCATTTTTCCATCTCGACTAGCCTCAGTGCTAGTCGACGCATCATCAATTGACTCTACCGATGCTATACACAGACACAGAAACTCTTTCGGAGTCTTCCGAACTTCCATGGCTGAAATCAATGGTCCTCGAGGTAAACCCTTTTCACCTCGCAAAACATACTCTACCCCGTTCATCTTGAACTGGTAAATATGCTTTTTCCAATCAATGGCTGGATTTTTCCAAAAATGCCAAGCTATGCCTTGGGCTATATGTGCGTAAGCAAGCCTGGTTAACTCAAAGCCCAGCTTCTCAACATAGTCTTGTATTCGAAGTTCCAACTGGGTAACCCTTTGGTCCCATACTTCAGTTGAACTTTCGTCCGTCATCCTGACCGTATAAGCATTTTGAGACGGACTAGTTTTCAACTTGAGCCTCTTAATAAGCTTCGAGTTAATTACATTGTGCGTTGACGCTGAGTCAAACAACACAATCACATCATGATTGGCTACTTGCCCTTTCATTTTAATTAACTTGGGCTCATCGAAAACCGTATACCCCGTTGCTGCGGGCTTTGAAAGGATGTTATCAGGTGCACCGCTTACTAACTTTGTAACAGACACACTTTACAACACAGGTACTAACCTCTGAGAAGGTCCCGCCAATTGCATATGCATATGTTCCGCATTGGGACTCTCCAGCATTTTCGTGTCGCATTCAGATATTATCATATTGGCCGTGCGATGGTCTTTGTTCAGTGGACAATCTTTCCACTGATGTCGCTGAAGGCAGCCGAAGCACAATCCTTCTTTTCTAGCTTTTTCTTTTTGTTCAGGGGTCAACGAGGACTTTGACCAAGCCCGGGCTGCCATTGGAGTTACTTTTCTTTTCACCCCAACGGTGGCACTTGTCTTTGCTGGTCCCTCAACCGGCTTCACTTGCTTGGTTTGGCCACTTGGCTGCGAGACACTTGTCTTTGAAGTCCATTTCCTCTTAAATCCCCCTTTCCTCGGGTACTCATGCTGAGTCCCTGCCTGCACAAATCCACTAGATCTGCCTTTGGCATCCTCATAGTTCAGGGCTACTGCAATAGATTCATCTAATGTAGTCACATATTTAGCCCGAGCTTCCATTTTAATCTTGTCATTCAGTCCATAGATATAGTCTTTCAACTGAACCGACATAGGGAGAGGGTCTGTTATCTTCATAACACATTCCGTGAACTTGTCAGTGTACTCTACCACCGATAAATTCCTCTGGCGAAGGTTTCTATAAGCATCCCAAGCTCGGGACTCTTCATCAGGTGGAAGAAAGTGTTTCTTAAATTCAGCTTTAAACCCTTCCCAGGTGGCAAGGGCAACTTGATCTTTCTGTTGCTTAATCCACCATCTATCCGTTGCCTTAATAAACAGGTGAGTGGTCTCGCGGATTTTCTTTAGATCAGATCTGATTTCACAAATGGCGAAGGCTTCTTCCCACTTGTGTAACCAAACCTCGATCACATCAGAACTGCGCTCAGTCATCCGACCAGTGTACTTTTCCGGTCTATAGTTTGCAATATTAGGTACCTTGACCTTTGCACGTTCTGATGAGTGTATACTGGGCTCTGGCTCTGCTAGAGCTTTGCCCTTTTCATTTCTAGATGGTCTAGCCGACAAGGCTTGCACCATCTCCCTAATTTCATTTTGACCAGCATTCACTTGAAGCTGTTGGTTCATGATCTGCTGTAAAGCATCTTCTAATATAGAAATCCTACCCACCAAAGTAGGCATTGTGTGATGGGACACTTCTTGCGTAAATCGTGCTCTAGATTCACCAAGATTTACCCTGGAATCTTGTCCCTCTGCCTCCATTGTTTCAAAAGGGAAAATAGTTTTTTTTTTTTTCCACTTCAGAATCCCCTTTGCTGTACAGGAATAATAAACTGCAAACTCTGCTGTACAGGAACAAATCGACTGCAGACTGGAAACTAAAATTTTATACAAAAGGAAAAATGATGCTCCCTGGAAGTTCCACGAATCGCAGATGTCTTGATTTATTTCTTATGCCAAGCCTTTGCAAGCCTCGAAAATCATCCGCAACAAAACTCGTGTCTATGGTGCCCACGGTTTCAGCCCAGGTTCTGCCATCGACTTCGAACAGCAAAATCACCCGTCGAGGAGCCCGCAGTCCAAACAGATCAACGACAACGTTCACAGTTGTGGTTGCATGCAGCAAATCCCCCACTTTCACACCGCCATCGTAAATAACCCTGCCTAGACCATGCTGCCTCCGTTGTTGGCTTCCAAACAGCTGCTGCACACGAGATGCACGGTCTGCATGACCACCGGGAACGAGCTCCGCCACAAAGATACGCCCAGTATCGGCCTTGCCGAGCTCGAAGACGATGCCGAAGGGCTTGGACAAAGTAATCACGACGATGTCACTGGAGCCACCAAGCTTTCTGGTGATGGGGATGGTTTCGTCTAAGAGTTTACCAACAGGGCCAAGACCGATCTTAACAAGCTCCAAATTGCAGCACGAGACATGGAGAGGAGGTCTGGCTATGGCTTTGCTTGGTATGCAAGCTTTCTCAAGACCATTCCTTGTTGTTGAGAGGAGAGCCTTGCACATCGATGGGTCTCCCCTTTTTTTCTCTGACAACTCGTCTTCTCGAGCTCTTTCTAGTGCCTTCGTTCGTTCATCAACCCACCCAACCTTCAGGCCCATCAGCCCGCGTAATGACCAGCCAGCCCACCATGTGCTCTCGTGTGCATCGTCTCTCCCTCTCTTTCCTCTCGTTCATCCACCTGAACGCTCTGATACCAAATGATACGATCTATCTCTAATTCTCTCTTGGATTTCGTCAATCATGGGCAAGGAAAAATCACAGGCGATGGCATCACGTATATCCTCGCAGCCTTTCTCATGGATAGCATACACACAAAAGATACATAACTTTTCATTTATCCACAAGCCCACAGTTTCCTAGATGGTTCCCCCTACCACATGTCATCTTTTTAAGCCTTTAGCTTGGTACACCATTTACCCCTCTCTTGGGGCACAATTTAAAACATTTGCCCCTTGGCATTATTACACATTTAGGTGCACCTAGGCCTTAGCACTCAGAACCACCTAGTCGATGCCAATACACCCTCACCTAGGACCTTGGCAGTTACTTCCCTTGACCATTATATTTACGCACATAAACTATTACAAAAGTCGGTCCTCTAAGGGAAAATGCCCACCGATCTTTCCGAGGTCATGCTATCTCGGCTAGAGCATAACAAGTTGTAGCTTGATTGAAGAGATTTTGGACTACTTTTTGATTAGCCTTCTCCTTTAGTGCTAGCCTTCGTCATGGCTGAGTCTGCCCTTTACCTCCGGAGTTCCGACAGAAACTCAGTACGAAGACTTTGTATAAATGGATGCTCAAGTATGTGTGGGGGTGTGGATTTGTATGTGTGAGAGCATATTTTTATACTATGGTCTACACCCACTGTTGGGCGCTGATGACGTCAGTGGGGATGTCATAGTAGCTAGTCCTTGCTATGCATGATGGAGTTTATGGTTTTCAACCTTGTGAGTGACTATCATGAGATTGAAACTGCACTATGTTGTGTTTTTAAAGGATGAGTTTGGGAATGTTCTTGGATTCATCTAGGTATATGCTTCTGCCGTAGTAGCGGACATGCAAATTTCACCTTGTGAAGTTTTCGTCCAAGTTGCGGCCTGCTGGTATTGTGATAATTCTTTCTATCTTAAATGGTGCGTTGCCCTATCAGCTAGATTTAGATTTAGATGCCCGTTGGGGAGAGACTAAAATAAAAACGTTTAGACTTCACAAGCAGTTGTAGCTTGATTGAAGAGATTTTGGACTACTTTTTGATGAGCCTTCTCCTTTAATGCTAGCCTTCGTCATGGCTGAGTCTACCCTTCACCTCCGGAGTGCCGACAGAAACTCAGTACGAAGACTTTGTGTAAATGGATGCTTAAGTATGTGTGGGGGTGTGGATTTGTATGTGTGAGAGCATATTTTTATACTATGGTCTATACCCACTGTTGGGCGTTGATGACGTCAGTGGGGATGTCATAGTAGCTAGTCCTTGCTATGCATGATGGAGTTTATGGTTTTCAACCTTGTGAGTGACTATCATGAGATTGAAACTGCACTATGTTGTGTTTTTAAAGGATGAGTTTGGGAATGTTCATGGATTCATTTAGGTATATGCTTCTGCCGTATTAGCGGACATGCAAATTTCACCTTGTGAAGGTTTTGTCCAAGTTGCGGCCTGTTGGTATTGTGATAATTCTTTCTATCTTAAATGGTGCGTTGCCCTATCAGCTAGATTTAGATTTAGATGCCCGTTGGGGAGAGACTAAAATGAAAATGTTTAGACTTCACAAGCAGTTGTAGCTTGATTGAAGAGATTTTGGACTACCTTTTGATTAGCCTTCTCCTTTTGTGCTAGCCTTCGTCACGGCTGAGTCTGCCCTTCACCTCCGGAGTGCCGACAGAAACTCAGTACGAAGACTTTGTATAAATGGATGCTCAAGTATGTGTGGGTGTGTGGATTTGTATGTGAGAGCATATTTTTATACTATGGTCTACACCCACTGTTGGGTGCTGAGGACGTCAGTGGGGATGTCATAGTAGCTAGTCCTTGCTATGCATGATGGAGTTTATGGTTTTTAACCTTGTGAGTGACTATCATGAGATTGAAACTGCACTATGTTGTGTTTTTAAAGGATGAGTTTGGGAATGTTCCTGGATTCATCTAGGTATACGTCAGAGAGTTGAGGTCTTTGGGTTTCCAGGCCAATGCCTTCAATGCAAACAAATGGGACACTTAGCTCGGGATTGCTTGAGAGGCCAGGGTAGGGATCCTCCTTAGCCTAGGCAAGAGAAGGGGGCTCCCCCTCAGCCCAGGCAGGGGCAGAGGGCTCCCCAGCATCAGGGTGGGAGTCAGATTGTCAGTAGCACTCGCGAACACCTTGGATCGAGCCCTCTCAAGAGACTTGGACCAAGGTGGAACACAAGAAGCCCATCAAGGCAGCCCTTAAGTGTCGCAGGTATCGGGCTAGGGTAAGAGAGTGTGAGAGAGCTCGATCGGCGATCCCCCAATCTTAGGAGAAACTGGCAGAGGTTGCCCCTATGGAGCTGGAGGAGGAGACCTTCTTTGATCTCTCGATTGAGCCGCAGGCGCCAGCAAAACAAAGCGCCCAAGAACCTTTGCAGCAGGAGCCTGGAGCCACCGCTAAGCAGGTCTCGATGGACCCTCCATTGGGGCCGTCCCTCCCCCTCCTGACCCCCTCCCCCCCCCTCGGCCTCCGCCTGCCCTCCCCCTTAGTCCCCCTATCCCCTTCTCTTGAACCTGTAGTCACCCGTACCACCCGCCCCTCCTTCTCCCTACCCGCCTCCCCTCCCTTCCTCTAGGAGTGCAGCTCCCTCCGTCCCTTCCGTTACCGGTCTCCCTTCTCTTTCTAGACCCGTGCCTTCAGGCAAGGGGGTGCCAGAGTCCTCTCCCTTGCAGCAGGCCCCGGGTCCCTCTTTCCAGGCGTAGCCTAGTCTTGGTGCATCCTTCACACAACAGAGCTCAGGCGGTTCGTTTTCACAGCCTCCAGGTCCCAAGCCTCGTCCAGGACAGCCTTTGCCTAGAGAGTTTTGGTGGCTAGGACTGTGGAACTATCTTGAGATCCTTGACATATACCCAATGGCTCAAGAGGAGTCTGTCCTAATTTTTCAGTGCGAAGGAGTCTCTATAGGAGTGTTTGGCTCGTGGTTGTGTCTTTTATCTTCGCGGCGTACGGAGAGGATCAGTGGACTCCCACACTGCTTGGGACCTTATGATGCATCAACACATGTTTGACATGATGGAGGAGTGGCTTGGCCCTCAGGGGAGGGAGATGTGGGTCACCCATGGTCACACCGCCACTTTTCAGCTTTCTCAACTGACTGTCAGGAGCTGGGTGTTGCAGTCTATGTGCTTCGCCTGGGACCCGAGGTTCAGCTGAAGCAGGCCATGTATTGGGCTCTACAGGTTTGTGCAGATAGATTAGGGGTTGAGTCCTCATTTCTAAGGCACTGGGCCACCAAGGTAGGGATCGAGCCAGCTATGCCCTTCGTGCGATGCCGTCTTGACGCAGATTACTCTCCCTCTAAACCCGTAGCGGTCCCAGAGGTCTCAAGTTTAAGCACATGCTTTCACTCATAGGCGAGCTCTGTTCTCCACCCCCCCACCTCCCCATGAGTTGGACCATGGTGAGTTGGAACGTGCACAGGCTCCACAACCACGCGCGTCAGCAGCCGCAGCATCTGATACTTTGACAAGAGTTGCAGAGGGCAGTGGTTGGGTGGACAGTGGACTTCCTCTTGATCTAGGAGCATATGTTTTCAGCCACAGATGTTCGACGTAGACGGCATGTCCTTCCAGGGAGAGGCCATGAGGTGTGGTCCCCCGCGGTTGGCAGGAGTGGGGGCGTTTGCATTTCGGTGTCCCAGTCCGTTGGATGAAGAACTCATGACGCAAGCCATTCATGCACGAAAAGGTCATTCCAATGATCAAGCATTCACAGCTTCAGATAGAAGCAAAGACAGAGATAGAGGCAGAGGTAGAACATTTCAGCACGAAGTGGTCATCATCAGCAACAAAGTCATCAGTAAAATCAGCATCAGCATCATCCTCATCGGCATAATCATCAGCAACCAAGAGGAAATCATTCCAACAAAGGAAGATTCCAAGGAAGAGGGAATGCATCCACCAACGCGTTAAACATTCAGTGTAATTACTGTCATAACTTTAGACACTATGAAAGAGATTGCCGCAAGAAGCGGTATGACCAATCCGGTCAATCCAGCAGCATTGGAGGGAATTTTTGCAGAAGAGGAAATAATTGCGATAGACATTCAAGTCACAGTCATTATGCCAATAAACCTGAGAATATGTTCCTTGCAAGCGAGGATATGCAAAAGACTGAAACAATGTATGTTGACATAGTGCGAGTCGAAAGGGGAATGCAGTTATCAAGTCGATCAAGCAGATCAAGATCCTTGGTATATCGGCAATAGCGCATCATCTCATATGACAAAGCATCAGGAATGGTTCACAGAGATGAAACCATTAGAAGGGCAGAAGAACGTTATCTTCACTGCAGATAACACATGGAATCCAGCTCAAGGAAAATGCATTGTCCCTATGAACAATTTCACTGGTACAAAAACATTTGTGAAAGATGTATTCTATGTTCCGAAGCTCAGCAAGAACATCCTATCAGTTGGGCAAATGATGAAACACAACTATCGAGTAATCTTCGATGGAGATGAATGCACTATCAGAGTCAAATCCAGAGGATATCAGTAAGTAGGAAAAGCAGTCAAGGAAGGATGCTTATTCATAATGCTAGCTTCAGTATTAGATTTGCATGCCATGTCAGCTCAACAGCAACCGATGCCACTTTTTGCAGTATGGCACAAGAGATATGGACATGGCAGTTTCAAAAGCTTGATTCAGCTAAGAAATCAAAATATGGCAATTGGAATTCCCAAGCTACAGGTTCTCGGAAAAGTTTGTGAAGCATGTTACTTCGGTAAATAAAAGCAAACCAACTTTGACAGAAGTATCTCTCGAGTAAGAGGTGTTTTTGATTTGATACATATAGATGCATGGGGTTATGCCCAGACCCGTAGCATTAATGGTTCACTTTACTACTTGACTTTTATCGATGACTACAATAGATATTGTTGGGTCTACTTTCTGAAAGAGAAATCTGAAGTCTTTTTTAAATTCAAGAATTCAAAGCCATGGTTGAAAACAAGACATGCAGAAAGATCAAAGCCATGAGATCAGACAGAGGAGGTGAATACATGTCTTCAGCATTCATGAACTTTTGTAGAAGTAATGGCATTCCAAGACAATTCACTTGTGCAGATACTCCTCAGCAAAACACAAGAGCTGAAAGGAAGAACGGTACTTTAGCAAATAGTGCTAGAGCAATGCTTAGTGAGAAGCATCTTTCATATTAGTATTAGGCAAAAGCAATTGCCACTGCAAATTACTTGCTTAATCGGCTTCCAACCTAACTGATTCAGGGTATGACACCTTATGAAGCATTCACTGGACACAAGCCACACATTGGGCATCTCCGCATATTTGGTTGCATAGCAGATGCCCATATACATGACGATCATCGCAAAAAGTTGGATGCAAAGTCATGTAAATGCATCATGGTTGGCTACAGTGAGAAAGCAAAGCATACAAGTTGTATGATCCCATCAACCGAAAGGTCATCATCTCCAGAGATGTAATTTTTGAGAATGGAAAACATCAAATTTCTAGGAGATAGAGACACCGATTACTCAACCATCTACAAAAAAGATTGATGAAGAAGAGCAAGGAGCAGCAACTCAGTCCACCAAGAAAAGCAGACCACCAGCAAGATTGACATATACTCAGAAAAGCAAAGCAATTCAGGTTGAAACCACTAACTATGCTCTTATGACTACCATCATGGCTACAGAAGAGCTAGTGTACTTCGAAGACGCAGTTGACAAGCTGGAATGGCAAATTGCTATGAATGAAGAAATAGAAGCTTTGTATAAGAACAATACCTGGGAATTATGCGAACTTCCACCAGGAAAGAAGGCTATTACACCAATGGGTTTACAAAGTGAAGTACAATCCAGAGGAAATACAAAGCGAGACTAGTTGTAAAAGAATTTGCACAGCAATATGGTCAAGACCATGATGAGACTTGTACTCGAGTAGCAAAGATGAATTCCATACGGTTCTTGATATCACTAGCGACACTCAGCAGATGGAATGTGTATCAGCTAGATGCCAAGAATGCTTTTCTTAATGGTTACCTAGACGAGGAAGTCTATATGGAGCAACTAACAGGTTATGTTGAACCATGGAAAGATAATCATGTTTGTCATCTCAAGAAAAGTCTCTACGGCTTAAAATAAGCACCCAGAAGTTGGTATAGGAGAATCGACAAGTATTTTGCTAATATGAGATACATGAAGTCAATGCAGATCATACTCTCTACTGAAAAAGTTCAAGGGTAAGACATCACTATTGCACTTTTGTATGAATATGATCTGATTGTGATAGGAAGTAATGATAGCTTTATCAAGAAGTTGAAACAAGACTTATCTACAGAGTTCGACATGAAAGATCTTGGACTAATGCACTATTGTCTTGGTATTGAAGTCTACAGAGATTCAAAAAGCACCTTCATAAGTAAGCTAAAATATGTTGACAGTCTCTTGAAGAAGTTTCAATGGCAGATTGCAAGATTGCAGCCTCCCATGGAGCATAGTTTGAAACTTTCAGAAAAGCATACAGTCAATGATAGATTTTATCGATAACTCATTGGATCTCTTATATATCTGACTATCACACGGCCAGAAATTTGTTATGCAGTAAGCTCACTTGCACGTTATGGCAAATCCAAAACAGTCTCACGGGAATGTAGCTAAAAGAGTCTTGAGATACATCGTAAGTACAAGACAGTTTAGAATAGAATACATAGGAAGTCATTTAAGGTTGCATGGATACTGTGACAGTAACTATGCCGGAGATCATGAGACCATGAGATCCACATAGGGATATGCATTTTTTCTTGGTCAAAGTGCTATATCATGGTTGTCAAACAAACAACCAATTGTTTCTTTGTCTTTAACTGAAGCAGAATATAGGGCACTTACTACAAGTGCATGTGAGGCTACATGACTCAGAAGACTATTGGTCAACAACAATATATTGTGATAATCAATCGGCTTAAGCATTGGCCAAGAATCCAGTATATCACTCTAGGACAAAGCACATTGATGTCAGAGAGCAATTCATCAAAGAAAGAGTGTTACTTGGTAACATCACATTGCAGCATTGTAATAGCAAAGAAAATGTTGCAGACATCTTTACCAAACCACTTAGCAAAGAGCTTTTCGAGAAGCACCAAGAAGCTTTTGGTTTGATGCAGAGGAAGGACATTCCCATTAAAGGGGTGTGATGGAATGTAATGCTCAGTCCTTCTTCGATTCTCCAGAATCATCATCTTGAGGGAAGGCCTACTTCATGATGTTGATCTTCAGGGAAGGTGTTTAGGAACCATCTCAACATTATACGTTTGATATGTGCATAGCACTAACCCAATAGAGTGCTGTAAAGGTAAGGGTTAGAAACACTAACTCTAACTCGAACTCTAACTCTAACACTAACCCTAACCCTAACCCGGTTTGTATATATTCTACATTTTCAACTAAATCTAGTGTACAGTTAGTCATTTATGGTGTGCTCTTTAGCTGCGCCCTCTCTCCTCATCTCTACTCTCCTCCTCTCCTCTCTCCATATTTGTTCAGGCCGCCTGAGAGCATGAATGGCTAGCTCGGGAGGTGTTTAGGAACCATCTCAACATTATACGTTTGATATGTGCATAGCACTAACCCAATAGAGTGCTGTAAAGGTAAGGGTTAGAAACACTAACTCTAACTCGAACTCGAACTCTAACACTAACCCTAACCCTAACCCTAAAGCGGTTTGTATATATTCTACATTTTCAACTAAATCTAGTGTACAGTTAGTCATTTGTGGTGTGCTCTTTAGCTGCGCCCTCTCTCCTCATCTCTACTCTCCTCCTCTCCTCTCTCCATATTTGTTCAGGCTGCCTGAGAGCATGAATGGCTAGCTCGGGAGGCTCGGGAAGCAAAAGAAGAACGTGATCGAGAGGCTTGAGAAGCAAAAGAAGAATGCGATCAGGAAGCTCGAGAAGCTGAAAGGGCAGCTCGGGAAGCAAAAAACGAATGATAAGTAGGAACCCATAGTGTTGACTTCGTGGCTCAATCAGTTTGAAGGTTATTTTTCAGTAATGCCTATGAAGGACAACGAGCAGTGCATCCCAGCATTCTTACTCCTCGCATGCGAGGCGGTCACGTGGTGGCTCAAGTGGCAGAAGGACCACTATGATGCAGACAAGGAGACACCTTTGAGTTTATGGTTTTCAACCTTATGAGTGGCTATCATGAGATTGAAACTGCACTATGTTGTATTTTTAGAGGATGAGTTTGAGAATGTTCTTGGATTCATCTAGGTATATATATGCTTCTGCCATATTAGTGGACATGCAAATTTCACCTTGTGAAGTTTTCGTCCATGTTGTGGCCTGCTCGTATTGGGTTAATTCTTTTTATCTTAAGTGGTGTGTTGCCCTATCAACTAGATTTAGATGCTCGTTTGAGAGAGACTAAAATGATATCGGCTAGACTTCACAACATGCTTGTAGCTTGAATGAAGAGATTTTGGACTACTTTTGATTTGCCTTCTCCTTTAGTGCTAGCCTTCGTCATGACTGAGTCTGCCTTTCACCTTCGGAGTGGCGACAGAAACTTGGTATGAAGACTTGTATAAATGGATGCTCAAGTATGTGTGGGTGTGTGGATTTGTATGTGTGAGAGTATATTTTTATGTTATGGTATACACCCATTGTTGGGTGCTGATGACGTTAGTGGGGATGTCATAGTAGCTAGTCCTTGCAATGAGTAATGGAGTTTATAATTTTCAACCTTATGAGTGACTATCATGAGATTGAAACTGCACTAGTTTTTAGAGGATGAGTTTGGTAATGTTCCTGGATTCATATAGGTATATGTTTCTGCCGTATTAGCGGACATGCAAATTTCACCTTGTGAAGTTTTCGTCCATGTTGCGGCGTGCTCATATTGCGTTAATTCTTTCTATCTTAAATGGTGCGTTACCCTATCAACTAGATTTAGATGCTCGTTTGGAAGAGACTAAAATGAAATCGTCTAGACTTCACAAGTAGGCTTGTAGCTTGAATGAAGAGATTTTGCATTACTTTTTGATTAGCCTTCTCCTTGGACCTTTAGTGCTAGCCTTCATCATGACTAAGTCTGCCCTTCACCTCCGGAGTGCAGACAGAAACTCAGTACGAAGACTTTGTATAAATGGATGCTCAAGTATGTGTGGGTGTGTGGATTTGTATGTGTAAGAGCATATTTTTATACTATGGTGTACACCCACTATTGGGCGTGCCGATGACATTAGTGGGGATGTCATAGTAGCTAGTCCCTGCAATGCGTGATGGAGTTTATGGTTTTCAACCTTATGAGTGACTATCATGAGATTGAAACTGTACTATGTTATCATGTGAAATGCCACGCAAGTAGCAACCAGATCAACAAACGGTACAGTAGGTGAGTCAGCAGGGCTCCATGTCAGCAGAGTGGCATGTCAGCGATGATGTCGGCAGGTCGGTTGCCACGTTAGCAGCAGCAGGTCGGCGAACAAGAGCAATCTGGTCGGTGGGCAGAAATATGCCTGGTCGGTCAGTTTGAGGCCCAAGGGGGGCCTATAAAAGTGGTGGTATCTATGGTACGGGATGCAGATGCTTGGGAGAGGACGTGGGCTTGGTGCTGGCCTAGCCTCGGGCTCGGTGGGAGATGGATTTATGGTTGGGAGGTGAGCTTGCCAGCTCCCCCTATGAGGTCCTTGCTAACTGTTGGAGTATTTTACAGGTATGGAGTACTCAGAGGATGCAATCTTGGCTACTATCAGGTATAGACCTAGCTAACCTGTGCTTGAGTGCATGTTTCAGACGGAGATCCATGCTATAAACAGGGCTATAACATCTTAAGGTTTGTGACAAAACCTTGAGGTTTTCAATAGGTCACCTTTCTGAATGTATAAGAACAAATGCGAAGTTGGTTTTTTTGTTTGGGCTGCTTGCATGTTGGCCCCGTTTAGATCTGAGTAAGGTAGATTTCTCTAATGTATTATGGATATTTGGAATATTGCAGATTCTCAGACAGACAGTGGTGGAAAAGAAATGTATTGCAGCAGTGAGGAGGATGGATAGCTTAATTTTGCTTCTAGTTTTTTTGGTGTATGCTTTACCTTGCAAGCCTGGGGCACAATGTTTTTTAGAAAAGACGAGGGGGGGTTTGAAAGTTGAAGTTATTGCTTCCGCAAAAAGTCTGAATGTAGTCTGCACTAAGCCCTCTTCCGTTGTTGAATCTCAGCCCCAAGATCTTTCTTTTCGTTGTCCTCCTTCCGTAGCAGAAGCAGTGAGGGGAAATCACGATGAGGTTTGCTCATGCCTTAAGTTCTTTTATTTTAACTGTACATCACCTTATCAACCACTCACACACTGGCTCTATTATATTTAGGAAGCGCACAGATTTCAACTTATTATTAAATGTGTCCTGTAGGTATTGGGTGTGGAGGGACTTTTTGGGAGTCTCCCTCGTCCGCCACCTTACATCAGGATTATGACTATTCCAAGGTACCTTGTTTCTTGTGACAATGTACGTGAAGTGCAACACACTTCTGTTAAATATGCTGTATTTCCCTCTGCCAGGTAATTTTCCTAGGAGGCACTCTTGTAATCTATTGACCATGGCTGCCCCTTTCCCTATGGAACTTTGTCAGTTAGCTGAATTAGCATTTTGTCCAAAGCAATTGAATTCTTATCTATTAGTATGCAAGGCTAGGTCACAGCGCCTTGCCATATCACACGACTCCTGCTACACTTGAGAATGTCGTCTATTTGTAAAATCTCCTTTGTTGTCATTATCCTTTCAGATATATTTTGCTCCATCATGGTGACTTCTTATGCAGTTGTTCAGACTGAAGTTGCGCAAGGATTTATGACCAGTAGTGTTTCAATAAAGGATCTATCCGTGTAGAGCACACAAATAGAGGTGCTTTCCTTTTAGAAGGGATATTTTCAATCTTGTAGCTGAATATCAGAACCAATCGCAGCTCTGGTAGGTTGCTCAATGATTAAGCTTGCAAAATTGATGTCACATCTGGATGATGAAAAATGACTTTTGAGTAGAAATAGAACTAGTGTGACCAAAGTCGCGCAAGGATTTATGACCTACTGTAGTATTTCAATAAAGGATCTATCCGTGTAGAGCACACAAATAGAGGTGCTTTCGTTTTAGAAGGGATATTTTCAATCTTAACTGAATATAACTGGTTAGAGTAGGATAAGAAGGATGCATTTAAGTAACTTGTTACATAGGAATGGAAGACCGAATGGATTTTAATTCTCAATCTCTTTGAAGCTTTTAAAAGGGCACAATGTTGGTAGAAGGTTTTGGAGTTGTTTTCAGCTTGTCCATGATAGTTGTAGTGAGGATAAGGGAGGATATGTGCGTCTTGTGCGACTTGTGAAAATGGAATAATTTACAGACCTGAATTGAGAACTTTTGCACGACCTTCAACACACATGATTCAGAAAAATCAAGTAAATGCTAAATAAAAGAACTTGCAAGTTATTGGAATATTAAAAAGGAAATATTTGTCTTTTCACCAGCCATGAATCGTGCATTGACGTGCAAGAGGGTGTGTATGTACTTTGCCCGAGTATGTGTCCTTTGGCAAATGCAACATCTTGAAACTTCGATTTTGTATGACAGAAACATGAGTACATTTTGGAAGGAATATTTAGTCAACGTCATGGTGCAAGATTAACTTATGAGTCAAGACATGCGCAGCAAACACATGCACGCATGCGTGCACACTCACGCGTACAGTGCCACACACACACACACACACACACAAAAAAAATCAAAAGTACTTGCACGTGCATGTGCACATGCATGGGCATTTGCATGGCTAAGTCAATTATATTATAGAGCTTGAAAAAGGACAGTAAAAAGCCTCGTAATGCGAGGCCAAACATGATATAGACCGACATATGTGTGTGTGTACGAACAATTGATGATTTGGTAGAACCAAAGGTCTAGTTTCATGCTCATGGTTCTCTAGTCCCATAACATGGTAATGCCTTGTGATTTAAGCAAAGGTCTAAGATTCATTTTGAAAGCAAGAAAAGTACGATTCAGAAAGCTACGTATGCATCAATACACTTTAGAGCTTCATCTACTCTTATAAAGTCAAGGTTCAATATGCCTCAAGGCTCAATAATGGGATGATCTAGTTAATCTAACTAAAAATGTAGGTTGTAGTTTTTGTATGTTGAAATGCTTACTATGCTATCAGCCAAGCTCTAGAGAATGATAATTATTACGTAGGATACTCTAAAGGTGAGCCATGCAATGTGGATGATTGTCCTTAGTCTTCTGGGATTAATCACTATCATTGGTATCAATGCATGTTTTGTTTTATGTCCCTAACTTTTTGTTGTTGGTCGGATCATTGCTTGTTAAAAACTTTAGGATTTCTTGAACTTGTGGTGTGACTAGGCCTCCCAAACTTTGTAGTGGGGTGGTTCTCTTAGGTCTTTCCACAAGCTTGTACAAACAAGAACTATATCCCATCTTGATGGGCTCATAGGCATGCAAAGGGTCTAAGCTATATCCACCTTGTTCAAGGTCAAATCTCACAACCTTAGTAAGAAAAATTTTGTTTTTGAGTCTCTTGATAACTCAAGACTTGGATTTATTAGACACTTACATGTATATACACCTTCAAAAAGTGAAGCACTTTTAAAACACAAGCATATAGGAGAAAAATATTAGATGTAATGGGATGGAGATTCTTTCCTTTGAGTAAAATAAGGCCATGTACTCGATTGTACAATCGTAGTGGCATCAAAGCTCTAACTTTTCCCATCCAAGGAATTGGTGCTATTAGAGTCATGTGTTGACCATCCTAATTCTTAAGGTGAAGATTTGTAATAATTTAATTTTTGTTTGATTAAGGTATGGTTATGTCATAAGCGTGGTGCTCTTTTGAAATGATTCTTGTATGAGAGCTATAGTTGACCAAATTGCCAATTCTTGCATGAGAGTTATAACTAATCATTAACTAAATCACTAGTACTGCACAACTTTCCTCGTGCGCGATTCTAAATTCCTGTATAAGTTCAGCAAGAAAGGTGAAGTTTGATGGAGGAATTAGATTATGGATTAATAGACCTTAGTATGCTAGGATAGATATAAGGGTATTAGGTTGGAAAAGTGTGGGGCAAGCTAATCACGTGGTCATGCAAGCATGTGCATGCTTGGCTTTTGATGAGGCTAAAAGAGAAGTTGCCCATACTTTTCGGATAAGGTTTGATAGTGTTTGATGCAACCAAGAGCTAAGGGGAGCCACAAGAAAGCGATGAAGGGCTAAATTCTTTAAAAAATCAATGCTTGTGGGAGTGTGTGCGAAAATGACTTGTTGTATCACTCAACAAGTGAAGTAGGATTGAGTGCAGAGTTCTAGTTTGAGATAATATATAGTTTTATTCCACGAGTTTTACTCCTCCCTCCTAATCATTTTGTGGGGTGTGAAGTCAATTGTTTTAGAATTTGCTATTTTCGACTCTTAGTTTAGTTTTCGGTTTGCAGCGTTGTATTATTATTGGGGTTTATGCTAATGTTTCAACAAAGAAATTTGTACAATAGTACAATATCTAGCTTGTCATTCTATCCGCATGCAAAACATCAAAAATTTGGCAGTGTACCTTTCCTAAGGGATGTAGTTGATCACTTGAAAATGGGCATAAATGAACTCGTGAGCAAAAACTCAAAAGAGCATGGTAACTTGCTCCCAAGACTAGTATAACCAATCATCATCCATGAAATTTTTGGTGAATATTGGCTTTCCCATGGCATCCAACCTTGAGAAACACTTCTGCAAAGCAAGCTTGCAAGCACCCTAATGAACCTCTTCAAGATGATGCACATAAAAAACTTTATTTTGATATCCAAGAAAACCCATATAGATATGCATATACTAGAAAGGCATGACATGTCCAATTGTAGTAACCTCTTGAGTAGTCGAATAGATCTAGTAGCATCTAAGAAAGAAATGTCCTTAGTTTCCTATGATTGTGAGATATGGTCTATTTTGACCTACTCTATTTCAAGTTTCTCTGTCTTTATGTCCACTGCATGTTTTTGTTCTAGTTGCAATTCTTCGAGCTAGGCATAAGATCTATGTAAATTACCAAGTCAACTTTTGTTTCAATTGGAATTTCTAACTTTCTAGTAACCTACACCTCTGATTCTCTTGTACACTTGCTTTAGAGGAATCTCGTCTATAGCTTTATAAGAAGCTCCTCTTCTTAGCCTTATATGAATTCTCTTTTTGGGGGTAGAATTGGTCGAGCGTGTCTCTCTTTCCATCGGTACCAATGGTGCATTAATACCCCTTTTACTTTCTTGCTTTCTCTTCAACATCTTGATCCTCCTAAATTATCAATCCTTTTTTTGGTTGATTGATAATATGCACTAAAGAAAACCGAACAAATATAATAGACCTCATCTTGGAATGGTAAGTGTTGTGCTAGTAAGCATTGGGTCCGCGAGGGTCTTAGGGGGTCAGGTCGGTGATTCATTGAATAGATATGTATATATCCACTTTGTCTTTTTTGTCTACATAGAATTTCACCCATGATTTTACACTTGCCCATTCCACTTTTCCCTCTGCTCTAGAAAATACAGGAATGAACAATTGTCTTTCTCTATATAATCATATTTCATCAGCATTAACACCCTTTTCAAAAACTAAGGAAAATGATTGTGACAATTTGCCTTCCTGCAATGTTTGATCATGAAATAAACTTTTGTATGAAATGGCTTTCCAAACTCCTGAAATCATTAACTCATCGAGACAACGAGCTGAAGCTTTAATTGGAGGACTAGGAATTAAGGGTAAGTCAAACAACTGTGATACTAACTAAAGTGCAACAGGTAGCTCAAGAGTTAAAAAACCCGGTCCATGACTAGCAGCTCCTTGAGAGAGAACATCTTTCTTGAAGTTCCCCCCAAACATATAGAAAATCATGTTTTGGAAGTTTTGTGAGTGTTTGGCAAACATATGACAAGTACATGAGAAACTTTTTATGCCACCTCATCTGCCCAATGAACCACATCAACTTGAACACTTATACATATCGCGTATGCAAATTTTCTTGAATTCAAGATTAATCTTGAAGACCTACCCTTAACAAAGTTGGAGTTGATCAATGTAGCAAACAATTTTCATATCCAACTCTGAAATGTTGGAGGTGTGTTCTTCAGACCAAAACCCATCACAGGACTGGCCCATTTCGTCACAAATAATTTTTTTTCATTATCTTCTTTTGCCATTAGATATGATTGTATCCACAAAATCTATCCAAAAAATTGTATACTTCATGTGCAGTCCAATTGACAACATCAAGCAACATATTGCAAAAGGGTGGTGGAAACAGAGTTGTAATTGTAGCTGCATTAAGGTTCTTGTAATCTACACAGATTTGAAGCTTTCCATTCATCTTTGGGACTATTACAATGCGCAAAATCCATGTCACTTTTTCAAGAGGATAAATGAAACCAACCTCTAATAGCCCATTGATTTCTTGCTTACTTGCTTAGTAAAATTTGAATTCATCTTGTACTGTCGCTAGACTATAGGAACCACATCCTTCTTTAAGTCGATACGGTGCACACACATTTGGATAAATTTTTTTCATGTCTGTGTATTCCCAAGAAAAAATTATCATTGCACTCTTTAAGCAATGTTAGCAAGTTATTTTACAATTGGTCTTCCATATGAACATTGATTTTTATGGTGTTGGTATTCTCCTTTATACCCAAATTGAGATATTTAAGATCATCTTCTTTGATTCATGACGTTCTTTGCATTTGTTCTTTGTACGCTACATTGGCTCTTGTAATGGCACCCTGATTCCACTCTTGTTGATGAGAAACTTCCTCGGTATTGGATTCTACTTCTGACTCCATCACATGTTTTCCTAGCTTCTATAATTTCTGATTAAACTTGAGTGTGAAAATAGCAATAGATATTTGGATTGGCATCTATAATTTTTTCTTTCTCATCATCATCAAGTCTAACACCGTGTTTACCCTTGAGCCATCAATGAGTAAATTTCCTTCTTTAGCACCACCTTTGCTATCTTTTCCAATTTCATCTTTCCACTCCAAAGAATAAGCTTGGATGCACCTTAATCCTATTTGATACGTGCGACTTTGAACCTTAGCCTTCCTGAGGCATTGGATATGGTGTGTCTCCTTCCTTCATTTTCAAGATGACAAAATTAACATGAAAGATCAAGCCTTAAATCTTAATTTGCTGTTTTGGTATGATGCCTTGTGAACTGGACTGTGTTGATCTGCATTGTCATGAGGAAAAAAGCTACATCCAAATTTGACAGACCCATATGCTTGTGCATGAGATACATAAGATGTTACTTTGGATCAACCATCGAGTAATGTCTCGGGTAGCTCCACTGCATTGCACCTTCAAAGGGATAGCCTTATAATCCATGTCCTCTCATTTTGCTTGAAAAGCTGATAGGTTGTTTGGTGGCTGTCGTACCTCTTGAATGGATTTATCCACAATGTTCAGATCATTTTCTAATGAACACAACTCTATTAAGTTTTCCCAAACCTTGGTACCATACGTGATAGATGATCTAGTGTTATCTGAATATGTGCTTGCTTCAAGGCTTTCAATAGATTACTAAACAAATTTTCTGATGCAGAGAACTTACCTCCAAATTACATTCCTCGAATTTCTTTGGACTGGATTTTTTGACATTAGATTACTTGTGTTATTGGTATGTGTCCGTCCCATTGTGCATAGATGCCATTACAAGTTGCCAACCACATTGGTCTTATCTTTCCCCTACTACTTTTGGATCTCCTTCGGTAAAGCCATTCCTACTTCTTATTGATCTTTCCATCACAGTTGTTTGTCCTTTATAATTGGCTTTGGTAGTCTGGATTCTCAAACTGGACTTGTGGATCGACTAATTGCAAGAAATTAGCCTTTGTTTGGATCCTCCTAGACTCCCTCTATCTACATGCAACCTGAGCAATTGCATGATCATGGAGATCAATTTAAGTGTTACTTAGATTAACAAAAGTCTTCTTATCGAATGTAAGTGGTAGCTCGTGAAAGGTTACGGCATTTGCTTGCACTAGGGGTTGTTGGTCTTGAGTTGATGGTCCATGTCTCTCAACCTTTACTGCCATACCAAACTATCAAAATTCCTCTCTCTTGTTTGTTCTTGACCTGTAGTGAACAATTTTTTCCTGTGCAAAATTCTTTTCTCTTGTTTGTTCTTGACCCATAGAGGGAAATTTGATTATGTGCAATGTTCATTTACCAAACCAATAAGTTCAATCTTTGTCTACTCTTGAATTCTTACACCATGTATTCCTTTGCTAGTTCCCAATTATTTTTTTCCCAATTCAAGTTATTCCTTTGTTCAGGTGCTTGACGGACCGCATTTGGATCCAACGCATCTGGTTTGCACCAATATTTGGAGTTCATGCTAATTGTTACCCCAGATTCATTCTTGCATTGGGATTGTACCAACATAACTCCATGGGATGATTCTTTTGAAAATTCTAGCATTCAAACTTTGGATTGCCTTGGTGACAACCAAATTCTTCAACTTTTATTCTATATGTTTCTCCACTTTTGATAATGTGGTTTCTTTCTTCTGTTTGCGTTTACCCTTTTTGACTCTATTTTTGACTTCTTCTACTACTTCTTTTCCTTTTTCTTATGCTTCTTGTCATCATCATCACATTGACTCCTTGGCACTCTCAGTATTTGGATCCAAAGGAGGTTCCAATGTTGTGGTTGCTTTCTTCTATTTGTGTTTATCCTCTTTGGACTTCTTTGACTTTGTTTTTGACTTCTTCTGTTGCTTCTTTTTCTTTTTCTTTTTCTTACGCTTTTTATCATTGTAACTAGACTCACCATTTTACATCTCTATATTAGGCTTTGAATCTCCTTCAAATAAAAATATAACTCCTTTGAATTAGAATCCAATTCACTATCCAAATATGAGTCATCCTTCTTTAATTTCTTTTTGCCATGCTACATCTTCTTTTGGCTATTTTCACCGAGTCAATGAGTGCATTAAACCCTCATGTACATGCTCTAATCGTCCAATTGCACTGTGAATCTCTCCTTGAACTCCCTTCTAGAAGTATTTAGTGAGCATTCCATTGGTTTGTCGTTTCTTGAGATCCAATCTTGCGTTTAAGTTATGGAACTTTTGGGCATAATCCTCTACCAACAAATTTTAAATCTCGATTCCCTCAGCTTTTGCCTAACACTGTTTAAGGTCTTTCTTTCAAAAAAAAAGGTAATAAGAGTGCCACACAATATAGTCTAAACCATATCCACAAATTGCTCCCTCTTCTCCACATTACCAAACATCATCTTGAAGCTTCTTGCTTCCTAGTATATTTCAAATTGTGTGACATGGATGTTCGGGTCTTCTTTTTTGTGACCTTTGAAATTTGCAGCTTTTCACTTCAAAATCATTGCATTTTGGATTTATATTTTTTGGGGGAGAACCTACTGGAGGTACTATGGGTGGGGCACCTAGTGGTGGCACAGGTGGTGGTTGTTGCATTACTAGTAGAGTCACTAGATTTTGTTAGCTGCAGACCTATAGGTTGAATCACTTGTGGTTATGATTGTTGCTATTTCTATTGTTGAGTACTTAGAGGGGGAATTACCTGCACTTGTTGTTCATCTTCTTCATAATTTAGATGGTGTTTGTAGATCTACTTTTGATACTACTTTGAGATCATACCTTTCATCCCCATCCAATGATGCCAAAACTATTTTGGCATCATTAGATGGTGTTTGTAGATCTACTTTTGATACTTCTTTGAGATCATACCTTTCATCCCCATTCGATGATGTCGTCGTCCTCCAATTTTTGAATATTAGGTGGTAATTCCATTGGTCTGGATCACCCTATCTACAGAGGGCCAAATTGTAGACAATGCTTAGACCTCCAATTCTGGAATGTTAGGTGGTAATTCCATTGGTCTGGATCACCCTATTTAGAGAGGGTCAAATTGTAGACAATGCTTAGACCTCCATCTCACCAATGTGATAGTTCCAATGATGGCTGCAAAATTTGGGTTTGCTATCAACTAGGCTCTGAAATTTGGACCCCCATCTGACCAATGTGATAGTCTCGATGATGGTTGCAAAATCTAGCTATAAAATCTAGGTTGGCTGGATATCTACTAGGTTCTTTCAATTGAACCCTTGGAGTAGCCATCTATAGAACTTCATCAACATTTTGGGTAGCCATCTGTACTTCTTCATCCATGTGTGATAGTTCATCAGCATGGATTCTGATATCTACTATGGGTATTGGAGGGCTCTATTGGTGTCTGATCTGCTCTTGCTTGAGTCAAGTTTGACATCATGTGTAATAGGATCCAAACCCCTGCCCCTCATATCCATCTGACATGCAATCTTTTGCATCTCACTTTCCATACCAACACACCTCTTCTAATTGGTCTTTAGACAAGGGAGATCAAAAACATCATCAGTTTCAAGCACCAAAACCCTTGGGTACTTGCGTCATTTTGAAATTCTAGACTGGGGTGGTTTGGCTGTTGAAATAAAAAACTAGTTTTTGATCACCAAACAAAAAATAACAATCCTTCAAGTTGATGAATGTATCACCAAATGTGCTGAATGTGAATATTCATGGGTAACAATCATCATATTCATGCGAGTAAATATCAGCTCCATTTTGCATAGCCTATGGACTGCAACATCTCATTGTTACTATGTGCACTCAATCATCTTCTTTCATCCATGTAACTAGTCTTCCACAGCGTTTGATCTAATGACTTAATTGAGCCTTTAAGTTCAGAAGATTTCTAGTGTTGATGGGGTTAAAGATTTCAAAACATGTAGACCAGAGGTACATTTTGGAATATGTAATATGCCTAATAAACATGATTCAAAATTTAGAATAAAAAATTGGTGACTAAACCCATTGAATAGATATTGCAAATTTCTTCAAATTGATGCATGAAACATAAAACTTAATCATATTTAGAAATACAAAATATGAATTTTAAAGTAGAGACAGTAAAGACTACAAACTCTGCATATATTCAGTTATCAATCACATCATAGAGTCTTTGATAATCTCGATTATAAATGATTATTGGTTATACAACCATACATGTGAGATGTTAAGAATCACAACCCAACAAAGGTGGTCTTCATAGCTAAAATAACAAGATGATGTCCTTATGCATTAGGCTATCTTGCATACATATTTGCTAAGAATATTTGGAGTATATTTATCTCCAGTTGAGCAATGAAAGCTCATCAAAATTCCCAAAAATTTGGATATTTTTCATTCTTTAATGACTCTACATCCCTTGCTCACCAACAATTCAAGAGTTTTTTTTTTGGTCCCAAAAATCCTTGTTTTACCATGGTTGATCCTAGACCTTGAGGCTGAGCAAAATAATTCCAGACATTGCATTTCTCATTCTTTGATGACTCTACATCCCTTGTTCAACAATAGCTCAAGGGTTTTTTTTTTGGTCCAAAAAATCATTGTTTTACCATGGTTGATCCTAGACCTTGAGGCTGAGCAAAACAATCCCAATTGAAACTGGATCAATTTGGGTGATATATTTGTTGACTCATATTCTACCTCCCATCATCTAATTGGATATGTTTTATTAGTTTGTCTCTGCCCACCATTCCCTTGTATACACTTTTTTGAGTTTGCTTTTTTTGTGAGCTTTTTGTAAGCTCATAACTTTTGGTGAGCTTTCAAATTGTAGAATTATAGGAAAATCCTTAAGCAAGGTGAGCTTTTTGTAAGCTCACAACTTTTGGTAAGCTTCCAGATTTCAAAATTGTAGGAAAATTATAGGAAAATCCGTCATCATATAATTACAACAGGCTTCTTCAAAGACTTCACCTTGGTCTAGAAAAGCATCCCATCAACTACTCCACACCAGCATGCACATTATCTATAACCCATTTGTCCCCTCACTTCTCTACCTAGGCCCGTGCCTACTTCAAATTGCTCATTGCCTACTCGTCGTTGATTATACTGCTGCTGTCTTACTAGGCTGACTAGGTTGGGCTATTGCTTTAAGGAAGCTTTGCAAACCGACTAATCGAGCACTGATGCATAGATCTTGGACATGACATGTCCAATCATTATGGCCCTATATTTTTTTGTGCCCATGGGATCTCCTACCTTGTGAATGGGAGTGATGGTGTTAAGGGTCTAGGTGTGAGGGAAACTGATGCAAACCTCTTCGTTTTAAAAATCTTTGCTAAGACCATGGCCAAACTATTTATTCTATATCCAATGAACTCTATGTGTAGGACCTCACATTCGGCCGATGTGAGGCTTCAGGGCTGCATGTTTGACACCATAGGCTGTGAAAAGTGTGCGCGGTGCTGAGAGATTAAGTAATCGCTGGTTGGGGACATCATATAGCACATGTGCATAGGAGTGCCAGAGTTTGGTGTCTATTGATAAGCAAAAAAAGGGAAAAATCCTAGAAAATATTTGATTACCAATTCTTAGTTGAAGATGCAACCGGGACACCAGCAGAATCAGTAGCAGCGTGGAGCTCAATAGGAAAGGAGCATATGCACATCTACCCAGAGCACGTATCTTATCATAAGACTCAAGGACAACTCCACAAAACTGTTTGAAAATAAACACACAAACACACAATAGATCTCTGGTTCATAATGCTGAAGACGAGGATGATTTTAGATTAGAATAACTGTCACAAACACTTCTGCCAGTTCTCACCAACCACATAAAGCTACATATCCATAGCTCACAAGAAGACTTATCCTCGGGTTTGCTCAAGAATTAATCACAAACAATTTCACAATCATCTTTCCATCACCAATTAGGCTGCGCATAATTTGAGGCAAACTCCATCTTAAGTGGCTCAGACGTCAACGATGTGCTCCCAACATCAGTTCAGCAAATGATCAACCACATGAATATCATAAAGCCATAGGAGATCAACCAGTCACATCACTAGAACCATACTCTTCTATCTCCACGTCAAGAAGATTGGTGCAAACAACATTTGTATCGCTAGGCCATCCACGTACATGCGACATTAAAGAAACAAAATCCCTTTATTTTTGCCCATAGGCCAACCAACCGAACAAGTCAAAGGCAAGCTTCTCCTTATGATCCATAAAAGTTAACGAATTGCATTAATTTGCATTAATCATTAGCAAAACGACAATCCTTCATGATCCTTTGAGGAAACGTCCAATTCCTTTAGGACTTCCCCACAATGGAATCATCAATTTCAGATTCAAACTATTCAACTTTTCTTTATTTAGATCAGCAAACCAACATGAGCTATTGAAGGGGAATCCAATTCCTTTAGGACACTCTCCCATTCTGAAATTTTCAATTCCCAGAACCCTATCCACTTCTCTGTGTCAAACTGTGCCTCCAATTCCAGCGTGCTCTCTTTGCAAATTTCTAGCAGCTCGCCATCTCCATGTGATTCATGCCAGCTCTCTCTCCAAAAGCATACAAATATTCATCATGTAGGCACCTCGCATGCACATGCTAACCTTCCAAATTTCCAGCCACCCCACCACATAGAATTTACCACTCTCCTTTTCTTTCCCCCAAAACTTAGACCAAGGCATTTAATCCCTAAATCCCAACCTTAGGAACCACCCTTTCCACATAACCTTCAAGCAAGGCATTTAATGCATGCATACCCACATGTGACCACACATAAATCAACCCCAACCCGTACATGAATGCTCACTTGACTTCACCACAATATGGAAGACCACTCATGACAATATGAACACTTGGCAAAGGACTACAAAGATGGACATATATCATCCACAACCAATGCATGCTTACCAGGTCCTTCAGGAAACTTGAATTCTAGCTAACTCATTTGTCAGTTTTATCTTTAACTCTGCTACCTGCTATTGTAGATAAAATTTTTGCTCATCGTACCCAATTATGGATCGGTCTAGACCTTCTCGTAGGTATGTGTGCGCATATGGAGAGGGTCTTTTGGTTGTGGCATATCAGGTCTGTGCATACGGAGAGGGTGTCATCATTGGAACTATGGCATATTGGGCCGTGTTCGATCGGGCTATTGGGGTTTGGGGGGATTTTGAGGAGGGGCTCGGCCATTCCTTGGTGGCCATGCTTGCTATTGCCCACTGGATGAACTAACCCCGTAGCTATGCTGGGGTTTCAGCCCAGCTAGGGAGCTACTGCCTGTTGCTATGACTTGTTAGGCATACGGAGGCTGGATGGAAGATGTACGGAGGGTGAACGAAGACTGTACAAAGAGAGAGAAGACCAAAGAGGTCCAAAGAGCCAATGGAAGGAGCAGAACTCTTTGTGTCATTGCTTGCTGCACAACCTTTGCATGGGCAACTAATGCATGTAGTAGGTACTCCAGTTCCACCCATCACCCCCCATGCAATACAAGTAGATGAACATCATCTTGTTCTACCTCACGATCAACTCTCGCCCTCACATCAATCCACGCCTCTTCCATGTGGATTGATCTGCCACCATGACACACTCTCTCTCTCTCTCTACCTGCTATCTACATCCCTCCACCTCTCTCCACTCCATTCCTCTCCATGCCCTCTCTCTACATGCCTCCCTCTCTCTCTCCACCCCCTCCCTCTTCATCCCTCCATCTCTCTCCATTGCATCCCTCTCCACCCCCTCTTTGTACATGCTTCTCTCTCTCCACCCACTCCCTCTACATCCCTCCTCTCCCCACTCTATCCCTCTCCCCCCCCTTTCTCTACATATCTCCCTCTCTCTCCACCCTCTCCCTCCACATCCCTCCACATCTCCATTTCTCTCCATTGCCTCTCTCTACATCCCTGCACCTCTCTCCACTCCATCCCTCTCCAACCTATTCTCTCTACATACTTCCATCTCTCTCCCACCCTCCCTTGACATCCCCTACATACCTCCCTCTCTCTCCACCCCCTCTCGCCACATCCTACACCTCTCTCTAGGATCTACACATGTGGCAAATTCAAAAATATATTGTGCCATGCTAGCAATTAAAATTTCAGCTCCCAAAGCTACCTACCCTACCAACTGCCTCACTGCTTTTTCCCTCACCCTCCTTCCTTTACCACACCCCTCAGATCTCATCATTTGCTAAATTCAATTGCAACCCCTTACATCTCATCTCTCCCCCTCAACATTGATTTGCAGTAGCTGTGGGGGTTAAAGGTCACTATGCCTTTACCCCAGTTATGTACAATACTCAAACACATATATAAATGAATGAAAAAGAAGATTAGGGTGGTTCTGCACCCACCAAAACTTGTGTGGCTCTCTGTTTCTCTCTCTCCCTCTTCCGTTCTTGCTTCCATTGAGAGCATTCTCAACTGGTATCAGAGCCCAAGTGATCTAGCTGAGCGTGCATGAATGCTTGAAGCTCAACAGTTGTGTGGGAGGAAGGAGAAGCTCTGTGGGAAGCTTTGTGGGTGACTTTACTTGTATCCGAGTGTATAGAGACCTTGGAGGAACCTTTGGAAAAGTCACTTTGGTTTTGCGAAGTGGTTTTGAGAGCCTGTTAAATGTTTTCAAAGAAAAAAGTCGTTTTTTGAGCTTTTCCCTGTTCCGTTCGATGACAGAGACTCCATATTGCCTTGTAGAGGCAATTATTGCTTGCTTTTGGTGTCCACTTCACTTCAGGAGCTTGGGAACACCTTCATTCTTGAATCTGGGATCATTTCATTGGATTTCTGACTCATTGTGTCAGTTTCTACATTTTTCTGCCCGGGTGTTAGAACTCAAGTTTGGAGCAACCATTTGCAGATTTGTTAGTTCCAGTGGACTCAGGAGGTCCTAAAACTTCTATGTTGCTCATCATTCGCACTCCGGTGGAGTTTACAAATAGCTCTGTTTTTAAAAACGTTTTTTAGTCCGTGTGTTGGACCCAGTGATTGAGACCACGGTTTCCAAAACCGTCTATCCCATTGCGTTCCGAACGCCCAAAAACCCCTACCTGTCAGTTCTTACGCGATTCGGTGGAGGATTTTCAGAGTTATAGATCTCTGTGTATTCGATTTCGTCTCTCTATTATGCATTTTTCATTCTAAGGTTTTGAAACCTTAGATTTATGCCACATGGCAGTGGATAAGTGTTGACTCCCATTTCTCACTCATCGGTTGGGATTTTGGAGTTCCGGCAGAAGAGAGATATTTGCATATTTTCTTGCTGAGTCCGATTATGCAATGGTGTCCATGTTTTAAGGCATCTCAAGTTCTATTTTCGGTAGCGATCATTACCGTGGGACCATGATTTCTTGAGCATACCTTATGCAGATCACTCTAGTTACAGTTTGAGCGGTGTGCGCTCATTCGTGGTGTGCATTGGGTTGCAGTGGATGATTTATAGGCCATTTGGATGCATTGTGGTCCTTATTGGATGCGCTGATATGCCCAAATTGCCTTGTGGAATGCTATTTTTTATGGACGCTTTGCACATGGATGCTATTTTATGCTGAGGGACAGCTTTGACACATTGCAAGTGATGCACTGATAGTGCTATGCTCTCTTGGATGAGATATTATTAATGCATATGCCAGTGGATGGTGTTTATGCTTGAGTCATTTGGCACTTATTGGCATTTTGGATTGCCATTGCAGTTAGCATTTTCTTTTGGGCTAGATTTGCTCATATGGATGCATAGTATATGCACATGAGTCAGATGCTTTGAGACATGAGTTTTGGTGATATTTCACTCTATTGTGGCATACACATTTGGGTGCACCTGGTATTTGGTGTGATTCTCTCTTATAGGCACTAGCATTTGGGATTTTGCTTTATTTGCATTATGGCATCCTCTTCCATGTTTGAAAAGGAGTTTTTCAACATTAAAAATTTTGATGGGACAAACTTTTCTTTGTGGAAGGAACAGATAAGGGATGTGCTTATTCAAAAGAAGCAGATTAAACCCTTGGCAGGGATTGAAGCTAAGCCTACAAATATGTCTGAGGATGATTGGAATGAGTTGGATGCATAAGCAAAGTCTACTATTAGACTTCATCTTGCAGAGTCAGTTTATTTCACAGTAGTAAATGAGCAAACTACGGAAGATTTGTGGAAGAAACTGTGTGCCACTTATGAGAAGGAGACTGCCTCTAATAAAGTTTACCTCATGAAGAGGTTGTTTGAGCTACAGATGAAGGAAGGGGTCTCCATTGCTTCTCACTTGAATGAATTCAATATTATTTTCAGCCAGCTTTAGGCTCAAAGGATGAATTTTGATGCGGAGACTAAGGCAATATTTCTCTTATGTTCATTGCCATCCTCATGGGATACCTTTCGTACAGCTGTCAGTAACTCTGCACCTGGTGGAGTACTGAAATTTGATGATGTTACGGGTAGCTTGTTGGCCGAGGAGATTAGACAGAAGCCTATGGACAGCTACAAGCAAGATGCAGCCTTAAATGTGCAAAGGGCCAAATCACAGTTCAGGGGGAAGTCCCAAGAAAGAGGAAAGTCTCATAGCAAATCCAGGGCATGGAACATTGAGTGTTACCACTATGGCAAGAAGGGCCATATGAAAAAGGATTGCTACAAGCTGAAAAGAGAAGCTGAAAAGAGAGCAAAAGGATAAGAAAAAGAATGCAAATTGGGGTGCAAATCAAAAGGAAGAGAGTCCAAGGGAGGACAAAGGAAAAGTGAAGATCGAGGAGATCAATGCAGTCACACATGATAGTGACAATGACGTTCTCTTCATGTCTAGTTTATCTGTAGAGTTGCTTACCACTTCAGAAGATGCATATTCCCAAGATTGGATTTTGGATTCTGGTGCTTCATTCCATGTTACTCCCCATAGGGAATGGTTCTCCACTTATGACAGTGGAAAGACAAGTTGTGTGCATCTTGGAAATGACTATGCATGTGACATAGTCGGAGCAGGTGACATAAAGTTTTCTTTTGCAAATGGGTCTGCATTTATTTTGAAACATGTGAGATATGTGCCTAAGTTGACCAAGAGTCTTATTTCAGTGGGTCAGCTAGATGATGCTGGTTTTCACACCACTTTTGGCTTTCAGAGTTGGAAAATTCAGAAGGGCTCTATGCTTTTGGCCAGGGGTGCCAAGTGTGGGACTTTGTATCCCTTACATTTATCAGGGGTATTTGATCATGTTGTTGCAATAATCGAGCATCCAAGCACTTCTTTGTGGCATTGCAGGTTGGGGCACATGAGCCAGAATGGAATGAAACTCTTATGCCGTTTGGGTTATGTACCGCATTTGAGTTTCTCTGATTTTGAATTTTATGAGCACTGTCTCTATGGGAAGCAGACTAAATTAGCCCATAAAAGAAGGGGAAAGAAAGAGTTTGAAAAGCTTGATTTGGTGCATTCAGACGTATGTGGTCCCATGCCTACACGGTCAGTAGGCGGGGCTGAATACTATGTGACATTCATTGATGATGCAACTAGGAAAGTGTGGGCTTATGCTATAGCTCAAAAGAATGATGTGATGTGTTCCAGGTATTTCAGAAATGGCTGGCCTTGGTTGAGAATCAGTCAGGTAGAATGCTTAAATGCCTATGGACTAACAATGGTGGAGAGTATCTCTCTCATGACTTTCAACATTTCTGTGATACATGTGGGATTAAGAGGGAGCTCACATCCCCTTGTACTCCAGAGCTAAATCCAGTTGCAAAAAAGGTGAATCGTACCATTCAAGAAAGGTTGCAATGCATGCTTTCCAATGCAAGTCTTTCTAGTGGTTTTTGGGTTGAGGCAATGAAGACTGCAGTGCATGCGATCAATACATCACCTAGTAAGAGTTTGGATGGTGGTATTCCTAAAGAGGCATGGAGTGGCAAGAAGCCCTCTTACTCTCATTTGCGTATATTTGGGTGTGAGGCATATGCACATGTGCCGAAAGAGCTTCGAAAGAAGCTAGCTCCTAAGTCTAGGAAATGCATCTTTCTGGGTTATGGTGAAAGTGGAGAGGGGCTATCATCTCTGGGATCCAGAAGCAAAGAAGATCATACACAGCCATGATGTAGTCTTCAATGAGAAGAAGATGCATAAGGTACCCATGAGGGATGTTGAAATAAGGAGAATCACTTTTCAGAATGTGAATCCACCTGCATATGTTGATAGACAGCAAGCTGTCCATGCACCAAATGTGCAAGAAATGGTACCACCAAGTACTCCCACAGATATACAATCAAGGGTAGATGATGGATCATCTATTGGTGGAATTGATGAGCCAAATGTGGCTGATATATGCAGGTGGGACAGCAAGCTGAAATGCCGTTGAGAAGATCATCTAGAGTGTCTAGACTGCCTGATAGGTTTGTTCCAGGGGTAGACTATGTGATGCTTACTAATTGCGGGGAGCCTTCTTACTACAGAGAGGCTATGATGCAGGATCAACGCAAGGGTGAGTATTCTATGCAATCAGAGATGAGTTCACTTATGAAGAATAAGACTTAAGACTTGGGACTTGGTTTCTTTACCGCATGGAAAGAAAGTGTTGCCATCTAAATGGGTCTACAAAATGAAGGTCACAGGTGATGATGTGCCTAGGTACAAGGCCCGTTTGGTCGCTAAAGTGTTCAAGTAAGAGAAGGGTGTGGACTTTGTTGAGATATTCTCTCCAGTTGTGAAGATGACCACACTTAGATGCATGCTTGGACTAGTGGCATCAAAGGATATGGAGCTTATGCAGATGGATGTCAAGACAGCTTTCTTGCATGGGGATTTGCATGAGGAAATTTACATGGTGCAGCCGGCAGGCTTTGAAGAAAAGGGAAAAGGGCATTTAGTTTGCAAGCTGAAGAAGAGTCTCTATGGTCTTAAGCAAGTGCCTAGAGAATGGTATCAAAAGTTTGATGCTTTCATTCGGTCCCAAGGTTTTAGAAGGAGTGAAATTGATCACTGTCTCTACACTAAAAGGACTAAGGATAATAGCCTGATAATCTTGGCACTATATGTGGATGATATGCTATTGGCTAGCAAGAATACTTATGAGCTAGATGCATTAAAGGCCAAGTTGCATGAGGCCTTTGATATGAAGGATTTGGGACTTGCAAGTCATATTCTTGGTATGCGCATCACGCGTGATCGGAGTAGGAAACTCCTTTGGCTTTCACAAAAAGAGTATGTTACAAAAGTATTGCAGCATTTCAATATGAAGGGGGGGAAGGCAGTGAGTACTCCATTGCCTCCATATGTGAAATTGAGTCATACAGATAGTCCCAAATCAGATGAGGAAAGGGCCATGATGGCCAAGGTTCCTTATGCATTAGCGATTGGGAGTCTTATGTATGCTATGATAGCTACTAGACCAGACATTGCATTTGCAGTGGGAGTTGTTAGCCGATATATGGCTAATCTAGGAAAGAGGCATTGGGAGGCAGTTAAGTGCATCATGAGGTACATGAAACCAAGGAGATGTGCATCTACTTTGGTAGAGGAGACATGCGTGTACTTGGGTACACAGATTCAGACTATGCAGGGCATGTGGATAGTAGGAGATCTACTTCTGGTTATGTGTTCACCTTTGCAAGTGGTGCAGTGTCGTGGATGTCTCACGCACAGAAGTGCATTGCTTTGTCTACCACAGAGGTTGAGTATGTTGCAGCCACAGAGGGTTGCAAGGAGGCTATATGGCTTGATCGGCTAGTGGGAGATTTGGGGATTCATACAGGTGTACCGACATTGCATAGTGATTCCATGAGTGCTATTCAGTTAGCACGAAATCCGGTTTTTCATGCAAAGACTAAACACATTGAGGTCAGGTATCATTTCATCAGGGAGGTACTTGAGGACAAGTGCATAGAGCTTGTCAAGGTTCATATAGATGATAACCCTACAGATATGCTGACGAAGAGTCTACCTAGTCAACGGTTTGAGTAATGTCGTGTATTGATGGGCATTGGATAGCATGCTCACTGGTTGTTCTCCCTTAAAGGCACATTGTCCTTTAAGTGGGAGGTTGTGGGGGTTAAAGGTCACTGTTCCTTTACCCCGGTTATGTACAATACTCAAACACATATATAAATGAATGAAAAAGAAGATTAGGGTGGTTCTGCACCCACCAAAACTTGTGTGGCTCTCTGTTTCTCTCTCCCTCTTTTGTTCTTGCTTTCGTTGAGAGCACTCTCAGTAGCCCCTCCTTACCATCATTTTTCATCCCCATTGCTTCTCATCTCTCCCCCTATGAATTGCTTTCTAGCAGCCCTCTTGTTGTGTCTCACGTGGACCTCCTTGTAGCCCCCATCACGTTGCAGCCCTATGAATTACTTTCTAGCAATTCTCTTATTGTGCCTCACGTGGAACTCCTTGTAGCCCTCATCTTCTTGCAGAATTGCACTTGCTTGTAGCCCCCAATCACTGGAAGCTTTTTTACTATGCCTTTTCTTCTTGTAGTCGCCTCCTTGACAGATTCCCTTGCTGTAACTTCTCTTGTTGCGGCCCCTTCCCCTTGTGCATATCCTTTGCCCCCCTTGCACCAAACTTTCTCCTCACTTACAAATTTGTAGTATCCCCCTTGTGAATTGCAACCTCCTCCTCTCTCCCCATCAGCTCAAAAGTTGTAGCCCACTGGCTCCTCTTTCCCCCTTAATTGTGGTTGCAACCCCCCACCATCGTGCTCCTCTTCTCTCCCCCTCAATTGTGACTTGAGGCTACCCCTTTGCTTCTAGCATCCCTTTGCCTATGTATAGATTGTTGTATGTGGAGCTTGATCTTATTTTAGAGGTTGTTTTTTGTTGTGCTTTGGACCCAAGTGTGTTTATACCCTTCCATGAAGGCGGGATAGGGGCCAAAAAGTCCCCCCTAGGACTATCATGGGGAGGTTCCTCCTTTTCACACCATTTTCCACAAACAAAAGGGAACCCACAAATGCTCATGCTGGCCACATCTCACTATTTTCCTATAATAAGTGGCAAGCAACTATCCCATCGATAGATGTAGTCATTTCATCCATCCCAGAGGGTTATGTAGGTGGAAAACTTACATTAGTGGACTCTACCAGGTCATCTCCCTTATATAAAACTTTGGATGAGACCCTACTCTTTGCTGGCTATGTTGGGCATTCTCTTGCCTATGTACAACTCATGTTTCTTGCAGCCCATATCAAAGCACATGACTCAGATGTCTAGCTAGTTTGGTTTGAATCTAGCTTTGGGTATGGGCTCCTACAAACTATAGGCCTATCTCATGGGCTCCATCTTTGAGATATGCAATAACCTCCTTCTCTTTCTCTTAGGACTCCCCTACTCCTCACTTCACATAGAATGACTCCCTCCGCCTTTAAGAAAAAGGTCTCCTGTGTGCTTAGAGGAGGACTTGGATCAAAAACTCTTCACTATGCCCTTGCAGGAGATCTTGGCAAGCAACTTGTAGTCATCTACTAGCACATGTGATCTCAACATTGATATCTTGCATTGATGTACACTTTAGAGCTTATGGAGGGTCATGGCGTGCAAGCTATGTTTGGAGAGTATGGTGAGGTGATTGACATGGTTGACCCACATGAGTTACAATGGGTGGGAGTTGCACTTCCTCTCAGCAGAATTGTATGAGAGGTTGTATGAATGGTTCAAGATTAGCAAACTCAAGGACTGTCTAGGAAAGAAACTACCTCGGAAATTCATTCTATCTCTTCATTTTCATTCTAAAGTGTTTAGTGGAATGCAATTTGTTGGCAATTCAAGAGTGTTAATTAGAATGAATTTTATAGATTGTCTATTCTATTAAGTAAGCACAATTAGAAAGCATGAAAAACTAAATATCATGCTTTTATCAAACCATAGCTTATTATACTTCGTCTTTATAGAGTTTTCTTGTCGCTTTTTATAGCACTTATCAGAGGCTTCATCAATGAGAATCAATGATTATTTCACTAAAAAGTAAAAAATCTACTAAGACTAAATATATAGTATGACTATTTTTATACTCTTAAAAATCAAATTCAAGATTTAAGACTAGAAATGATATAATTATAGCTTTTAACCTTGAAGATGTGCTCAAATGGCCTTTTTTGTTTGATTTGAGTGGCTAAATGACTATGTATGGACATTGGATGTGAAAGTTATGACATTCTAAAAAATGTTGTCCAAGATAACTTCACCACCGAAACTACCTTGGAAGGCTTCCTACAAATGGCTTTATTGGAGAAACCCCCCATAAAAAGGGGTGATGAGAGCATTTCTTCAAAGTCCAAGGTAGTTTCACAATGAAAGTGCTTCCTTCAAATGAGTTTCTTTGGAGAAAACCCCCATGAAGAGGGGTTATGAGAGGTTTTCTTCAAATAGACTACCCTTTTAAATAGCAGTTATAAGGGGATTTTCTATGAGAACCCACTTTATATGTGGGTTTTTTCAAAATCCTTTCCATCCCAGTATCCACCATGCCTAACATCATTGTCATTATTAGATGAAGTCCTCCATCTTTGTGCTAAGATCTATGGATAAACATATAGTTTCTATGAGAAACATGGTTTTAGTGACATACCCTGATATGCTTTTTTTGAAGTAGAAATATGAAAATTTTGTCAAGTTTTGGCTCAAAAAAGGGCCACCCCCCAATGATAGCTATGCCTAGGCCAAGTGGTCTATGTAGATTGCATGGTGGATCATGGATGAGACCTTTGCATTTTGGGTGCTACACTTTTCAAATCGATGGGTCAAACTCAACACATGCTATCCTAAAAACAACATTTGAAGCTGGAGTTGGAAAAGGCCACAAAATCTCATCGCAAGGAATGGCATGCCAAACTTTAGGACAGGGACGAAGAAAGGAAAAGATAGCAAGAGTAAAAACTTAATGAGAAGGAGAAAGTATGGAAAGGACAACAAGATGCACTTCAGTATAGGCAGCATCCCCTTTAGAGGTAGGAGGGGGAAGCACAACACAAGCCATGCAAAACCACCACACAGTCCAACAAGCAAGGCTACAATAGGGGTTGATTGTGCTATAAGAGGCTTGCATGTCTATGGTGTCAAAGCATGAGAAGTCTAAAATGCAGGTTTTTAAATTTTAGACTCAACTTGTAACAACGGAGCAGAGCCATAGGGACTTATCACAACTTTGTGCGAAGCATTCAACACTTGAAGAGTCCCAATTGACTTTGCAGTACGAGCATCTTTCCCTAAAGGTTGAAGTTTCTCTTCTTAGATCCCAGCATTCCCAATTGACTTTGCAGTACAAGCATCTTTCCCTAAAGGTTGAAGTTTCTCTTCTTAGATCCCAGCATGATCACTACAAGTTGGGCTACCATCTCTACAAGTCTAAATATAAGGAGTTATGAATGTTTTGTACACCATTATAGAGGAGGATGATACCCATTTGGGCGATCTGTAGCTTTATCATAGTTTATGAGATGTAGTGGACATGAGCTACTCTTTCACCTTGATCCAATGAGTTTTAGCTTCTAGAAAATCTTTATATATCTTTTTAGTTATGTAATTTCAAATTTTTAACACTTGTATATATGATGGTTTTCTTTTCACCTAGGGTGGTCTTCTTGTTATTTTCATTTATCAATTGTAAGGCCATGATCCATTTCTATTTTCCTCTATCATTTTTCAATTGCAAGGCCAAGAACCATTTTATTTTTCTTTGTAAGGCCACAAGCCAAGGCATGTAACTTCTCCACTACATTGTATTGAACATAAACATGAAGATATACATGTGAACCCCTTAGGGTTAGGGTTTGGGTCACTTTGTGTATTCTTGGTGAGATCTCTTTGTATCATTTGAGAGGTGGACTTGTGCATTTGACTTTATTATTCATGTTAGTGACTCATGTACTTCGACTGACTTGGTGAGCTTGTTTTCCATTTTTAGTGACTTGTGTACTGTGGCTGACTTGGTCATCCTCTTGTCATTTCTATTCCTCTAGCACGTGCATTCAATTATGACCCTTTTGAGTATGAATATTGTTGTTTTCCTTATGTGTGTTCCATTTCCTCTTTTTTCATAGAGTTTTATTCCATCATGTACTGCACCATCAGTAGCACCATAGTCCACTCCATTACCACTGCATAGTTGTACCATCACCACATGATCCACTACACCATAGCATACATACCACCATGCACTCCTGGCACCTCACACTAATGGATATTGGTCTCTAATAACACCTCTAGAAGTGATAGGACTCCCTTGAGAAAATCCCATTTTTTATATCCCATGCTCTTGTTGTGAATTCCTTGTACCTTTCCCAACCCCAACATCACTTGCTTGCCTTATGATCACCCACTATTCTTTAACACTTTATGCTTGCCTCTACCCTAACCCCCTAGCATTTCCTCTTAGCCATTCTTGCCTTGTACACTTTATGCTTGCCTTCCCTTGAGAAAATCCAGTTTCCTAGATCCCATGCTCTTTTTGAGACCTTGTTTCCCAACCTGAACAATAATAGATTTTCCTTGTGATCACCCATTATTCTTTAGAGTTGTATGCCCCCAAACTCCCTAGCATTTACTCTTAGCCAGGGCTTGCATTGTGCACATTATGCTGCCGCCCCTGCACTTTCCTCTCAGCCTCCTAGTCAAGCAAGTCTTAAGCATGCTGCTAGATCAATAAGGTACATTCTTTCATTTGTGCACAAAACTAAGTGTTTTCTCCCTTCACATATAAGCCTCAATTTTAAGATTTAACCACACAATTGAAAGCATTTTTCTTATGTAGTGTGGTGCAATCCTAAATAAACTTTATATGAAGATGGTGACTTTGGTTTCTTAGACCAAGTCTCACCATTGCACATTTAAGCAATTTAGAGCTTTAGTATGTGGTTTCAATTTTCTTATAAAGCTTAAAATACAAAATGGTATCCTAATCATGCCATTTTCCTACTAAGTTGTGAGCCATACGTTAAACCTTAAACCATGTTTGATAGTGTACACTAAGTAATCCTATGGTAGCAACTAGTTGATGCCTCCCTTGATAATGATTCTCTTATAGGGACCACTCTTGACTCAATAATATGCCTAATGGTATGCCATCAATTTTGAATTCCTATTGACAACTTTTGATTCTTAATAAGAGAAGGGGGGTTTATCATGTAGCATTTGTGGTGAAGATGAATGATATAATAGGCCAACTAGCAATGGCAAACAAGTCAATTGATTTAGATTTCCTTAAGGAAACATCCTATACATGCCCATCGAGAATCTATCATTGTTCCACTTGAATCAAATTGTCCCATGGAAGTAATCAAAATTATCTACATGTCCAACTATGATATTGGAACCAAACTTTTTCAAGCTCTAATTTCTAGTCACTTTCATATCCTTGAAATTTTTTATGCACATTGAATAGGGTGGGCAATCAAAATGGCCCACTTTTATATGGGTGCCTTTGTGTAGACAAAATAAGCATTATTGGATTGTGACTTCATGACTCTTCTTTCTATATTTTTAATGTACTTTCAAGGTCTCATGAGCATAGGACGCCCATTGGAAGGGTTGGAAATAAAAAAGGATCATTTTTGTGTGTGTGGGTGCCTTTGTATAGGAAAAACACACATTAGTTGATCATTGCTACATGTCCAAGTATTTTATTATAACTAAACTTTGCACGACTCTTAAAAAATATGCATCTGTGTGCTTCTACCATCATGTCATGTGTCCAATGGGTATGATACTTTGTAGAGGCCTTAACATGAGTAATCTCTATGTGTTTCAAATTTTTATCTAATTTGGATTTCATTTACATGGTGAAACATCATGCACCATGCATACATGCTAAGAAAATATGCATCTGTGTGCTTCGACCATCAAATGTATGTGTATAATGGATATGACACAAGGACTTAATGTGAGAAATATCCATGAGCTTGCAAATTTAACTATGATTTGTATATATTTTTTATAATAAGACATGCATATTTCCTTGTTCTTTAATCATGCACCATGTATAAGTATGGAAAAACTATGCATCAATACTTTTGCATAAAAAAATATGTGTATTTTATTATGCATCATGCAGAAGGGTTAAGAAAATATGCATCAATGTTCTTCTACCACCATGCATATGTGTTCGATGAGTGTGATACTTTGCAAAGGCATTAACATGAGTAATATCCATGCGTAGGCAAAGTTTGATGAGATTGGATATCATTCACATTATCAAACATGTTTATTTTTTGTTTTTTAAATTATGCACCGTGTGTAAGCATTAAGAAAAAATGCATTGGTGTGCTTCTACCATAAAATGTAGGTGTCCAATGGGTATGGTACTTTGCAGGGCTTTAATGTGACTGATATCCATGTCCTTGCAAAGACTTATGTGATTCAAATGTTATTGTCATTGTAAAACATGCATAATTTTTGTATTTGTTATCACGCACCCTCTATAAGTGTTAACAAAAATGTATTAGTTTGCTTCTACCACCATGTATGTGTCTGATAGGTATAATACTTTTTCTAGACATTGATTTGAGTAATATTGATGCTTTCATAGATTCTACCACCATGTGTATGTGGTTGGGTATTATACTTTTATAGAGGCCTTAGTGCAAGTAATATTCATGTGCTCAAAAAGCTTGATGTGATTTAGACATCATTTTCATGGTAAAACATGTGTATTTCTATGGTATTTATCATGCACCACGTGTAAGTGGTAAGAAAATATGCATCAGTGTGTTTCTACCACCATGCATGTGTGCCCAATGGGTATGGTACTTTGCAAAGGCCTTAACATGAGTAATATCCATGTTCTTCCAAAGCTTTATGTGATTCAAATATTACTTGCATCATCAAACATGCATATTTTCAAGTTTTTTGATCATGCACCATGCATAAGAACTAAGAAAATTTACATAGGTGTTGTGCCTCTACCATAAAATGTATGTGTTTAATGGTATAATACTCTATGGGGTCCTTAATGTGATTAATTTCCACGTTCTTGCAAATTTTGATATGACTTGGATGTCTTTTGCATCGTAAAACATGCGTATTTTTGTGCTTTTTAAATGCACAATCATATGCATTAAGTAAATATGCATTGGTGTGCTTCTATAACCATGGCTATGTGTTTGATAGGTATGATATTTTGAAAATGAATTAATTTTGAACAATGTCTAATCCACATCAAGGCTTGCAAGATAATGCAAGTGCCTATAAACAAGAGACATGGAAGGTTTAGTTCAAATTCGATACTGGGATAGGTGGCAGCAATCGACCGATTCTTATTTTTTCTACATGTAGGCACCCACACATATGAAAGGTGGGCAACTTGATTGCTCACCCTTCAAATTGGAGTCCAATGCTAATTAAATATTGCAAACACATGCAAGTGACTAGAAATAAGAGCCATGCAAAGGGTGGTACCAATCTGATACTCGGACATGCGGCTATAATTGATGAATGTGGCAAGTTTAGATTTCATCATGATGTGGCAAGAGGGCCTCCTTTTGATGATTTGGCATCTCACATGTCCTTTTGTGGTGAACTAGAAGGTCCTTCTACATGGACAAGTTGCCCCAACGTGAGACCAAGATCTAGGTAAGTCCTTGAGGGGAATCTCTATCTTGGACCCTCACTTGGGAGTGGGTGTTGCTTTGCTAATGACCTATAAGTCAATCACAGGAAATGCATCTTCTTCTATAGTGTAAAACCAAGCTCAAGGTGATTCCTTGAAAAGAATGTCTAAAAATGAACCTCGCTTCCCTAGATGAAAATCTTGAGGAAGACCAAGAAATATTGCCCGCCTTTGGTAGATTCTTTACTCATTCAACCTCCTAGATTACACACTTCTCTTGACAAGCGGCCATTTGGCTTTAGAGACGATGAGGTGGCTACTAGCTTGTGATCCATCAAATCACACTAAAACAACACGTAATCCGAATCAATAAAAACTCAAATCAAAGAAATGGTCCGTTCATTTACTACATAAAAAAGACAAGGAGCCCTCAAAATAAACCCTTTCACAATTGCAACTCAATTCAAGAACAAAATTATTTTTTGACATCTAAGGACTCTATTGACTGACTAAACTTAAGACTACTACAACATCTTATTCCATGAAGCCTAAACTACAAACCAACTCTCATTGCGCTAGGCAATATCAAATCAGGTCTCATGGACCTTCCAAGCGAAGAAACTCAATGTCGCCTTCATCTTTATGTAGAAGCTAGAACTTGGATTCATGTTGCCAAGTGGCTGCCATGCATAGAGCAACCTCTACAAGCCAACCCTAAGTCACCAATTCCATGAGTCAATCAACAACATTGCCACAAGCCCAACCTCCACCAATGAATCACCAAATGTCACCTCCTCTCACCAATGATTGGTCCATGCAAAAGACCCTTACAAAGATCACATAGCTAACAATCCCCCCTAGATCTGCTGAGCAGGGGTACATATGAAACATTCATAAAAAGTTGTTCATGGTGAGCCTTACACAAAACTAGAAAATAGTGATAGAAAAATTCATAAAAGGGTGTTCATGGTGAGCCTTACACAAAACTAGAAAACAGTGATAGAAAGCTACCCATGCCCCTCAATGGATCACCACCCACATAGGGCAGGATGACAAATATGTGGATTACCCATGTAGGCACAACCCAATAAAAATAAAGCTCAAAACAAACATTTCTTAGAAAGCCAACCATCTTCTTACACACGATCTTCTTCCACTACCAGTCCAATGAACTCTTTTGTTGGAGGGGTCTCCTCAGCTCTACATATGCCTTTTCTTTCTTGGACTGTGAATCATATGCATTCTTGTAACAATGACGCTCATCATGACCATCTTTCCCATAGTACAGACATTTCATTGGCTCTTTCCCTTTGCTATAGTCCTTCTTTTTTTGTCTTTTGTTGATGAATGCCATATGTGCAGGTTCCCCAACTAATGGCATTAAATTCATCCTCCTCACCTCACACAGTAGAGGTGCAACAACATCAATAAACTCAATCTCATCTAAACTAACCCATAAGATTTTTACTAGAGTTGGATATCTCTGAGAGATAGTGGAGAGAAGTACTGCTTTTGAATCCTCATCATCCAGCTTAGATCCAAAATGCAAACAATTGCTTCAAGAGAGATTATAATCAGTTTAAATAGGTGCCCAAACTCTTAGCCTCACCATTTGAAATCTAAACTAAGGAAAGACTTGGAATGCTTCATTTTTGCACCAAACAAGGTCTCTAAAGTTGTCCAGTTGTCTGAAGCATTCTTTGACACCTAAAGGGTTGGAAAATTATGGTCCCAAGGCTTTAGCTAAGACGCCGATCACTTTTCATTCTCTAATTCCACAAAGACAGTTTGTCGGGATTGTTGTCCTTGGGTGCCTGCCAAAAGGCTCCAAAGGTCTTTTTGCATGAGGTCTAGCTTTGTTGATAGCTACCACGCCACAAAGTTTCATCCATCAAACCTCAGAACTAAACTCTCCCCCGACTTATCCTTCTTCTAGGGATCTATGCTTATGCTCGAAATATCTGTTTGTGGACGACTACATGGAAAATTATTTCCGATCTCCATTGCTTCTTCTTTTCTTAGTATTGCATCCAACCCTCTATATACTCCCAATGCAAGTTTTACCACTCCTATCTATATGCCTTATCCCTTCCCCCCTTGTTTGTGCACTTTCCCTTTTCTCCCATGGCCCCTTACCTCCCTTGCACCCCCTTCTCCACCCTTACATGCAAGTTTGAAACCCCCACCCACACTTGTGCACATGTCCCTCCCACCCCCGTTATACAACCACCCCCCAACCTTATGCACATGTCCTCTCCTTGTGTGCATGCCTCCCCCCTACCCTCAAGGGAGCTTACATGTTCCCCCATCCTGCCTTATGCACATGTGCCCTTGCTCCCACCCACTCACGTGTGCATGTGTGACCCCCCGACTTCCCTGCCCCTCCCCATTACTACCCCCTTGTAGGCATGTGGAATACTTGATTGCCCCTTGCATGTATACATGTGCACCCCCCCACCTTGCATGCATGCACAAACCCCTGCTTGCCCCGTCCTTGTGCACATGTTCCCCCTACATCCCCTTTCATGGCCCTCCCCTTCTATATAGGCCCTTCCCTTTTCTCTCATGCCCCTCCCCACTTGTGTCCCCCCCCCGGTCCGTTTTATCACCCACCCTTACATGTATGTGCAACCCCCTGATATCCATTGTGCACATGTCCCCCCTCGCCCCCCTTGTGCACCACCCCCCATTGCGCCCACCTCCCACTCATGCTTGCATGCATGCACAAACCCCCGCCCCCCCCACCCTTGCCCCCTCTTGCACATAGTCCCCCCTAAACCCCCCTTGCAGTGCATCTGCAATCCCCTCCTTCCCTTTGCTCCCATGCTGCCCCCATCCTCCTTATGTGCATGCACACCCCCTTACCTCTTGCCCCCACCCCCACCTGCCCTTGTGTGCATGTACAACCCCCCCCCATCCAAACTACCATGGACCCCCACATTTGCATGCATATGCCAAGCGCCAACCCTCCCACCCTTGTGCGAATGTCCCCCTTGCCCCACTCTCTATTCCCATACCTGCTGACCCTCCCCCTTTGCTACCATGCTTGTGTACCACCGCCCATGCCCCACTCCACACGTGTGCACATGCGCAACCCCCCCTTTGTACCCATGTGTTGGAAAAGTTATTGACAAAATCTTATGTTTGATTTTCAATCACACTATCAAAAGGGATAACACACCTTTCCTCATCCAAACAAGGACCCTCGGCAATCATTGAGATAATCATAGTCATCCATGTCAATAGATATTGTCGACTTTATAGGATTACTATGCCTTCTAATAGTGAACAACCCTTAGTTATCAAGTAAATTCCAATCTACAAGTTTCCTTTTCAACAGTTCAACAATATTGTAATACTAATATATTTGGTGTTGCAATTTGAACCTTTGTTTCATCTTTTGCTTGTGTAATTCGATGTACCCATGTTGAAGCACTGAAAGAACAAGAAACAAGCAAACACATAGGTTCATTTTAGATCAATCAATCATACAAAGACACATAAAGTAAAAATGCTAAAATACTTAGGACTTTCACAAGCTGTTTGCTTTTTTTTGGTAATGTTAATACTGCTTGTATCAAGTATACAAAGAGAAGGATAAGAGAATGTTTAAGTCTATATCTTGCTTCAATCCATCCTACCTTACTTATAGACACAAGTTCCTTTGTGAACATGACCATACACACACTCTCTATGTTTGAACCTACATATTTATATGCTCACTTGCATGCATGTGATTTTCCAATCACCACACAACTGGTGACGCTTTGACTACATTGTAAGATATCACCCTCCAATGAATATTGACCTAAAAGAATGACATACTTATGCTTTAAAAAATATATCAATGTGATGTCAATTCAGAATTATTTTGAAGCAACTACTTCAATGGCTCAGTATTTGCTTTCGACTCATCCCCCTTAGAATGAATTAAATCTAGCTACACATAAAGAGGTCATTGGGCATTGCCTTTTTATTGTAGCTCCTCCCCCAGCATTTCCACCCTCTTTCTTTTGATTTATAGCATTGCATCAACAACTTGACACTAGCTAGATGGTGATGACATGAGCATTGAGATTTTGACATAGTGTCCCTTTGTAGCTTCTCCACTATGCTCAAGGATGCTTCTCACAACGTGGCCATTTGCAACTTGAGTGCCCTTGGTCTTTGTCCTTTGAGAATTTTATCCCATTTCAAAGCTACTCCTCAAACGGTTCATGTGTTCTCCTACATAAAAATGTCAGTCTCCAACGCCATGCTATATTTGAATCAAATGGAATAGAAATCATAGAAGCTCACTTATCTTAAATACGAGATCGATTACATGATCATGGCCATCTACAAGCCTCCCAATATCAACACACAATCGCTTCTCACTCTCCTCTACCACGTGAAAGAAAGAATAAAAATCCTCATGGGTGATTTCCAACATGGACATGCACAAACAAAATTCAGCAACATCAAAACTCCTCACTTTAGGACAAATACAAATTCACATTGAAGTTCCCACAACAATGTATGGAAGCGTCCTTGATCACATTTGGACAAACATTCCCAAAGGCAAAGCCATTACACGAACCTCTTATGCGTACTGGACGGACCACTCTGTTTCTTGCATATAAAATTTAAAAACAAGAGCTAACATATCTATCTCTTGAGGGTCCATATGGCTTTGCCACCTTGTTTTTTTAACCCAAATTCTTGCATCTCATTTCTTCATTTTTGTTGGTCAGTAGAACTGATTTGAGCTAGTGCGACTATGGCGGATCCTCAGACTGATGTTGCCTTGCCCGACGTATTTTTAACCGCTGAAGAAGGAAAGGAGGAAAGTATCTCAGCTGCAGAAGACCACGATCTGGGAAAACCCAGTAGCTCAGCAGATATGCTTCCTCCCCAGGTCGGGGACATCCGGCATTTCGATGAGAACGGCGTTCCCCCTGGTGGGAGAGATAAGCGCGGCCTTAGCCGTGTGGATACAGATGACGCTTATGTAACCCGAGACGATCTCGAACCTTTCGAACGAGCAGACCATTCAGAGGAGTACGACCCAGCTGAACCTTTGGTCATAGAAGACCTTATGCGGAAGGATGATTTAGTCCCTGGCGTGGAGGTACCGGAAGGCGTCGAACCAGGCGTGTTGGATTTCATGAAGAGGGACCCCGAAGAGGACGCTGGAACGGAGGAGGATCAGATGGATTTCGCCCGAGAATTGGAGGCTTTCTTCACGGAGAGGAAGATGGAATACAAGCATCCCAAATTTTATGGGCAGAATTTGAATTGCTTGCAGTAAGTTTGGTGCACCACTTTAAACTTCCGAAACTATAAGTTTGTGCGTCATACATTGAACTTCTGAGACTGTTTCGCACGCAGCATCGCAGAGGGTTTTACAAGCCCTTTTACCACGTGCTAAGGACGAAGTCCCCAAGCTCTTTTGTCCTAGATTTGATCTTTGTAGAGGTAATATTGTATCCATCGGAAATATGGTTCGACCGTGAGATTTTTAAACAGCAGAGTTCTGTTTGTGTTTTGCGATGCAGACTATGGAGGACTGTTGTCCGGCTAGGCGGTTATAAATCGGTAAGTTTTTAAAACTAAATCTTTGTTAATCTGCATCAATTCAAACGCTCATGGACTGCCATAACCTATTTTCGAAGGCAAGAAACTCAGCGCCTGGACTGGTGTAGGATGGAATTCGCATGGTTTGTATTTCCATGCGAATCCCTTTAAAGAACTGGAGTAGAGTAGAATGGACCACACTTTGGCCCTTTGCAACCAAGTAGGCCAGTGTGATCGAGCTAAGACCCTAAGGCCACCGAGCGGGAAGGAGCTAGTACAAATGCTAAAGTTGTGGAGTACCAAAAGTCCCACTTCAGCCTCTTGTCCTTGTGTCCCTTGCCCCCGGTGCCAACGTCCCTTTCCATTCTTGCAGCCCCATCCAGGGGTGGGCTAGGGCCATTCCTTGCAGCCTCCCTTTCTTTGGCTTTCTTCGAGTTTTGGAGAGTTGAGCCGTGGAACTACATGCATGTTTGTCGCAGCTGCCCCCATAGTCTAGAGGTCTCAGTCATTTGTGTTTGGCCCGTGAAAGGGGGTGTGCTGAGGCAGCAAAGTCAAGTGGGCTCAGGTTTCCTTTCCACAATAGCAAGAGACAAGGTGTGGTCCCAACAAACTTCGATTGGATTTTTAGGTAGTTGATGCTGTCACTCATGGGACGATCTTTTTTGAGGGGCGATACATGCCATGTGGATTAGGTATGCCCAGCCTCTTCGGATGGTGGGACCACATGTTCGGTGCGGCATTAGTGGTGTCTCTTTCAAAGCGATGGACGGATTGGGGCTGTTCAAAGCATTCATTGCAGACTTCATCTACATGAGTTGGACAGCAATGATTTTGGACGTGCATAGCTTTCGTGATTGTGGCACGTGCATGTTAGTAGCCATAGATAAGAGTTGCAACGAGCCCTTGATGGGCGTTCGATGGATGTGTTGATGCTACAGGAGCATATGTTCTAAGCAATGAATAACACTAACGTAGCCACTTGCTTCTCGATCATGGTTTTGAGATTTGGTCATTGGTGGTAGGCCGTCGCAGAGGAGTTTTATTGGGTAGGCCTCGGCGTAAGAGGTCTTTGATTAGGGAGAGCCGATAGGGGTCCAGGCAATGTGGATGTGCATTCTGTTGGGGGATCTCTCGTCTCGGGATCCTCGGTGTTTACGCATCTACATACCGCCAGTAGAGGCCCCCCCTATTCGGTCGAGATGCATGGAGGGAGCTTAAGTTCACCCGACTCTCAAGCAGCCTTCTTTTCTCCTTTGGCTAGCGATGCTGTTATTGTCAAAAGGAGGACTTGATAAGTGATGTTTCTCATGCATATACCAAACACATTGAGATTCACTATCATTATGTCACAGACAGGCCTCATGCACGAGAGATCACATTGCCCTATTAGGATACACATGACAATGTTGCTGATCTATTCCCCAAGGCACTATCCAAATAAAAGTTTGAAGCTTTCGCAAAGCTTTAGGCTTATTTCCTTTGATGATTTATCCATTTATTCACACTGTCACAACAAGCGGGATATTAGAGTATGAGTAGTGTGTATGAGCACACCCTTGGGACACTTTTCCACTCCAATCAGGAGGCTTTTCCCCCTAGGGTTGGTATTAGGATTAGCTTCTTTTGTAGAGGATATATTTCTCAATGTCATAGTTACCACACGTTTCCATACATGGATTTTGGAACGTGTTTGTGTAATCATTTGGAATTTTTTCTAGAAGTCTTCCAAATCATTTTTCATGTGCCTATGCTATAAAAAGTTATATGCCTACTATAAACACACATGCTTGGGTCCTAAACTACATGATTTCGTGCACTAATGGCACTGGGAAAACTCAGGTACATAGAATAAAACATTTCAGGAGTGAGACATTAGGGCTCTTTAGAAACTCAGTATAGCTGCTTATGCTTGGGCATTGATGACGACATAAGCATTTGCTTCGCTTGCTAACACTGTGTACCTTCAGTTTTTCAAAAAATTTGTTAGCTCATTTCCGTTTAGATCAACAAAAATCTGAATTTGTACGATTGGATTATTCTTATCTTACAAAGGGGTGTGTGTGTGTAACGATAAACTAGAAAGCTAGTTGCAACTATGAATTCACATTAATATTTGTGAGAGTGCAGCAGAAACTGAACAAAAGAGAGAGCACACACTGCAAGAACTGAACTGCATAGAGAGAGAGAGAGAGAGAGAGAGAGAGAGAGAGAGAGAGAGATTAGCGTCTTCAGAAAGCCTCATGGGCTTATGGGACAAAGTACAAAGTACAAAACAAAATCCTTACATCATCTGGATAAACCAGAGAAGGTCGAGGAGTGCACATGGCAACTCAGCTCGAGCTTATTTTAACACACATCTAAGTTGTAGTTCTATATCAAAATGGCCTGCATTACATCAGTTTAAGACTAAGGGTCTTTAGATTTAGATTTGAAATCTCGAATTAATGCTATTCCGTCTCGGTTGATTGCCCATTTTCCAGCTTTTCGTGCATCCTTGGCTTTAGTGAGCTCACTATTCCTTTGTTTGAGTTAGAGTCGGGGTGAGCTCCTTAGATATCCATATCTTCGCACCCTTCAACTTATTTGTCTGTCGGAGGATATTGACTCTCTCTGTCCTTTTATTGAAGTAAACTTGCACTTGTGTTCCCTTTCGAGCGATGTAGCTAATATGGGTTTCATCCCATTCAATTTGTGGTATATTCTTCTTGAGGCATATTATCTTCTCATCTTCGGTGAAATCTACATCCTCACTAGAGCAGCCAAAGCAATCCTTGGGCAGCCCCCCAATGCGTAATATTTTCTTGTTATTTACTACTGCTTCCTGCTCTCCTGCATAGAGATCTGCTCTATTAATTTTATTGCTGGCCACAATAGCCATCTCCTCCTTGGCTGAGCTAACTTGAGTATCGATCATCTCTTTGACCGTAGAAACAAGTGTTGGTGTTGGCGGAGAGGTGCTGCATTTTTCCATGACCTCTGCAATGATCTCCTGCTTGTCCTTACTCTCCATCTCCTTCACTTTTCTTCCAAGAGCTGCAACCATAAGCCTGAGCTCTCTAACTTCTTGCTGTAGGTAGTAAATTTGTTCCTGTGGATCTGATCCAATCTTTCTTTTGAATGTCAACGCATAGGGACTAGATGTGGCTGCAACGCAGGAGTACGAAGGCTTACTGGTCGGGGTAGAGGCAAACAACTTAGTCTTGGGAAACTCCATATTGGCCTGCATAAGTCTGAGAAACCCCCTTGTTGAAGCTAACCCCTAAGCTGGGCTAGGGGTTCAGCCCAGCCTAGGGTTGTGGGAAAGAGGGCGACGTTGCTGGCGATGTCCTCGTCGAAAGGCAGTACGGGCTGTACGGAGGTACGGGGCCTTGTACGGCGTTATGGCAAAGGCAAGGTGCTGACGACTGTTGTACGGGGAGGTACGGAAGAGGTACAGGCCTGTACAGGAGAGGTATGGTCGACGGGAGAGGTACGGCTGATGGGAGAGGTACAGCTTGTATAGGAGAGGTACGGCCGAAGAGAGAGAGAGAGAGAGAGAGAGAGAGAGAGAGAGAGTGCAAGGGATCATAGGAAAAGGCCCACAACTGCCACAATGACATGAATACAATGGTGGAAGGAGGGCCTATAAATAGTCTTGGCCCCCTCCAATCGATCAGCTACATATGGCCAACCATGCTGCGACCTGATCCTCTAGTTCACCCTCTAATTCTCCCTCTTCTTCCCCAATGCCATGATCTCCACCTTCCTCCATTACAATGTCATTATTGTCACATTCGTCCTGGCCCATATCGTCATCCTCATCGTCTTCCCTCACTCCTTCCCTACAGATGATACATCAAGAGGTGCTAAAGTCTAACAATATTATCCTACGGCGTACATAATACATGATACTATCATAATTCTTGGGTACACTTGCACATGAGAAGGTTCAAAGCTTGAAAGAGCTTTAGTAAAAAATAAATATAGACTCAGAAGAATCAACTTTCAAGCATGAGTCATAACAACTTACATACTATACGCAAAATTCCAATGCTCAAGGCTAAAGCCATGAGTCATGGCTTACTAAAGTTTTAAGTTATAAATACCAAGTTCACACATTTATGAAAATGTTAAACAATAGTTTCAGATCCTAACATACATATGGCATGAGGACTATGTAACCGGCCTTTGATCAATAAAGGGCAGTGTAACTGACTCTATTATCTCACAAATCTGAAATACAGCCAACTTGAAACATTGCCATTGCCCACAAACAAAACTTAGAGCATATAACTTCACTGCATAGCATCATTGAATCATTTAAGACAAGGGAGGCTAGAATGCCCCTACTCAAAAGCATGAAGAGTGACACCTGTTGGCCCCAACACTTGGCGCCCCTTGCGGTATTTATTTAATTACTGGTTAGCTCAAATACAAAGGGACTCCCTTCAAGAGGTCACCTGCAGGTGCAACCCAGTACAATGCCAACCCGTGGCTGTGCTAGTGACCAACTCCCAGTGCTATTCTCTTGGTTCCTTTCAATAGTCATGCATAACACCAGTAGAACAACCTGACAGCATGCCAAGCAATGCATTCACATATATCCAAGCCATTACTGATAGCCACTGCACCCTCAGGAAGAGAGTATCACAACCGGTGCCCCAATTTTCTCCGGGGCCAATGGCAAGGCATCCAACCTTGCAGAATCTCAGTAAGAATGACAGTAGCATAGAGTAGAAAGAGAAGATAAGAATCAAGCCAACAGAAAGAGCCTGTTTCAGCTCAGAACAGCCCTAGAAGCTGGTTGAATAATAGACAGCAGACTCTGGTAGGAGGGAGCTGCCTATGAGTGGCTTCCAGCACCAGAAGGTAGGGTTCAGCAAGCTGAAACAGATCCGCCATGATTGCGACCACCAGAATCGATATTCCAGCCCACTAGCACCTTTGTTTTCAATGCGCCTTGCACCAAGCAGGAGCAGGAAGACTTTTGTCATGAAGAAAGTCGAGAAAAACTCCAGAGATGGCCCAGAATGGAGGCGTCCAAGTCCAAGAAGCATGCCAACAACAAAGAGCACCAAGGGGAGGAGAATTGTTGCGAAGAAAGCTCAAAAAACGACTTCAGCCAGCAAGAGGGAGGCTGCAAAAATCTGCCATCCTCAGAATGAGGCTGCTCCGGTAGGGGAGAAGACTCAAAACTGCAAGGAAGGGAAAGGAAGGGCTCCAGGGCCTTCCAGGGGCTTTCAGGGGTGACACAAGGCAAGCGGAGAGGCCACACATAGACACATGTACAAAATGAGGCGTGGGATTTTAGTGCCCCTAGGGGAGTCAGATGGCACACCATGACTCTAATGCTTGGGAACCAATGACCCTAGTTTGTAGGATCTCAGGGGGTCAATTTTTATAAAATGACCCCACTGAACCAAACCAATGACCTTAGAAATTGAAACCACTCTAATAGCACTAGGAGTTGCACTTATTGCACATGAAATCATAGGTACCTTTTGGGCATTAACTAAGGCCCTTAGCCTGGTACCCTAGGCTAAATTCAGTGATAGGTAGTTTGGACACTTCAGCATCACCACTACGTGACTTTCCAAGGCAGCACGGGACCAGTTGATGGAGTGCAAGGGTAGTACAGATGATTGTGATAGCTTCTCTAGACGATTTGAAGTACGATAGGACTCCTTTTGCACAAAGTACAACAGCCAAAAAGCGGCATTTCAAAAAGCCACTTGTTTGAAAACGTTAATAAGAAACGATTTAAAATTTAAAAAACGTGTTTCATTGCAACCTCATTTTGGTCATTCTTTGTAACACAACTCCTGTATTCTCAATACATCTCCACAATTGGTGTTCTCCGCTCAGCCCATTCCCAACATCGGTTCCCGACCCTTCAAAGCTGTGCATGCATCTGTGGGCTCTTCTTGGGAGATACTTGCAAGTATTGCAACGTGGCGTATAGAGAGCTAGACACACAGAAGCATTGAATGGATCCTAAGTCCACCATTCTTTTACTTTGGCCACTTTATGGACGGACACTATACATACATTGATGGCGATTTGGGAGACCATGCAAGGGTCCTCTTTGGCAACGTCCGCTAGAAGGGCTATGTTTTCTAGAGAATGGGCGGGCTCGCCCTTCTTCTCTAAGACTACTACAAGGTTGAGATGGCATTTTCAGCCTCAACCTTGGTTGTTTCCTACCTCTTTCTAAGGAGCGTGCTCTCATGGGTTGTGTTCATACTTAATAGAAGTCTTTTTTCTGCCCAAACAAAAAAAATCGGTTCCTCTTTTGGTATGAAATGGTGTCCTATGTTGCTTGCCATACACACACCCTTAGCATAATTCCCATTTGCCAATCCTAGTTAAACCATGAACCAGATTGTTCTTTGTTATGAGCTGTAATGATTAGTCAGCTATCTGAGCCTTGGATGACATAAATTTGCTTAGCTGTGAGCAATTAAGCATACTCTACTAGCCAAAAAATATACCATCTCTTACACAATGGGCAAGAGTGATGATACCGCAAATCTCTCTCTCTATGAACCAGATGTACGATAATTCATAAGATCCATCAAATGTTATTAGTAGTATCAATTCAACCATGTGTTTGGGAATGAAGCTTATAAGAAGACTTTCACGTTGTGCGAAGCTTGCAAAGAATGCCTTCTAGGAATTCCTAGGAGTAGGCTTCTAAGTTTTGGTCCCACTGGAACACTAGTGCCTTATGCAATTCATTATAATACCTCGTGGTGGTGATGTGATGCCATGCTAAAGGTGACAGAAACTATACTGAAGATAGCATACATGTTGATAAGCCATGGTAAGAGCTCCAAACTGTGAATAACCATGCGTGCAGGATTTGTAGAAGATAACTGGCCCGGTGTGATGTCCTGTCACAAGAACTCACACAAACAAAACTCACACGTGTGGTCAATAGACATGAGATCATAATAAATGTAAACACAATATCCATTAACAATCCAAAATGTTGCATTCCTTCCGTCGCCAAAGCAGTTGTCCTCAACTGACAACAACTAGGCGGGGGTACTTAACTTCATAGTAGCAAGCAGACGTTTGCATACTGCAAATGTTTGTATCAGAGGGGTGGTTCAAAAAGCGTGGACCCTATAAAATACGTGCTATTTTCCCTGGCTGCTGGTTTTCCCAGAAGTAGCACTTCAGAAATACACTTGCTATTTATCTAACTACCTCCTATTTTGCTGCTGTTATATACCTGCTGTTTTTTGCAGAAATAACACATCTACCAGAAATGCTATTCAAATACATGCACATCAGCAATACATATCAGAAATACTACTTCAGAAATATACCAGAAATACTACTTCAGATTTACCTGTGCTATTTATGTAACTACCTGCTAGTTTGCTGTTGTTAAATACCTGCTGGTTTTTCTCAGATATTACACCTCAGAAATATACCAGAAATGCTATCCAAATGCATCCACATCAGCAATTCTATCAGAAACACTACATCAGAAATATACCAGAAATACTACCTCTCTAGTCTAGCCAATGAAGCGTACCCTCTACCCAAGTGGGCTTGCATTGCGGGTCTCATAGTGAAGATGGGTCTGGAGAAGACAACCACAAGATACGTGTATGATGAAACTATCTCAACAGGTGACCCATCAAACGTGAACTGGTGGAGCATCGTCATCGACGTGTTGGCATTGGGCCGAGGTGTGTCGGTGAGAGGGGGTGTTGGAAAGGTCACCTCCCCATTGTAAGCCCCCATATGAGGAGAGCATGGGGGGGGATGAACCTGGGTCTTGAGAGACTGACACATGGGCATGGTTATGTCTGCCATGAATCAAAGAGAAAATAAAAGAGATGTACCTGGAGGGACCATAATGGCTGTAACAGACGGAGCTGAAAGCCAGGAGAAAGAGATGCACAGAACATGGATCTGGCCTGGAAGAGGAAGATCTGGAGCAGCAAACATGGCAAGGACTTCCCAGGGAAGTAGCGCCTGTGTGGCAAGCCAAAAGACGGAGTTTGTGGGCAGGAAGGCGACCTGCAACAGAGCCAGAATATGGCGCAATGGAAGAGGCAGATCTGGAGCAGCAAACATGGCAAGGACTTCCCAGGGAAGTAGCGCCTGTGTGGCAAGCCAAAAGACGGAGTTTGTGGGCAGGAAGGCAACCTGCAACAGAGCCAGAATATTGGCGCAATGATGACGGGACAAACCAGTGGACAAGTGCCCTGTGTAAGTGGGCTGGTTGGGCTGGGAATAGCCAGCCAACCAGACCTATTGATAGGCTTGGTACTAGGCCAGGCCATGCCTAGAAGTGTGGGCCAAAGGCTCTAGAAATGAGAGCCCCCAAGGGGCATTTATAGAGCAGACCAGGTTAGTCGGATTGTTTGGGTCGGTCAGAGGCAGCCTGACTGGTCGGCTATTTTGAGCAGGCCTTGGGCCTATAAAAGGAGAGGCCCTGGGCCTCATAATTCATCCAACAAGTCAGCCATCAGAGGAGCAGCAGGAGCAGCTGTACTCACACCCTCAGGCCTACAGCCAGGAGGCAGAGGAGACTAGGAGTTGCTGTAGACTAAGTTCATCAAGGGCTGGACCTTGGCTGTCTTCTAGGGCAGCAAGGTGTTGTGATCTGGACGGAGAGTCTACATACGTTCAAGTTGGAGCACGCGGGCTCAAGTCTAGAGATATCTGGCAGATAGTAGAAGTACCTTGTGGTAAGATCAAAGGACCACACGCTGGTGGGACTTTGGATCTCTCTCTCTCTCTCTTGTTGTGTCCATAGTTTTGGACGGAAATATATTGTTTTGTTAGCTTCTATATCTGGGTGGATCATCGTCTATTGATGAGTCTGCACATCTATGTGATGCACATTAAGTAAAGAAGTTTGTGATTCCACACCTCACACACACTGTGTGAGATCTTGGGCTATTCTATTAGTCTTCTGCTGTGCGTACCCTTTGTTGGTTGATTTCTAATAGGCTTTGCTTCCAGGCCCATGGCCTCTTTGGCACGGCCAATGCTAAGGCAGTGCAGCCTATAACCATGGTATCTGCCTCTTGCATGGGTGCATGTCCCTGCTCATACTGTATCCACGCTGCATTTGCTTGACTAGTCTCTGTCTTCATGCATATTTCCTTTGCTGAAGTGGGTGTGAATGGACATGCAATTACTCCAACCCCAGAAATAACCAAGATGTGCGCTCCAATCCTCTTAGCACCACCTTGTAATTCATGTGGGCAATAGATGCACTTGCATAGTGCCATTCCTAAGCCAATGACTTTCAAAACCTGCACATGGCTCCACTCCATGCCCCTTGATCTGCCCATTGCAAAAATAAACCTGCAAATCTCAAAGTAGAAACAACGCTTAAGGTGCGAGTAGGCACTCACTCTTTTCCCACAAATTTACACCAAGATCTTAACATGGGGGAAGAGAGTGGACACCTTCTTGCCAAACATGTGTCACGCATGGATCGCTATTTGGTCTCCGCCAGATATCATTACTGCCACTACACGCCAACTTAACTGCAACATTCATTCTCGTACTATTCTCTTAAATCGGCTCGCCTTTGATAGGAGATGACTTAATGTGATGGAAGTTCTCCCTGTCACCGGTTTATGGGGCATTTAACGCACGCTAGGCTTGGTCTACTGGTTCACTAAACCTCCTCTGCATCACTTCCTCGGGTCTTGCCCCCCCCCTCCCACTTCCTTGCTACCAAGTCGTCTCTCGCTTGTTTGGCTCTTGCTACCTCGCTTTTGAGTCATCTCCCGCGGGTAGTTTGGGCTCAATAAATTATGAGATGTATGACAGAGGGGAAAAATGCATCTATTAAAAGGGCTATGAAAAGAAGTGATTGATAAGCAATACAAACCTTGTTAGTGAAACAGGGAGGGTAGTTTACATCCTTCTGGACGCTTACAATTGCTACCAATTTCTTAGGGTCTATTAGAATGGATTTCGTACCTGGGTTACCTTCTACAATCAATGGATGGAACTTTATATAACCATTTAAACTGCTTCCAAAAGTTGTAGAATAGTTTATGGAACATGATTTCAGGTTGCACGGGGTCTTAAATGAAATTGTTAGTGATAGAGATGCAAAATTCATGAGCAGTTTTTGGAAGAAACCTTTTCTCTAGGGGGAGCCTTATTGGCTCCTATTACAGCTTACATCTTACCATGGATGCGTCAATAGGTTAATGGATCTTAGAAGAAGAGTATCTCAGGTACTTTGCTTTGAGACACACAAATTCCAGGATAAGTGGCTTAAGTTTGCAGAGTAGTTTTATAGTTCTATCTACAGGCATGAGTCTCTTTTGAGCTCGTAGGACACTTGACAAGCAGATTGCAAACCAAAGTGTGTAGGAGGAGTTGGAGATGACAGAATACCAGAAGGATTTTGGATGAAAAGCCGGGGCTTTATATTACTATTTTAGCAGAGATACCGGTATGGATGAAAGTGTGGAAGTGGACGGATAGAATGTGTATCATAAAGGATTCTGGTATTCAAAGATCTTATATTTCAGAACAATATGCGGGTGGGTACTATTGTTGAGAATCAGCATCTCCAGGAGTGGCCAGCCGACCAGCCCCCATGCAGCAAGGGGGGCCAGAGGGGGTAGGCTGGCCGACCAGCTGGTCGGCCCAGTTGGCCTGACCGACCAGGCTGGTCGGTCCAGCCAGACTGGCCGACTTCCCCCTTGGCCTGCCCTATAAAAGGGCCTCCTTCCCTTCACTTCCTATCACTTCTTCCAGCAGCTCCTCAAGGCTCTTGTCTCAGCCTGCTCCTGGCCATCTTCACCGGAGCCTCCCTTCAGCTGTTCTGTTGGCTGCCCACGCTCCCTCTGCAGATCTTCTGGTGCAGCCCCTCCAGCCTTCTTGCTCCAGGCTCCTCCTGCCTCCTCGTTGCAGGCCCCTCCAGCCTTCTTGCTCCAGGCTTCTCCTGCCTCCTCGCTGCAGGCTCATCCAGCCTCCGTGCTCCACGCTCCTTCAGCCTCCTCGCTTCAGGCTCCTTCAGCCTCCTCGTTCCTAGGCTCCAGCCTCCTCGCCTCAGGCTTCTGCCTCCTCGCTCCAGGCTCATCCAGGCTCCTCGTTCCAGGCTCCTCCAGCCTCCGTGCTCTCAGGCTCCAGCCTCCTTGTGCCCAGATCCTCTGCTCCAGTTCAGCCCCTTCTGCAGCTCCTGTTTCTCATCCTGTTCAGGACTCCTTGTATTACAGTTGCTGCCCTGGTTTATGGGCTAAGTTACAGCAGATCTGTTTGTGGCACATCTTGTTGTCTCTAGTATTCTCTGTGTGATTCTGTAGCTTCAGTTTGCTTACATCTTCTGCTGCCACTCTTGACATGGTATCAGAGCACTAGGTGCTCCCCATCCTCTTGGTTACTGAAGCATCCACCAACACCTAGATGATTTCTTCTATGCATCTCTCTTGCTGGTCGGCAGCCTATGTTCCTCCTGCCTCTGTGATCAGCCCGTTGCCTTCTCCTCCTGCCCCGAGATCGGCACCTTGGTCACTTCTCCCTCTGGTTGGCATCACTGCAGGCTCCTAGTTTGCTGGTCGGCATCTTCCTAGGCACATGTCTTGTTGGTCGGCAGTACCTCTTGTGCACCAATTTTGGTTGGCATCCATCCTACCCCGAAGCCAGGCACCAGTCGGCATCTTGAAAATTGGTTTTGTGAATTTATTTTGAAATTTTGCTCCCAAGTCGGCATCTTGAAAATTGGTTTTGTGAATTTATTTTGAAATTTTGCTCCCAGTACCCCGGACTATCAATAGCAGCCTACTGCTTCATCAAGAGCCTCTCCCCCCCTTCCTTCATCGCACATCGGGTCGGCTCCCGTCTTCACCCGTACGACTTTATTCAGGGGTTTCTGGCAGAACTTATTGGCTCTTGATCTTTGGGTTCGATTGTTCTCTGTTTGGTATTGAAACACATGGGGGGCCTCAGCCACTCAAGAAATCATCAGTCCTGTCTAAAAAGTACGGATCTCCACACCCAGATACAGATCCCAATCCTTCCCCACTTCTCCGAAACTCAGAAGTTTGATGGTACTAACTATGACACCTGGAAGGATAACATCGTCGCAGTTTCAGAGGGGGACAGACATCCTCTTCTCCATTTACTCTCTCGTACAGGTTCTCATCTACCGGATTCTCTTCACCGACAAACCTTCCTCATTTGCACTACACTCCGAGTCTTGGATTGTTTCTTCACATGGCCCCAACCGGAAACATACTCTCGAGGGGGACTCTCCCGTTCACCATCCTTCAACAGTCCGGCTCGTCATCGACAGTACCAGCTTCTTGCGGACTCACCCAGCTCCCTGCTTCTTCTCTGGCTACTTAACACTCGACCGGATCTCGGCTTTTCTGTCGGCACCCTCAGTACCTTTATGCAAACCCCTTCGCTTTCTCATTGGCAAGCTGCTCGACGTCTCCTCCGCCATCTTCAGGGGACCTCTACTTTCGGGCTCTTATATACTGCCGGTGGTTCCTCTCCTTCCCCGCTCACTCTCCGAGGTTGGAGTGACTCCGATTGGGCTGGCGACCCCAATTCTCGCCGCTCTACCATGGGCTATGTTTTCTTCTTTGGCTCTGCGGCTATCTCCTGGTCCAGTAAACGCCAACCCACGGTCGCCCTATCTTCCACCGAGGCTGAGTATCGGGCTATGTGTAGTGCCACCTGTGAGGCTGTGTGGCTTCGGCGCCTTCTTCTCGATTGTGGTTTTCAGCAATCCACTTCCACACTTTTTTTGTGACAATCAAAGCTGTATTGCCCTTGCCCGCAATCCGGTTTTTCATGCTCGGACAAAACACATTGAAATTCAGTACATCTACACGCGAGAGAAGGTTCTTGACGGTACCATTGTGCTCCTATTCAGCACCACTTCCGACAACGTCGCCGACATATTTACCAAATCTGTTTCTCCTCCCCTTCTCCAACGTCATACCAGCTCTCTGGGTCTTGTGCCACACCCTGGAGCTGAGAGGGGGTGTTGAGAATCAGCATCTCCAGGAGTGGCCAGCCGACCAGCCCCCATGCAGCAAGGGGGGCCAGAGGGGGTAGGCTGGCCGACCAGGCTGGTCGGCCCAGTTGGCCTGACCGACCAGGCTGGTCGGTCCAGCCAGACTGGCCGACTTCCCCCTTGGCCTGCCCTATAAAAGGGCCTCCTTCCCTTCACTTCCTATCACTTCTTCCAGCAGCTCCTCAAGGCTCTTGTCTCAGCCTGCTCCTGGCCATCTTCACCGGAGCCTCCCTTCAGCTGTTCTGTTGGCTGCCCACGCTCCCTCTGCAGATCTTCTGGTGCAGCCCCTCCAGCCTTCTTGCTCCAGGCTCCTCCTGCCTCCTCGTTGCAGGCCCCTCCAGCCTTCTTGCTCCAGGCTTCTCCTGCCTCCTCGCTGCAGGCTCATCCAGCCTCCGTGCTCCACGCTCCTTCAGCCTCCTCGCTTCAGGCTCCTTCAGCCTTCTCGTTCCTAGGCTCCAGCCTCCTCGCCTCAGGCTTCTGCCTCCTCGCTCCAGGCTCATCCAGGCTCCTCGTTCCAGGCTCCTCCAGCCTCCGTGCTCTCAGGCTCCAGCCTCCTTGTGCCCAGATCCTTTGCTCCAGTTCAGCCCCTTCTGCAGCTCCTGTTTCTCATCCTGTTCAGGACTCCTTGTATTACAGTTGCTGCCCTGGTTTATGGGCTAAGTTACAGCAGATCTGTTTGTGGCACATCTTGTTGTCTCTAGTATTCTCTGTGTGATTCTGTAGCTTCAGTTTGCTTACATCTTCCGCTGCCACTCTTGACAACTATGTCAAATGAAATGGTCTTCCAGCAGAGGAATCTTCTCCAGCATTTCATTTGTCTTCGACTAAAGTGAAGGGTTTACTGCAGCCAGTTCATGCAGGCTAGACATTGCCAATTCTAAATGAGCACCATGATTGGAATGCTTCTGCATGTGTAGTCTGCAAAAGGAGCAACTATTTTAGCTCCCTGCTTGTCATGAACAAATTTTGGGAGTGCTGTAACAAATATTGTTTACTTAGTCTACACGAGAACGTGTTATGGCGAGAAACCCCTCGGAGAGTAATGTTAAACTTAGAGCTCATATATGAGAGTCATTAGGGAACTGAGGTCGAGCATTGCATAGCTGCCATGTGGCATGAGTAGAATATTAATCCATAAACATAGCTGGCTAGGGGCCGTCAGTGTCACGGGGGCGTGAAATTCTAAGTACTTTAATGTACCACAAGACCGTGACAACTTTGGTTTTAAAAGTCCAAGTGTGGGCTTAATAATGTGTAATTAAGCGCGGCATGGTGCCTAGCACATAAGCGTAATTAATCCCTAGGCCCAAAGGCATTCCAAGGAATTAAAAGAGTGGTTGTTGGGAAATGATGATGTGGCATTTTTAATGGGCCCCCTAGAGGGCCATGTACCTTCAGTGGCCCCCCTAGAGTTCCAGGTGGCTCTAGTGCCTTCTACATGCTCCTTTGCCATTCCTGGACCTTCCTGGGCCTTCTAAACTTCACATGTGTGATTTTCTCTCTCATCTTCTCCCTTTGTTGAGATTTTGGACTGGTTTTTCAGCCTCCTTCAGTTGAATTCCGTTTTTCTTCATAACTCCTCACCCGTTTGGATTCCTCGACTTCCGTTTGGCCCGATGGCTTCCCCTCTGCCTCCCCTTCGTAGTGATATGCTTTTTCCTCCGTGCGTTTGGTAGAACGGGCAGAGCTGAGCACTTCTTTTGCTGGTCGAATTTGCAAAAGTGGCTTTTTCTGGACCTTTTTGCTTCTACCGCCTCCTGGGCCTCTCCTCTTGCAAAGCTACAGCTTTCTGTTGAATTTCGAGTGGTCCCACGCGTTGGTTGACTGGTTTTTCTCAGTTTTGGAGGACTTTTCAGCGATGAAACTTCTCCAAAACCTTCTCACTGTATTCCTCTCTAAAGCACACTTCTTTTGAGCCCAAGAACTCCCACTTCTTCGCGACAGAAGTGCTTCTTTTCGCATTTTTCAGTGGAATTCTTGCTGGTCGGCTCTTGTGAATGCTCTTTCTTCATGCCTTTGCACTCCTCTTTGGCTGAGAATGCAATTGGGCATTGGCTACTATGTCCTCTTGGCGATTGAGGACTTGGTTCGAGTTTTCAGGGCTTGGTGAGTTGTGATTTTGCTACTGCAATTTCTTTTTGCCATAAGCTATTGGTTGGCCTCGTGTGCCGTCTCTTTCTTGGCTCACAGGTGCCGAGGTACCTCTTTCTTGGCTCACAGGTGCCCAGGTAGTGCTACATGAGTCATTCTTTGGTTGGGTGCTTTGCTGATTTTATTTTGGAGCTTTGAAAAGCTTTGTGAATGCCATCTGGAAACCACTCAAAGAGAGTGCAGCTGGGGTGCAGTGTGATTGCATCTGGACAGCCAATGGAATTGCACTCGGAAAAGAGAATGCCTTTGGGTTGAGCCTATGGGTTAAGTGCACTTATGTGATGGTGTTCTATGCTTGAAAGCCTTGCGAAGGCTTAGTGAATTGGGGCTGCGTGCTCAGTTGCAGGGAAGGTCTCCCAGATGCAACTTGTAATCATTTCACTGTGAAATATAAAGAAATACCGAAAGGGGCGCCACGGTGTTTGGGGCCAATCGGGTGCACTTGTCTATGTCTATTGAGTAGGGGCATTCTAGCCTCCATCCCTTTTTCAGTGGTTTTGTTTGTGAACAAATGGGTAAATGCCAAATGGTGATCATGCAATGGTTAATGGTTGTGATATATGCTTTGTGAGCTGTAAATAAGTGCTGAAGTGATTAAAGGTTTAGTTATACTGCCCTCTGAGTGATTAGAGGCCGGTTACATTGGTTCCATTGCCGGGATACCACACACTCTTTCTCAAGAGGTGGGCCTCGGTAGTTTGGTGGAAGGATATCTTTGCTGCACTTTTTGACAGCTGAATATTACAACCATAAACATGGTGAGTACCCATGAGCAAGAGAGCTCCACAACTCCTCAAAGGAGAAGGCAGGAAAGCCTTAATGATCCAGCTAGTGTACAGCTGCAGGGAGCACAACAAATTCCTTTTGAGCAGGCCACACATGAAGCTACAACTGAGCTCAACGGTGATACTAGTTCTAGCAGTGAGTCAGATGATGCTACTATGTTGAATGCACAGCTTGCAAGTGCAGTGACTGCTTTGACTCAGCTGGCCCAAAATTTGGCTCAGATTGTGCAAACAAATGCCAAGAAGAAGAAGAAATCAACAAAGCACAAGCACGGAAAGAGTGAGTACACACATGCATCAGCTTCTCATGGCGGACCGCACACTCATGCATCAGTTTCCCATGAGGGATAGCCATCAAAAATGACTCAGAAAGTGACTTCCAAAAGAGAGGAATCACCCAAAAGAGCACTTGAGAAAGAGGTACAAAAAGTACAGCCAGTGCAACAGTATGAGCAGCCAGCACAAGGCCTTGGTTTGGGTACTTCTACTCCTCAAAATAATAATGTGCAGTCCATAAATGTGGCTCAACTACCTTAGCCATATTTGAGGCAGCAACCTGAATATTTTGGTACAGATTCTATCTTTGATGCTATGTTGATTTCACCGCCAATTGGGCATAGAAAGCAAGCCATGTATGACAATGTGGGAATGCAGCCAGGCATGCAAGCCACAGCATATGCTCCCATGCGTAATGTTCAGCCAAGCATGGCTCTCCCTAGTGAAGGGAATGCTGCAAATATACAGCCATCTTTGGGACAGCCAATATCAAATGTATATAAAGAATTTAAGGATGGTGGTTCTCATGTCAAGTTTGATACATATAATGGAGTACAGGACAGGTACAAAGCCCTCACATTCCTTCAACAGTTTGATGCTGCATTTCTTGGGGGTTTGTTTACAGAAGCATCCAAGATGAGGAAGGTTGCCACATTTTTGAAAGGCAATGCACTTAAGTGGTACACCAACCTTATGCTTCATGGAGATGCACCTGCTACTTGGCTGGAATTTGAGCAAGTGTTCTCTTCTACTTGGCTTACTCCAACTTTTGAAGTTGAAGTACTTTCACATTGGCATGACTCGTCATACAAACTTTTAGCTGAAGCAAAAGTTGTGTTCTGAACCCGTTATTATCTTGCCAGATCTTGCAAAACCCTTCGCTGTAACTTGTGATGCATGTGGGAACAGCATAGGAGGCACTTTGATGCAGGATGGCAGAGTGGTTGCATATGAGAGTAGAGTTCTCAAAGATGCTGAATTGTACTTGCAAACATACGAGAAGGAAATGTTAGCAGTGATACATGCTTTGACCACATGGAAACATTACCTTCTTGAAGCTGATTTTTATGTGCAGACAAATCATCAGTCACTTAGATATTTTTTCACGTAGAGAAAATTATCTGAAAAGCACATGAGATGGGCGAACTTCCTCTCAATGTTTCATTTTCAAATTGTACATGTGCCGGGTAACAAAAATGTCGTGGCTGATGCACTTTCCAGGAAACCACAGCCTGAAGCAGTCTCCAAGAAACCCAGTGTTTCAGCAGTGAGCATTGCTTACAACAATGTGTTAGATGTGATGAAAGATCAGTATGTTAATGATGCTGATTTTTCAACTATTTATGATCAGCTTTCTGATGGTCAAAGGCATGATCACTATATGTTGAAAGAGGGTTTCATTTTGATGCATGGACGACTCTGTATCACTGATCAGATGCGACATAAAGTCATAATGGAAAGTCATGCTCCTCCATATGCAGGACATAGGGGAATTACAGCAACAATTACAGTAGTGGAGCAATACTTTTATTGGCCATCTTTGAGGAAAGATGTGGAAGAATATGTGAGAACATGCATGGTTTGTCAAAAAGTAAAGTTTGACAGGTTGAAGGCACCTGGGTTGTTACACCCTTTGCCAATTCCGAATAGACCATGGCAAAGCATAGCTATGGATTTTGTGTTTGATCTTCCACGTACTCCTACTGGACATGATGGATTGTGGACAATAATTTGCAGGTTTAGCAAACAAGCCCACTTTGTGCCAGTAAGAAAGAAAATTACAGCAGATCAAATGGCCAAATTGTTTTTGCAACATGTCTTCAAGTATCATGGGATGCCTGAATCCATAATCAGTGATAGAGATCCGAGGATGACCAGCCTCTTTTGGAGAGGACTGTTTGAAAATATGGGCACTACGCTGAATTTTTCGTGATCTTTTCACCCTCAGTCTGATGGACAATTGGAGAGGAAAACTCTACCATCTTGGATATGTTCAAATGCTATGTCTCAGACCACAAAAGCAAATGGGAGCATTATTTGCCTTTGCTGGAATATGCTTACAATAATACGGTACACACATCCACAGGTAAAGCACCTTTTGAAATAGTGGAAGGTGCTAGGAAGATACCTCCCATTTTGCATACAAAAGAGAAAATCTTCGAAGCTGATCGTTTTGTGGAAAGCCTTGAAGAGGCTTACAAGAAGATCAAATATGCCTTGCAAAGAAGTCAGGACAGGCAGAAAAGAGCAGCAGATAAGCACCACAGGGAATTGGTATTCACAGAAGGTGATTGGGTTTTGCTGCGTTTTCAGAAGGCAAGGCTGAAAAATAAGAAAGGCAAGGAAAGGTTGTACACAAAGCTGAACATGCGTTACTATGGTCCTTTCCAGGTTTCTGAAAAGATAAACGAGGTAGCTTACAGGCTGAAGTTGCCTCCGCATTGGAAGATACATAATGCCTTTCATGTGAGCTTATTAAAGTAATATCATGGAGATATTCCCGAGGATTTACCTGATGAGGTGCAGCCTGAAGTGGAAGAACAGGATGAACTTCTGGTCCCAGAGTAGATTTTGGCACACAGGGATAGAAAGCTCAAGGGTAAAGTTATCCGTTGCTACTTGGTAAAATTTCAAAATTACCCATCACTTGATGCGAAATGGATGGAGGAAGGTGAACTGGCAGATTCACCTGGGATATTGCAGCTTTACCTTGATGCTTTCCAATTGGAGCCGACTGCGGTCCAGGCTCCTACAGGTAGTTCAGCAGAGCGAGCGTCTGGAGCATTATCTGGTGTTCGAGAGGGCGGTAGCACCTCCACTCCCTCAGTACAGACAGGCTCACTGTGATTTCATGAGGTCGCTTGATGACACTGTATGTTTCATCCGAGATACTGAGCTGACAGTATTTCTGCTGTGAGACTTCATGATATTGATGCATCTTGACTATTGATCGCCGAGGATCACATAGATTTTGAGCAGTGTATATGGATGGATGCATGCCTCTCCTAGCCATATTTTCACTGTCTTTGTATACTATAGCTGCGGCTTTCTTGTATACTCTTTTATGCTATATTTCATGCTCGCTCCTGTGTTTTGGGGCAGCAAACTGTGGTTTGCTGTTTCAAAGTACTTTAATGTACTACAAGACCGTGACAACTTTGGTTTTAAAAGTCCAAGCGTGGGCTTAATAATGTGTAATTAAACGCGGCATGGTGCCTAGCACATAAGCGTAATTAATCCCTAGGCCCAAAGGCATTCCAAGGAATTAAAAGAGTGGTTGTTGGGAAATGATGATGTGGCATTTTTAATGGGCTCCTTAGAGGGCCATGCACCTTCAGTGGTTCCCCTAGAGTTCCAGGTGGCTCTAGTGCCTTTTACATGCTCCTTTGCCATTCTTGGACCTTCCTGGGCCTTCTAAACTTCACATGTGTGGTTTTCTCTCTCATCTTCTCCCTTTGTTGAGATTTTGGACTGGTTTTTCAGCCTCCTTCAGCTGAATTCCGTTTTTCTTCATAACTGTTCACCCGTTTGGATTCCTCGACTTCCGTTTGGCCCGATGGCTTCCCCTCTGCCTCCCCCCTCCCCTTCGTAGTGATATGCTTTTCCCTCCGTACGTTTGGTAGAACGGGCAGAGCTGAGCACTTCTTTTGCTGGTCGAATTCGCAAAAGTGGTTTTTTTTGGACCTTTTTGCTTCTACCGCCTCCTGGGCCTCTCCTCTTGCAAAGCTACAGCTTTCTGTTGAATTTCGAGTGGTTTCACGCGTTGGTTGACTGGTTTTTCTCAGTTTTGGAGAACTTTCCGGCGATGAAACTTCTCCAAAACCTTCTCAATGCATTCCTCTCTGAAGCACGCTTCTTTTGAGCCCAAGAACTCCCACTTCTTCGGGACAGAAGTGCTTCTTTTCGCATTTTTCAGTGGAATTCTTGCTGGTCGGCTCTTGTAAATGCTCTTTCTTCATGCCTTTGCACTCCTCTTTGGCTGAGAATGCAATTGGGCATTGGCTACTATGTCCTCTTGGCGATTGAGGAGTTGGTTCGAGTTTTCAGGGCTTGGTGAGTTGTGATTTTGCTACTGCAATTTCTTTTTGCCATAAGCTATGGTTGGCCTCGTCTGCCGTCTCTTTCTTGCCTCACAGGTGCCCAGGCAGTGTTACATGAGTCATTCTTTGGTTGGGTACTTTGCTGATTTTATTTTGGAGCTTTGAAAAGCTTTGTGAATGCCATCTGTGTCACCTAAATTTTCTAATCTAACCTCTACTGCAGATCACGGGAGCAGCACCATGATTCTCCTCCCAGCCAATTCTTGCTAAGGCTACAAGCGAGGCAGAGAGCTACGTTACCAAAATCCACGTGTATCAAATCCTTCTCTTCTCTCTCTAGCCTTAGCAAACCCCAAATCCCTAGATAGATCTAGATGCCACATGTCATCCATATAGGGCCTTCCTAATGCAACATTTCACCCCTCTCTTGGGATGCATTTAATTCCTTGCCCCTAGGCACAATCTTAGCACTAGGCCCTTGGTCTCAGATCTATCTAGTCTGGTGCTATCAGCCCTCACCTAGGACCTTGACATTAAATCCCTCCCGATCATTTACATGAAGCGCAAACGCATATATTACAGAGATAGATCCTTTAAGGGAAATGTCGACTGATTCTTCCGAGGTCATGCTACCTCAGCTAGAGCGTAACATTCCTTCCCTCTTCAGACATCAGCGTCCTCGATGATAAAGTCTGGGAACACTCTCCGCAACTGATATACGGATTCCCAGGTAGCTTCGGATAGAGGCTGACCATGCCATGCAACCAACACCGTGGGTATCTTCCGATTTCGTATTTGCAATGTTCCTCGGTCCAGGATTCTTGTTGGTTTGCGCCTTGCAATATCCTCTATCTCCTGAAACAAAACCACACCTTCGATTAGTGAGTCACCAGTATGTAAAAATTTCTTTAAACGTGAAACATGAAAAACCGGGTGCACCTTACACCCCTGTGGCAATTCTAATTTATAGGCTACACTGCCTATTCTCTTTAGAATTAACCACGGCCCACAGTATCGAGGTGATAACTTAGCACACTCTCTTGAAGTCAACGACTTCGAGTGCGAAGGAATTCTGAGAAAAACTTTTTCTCCTTCTTCAAATACTCTTATAGACCGATTTTCATCCGCATACACCTTGGCTCTATCCATAGCCTGGCGGATATTAGCTCTCGCAAGTGCTAGCATCTCCCGCATCTGAACTACAAAGTTCGCGGCACTAGGCACTTTCTGAGGTACTCCAACTATAGTTGGATTGGCTGGTCTATAACCATAGTTCAGCTCAAACGGACTGAACCTAGTAGATGAATGTTTCCTATCATTGTAGGCAAACTCCAACAATGGCAACCACTTGTCCCATGTATGTTGCCTCAATGACACATATGCTCTCAGCATATCCTCTAAAGTCTGGTTGACTCTCTCCGTCTGACCATCCGTCTCAGGATGATCCCCACTACTCATTCCCAACTCAGTCCTTAGTGTCTCAAATACCGCTGTCCAAAAATGACCGGTAAATCTGACATCTCTGTCTGACACTATTCTAGGCAATCCATGCAGACGAAATATATGTCTAATAAACAAATCCGCCACTTGCGGGGCACTAACAGACTCTCTAGTCGGAATGAAGTGAGCCATCTTGGTTAGACGATCAACCACCACAAGGATAGAATTATACCCTCCTTGTGTTGCAGGTAGCCCTACAATAAAATCCATGGAAATGCTCTCCCACTTACTTAGTGGTATTTCCAAGGGCTGTAAAAGTCCGGGTGGCTTCACCTGCTTGGCCTTACTTACCTGACACGAGAAACACCGTGTCACATATTCATGAATATGCTTTTTCATCTTTGGCCAAAAGAAGTCTCGCTTCACGAGATCATATGTCTTCTCGACACCTGGATGTCCCGCATACGGGCTATCATGGCATTGTCGAATGACTCTCTGCCTGAGATCATTCTGACCAGGTACTACCACCTTGCCATTTCTAACTAGCATACCATCCCTTATGGTATATCTTGCATAAGTTTGGCCTTTTCTGGATGCCAGGTCATCCTTTTCATTTTCCCCGGGTTTTAACACATGAGTCTTAGGCCATAAGCTCTGGACAAACTCGTCCACCTTCTGAGTTTCTCTGATCTCGGTCATTAGAGCACTCTCTAATACCGTGAAACTCAGGTTGTGCATAATGCGAGACAACGCATCAGCAATCTTATTGTCTTTTCCTCTTCGGTACCGAATCGTTAGATTAAACTCCTGCATGAGCTCTGCCCACCTAGCTTGGCGGCCCCTCAAGTCAGGTTGTTTACAAAAATGTTTCAGAGTATCATGATCCACATCCACATAAAACTCTGAACCATACAGATAATGCCTCCATGTTTTCAAAGCATGGATAACAACATACAACTCCAATTCATGAGTTGACCAATTCCTTTGAGAGGGAGAAAGCTTCTTGCTTTCAAAGGCTATTGGCCTTCCCTCTTGAAGGAGGACTGCTCCTACCGCAATGCCACTTGCATCGGTTTCTAGGAACAACGGTTTCTGGGGATCAACTATTTTTAACACCGGTCCTGAGACCACAGCTTGTTTTATGGTGTTAAAACTTTCCTGTTGATTCTGTCTCCAAACAAAAGGTACTTTATCTGAGGTCAGATCAGTCAATGGCGATACTATTCCGGAATATCCTTTGATATGCCTTCTATAAAACTGGACAAATCCCAAGAATGATCGCAACGCGGTCAGACTCTGAGGGATTGGCCAAGTTAGTATCGCAGCCACTTTCTTCGGATCCATTTCTACCCCCTGTGGAGTAATTATGAACCCTAAATACTCAAGCCTAACCATACACAGTATAGTTTTCTTTTTATTCACATAAAGACTGGCTTTCCTCAAAGTACTGAACACTATTCTTAAGTGTTCACGATGCTCAGTAACACTTTTACTGAATATCAAGATATCGTCAATGAAATGTACTACGAACTTTCCGATATACGGACGTAGTAAATCGTTCATAAGCATGACGAAGGTCGCTGGAGCATTGGTAAGTCCGAAGGGCATTACCAAAAACTCATAATGACCAAACCTGCTCCTGAAAGCGGTTTTATGCACATCCTCGGCTCTAATCCGGATCTGATGGTAGCCGCACTTAAGATCTATCTTGCTGAAAATCACGGCTCCATGTAGTGCATCTAGCAAATCATCAATCCGAGCCATCGGATACCTGTGCTTAACAGTGATATTATTCAATGCTCTGTAATCTATACAGAGGCGAAATGTATCATCCTTTTTCCTCTTTAATATCACTGGTGAAGCAAAAGGTGAGAAACTTGGTTGAATCTGCCCCAACTTGAGGTATTCTTCCAGTTGCCTACGCACCTCCGCCTCTTCAGCAAAACTCATCCTATAGGGAGGTCTATTTACAGGTTCTGCCCCCGGGATCAGTTCAATCTTATGCTGAACTTTCCGCTCTGGAGGTAACCCATAAGGTAGTTCATCCCTAAAACATTCAGAGAACTCCTCTGTTATAAGATTAGCCAGCTTGGCCATCTCACCACTTTGCGTAACATCAGTGCTAGTCGAAGAATCATCCATCGACTCTACCGATGCTGTGCAAAGGTACAAAAACTCTACTTGAGCTTTTCTGATTTCCATCACGGAAACCAACGGTCCCTGAGGTATATCTCTTTCACCTCGCAAGACATAAAGCACATCATTCATCTTGAATTGATATACGGCTGGATTCTTCCTAGAATGCCACGCCATTCCCAGGGCTATATCCGCATGAGCAAGCTTGGTTATTTCAAAATCAAGCTTCTCAGCATAGTCCTGAATCCGAAGCTCTAACTGGGTAACCCTTTGGTCCCATACTTCAGTTGAACTTCCATCGGCCATCTTGACTGTATACGCATAGTCAGATGGACTTGTCTTTAATTTCAGCCTCTTCACGAGCTTGGAGTTAATCACATTGTGAGTTGACGCTGAGTCAAACAACACAATGACATCATGACTGGCCACTTGCCCTTTCATTTTGATTAACTCCGTATCATTGAAGGCTGTGTACCCCGTTGCTGCGGGCTTAGATAGGATGTTATCAGGTGCACTCGTCACTAACTTAGTAACAGACACACAGAACAAACAAGGTACTAACCTCTGAGAAGATCCCGCTAGCTGAATCTGCATCTCTTCCGCTCTGGGACTTCCCTGCATCTCCACGTCGCACTCTGAGATCACCATCTCAGCCATCCGACGATCTTTATTACGTGGACAATCTCTCCACTGATGAGGTTGAAGGCAACCAAAGCATAAGCCTTCTCTCCTCGCTTTTTCCCGCTGTTCTGGGTTCAAGGGAGATTTAGACCAAGCCCGAGCTGCCATTGGAGTTACTTTCCTCTTCACTCCAATGGTGGTACTTGGTTTAGGAGTTTCAGCCGGTCTCGCCTGCTTGGCTTGACCACTCGGCTGCGAACCACTCCCTCTACTAGCCCACTTCTTCTTAAACCCAGATTTTTTCGGATACCCATACTGGGTTCCGACCTGTGCAAACCCACTTGGCTTGCTGCCCTTGGCATCCTCGTAGTTCAGGGCTATAGCTATTGCATCATCTAGCGTGTTCGCGTACTTAGCCCGAACTTCCATTTTTATTCGATCATTCAATCCAAATATGAAATCTTTCACTTGGATTGATTGAGGCAGGGGTTCATCAACCTTCATTACACTCTCTCGAAACTTATCAGTGTATTTTGCCACTGATAAATTTCTCTGACGAAGGTTCCTATATTGATCCCAAGCTTGGGATGCCTCGTCAGGAGGTAAGAAGTGTTTCCTGAACTCTCTTTTAAACCCCTCCCAGGTAGTGGATGCTATGCCATCTTTTTGTTGTTTAATCCACCACCGATCCGCTGCCTCACTAAACATATGGGTGGCCTCGCGGATCTTTTTGATGTCATTTCTGATCTCACAAATGGCGAACGCCTCGTCCCATTTGTGTAACCAGGTCTCAATGACATCGGAGCTACGGTCGTTCATCCGACCAGAATACTTTTCCGGTCTGTAATTGGCAATATTCGGCACTTTAGCCTTTCTAGGCTCAACCGTATGGACACTAGACTCCAGTTCCATTGGAGCCTTACCCTTCTCTTCTCGAGAAGGTCTGGCAGACATACTCTGTAACGCTCTCCTAAGCTCAGATTGCCCTGCGTTGGCTTGTAATTGCTGCGCTAACAACTGTTGCAAGGCATCCTCCAGCAATGCAATCCTGCCAGATAAAGTGTGAGCTACTGGGCGCGATCCCTGCTGGGTCGGCCGGACTCCTGATTCACCAGGGTCCCTCCTGGAAGCCCCTTCTTCTGCTTCCATTTAGTTCAGTAGGTGTTTTGTTTTGGGGTTTAAAAAAAAAAAAAAAAAACACCCCTAGAACATTGTAATCACAAGCTGACACAATTCAGTGTACTGACACTCTGAACACAATTCCCTATACTAGGGAATTCCTGCAATCTGACATGCACACTAACTACGCACTTGACATAGGCATATATTCCAATCCCGCCTTTCCCTATACTAGGGAAATTTCTGCAAATTAACTCAGACTCAAGTATACAGGCATCTGCACAGGCATAATCTGTCCCTATAGCATCGTAGACTGGAAACTCATATGCAAGCGGAGCATCATCAAACTAGAACAAGAGAAGGAAACACAGCATTGACAGAAGTGACAGAGTTTCCCCTGGTCTACAAACTCCGATCGAAATTTGTCTGAAGGGATCGAAAACTGTCGAGGCAGCCAGATATCCCGAAGCCTGTGGGTCCTATGCCTTCGTGTTCGCTGCGCCAAATCCTGACTACGTGCTCACCCGAGCAATTTGCTCCTGCATACCGCTCACGAGCTGCTACTGCTCCTTGGACTTTCCGTTCTTATGCAAATAGTTCCCGGACTGCCCATGTCAAAAGACTGACTTCTGCCAACGACCACCGAACATAAACAGTAGTCGAAAACCTTCGTCAACGACCCTCTGTCAGCCCCGATCAAGCCACGATCAGTGCGGGAGATGCTACGCTCAGACACGTCGCCATCGTCCAATTTCTGCGCTCTTCATCCCCCTCTTCGTCAAATCATTTGCGTAAGCCCATTCGTGGGTCAACGTGCTGCACAACGACGTTGCGATCAACGCATCGCTTTGAAAGCCTTGTGCGTCGCCCAACTCATGTACCACGTTGAAAGCCTCCCGCAATTCTGCTCCCACCAGCCTATCGACCGTAGTCACGACAGCTCCGCTCTACGTTGAAGGACCTTCTCTCTTTTCACGTCCAATCCACGTCGCAGGTCGTTCACGAACAGCCTACGCTTCACGTCCCGTCCAATCCACGTCGACCGTATGCCACCACGCTATTCTACGCTCCCTCGTTTCGTCGAGTAGCCTTACGGGAGCGCCGTCTATCACAGACTCCCGCTGTTCATCGTCACAGCACCCCGGTATCTCGACGATCCCACGCCTCTTCAGGACGTCACCCGTCCCTTCTTCTCTCACAAGGCTCTGATACCAATTGTCACCTAAATTTTCTAATCTAACCTCTACTGCAGATCACTGGAGCAGCACCATGATTCTCCTCCCAGCCAATTCTTGCTAAGGCTACAAGCGAGGCAGAGAGCTACGTTACCAAAATCCACGTGTATCAAATCCTTCTCTTCTCTCTCTAGCCTTAGCAAACCCCAAATCCCTAGATAGATCTAGATGCCACATGTCATCCATATAGGGCCTTCCTAATGCAACATTTCACCCCTCTCTTGGGATGCATTTAATTCCTTGCTCCTAGGCACAATCTTAGCACTAGGCCCTTGGTCTCAGATCTATCTAGTCTGGTGCTATCAGCCCTCACCTAGGACCTTGACATTAAATCCCTCCCGATCATTTACATGAAGCGCAAACGCATATATTACAGAGATAGATCCTTTAAGGGAAATGTCGACTGATTCTTCCGAGGTCATGCTACCTCAGCTAGAGCGTAACAATCTGGAAACCACTCAAAGAGAGTGCAGCTGGGGTGCAGTGTGATTGCATTTGGACAGCCAATGGAATTGCACTCGGAAAAGAGAATGCCTTTGGGTTGAGCCTTTGGGTTGAGTGCACTTATGTGATGGTGTTCTATGCTTGAAAGCCTTGCGAAGGCTTAGTGAATTGGGGCTGCGTGCTCAGTTGCAGGGAAGGTCTCCCAGATGCAACTTGTAATCATTTCACTGTGAAATATAAAGAAATACCGAAAGGGGCACCACGGTGTTTGGGGCCAATCGGGTGCACTTGTCTATGTCTGTTGAGCAGGGGCATTCTAGCCTCCATCCCTTTTTCAGTGGTTTTGTTTGTGAACAAATGGGTAAATGCCAAATGGTGATCATGCAATGGTTAATGGTTGTGATATATGCTTTGTGAGCTGAAAATAAGTGCTCAAGTGATTAAAGGTTTAGTTCCACTGCCCTCTGAGTGATAAGAGGCCGGTTATAGTCAGCCTATAAACTATAAGGCCTGCAAATCGCTAACCTAATGCATCTTACACTCATGAAGTCTGGAGCGTGGTTACGATCAAAACAAGGCTTCCTACAGGCTAAGGGCTTGCCAGGTAAGTAGGACTTTTAATCCTCTTGCCCTGTTGCCATCCAGCCCATGACAGCTCTTTGTAAAGTTTCAGTCATGCATTTCCATTCATGAAATTCTACTACCTTTAGGATATATAATCTCCGTTGTAATTGAGCATCAAAGTTTGTACTGGAGATTCGAAAAGCATTGAACTTTTGTGGAATTAACTCTGTTTCATACCTCAGCAATCGAGCCTCCCATTGGAGAGCAATTGTGTACGGCGACTGCTTATGTTGTTTTCATTGTGAGTGCAAATGATTCCTTGTAATCAAATGCCTCCTCTTGCGTATTTCTCTTGGTTATTGTATGGCCTTATATACTTCGCAGATTGCCATATGACTCTTACTTGGACCTGCTGTATCCACTTTGTTCTCTTGATATTCTTCTCACTTGGCTCTCAAAAGATAATGGGAATGCATGAAGGCTTAGTTTTTTTGGGGTTTCCAAATTGTGTATGCTTATCAAGGTTGTTTTTGGAAGATTTGCCTCCTTTGTGAAGGTGGTTTAAATGGCATTTTGGTGTGATTGTGCAAAGGCAGGTTTTGACTCCTTTCATGGCTCTGAATCATATTTAGGGCGGATTGTATGTGTCACTCTTGGATCGTGCCTATGTGAATGCTGGATTTTAGTAGGGGTTATGGAGTCTGTTTAAACTTATGTCCACTTTTAGTAAAGAAGCAGAGTGGATTTGAATACATTTTGAAATTGTATCCTTTTGTGGTTGTAGGTAACGACTCGGAAGTTATGGCGACAAGTTGGGGAGAGGTTCAAACCTCCGAAGTAATGCTTCTTTCAAATCGACATTGCTTACTTTAACCCTGTTTTGAATTTTCAACTGAAAAGCATTCTATTGGGAAGAGGTTCAAACCTCCAAGTAACGGTTTTTTCAAATTGAGATTCCTTGCTTTAATGCCAGATAACAATTTTATTTTTCTTTCTTGGCTAGTTTAAGGAAAATGGCTGCTTGCATTATGTTTATTTCAAAATTCAGGGAATGTAGCTATATGTTTGAGATATGACTATTGAAAAGTTTGTTTTCATATCTTGTTTTCAGGACATGTACAACTGTATCATGGTTATTTCGTGGATTTTATGAGAAGGTAAGGCACCTAAATCGACACAATTGATGTGATAATTGATAGATGATGCTGTCTCTCTCTCTCTCTCATATGCATACACTGACGCAGATGTAGACATAGACTCACATGTAGCACTTAACTCATGCATGCATGATTTCATGCTCACGTGCATGATTTGACATGCACTATGCATGCAAGATGTCCCATGCACACACACTTGCATGATCTCACATGTGCATGCACACACGCACTTGCACACAATATTTGTTCACACATAATATTTCGTGCACACATATGCACATTCCTAAGGTTCTTCATCCAAATGTGCTAGTACACACGAGGTATTTCACATCTCTGCAAGATTGCTGCACACCCACACGAACGATTTCACACTCACGCACGCACCTAAGATTTTGTGCACACGTATGCAAGTGCATGCTTGCAAGATTTCATTCATATGCACACATGGTTACCAGATTTTGCATTCCCATACAAGTATGCAGGCATGCAATATTTCAGACACAAAATATTTCATGAACAAGAATATATGCAACACATGATTTCAAGCACGCACATACATATGCATCATGACATGTATCCACCACATCCTAAGAGTGTGCACATGTTTGTTTTGGATGTCCTTTCTTTTATTAAGCTCTACATTATGAGGGAGGGTGCATTCAATGGGATGGATGGTGCAAACTTTGCAGCTTGTTCCCCAGTTCAAGGCTATGTAGTATCTTCATTCTTTTTGGTTCATTTGATTTGTAAATCTGGTACGGTTCAGTTATGTATGTTTCATTTACAAACCTTCTGACACATTAACGTTGAATTACTTTACATGGATACTTTCTTATAAAAAGTCTAAACTAGGTGGTCCTTGTCGGCAGCAGCATAGGCTGTCACTGTAGAATCCTGTGGGATAGAATAGATGCATCTTGGAAGGGAAGTGAGAGCACAAGATGAAGCCAAAATGTAGTTCTCTGTTATAGATTGTGAGAGAGAGGACTCTCTCTTATAGAAAGGGGGAGAAGGTAGCACCTTCCCTACATCAGTGGCAATCAGGCCCTACATCAGTGGGAATCAGTCCCTACATCAGTGGGACTGGCCTAAATCAAAGGAACCTCCCATGTGGGGGCCTTTGGCTTACATCATCACTTAGGTCACACACTAGACACATCATAGCACTTGATGTGCCTTTACAACACACACAAACACACATGTTACTCCCCTAGATGCACACATGCACCATAGAGCAAGCCCTTGATCACACTTATCCCAACATACCCCCCCTCAAGGGGTTGCCTCTTGCAATGTCAAGGATACATCTAGTCTCATAGTTTCTCATGCCATCTCATGGTGGTCAAGGATAAATCTATGGCTAGGATCTCATGCTAGCAAGGGTTCCCAAGGGTGTGAGGTTCACAGAAATGGGATAGACAAAACACATATCACATGGTCTACATCATATGGTGACCAGAGGTGATTTACAAAAGACATAACATATGACATTCTTTTTGGAGTACTACTCCAGGCAGAGAACCTCAAAATTTGACCAAGTGATGATAAACAAAAATTCAAAAGACAAATTGCTTAAAAAGCATAGTCTTTATTTTTAAAGTTTGATTCTTCATTTGCTGATGGAGTTCTTCCTTCAGCCAGATTTGCTTTGTTGTTGAAGTAGCCCTTCTTCACAAGAAATGCTTGATTCTCTTTGTTGTTCTTCATGGAATAACACATTCCCTTTTCCAATTGTAGGCAAAGGAACTTAATAAGCAAGATATATTTGAAGCATTTTCCTTGTGCACCAAATACTGTGTGTAGATGATCCCAAGCTTCATGTGAAGTTTCAAAGCCATCGATGTGGTGAATGTATGAGTCACTTAATCCCAAAGCAATGATAGCAAGAGCCTTCTTGTCTTTGATCAACCAATTAGCTTCTTCTTTTGTAGACTTCTTTTCCTTTCCATTCACAACATACCATATCTCCATAAACTTAGCTTTTGTTTGCCAAGTATGGAAATTAGTTCCATCAAAGTTCTCTACTTGCTTGGGTTTAGTCATCTTTATAATTCAAGTACTCATCAAAAGAGAATCACATAGTCATCATTCTAAATGTAGAGTATAAGGACACTTATGGACAACTGGCAGGAATCAATTCAACAGCATGGCACATAAATCTCGAATAGGTAATTGTTGTGGTAGGTCCTCAGGAACTACAAAGGTCATGGGTTGGCACAGAGAGATGGGATATAACAGCCGTTAATATACTAGATGATGCATGTGAAATCAGGGAGATAGTGATGCAAAAAGTGCTACAAAAACTAGGCAAAACCCTAGGACAAAAACGCAGTTCTACAAACGGAAGTGAACTCAATGGACAGCTATTGAATGCGGAAATGACTCGGGGAAGACATCTCCATTTTAAAAAGCATCTAATTTGCAAAATTCGAATTGATTCACATGATCTCGAGGTGTATTGGGGGATGACCCAGGATCCCCAGAAAAGAAAGAACTCGTAGAATCTTCCCCACAGAGGAGGTAAAAAATGAGCAGCATGTACTCCTAAGATGTAGAGCCTACACACATCAGGGAAGGTCACGGGAGTAGAAGAGATAATCTGAAACATCCGTTGGAGCAGCCAGCCAAAAAACTAGAAAGCTACTTGAAAGGGATGTTTCTACATAAGAAATTTGTAATATTTTCTCATTAGATGTAAAGAACCACTATCAGTTGATAGTGAGTACCAGTCCCGTAGATCCTGAAGCATCTTACACCACTTTAATACAATCGTATCCTCTCTCTCTCTCTCTCTCTCTCTCTCTCTCTCTCTCTCTCTCCCCCCCCCTTCCTCCTCCTCCTTGCTGCCAACTCTCTCTCTCTCTCTCGCTCTCTATCAGCCCCCAACCCCTGTACCTACTGTACAGTACCACCGTGCGTACTCGTATCGGTTGCCCATACCTGCTGTACAGTACCCTGATACCTACCTGTACCTAATGTACATTATCCCCTACCTATCATACGGAGCCGTACTGACTGTCGCCTCCATCGCGTTCACGTGTTGTACGGTGTACAGCATCGTCATTCGACACTGTTCGCCTCCATCCGTACAGCATCTATACTTGCTGTACGATGCACCTGCACCTATTTTTAGGGATTCATACTTGTTGGTGCCGCTATCACGGGACACCTTGCTGGCCTCCATCACGGAATAAACCAATCCCGAGTTGGATGCCGGGCCCTGCTTGGCGTGGCTTGATTCCGACTGCTGTGAGCAGTCCCTAAGCTTTGCCTAGGGAGTACCTTGCTACTACAAGCAGCCCTACCGGGCCTTGCATGTGCTGATGTACCCTATTGACTTGGTTGCCTGGGTCCCCCATGCGTTGGATCAGCTTGTTGGCTTCTTAGGTTTCCCTCTCTTTCACTTCGTTGTAGACGTCAGCTTTTTACCTTATTGCTAACATTTTCAGCCAGTTTCTGAAGGGTATAAAGTGTGCTATATATGGATGCCTAATAAATCTTCCTAGTTAGAGAGGGAATGGCAGGGTGGTATGCCTCTTTTGCAAAAACGTTGGCACACAGTGCATACATGCGTATTCATTAGGTGGATCCACACGAAAGATACATATGGCTCCATGTTACATTACACCGACATGCCTCTTTCTTTGTGGCTGAATGCTATGTACCACACTATGAATTTGTGGCTCCCACAAAAGATGACCCTTTAGAGACCTTGAGATAGATATTGCAACTATCATGCAGAAAGGTTATGTTATGATTTTGGGGGATATAATGTGAGTTTTAGCAACTTTCAAATTGGGGGAAATCAAGATGAGCTTTTCTTTTGGTGTTGACTTGAATAGTGATCATTTCCTTTATTGTAGATATGAGCTGATGTGTTGGTGGAGATTAAGAACATTTGTGTAACACTTCATGAATAATTTCCTGCGTTCCTTTCCCTCCCATATCAGTGTTTTTCCTTTCTAGAGCATCAATTCTAAGCTTGAGGTCATGAATTGCCTACCGGAAATAATAAATATGCTCTTGCAGGTCTATCATGCTCACTATTTTATTGTGATGTAGGTATGCCTTTGCATATGGCGAGAACGTCTTTGAGAAAAGGTGTGGGGAGGGGACGCAGCTTCAATTTTAGAGTATGTGGGTTTGCTTGGGGTCGTGGCAAACGTCTTCATTTTAGGAGGCTCCATAGTTGGCTTGTGCAAGTCTGAGGAACCCCTCTGTTGAGATTAACCCCCAAGATGGGCCGGGGGTCAACCTAGCCTAGGGTGATCCGAGTGTTGCTGTGATGACGCCCTATGCTTGGGCTTGGACCTAGATCGCTTGGAGGCTTGCTGTGCTACCATACTGGCCTGCTATTGCTGCGTGCGACTCTACTGCTGTTGCGTGTTGAGCGCGTGGTTGTTGTTCTGTGCGTTGCATGAGCTGGTGTTCTTGCGCGTTGCTGTGCATTGCAACCATCTTTGAAAAGACAATGGTATCGAGACTTCTGGTCTCGTAGTATTCCGGGCACCTGAAAGCTCAATCTTAAGTTCAGCTTGTGTAAGCTCCTCTGCTATCCATACTTTGGTACCCTTCAACTTGTAAAATTGTCGAAGAAGCTTAATCCACTTATCTTTTGATTTCAGTGTAAGGATAGCATGACCTTTATAGTGCAAAATAGAAGCTGGCCGGGAGTTGTCATCATCCTGCTCATCATCATCCACCCATTCAATGTTTGGCAAGCTTGCTTTGATCTTTGTCAATATTTCACTATATGTGTCCTCCTCTTTGTGCCAATCTTCTCGGAGCCCCCCTATTCTATCTTCCATACCTTTCGTATCTCTCTCTCTCTCTCTCTCTCTTACCTTTCGTAACCTCCCGTACCTTTCGTACGTAACCTTTCGTAACCTCTCATACCTTCCGTAACTCTCCCATCGTACCTTTCATACCTTCTCGTACAGCCTCACTAGTACCGTCCCTTCCGTACAGCCTCCTCGTATCTTTCATACCTCCCCAGTACAACCTCTCCTGTACAGCATCCGTACCTTTTGCACTGTACCTTCCGTACAACCTCTCCCTTACCTTCCGTATAGCCGTACCTCCCAATACAGCCTCTTTCGTACATCCATACATCCGTACAACCGTACCTCTTGTACATCCTCTCCCGTACCTCCCGTATAGCCGTACAGCTGTACCTCTACCCGTCAACACCTTTCGATCCTCAATACCTCCCGTTCGTACCTAGTCTAGTCTAGTCTAATCCTAGTCTAGTTCTAGTCCTCCCTAACCTCGAGTTGGGCTAAACCCCCAACCCAACCCGGGGGTTAGGTTAAGCGAGGGGGTTCATCATACAGTCAACTATGGATTGGCCTACCCTCTCCTCCAAGTCCCCCTCAACCCCCTCAACTCCTTTAACATCCATCAGGACTCGGTACTCTACAGTTGCAGCCATGACACCCTCCCCATATGCACGGAATTACCAACAAGAAGGCTCAAAACGGCCCATCCTCGGGCAACAGGATCAGATTTTTTATTTGCAATAGGCAGTGAGAGAGCTACGATTGGAGCTGGCAGAAGTAAAGGCCCGACTTCACATCTTGGAAGGGCCTGGTAAGCAGGCAGTAATTGATGAGGCTGTAAAATCTTGTAAGGATTCCCCCCCTACCCCGTAGCTAGTCTCTACAGTCAAAGATTTTTTTTCACACTGAAGTACAAACTGCTAGGAAGGAAGTGTTTGTGGAAGTGGACAACAAAGCAAGTAAGTTTGATATCCAAGTAGAGATTAAAGAACACGAAGCTAGATGTGATAATGCGCTGAAGATTAGAATAGGGGGGCTCCCAAAAGATTGGTACAAAGAGGAGGATACATATAGTGAAATATTGACAAAGATCAAATCAAGTTTGCCCAACATCGAATGGGTGAATGATGATGAGCAGGATGATGACAACTCCAGGCCAGCTTCTATTTTGCACTATAGGGGTCATGCAATCCTTACACTGAAGTCAAAAGATATGCGGATCAAGCTTCTTCGACAATCTTACAAGCTGAAGGGCACCAAAGTATGGATAGCAGAGGAGCTTACACAAACTCAACTCAAGATTAAGGCAATTGAATTAGCTAAAGTCAAGGCTGCCAGAAAGGATGGAAAATGGGCAGTTTATCGTGAAGGGGTGGCACTAATCAGAGAGTTTAAATCAAAACCAAAAGATTCTCAGTCTTAAACTGATGTATGGCTGTTTACTCTTCCAGAATATCATGTAGGTACTGTAAATAATTGGGGTTGCTTTTTGCACTCCTTGGGAGTTGCCATGTGCCCTCCCTAAAGTAGATGTACTAGAGGGTTTCTTTCTGTCCCATAGACCTTTTGGTGTCCAGTGGACGTTAATAGCCTTTCTTTTTTTTCTTTCTTTCTAATCTTCAGCGCATTATCACATCTAGCTTTGTGTTCTTTAATCTTTGCTTGAATATCTGACTTACAAGCTTTGGTGTCCACTTCCACAATCACTTCCTTCTTAGCAGTTTGTACGTCAATGTGAACAAGATCTTCAACTCTAGAGACTAGCTGCGGGGTAGGGGGGGAATCCTTACAAGATTTTATAGCCTCATCAATTACTGCCTGCTTACCAGGCCCTTCCAGAATGTGAAGTCGAGCCTTTACTTTTGCCAGTTCCAATCGTAGCTCTCTCACTGCCTGCTGTAGATAAAAGATATGATCCTTTTGCCCAAGGATGGGTCGTTTTGAGCCTTCTTGTTGGTAATTCCGTGCATATGGAGAGGGTGTCATGGCTGCAACTGTAGAGTACCGAGTCTTGATGGATGTTGAAGGAGTTGAGGGAGTTGAGGGGGACTTGGGGGAGAGGGTAGGCAAGTAGTCCATAGTTGGCTGTCTGTTTGAACCCCCTAGCTTAACCTAACCCCCAGGTTTGGTTGGGGGTTTAGCCCAACTCGAGGTTAGGGATAGTTAGCTGCTTCTAACGGGTACAGAGGGAGAGGTACAAATGGAGATGTACAGCTTCTGTTGACGGGTGGCACAGTATTGGCTGCTTGTTGACAGGCCAGAGAGAGAGAGAGAGGCTAACGGGAGAGGAGAGGCTGAGCGAGGAGAGGCTAGCGGGAGAAAACAAGGAAAGAAATATTAAGGTCCGGGGAAGGGGGGGAGGGGAGGGAGAGAGAGAGAGAGAGAGAGAGAGAGAGAGAGAGAGAGAGAGGAGAGTCCGCGTGAGACCCTTCACGATCTATGGGACTGGCGATCACTATTAACTAAAAGTGATCCCTTACATCTAGTGAAGCGAAAAATCTTACAGCTTTGTCATGTAGTGAGTACTTGTTGGGCTAGCTTGTGAGCTAGACCCAGTACCTTGTCGCGATGTTCTAAAATCTCTTTTAAGTAGCTTCCTAGCCTTTTGGCTGGTTGCTCTAGTAGATTCTTTAGGTCTCTACTTTCCGCATAGCTTTCTCTGATGTGTCAATAGATTCAAAGGCTGAGAGGATAATCCTGTACTTGAAGACTGAAGATGCCAATCTTGAAGCCTGTCTCTTACTTCCAATGTTGGAATCGGAACCAAAGGGAGTAAGAGATCTGCAATAACTTTCCATATGGGTCTATGATGCATCCCAAGATTGTAGTGTTGGCATGTTGCTGGAAAAGAGAGAATATGCCCCTGAGTATCTACCACATCATCAATGAACCGGATGCCCAACTTCATGAGATTGTAAGCTTTGATTGGTTGTTGTACAACAAGAGGAGAGTAAAAACAGCACTCCAGTGAAGGCTTTCCATTCGAAGCGATGAAGCTATAGAAGTAGGATGGGGAGACCATTTGATGCGAGAGAGCACCTGCTTCCAATCTTGAATCAAGGCAGTAGAAAATGGGCAACCAGGGATTTTACCTTGAAACTTGCTAAGTACTACTTCCGATGGATCAACTAGCTAATGCCCATAAGCATTTGTGCGCATCTGGCCACACAAAAATGCCAACACAATAGACCATGGCTGCTTTTGCTGAAAAAAAGCCTTGGGCATAGTGATCTTTCTTGCCAACACATGAAATTTGATGTTTAGAATATTCAAACCACCATGCATTCTTGGTGAGCAAAGCAGGTCTATTTTGAGCAACCTTAAAGCTTTTTTATGAAGCTTAGTTTTCCAAAAAATCTCCATGGCTTGAGACATAAAAGAAGAGAGATCTCGAGATGACCAATGTAATAAAGGGAGGTAAAACTGGACATAAGCTAAAACAATGGACTGGACAATTCGAAGCCGAACATGCAACGGCCAAGTGGAGATCTTCCAATATTCTAATTTGTCCTGAATTTTGTTGAATACCCAAGACATGTGTTGCTTATTTCTGATTTTCCAGCCAATTGGATAACCCAAATGTCTTACTATGTTTTCCGGATGAATAATCTGGCCTGGCCAAAGGAGAGCATGCCAGTCGCAATGCTTGAGAGGCAAGAGTTTTGATTTCTGAAAATTAATTTTTAGACCAGCTGCCAACCCAAAATCAGAAAGGGTATCATCAATAAGCGAAGCTCCAGAGGACAATTCTTTGGCATGAAGAAAGAATGATCTGTATAAGCCTGTGCAATGAAAGGCCGAGAGCCAGGAATCTAAAGCCCCACTAGCTGTCCAGTATCAACCAGATGATCCATATACAGAAGCAAAGGATGTGAAGCAATAGCATAGAGCAAAGCACTGAGAGGGCATCCCTGTCGAACTGATCGTCCCAGAGTCCAAGACTCAGACAAATGATTCCCTATAAAGCATTGAGCAGTGGAATCTGAGTAAAGCCAATATATGACATTAACTAGCTTTGGTCCAAAACCAAGTCTAGACATGATTTGAGAGACATAATCCCACTGTACGGTATCAAATGCCTTTGCCACATCCACCTGCATGACCAAAACATCTTGAGCTGAATATTTAGCATATTCCATTGCGATGAAAGTATTGGAGATATTATCATGTATATTCCTTCTTGGAACAAAACCATATTGCCTGGGATGAAGTCCATTATGAAGAATATCCTTTATCCGATGAACCAACATTTTAGCAATAAGTTTATATATAACAGGCATCAAAGTGATGGGCCTCCAGTCAGCCATAGTCTCACATAGGAGTTTTTTGGGCACAAGCTTGACCAGACCATGCTTCCAAGCTGAAGGAAGATGTTGATGCTGCCAGGCTACATTAATGAGCTTCAAGATTGGACCAGAAGGCTACAAAAAATTCAACCGTCAAACCATCCCAGCCAGGGGATTTATGTTTACCCAAATGTTTGAGGGCTTCATCCAATTCAAGATGTGAAAAAGACACTTCAGCAATGAAGCTTTTGGCAAAGAAACAATAGGAGAAACAAGATCAATAAATTTGCTCCGAGCCAATTCAACCTGAGGAGTAGAAGAAGATGACTGAGAAAAAAGCAGCTGAAAATGATCCAGACATTGTTTTTCTAGCTGAGATAAAGTCTGGGTCCAAATACCATCTGATTTTCTGACTCTCATGATAGATTGACTTTCTCTATATGCATGTAAATTCCGAAAGAAAGATTTTGAGGAACAGCCCTTATCTAGCATAGGCTTAACTCTAGCCCTTGTTTGCCATTTGGAAAGCTTGCCATAGCATCAATCATGGAAGAAGCACAAGACAATGAACTCTGCTCAGAAGCAGAAAGGGAGCTTTGATGGCTAATCTGTACCAAGGACCGCGTGTATGATTTTGCCCACTGGATATGATGCCTGGTTTCTGCCATGTACCATCTTCCATATTCCTTGATGACATTTTGAATATGATGTACAAAAGAGTTCCAAGCAAAGTCAATATCCTCCTGAGCATGAGATAACAATGGCCTGCAAGCCAATCGAATCATTTGCTGGAATTTTTCATGAGAAAGATATAATTGATTGACCTGTAAGTGTGTGACTGAAGAGAGCTGCATGTCATCTAGAGGCATGCCAAATGAAAAGTTCAGCCAAAGTGGAGTGTGATCAGATAGTTGTTGAGAATAGTCAGTCCACATTTGACATGTATAATCATCATATTGCTGAGCATGAATAAGATACAATCTATCAAGCCTGGCCCAATATTCGGTAAAAGCATTATGATGATATGTAAATCCCAAAACTGAAGGGTGAGTTGCTGTCCATAAATCTGCAGTACGAAGTGATCAAATCATATGTTCCCATTGCCGAATTTCAGAGGGCAGCGTATGAGATTTATGTGTGGTATTGTCCTGCCAGTGAGGAGAATTATTGAAATCACCACAAAGTATAGCATTTGTGGACCAAGGATATTGCTTTATGAAGTCCCGCATTCGAGCTCTAGAAGCTGAAGTTTGAGAGGCATACAAGGAACCAATTTAAAAAATCTCTCCATTGATCATTCATCCATCGGCCACATAGATCATTATATGCTACCCAGGGCCGCAAATCATGTCTGGCTAGAATGCACAGCCCAGAGAATTGATCAGAGCTTGCATAAAATATATCATATCCTGAAAAGAACCCATGCTGGTCAGCAAAAGAATGCTGATTATGCTCTTGCAGACACACAACATGTGGATGAGTTTTATTTATATAGTGCCAAAGGAGCCTCCATTTATTCGAGTTGCAGAGGCCCTGTATATTGTAAGAAACATATTTAAGAGAAGCACGCATGAAAATATGTACAAGAAATGAGTAGTCCTTAGAAAGAAAGGGAGGCATCAGGCCTCTGCCGTTGCCTCAGGGTCTTGCTGACCCTCAGAATCCAATTCCCTGACTAGATCATCTTCTTCACAAAGCGGAATACCCTTCTTGACTGCATTAACCCATGCCTTTGAGAGGCTGTCCGAAGAGGTAGATGGTTGACCAGGAGAAGGAGCAGAAGCATCCCAATTACGAGATTGGAGAGGTCTTTGTTTGAGAGGCACTGTCTTCTTTGTAGTCTGCCAACCCTCATGAGAAGATGAATTATTTTCCACTAGCTTGCTCTTTCCTTTATCCTTGTTTTGAGCTGAAATGACTTGGCTCCCTGTATGAACTGAAGGCTTTGCTCCTTTGGCTTCTATCTTTTCCACATAAGTCTTCTGACCTCCTTTATTAGATGGTTGAGGAATGGCAGCTGGAGGAGGTGGATGAAGGATAGAGGGACACTGTCATCCTGCTTCAACATGTATCCACTTGCTTGGTACTATTTCTTTTTGTTTTTCAATAGTATGCTTATTAAGAAATGAAATGTTTTCCTACTGTTCAGTTACGGACAATGGGGACTAGGTCTAGCATTTGAGGGTGGACCCCCTTGCTTGGGGTTATGGGCATTAGTGACCCACAAGAGTGATGGCCTCTCTTTGAGAGGGTCTAGAAACCACACCCCACCTGAGTACCCAAACATGGGACCAATCAAATGCACAGATTGCATACCGACCTAGGAACCATTCAAGAGCTTTGGGTGTGGGCCTGGCAGCATGCCAAGAGTAATGGAGATACAAGATAAGACGACAAACAAATGAGCTCAGTATGGCTCAATTATGACCTTAGAGTACGTCAATAGATAGTCTAAGCTGTTAGGAACCCGTGGGTGCGATCAGAATTAAATTATGACAACTTTGAAATTTTAGGGTTTTTGGGAGTGACGTGGCAATTGACACGTGGCAGACTGCCACATGGAATCTGAGCTGGCAGGTCAGTCCACCTGTCCCACACATGTGGCAGCATGCATGGCAAGTGGCAGGGCATGCAGGCCAAGTGTTTGGCCCCAAATCTGGTAGATTTGGGGCAGGTTGTGGGCTGTCCTCTTTGGGACTGCAGCCCACCAAAAATCTGGGACAAGTGTCCACCTTCCACTCTAGGCCTGGGGGGGGGGCTGACCCTATAAAAGAAGGCCTCTCCCCTTCATTCCTCACATGAAAATTTCGTCACTTTTCTTCCCCCTCCTTTTGGATGATGCAGCAGAACCTCTCCAGCTCCTTGGGTGCAGCCAGCTTCTCCCCAGGCCATTCTCTCACCTCAGCAGCACTTTCTCTCTCTACAACAGCACATTCTCTCTCTACAGTTCCAGCCCCTCCTCTCCAGAAATCTGCCCCCTCTCAGCTCTTCTGGAACAGCAGCAGCATCCTCTCTCCTTCACCTAGCCTGGAGCAGCCACAGCCCCTTTCTCTCTCCTGCTGCAGTCTTTCTCTCTCTACTGCAGAATTTCTCTCTCTACTGTTCCAGCCCATTTCCCTTGCAGAAATCTGCCTTTCTGTGCACCTCTGGAACAGCAGCAGCTCCTCTCTTACATCTCCTCCCTTGGGATCAGCATTGGCACTCTCTCTCTACAGCTATCACTCCATAAAAGCTTTCTCTCTCTAGCCTATAGGCTGTTTTTCTAAGCTGTTGTTCTCATTCCAGCCCCATTTCCACACTCTCCTCACCCAAGGTAGCTTCAGAGGCATCAAGGACTTCATCTACAAAAGGGTCAAGTCACGAAGGGAGCCTGTATTGTCAAGTTTATCTCATTTACAGCACTATTTCATGTTGTTTCTACTATCTTTCTAGAAACTAGTGCTTGTCTCTAATGTTGGATGTAAGTGGTGATTGTTGCAGGCTTCTTCCTTGTGGATTGGGCAAGCCAAGAGTTGAAACCTGAGCTTGGAGTCCTCCTTTTTGTTGTCTACCTTGTACATATGCTCTTGAGTCTTGTATCTAGGTCCTAGGTTTTTCACTGAGTTCATCAGTTTGGAAGGTGCATTGCACCTTGGTCTTGTATCTCCATTTTCAAGAATAAAGTGAGCTTGGATAAGGGGGGGGGGCCGTCTTGGCCCCTCAATCATATTGCATTTTCCAATGATGTCACTTTGTGTTTAAGCTGTATAAGTCTTATTTCCAGCTAAATTGCAAACTCTTAAGTTCAAGTATATGTGTTTGGCAACTCGCAATCATCTCATTCAAATGCCTCTGCAAAATCCGTTGTCTGAATTGATAGAAAGCACCGAGTAGTTTACAGACACTCAGAAGCTAGGTGCCCAAACTTGTGACAAGAGAAACAAGCTCCAGCAAAAATTTCCCATTTCAAAGTGAAAATTTGTTTCCCAAATTAACACCCTCACATCCCTCCACCTCTCTCCAACCTCTCTCTCTCTCTCTCTCTCTCTCTCTCTCTCTCTCTCTCTCTGCGTGTGCGTGAGAGAGAGAGAGAGAGAGAGAGAGAGAGAGCACAAGTGAGTGTGTGAGCGAGACGACCTACTCCACGTTTCCTTTGGACTGTGTGCAACCTGTTTGGAGCCCTTACCTCTGCTCGCGGGAGATTTCGTCACTGTTTCGCTATCCTATGTGCTCTCTAAAGCCTCCTTCAGCGTCTCGTTTTTTGTTTCCTCTCAGTTTTTGCCCACTCTGTCAGTGCGTTGGATTAGTGTAAGTTGTGTGTAAGGCAGTATTCATGCAAGCTTTTTGTCGCAACAAGTTCCCGTGCCCTCTTGTCCAGGTCTCGTGCCCTTCTGTCCAAATCCCGTGCCCAACTGCTATAGCATCGCCACCCTTTTTCTGGTTTCAACTGAACCTGTCTAGTTTGCGTTACTGTATGGTTACTCCCTCTCTCGCATGGATATTGCTCCGCTTGTCTATTCCTTTTCAGCTTGCTATATGCCCCGACTGAATTTTCTATCCAGTCTGTTTATTTCGTCTTGACCCTCATCCCCCTCTATTTCATAGCTTGTTACCTAACTGCAATTTCAGCTTTGAATCTTTCTATTGAATCGACTAGCTTCAATGGCAGAAACAAATAAGTATTATGTAAAGAGGGCGCTCTCTCCAGAACCCAAAAGACAGTCAAGGGAGACTCTGCCCCCCATAGCCCCTTCATCTGAAGATGCTTCCTATGTGTTTGACATGTTGAATGAGGAATTTCAACAAAGTAGAAGAGAATGGATGCTACCTGCTCCGGAACTCACTTACAAAATGAAGTTGCCTTCTCTTGTGCATCCTCTGAAGAAGCTCTCTCAGACTGCAGTCATCATCTTTTTCCCAGGGAAAATACCTTCGGCTAATGATGTGGGACAATGGGTGAATTCCCTCCTAGGTGGATGCTATGTGGAAGGAGTTTATTTTGCCTCCCGAGGATTTTATGAAGTTCATCTCTTGGATGCCTTGACAAAACAAAAGATGCTGGAAATGTCCCCTTTATTTTTTGGACGTCAGATGGTGCACATTATGCCTTGGTCTCCTAATAATCAGAATCTCATCAAGCATCATTGCCCTATATGGGTTGAAGTGGTTGATTTTCCAGATTACATGAGAACGGAGCTTCCTGGCTTAGCAATAACATTGGGACAAGTGATCTGTCCCCCTCCTCCCACAGGTAATAAAAATCGCTTTTACATCTTATGCGATACTGATAGACCAACACCTCCTTCTATTGCTGTTGAGATTAGAGGGAGGGGGTGGAGAAAGAGGGAGTGATGTGGAGAAAGAGGGAGTGACGTCTTTTGCAATAGGAGAGGGCATGGTCTAGTAGATGACAGAGTCGAAAGGCGTAGGAGGTTCGGCCTATCACTCGACGTGAGCGCCAGAGTCGAAAGATCGCTCTTGACATGACATGGAGGTCCGGCCTATCACTCGATGTGAGCGCCAGAGTCGAAAGATCACTCTTGACATGGCTCTGGCGCGCGCCATGTCAAGAGTGATCTTTCGACTCTGGCGCTCATGTCGAGTGATAGGCCGGACCTCCATGGTGCATGGTCTTGTAGATGCCGTTTGCTCCCCCCAGTCCACTTAGCCCGCATATCATCTATCTCCTCCTCCTCCACTAAGTTGTGTCCTACAGATGACTCGAAGGCATAGAAATCTGTGACATGTCCCTGGGTTGCATCTATCTTTGGCTCAGGTAATACTGTCCACATGGGCTGTCTAATCTGTCCTAGAAGAGTCTCTCTATGTCGTCGCATCTCCATCAGTTAAAGACCGACACGGACCTAGTCTTCCAAAGGGTCAAGTGAGAGAGTGGTCCAAATCCGAGCCCCTCCTTATGTAAGCAATGGCACCGCTCTCGAATTTCATAGCATGCTGGACATATGCATAGAGTGTGCTCATCTGGATCCAGCTACCCCAAAGAGAGAGAGAGAGAAGAAAGAAAGAAGAAAGAGAGTTTATTAGCGTCCTCGGGGGGCCAAAAATGACCCATGGGACCCGTCTCGATACAATGTAAAAAGAGTCTCCTCAAGGAGAGAGGTCAGGAGTCTATGAGTTCCTGACGACAGGTAAAAAGACGAGTGACAAAAGATCCCAATGCTACCGGAGAGGCAGTGGAGAGAACTGATGTCAACTTAGCGGAGTCCCCCAGGGACCATGAGACAAAGCACACACAGGAGTCTCTTGGGAGCGCATAAACCCTTTTCCAAAGTTATAATAGATAAGCTAGTAGTCCTCCCTGATATGTGCATATCGGGGGCATTGTAGAGCTACATGTGCCTCCGTCTCAACTGTCTGCATGTCACAAAGGGTACAGACTCTAGCATGTCTAGGCTGGTGTATCCAAGCTCCCTGCTCAATGGCAAATGTATGAGATCTGGTACGGAACGTGGCGATGTTTCTGCGATATAGAAGGGGGATAGGTGTTCTAATATAAGACTGAGCATGAGTCTCTATGGACATGTATGTAGACCAACATGTGGGATTTATGTTGTCTTGGTAATATTCCAGCTTTACCCTCTTTTCACTTGTCAACCAGTGATTCCGCAAAGTGCTCAGTAAAGATAGTTGAAACTCTTGCATGTTGACCTTTTCAGGCGGCATGATCAAATATGCTTCCACTTTCCATCTGCTGAACCATTTTCTTATGTCGGTTGCCCATCCTGTGCAGATGACCTTACTTTTGTAGTTCTTTTGAAGCTTTGTGCTGGCATTCCATGCTTTATGAGGCAGCCTATCAGGTTGCATTTGCTGCACCTCTATTAGGTATTGCATAACTCTGATCAATGCATGAAATTCAATTGGTCTTCTTCCCGTTTCCCACAGAAGTATTGAGTATGGAGTAGTGGGTTTGACACCAAGGTGACTCCTTAGGAAAGCTTTTTGCATTTTCTCAATATCATTCCATGTAGAGGCTGAAATGCTGCCTCCCCATACTTCCACTCCATAGAATACTGTCTGCACTACATATGCATCAAACAATATATTTCGAATTTTCCAGTTCCTAGTGTCGGTGTGCCTGCAATCATTCTCAAGCTGGTAGTACTTCCCCCAACCAGTGTCCATCCTTCTATGTATACATTGCCACCATCTGTGATCTGCCGGGATATCAACCCCTAAGTATTTGAAGGTGTTGACATACTCAATGATCTGTCCATCAAAGGTGATCTCAGGGGGATGTTCTGGCTGATTGGTACAAACTGCCATCATCTTTGTTTTTCCGACATTTACTTGCAGCCCGCTTTCCCTACAAAAAGTCTTAAGCACTTGTAAAAGTTTGTGCATAGATTCCGGATCGTATGCAAAAAGAACGACATCATTTGCGTATAACAACAATAGCACTGTCCAAAGCCCCAATTGCGGTCCTTGCAACCCTTTCTCTACTACAAATTCATTGATGAGTTACTCCAGTTGGTCAATGCATATTCCAAACAAGGTAGGCGATAGAGGGCAACCTTGCTTCACTCCCATATTGCTCTCAAATACATTAGACATACCTTGTGTTTGTTTGAGTCGGCATAATACCTTTTCATAGATGCGAGAGATGCCTACCCTTAAGGCCAAAGGGACTCCTATTTCTTGCATTCTCTTCCATAATCCTCCTCTTGGAACTGTGTCAAATGCTTTCTTGAAATCCACAAAACAACAAAATAGAGTGCGTCCTCTCAGTCTGCATTCATCCATGAGGACCCTTAAGGTAATAAGGTTGTCGGCTGTCCTGTGCTCCTTGCGAAAGCCCGCCTGTCTGGTGGCTCTTTTTTGTGCCTCTTCTGCCCATGAGCTGATTTTCATTTCAAGCACTGTACTGAAGAGCTTGGCCAATGTAGAGCTGATCATTATATTTCTGTAATTTGTGACTGAATTTTTGTCTCCACCTTTGTGTAAAGGCTGGACCCAATTTTCTTGCCATTCCTGAGGGAAACCATGGTGTAGAGCATGTGTTAGGATGTGCGAGAGCCATGTTCTTGCTCGGTCTCCTGTCCATTTCACAAATTCTGCCTGTATCTTCATGTGATCTGATGCTTTGCCATTAGCCATCTTCTTTAGTCCAACTTCAATGTCTTCGAAGGTGAAAGGACCAGTGCATGTGACCGATAGATCCTCCTTCCCCATTTCAGTAGCATGTGCATGATTGTACAACTTGGTAACATAATTAAGCATGGTTGCATCTGATATATCCCCTATGACCTGTTTCCGTCTGCCTTTCACTTGTTTCCAGCCCTTTCTTGGATTTTTGATGAAAGTGACCAAATCAGATTTTTCTCTTTCCAAAATATAATTTCTTTTCTTTTTCCTTGTGAGGGCATTGTATGTCTTCTCCAGTTGTTTATGCCTATCTGCATCCAGTATGTATTTCAGCTCTTGGCGTAGTTGTTTGCATTCCTCGTCATACCATTTCTTGTGTGGTAGGCCTTTGACCTGTTTCTTTTTTCTTGTAGTTGCTGCTCCAAATGTTTGCATGGCTGAGGCAAGTATTGCTTCCTGCAAGGCTGTCCATGTGGGGTTGGTTATTGCTCTCAGCTTTGCATCCAAAGTCTCTGCATAAACTTGGTGTTTGTCTGGGTCTACTTTGAAACCTCCTGTATGTGCTGAGAATTTCTGCTCCCTATGTTCAAGGTGTATGTCAAGATCCATCCATATTGGGAGATGGTCCGATTCCGGATATTTCATCCCTATGTTGAAGCTTGTGATAATGGGTATAGTATCCACATGTACCAAGGCATAATCTAGCACACTCTGTCCTCCGCTGGCTGAGAGACACGTCATCTTGTGTGGGTGTTAGGGAATAGTTGCATTCCATTCAAGACTGGCATATGCAGCCCATTAATCATGCATCGGAGTGCTCTGCCTTGTGTGTTGATGGTGTCGTCCTCGGAGGGAGAGAGAGAGAGAGAGAGAGAGAGAGAGAGAGATTAACGTCCACAGGAGACCTCGTGGGTCTATGGGACAAAAAAAACATACACCAAAAAACATCAACATCGGTTAGAGACTGAGAGTCTTTGGGGGAGTATATCAGCTCAGCCCCAGTTTATTTAGATGCGTAACTAGCTATCTTAGAAAAAACAGCTTGAGCAACATTAGTTTAAGACCGAGAGTCTTTGGGTTTAGATTCGAAATCACGGATCAAGGCTTTTCCATCCCTATATTCTGCCCATTTTCCATCTTTGCGTGCATCCTTGACTTTAGTAAGTTCAACATTCTTTTGTTTGAGGTGATTCGGGGTAAGCTCCTCAGGTATCCATACGCGTATGCCTTTCAATTTGTTTATATGTTCGAGAATCTTGACTCTACCTGCCTTCTCTGTGAACTCAACTTGTACTTGTGTTCCCTTCTGAGAGATCCAACTGATGTTAGCTTCATCCCATTCTATCTGTGGTATCTCCTTCTTGAGACTTGTGATCTTCTCTTCTACTGTGTATCCCTTTGTAAAATCATCTGCAGGACAGCCCATACTATCCTCTGGCACTTTAGTAAGTTCAACATTCCTTTGTTTGAGGTGATTCGGGGTAAGCTCCTCAGATATCCATACCCGTATGCCTTTCAATTTGTTTGTCTGTCAGAGAATCTTGACTCTACCTGCCTTCTCTGTGAACTCAACTTGTACTTGTGTTCCCTTCTGAGAGATCCAACTGATGTCAGTTTCATCCCATTCTATCTGTGGTATCTCCTTCTTGAGACTTGTGATCTTCTCTTCTACTGTGTATCCCTCTGTAAAATTATCTACAGGACAGCCCATACTATCCTCTGGCAGCCCCCTATGCGCAATCTCTACTTGTCTTTTGCTATGGCTTCCTGCTCTTTTACCTCCGTATATAGATCTGCTTTGTTGATTTTGTTGTCGGCTAGAATAGCCATCTCTTTCTTGGCTGAGCTTACCTGAGTGGCGATCATCTCTTCAACTGTGGAGTGTTGGCGCTATTGGAGACGTGTTGTATTTTTCCATAACCTCTGCAATAATTTCTTGATCGCCTATGCTCTACATCTCCTTCACCTTTCTTCCAAGAGATGCAGCCATAAGCCTGAGCTCTCTCACTTCTTGCTTTAGAAAGTATATTTGCTCTTGTGGATCAGATCCAATCCTTCGCTTGTAGCGGAATGCATAGGGGCTGGGTGTCCATATGGAAGCTGCAACATCAGAGTAGTAGGGCTTGCTAATCGGTGGAGAGGCGAAAGTCTTCATGTTCGAGAGTTCCATAGTGGCCTATGCAAACTTAGATGTGCCCTTTTGTTGATGCTAACCCCCAAGCTAAGCCAAGGGCTCAGCTTAGCCTAGGGTGAGGGAGAGGGAAATGACTGTACGGAGAGGTACTACAGGGAGGGAAGGAGGGAGAGAGAGAGAGAGAGAGAGAGAGAGAGAGAGATGATATGATTGTATTAACGTCCTCGTGAGACCCTTCAGGATCCACGAGACAGTGATCACTATCAACAACTAGTGATTGTTTACATCCATTGAAAGAAAATAGCATAAATAAAAGCATAAATGTGCATAAGGTCTGTTGGGGGAAAAAGTAGCGTGTCTTCAACATCTGCAACTTTTCTTGCAAGGGAGTGAAAACTGCAATTTAAAGGAGATTTGGGTTTCTACAAGATGACTAATTGAATATTGGCTATTCTCTTGTTTATGGATTTGATGTGAACACGGCTTTATTTTTTTTGTCTTATTTTTGCAAGAGTATGGAAGTCTCACTACAGTTTTTGGTGTCCTCCCTCTTAATATGTGACGCAGGCTCTTCTTGATTATGAAAGATATAAGCTGCATGGAATGGGCCCTAGTGCTGATGAGGGTGCTGCTCAATATGATGCTTCTGTACAAGGGGCTGAATGTCCATCTGGTGCTGTTTACCCTGGCTCCTCGCAGGTTTTTCATCTTTTTCAATTCTATTAGTGCAGTTGCATGTATTGGCTTGGGACATGTAAAGGTTGTTTGTTGCTACCATATCATACTTTGCATTTGCTTCGTTTTGGTTTGTTTTGTGCATGCAACTTCATCCGTACATTTGTAGGTGCAGTTGTTGGCTGACCCATATATGGCAGGTTAGGTAAATTGTCATCCGCAGTTGCTTCTGTTTGTTCCTGTTTACTTCTTCCGTTTGTTCCTGTTTCCTTCTTTGGAAGCTGCTGTATATCCCACTTTGTATGTTATTCACGTGGCTTAGAAGTGCGTAGCATATGTAGTACACATCTTTATTTGTTCTGAGATCTTTATTTGTTCTCAGACTAAATGAGTGTACTTTTTGATGGATTGAGGTTTAGCACCTCTATTTCACCTTGGAGAGTAAATATGCTTCTCAAGAAAGTTTAATACAAAAAAACTCAAGTATACGCCCCACTTACTAGGGTTTTCATTTTGAGGGTTGGTAGAAGAGCAAGCATGTGTAATTATGGCTTGAATGCCGAATGCCTCTTTCTTCAAGGTGTTTATTGTCATTGAGTGTGCTTAGTGATGAAGATGCAGCTGTCCAAAATTCTTGAATGCAGTTGTGAGTGTTAATACTCATTGACCCTCTTTATACTGGACATCTTGGTTGGACTTGTTGGCCTTGCGCGTGTACGATGCTTGAGCTTTGGTTTTAACTGACTCCGTAATCTCTGCCATATATTCTGTGGTTTTGTTGACTTCAAGAGATGGAGACAACATCCTGTTGAGGAGTGATTTAAACCGTCTTCCAAATGCCGCTTCATAAGATGTGCGACAAATGCTCGAAGAATAGGTATCATTCAAAATGGCTTGCATAAGCGAAAGAAATTGCTCCCACTTTCCCTGAGCATCATGACAATATGATTTTAAAATATCAAACACCATACCATTATACTTTCCAGTCCCTCCATTTGATTGCGGATGGAACGCGTTAGACATCTGTAGCTTAGTACCAAAATTATTAAACAAGGCTCGTAAAAAATAAGATGTGAATTTGGAGTCCTTGTCGGATGTGATGGTCCGTAGTAACTCTCCAATGGGATACCAATACTTTATGGACAAATGAGCTACGTCTTCAGTGCCTGCCGTCTGCTTGTAGGGAATAAGATTACAATATTTACAAAACTGACAAACAATAGTAAGACATTGAGTGTTATGTTGAAAGTGGTGTAGAATCACGTGGGATAGAATAGATGCATTTTGGAAGAGGAGTGAGAGCACAAGATGTAACCAAAAAGTTGTTGACTATAGATTGTGAGAGAGGTGACTCTCTCTTATAGAAAGGGGGAGAAGGTAGCACCTTCCCTACATAAGTGGCAATCAGCTCCTACATCAGTGGGAATCAGCCCCTACATCAGTGGGACTGGCCTAAATCAAAGGAACCTCCCATGTGGGGGCCTTTGCCTTACATCATCACTTAGGTCACACATTAGACACATCATAGCACTTGATGTGCCTTTACAACACACACAAACACACATGTGACTCCCCTAGATGCACACATGCACCATAGAGCAAGCCCTTGATTACACTTATCCCAACAAGTGGTTCCACGAAGTCCATGCTTATGTCTTGGAAACAGTCGTCTCATATGGGCAATGGCATAAGTAAGTCGGCCGCCTTCTTGTGAGAAGCCTTGACCTTTTGGCATATTTGGCAGTTCTGAACATAGCCATATACATCCTTCAGCATCTTTGGCTAATAGAAATACTCTAACTTCTCCAAAGTGCCATTGATACCTCTATGGTCTTGATTGAACCTTTCCGACTTAGAGCGTCGGCAATGGGGTTATTTTTTCCGAGAACATACTCAATCATTCTCTCAAATTGCTGGAATATTTGGCTCCAGCGTTGCTGTTGATCACTCCATTGTGAGCTAGGCATCATCTGAAGCCACTTAAGGGCTTGGTGATCTGTTTTGACCGTGAACGTCTGTCCGTAAAGGAAAGGCTTCCAATGTTCTAATGCCTGAATGACGCCGAGTAACTCTCTATCATAAACTGAATAAATTTTTTCGGCATCGTTGAGATTTATGCAATACATGATGTGAGGGAGAGAGAGAGAGAGAGGCTGGGGAGTGAAGAAGTGATTCTCAATTGAAGACATAATGAAGGCTTTCATTCATTGATCGAGTATGACATTACAAGTGAAGTACAAATCTTATATAGGCTACACACTCACACATGTGCACCAAGTGCATATGGGATAAGTCCGATAGTGACACGTGGCAGTCACACATGACACACACACATGAATAAGTACTAGATCTCCTAGTGTGCTTGCAGGCTCTCCTTGTTCTTCGCAAAGAGAGAGAGAGAGAGAGAGAGAGAGAGAGAGAGAGAGACAGAGAGAGAAAGAGAGAGAGAGAGAGAGAGAGAGAGAGAGAGAGAGAGAGAGACTCAAATGAAGACATAATGAAGGCCTTTATTCATTCATCAAGTATGACATGACAGGTGAAGTACAAGCCTTATATAGGCTACACACTTGCACCTAGTGCATATGGGATAAGTCCCATAGTGACACGTGGCACTCACACATGAGTCACACACATGAACAAGTACTAGATCTCGTAGTACTCAACACCAACTCATCACATCAACACACTCTTGTCGATGATATCTGCAATACCTATCCTCGTGTTGTAAAATTGCCCAATGTCGACATTGCTTGCATCTGTGATTACCAAAAAGAGATCATCCCAAGATGCGATCTTCATGACTGTTGTTGTTGTAGCCAACCGTTGCGAATCATGGAAGGCTTGCAAAGCTTTGCCACTAACTTGAATCTTTTGTCTGCGTGTCTTTACTCCCTTTAGTAAATTTGTAAGAGGGATTGAGTAGGTTAAGAACCCATCCATATCCGAGCTATAGGCTTGACATAAACCCACAAAGGATCAGATCTCTCGAGCCATCGTGGGGACAGCCCATCTGGTTATAGCTTGAATCTTCTTTGGATCTAATCGAATACCTTAAGCACTAATGATGTAGCCCAGATACTGGATTTTCAAAAGCCAGAACTAACTCTTTTTTGCATTGAGATATAGCTGATTATCGTGCAATAACTGTAGGGCACTTCGCACATCCTGAATATGCTGCTCTGCCGTAGCGGAAAAGATAAGGATATCATCCAAAAAAATGAACAGGCACTTTCCAATATAATCTGTAAATACCCAATACAGCATCTTGTTGAAAGTGGGTGGTGCATTCTTTAGACCAAATGGCATGACTACGAACTCATAATGATCTCACTTTGTCCGAAAAGTTGTGTTTGGAATGTTAGCTTCAAAAATCCGGACTTGGTGGTAGCCGCTTTTGAGATTGATTTTTGAGAAATACTTTGCACCATTGAGTCTTTTCAAGATATACTCGATGCGAGACATAGGGAACTTGTTACTTACTGCAAGTTTGTTGAGTGCTCTGTAGTCAACACATAATCGTGCTGACTTATCTTTCTTCTCCACAAAAAGAATATGCATATTGAATGGCGAAGATGATGGTCTTATAAATCTTACGCACAGTAATTGAGGCAACTTTTGCTCTAACCCCCCCGTCCGGTAAGAAAACTTACTCGGAGGTGTGGAGTCTAGAATCAAATCGATGCGATGGTCTTTTGGTCTGGATGGAGGTAGCTAGGGTGGTAGATCGTCCTAGAGCATAATATTTTGGACTCCTAGAGTTGCTCCATCGGAGAAGCGGCTTGAACTGAAGTGATCTGGCAATGAACATAAACAAGTGTACACATTGCTCCCTTGCGGACGGCACAACTTGCTTGGATATGAGATATTAACGGAATCCCTGGTATGCTCCGATCACTGCGTATCACGGCGGGCTCAGGTAGACCTTCCACAATCGTGAAGGTATCCTGCTGTCAATTAGGAGTCGGCACATGCTCACGGAACCACTGAATCCCAAGGATCATGTTGCCCATACAAGGTGTTAGTATAAAGTCTCGTGTAAAAACAGCCTTATGAGCTGAAAAAGTAAATTGAATGGCGTTATGCGTGATGTTTGTGCGCAAGCCGGGTGTAAAGCCATCCGCTGCAAGCTTGTGAGGCACCAAGTGCACCCCATGTCTTGGCAAGCTAAGGAGAGATGGCATCTTCTGAACTCCCAATATCAAACATGACAATGAACTGATGCCGTTTAGCTGTGCCATACGCCGGAATAAGAGCCTTCTTTTGGTCTGAGAGGTCGTTCTCCTTCTTACCTTGAAAGACCACCGACGGAACGGCATTCAAAGCAGACAAGACTGCATTTGTAGTTGAGGCTGGTGGCAGGGCTGGAAGAGCCAATGCCGTGGTGACAGTAGAAGTGGACGCTTTCGTAGCCTTTTCGGCAAGCCACTTAGGACAATCCTTCTTGCCAATGAACGCAACGATGTTCTTTGTGGTACCACTTCCGTTCATCGGGCTGTAAGTAGCCTCCCGTAATGCCTGCTTTAGCCTTCTCATCTGGAGTTATCTTGGGCTTGGACTTCTTTTGCTGACCAGAAGACTGGTAGTCTTTCTTTTGGTACTGGTTGTCCTTCTTTTGATCCTTACCCACTAGGCTGTTTGACTGCTGCGGGGCTTTGGAATCCTTCTGGACCTGTTTGGGCTTTCCCCCGTTCAACATTATTTCTTGATTCTGGGTGAGAGTCAGGTCCTGCTCGTAATTGGGCGGGTCGAAGTTTCAAACGAGAAATCAAATTTTAGTATTGAATCCTCAAATAATTTGCTTCAACTTATTGCTTTCGGACACGCGCAATTGCTGCGTCAGTGTGTTCATTGGGCTGTAAGTAGCCTCCCGTAATGCCCGCTTTAGCCTTCTCATCTGGAGTTATCTTGGGCTTGGACTTCTTCTGCTGACCAGAAGACTGGCAGTCTTTCTTTTGGTACTGGTTGTCCTTCTTCTGATCCTTACCCAGTAGGCTGTTTGATTGCTATGGGGCTTTGGAATCCTTTTGGACCTGTTTGGGCTTTCCCCCGTTCAGCATTATTTCTTGATTCTGGGCGAGAGTCAGGTCCTGCTCGTAATTGGACGGGTCGAAGTTTCAAACGAGAAAACAAATTTTAGTATTGAACTCTCAAATGAATTGCTTTAACTTATTGCTTTCGGACACGCGCAATTGCTGCGTCAATGTGATGACCTTTTTACTATAAGACAACACATGCAACCCATTTTGGGAGAGATGAGGAACCTCATCCTCCCAGTTAAGCATATAATGCGGTGGTAGAAAACAAGCTTATGTTGCCCAAGTGAAATTCGTCATATAAGTTGTTGAGTCAGTATGCTTACTTTCCCAATGTTGCCACCATGTAACCGCCTCACTAGTGAGATGAGGGGCTGCTAGGTGGACTTTGTCTTGCTCATCTTTAATTCACGCTAATGGAAAATGCGCGACAAACTGATGAATAAACTGAAGGATAGTTGAGTGGTCACACTTACCATCATACTTCTCAAAATTTGGTGTGGACTGGGTGAGCAGAGTTACTTTTGCTGATGATGAAGTTGTGGCGGTGACTAGTGTTGCGCTCAAATTGGCCTGCATAGTGGCTAACATCTGTTTGTGCTGGAGAAATTGTGTGTCCTTTCCGGATCTCAACACAACCACACACTCGCGGTAGTCAAGTTGGGATATCGACCGAAGCTCTGATACCAATGTAACATGCAACTATTATCTGATCGTGTAATCACAGCAAGACCTTCTTTAACCTTTAGCGAGGGATTAGCGTTATGCACCATAGAGAGAGAAAGGAGATGAGGGTAGAGAGAATAGAGACGACAACTGATTGGGTCCTTGTAACCACTGAGGGCGGCCCCCTCCCCTAATCAGGGGAGAATTTGCTTTACTACTTGGAGAACTGAAAGATACAAATAACACTCTTCTAGAGTGTAGAGAAGGGGGAAGGGGCAGATTTGGAGATGGGGAGAGAATAGCAGAAGGGAGGAGAAGAGAGGAGAAGGGGAAAGAGAGAGGACGAGAGAGAAGGATGAGGGTATAGAATAATCCCATTTGAGTAAGGAAAACGGGCCACGGCTATATCCAGTTGTGCCTTCCGTTGTGGATGCCTGAGTCAATAAGCTATGAAACTCAATAAGCTATGAAACACATTTCCTACTATGTCTAGAGAAAAAGTGCTTATTGACTCTACCTCCCATCTGAGTCCAAAAAGACTCTCATGCATGAAAGGCATACTCTGCTTTCTGATGTAGTAGTGTCTGCTGATGAGCCCTTGCTGCAGCAACAGAGGGAAGTGGAGTCCTTTTTGCAGTAGCCACAGGAGAGCCTAAGGCAGCTCCTCCACCAGTGGAAGCAATAGTCTTTGGTCTCTTCGCGGGAGGAAATGCCTTGACCTCTCGTTGCAACCTTGCTTTCTCTGCCTCCGAGATTACATTGCATAGCATAATTCCATTTCCCTTGATGCCAAGAAGATGGGCCTTCATCCTATCAGGGATCCCACCTCTTTTCAATCCACACCACTTGCACATGAACGTGGGAGCGCCTCCTTTCTTGGTGTCATACGAACCTAGTAGATCAACTTGAATCCAACAAAAATTTGCTTGGTCGAAGGCCGCCTCGGGATGAGAAGCTTGAAAGAGGGCTGAAACTAGAAAGAGGGCCGAAGGGCTGAAACTTGAACAAACGGGGCTGAAAGGGGACGGAATATAGGGCTGGAAGAGGGGGCTAAAAGGGAATGAAAGAGGGCTGAAAGAGGGGGCTAAAAGGGAATGAAAGAGAGCTGAAAGAGAGGGCTGAAGGAGTGGAGGTTGAGCTATGAAGGAGGGCTGAAGGAAGGAGGGTTGAAGCAGCCTGCAGGAGAGAAAGGACTCCTAGGGAGTGAATGGGGCTCAAGGGGGTGGGAAAACACTCAAAAGTTCAAGAGTGTGAGGCTGAAGGGGCGGTGGGAAAACACTCAAAAGTTCAAGAGTGTGCGGCTGATCTCTTCACCGAAGCATTACTTTTGGCGATTGATGTTGACCTTGTACATTGTGCATTGTTATTGCAGGGGATATTAGAAATATTTGTTTTATGAGGCCACTGATGTTATGTAATAACGGACTAGGGAACTTTTTCCTTTTATTAAGGTTTGTTACCCCTAACCCCAGCTAGAGGTTTAGTTTGTGGCTGAGTTAGTCACCACACATCTTTTGACCCGAGTTAGGGTTCATTGTAGGGTTTTGTCTCTATGACTACACTAGCTTTGTAGTTCATCTGTGTTGCTACATTTGAGTCCAACTTGCTTGAGCTTCATTCTCTCGTGTTCTCTTGCTTCCATTTCCGACAATTTTATCCAATGGTGCCAAGCCCTTTTGGGATGCTCTTGCTCGCACACCAAAACAGTGTGTCTACATAGCTGCTCTAAGGTCTTGACTCAAAAGAATGCACAACATCATTGAAGTCTTTGGTTCAAGCTTTGACAAAACAAGAGCAATCAAAGTCATCCAAGACAACAATCTAATTTAAAAACTAGAAGAGACCTTTCAAAAGCAAGGTAAACTGTTAGAACTGTGAAAAGATAGGCCATATTACAATAAGCCCAAAAGTGGGCAAGGTAGCAATATAGGAAATAATCATTTTTGGTACATGTAGCTAAAATAGTACTTGCTTTTGATAGGTCGAATAAAATTGATGTATCAAGTTGATAAGGATTATTATCGAGATTCTCCAACGTTCTTGATGTGAAAGAAAAGTGCTCAGAGTACCATAATTCAAGAATATTTTGTTGTGGAAAGATGATCCTTAAAAAATTAAGCAAGAAATACAAAATTAAAACTAATAGTAAAAAAAATAAAAAGAAAATTGAGGTTTGAATTTCAAATTTAATTTCATTGACATGGATTGGGTGTATGTGTATAGAAAGACATCGCCTTCTTATTGAGGTCTTCTTATTGAGGTCAAGTTCAATGCGTGTATCCTCTACTCTGGCCTCCCATTACGAATCTCCTCGCCTTTCTCTTTTACATATCCTCTCAATACGCCACCACAACCGAGCTTCATCAACAAGCTCCTCCAATGCAGTAGCTCCAGTAGCTCCTTCACCGACAGAGCGACGAAAATCCGCAGGAAAACATAATCTTCTTAGATTCCGTCGAAATCTAGAAGATTTCGGTGTGGCTATTCCTCTGACATGTGGCACGTTGAGAACCCACCCCAAGGGATAGGGTTACCCACAGCTGCTTGGTTCAAGCCTTGCCAAGGCCATGTCATCACTTTGACCAAGTCAGCATGCCACATCAGCTTTGACCATGTCATCTGCCATGTCGTCTTTGATTGGTCAACCTGCCACATCATCAATGGCTTGTTAGACACTCCTGCCCCTTCACAGGCACATTGTGCATACATTGCATGTGCACCTGCTTACCACCTCACTCAGTGCTCCACAGTCACAGTCCCTTGGCAGGCACACCCTTGCATGTGCCACATCATCATTGAGCACTTTGCACCCTTTTTGCCCCTCCACCTAGATCAAGTCATATCTCTTGATCCAAGAAGAATTTGAGGGCGCTCCAAAAAGGAAAACTGCTCGATTTTTCATGCTCTAGGCGCTCGTCACATCACGCACAGATTTTGGCGTAAATATCACTCACTTTTGAGCCTCGCGACAAATCCACTTCTTACACGCACATCAGCCTCTACATCGACACATCTGACCCAACACATAAAACTGCAGCGCCATACTGTAGTACATAGTTGCGCCACCATCTACATGTCACCCGTCCGTACCGATAATGTTCTGTAGGCTCTGTATTCCCTACTACAGGCTTCGTATTCCATACAGTTAGAGCGCACAGTTTCGTACAGCTCCCGTGGTCATTCCGTACAGTTTGGAGGTGACTGAAGGTCGAACATTTTTCTCTTTGCAGGTGGACTTCGAAAGTTGCATTCTTACAGGGTCCATTTGCAGGCTTTTGTGCATTGAGCCATTGTTTGGCTGTAGCACGCGCTTCTTTGGAGCATGTGGAAGTTTGGGGATTTTGTAGGAGATTAGAAATTTGAGCGACATTTGCTCAATTTCAACCCAAAATTTGGGGCTTTTGGTTTTGCAGTGCAATTTCAGGCATTTTTGGGGCGTTCAGTTAATTTGCCCTCGTTAGGATGCAATTTTCCTGAAGAAATTGAGGGTTTTGGCATTCGGATGCAATTTTGGCATTCGATGATGCTAAGTGTGCAGTCAGAGACAAAGAGAACGATTATGCTTTGATTTTGTCTAGCACTTTGTATCGGGGTCTTTTTCAGCTTGATATATATGAGAAAAGATCCGATCTTGCACTTTCAGTGAGCACTCCCATTGCTGCGACGTAGAATGCGGAGTTATGGCATCCTAGGTATGTGCACATGTGCTATGGCAGCTTAATGACACTTCAGAAGCATGCTATGGTTGATGCATTGCCTCCTTTGGAGTCACCTCCTCTTCATGCATGTGAGGGTTGCATCCTTGGCAAGATGCATAGGTTTCTTTTTAAGAAGGATGGTCCAGTGAGAAAGAAAGAAAGAAAGAAAGAAAGTCTATTAACGTCCACTGGAGACCAAAAGGTCTATGGGACAGCAAGAAACCCTCTAGTACAACTGCTTGAGGGAGGGCACATGGCAGCTCCCAAGGAGTGTAAAAAGCAACCCCAATTATGTAGAGTACCTACATGATATTTTGGAAGAGTAAACAGCCATACATCAGTTTAAGACTGAGAGTCTTTTGGTTTTGATTTAAACTCTCTGATTAGTGCTACCCCTTCACGGTAAACTGCCCATTTTCCATCCTTTGTGGCAGCCCTGACTTTGGCTAATTCAGTTGCCTTAATCTTGAGTTGAGTTTGTGTAAGCTCCTCTGCTATCCATACTTTGGTGCCCTTCAGCTTGTAAGATTGCTGAAGAAGCTTGATCCGCATATCTTTTGACTTCAGTGTAAGGATTGCATGACCTCTAAATTACACGTAAATTACAGTTCATTCACAGTGATGTTTGCGGTCCCACGAGGACACCTGCTTTTGGTGCTTATCTCTATTATGTTACATTCATAGATGACTTCACCAATTACACTTGGGCCTATGGTCTTAAGTCAACGTCACATTGTCCACAGGTCACAGAAAGATGTAGCTGAAGGAAGGAGAAGCGAGGTGGCAAATCATGGCGTGGAGAAGAGAGCTCAAGGAAGGAGAGAAGAGGGAAGCCTTCCAAGGAGGAGGAGGTAGAGTAGCTTCATTGGCCTCCCTCACCTCAACCTCTTGGAAGGGAAAGGGAAAGGAGAGCAGGGCTAGGAACATCGCTCTGATACCACATGAAAGATCATAGTGGTAGGGAGAGAAGCAAGCTAACACTAGGAATGGAAAGGAAAGATAACAAGCATAATGGAAATGAAATGAAAAGAAAATGAAAGCAATGGACAAGTACTCACATGATACCAAAAGAGCTTGATGTTGATTGATGTGTGAAGACTCGAGACAAGTACAACACTATATAGTCTGACACTAGACTCTAGAAAGCCATAGTGTATATCGGATAACTCCCAATATGACATGTGGCATGTCTAGGACTCACTAGACTATAAAACACACCTAAACCAAATCAGAGGTGTTTATGCATTTCAAACACTTTGTGGCTATGGTTGAGAATGAGATAGGACTCGAGATGCAGACACTTTGCACAGATTCAGTCACATGCTGATTTTATTCCTCCACGAGGTGTGGATGATGTTGTCAAGCAAGAGATTCAAGAAATGCATATAGCCAAAACAGTTCCGAATTGGTTGCTACAGACTCTCAGGGAGAGTAGACTTGAGGCACCTTTGCCTGGTAGGACTCGTAGTGCAGTCAGTAAGGCACGCAGAGGGGGCTCTTTTTGGTGAGATAGCTTATGCAGGTACTCTTCTTGATGAAGAAGAACCTGACTCTTTTGAAGCATTGGATGCATGCCATGCACTATGAATTGCAGTCCATTGAGAAAAATCAGACTTGGGATGTTGTGGATTTGCCACCAGGGAAACATGCCATTGGTACCAAATGGGTTTTCAAAGTGAAAAGGAAGCCAGATGGGTCCATTGAAAGACAAGGCACGGCTGGTTGCCAAAGGCTATGCTCAAAAAAAGGGCATACATTATGAGAAGACTTTTGCTCCTACATCTCGAATGACCACCATAAGGTCAGTTATTGGCATGGCTGCAAATTTTGCTTGGAAGGTCCATCAGTTGAACATACAAACAACTTTCCTTAATGGGACTTGCAGAAAGAGGTTGATGTCAAACAACCTCCTGGTTTTGAACTTTCAAGCAATGCACTAATAAAGCTTAATATGTGCTGAAACAAGCCCCACGTGCATGGTATGCCAAGATTGATGCATTCCTGGCAAGTAAGGGGTTACACAATAGTCCCACAGAAAGCACCCTCTACATCAAGAAGGGTGGGGGGGATATTTTGGTCATCATTCTTTATGTAGATGACATGCTGCTCACAGGGTGAAATGAGGAAATAATTTCAGATTTTAAGGCTGAATTGAAAGCTGACTTTGACATGACAAATTCGGGCATGTTAAATTTTTATTTGGGGATCCAGTTTATACAAGACAAGCGTGCCATCGTTATGTCTCAATCCAAGTATGTGCAGAAGCTCTTGGATAGGTTTAACATGCATGATTGTAAGCCTATAGCCACTCCCCTGGATCCGGGGCTGAAGCTTACTATGTATGATGCAAGTGAATCAGTGGATGTCACACTTTACAGCTAGGCTGTTGGATGCCTCATTTATTTGTGCAATACTAGGCCCGATATTTAGTATGCAGTATCTCAGGTGAGCAGATATATGCACAGCCTAAAGACAACACATCTGGTGGCAGGCTGTAAAATGCATCTTCCGTTATTTGCAAGCCACAAAGTCTTATGGCTTGATGTTTCCCAGGGGGGGTGACTTGCAGATGCATGCTTACAGTCATTCAGATTGGGTTGGAGACTATGATGCCAGGCAGTCCACTAGTGGTAATTGTTTCTTTTTGGGCAAAGCTTGCATTTCTTGGCTGAGCAAGAAGCAATCTACAGTGGCTACTTCCTCATGTGAAGCTGAGTATAGGGCAGCTTTCACAGTGACAGTTGAATATGTTTGGCTGCATCGTTTGTTTGCTGATCTTCGTCTGTTATTGGAGGGTCCTTCTCCAATTCTCGCTGATAGTCAGAGTGCTGTAGCAGTGGCAAAGAATCCTGTGTTTCATGATCGCATGGAATAGATTGAGAGTCATTATCATTATGTCAGAGAGAAGTCGCATGCAGGGGAGATCAATATGATATATGTGTCAACACATGACAATGTTGCATACGTATTCACCAAAGCACTTCCACGTGAGAAGTTTGAGGCATTTCGCACTGCCCTAAACTTATCTCCTTTTGGTGATTGATCACTACCTTGTACATCACATTGGCACTGTAGGGGGGTGTTAGAATTATTATCATATTCTAGGCATTGGCCAATGTATTGTAATAAGTAGGTTAGGGGCACTTTTCCCTCATTGAGGTTTTCCCCCCTAACCACAGTCTAATCCCTAACTACGGCTAGTGGATAGGATAGGGTTTTGTTACTTAGACAAAACGCCTCACTACTCTTTTGTACTCACTTCATTTTCAGTACACTATTTAACAGACTTACGTTCAGCTCACTCTCTTGCTCACTCTTACTCTCATTTTGTTCACAATCTTTGTGATCGTTTTCCTTGAATTTCTTTTTGGAGGCATTTTTGGTTGTTTGGTAGATATCCCTCTACAGTAGATTATGCCCAGTTCTTGAGCTGTGTTGCTACTGGGATGTATGGTCGTTATATCATGGCCGTAACATTCGATTGTATAGGCACTCTTCAGTCATTGCTTGCATCAGTCTCTCTAAGATTTGCATTAAGTTTCTTCTTTCAGTTTCTAGTTTTTACTAGTAGCTCCTCCATTTTGGGGCAGCTATGCGTGTGTGCGTGCACATGCTCCCAAAGAACACTAAAACCCATCCTTTTTTTTACAAGAAATTATTTCCAAAAAGACTGTACGTTCATAGCTGTCCCAAAGTGGAACAACTACTACTCATAAATTAAAAACATTGATAAGACACTTCCAATTGGGCCAAAGGGCAAGGTCTTCAAGAGAATGTGCATCTTGGAGAGACCGATGCTAGGACGAACATAAGAAACAATAAACATCCACCAAGGAATGCCTGTAGAATCGCATGTTAGAGGCATGGTATAATAATGACGAGAGAGGCCTAAATAGACATCAGGGAAAAAAGTGAGCATTATCTGTGGTCGAGACGTGTATTGACCAAACAAACAGAACTGTTTGCCAAAAGTGATTCCAGGAAGGCATACATGGGGGTCCATCTTCAATTTGAAAAGAAAGTCACGAGTGGTAGGACATGTGTACAAAAGATGTAGCACAGGTTCCCTTGGATCGGAGCAAATAGGGAAAACCGAGGAAGCATACTTCATTCAGGCAGCCAATTGAGATTCCACAGGTAAGGCCCCTACTAAACAATCCCACAAGAAAACCCGTTGTTTGAGAGAAAGTTTACAACTCCAGATGTATCGAAGACAAGTCTTCCACCAAGCAAGGGACTTGTCAAGATGTCCAAATAGTTTCCAATGCTGCTAGATCCTTGGCTGTGGAAGCAAGAGATGATAAGCTTTCTTGGTAGAGAGATCTACAAATCCAACAAAGAAGAGTACTAAACAGGCGGGAAAGAGGTTGAAGAGGCTGCAGCAAAGTAACGAGAATGTGCCTAATAGTCCTGTGATGCAAACCCAAGTACTGTCTCCTAGCCTAACGAAAAGGAAGAGTGAAGCCGCGATCATCCTCCACATGTTGCACTGTAGAAACACCCAACCGATGCAGAAGATACACCTTTTTGGGCTGAATATGAGCCAAAGGGGGAACAAACACCTGGCTCCATTGATTACTCTACATAGGAGAGAATTGCTTGGGTTTGGAGGGCCATACGACCAAAGCAATTTAATGAGGCGAGAGCAAAGGGGCAGCTAGGGAATCCAATGGCCCAAAGCAGTTGTGCCAAGAGAGCCAACCATACAAGAAAGCATAATAGCCCAAGGTTGATGTTGCTCCCAGAAGGAGAGCAAGAGAGTAGCCTTGTGAGTCAGCATATGAATGTGAATATTAAGAGCATTCAAGCCTCCATGCATCCTCGGCGCCCCTACACACGCACACGCTTGGGCACGGACACATACACACACACACATTGCCTGGATAGCAGACTGGACCTCTAGTGCAACGATTATGTGTGGGTGTTTATATATAGCGCTGTTTCACTGGGGGCTCAGTCTGATATCCAGGCAATGTGTGTGTGTGTGTGTGTGTGTGTGTCTAGGGGGGCGTCACTTTTTGGGGGTATTCAAATTGTAAAGGAGCCACGCTCAAGTGTATCAATTTTGATTCATGAGCTGCAGCAAAGTAACCATATAAAGTATTCACAAACGGTCAGCTATTTGTTTTTTGATGGGCAACACGTGCAATATTACATGTTTGTTATTACTGACAAATTATTCTACTTTACGATCAGTGACTAGTTTGAGTGTGAGTGCAAAATTCTGTCTGATACTAGAAGTAGAAGTGTGTGTTCCTGATGTTCCCATATTTGCTGTGGTCCTGATATTCCCATATGTTGTCTATTGGCATGGTTCCAATGTCCTTAATGAGGAGCCTTCAAGCTTGTTAAACAAGATACAGACCTTGAGCATGTACCTTGTTAAACGTATTGAACATGTGATTACAGTTGAGAAAGAGAGATTGGGTGGAGTACTTCCTGGACCGTGGATTTTTTGTAGTCTTTTCTACTTTGCGGGATGTAATTTGGTGGTCACTGTGATTGAAGTTTCTGTCACTCAAGAAATGCAATCCTTGAGATACGTGCTTTAAGTTTGCTGGTTTTCTTTTGCATTGTAAGGCTTATTTTTTCTCACATTAAAAAGTAAAAGGAAAAAGAGGGGGGGGGGTGTGATGGTGGAGTTGTTTTGGAAAACTAGTATAGGAGGTTCAAGGTAGAGTATCAGAAATGGTGATAAAGAGGACCTTGCCATTTCAGCCATGTACAAGTTATATGCCAAATCTAGGACGGGCTAGACGAGATGCAGCTTCGAGGGCTATGCAGGGCTGGCATTCACCGAGGCTTCTCAGTAATGGAGAGGTTGGAGATCCAATTATTAAGGTATACCAATGATGGATACCCTTTTAAAGTTACATCCTTGGTGGCTTGATTCTCTATATTGACATTATTCAGTTGTTATGTGTCTGATGCATGATATATCCAACTTGCAGGATAGGAGCTCCATTCCCGCTGCTAAGCGAGAGAAACAACTTAAAATGGGTATTTTAAAACTAGTTAGGCTATATGAAGATGTAGAAAGTTGTATGATAACATGGAGATAGAAAAACCAGAGCCCATTGTATGACGTACAATTGGCTTTATTGACATACGTTGGTCTTAAAAAGTTGCAAGCCAGGCTGATTGAATTCTGTTGTCATATTCAGGCCTTCTGAAAAGGAAAAAGGCCACAAACCTTGAAAGGGCTGTACATGCTGCTCGTATCAAGGGGTCAAGGCTTCAGTTTTTTGATGGTACAATTAAGGATGAAATTTACGAGGATGTTGGTAATCCATCCTTCACCACTATGCAGAAGAAGAAAGTCATGAAACAAGAACACGGAAAACACGTCTTGAAAAGCAGGAATTGCAACCCCTTCAATGGAACAGATATATGGGTTGCTGATGAGGGGCCACAAGCTGACTGGGTGAAGATCAATGTGCATAAAACTGTGAGTTCCAACTTCGTTTCTTGTCTTCTTAGCTGTATGTGACAAACCTATGCCATTCTGCAGTGGGTGTTGCTCGTTGGGGTTGTGTACTTTACATAGCTTGAGTGATTTGGGAGCATTGTTGGGAAGCATAGTTGTGGTTTTTCTTGCTCAAGATAGTAGTGATGCTTATGTGGCAGAGGATTTCTTGGATTGGAGCCTGCCGTACACAGCAAGCAACTGATTAGGAAGTAATGTTTGACATGTGGGCAGCGTGATTGCTTTGAGGTGTATGCTCTTGTTCCAGGACTCCTTCGGGAAGAGGTATGTGCAGTTTTCACCTCTTACAGCTCATGTTAGACTGGTTTAAAAAGTAGTTGCGGAGGGTAGTTCTGGATGGCTCTTCCATAGGCTTTCTTTACCAAATAATAATTCTACGTATGGTTGCATTTGTGAACATCTTCAGTTTGGTTGTGCTAGCCTTGGAAAATACTTAATGAATATATCCTTTTTTTACTGGGAAACGTATGTGATGACTGAGAGCTTGTTTTTTTTCACAAGTTGCCATTCTCTTATTCAGCTCAGCACAGGGTCAATCGAACTAAAGTGAGGATATTGGATCAATGAATGCGGAATTTGAATGCTATGGTTTCTTGTTGCTTTTCTTTGCTTATATTTTTCTTGATTATGTCATGTCTCATGTGCATTTCTCTCTGACCTGAGCTATTCACTTGGGTCCACATTTCTGCAGGTCCGAATACAGTGTGAGCCTGGAGGACAAATTGTGATCACTGGTGAACCGGAGCAGCTGAACAATCCATGGGGGGTAACTCCATTTAAAAAGGTAATTCTTTTGCAAATATTGAAAGGGCTTCTAGCTAAAAACAGTTTTAAACAGCATGCAACAGGAAAGCACATATTTACATGACCCAATAATATGCTTAATACCTCACAAATTCTTCACATAATATGCATAAGCCTGTACTTGTCCATAGGCATGTTGTGCAGTAGTTCCAAAGGAGAAGCATTTGAAATCGGAGTGCTTTTAATAACACAGGAAACTTGTAATGCTGAATGCTACAGACTTGAATACAGCTGAGACAAGGAACGTTGTTATCCTGAGAGAATTATAGTGTATCCTTTCCTTGTGAGTGATATTGATTTTCTTTTTGGTCTACTTCTCGTGCAATTCACAGAAATAACAGTAATATGTCTGGATTGAAGCTGTCAAGAAATTGCTTCTCTGAGTCTCAAGCACCTTATTGATTCCGCGATGTCTTTGAAATTCATGCAGGCTTATAGAAGTACAAGCGTATTTAAATAACCTCAAGCTTGACTTGAGTACAAATTGAAGTAATTTATTAGCTGGAGTTCTATAACTGACCATGGTCTTAAACCTAGATCAACCATCCAGAGAGATATGTATCAAGGCACATGACCCGGAAACAAACATGATGATCAACAGGACCTGCATAAAGGTGACTAGCTGACTCACCTTCCAGCCAAAGGTTCCATATGTTGAGCCACATGCAAGATTGATGTCTAGATCATCCCAAACAAGTACTCCCAATCTAGGAATCTGGTGCAGCAAGAGCTTGTATCCTTTGCCACAGGCCTTATGCAGGGCATGACATCTGCAAGGTTCACCTTGCTTGTGATGCAAACCTGTTGTGTGAGGGACAAGTGTGTGAGAACTTTGACTTGGAACAATGCCCAATGAGGCCATGAACGGGTATTTAAAGGATTAAGGTGGCTTGCAATGAAGGGCTTCTAGGGAGGGACCTGTTCCCACGTCCTTGATGTGTGCACCTACAGAAGAGGCTGGAGAGGGCGGTTAAGATGAGACTCAATGTTGAAGAAATGGAATGAAGTTTAGTCTTCCTAGTCCATGCTGCTAGCAGAGAGTCATGCTACTATTTGAAAGAGAAGCTCTATGCCAACACACTCCTCTCCTTTGTTGTACAGCTCAAAAAAAGAACATGGACAGACCTCTCGTGCAAGGCAATGGAAGCAACCAAACACAAGGGTTGCTAGAGAGCAGGAGGTTATTGGATGAAATATTGGAGGGTAGACATGCCAGAATGTCCCGTCTCTTCAAGATATGGCATGCACCAATGAGAACATGGCCTTCTACAAAAGAGAAGGTAATCCAATGCTGGTTCATGGGAGGAAGGAGTATCTCAACGAGAACAACCGTGTCTTCAAAAGAATGACTAATATGCAAACGAATGACCAGCTCTCACGAAGTTGAGGTTGAAATGGGCAGCTGGGAGGATATCTTAAAAGAGGATAGAATCTGTAGTTACGCCCATTGGAACACATTTGAGGATGAACCCCGTACACCCATCGTCGTCGGTTCAATTGGTATATCAGGGAGGATCAGGATTGGATTGGGTCGCGTACTTCAAAATATGAAACGTTAGAAATGTTAGAAACAGATAAGGTATGTGTCAATACTTTCCCCTTCCTCTGCAAATGTGCTGCTGTACAACTTTTATCTGTGCAGCCCTTTTGATGCCTTTGTTGGAGCCGCGTGCAGTGTTCAGATGCGTACCTATTGCTCTTGCAATGTGCAGCAGATAGCAAGAGCTCCAGCCTCCTTTGGAGCCCTGACTGCTCAGCCTGCGTGGATCCCTCATTGCTCAGCCTGTGTGAAATCATAGTCTACTGTCTACAGCAGCATTGCACTGCACAGCTTCAACTTTGACAACCCTGGGTTGTTCCCTGAAGCTTATAACATGGAAAACTGTGCAAACTGAACACTGCAGTGTGCTGTGTGGAATACTGTGCACACTGCATAACATAGTTAGGGGAAACGGAAACGAGGAAATGGAAACGGAAACATTTTGGGATTTCTAGGAGGGCTGAAATGGGGAAACGCCATGTCAGCAAGGGGGGGGGTTTTAGAAAAGGGGGTTTTGAGATGAGAACACACACATTTAGAATGCTACAGCCTATATAGCCCACCTGTCAGTGGAAAACCTTGAGGATGGAGAGAGTATGAGGCTCAAGGAGTGGAAGGAGTGAAACATTGCACAGGGCGCCAAAATCGAAATCACGACGACCAAAATCGGATTGTCTGCAGATTTTCGTGACATTTGGAGACCCTAGACGCTTTGTTGTCTAAAACGGGCGGTTTTTGTACCCTGAAACGCGTTTACGGATCCAGGCTTCACTGAAACAGCGTTTCAGACCTGGCTGGGCTTTGAAACGCGTTTCAGCGTAACTGTGCTGCATAATGCATTGTTCTCTTTTTATATTCGTTTGCAATTCAAGTTTGAAGTTTGAACAAAAGCGATTATCATGCATCAAAATTTCACTTAAGTTTGGTTCTAATTCCCTCTTTTGTAATGCAGACTGTAGTGAGTGAGCTGTAGGAAATGTTAGTAAAAGAGAGAGTGTGAGAACAAGAGAGCTGAACGTAGTGCTTGCAATAGAAGAAGTGTGTAATACAAGAAGTGGGATGGGTTTTGTCTAAGTGACAAAACCTTATCCTTCACTAACCGTAGTTAGTGAACTAACTGTGGTTAGGGGAAAAAACCTCTAAATGAGGGAGAAGTGCCCCTAACCTACTTATTACATTACATTGGTCACTGCTGAATTATAATAATAATTCTAACACCCCCCTGCAGTGCCAATGTCATGTACAAGGAAATGATCAATCACCAAAAGGAGATAAGTTCAGGGCACTGCGAAATGCCTCAAACTTTTCACGTAAAGTGCTTTGGTGAAGATGTGTGCAACATTGTCATGTGTTGACACATAGATCATATTGATCTCTCCTGCATGCAACTTCTCTCTGACATAGTGATAGTGAACCTCAATGTGCTTCGTGCAAGCATGAAACATAGGATTCTTTGCCACTGCTATAGCACTCTGACTATCAGTGAGAATCGGAGAAGGACCCTTTAATGAAAGATGAATATCAGGAAACAAACGACGCACCAAATACATTCAACTGTCGCTGTGAAAGTTGCCCTGTACTCAGCTTCACATGAGGAGGTAGCCACTGTAATGCAAGCATGTCCTAGAAAGAAACAATTCCCACTGGTGGACTGCCTAGTATCATAGTCTCCAGCCCAATCTGAGTCATTGTAAGCATGCATCTGCAAGTCACCCCCCCTGGGAAACATCAAGCCAAAAGACTTTGTACCTTGCAAGTAACGAAAGATGCGTTTTACAGCCTGCCAATGCATAATCTTTGGGCTGTGTATATACCTGCCCACCCGAGAAACTGAAAACTGAATATCAGGTCGTGTATTGCAGAGATAAATGAGGCATCCAACAGCCTGACTATAGAGTGTGACATCAATTGATTCACCCGCATCATGCATTGTAAGCTTCAACCCTGGTTCCATGGGAGTGGACATAGGCTTGCAATCATGCATGTTGAATCTGTCCAAGAGCTTTTGAACATATTTGGACTAAGACATAAATATGCCACGTTTCTCTTGAATAAACTGGATCCCCAAAAAGAAATGTAACAAGCCCAAGTCTAACATATCAAATGTAGCTTTCAATTGGGCCTTGAAATTTGCAATTACTTCCTCATTTGATCCGGTGAGCAGCATGTCATCTACATAAAGAATGATGACCAGAATATCCCCCCCATCCTTCTTGATGTAGAGGGTGCTCTCAGTTGGACTATTGTGCAGCCCCTTGCTGGTCAGAAAGGCATCAATTTTGGCATACCATGCACGTGGGGCTTGTTTCAGCCCATACAAAGCTTTATTCAGCTTGCATACATGAAGTGCATTTCCTGAAATTTCAAAGCCCGGAGGTTGTTTGACATAAACCTCTTCCAACAAGTCTCCATTAAGGAAAGCTGCTTTAATGTCCAACTGATGAACATTCCATTCAAATTTGCAGCCATGGCTATAACTGACCTGATGGTCGTCATCCTGGATGGAGGAGCAAAAGTCTCCTCATAATCTATGTCTTTTTTCTGAGCATATCCTTTTGCAACCAGCCTTGCCTTGTACCGATCAATGGACCCATCTGGCTTTCTTTTGACTTTGAAAACCCACCGTGTACCTATGGCATTCTTACTTGGTGGCAAATCCACAACATCCCAAGTCTGATTTTTATGAATGGACTGCAACTCATCGTGCATGGCATTCATCCAATGCACATTATCTTTTGCTTCTTCAAATGTCTCAGGTGCCTCCTCATCAAGAAGAGTACCTGCATAAGCTGATTCAATTGAATGAGCTCCCTCCATGTGCCTTACTGCACGAGTTTGCTGTCCATCTTTGGAGAGAATTTTACCCCTCACCTTCGGCATCTCCAGGGTACTCTCCACCTCCTTCAGCTCCGCATATCCGATGGGCACAATACTTTTCACACACACCTTCAACTAGGTGGAATTGACTTACATGCAAAGTGGCACACCCATCGGTTGTTGTAAATTCTGATTTTCAGCGGGGGAACCAAATGCTATAGGAAGCATCCCCTCAAACACATCATCTGAAGAGGCCGGAATCTGAAATTCAGCATTTGTATGTGCAGAATTTTCAGAGAATATGACATCTCTATTGACAAAAATCTTGCGTGTAGCAGGATTGTAGAGACGATAGCCTTTGCTTTGTGAACTATATCCCACAAAAATGCATTTTAGTGCCTTATCTGACAACTTGTGTCTGAACTCCACAGGCACGTGGGCATATGCAACACAACGAAAAACTCTGAAGTGGTCCACTGAAGGCTTTCTCCCATGCCATGCCTCATAGGGAGTGATTGTGTTCAAAGCCTTTGTAGGAGCCTGATTTAAAACATAGTTGGCACACACGAGGCCTTCGAGCCAAAACCTGTGAGGCAACGTCTTACTTGTGAGCATGCATCTATCCATTTCCATGGCGGTGCGATTCTTCCGCTCAGCTTTGCCATTCTGTTGAGGTGTAAGCCTCAGTGTCAGCTGATGCATAATGCCTTTTTCTTTCAGAAATGTCTCAAATTCACGAGACATGTACTCCCTCCCTCGCTCTGTGCGAAGTGTCTGCACCTTGAGTCCTGTCTCATTTTCAACCATAGCCACAAAGTGTTTGAAATGAATAAACACTTCTGATTTTGCCTTGAGACCATAGACCCAAGTATAGTTGGTAAAGTCATCTATGAATGTAACAAAATAGAGATAACCCCCGAAAGTAGGTGTCCTCATGGGACTGCAGACATCACTGTGAATAAGCTGCAATTTTCTTGTAGCTTTCACTGCACCATCCTTCTTGAAGGGAAGCCTATGCATTTTGCCAAGAATGCAACCTTCACATGCATGAGGAGGAGGCGACTCCAAAGGAGGTAATGCATCAACCATATCATGCCTCTGAAGTAACCATATCATGCCTCTGAAGTGTCATTAAGTTGCCATAGCTCATGTGCCCATACCTGGCATGCCATAGCTCGGCATTGTGCATCGCAGCAATGGGAGTGCTAACTGATAATGCAAGATGGGATTTTTTTTCATATAGATCAAGCTGAAAAAGACCCCGATACAAAGTGCCAGACAACCTCAAAGCATATTCATTTTCTTTGTCTCTGACTGCACACTTGTCATCATAAAAAACAACCTGAAATCCTCCTCTATTAAGTGAGGACACTAAAAGCAAATTCTTCTTTATACTTGGCACATAGAGTACATCTGAAATTCTGAAATCTGTGCCATCAGTGGATGTGAGAATAATGTCTCCCACTCCACACACTGAATAAGAAGAATTATTTGCACAAGTTACCTTCTTCTTGGTGGGTGAAGAATGCAAAGTTACAAACAGATTTTTCTTGGAAGTGATGTGCTTTGAAGCACCACTATCAAAATACCAAGTATGTAGTGTCTCATCAACACTGAAAGAGCATTCATCCTTTGAAGGATCGTAACTGCAAGTCAAAAAAGCATATGGGTCATCATCCTTAGTGGCTGTAGTATTTGAATTACCCACTAAAAAATCTGAAGTGCAAGTCAAAAAGGCATAGTGCTCTTCAACCAAGTTGGCTGCAACATCTCCTCCATCATGGCAATGTGGACCTGATGCATCTGATACAGCCATACCGGAATCCCTTTTCTTTTCTTTGGCTATGCGCTTCTTGCACTCTCCAATATAATGACTTGGCTTCTTGTAATAATGACAGATGTCCTTTTTTTTTCTGCTTGTTTGTATCAACCTGTGCCTTATAAGAAGGCTGTCCAGAATCAGCTTTATGCTGATGTGTGGGCTGATGGGCATGTGGCTTTTGCTGCCCTTTACCCTTGGGCTTGAACTTAGAGAGCATAGCATGCTCGCCAGCCCGGGTTGCCATATTTTTGCGTGTTTGTTCCTCTTGCAACAGAAGTCCTACAAACTTGTGAAAGGAGAGAGGATTGTTGTCCCCCCTCAATGACAAATTCAGCGAGGTGTGGAAACCGAGATACGACTCAAGAAGAGAGTTCAGAGTGGTGGAGATCATCTCTGAATCCGGAATGACTTCATCAATGTTCAGCAATTGTTCCCTGAGTTCCTGAAGCTTCGTGAGTGAAGCTTCGTGAGGTGAGAATTCATGGAATCTCCCTCCTCCATATGTGTATGGGAAAGTTCTCGCTTCAGAAAGGAAACTCTGGCATCATTTCTTGCTGCAAACATACTCTCCAGTATTACCCAAGCTGCCATAGATGTCTTGCATGACCGAATATGAGGTATAATGAACCTCTTGACAGAAAGAGAAATTATTGAAAGAGCTTGTGCATCTCTAGAGTCCCATCTTTTTTGCTCTGCTGTGGGAGCTCCTGGAGCGGCTGCTCCAATCACCTGTGCTGTATTTGTATCTCTACCCCTGCCTCCAGCTGTAGGAGTGACATGTATAGGCGTTGTATTTGGTCTTTCTTCATCTCCATTGACATAATCCCAAAGATTTCTGCCAACTAAGATATTGCGAACCATGAAACTCCACAAGGAGTAGTTGGTGCCATCCAACTTATCTTCCTGTGTGAGAACCCCGAACACCTCATTTGAGTTGTTCTGTGCCATTTTTGCCAGATAAACTCAGAAATACAGCAAACTGAACAAGTAAATCCCTTCCCGGGATGTACAGTGACAAATACTGTCACAGCCTGTCAAAGGCTCAAAATGCACCACAATGCTTTGCTCAATGCCCAAAAATCTGCAAATAGAATCTGCAAAAGGTGGCAAAAGTCTGCAATTTGACTCGTACTGAGTCCAATACTGTTTGCAGACTTCCAAAATGCCCTTTTAGTTGCAAAATTGCCATCCAAAAGCAAAAGCCCCAATTTCTTGTGGGAAATTGCATACAAAAGAGGGCAAATGGTCTAAAAGCCCCAAATGTTGCACAAATTACTCTCTTCCTGCAAAAGCCCCAAATTTCACTGCAAAATTGCAGTGTGATTGCAAAAGCCCCAAATTTTAGACAACCTGCAACCCAACTGCAATGTCTGTCTACAAATACGGAATGCCCCAAATTCTTGCAAGATCTAAGCCAAACAATGGCTCTCTGCAAACAATGCCTGCCAGAAAACCAATTGCTCGAGTATCTGCAATAATATAACTTGCACAAAAGTGCGGATGCTAACCAAAAGTACAAGGGCCTGCAAAATGTACGGAAATCCGTACGTACGATGTACAGTGTACGGAAGTACTGAAACTTGTAGGGTTGTATAGACGATTTGCAGGTGCCACATGTGCGACGCAGTTGTGCCGTCGTATGTACGGAATGAAAGCAGGTACGTACGGTTTGTACGACGTTGACAGATCGTACGTATGTACAGACGAATTAGTACCTGCAGTACGGCACAAGGCAGCTGGCAGTACGGATACTGATAGCGACGATGTACGGACACTGTACGGGTTGGCGCAGATGTATGGAGTGCTGGCGGGCTAGTCGATGGTACGGACACTGTATGGAATGTACGGAAGCAGACGCAAATGTACGGAAGCATACGCAGATGTACGGATAGCAGGAGCTCCGTGAGCTTGTACCGTTGTACGACAGTACGGACGAAAGGTATGGCTCAGGTATGGGGTGTACGGAATCAGTCGGTACGACTTGTACGGACGGGAGCTTGCAGGAGCAAGGATCAGGGAGTTTGGAGCAGGAAGGTCTTGCGAGCAAGGAGCAGGGAGTAGGGAGCTTGCGGGCTAGGAAGCAAAAAGTTGGATCTTGCTCTGATACCAAATGTTAGTAAAAGAGAGTGTGTGAGAGCAAGAGAGCTGAACGTAGTGCTTGAAATAGAAGAAGTGTGTAATACAAGAAGTGGGATGGGTTTTGTCTAAGTGACAAAACCTTATCCTTTACTAACCGTAGTTAGTGAACTAACTGTGGTTAGGGGAAAAAACCTCTAAATGAGGGAAAAGTGCCCCTAACCTACTTATTACATTACATTGGTCACTGCTGAATTATAATAATAATTCTAACATGAAACAGTGAGTGTGTAGGACAGTTTGGAGGCGTGCGGTCTTAACGATTTGATGTGTGAGTTGCATGAGCATTTTTGGGATGTGAGGTAGATGCCGGACAGTGGGGGAGCCATTCCCGGTGCTACGTGGATGTCGCACACTATATCGGTGGGCATGCAAGGCACGTAGGTCCATGCCGTGAATGGGTGTTGGAGTTGTGTGCGTGAGTGGGGGCATGTAGCCCTGACACCCTTGGGTGCATGGATGTGTCCAAATGGGTGTACGGAACACGGAGGCATAGGAGCCAAATCTTGGGGTGTGCTAGTGTTTTGAGGGTCATGTAGGCACGGAGGATGCCACAGCTCAAGTTTGAACAGCTTTCAATTGAGTTACATTCCGTGAATCCTCTTTGGACCACCTACACCACTATGATAAACTCAAATCCTTCAAGGGTCAAGTACAAAGGAGTGGAAATGCAATTTTATTGTGGTGGAGTGCCTTTCACGAGCTTTGTTTTCCAAGCTTTGGGGGACAATTGATTTGCCATGTATGTGGCCTTGGTGGTAGAGGCATTTGTGCATGTCCTAATGTTCCCCCAAATGGAACAGAGAGAATGCACACCATTTTCGTAAGCCTCATCCCTTGGATAGAGCTGCACAAGAGAAGAGTTTGATGCAAGATGATGACATGCTCGAGTAGGTTGCAGATTCCACTGCTTATATTGAGTCCTTCTCACGCACAGAAGAGGGTTAGAACAGCTCCTTAGTCTTGCACCATCTTCATCTAGGGATGACACTATGAGTACTCCAGCTATATTAACTTGTAAAAGTGAGTAGGAAGAGCGACAAAGATTGGGAGACAATCATTCAATGCAGTTTTGCTTTCAATGTTATCCAAGCTCCGCAGTGGAAGAGAATGATTAAGGCAGTTGCAATGCGCACCACCGTGCTTGACGATGAGATAGCTAGGATCAACAGAGTCATTGATCTTATAAAAAAGAGATGGATTTTTTTGGCATTCTGTCTGATGGTTGGAGTGACGTTCAGAGAAGGGGTATTATCAATATATGAGTCTCCTCATGCCTTGGCACATATTTCTTGATGGCTATAGACATAAGTAGGCGCGCTGTTTATAGTTATGAGGGGATGGGAATGTTTTGAAATTTTGGGTGCCAGAAACGGGAACGCTCTGGGAAGGGGGAACGGGAACCATATTTAGGTCCGTACGCGTACGAACATATTTTTCGTACTCCATCCGTACGTACCGTATTCCATACAAGTTTTTTAAATAAAAAATTTATTTATTTTAGGAGGGGGTGTGGGTTTGTTTGTTGTGGTTTTTGTTGTGTTTGGGGTTTTTTTTGGGGAGGGGGGATCGATTTTGTGCTTGGCCAAAACCTTGGAAAACACATTTTTTAGCACTATTCTAATGGGTACGTTGCTAATCCGTACTCCGTATACTGTTGGCCGACTTTGGCTGTGGTTGGCCTCAAGGATGGTCTCAAGGAGGAGGAGGATGGCATTGATGCAGATGATGATGAGGATGAGAATGAGCAAGACAATGAGGATGAGGATGCAACTTGAGGCTTGAGCCTCATCGGTTGTGAGTTGTGATGCATTCAATTTTCAGGTTTATTTCCGGGCTGTGGCAGCCTTTTCTTATATGATGTTTTGCCTTTGATGTTTTGGTGTACTACCTTCTTCCAAGTTTCTACTACCTACTACCTTTGATCATGATGTTTGGTGTAGTATTGATCTATCATTGACATTATGTATAAGAATCCAGATTCCAGATGACTCTGGTCTCTGGAGGCTGGACTCTTTGAACTTTCATGAATCATGATTCATGACTTTAATATTAATACAAGTTTGAAGTTTGAAGTTGAAAGTTGAAAGTTTTGTAGCTCTATGTTAATGTAATGTGTACAATGTATATTTTCTAAATGTTTTTGGGTAAAATTAGGGTCACGTATGTTTTAGCAACAGGGGCTGAACCATACTCCAATCATACTTCCATACTTGTATGACGTATGCGTATGGTAACGTATGGAAAAAACTATGACGGGAACCAGAACACCACGTCATATGGCACATCATTGATCCATATGAAAATATACCAATTATAAAAATAAAACCACTTTCAGCAGCTCTAACCGTTTCAGGTTTAGACTTTTAAAGACACTTAGAATACTGAAAACTGAAATGTACATGTTTGCAATGTGCATAAAGCATAGGAGTGTAGAATACTGTAGATCCGAGGGCAGATAATATGGAAATTACAAAACAAGGAGGCCATGCCTCGGGCCTGAAGGCCTCAATACAAAATAGGACTCGAGACTCCGGAGTCAAGTACATGGTGTATAGAAAGAAAGAGAGTCAGCCCTAATGATTTGAAGGAGGCATGCCTCTCCCTCACCCTGTTGAGATCCATCATCTTGATCCTGGTTTTTGGGCCTCATTTTCCTCATGCTTGAGAGCATCCTTTGCTGCATCACTGTCGGAGTCTCATCCGGTTTAAATCCAAGATATGGTTCAGGAGTGCACTATGACCTGTAGCAACCAATGCAGAATCAACCAAATTAGCATGTTTTTTCCTAACAGCTGCTCTAGTATGGGCTGGCAGAGGAGCATCTTGTTTGCTGTCTTTTAGAGTGTCAAGCAGCCAACGGGGAAGCCTTTTGGGCTCCTAAATTTCTGCTCTCTTGGTCAATGGCTCTGTTGCACAATATTCTGATCAATCAGAGGCATATCAGGCTGTAAATCATGCTGATTTTCAGACTGCACAAGTGGCTTAAATGACCATTAGGAGGAGGAGGAGAAACCACAGATGTAGCATCATCATGGCGGTCTCACTGAAACAAAGGCATCAAGCTGTGAAATATCTGAAGCATCAACTGTGGGCTGTTTTTGAAGTCCAGCAAAGGCATGGATGATGACTCATAAAAAACAACATCCCTTTTAACAAAAACTTTGCCCGTGCGGGGCTGGTAGACCTTGTAGCCCTTGCTTTCTGAGCTGTACCCAATAAAAATGCATTTCATAGCTTTGTCATCCAACTTTGTTCGTGTCTGTGAAGGCACATGTGCAATGCCAAGCAACCAAAAGTCCTAAGGTGAGAAATCCTGGGCTTATAGCCTGCCCAAGCCTGATAAGGTGTAATGGTTTTCAATGCCTTGGTTGGGCATCTATTCAAAATATAGTCTGCACACATGACAACATCCAACACAATTTGTTAGGAAAGTGCTTGCGTTTTAGCATACACTTGGCCATCTCCATGACTGATCTTTCAGCCACGGAATTCTGATGAGGAGTATAAGGCACAGTGCATTGATGATATATGCCACGTGAGGCCAAAATTACTTTGACATGTATTCACCCCCCCTGTCTGTATTTATGTGGGCAATTTTCAGCCCGCCTTCATTCTCTATGAATGCAATGAAATGTTTGAAACATGCAAAGACTTCAGATTTGGATTTCAAGGCAAAAATCCAAGTGTATTTGGTAAAGTCATCAATGAAAGTGACAAAATAGTAAATTCCTCCAATACTTGCGACCCACATGGGACCATAAACATCACTGTGAATCAAATACAACTTGTGAGATCTATAGTAGGAGTACTAGAAATTGCAAGACCCGACTCCTTCTTTGAGATGCAATTCTCTTTTTGCACTTCGTGATGTCATGCCCAGGTTTGCTGCAATAGCTACATCTCTTTTTCTTTTTCTTCTCGCCAGAAGTAGATGCATCACAAGAATCACGAGCATGTGTATGAGAGGACTTACTAGCTGAAACTTTCCTTTTGCCCTTGTTTTTTATGCTGTGTGGCAAAGGCTTGATCACTAGCCATAGAAGCTTTTCTATTCACACGGCTTTGTTCCTCTTGTAATAAAAGGGTAACCGGATGGTCAAAAGAGTAGTGGTTGGCGTTGCGCATGGCAACCAACCGCAAAGTAGTGGCAATAGCCTGGTAGGAATCATGCAATCCATCAAGTGTCATAGATGCAAGATGAGAATTCGGGACTACCTCATCAATATTTGCCAACTGCTCTTTCAAATCTTTAATACCAGTAAGATGGGCATCCATGTTGCCATCCTCTCCGAGCTTTAAATCCTTTAACTGCTTGCGGAGATAGGCCACTCTAGCCTAATTCCGCACCTGATATAAGGAGGCAAGCTGATTCCATGCTTATTTAGCTGTCTTGCATGAACGGATATGAGGGTTAATAATCCTTTTTACTAACAGAGCATTCAAGGCATGTGCTTTAGCATCATGTCCATCCCACTGAATCTGCTCCTGAGTTTGAGGTAAAATACCTGTAGTGGAAGAGCCAGCTGCACCAGAAGTAGCATTAGACCATCACCAGATGAGCGAGAGGTATCAAGCTGATGTATCTGCCAATGAAAGTAGGCAGCAAAGGCAATAACAATGCAAATAGTAGTAATCTTGGAAGTAGGAGCAAAAGTCTCCTCATAGTCCATGCCATGCTGCTAAGCATAGCCCTTAGTAACAAGACGGGCTTTGTAACGGTCCACTGAACCATCAGCTTTCTGTTTGATGTACACCCACTTAGTTTCAATGGCATTCTTGTCAGGAGGCAAATTACACAACTCTCAAGTGTTATTCTGATGGATAGAATCCAATTCAGCTTGCATGGCCTTCATCCAACAATCATTCTGAAAGGCATCTTGATGACATAATGGCTCTTCATTGCATGTTGTAGCAACCAATGCATAAGCAACAAAACTAGCATGCTCTTTCCGGACAGCTGCTCTGGCAGAGGAGTATCTTGTTTGCTATCTTTTAATGTGTCAAGGAGCCAACGGGGTACCTTTTTGGGCTCCTGAATTTCAGCTCTTTCCTGTCAAGAGCCTTGTGCAAATGATCCTGATCAATGAGAGGCATATCAGGCTGAATTTCTGGCTATACATGTGGCTGCAAATGACCAACAGATGGAGGTACATCCTCAAATGGAACATCATCCCGAGCATCGGATGGAAACAAGGCATCAAGCTGTCAAAAATGTATGGGGCATCAACAACGGGCTGTTTTTGACAGTCCAACAAAGGCATAGTGGAAGATTTATCAAACACAACATCCCGACTGACAAAACACTTGCACGTGAGGGGTTGATATAGCTTATAGCCCTTGCTCTCTGAGCTATGCCCAATAAAAATGCACTTGACAGCTTTACCATCCAATTTAGTGCGTGTTTGTGAAGGCACATGAGCATAAGCTAAGCATCCAAAAGTCCGCATGTGAGAAATGCGAGGCTTATTAACCCGTCCAAGCATCATGAGGTGTGATAGTCTGCAATGCCTTTGTGGGACATCTGTTCAAGATGTAATTTGCACACATGACCGCATCCAACTACAACTTGTTAGGCCAATGTTTGCCTTTCAACATGCACTTGGTCATCTCTATCACTGATCTATTTTTTCGCTCAACCACGGGATTCTGATGAGGAGTATAAGGCTCTGTGCATCGATGATTGATGCCACGAGAAGCCAAAAAAACAGCAAACTTCTTTGACATGTATTCACCTTCCCTGTCTGTATTAAGGTGAGCAATGTGCAGCTCACTCTCATTCTCAGCGAAGGCAATAAAGTGCTTGAAGCATGAAGAAACTTTAGATTTGGATTTCAATGTGAAAATCCAAGTGTACCTGGTGAAGTCATCTATAAAAGTGACAAAATAGTAGAACCCCCCAAGGGCTGCAACCCTCATGGGTCCACAAACATCACTATGAACCAGATAAAGCTTACGTGAAGCACCAACTCTCCCATCCTTGGGAAACACAACACGATGCATCTTACCAAGTAAGCATGGTTCACAAACATGTTTTGTAGGCATATGCATTTTGGGAAGATCAACAACCATATACTTCTTATATAACTTCACCGGGGCTCCAAAATTGAGGTGTCTAAAGTTCTAAACCTCTCATGCCACAAAGGAGTATCTGCCATGGAAGAATCAAGAGCAAAAGCATGTGCATCGGCAGGTGCATCATCATCATCCAAACATCTGCCATAATCATTAAGTCTATAAAGACCTCTAGTCAATGTGCCAGTCAAGACCATGGTAAAGGCATGTGTAGCATCATATAGTGCACACCTAACACCATAAAAGGGAACCTGTAAGCCACATGCATCAATGGCTGAAATAGAAATGAGGTTCTTAGAAATGCCTGGAACATAAAGCACATGCTCTAGAGTAACAATACCACCGGAGTCAGAAGTAAGAGCAACTTGCCCAATACTTTTTATGGTATATGATGCACTATTGGCACATGTGACACTGCCCCCCTGAGATGTATGCTCTAATGAGCTGAATAACTTCTTGCAGGAAGTGATGTGCTTGCTAGCACCACTATCAAAGAACTAGACATCATGAACATCTGAAACTGCCATACAAGCATCATGAACATCAGGATTATACCGACATGTAACCAAGAAAGCCCAATGTTGGTCTTGTGCAAAATTAGCGGAGTCATGTCGATCTTCTGTACTAGAAGAACCAGATACTGCAAGACCAGACTCTTTCTTTTTCTTTTCAGATGCTATGCGCTTCCTGCATTCAGAAATATCATGCCCAGGTTTCTTGCAATAATTACATCTCTTCTTCTTTTTGTTATTCCCCGAAGAAGAGGCACCATGTGAATGATCAACATGGGAATGAGAGGGTTTTCCAGCTGAAACCTTGCCTTTACCGTTGTGTTTGTGATGGGCAGTAAATGCTTGATCACTAGCCATAGAAGCACTGCGATTCACATGACTTTGCTCCTCCTGAAGAAGAGGAGCAACCAGCTGGTCAAATGAGAAATGATTGGCATCACCCCTTGCAACCAACCTCAATGTAGTAGCAAAGCCTTGATATGAATTAGGCAAACCATCAAGGGTATTAGAAACAAAATGAGAATGAAGCATAATCTCATCAATATTGGCCAAGTGCTCTTTCAAATCCTTCACATTAGTGAGATAGGCATCCATGTTACCACCCTCTTTAAGCTTCAAGTCTTTCAACTGCTTGTGGAGATAGGCAACCCTCGCCTCATTCCGTTCCTGATACAAAGATGCAAGCTGATCCCATGCTTGCTTAGCTGTCTTGCAAGACCGGATATAAGCGATAATAACCCGTTTCACTGAAAGAGCAATCAAGGCATGTGCTTTGGCATCACTACCATCCCATTGAATTTGCTCCTGTGTAGGAGGCAAAGCACTTGTAGCAGGAGGTGCAGGTGTCTTGGAAGTAGCATTAGAACCATCACCTGAAGACCCATCACCTGAAGAAGAACCAGAGGCAGTAGGTGCAGCACCAGAAGTGGCAGTGCGTATAGGCCTGGCCTCATAACTTGAAACAATATGCCATAGATTCTTGGCAACCAAAACATGTCCCATCATGTATGACCACATGGGGTAATTGGTGCCATCAAGCTTGTCATCAACCTCAAGCATACCAAAAAGATCATCCTTGTGGCTAGCCATTGATGCAAATGGAGAGCAAATACCACAACTGACAAAGACAATACTAGTGACTGCACAAGCCTCAAGGCTTTCAATAGCACAAATGATTTGCTGTCCCAATAGAGGCTGAATGAACACCAAGGATGTGGCTTCAAGAGTGCAAGAATGAGTCCCAAATGCAAAGAATGGTGACCTTCAATGCTCCAGAGTGTAGCAACAAGCTTCAATTTAGCTGGCAAGAGCCTCGAGGTGAACTGGACTGCTGGAAAAGCCTGTTTCAAATTCCGTACAGGTCCGTACAGGGTGTACGGACCACACGCCTGAAACAAGATGCAGAAAATGCAACCGTACAGCTCTGACAGCTCTGTACGGATGCCATACTGCAGTAAATGCAGCAGTAACTGCTGCTGTCAGTCCGTGCAGCTCCGTGCGCAGCCTTGAATGCCTCCATACAGCCTTAACTGCATCTGGCAGTTTCTGTACACAGCCTTAAAGCACAGTACACAGTTGGTACAATGTTCAAGGCACCTGTCAGCGTTTGTACTGGTATAAATGCGCCTGTCACATGTCCATACTGCAGTAAAGAAGCCTGTCTGCAGTCCGTACTGCAGTTAATGACACTGGCAGCAAACGGTACACTGACAGCAGTCCATACACCACACGTGCGAAAGTTGAAGGCTCAAATGCACTGAAAATGCAGAGCCAAATGACGATAGATCACTTGTGGCAGTCGGAAATGCAGCAGCAGCCTGAAAGAAGTGATTTTTTGGCGACAGAACTGTACGAAACAGCTTTCGTACAGCCCACACGTGTGATGAAAAGCTTGCGTATAGCTCCAAAAGACTACCAAAACAGTTCCAAAGATGAGTACAAAGCTCAGGGAGGCTGCCAATGGCTGGAGGGTTGAACCCTAACCTGCCTTGATACCACTGTTGGCTATGGTAGACAATGGAAACTCAGAAAAAAAGAGTGATAGAAGGCCAAAAACGAGCTGTTGTATTGAAAATGCTGCAAGTACAAGGGAGGAGGCTCAAGGGAGAGCCAACATAACAAATGCATAGGGCTAACTTCCCTAACTGGACTAAGTGTCCTAACGGACCTAGATGGTACATGAACTAACTGTACCAATTGTCCTGACTGACTATAAGTAGGCCTACAAGGCACATACCAAGGAATAAGTGGCACCTACAGGCGGTGACGATCAGTTGCCTTCTTTTGCTTTGCCCAAGTCTTTTGGAGAGCTTGCTTGACCTTCTTATATGCCACATCCATGCTTTCAACATACTTATTAGCCTCAAAAATCTTATCTTGAGTATGCGAAATAGGCGGGACTTTCCTCCGTCCTTCCATTATTTCAAATGGAGCTTTTCTGGTGGAGTATGCACAATGTTGTTGTAAGCCAACTCCACTAAGGGCAAATACTGCAGCCAATATGTCTTATGCTCAGGCACACAACATTTTAGCAAGTCAAGTATAGTGGGATTAGCCTCTTTGGACTGCCCATCTGCTTGAGCATGAAAACAAGATGAAAGACTCTAATGTAGTGCCCATATTCTCAAAGCATCCTCTCCAAAACAAGCTTGTCATGCACGGATCTCTGTAACTAACGATAGACTGGGGCATCCCATGATATTTAAAGACGTTTTGCATGAACAATCCTCCCATGTGATCCGCTATAATTTTCTTCCTCACCGAAATGAAATGTGCCTGCTTACTGAAGTGGCATATAATAGTCCAAAGGCCATCATTCTGCGTAGGTGTCCTTGGAAGATCAAATATAAAATCCATGGCAATGCTCTCCCATGGTCTATGTGGGATTGGGAATGGCTGCAATCATCGAGGTGTCCTCTGCCAGTCAAACTTGACCTTTTGGCAGATGATGCATGTTATCACAAAAGCATCGAGATCCCGTCTCAAAGCTGGCCAATAGAGAAAGTGCTCCACTGCCTTCACGTGGCATCAATGCCTCTATGCCCTACATACACAAAGGCAACCATGCAAAAGGCATCACCTTGAACTCATACAGTCCCCTCTCTGTGCGAAAGCCTATCTTGTGCTCATCACCAGCTTTCATTCTACTCTGATGATAGCCGGACCTCAAATCAATCTTAGTGAAAAACTGACCACCCTTGAGTTCATCCAACAGGTCATCTATCCTGCATATCACAATCATCAACACGGGGAGTGCCACCCTCTTTAGTTACTGACGCATTTAATGCATATATGGTGCTGCCCCTCTTGAGCTCTCTAGCCAACTGCCTTGCTGAAATGACCTGCAATTTAGGAGCTGTAATACCATGCAATGTAACTGATCCATCCCTGTGGACAAAGCTGAGTGTCAAGGCGTTGAAATCCATGCTGATTTTGCCCATTGATCGCAATCAATCACAGCCCAGGACAACATCTATTGGGCCCATGTCAAGTGCCAAGAGATCACCTGCAAAAGTATAGTCATCAGAGAACTTAATCCTTGCATCTTGGAAACAAGATCTACTGATCATATGCTGTCCATTGGCCACTTCTACTCTCAGCCCATGGTCTATCTCAGTAGCAATCAGTCCAACCCTCTCTCTAAGGTCTTGCAGTGAACAAAAGTGTGGGTGCTACTGCTGTCCACCAAAACATGCACAATCCTGCCATTAATCTTGTTAATTTGATAGTATCAGCACTTTTGGCACCCATCAGGGCATGCATGGAAATAGTATAAAGTGTTGGCTGGGCATCCCAATAAACCTCATCCTCGTTCACTGGAGCATTACCACCTGCATCTTCACATGCAAGGTACCGCATCGTGATGCTCCACAGAAAAGAGTGTTGGCCTACGGCCTCTCATGCCACCAGTGGGCAGAATCTCATACGAAAGCATGAGTGTCATGCACAGTAGCACCTTCAGGATCAAAAGGAAAGTCAGTGCCCTTCGTGGCTCCAATGTCAGGAGCCTCATCTGCATCATGTGTATTTGCCATCTCATCTTGAGACGTATCTAAAGAACCTGGGGCATCAAACAATTCCTCGTCATCTGAGAGGTCAATGATCATGCTGAGCTTGGCAGTACCACTGTTGCGCATCTTGCACACATTCCTGTGCTCAGGAGTCCATTTCTTGCCACATTAAAAAAATAAGTTGGCCTTCTTTCTGCTGTCCATTATTTGCCCGTGTATGCTGTTTTATCTCAGCTTGCTCATTTCCAGCAGTAGGCTTGCGTCCAGGCTTGGCATCAGGATACCTGCAAGGCTTGGCATACGGCATCTTACTACCTGAGACAGTAGGAAAGCGAGGAAATGGTGCTGGTGCAGATTTCTTGTCAGTCCACTCAGCAAACTTAGGCTCCGACTCAGCATATTTAGGCTCAAATACTTTTTCAAGCTGAGTTGCCCTCTCAATTGTTTGAGGGTTATGTGCCTTCACATCTGCAGCGAGAGAAGAATTTAACCCATGGATGAAACACAACAGCTTTCCCTTTTCAGATACGTCCTGCACAAACAGGGAAAGCCTCCAAAAGCGTTGCAAGTACTCTTGGACCGTACCGGTCTGTGACAAGGCATAAAATTCAGCATCCAATACAAGTGGAGATACAAATGTAGTGACCATCAATTCTTTGAAGTGGTTGGTTTCTGAGGCGAATCCCTCATGTATCGCCACCAGGTGTGGGCATAGTCCTCCATATGCATACCTGCAAAAATGATGTGCTCCTCCTCAGACTTGGGGTAGAAGCGGAAATAGTCTTCCAGCTTCATGAACCACTCCTTCAACTCATTGGGAGTGCGAGTGTCCCCTTTAAACGTATGCAGTGAGTTTGTCCTTCATATCCTTGGCTGCATAATTCTTGTGTGTGTAACCTCCAGAAGTGCGGGCATCATCACGCTTGAGGTTCACATAATCGAAGAAGGGCATCTCAAGTTTGATGGCCTCAGGTAGGGCCATGTATGAATGCAAAGAATCTGCCAACATGTCATCAAAAGTGGCTTGTTGCCCACCACCAACCCCTTGTTGCGTAGAAGTTGCTGCCATCTGATGCACTGGCTGTGTCTGGCTATATGTGCTCGCGGGCGGAGCGATAGGTGCATGAACTCTGAGCTGGGTCTCTCTGCCAAATGCATCTCTCCGAAATGATGGCATACCATAGGACTGAGAAGAGGACTGACCTCTCTCCTAGGGGTGTGGGCTGCCATATAAACCCAAGCCAACTCCAGGCATACTCGCTGGTGTGGTGAAAGGAGCACTAGCCGGATGCACACCAACGGGTCGGCCCAAAAGAGACGGCTCAGCCTGCATAGATGCCAAAAGTTGAGAGCCAAAAGATGGCCTGACATCCTGCAAGAAGGTGCTCTGTGGCACAGAAAATGCATCATCTATGTCCAAGATAATCCCCAAGCTGGGGTACATGCAATGGTCCAGAAGACTGATGCTCATAGGCACGACGGGCATCTGCCATAAAACCCCTGCGTGGAGGAGACAAAACATCCCGACTGTCTGAATGGTTCCCTTGTTGGGGTGCAGGTTGCTTACCCTTACTCTGCATAGCAATGGCAGAGGTGATCTGCTGACCAATCTGTTGTCCCATCTGGACAAGAGCCATATCCCACTTCCCGGGATGCAGGAGAGAGAGGCTGAGTGGAAGGGACTGCTGTACCACCAACGGATGCAACCACTGTGGCATGCACTTGCTCATATTGAGCAGCCTCATCAGAGTCATGCGATATATCATGAGGAACACGCTTCGGTGCCATGGTGACTGGCCCTAAAGAGAGAGCTCAAATGTAGGCAAGGAGAAATGGATAACAAAACCCGTGCTGTAATGAGCTCTCAGATAGTGTGTGAAAAATACGAAAATGTTGACGGAGAGGCTCAGAAGAAAGGTCGTTGAAGAAGCTTCAAAACGGAGCCAAAATGGCTCCAAAGGGGCTCTGAAAGGCTCCTAAAAAGAGGCTGAAAGTGAACTGTTTATCCTCCTTTACTTTTACTTTTTTTTTTTTGGGGGGGGGGGGGTCCCTAAGTCACCTAGGATAGTTAGTACATCAATAACCTAAGACTCCTAAGGCAGTTAGGATTGTTGGTTAGTCTAACCTAACCAACCTATGAGGTACTCAACCCTAGTTAGTTTGAAACGTAGCCCAACCCAACTAACCCTAGCTGACTAAACCTTAGGAAGCTAAGGTTTTTTTTTTTGCAAGTGTATGGCGACGAGGTGGTAGTGCGGCGTGGGTTGGGAGCAACGATGACAGGGGGGATGGAGTAGGGATGACGGGGGAGCTGGAGCAGGGACGACGAGGAGAGTTGGAGCATCGAAGACCGGGGGAGCTGCTGGCTACTAGCATTATTCTTGTTGGCTGCAGGGGTGACGGCGACAGGGCAGTGGCACAGCGTGGGTTGGGAGCAGGGACGACGGGGGAGCTGGAGCAGGGACGATGGGGGAGCTGGAGCAGGGACTGGGTACTGGCACTATTCTTGTTGGCTGCTCATGATGAGGGGTGGTGACAGGCGGATGGCAGTAGGCCGACGATCTTGCCGTTTGGTCTCCTAGTCATGTGCAGCACTAGACATTTCGGGGCTGTTCTGCCATATCGGGTAGCCCTCATAAGTCGACCTACTCGTCATATGTGCCCCAGCCGAATTGGAGCTCGCTTGTAGGCTCTCACGACCTGCTAGTCATCTGTGCCCCAACTGAATTAGAGCTTGGTGGTCGGCTCGTGTTGCTCGTATGGCATGCTCGAGTCAGCTTCAGAGAGCTGATGCGACACATGTAGGCTTTTTGCGTTGTGGCGCTGGTCAGCCGGTTGTTGTACCTTATTATGCCCTCATAGTAGTCTGTCGTAGGGGTGCTGATGTAGCTTAGAATGAAGGGTGAAAGAGGAAGCAAAAGTGCCAGAATCAGGCTCTGATACCAATGTAGAAAAGCGGTAGGGGCAGATTTAGAGAAAGGGGGATGATAGACTAGTAGAAGGGGAGAGAGATAGGGGAAGAAGGGAGGAGAAGGGGTAGGAGAGAGAGAATGTGGTAGGAAAGAGAGGGAGAGATTGAGAGGGAGTAGGGGAGAGAGAGAGAGAGTGAGTGAGCGTAGGCAGGAAGGAGGAAGGGAGAGTAGAAAGGATTAGATGTCACATCAAAAAGTACATAGTAGGGGGTGGATGGAGACTTATATAGTCCCTCCACATTTTCCAGCTAAAGGGCCTCTAACTTGGCCTCTTTTTCCCCTTCATTACAATTAGGCCGCTGGTCATAATCCTTGAGAAATCCTCTTCCTGAGCATACTGGTCCTTCATTGCATCCAATTCACTTGGTAAGCAATTGGTTACTACGGAAACCTGAGGTTTCCTTGACAATGCATCAGCAACTACGTTCTTTTTACCCTCCACATGCACTATTTGAAAGTGAAATATGGATAAGAAATAGGCCCAACATATGTCCTTTTCAGATAACTTCGTTTGGGTGAGGAAATATCTCAAAGATTGATGATCTGCCTGCATTGTGAAATCAGCCTCAAGTAAACAGTGCTTCATGTAGCAAGGGCATGAATTACAGTCAGCAATTCCTTCTCATAAATGCCTAGATGTCTTTCATCATCTGGCAAAATCCTAGTCTCATAGGTCACTACCGGAACCCTCAGCCAGAATCGGAAGAAGGCCTGGCATGGGATGTTGCATGTAAGAAAACAATACAACGTCTGTGCTCAACAGATAATAGGATCTCGTATGCAAGAGAGAAAAGCTGATAGTATGGAGAATCCAAAATTTGATTACTGTAAAATTGATACAATAGATGGTGCTGCCTCCCAGCCGTGCGCTCCTGTGTGAGAAGCTTCGATGGTGTGCTGGAAACAGTAGAGGACGGAGGCTGGATGCTAAGGAATCAGGGTTGCTGTAGCCTGTGATGATGATGGGCTTCACGGGCTTGCTCTTATATAGCCACCGGTCGTAGTCGGGTAGACCCAATTGGGAGACCGACCCAGTTGGCTCAAAACGGTCGACTAGAGGTCAGTCCCGAAATAGGCCACCGACCACATGTTAGAACCGTGGCATAGAATAGAGCCATCCGGGATCATCTGGGGCTCCAAACGGGCCCCGCAGCCTGAGAGAGGGCTGCCCCGGGAAATGCTTTGTCTACCCTCAGTGCGGTCAGTCATGGGATGCCTTCCCGCACTTGCATGTAGCCTAGTTGGCAGTGTGCCAACTCTATCTGAAGCCGTCCAGCCATCAGGCCACACATGGCCCCCATCTGGTGTCCAAACTAGGACCTATCGGATAATCGAGCTACTCAAATGCCTTCTCCTCACGCGTAGTTACACGAGAGTGGAGCATTGATATCTAACATGGGATGCCTTTTCTGTGATTGCATAGTAGGACAGAAGTACTTGTAAACGAATTATTCAGTTGGCTATCTTTGGGCTAATGCACTACAATGCCTTTCTTGTATTGGAATGCCTTCTAAATCAAGGATAAAGAAATACCGAAAGGGACACTAAGTTTAGGGCCAATTTTCCTTTGGAGATTCCCAAGGCCGGTTACTGTAATAAGTAGTGACATAGGGGTAACGCAAGGCTGCCTCCTCTTACCAACACTTTTTGGTCTCTTTAAAGATGATTTGGAGCCGTGGATGAGAATACGTAGTAAGGAAGATGTTCGGCTTGTAGGATACATTTTGCTAATGCTTGTCTATGTAGGCGATGTGGTAATTTGCGCAATGAGCAAGGAGTATTTGCAGGCACATTTGGATGCGCTGAGAGAATCGCGTAAACACTTAGCAATGCAGTTCAAACAAAGATAAGACAAAGGTAATGGTGATTGGAGCACGTAATAGACAAGCATATGTCACCTTTGAAGGGGAGCTTATGGAAACAATCAACACTTATAAATATCTGGGACTAGATTTCACCGACAACTACAAGTGGAATCCATCCGTTGAAAGGAACATTTTGGGGGGTTTGAAAGCCTTACATAGCTTCCAAAATAAAATGGAGGAGACTCGTATGCAAAATTGGGAGATGAGAGTTTCTATACACCATGCTTGTACAACGTTTCCTGATAGGGGAGCTAGGGGTACCCTATCCTACTAGCTCAAGTAGAAATGATACCGCTAGAAGGGGAAGCATTGTGTCAATTCATGGCTTACCTCAACAAAGTTGAGAAGATGGACGCTAGACTCTACTAGGATACCTCACAAGGCGACGGAAGTTGAGGGATAGGTGAGTAGCATGCACTCCTAAGATGTAGAGCTTGTGCTCACAGTAAGAAAGATATGAGGGTAGGAGAGACAATTTGTAAAATCTGTTGGTGCAGCCAGCCAAAAAGCTAGGAAGCTACTTGAAAGAGGTATTGGAACATCGAAACAAGGTACACGGTCTAGCACACAAGCTAGCCGAACAATCACTCACTACCTAAAGTTTGTAATATTTTCTTTCATGGGTTGTAAGGGATCACTATTAGTTGATAGTGATTGCCAGTCCTATAGACCATTAAGAGTCTCAAAGTAAACTTTAATACAATCATATCATATCATATCATATTCTCTCTCTCTCTCTCTCTCTCTCTCTTACCCATCAATGTAGCCGCCTCAGCCCCCTCAACCTAGCCGCCTCCCTCAGTCCGCCTCCCATCAGCCCCCTCAGCTCGTCTCCCCTCAGCCCCCCTCCGTGAGAGCCCCCTCCCGCGACCCTAAGACTATACATAACCCCCCCCCCCCCCCCCCAAAAAAAAAAAAAAAAAAAGAGCGATCTTAGAACTCTTCGATAACCCTTAACCCGTGAGAGCGCCATAGGGCAATCTCTTCAGCCCCAACCCACCTTTCATGACCCTGAGCCCTCACGATCCACCTCACAGCCGCTAAGAGGGAGGCCTTGCTGTCGCGTGCACCAGAGGAGGATGCTGCGCCTTCCTCGAGGCCCATACGCCGTCATAGAGGGCCGAAGGTACCCGCTCTGATTGTGTCGCCTATCTGCCAGCCCATCGTGGGCTGTTGTTGCCAAAGGGTCAAAGGCCCACAGACCGGATTAAATAACCCCCCTCTATCACCAGGTTACAGGGCTGCTTTCTAGCCTCAGGTGAATCCATCTGTGCTGTCACCAAGACTTGAAATTCTGGACCTTAGGGTAATTTACGGTGAATACCATGGCCTTTGATGAATTAAATGTTAAAAGGCAAGTTCAGTGTAAATAATACCATGGGCCAAGGCAAGGGACAATAAGGACATGCCATCGGATACTTGTTGAAATTGGCCATATATTTTGCATTGAACAGAGATTGCCATTTGAGCCATGGATTTCATTTTGCACGTCGCACATTGACAGGAGGTCTTGGCCCCGATCCTAGCACAGATGTTTAATAATGCTACTAGCCACGATTTTCCCCTGCTTAGAATACCACCATTATTGTGCCGATACACAAGGTAGGAGACCCCATGGACAATACATGGCCAAGATATATGGGTCTGTACTAGAGAGAGAGAGATCAGCGTCTACACGGAGACACATGGGCAGAGGGTATTAGGACAGGTTGGGTTTCGGAGGCAATATTCCACCTTTGATCACATTTTCACCTTGTGTGCAGTCATCAAGGAGGCGAGATTGAGATCCGAGAAAGTCTGCATGTTTTGTAGACTTTCGGAAGGCTTTTGATGCTGCTCCATGATTTCACATGATCGGATGACTTCAGGAGTTGCATATCCTAGGAGATATGATATGGGCAGTGATAAGCCTATATGAGTTTGTCAGAGGGAGAGTACACATACCTAGAGGCTTGTCAGACTGGATTGAGAGCACCATAGGGGTGAAGCAAGGATGCCCTCTGTCATTGACATTATTTCGGCTTTACATTAATGAGATCACGACGTTCATTGACCATCGAGGAGGTGAGGGATCATTGTTGGTTGAGATGATGATACAGTTATTGCTTTATGCAGATGGCATAGTCCTCCTGTGTTTGTCAGCATTGAGCCTATAGTAACACCTAGAGGCCCTGAGGTAAGAGAGAGATCTAACACTCAACCTTGGGAAATGATTTTCAACACTTCATGTGCAATTCTTCACCGACCTGCCTTCACTTACCGAGGGAGTCAGTGGAGGTTGTACACTCATACAATTGTTAGAATTATAGATATAATTCAACAGTGACCAATGTAATATAATAAGCTAGTTAGGGGCACTTTTCCCTCTTTAAGAGGTTTTTCTCCCTAACCGCAGTTAGTTCACTAACTATGGTTAGTGACTACTAAGGTTTTGTCACTAGGACAAAATCTTATCTTTTCCTTCAGTGTGTTGTACTCTTACACTCTTCTATTGCAACTAAGCTTCCAAGCTTCCAGCTCTCACACTCTCTCTTGCTCTCTCTCACTCACTCTCTACTCACATTTGGTATCAGAGCAGGTTCAAGAGCTTCGGGCTCTCTGCTCCCTTCAAGTTCCAGCCCCTTGCTTCAAGTTTCAGCCTGCTCCAACTTGTCCGTACAGTCCGTACGACTGTACGGAATCCCGACGTACTGCACCCCGTACAACCTCCGTGCAAGTTGCGTACAGTCGCCGTACAACTTCCGTACCATCTCCGTACAACTCGCCGTACAGTCCGTACAGTTTTCGTACAGCTTCCGTACAGCGCCGTACAGATCGTTGTACCTGCGCTGCAACGTCCGTACAGTTTCGTCGTACAGATTGATTCCGTACCTGCGCTGTCAGTTCTGTACCGGTCGTACAGTCCGTACGTACTGTACCGTACAGTCCGTACTGTACCGTACCATCTGTACCTTCCATAGATCTGCGTGCATTCCTTCAGTACCACACGTGTGGCAACAATCTGTTCATCCGTACAATCTGTACTTGCAGATCTGTATTTGCAGATTTTCACAGGTTTCCTTCAGCCACAGGTGTTCTTTGGCAGGCACATCTTGCAGAAAACCATAGTTTGGTTCAGTTGTTTGGGAGTACATTTGGGGCATTTTGTATATTGCAAACATTGCAATCATTGTGCAGTTTCGGAGCTACATCTGGAGCAAAATTGCAGATTTTGTTTAAAATTTGGGGCTTTTACAGACAGATCTGCAGATCTAGTCTGAAATTTGGGGCTTTTGTTCAAAAATTGCAGATTTGGGGCTTTTAGTAATTTTGCCCCTTTCTGGTTGCAATTTCAAGCCACAAATTGGGGCTTTTGTATTGGGAGAGCATTTTTTGGAGTATTCAGTTCATACTGCCTTTCTTGGAGTGTTTGAAGCACTTTTGGCAGATATTGGAGAGTTTTTGATGCTTGGACAGATTTCTGACGGTGCAAGTACAAAAATCTAAGTTGCATTTACAGCCCGTGCTTGGCTGTGTTTTTTGGGAGTTGTGCATTTCATTCCCAGTAAGGGAATTCAACTTTGTATCTGCTTCAATCTTTTTCTCAGATATGGCCCATCAAAATCAGAATGAGTTCCAGTTTGGTGGTCTTTCACAAGAAGACAAGTTGGATGGTACCAACTACTCCCTCTGGAGTTTCATGGTACGTAATATTCTGATTTCTCGAAATTTATGGGATTATGTCAATAGGGATGAGATCCGACCAGCAGATATTGCACCTGCTACCCCTCCTCAGCAAGGAGGTGGAAGAGGTCGTGCACAGGGTGCAGCTGCAGGACAAGTTGTTGGTGCAGCTGCAGGACAAGTTGTTGGTGCAGCTACAGTCAATACTCCAGAGCAGAAGAGATGGGATTCACGGGATGCCTTAGCTTTGTCATGCATCTCTCTTTCAGTGAAAAGATCTATCATTCCGCATATCCGGTCGTGTAAGACCTCCAGGGCAGCGTGGGATATCTTGGAAAGCATGTATGCAGCACGGAATGATGCAAGGGTATCTTTCTTGAAAAGAGAGTTGAGCAATACACATATGGAGGAGGGTGACTCCATGTCAGTCCACCTCACAAAGCTACAGGATCTCAGAGAGCAATTGTTAAACATAGATGAAATTATTCCTGATTCAGAGATGATTACAACCACTCTGAATTCTCTTCTGAGTCTTATCTCAGCTTTCACACTTCGCTGAACTTATCATTGAGGGGGGGTGCAAATCCCCTCACTTTTCATGAGTTGATAGGACTTCTGCTTCAGGAAGAGCAGACCAGGAAAAATCTGGCTTCACGTGCAGGTGAACAAGCCATGCTCTCAAAATTTAAATCAAAAACAAAGGGACAGGCAAAGACATCAGTAAATCAGCCTTCCAGTGGGTCAGGACAGCCTTCACAAAAGGCTAAAAATGATGCAAGTAAGCCCAAAAAGAAGGGTTTTTGTCACTACTGCAAAAAGCCAGGTCATCACATAGCAGAATGCAGGAAAAGGCTTGCAAAAGAAAAGAAAAACAGCTCAGGTATGGCTGTTTCAGATTCAGCCCCTCATGCATCTGACAGTGGGGATGCTGCAGCCAACTTTGTTGGACAGGATTATGCCTTTTTATCTTGCATTTCAGATTCAAGGTTGGCTGTTCCAGATGCTCGGGATAGTACAGCCTCTTGCAGTGATGATACATATGCATTTTTGACTTGCAGCTATGACTCTTCTACAGATGCATCTGCTTTCAGTGTTAATGAAACACTGAACACATGGTATTTTGACAGCGGTGCATCCAAGCACATCACTTCTAGGAAGTGTCTTTTTACTTCCTTGCATCCACCTCCCGTTGGTAAGAAAGTCACTTGTGCCAACAACTCATCATATTCAGTACGTGGCACAAGAGAGGTTGAGCTCACTGCCATTGATGGCTCAATTTTTAGACTTTCAGTATGTGCCTGGCATAACCAAAAATCTCTTTTCAGTGTCCACTCTTAACAGAGGGGGATTTCAGGTCATCGTTGAGGATGACAAATGTGCTGTCCGAGACAGGGAAGCTGACTATGCCTTAAGGTTATCTGGTACTCTGCTGCGTGGGCTTTTTCAGCTTGATATTTTTGAGAAAAGAGCAGCCCATGCTCTGGCAGTTTCTACCCCTACAGCTGCCATGCAAAATGCAGAATTATGGCATGCCAGATATGGCCACATGCATTACAACAGCTTGATGACACTTCGGAAGTTTTCAATGGTTGATGCATTGCCACCTCTTGAGATACCTCCTCCACATGTCTGTGAAGGGTGCATTTTAGGTAAGATGCATAGATTCCCCTTCAAGAAGGATGGTTCAGTTAAAGCTGTTCGCAAATTGCAGCTTATACACAGTGATGTCTGTGGTCCCATGAGGACTCCGTCGTTGGGTGGTCATCTCTACTTCGTTACATTTATTGATGACTACTCCAATTTTACTTGGGTTTATGGGCTGAAAAAGAAATCTGAAGTGTTCACGGTGTTTAAACACTTTTCAGCCATGGTTGAAAATGAAACCAGACTCAAGATATAGACATTGCGCACGGATAGAGGTGGGGAATACCTATTTGCAGAATTTGATGCTTTTCTCAAGGGCAAGGGTATTGTGCATCAGCTCACAGTCAGGCTGACCCCTCAGCAAAATGGAAAAGCTGAGAGGAAAAATAGAACCCTCATGGAGATGGACAGATGTATGCTGAAAAGCAAACACATGTCTCATAAGTTCTGGCTAGAGGGTTTGATGTGTGCCAATTACATTTTGAACAGGGCTCCCACGAAGGCTTTAAAAACAAAAACTCCTTATGAGGTTTGGAATGACAGGAAGCCTTCAGTGGATCACTTCCGAGTCTTTGGATGCCTTGCTTATGCACATGTGCCAGTTGAATTTAGGCACAAATTGTCAGATAAAGCCATCAAATGCATATTTGTTGGATACAGTGCAGAAAGCAAGGGTACCGTCTCTACAATCCTGCTACACGCAAAATCATAGTAAGTAGAGATGTGATCTTTTCTGAAAATTCAGCTCACACTCAGGCTGAATTTCAAATGCCTTCGTCTTCAGAGGATGTCTTTGAGGGGTTGCTACCCATTGCTTTGGGTTCCCCTGCTGATTTTTCTGATCCAAATCAGAATTTACAGCAACCTCCAGATGCTTCAGTTCCACCACAGGATGTCTTGCCCGCTCCACAGGCAGTGGAACAGGTGGTGCAGTAAGAAATTGCAGACATACATGCAGCAAAAACAGTCCCAAACTGGCTGTTACAGACTCTCAGGGAGAGTAAACTTGATGCTCCGTTACCTGGCAGGACTCGCAGTGCAGCAAGGCACATGGAAGGTGCTAATTCAGTGGAATCAGCATATGCAGGTACTCTCCTTGATGAGGAGGAGCCTGCCACATTTGAAGAGGCAAAGGATTATGTGCATTGGATGAATGCCATGCACGATGAGTTGCAGTCCATTGCAAAAAATCAGACTTGGGATGTTGTGGACTTGCCACAGGGTAAACATGCCATTGGCACACGATGGGTATTCAAAGTCAAACGGAAGCCAGATGGCTCCATTGACAGATATAAGGCCAGGCTGGTTGCTAAGGGCTATGCTCAGAAAAAGGGCATAGATTATGAGGAGACATTTGCTCCTACATCCCGGATGACCACCATCCGATCAGTAATTGCAATGGCTGCACATTTTGAGTGGAATGTTCATCAGTTGGACATACAAACAGCCTTCTTAAATGGGGACTTGCTGGCAGAGGTGTATGTCAAACCACCTCCGGGCTTTGAAATTACAGCAAATGCACTTCAAGTATGCAAGCTCAATAAAGCTTTATATGGGCTGCAACAGGCCCCTCGTGCATGGTATGCTAAGATACATGCCTTTTTGACCAGCAAGGGGTTGCACAATAGTCCTACTGAGAGCACCCTCTACATCAAGATGGATGGGGGGGAAATATTAGTCATCCTTCTTTATGTCGATGACTTACTGCTCACAGGGTCCAATGAATAAAAAATTGCAGATTTCAAAGCTGATTTGCAGACCAACTTTGACATGTCAGATTTGGGGCTGCTTCACTTTTATTTGGGGATCCAGTTCTCTCATGAGAGACGTGGCACTGTTATGTCTCAGTCCAAGTATGTTCAGAAACTCTTGGACAGATTTAACATGCAAGAGTGTAAGCCCATAGCCACTCCTATGGAGCCGGGGTTGAAACTCACAATGCATGATGCAGGAGAATCAGTTGATGCCACACTTTATAGTCAGGCTGTTGGATGCCTCATATATCTCTGCAACACTAGACCTGATATTCAGTTTGCAGTATCTCAGGTGAGCAGGTACATGCACAGCCCAAAAACTATGCATTGGCAGGCAGTTAAGCGCATCTTCCGTTATTTGCAGGGCACAAAGTCTTTTGGCTTACTATTTCCGAGGGGGGGTGACTTGCAGATGCATGCCTATAGTGATTCAGATTGGGCTGGTGATTATGACACTAGGCAGTCCACTAGTGGCAATTGTTTCTTTTTGGGTAAATCTTGCATTTCATGGCTGAGCAAGAAACAATCTACAGTGGCTACCTCATCATGTGAAGCTGAGTAGAGGGCAGCTTTCACAGCAACAGTTGAATGTGTCTGGCTGCGACGTCTATTTGCTGATCTTCATCTGTCTTTTGAGGGTCCCTCTCCAATTCTCACTGATAGTCAGAGTGCCATTGCAGTGGCAAAGAATCCAGTGTTTCATGCTCGCACGAAACACATCGAGGTTCACTATCACTACGTCAGAGAGAATTTGTATGCAGGAGAGATCAGTATGATCTTTGTGTCCACACATGACAACGTTGCAGATATTTTCACCAAAGCACTACCACGTGAAAAGTTTGAGGCATTTCGCAGTGCCCTGAACTTATATCCGTTTGGTGATTGATTAGCCTTGTACATGACATTGGCACTGCAGGGGGGTGTTAGAATTATAGATATAATTCAGCAGTGACCAATGTAATATAATAAGCTAGTTAGGGGCACTTTTCCCTCTTTAAGAGGTTTTTCCCCCTAACCGCAGTTAGTTCACTAACTATGGTTAGTGACTACTAAGGTTTTGTCACTAGGATAAAACCTTATCTTTTCCTTCAGCGTGTTGTACTCTTACACTCTTCTATTGCAACTAAGCTTCCAAGCTTCCAGCTCTCACACTCTCTCTTGCTCTCTCTCACTCACTCTCTACTCACAACAATTACCTAGAAGCAGTCTTTGCAGGTTCAGTCTTTACTACGACTCGTGCAGCCAGGGCACGCGAGGGCAGGGGTCTCTAGCTTGACTAGAGAGATTATGCTTTAAAGCACATTTTTAGGACCCCCCGACGAAGGGATGGCTATTCTAGTGAGACCGTTGGCCATGTATTCAGCACCCTTTGGGGGAAGGGTGATCTATGAGCGATTAAGGGGCGGCATTTCGATCATACAGGTAGAGTTCGGCATGACATGGTTCCAGGTCTATGCCATCTTCCAAACAGCTACCTATCTCTACAGATCTAGAGGGAGCATAGTTGCACGAAACGTGCGTTTCGTGGGCAGAAACGGAAACGCCGTTTCGTCAAGAAACGGCGTTTCGTATTTTCTGTTTTTTCAAAAACCCTAAAAACGGGATTTCTTTCAGATTTTCGCCGCCTTCGTCTTTCGCCGCCTCCCGCATCCTTTGTGCATCCTTCCTCCACTTCTTCAAGCTCTCTCCATCCCATCCTTTGCTCTTGGACCTACCCTCACCTCCATCCTTCTCTGAGCTCTCTCCATCCTCTTCATCCTTTGCTCCATCTTCTCCATCCTGCAAGCTGCAGCGTGCAGCTTGGCAGCTTGCTCTCCTGACTCCATCCCTCCATCCTTCTTCTCTCCATCCTCTCTTTAATCTTACCTTCTACCTCTCCATCATCCTCCTCTCCATTCTCCTTCACTTCTACGTCTCCATCCTCTTTTACCTCTCTCTCTCCATCCTCCTTCTACGGTCTACCTCCCATCCTTTCTCACGAGTCACTTGTGACCTCTCCATCCTCCTCAATGCCGAGAGATGCTTATTGGGTTCATGTCTCCCTCCTGGATAGTTATAAAGGAGGTGGTGTGTCATGTGCACGGATCGGTATCTGACGTGTACTAGGTACACAGAACTAGCTCAGGTTAGCCTGGGGAGGCTTAGAGCTAGGCAGGCTTGATTCTCGGGTTGAGTGGCAAGGGTACGAACTATTTATAGGTCTTCGCTATTTTTGGCGCCGGGGCCCGAGTCTATAAAAGAGGCCCAGGGGGTTCAGTTCTCAGTGTGCAGTTGGGAGCAAGTCTCGTTCCCAGGTGCTAGGTCTGATCCTGGATTGTGTCGCGGACGCGCGCCTGCATCTTAGCGTAGCCCAAGGCCCAGTGGCAGATCCAGGGCTTCACAGCGCCACCTGGTGGTATGGGACACCAGGTTGGTTGGGATCTGATTGGGAGTTCGTGCCAGTAGCTCAGCTCGTGGCTCGGGGGGACATCTCCTGATTCGGGATCACATCCCGTAGATGTCACGGTTGGGTGGTGAGCAGCCTGCTCAGTTCTGATGTTGTGTGTGGTTATTTTGCAGATCAGGGGTTTCAGGAGTGCTGGGATGTGTCAGTTGGTATCAGAGCCAACTCCTGAGGTAGGAACTTCTGATGCGAGAAATTTGACGGATTTCTCTTCCAGGTATGCCCTGAAATTCGAGATTACCTGCTGCGTTTTTGCTGTCTACCTGGGGTAGAAGGGGTGAAGAAATATCTGGAAAAGGAAGAAGAAGAGGAGTGAAATAGAATCGAAATCTCTGAAGGCTACAGAGAGAAGTTTTGAGGGAGGAGAAGGAGAGCAGAAAGGAAGGAGAGTAGGGCAGGAAATAGACAGCCAGGGAGTAGGGGATGCGGAGCGTAGGAAGGGGCGTTGAAGGCGAGGCAGTGTGGCGGGACAGCTTGTGTAAAAGGCTGTCCCCAGCCAGCGCAGCGGGCTGTCCACAGCCTGCGCAACAGGCTGCGAGCAGCCTGCGCTGAAGCAGGGTGCTTTTTCCGAAAAAGCACCCCTCCAAAGTTGGAGGGGCTCAGGTGCTTTTTCCGAAAAAAGCACCCCTCCAAAGCTGGAGGGGCTTAGCCTTCTTTGGAAGCCTAGCTTCCAAATCAGGCAGCCCTGCACCCTATATAGGTGGGGGGCTGGGTGCTAGACAACCCACAAGCAGCCCAAGATTCGAGAAGCTACCTCGAAATCTGTGCCAGCCAGCCTCGCCCTTCAGCAGCGCCCTATTCGAACAGTTTCCCTGCATCCGCCCTGCCTGCGATAGCCCTGCGCAACTCCCGAAGCTGCCGTACCAGCCGTACAGCCCCAGCGACAGCCGTACAGTCTGTACGGACTGTCCTGCCTGTTTCGAACCAGCTGCTGTACCGAACAGCAGCTGCGCCAGCCTCTGCAGCCACCGTACGGACTGCGTCAGCAGCCGTACAGGCCACGTCAGCAGTCCGTACAGCTCCTATTGTCGACTGCGCATCCGGTTTGCAGATTCGGGGAGGCACCAGGACTCGTGGTCTTCCAGATTCCAGCATCTTTTCTGTCAGATTTATCTGGGACGGTTTTCTTCTACTCCATCTCCCTCCGTGCTCCGTTTCAGTTATTTATTCTCTCCGTTTGTAATCAAATCAGTATTCAGCCATGTCTGATGCTCCGAATCCCGAGTTCACTATGGGAGAGCAGGAATTAGATTACACTCCAGTGGGAGAGGATGATCAGGGTCTCTATGACGACCTGATCACTAAGAAAGCCTTCAGTGAGTTCACGACTGCTCTGGATGGTAAATTTGAGCAGGTCAACGCTAATCAATCGGGGTTGACACAGCAACTCCAAGGGATACAAGCTACTTTGACTCTTCTGGCTAGCACGGTTCAGGCACTCACGCATGTGGATGCCATGGCCTCCGTGCTAGGCCCGAATATCACTCCGGATCCCTTTCCAGGTGACCAGAAATCAAGAACAAAGGAGGTGGTTGACACTTGGTTGCACAAGTGGCAAGTACACTTCCAATTTCACCCCTATCCAGACGAGAAAAAGATTCAGCTAGCAGCAGGGTTTATGTCAGGTAAAGCCTTGCTTTGGTGGAAAGAACTTCAGCCTAAGCCTGACACTTGGACAGAATTTGAGGGTATCTTCAGGAAGGAGTTCCTGAAGAAGGAAGATGACTACGATATCGTCGGCAAGCTCAAGGCCCTCGATATGTCAAAATTGAATTTAACTTTTGAAGTCTATCTTCAAAGATTTAGGGATCTGCAAACCAGGGCCACTAAAATGGATCCTGTAACCTTGTTAGGTTTTTTCGTGGATGGTTTGCCAGATTCCTATAAGTTACAGATTAAGAATAACAAGTGCACAACATTGCAGGAGGCCATGACATATGCGCGCATATATGATGATACCATGGCCGGAACCAAGGCAACCACAGTTACCGAGACCAGCGGAAAGAACAAACGCAAGTTCTTTCAGCATGTGACTGGTATTGGGGAGACGAAGTCTACGGACAACGCCTCCAGGAAAAGCTTAACTCCTGCGAAGAATGGTAAGGCCCGTTTCCTTCGCACTCTCAGGCTCAAGAAAGAGGGCCGGTGTTTTTATTGCGAGGAGCGGGGCCACACGAAGAATGAGTGTCCTAAGCGGAAGAACCAGAAATTGGTGCTAGGACCGAAGCTCCAGGCAGGTCCACGAACCGCAGCCAAGGGAGCCAACCAGGTTACGATGACAGGTATTTCAGTAAATGTCATTACCTGCCCCCTTTCTTGTAATTGTACCTTTAATACTTCGTTGTTTGGTTCCCATGATCTTTTCCGAGTTTATGGAGAAGTTAGGGACCAACAGGTTCACATTCTCTTTGATCCGGGCAGCTCTCACAATTTTGTTAATTACAAATTTGTGCAGAAGATGGGGCTGTCCACAGTACCTAGCGACCACACCTACGAGGTGCAGCTTCCAGCTGGGAAGCAGTTTTGGGATCGCAAGGTTGAAGCGCTTCCCATCCGGATTCAAGCCTACACGGGAGCTCTCACATGTTATGTTATGCATTTAGAGCATGTAGACTTGTTGATCGGGATAGAGTGGTTTAAAACCCACAATATCCAGATTGGATGGACGGAGCATACGCTTTCTTTTGTAGACAAAGGCACCCAATTTTGTATTCAGTGTGATAAGATTACCCCTTCTCAGGGGCCTATTGTATCTGCGATGCAGCTTCAGAATATATTGAACACTTCTCATTATGATGTCTATCAGTGTGTTTTGATTCCACTTTCTTCATTTATTGTTTCGGTAGTTAACAAAAATGAATTAAGTGTGTTTGAACACCGAGAATTGAGAACGTTGTTAGATAATTTTAAGGATGTATTTCCAGCTCAACTGCCGGAAGGTTTACCTCCAGAAAGGGCAGTAGACCATCGCATAGACTTAGTCCCAGGGGCTCAACCTATCAGTGTACCACCGTATAGGATGAGCCAGGTAGAGGAGGATGAGTTAGCTATCCAGCTTCAGGATTACCTGAATATGGGCTATATCCGCCCAAGTAAATCTCCTTGGGGTGCACTTGTCCTCTTAAGAAAGAAGAAGGATTCTTCCTGGAGGATGTGTATAGATTATAAACGACTCAATAAAGTTACAATTAAGAATCGCTATCCTTTACCTCGTTCTGATGATTTGATAGACCGTTTGGCCGGAGCGAAGTATTTCACTAAGATTGATTTGCGTACGGGTTATCATCAAATCCGTATCTATGCTAAACACATAGATAGGATCGCATTCCGGACTAGGTATGGTCATTACGAGTTCCTCGTATTACCTTTTGGTTTGACCAATGCTCCTGCTACTTTTCAGCAGATGATGAACGATTTGTTCAGAGATTATCTCGGCAAATTTGTTGTAGTGTTCTTAGATGATATCTTGGTGTATAGTAAAACGCTTGAGGATCATATAGGACACCTTCGGGTTGTCTTACTTGTTCTAAGACAGCATAAGCTTTATGCCAAGATGAGTAAATGTGACTTCTTTATGAAGGAGATCATTTACTTAGGACACAAGATTTCTTCTGAAGGTATTAGCATTGATCTGGATCGTATCCAGAAGGTTTTAGATTGGCCTATACCTCAGACTGTGAAACAACTTCGCTCTTTCCTAGGATTTACGGTATTTCTTCGGAAGTCAGTCCGTGATTACTCACAAATCACAGTACCCTTGACCAACATATTGAAAGGTCGTGGACGCAGGTCTACTCAACCGATCCCTTGGAATGATGCAATGAACAAAGCTTTTGAAACCTTGAAGTTATCTATCAAGGAAGCACCCGTTCTTGCATTACCCGATCCTACCCGGCCTTATGTTTTAGAGGCCGATGCGAGTGATTATGCGATTGGGGCAGCTCTATTCCAAGAGGGCAGACCAGTAGCTTTTGAGAGTAAGAAGCTAGACGACACTCAGTATCGTTGGCCCACACTTGAGAAGGAACTTTATGCAGTAGTGTATGCTCTCAAGGTTTGGAGACACTACTTGTATGGTTCAAAGTTCCTTGTATTGACTGATCATCAGTCAATTAAGTATGTGTGTGATGGATCAGAATTGAGAGGAAGGAAAGCCAGATGGGCAGAGTTAATGCAGGATTTTGATTTCGAAATACGTTATCGTAAGGGTTCGTTGAATAGTGTGGCGGATGCCTTAAGTCGAGTTAAGTTTGTAAATGCTTTGTCATTTACGGAAATATCCTCAGACCTATTTCAATCCTTGAGAGGGCTATACGCAACTGATAGTCATTTCAGTTCTTATTGGCAGAGAGTCCAGGATGGGAATTCCATGGTTGACCAGGACTCAGGGATTGTGCCACCTAGGATACAGGCGGCGGGAGGTCAGTGGATGATTAGGAACGGCTTGCTGTTCCGGAATGAAAAGATTTGTGTGCCTGATGTTCTGGACCTAAAATCCAAGATTCTCTGGGAGTGTCATGATGCTCCTAGTGCGGGACATCCAGGTATACATAGGACTCTGTCTCTTGTGAAGCATACCTTTTATTGGCCTAAGATGCGTGCATTTATAGAGAACTATGTGGTAGGTTGCCGAGTTTGTCAGGTTACTAAGGCTGAACGCCTTAGTAGCGCGGGCTTATTACAGCCATTACAGATTCCAGGTAATAAATGGGAGAGTATTTCCATGGATTTCATTACTGGTTTGCCTCGTACGCGCAAGGGTCATGACTCTATTTGGGTCATAGTCGACCGTTTGACAAAAATGGCTAGATTCTTACCTACAAGAACAACTATTTCAGCTGTTCAGTTGGCTCACGAGTTTGTGGACCACTTGTTCAAGCTGTATGGTTTGCCATCTGACATAGTCAGTGACAAGGACTCAAAGTTTACAAGTAACTTCTGGACACTTGTATTTGAGAAGTTGGAAACTACTCTAAGCATGAGTTCCTCGGATCATGCACAATCCGATGGCAGTACAGAAAAGGTCAACCAGTTGGTTGAAGACATGCTTCGGGCATATGTATCTAAGAGACAGTCTTCATGGGAAGATTATCTACCCATGATTGAATTTGCTTACAACAGTGCAAAGCATTCTAGTACAGGTTATAGTCCTTTTATGCTTATGTACGGGTTTCAACCTAAGTCACCAGTTATGGTAGGATTAAAAGGGATTCAAAATGATGCTGCTAAGAACTTCTTGCAAGACATGCAGGAAATGTTGCAGTTTGCCAAGGAGTCTATTAGAAGTGCACAAGATCGGGACAGATTTTATGCTAATAGACATCGTTCACCTAGAGAGTTCTCTGAAGGAACGATGGTATATTTGAGAATTCCTAAGGAATCCAAGAGCCTAAGTACTGGTTTGGTTCCGAAATTATCCCCCAGATACTGTGGCCCCTTCAAGGTCATTAAAAGAATTGGACCAGTTGCATATCGACTAGAATTGCCTCCTGATGTTAAAGTACATCCAGTCTTTCATGTCAGTAGACTGAAAGAAGTATTGGGTGCAGATGATCAAATTGTTTCTCCTCATGAGATTATAGAAGTTACAGATTTAACTTTTATTCCTGACGAACCTGAATCTATTCTTGAATTCCGTGAAAGACAGATTCGAAATCGTACTATCACGGAATACAAGATTAAGTGGAAGGATCGTGTTGAGGAGGATGCAACATGGGAGACATTACAAAACCTCCAAAGAACATTTCCCGATTTCTTAGCGAACTCAGGAGTGAGTTCTTAGAGGAGGGGGAGTATGTCATGTGTACGGATCGGTATCTGACGTGTACTAGGTACACAGAACTAGCTCAGGTTAGCCTGGGGAGGCTTAGAGCTAGGCAGGCTTGATTCTCGGGTTGAGTGGCAAGGGTACGAACTATTTATAGGTCTTCGCTATTTTTGGCGCCGGGGCCCGAGTCTATAAAAGAGGCCCAGGGGGTTCAGTTCTCAGTGTGCAGTTGGGAGCAAGTCTCGTTCCCAGGTGCTAGGTCTGATCCTGGATTGTGTCGCGGACGCGCGCCTGCATCTTAGCGTAGCCGAAGGCCCAGTGGCAGATCCAGGGCTTCACAGCGCCAGCTGGTGGTATGGGACACCAGGCTGGTTGGGATCTGATTGGGAGTTCGTGCCAGTAGCTCAGCTCGTGGCTCGGGGGGACATCTTCTGATTCGGGATCACATCCCGTAGATGTCACGGTTGGGTGGTGAGCAGCCTGCTCAGTTCTGATGTTGTGTGTGGTTATTTTGCAGATCAGGGGTTTCAGGAGTGCTGGGATGTGTCACGGTGGCTCCAAGAAGTGGAGATGCAACTATTGCGGCGTAAGCAAGACGGGGTCTGTCACACGGGTGAAAGACCATCTAGCAGGTGTTCCCTGCAAGGATGTAGGACCTTGTGAGTTCGTGCCTACTGCAGTGAAAGGTGGCCTAACAGAATGGAAGCGTGCGCGTATGGCAGCCTTGGCTGCAAAAAGTGGAGGACAAGGGCTGCAAGATGAAGAAGAGGCTGCTGACACTGAGCCATTGGATGATGCCAGCACATTGGGTTCTGCAAAGAGAAGTAGAGGGGCATCAACTACATCGAGCGCGGGTCCTAGTGCCACAAGAACACCCTTGCCACATGGATCAATTAGTGTGGATGCTAGTGCGGGGAAAAGAGGATCACTGCAAAGGTCTAGCATTCAAGCACGCTTGCAAAAGCAAGCAGTGAAGGAGGCCACTAGTGAGCTCACAAAGCTCTTCATACAATGTGCAATACCCTTTCATGTGGCGAAGACTACACGATGGAGGAAGGCCATGAGAGCCGTAAGCCGCATTGGGTATGAATGGGAAGGGCCTACATATGAGGCCTTGCGGACAAGAGAGCTAAGAAGAGAGAGGGAATGTGTGGAAGACCAAATGAAGCCCTTGAAAGAGACTTGGAAAAAATATGGATGCACACTCTTATGCGATGGATGGTCAGATGCACGCAAGAGGAATGTGTACAAGATTTTAGTGTCTTCTTGCAAGGGAACCATGTTCTTGAGAGCCATAGACGCTTCCACTGCAGGTACAGTGATTACAGGGCTGTATATCTAGGAGCATTTACGGGCAGCCATTATGGAGATAGGTGTTGAGTATGTGGTGCAGGTGGTGACAGATAATGGCAGCAATTGTGTGTCAATGGGTGCCATGTTAGAAGATGAGTTCCCTAAGATTGTGTGGACACCCTGTGCCTCACATTGCCTTGATCTTTTGATCGAGGACCTAGGGAAGATACCTTGGATTGATGCCATCTTCTCCACTGCCCGCAGTATGAGACGATGATGTGGAGAGGCGCAGCTGGAGATGCAGAGGCACGCACGATGGAGGTCCAGCCCATTGCAGCTATACTCAGGGAAGATCGATCGACTAGAGGGGTCAATATATATGGCCCGCTGGATCCGGAGATCACGGAGACCACACCCCCCATTGCTGAGAGACAGGACCCAGCAGAACACAGATACGAGATATCTTTGCAGCTCATAGGAGAGCCACCCATGCACTGGGCTATAATTTTGGATCTTGAGTCTGAGTACTACATTGTTGTTATTTTGTTTTAGCTTAGCGTGTAGTACTCTGCTAAGGGCCTTAGTGACCCCTTTGTTTCAGCCCACAGTGGATTGTATGGGTTACTTCTCGTGATTGTACTTTGTCTCATAGGCCCGCAAAGCCTCCAGACGACGTAAATACATCTCTCTCTCTCTCTCTCTCTCTCTCTCTCTCTCGTGTGTGCGCGTGCTCACTCGCACACACACACACATGCAACATCACAAATGGATACCCATCGAGGGAGATATGACTTATTGAGAAAACCTTTTCATTTTGAATCTGTATCGCTCCTTGAAAATGTAGTGCAGAGCAATTAATACAGGTTTTTGGAATCGTTTTCCGTACTGTAAATCTTCATTGATCAAGTTGTTTGCATGTGATTTGGCTCGTCGTGCTTATTTTTGAATGCTTGAGTTCAGGTGATAAACTTGCCATTACCAATTGATGCAAATCAGACAGCCGCAGTTGTTACCCATCATGGACAACTTTTTGTTCGAGTTCCATATGGTCAAATTCATCCGTGATACAATTCATTATTTGGAACTGAATTCAAGGTTTGTTTATGCCTTATGGATAGTGGAGATATACTAAATTTTTTGTATTGTAGTTGCAATTTGGATGAAGAAATGTTTTTGAATCATACTTGCAGCTGATTGTCTCCCATCTACATTGCATGACTGTTAAGTTTGAAGGATGTAGCTATCATGTTGGGATTATCAAGCTTGAGCACTGTGAAATTTTGGCCGAGCTTGTCTTCCATGTTGGCTATTTTGTTTGTGTTGGTACGGTTGCATTTTTTTTCACTTGCTATTGTGCACGCTGCATATTTATCAATTGAATTATGTTTTGTGTGCTGTGGAGGGCTTGGCAGTGTGTATAGTCCATTGTGTATAGCACTATATACATTGTAGGTTTTCCCTTCTTGTTTTTCGTAGTCTTTTTTGAGCTCATGACGTTCTGCAGATGGCTATATGACTCATAAGTGTTTGTGGTCTTTGGATCTCCTGAAACCTTGATCATAGGCCATATGCTTAGAAGCCCTTGAAGTGGACATTGAAGTGAAAAGCTAAGCGTGTCAGAAGTCAAGAGCAATCTATCTGGGCTTCGTAACAGTAACAGGTGGAAGTTTCACGTGTCTTTTACCTAGATGGAACTTGAAGATGGTTAAAGTATGCTGGAACTTGTGCTGCGGGTCTGAATTTTTTCAGACCTCTGATATGTATTTGTTTCGGTCCTTTACATAGCCATGTATTTGTGCTACCTAAATTTGTTGATACACTTACAATGTCTCCAATTTGTGGATCGTTTGAAGCAGCACCAATCAAAAATGTGTTGTCATTTCAGTTTTTGGAAACTATTTAAATCAGAAATATTAATGGCGCAAATGTTTGGATATTGTTTGGCAGCTGATGCAATAGGTTCATGAAAAGCGTAACCTCAACATTCATCGATTGAAAGACTTTGTAACGTCTTGCTTAGAATATTGTTGAATCTGAGGCATACCTATCTTCTTCATATTTAATATTTTTTACTGTACGTGGGTAATTTGGTGTGCTGTGGGGTAGTAGTGGTTTAACTACTTCATTTGTTATCAAAATTCTCATGATCAAAGGCCATTTGATATTTTGTCAAACTTTGTCCAAAAGAGGGTGGTCAACATGAGGATGTGGCATGCATAATGTAGTACTTCATTTGTGTATGCTGCATGCACAACCTGTAGCAGAATGTGCTTAGATGGCACATGATGATACATTGATGTGCATGATGACATGGCATTACCATGTGTCATTTATGATGTGATAGGTAATGTGGTAGTTGAGTATGCAATCAAATAATGTGCTTAGATGGCAAATGATGATATGGCAAACGACATTGATGTGCATGATGACATGGCATTACCATGTGTCATTAATGATATGATAGGTAATCTTGTAGTTGAGTATGCACTCAATCACGCAGCATTGCCATGTATCATGTTGATGTCATAGGATAATGATGTGGCAATGAGCTGGCTATGCTAATATGATGTCATGTGTGTACCCTATCTCTAAATCCTATCTACCATGTTACAATGCCCTGTAACCTCTATAAAGAATATGTGAAGACTCTGACAAATAAGATGCTGAGGTGGTAATGAGCAATGGTTCGATTTTAGAGGATTGGGAGGATAGAGTAGAGTGCACATGAGATGACTAATTCTATACTATATTCTTGTATTGAACATGATGATGAACTTACCTCCTTAAGATTGAGGTTTGACACTATTCCTTTAGAGTCTGCGTACAATTTATACCATCCTTAACACAAAGCACTCCTAGTGACCATATTCTTTTGCCACCAATCTTTCCTTATATTTGTCTACACTCATGTGAGGTTTATGCTCGACCTTATAGACCCATTTGCAACCAATGACATTATTTTCCTTGGATGGCTCTAGCAAGTCTGTAATGTATGTATCTTTGTACAAAAGATATGAGGCATAGAACCTAATTTGGAGGCACCGACACTCAACAATCATCTCGGGAAGAGGATGCCTCAAATTCAAGGGTCTCCATGTCCTATTTCTCACCATGTTACTCAGTAGCTGATAGTCTAACTTCTCATTCTATATGATAATGTGTCAAGAAAGGGTTGATCCATGAGAAGTAGGCTTGGCTTGCTACAACTTGAGCCCAAACTTGAGCGTTCATACTCCTACTACTACCAAGCCAAACAATTTAAATATCCAATGTTCATTGTTGTAACAACCTATGAGGCATTGCCTATAATTCTTGCTTCCACTTGATTCTTCATTTTAAGATAGTTGCAACAAATTTTATTTTAAGTACTATTGCAGTACGATATCAACCAAATGCTTTGTTGTTCATGTCGTTTTGGTTTATGGTAGAGATTTAAAGCCAATGTTGGCATAATGGTAGCTGAGTGGCCTAATGAGTGTGCATAGAGCTATAGCAATGTTGTCAAAGTGGCGGCTAAGTGAGCAAATGAGTGCTTAGTGCAACATGAAGTATGGTAAAGGGAGATCAGAAAGGCTATAGAGTGCAGGTAACACTCACTCGTACTTCAGTGTACCATGCAAAGAAAGGGAAAGGAAGGATGAGCAGAGAGCGGCACTTAGCGTGGGAAATACCTAGTTGAACTTCAACGTATGAAGTCTATAAAACGAGTTTGGATTGACCATGACCATTGAATGAAGCAAATAGTTGGAGTGCTTCACAAATGTGTGGTGCAGGGGAAGAAAGACATTGGTTGTGCCACTCTCTAGGGTCTTGTTGCACTACCCATAAGTGGGTGACACTATAAATAGCTTGAGACTCAAAAATGACTGTGTTCTTGAGGCCATGCTAAAATTTTCCATTTGGTGGGTTGCACATAAAAAACTCCATGTATATCCTCACAACTTCATGCACCATAGAATGAGTTCTCATCAAAACTAATAAATATACTCCTGGTCAACCTAGTTCTTATATGTGCTATATCTACTTGTCCCATGGTATCAAACACCTCCACTTGATCTAGTATAAAAGTTGATGGGTAAGAAGCATCTGAACGCTCCAAAATATTAGCATCCTCCACTTGACGGAGAATAAGGTATGTGACATTGCAAGGCAATATGGATCCTCATGGGTGGTTCTGTGGAACTGAGGAGAAATAAGAGGTGCAAGTCTAAATTAGAACATGACATAAAACATGACGTAAGGAATTGAGCCTACATGCATGTGAGTGTATGGCTTTAATTTTTTAGGATATTGTTGCCAAAGAAGTGTAAATTCTAGAAGACAAGTGTGGAAAATGATATGTAGGATGAGGGTGGTGCATGATGAGATGTATATCGTGTAGATTTAAGTAGACCTAAGCCTTAGTCTTGATGCCGACAACGGGTCAATCAAATCATTTAACTTTTATCAATATGGTTGTGGACCACTAGTCTTGAAGTCCACCTTGCTTCTAGGTAGCTACACGTGCTCATAGTCTTGTGCTTCTTTTGAGAATACTTGTGGCCTTTGATAATATTGAATCTTTACTTATAACCATTCCTTATATTATCTCGTTCTTGAGATTTCCTATCTTTTAATGGTTGTGTTAGATGTAATTCATGTTAAATTGAATCACATCGTCTACATTCTTTGCTAGGTGGTGGTACATGTATTACTAATGGGGAGCTAGATGGTGGATTTAGACCTCAAGAGGTGCAAAGGGATCCATGATACAAGGAACAAAGATTGCAAGAAGTGACTCTTATAAGGACTGATCTCAAGAGGGCTATGTCCAAGGCTTGAAAGAAAGATGACTTAAGTGCAAGGGCTTCAAGAAATAAGATCAAGATTAGAGAAAGAGATTGAGAGATTGAGGCTTGTATGTAAGTTTGAAATGTTGAATAATAAGAGCAAGGATTACAAGCTAGAGAGATTGAGGGAAGAGCAAGGAATAAGCCCATCTACTTGATGAGTGAGAGAGTAAAAAATAGGAGCAAAGAATAAGCGATTGAGGTTGATCCTCACACATGAGTGTGAAGGAGTAGTGAAGCTTAAGAGAAGGGAGTAAGCTTCAAAGGCTAAGGCTTGCATGCATGATGAGCACAAAGCCCGCATGTGAGAGTTAAATTGAAAGTTGTAAATATGGATATGATCAAGATGGACGATTAGAGTGCAACCAATATGGTGGATGACGAATAGGCTAGTTCAAATAGCACAATTTCATAAATGTGCTTGGTTTATGTAAAAAATGAATTTAATTGTCAAGTAGATGATGTGCGTTGTTGGGGTAGATTGAAGACCACAATTTCATACATGTGATTGGCTAATTCTTTTTTGCTTTAAAAATTGGTTTGGCTATTGAGATTCTCTCTCTCTCTCTCTCTCTCTCTCATTCCCTTGTTGCCACTTGCATGGTTGCACTTGTTCTTAATTATTAATACATATGTAGACAAACCAATACAAGTTTGGATTCATTTCCATCCTAGGTGTAATGGGCCTCTATGTCTTTGTGCTCTCTCTCATGGACTACCAAATCCTTGCCTATTGCAATGAGACTAGTAAAGGAAAGAATGGTTGCATATAAAATCAAAAGTAGGAGAGTGGTTGCATGATCATATGACCTTTTGGAATGATAAAAAATTGGTGCACAGTGCCATATTTCAAAATTTTTATCAATTGATTATGAATGGTAATTTTTTTTATGCATGGTCGACTCAATGAAAGATGCCCAAATTACTTTACTGCTACTCTCATAATCAAATCTTATTTAAATTGCATTTGGTAGAATGCTCAACAAAGTGATTGGTATGGCCCACTAAGCTAGTATTATTACAATCAATATGGAGTGGATGATGTGGGCTAACTAAAACTACACATAGACATAAATATTTTAGGGGATGTAAATTTTTGAATTGCTAGGGGATAGTACCAGTGAGGTGGAGATCCACCAAGCTAGCATGCAGGAATAAATTCAACCACTCAAAAAATGATTATAATAAAGATGAATAGATGACATGGTGGAAGTCTCCACCCACTAATCTTCAATCATGACATATAATGCACTCTCTTACCTACCAAAATTATTTGAGCTATGGGTGAAGTAATTGTGATTCGTGAAGGAAGAATACAAGAGATATAACAATCAAGTTGGCAATGAAATGGTTGAGCAAACTTACTTGACATCCCCAGAGAAATTAACTCTTGAAGGAATGCTCCAATGTTTAGGTTGGAAATGATGGTGGAGTTGAAATAGTGTGCTTGCCACCCAATTTTTAAGACTTATTGGAGCAAACAAGGCATCTCTTGCTTGAAACTTGTGGACCCATCATGTAGTAGTATCTCAAGAATAGTAGAGAAGCTTCATGGAGGTTAAGTGTCTTACTTAAAAGGAAATCTCTAAGACCATGCTGACCAACTTGAACAGTGCATGTGAGGGAAATTCAATTTATCAGCTTACACAATGTACATTGGGTTATGCTTATTGGGCCCTAATATGAAAACAATGGAGGATAATGGTGGAGTGATGGAAAGAGGAAATGAGAGAAGTCGTCTTAAAAAAATGGTGGAAGAATGGGACAAACATAAAAGTTAATGATACAATAGTCACTACAAATATGAGCAATAAAGTAGGGATGTTAAGGTGTGGATGTGGTATTTTGAATCCAAGGGTAATAGCTTACTTCATTATACTAGACACTCACAAAATCTAGAGTAGAAAAACTGCATGAAAAATAAGAAGATATGAAAGAACCACCATATTGCAAAGAACAATATTCAATTACATCTCAGATAATCGTTCTAAATCACAACATCGAGCCATCAGATGGATATAGGATTCGACGGAGGGTAGATTAAGATAGATGCCACCATGAGTGTCCCATCACGGACCAGGCATCTCGAAAAACAAGTATCCAAGAAGCAATTCCCAATCCCCACCATGAACAAAGGTTGAGTCAATGGCGTAGCTAATCGTGGTAGCCTTCCAAACTGATCTACTCCAACATCCGTCATATTAGGGGAATTTTGGACTAAAAAAGGGCTCTTGGATTAGGGTCTTAAGAAATTGGATTAAGCTCTAGGCCAATGAGGAAGCTCATGCATTAAAAGAATGGAGGGTTCCTTCCTCCTCCTCATTGGTGGAAGCAAATGGTCCCCACTCCAAGTTACTTGAATCACCAACGTTAAGGGGCCTTTAACCCTTAGGAGAACTCGTGGCTTTGTGTACATGGTTGGATCACATTTGTTCCTATGGTGGTAGATGGTTTAGGCCCACATGGGAGAGGTGTGCCATTAATTGTGGCTGGCGGCTGGAAATTTGCATGACCATTGGATCTAGAGAAGATCTTGCGGGTTGATAAATGGCACTGCACATTTCAATCCGATGGTGGAAAATGTGGAGAGAACACCCATTGGATCAAATCTAGATGGCATGTGCCCATTCAATATCTTGCACACAGATGTCGCTAGACCATTAGATCTATACTATAGATCAAATGCCTACCCAATAGAGGCACTTAACGTGAGCCATTAGATGTTGATCTAGATCTATGGTTTCAAGTAGGTGCTATGCATGAGCCTTTCGATAGAAATCATGATTGAACAATGATGCATTCAAGCTCTTATCAACCATCCAATTTTTCCACAAGCCTATCTATATCGTCCATAGTTTCAATGTTAATGAAAACATGCATTTAATAAGGCTTACCACTTGAGATTTCCCCCCGAATAGGCTTAATCTTAAGGAGATTACCGATGTCTTAAATCATGGTCTTATGAGGCCCTTCTTTAGCCCGAAGTTCCCCTAATCTGCATGACTCAAGTCTATACCAATCCCCACTTAACCTAGTCTTGACCAATTCGATGTTTGCCTCCAACAACACTGTCAAACTGAGAGTGGGGATTCAGATATCTCCTATGAAAAAGCTTGCATTCCATGCATTCCATGTAGCTTCCCCATGGCTCAAGTGTCCACCTATCCCCCCCTTAACCTAGATTGGACTTGACCCATTTGATGTTTGCCTCCACCACCCCCCTCAAATTGAGAATGGGGATTTTGAGATCTCCTATGAGAAAGCTTTTTGCCAACAAACTCATAAAGATCTAAAACTAGATGACTTTCATTCAATGGGCCTGCCCATGGTTTTTCGTAGTAATTTGTGGAATTGTAGTGTAGACAAGTTTGGCCCTAGTAAATGTCGTTTGTACCACTTATAAATGTTTTTCTCTTTTGTTTTTCCATATGTGGTCAAGACTTAACCCATGGATAGTTGTGGGTGTTTGTATGAGTTGCATTTCATGTCTTTCATAAAGTGCTTAAGTTTTAATGTTGCATAGCTTTCATTGTTGCAGTCAACATTGAAGTCTCCCATGATGTATGTTCTTGTGTTCTTTTGTATGTGTTGTAGTTGGTTTTCAATTAAGCGAAGGAGATGTGGTATACTTGCCTTGGGCAATGTGCATATGTTAATAAGTGCTATCTTTCCTCGAGGGGTTGAGTAGAAAGCTGTGAGTAGTGTCTCGACATTATTGTGGTAGAATTAGTTACTTTGTAGTATTCTCAATTCTTGTTTGTAGAATATTGCCATCCCTAGTCCTCGAGGTTGTATGAGAACCTTAAATCCATTATTGCTACATTTTCTTCGTGTTTGTTTCTTGTTTCTTGGAGGCAAAGTATTGTTGATGCTAGTATGATTTTGCTTGAGAGAATGTCTTGTTCATGTGATTTGTAAGCCCTTGTGTTTGGAGATTGCAAGTTGGTTGTCATTAGTTGCGATATGTGAAGCTGATCTCATTTCCTCACATCTTATATTTTGTTATGACGTTTGCAAAGAAAATGTCATCACTTTTTGGGTCCATCCTCTCTAATTGTACCCGTTGCTTTAGGAGAAATGTTTGTTGATCATCTGGGCTTGCATGCTGCACACACTCTAGTCATAGGGTCCTCAGCTCAAAAGCATACAATCCAAGTTAGCACCATGATAAGGTCAGTAGTTCACCGTCTGGTGTCCACATAAGTTCACATGTTCTTACACTTACATAGGTGAAGTCTAGGAAGGTTATCCAGTCAGTAAAATTTTAGAATAGGTCCCATAAAGTCAAGCCGCTAATTTAACGTAGTGACTACTAGTGTGACTGCCTCAGTCACTACTATACGCTTAACATGACAACTCCTAAACCACTGCTATATAACGCCACAGTCACTGCTTTAGTGCTAATGCAATGGCTTCGTAATGTGATGACATGCTTTTAGGCTAATGTTGAGCCACTACTATAATAACGCTGAGTCACTATGCTTATAACATTGCTAATGCTAGTCACTGTGCTACTAATGCTAGCTAGCCAACATGTTACTAGGTCCATTATATAAAGAGAGCAGCGTCATTCTATAGATTCTCACTTGGCAGTGCACTGAAACTTTGCCAAATTTTTCTTTGAAATTTCAAAGCATCCAAATGCCCGTGAAATCACTCCAGCTTCCGTGATCACTTCGACCTCTTCTTCATGTTCTCTTAGTGGCCAACATTTTTTTTTGTTGAGAGCTCAATCCCAGCAATGAAGCTTCTTCATCCTTCCTACCTTCTATTACTCCCTCGTCTTCATGAGCCCTCTCTATTCCTCTCCCCTCTCAAATGGAACTTGAGCCCTCTGCACAGTAGGCTACCAATGAGCACAAACCATCTGCCCAACAATCCACCACCCGAAAACTTACCAATGCAGAGGATGTTCTAAACTACTCCAAACATGCCATTCAAGTGACATAGTTCTCCCCACTTGGACCAAAATGGCTAGAAAGAATCCAAGGAATTGTGATCCACTCACAATTTAAGTGTAACACCAAGGATTTCAAGCTCTACTACCACAATGTAGACGCGTACCAGGCACTACAAAACCTTGAGGTGGTCCCACTTATCGAAGCAATGGGCTTACACATGGTTTTAGATAACAAACACGTTCACTTTCATGGTTGCAATTAAAAGGAAGCTAGCATATGCACATAGTTACATGAGTGGCCTAGTACGCCCCAACTTTTCTTATGAGATCCTTGATAAGCTTTTAGAAATACCACTATATAAAGAAAACAAAGTTCATCTTTATCCATGCTAGATGGATCCAACACATATCTTCCTACCAATAGTCATCATGTATACATGACATTGGCACAGTCACGCCCCAACAAATGAGAATGAGGAAGAGGAGAAAACATGATAATCCATGGCATTTATGCAACCCAACAAGTGGTAGACTTTGAGGACAAGATAATACCTTCGTACCATCCGAAGGTTTTATGCCTCTAGGCATCTTCAAGGACAAGCATTGCGAAGAGCGAGCCTTTCCTACTCTATTGTATGGCTAGCTTGGAATGTACAACATTCGAAAGTGCACATCTTATCAAGACATTGTGGGATCCTATCTCGATCCTATAAATAAAGATAGAAGATTCGCAACATCAATAGAAAATATTTTCTTTAAGACTTTTATCAGAGGCAAATAGTCTTGACTATGGGGGATGGAGGATTGTTGGTAGGGGTCACAATGTTTAACAAATCGGAAGCATCTATTAATAGTATGAGCCATCATCGTTTTGTAGTACCTTGCGTGCTATAAGCTCTTCAACAAAATGACCACCTATGATGTGTGAATGGGCTTTGTCTAAGACTCCCATAAAATCATCCTTCCGAATGCAATGGCACATTATGCCATCCTTCCCCATTCAACAAAGTTGGATGGCTATTAATTAATATGGATCCGCATCCTTGATGAGTTTCCTAGCCTTCTACTTATTGGGGGCCTTGTCTTTAGGGAATCCATTGGCTAGAAGTGTCCAATCCCCTAAGCCCATTCTAAAATTACATCCACAAGGAATAGCGGTGCATCTTGAAGACCATTTTCCACTCATCATTGGTTCTCCACCTTTAGGAATACGTGACATTCAATCAGCTACCATAAAATCAAACTCTAAAAGAATGAGCATACACTGCGTGATGCGTTCAGTTGACTATACATGGCTTACTAAGTAGACAAAGGAGAGACTAGTTATCTATGAATGTCAAAGAAGATAAACTTATTTAACAACAAGAAATGCATAGACTTCTTTACTGCATACACCATGGCAAGCCCTTCTTGCTCAGTCATGTTATGGTTCATTTTTGTGTCATTGAGTTGGCGGCTTACAAAATATATTGGGTAATCTAAATTAAACTCACTTGGTTGCACCAACATGCACCCTATTGCAAACTTAGAGGCATTAATATGGACATGAAATATCAAGTCCCATAGTTTAGTTTGCACAAAATTGGGGCTGATGCCAGAATGAGTTTGAGAGTCTCGTAGGAGATTTGGTATTCTTATGTCCAATGAAAGATGATCAATAGCTTATGCAAAGGGCGAGCAATCTCGGCATAATTGATAATGAATCTACAATAATAGCCCATATATCCAATAAATTTCTAGACACCCTTTGCATTAGTGGGGTTCGGTAACTCTGAGATAAGTTAAATCTTATTATAATCCATGGAGATCCCATTTTTGGACACACTGTGTCCAAATGTAACCCTGTGTTTTACCAAGAGCTGACATTTGAGTGGGTTGAGGGAGATCCTGGCATCTTTCAAGAAAAAGTCCCAGGTACTTAAGGTGATCACCCCATTTGGAATGAACACATAGGTCATCTAGGAAAACCTCTAGGAAATCCCTCAATTGGTCCTTGAAATTCGTGATCATTAGCCTTTGAAATGTTGTGGGAGCACTAGTGAGCCCAAAGAGCATCGATAACCTTGGAAGAATAAACTCCGAATTCTGTGGCAAATACGATTTTGTGATGATCCTCCGATGCTATAGACACTTGCTTATATCAAGAGAACCCATCTAAGAAGTTGTAAGCTTCCTTTCTAGTGACTCTTTCTAGAACATGCTTCTAAAGGGCAATGGCAAGTAGTGGTCTTATGAGTCACGAAATTTACCTTTTTGAGATCCATGCATACTCTAATTTTGCCATTCATTTTTAGCACTATGATGATGGGGGATACCCAATCCGTATGCTCAGTCTCGTGGATGAATATTGCATTGATTAACTTCTATATTTATTCTCTTACAATCATCGCATACTTTGGATTCATTGGGTAGGGTCTCTGCCACAATGGTCTAATATCATCCAACATTAGGATGGTGTGTTGCATGACCTCTGGCGGCACGCCCTTCATATTGGTATACTTCCAAGTAAGCAATCTTGAAACTCATATAGCAGGGGAAGTAAGGCATGTTCTTGCTCAGGGGTTAGGTCATTGGCTATTTAGATTGGTTCTTTAGGATCTCACCTTCATTGGCAAGGTCTACTTCCTCGACTTTATCTAGACTATCATAACCATATTGGTTCCCTTGCTTTGCCATATGTTTAGCCTACTCAAGAAGTATTTTGTGGTCTTGGACTGTGTAAGCTTTAAAGTGCTTAGGGACTTGGTGTAAATCAGTTTTCTCTTCCTCATCATCCTCCAAGGCTTTTAAGGTGGGTTGCTTCTCCTTTGAAGTTTTAGTGTCTTTGGCCTTTGAGGCCTCGCTTTTTCGAGGTGTCTTAGCTTCCAAAGGGGTCTTAACCTCAGGTAGAGGGGCTTCCTTTGCTTTAAGGGATCCCACGGGGCCTTAATTCTATCCAATCTGGTCCCCCCAATTGGATAAGGATTTGTGGTGTGTTGTGTATAACAACACCAACATATCTCACCCAATGAAAATACATTTTCACTTTTCATACCCCTTGGCCAACCTCTAGTGCCTTCAAGATTTAACCACATTTAGGGGAACTATAGTCCCTGGTATCTTAGAATTGTAAGCTGCCATTTTGGCTCCTAACTTCTCGATCGTGTCTATGATCGTTAGGACCTATTCTGTGAGAACTCAATTTTTGATAGTGGAGCATACCAGTGTTCATCCCGGTCCTCTCCCATGTCCTTCTCGTTACATGCTTGGAACATCCTTATGGAAGTGTTCCTTTGTGTAGTGTCTGACTCAGTTGCGAATAGATTGTCAGTCATTGGATGGGCTTTCCATGTCTGGAGGTTGACCCTCACAATCTTCTCATCCTTGCGCATATAGATTCTGTTAGAGGCCCAATCTATTCCTGCAGAGTGCGCATGAAGGGTCTCCCTAGAATGATGTCATAGCCATCTTACGACAAACCAAACGCAATAGGTAAGGCTAAAGGTCTTGATCTTTAGAACTCCTACCGGCTGGGCTATCACTCCATCGGCTAGCTTTACAACTAGATTGGTGCTTTCCATCTCAAGCTTTCCCCATTTGGTTTAGCACTATTTGGTGACAATGCTGACTCCCGCGCCCCTCCATCCAATATTGCCATAGCATTCTTATTTTGGTAGGTAATCGAGAGAACACATTCGTATCATCAATCTCAAAGTACTGGCCTAAGTTGATGATTGGTAATTGGGAGAACAACATTCGTATCTCAAAGTATTGGCCTAACTTGTTGATCAGTATCTTTAGTAAATTTGGCTCTTCCATGAGGGCTTTGACTACCCAGTGGCCACTTCCTCAAGGGCAACCATTTTTCCATTAGGGCTTTGACTACCCAGTGGCCACTTCCTCAAGGGCAACCATTTTTCCATTCATCTAATAAAATAGATCTCTCCAAAGGATAGGGTTCCCTCTTAGTAGGGCTGCTATAGGCATTTTTACATCTATGGACAAGAATGCAGCGGGCCTTGCAACATCCCGAGGTCAGCTGTGATTAGCTCTTAGCCTTCTGATAGCAATTCTTTGTCCTTGTTTGCAACCTAGTGATAGTTAGAATCCTCTTCAAACATCTTGAAGCATAAGAGTGATCGTCCCACCACCGATGTACTCTTTGAGACTATCTCATCCACCTTTTTTCGGGTGGGCAAAGGTTTTGGGGCTCTTTTTAGGGCTTCATGGTTTGGATGGATGGTATCCATGCCCTTGTTAGTCCTGAGTCTTTGATCAAATCCTAAGACCTCTACACCTCATCCCACTTCCAAAATGGCACCTCCACCAACCGCTAGTCCTCCATTTCCTCGTGCATCAAGGCTTCAAGCTCATGTTCCTTCTTTGACTAGTAGGGCTCTTACACTATCTTATTACTCACTACATCCACTTGTAGGACATCCATGATCAACAACTTGGTTTGCGGTGCGCCAAAGAATGAACCTCCAATGCCAATCAAGGTAGTGTGGGGGTGGCAAGGGGTTTGGGAGGGGGGGGGGGGGGGGGGGGGGTTTGATTTCCAATTCCTTAACTCTGTTATTTCCACAGATTGTTGACTGTTGACTACACATCTTCTACCTTCTTTCCTTTCACAATCCACTTGGCAAGGTGTGTTCACCATAGGATTAACTACTATGGGGGTTGGGGGAAATACTTGGTTTTTGGAATGCATGTGAGTGTACATTGTGGATTAATACAAGGTTAGGTATTCATTATGGCTTATTAGACTTAAGTCCTGTCTACATTGTTGTGCCTCACTTATGTTACCCTTTTCCTCAAATTATGGGGTGGTTGGATCTAGGGTCCATCAGGTGGGTCTTGAAGATGTGGAGGTGGAGATAGTGGCAATCTCCTCATCTGAACCACTCTGAATGATGATTCGATCTGATCCTTTTTCTAATTTAATTAGTGGCAATCTCCTCATCCGAACCACTCTGAATGATGATTCGATCTAATCCTTTTCCTAATTTAATCACGTTCGCATGGCCTCTATCTTTGGACTAAATTGTGGCTGCTTTTTCCTTCTTGGCTTGTTTATGGAATTCTTTACTCGTAGCTCTAGCTTGGGCCCTTGTAATCACATTCAATGATATTGGGGACACTTGGCCTCTTTGATTACTCAGCAAATTGATGATGGTCTCAGGATAAGGGGCCATTCTACTTGCTCTTTTCATGGTACAATCCTTGTATAGATGGTCCACCCCACAACCTAAACATAACGAAGCATTCGGGTTAGTACCATATGTTCTAGGCAAGGGCTGGTCATCCTTATAGGGATAGTACTTAAGGAAGTGAGGTCCTTGCCACTTAAAACAAGCTATGGGTGGTTGTTTCCTTGAAAGGATACTCACTTGCTCGATGTGGGCCTTGACAAGTATAGCATTGGATAGCTGTCATGCAATTCACAGTGTTCATATCCCTAGCTCATTGCATACTTTGTCACACTACTAGGAGGCACTGGCTATTCTATCATATTCCATGGTAGAAGATCTTGCTCCTTCAATACACTATGAGTGTTTGCTTTGTCCAACAATTCATAAAAATGGTCATAGAAGAAGATACCTATCTGAGTTAATTGAGTTGTAGATCTACCTTGATATTGTAATTCTCCTATTACTCCATGCAAGACATCCAAGTATCCCAAAATACACTCCATTGATAGATATGAAAACCAAAGCATTTTTTAGTTTACATAGAAAATAGCAATGTTTCAGACCACCATTTTGAAATTGAAAGGTTTTAAAAACTCACAATTGGGCCTATGCCGTGGAAGATAATCTAGATAATCACGTAGCCCAAGTTCATTGTGCATATATACATGCTCGACTAGTATTTCCTTAATACCTTTCTTACAATCTATTCTTCTGAAATCTTTGACACTGCCTTTCCAAGAGCTAAAAATATATTATTTGACCATGTTTTTTCCTCCTCATTGGCTACATTAGCACCCAATTCCCTTTCGATACAAGCATCCTTTGATAATGACTATCTGCATTCACTTATTAGCAAACTCTATAGATGATATGCATGTTGTAGGTTGCCAAGAAACAACTCTCCCCTTTATGTCAATGTCTTTCACATTTTGAGTTACACACTACTTCACATTGGGATACCATGGGTTGCCTATTGCCATGGATGACTCATCAAAGAGAACCAAACCTGCAAATGGGTGAAATGCAAGCAAGAGAACTAGGAGGAAAAGTAGGAATGTGAGCAACGAAGCTTGTTTAGGCAAGAAAGATGCCCTAGGTTACCCATTGCCATGGATGGAAAGTGCAAGCAGGAGAAGTAGGAGGAAAAGCAGGAGAATCCTAGACTCGAGAAAGCACATTTAAATGTTTGATTTGTACAAGTGGGAAAAATAGTGGAGGGAATTCACATTTGAATCCGTGATCTTTTTTAAAATGACTCCTTGTCAGGTTTATACAATTGTACATTCATTGAATTTTGTTTCTTTTGTCTTATTATTTGGTATTTTCTTAATTTTCCCAATGTTACATTGGCCCTCTTGTAATTGGTGGAGAGGGATTTTTCATTTGGCCAAAAGGCCCCAAAATGAGTTCCCTTTTTTCTTAATGGTTTTTCTTGAAGTCTTGCATGCATGTGTATCTAGAAAGTCTCTTTCAAGAGAGAAGATACGAATTTTGACTATCTTGCTGGTGTCTCCCTATATGTATGTGTGTGTGTAAAAAGGAGAGCTTTTTGTATTGGAACTCGATCTATGTTCCACAATCCTCCCATTGCAAAGCTTTGATTTGGCGAGGTATGTTGAATTATGCATTGGGGCAAATTACTTTTCTCAATGGGAATTTCAATAATGTACCTCAACCAAGGGACAGCACAATACGTCATACACATATGCTAGTCTCTAAGAGAGTGCAATGGTTCAATTAATCTCTCAATTTAATCTTGTGGACCTCTATAAGGAGACTCAACCTTTGCTTTTTAGTTATACTTTTTAGAATAATGCATATTTTGCATACCAATCCTATTTAGGTCACTGGTACATGTTTAATGCATAGCAATATGTAACTTCACTTGCTTAATGGGGGCTGATCATGCTTTTCCTTATTTGGATCATGCTCCTTTGTGGTTGTGGCTGTATTTTATTAAACAAAGTAGGATGGGTTGCCATATAAAAGGTTGCTTTTGGTAAATAGCAATTATTTGTAGCATGAGTCATATTAAAACTTGGTGAAAGATGCAATAGCTCCTCTTTGGACACATTGTCACATAGATGCTGATTATGCATGAATAGCTTTTCCCACCCACATGCAGCATGTTATTCATGACTATTCATACAAAATCTTAGAGAGGATGTTGCCACAACTAAAGAGCCTATCAAGAATTGATGGCCAACAACTAGCCATTTTGGGAAACTAATCCAAGAAGAAACTGTTTAGTTATGTCATGCTACATATTTTCTTCGATATCAATGATCACAGGTAGATTCAAAAATGGAAAACCAAGGCTAGGCAAAGATCTTTCACTAAAAAGGGCTGCTCGTCAAAGGAGTTTTTCAAAAACTTGCATTATAAGAGCCAATCTAACAATACCTACCACCATCGGGTTAAAACGTTGAACGGTGTTAAGGAAAATTCTAGATCACAACTTGCTGAGGCTTATCTTTCTCACCTTTCTAAACATTTTGGGAGGCTGATTCTCCATCACATGATGTGATGTTGTCCCAGCAAAAGCTACTTCAGCATTTCTCTCCTATTTTATCTCCGTAATAGGCTTTGAGCCTTGAAACTCCTTTAATGGAAAGGGAATTGAAAGATGCCCTCTCTACTTGCAGGAAATGGAAAAGTCCAAGTTGGGTGGTGTCATGGTGGAATTCTTTCTGCAATTTTGGGATTTTATTTCACCCTATATATGGTGAAGTGAAACTATTCCCCAAAAACATCTATGTGAGTCTTTAATAGATTGGAGATCCATTACTTTCATGCCAGTCATCTATTAGTTGGTTGCCACGATGTGGATTGACTCAAGGCTTTTTGCATGATGGGTTGCATCCTACTGAGTATGGTTTCATTCCTAACATCAATTACTGATAATATTGCCAATGCCTATGTGGGGATAGAATATCCAAAGTGCATTGAGTAAGATGTTCTCTCATTACAAATGGATATTACTAAAGCCTTTGGTGCTATATGATGGGATTTCACCTCACAAACCATGAAGGCTAAAGGTTTTAGGGAGAAAATATTGCATCTTATTTATTGGTTGTACCAAGACATTCAAACTGCTAGCATATTGGTAGGTCATATTGTGGATACTTGGACCCTTTTTTGTTTAGTATAATAGGGATGTCCTCTCAATGCTCTATTTTATGCCATCGCTACTCACCCCATGCTACTATGCATGGATCATCTAGTAGGTATGGGTGCTTTAAAGGGTCTAGATTTACCTGGTGGTAAGACGTTGATTGTATAGGCATATGCTGATGATTCCTTTTTTTTTGCTATGAACTATAGAAAATCAAAATCCATATTACAGGTCAATTGCATCAATACAAAAATCAGTGAGACATAAGCAAAGACATCACAAATGGGATTGTTGAGATAAATAAAAACTCATATTACAAGTATTGTATCAAAATAATGAGTGACTCATAATCCAATTCTAAAGTGCAACTACGATGACAATATCTACTCCTATTCATAAACAAAGTTGGAGGTTGTTATTGTAAATGCTGCTCATCAGGCTATTGTGAAGGCTGCCCATCAGGCTGCTATGAAGGCTGCTCAAAGCTTCTCCTCCACTTTAGGACTGTCCTCAGCTACAATGGTTTGCTCACCCCCTTGATCCTTTATAATATTATGGTGGTAGGTTTCTTCCCTTCAGTAAATAGGCTCCATGATAGTGGGCTCCTTCACTCCAGAAGCACTATCTCTGGATCTCTCTCTGCTGCGTCTCCCTTGGGATGCTTTATGAACATAACCAAGGAACATTTCTATGACCATGGATCTATATCCATCCACATATATTGATGTAAAATTATCCTTTGTAACCTGCAATCAAGAACAAGAATAAGAAAGATTAGATTATATTTTGTTTCACAATGGCATTTGTACAAGAGTCATAATGAATATACAAATTTATATACTTATCATGTTTGGTTGTGGATTTGTAAAGTAAGTATCCAACAAATACTTGGCATGGATCATTGTCCTCTACCCACATGAATGGGCATCATCTTGTTGCACAAACTTAACAACCTTAAGATATGGTTTATAATTTAGGAGGCTAAAACATTGTTGAATATCTAGGAAAGTCCTTACTTTTAAATCAATAATTTGGATAGTATCTAGCATGTCTGTATTTGGAGGACAATGATCCAAGCCATTTAATAACATTTTCACACCTCTGCAGGATAAAATCCTATTGTTAACAATGGTGATGTAACAACTCAGAGAAAAGAAAGGAAACATACAAATCAAGCTCCTTGTGTGCTCCATAGAGAGAGATCATATTGAAGACGTCTTTCAGTAGTTGAAGATCAATACACACTAGGCTCCAATGGTTGCTACAAAAAAACACAGATACATCAATCAACATTACAATAACAAATGCTAGAAGATATGAAGTAAAATATCTTATTCACTTACACAAAGTGATAAGGTGAGAGGATGACAGTGATCATGGTGAAGTCACAATGTTTAAACCACTAATAGAATATCCCTCATTTTAAGATCCACCAATTGCATGGATGAAGGAGTCTCTTGTATCTATAATGAACTCGCTTGAGTGTCTCAAAATCCTTTACCATCAAGGTGACTCTATGAGTATGAGTAGCAACAATCATGCTGTCTTGGAAGAATTCTATCATCCAATCTTTAGCTAACTCTTGGAGGGCAAACATTGCAGACCTATGCCATCTATATCCTAGCTGATTATCATCATAGATATCCCTCACAAGCCTTTGAAAGGGAGCCTTTGTAATTCCATATCTCCCTTTTGTGCCTTATCTCCCTAAGCATTGACATCTTTTGGGAAAACCTCTTCTTCTTTGCCTATTTGAGGATATGAGCTTACTTCCCCTTCCTCTTGTGAGAACCTCTTACACTAGCAGTGTCAGCAGTTGCAGCTTGAGCAATGGGAGGCTCCTTACCAACCACCTTGTCTATTTACTTTGTCCTTGCCATGAGATCTAATAGTCTTCTAGTCTACAGGTAAGAGCTTCATTAGAGAAGTAGTCCCAATCATCCCTATAGAGGAAGAAGAGCAAGAAAAAACATGCAACAAAAAATATGTAAAAGTGTGCTTAAGAAAGTGATTTTGAGGGTTTAACATTGTCCAACACTTTCTTAAGCACATTATTGAAAAACAATCCCAAACAATCCATTTGTCTCCCACATTCCATAAAATTGATCAAAAGTCGCCATTACTCTGTGTGTTGGAAGGTCTTCTACAGTGGGGGGCCCTTTATTTGGCCCATTTATTGAAGTAATGCATAAGAATGTGATATTGGAATTTGTTAGAGGCAAGCCTCCAACAGGCCAAATCGCTTTCTTGCACATTTCTTTAAGTATGCTCATGAAAGTGATTTGGCCTCTTGGGCAAGTTCCAGAGCCAAAATAGTTCCCTTAAGCACAATTCTCAAAGGGAGCTCAAATCAAGATCTAGACTGCAAGATGCCTCACATCAAGTTTAATTTCCATTTCTCTTAAGCATAATTTTTATTTGGCCCATTTATTGAAGTAATGCATAAGAATATGATATGAAGTAATGCATAAGAATATGAAGTAATCCAACCTATTAGGCAAGCCTCCAACAGGACAAATTGCTTTCTTAAGCACATTTCTTAAAATGTGCTCAAGAAAGCAATTTGGCCTCTTGGGCAAGTCTCCAGAGCCAAAATAGTTCCCTTAAGCACAATTCTCAAAGGGAGGTCAAATAAGATCTAGACTGCAAGATGCCGCACATCAAGTTCAATTTCCATTTCTCTTAAGCATGATTTTTATGTTTTCTCTCTTTTAAAATATGTTTGCTAAGCCATATCCACAAGATAAGGGCAAGGTTTTCTATAAGAGGACTATGGACTTCACTTTTGATGTTACCCTCATGGAGAGATCCTAAACCTCGTAGACTCTCATTCTATGTGTCTTGATTTTCTTTTGTTCATGTCTACAAGTAGATATTGATGAAGAGTTGAAAATAATGTAGGAAAAACGAAAAGGGTTTCAGAAAGAGTATCAACTGGCTCCAAGGAAAGGAAAAGGGTTTCAGAAAGAGTATCAACTGCCCCCAAGGAAAGGACATCATCACATGCCCCCGAAGGTTCCAAGTCAAGAGAAGAAATAAAATCAAGGAGCTGGATTATTCATATTTGGTTGATCAACACGTTGAATTTTTGGTTGAACAATGCAAAGTCTTTAAAAACCTCACAAGGGAGGGTACGGTTTGTACTGGAAGTAAGTATTACATCTACATTAAGAATTTAGTGACACATAATAAATTCAGGACTTCCATTCGTAAAAGATATGACTTCTTACCAAAGTAGCTTGAGACAATGTGCAACATGCATAATAAAAAGTGCAAACTTCTAGAGGAATGTTTGGGGTTTGTATTGTCCCTGAACTATCACTAGGTTGACACTAATGAAGGCTTGGAGATGCAAGAGGAGGGGGAAGTATTAGAGAAGGCGCTCAAAGAGGAGGGGGAAGTATTAGAGAAGGAGGATGAAGAGGAGGTGATAGATCTAGTCATCAAGGAGAGAGGTGAAGCTACTGTACTCGACCTTGTGGCACTAAGGTCAGACACACTTAACGTGCCAATAAGTATTTAAGGCCTTGACATTGAAAGTTGCAGCCATGCTGTGCCATTGCTTCCCACTTTCTAAATTGGAGATATGGAGTATAGTCTTCTTCATGACAATCAAGCAATATTTGACTTGAGGAGGATTACACACACTGGCAATGATTGCCCAAGCTTGCCATATGGAGATCAATATTATTGCGGAGGAGGATGAACCTTTCCATGGCGTGGAAGACAACCTCAACTCACTGGGATGTCTATCCATGTGTTTTGAAGAAGCTCAAAAATGTATGGGAGACTATGATATCAATGATGAGACATTCATGAAGATTCAAAGAGACTTTAAGTTTGAGATGATCGAAAGGGAGGAGCAGAAATGAATATTATGTAGAAGATGTCATAGAGAGAAACATTTTCCTTTGGAAGGACAAGGATCTAGAGGCAGATAAGAATATGAAGGTGAGTAATCTAGCCTTTTGGTAACTCTGCTCTCATTTTGATTTGAGTAACTCATTTTCATCTAAGTGATTTTGTCTTTTGATATCTCATCTTTTGATAACTTTGTTCTCATGTTGCCTTTAATGGAAAGATAGCTGTTGATTTGGTTTGTGCAGTTGTATGTTGAAGATGATTAAGGTCCCTTGTGAGGTCTGGTGGGAGCAGGGACAAAGGTTTTAGCAAGCTTGCTAGCCTCTCTCACTATATGAAGATGCTCTCTTCTGCAAAAATATTAATTCATCACCGACATTTAAGCAAGGGCAAGACATCTATTAAAGGGTAATACCAATACGAAGCTTGCTCATATGTATTACAGTCCTTACAAGATCATCTACAAGATCAAAGATACTAGTGTATCAATTAGAGCTACCCCCTTTCTCCAAGATCGATGATGTTTTCCATGTGTCCTTATGTGGGACACCATGTGCATGTTCTCCCAGAGTTGCCACCTATGGATGAGGGTCCCAAAGCATATTGTGGAGTTTAGAGATCATGTACTCCACAACAAGGTATACATAGAGGACCTCATTAAATGGAAGGGACTCCCTGAGGATGAGCAGTCATGGCAGCCCGAGCGTATTGTCCAAGACTACTACTATCTTCTCCCGGACTATCATCATCTTGCTGTCTTGCAACAACCAGTACATGAATTTTGAGGGGAATATTCTATGGGACGGGATGGCTGTAATGAAGGGGGGGAAAGGGCTAAATTAGCAGTCCTTCTAAGGGGCAGTTATAGAGAAATATGGGGGGAAATATAAGCCCCACACCCACCACTCATTGTAGCACTTTTTGATGTGACATCTAATCCTATATACTCCCTCCTACGTGCTGCCTACACTCTCTTTCCCAATCTCTCTCTCTCTCTCTTTCCCTCACCCTTCTCTCTCTCTTCTTCTCCCTCTACCACCTTTCCTCAATTCCCACTCCTCCCCCTTTCTCTCTCTCCCTTCTGCTAATTCTTATCCTCTTCCTCCAATCTGCCCCTGCCTCCTTCATTGCAGCTATATGCTACAAAACTTGCAGGAAAATGATTGATCCACTTAATTGTGTGGTGGAAGGCATGGGTAGAGCACCTGCAGGCTGAAGGACATTAACTCTACTGAAGTCAAAACTCTTTAGAAGACCGAGTGCAAACGGATGAAATATAAAACCTAGTCAGAGTCAACTATAAAGGCGACAAACCACATGAGAGAGAGCTGAGAACACAGTAGGCTGGTAGCATGCAAGACCAAATAAAGCCAGAATTTAATAATCTTATGCTTAAAATTTAGACCAAGGTGACAGATGCATCAAGGCTGATAGATGTATCTTTTTTGCATTTTGAGCAAGATGCATCAAGGCGACAGATGCATCTTCTTTGCATTTCATGCAATGTTAGTCATAAGAATCAATCCAAATTTGTTTTTTCCATGAGTGCACCCATGCTTCCAAAGCCATAGGTAACAGATACTCTGATGAAGAGGTATCCCTCCCCTGCTCTCGCTTTCATTTATTTGACAACCCCTGATTTCATTCTGAGCATTACCAAACCCAAATTAGATCATTTCATGGCACAATAACTAGGGCATGCTTTAACATTGATCCTTTCCTTTCTTGGAATTCCAACTTGAAAAGATAAAATTGATCATTAACCTAGAATGCCATCAACCTACCTTTACAAAAACTCTTATGTATAGCTCTCATTATTCTATTTGACACTTGTTATGGACCACTTATTCCAAAAACTTGATGGGAATATTCCATACAGTTTGTGAAAGCTTAAAACTCAAAAAACCAGCGCTAGCTTACTACAAGCTGTGGTAAAGATTTTTTTCCAATATACCTTGAAGACATAGGACTGCCGCTGCTCACCTTTCTAAGGCTGATTTTCCACCTTGCATGCAAGGCAAACGTACATACCCAATTTGTGAAATTATTTGTCCAAATAATCTTTGTAGATTACAAATGGCCTAAACATTTTCACAAATCCAGATTGGCGTGTTCCTCCCAAAGAAGCCCTCTCTGAGTTCATCAAAGTGTGTCATTTAGCAGCCTTTGTAAACAGAGGGGTACTAACTTGCCTTCCATGGAGGCTTCAATTCGATAAATTGAGCACAGCCAAGCAAGACAGAGATCAGTGTGCTGCTGATGCAGGACGTGAGGCTGCAAGTACAGAAGGAGAACAGTATGCAACAGGCATGCACAGAAGTTAGGGGCAGCCACAGCCACATGAGTTCATCAAAGTGTGTCATTTAGCAGCCTTTGTAAACAGAGGGGTACTAACTTGCCTTCCATGGAGGCTTCAATTCGATAAATTGAGCACAGCCAAGCAAGACAGAGATCAGTGTGCTGCTGATGCAGGACGTGAGGCTGCAAGTACAGAAGGAGAACAGTATGCAACAGGCATGCACAGAAGTTAGGGGCAGCCACAGGCATGCAGCACGCCAAGGCAACCCACAGGAGCAGAAGCGGAGCTTTCGCGGGCAACCATTGCAATAAGAATTTAAGAAAAGGTTATGGGAGGGGATCCACGAGGACCCTTGCAATAAGGGTAACCTTTTCAAGGAAAATTGATCCAGATTTCAACTTGAGTACTCACATATTTCAAAAAAATCAATTTATTACTTACCTGCCTACCCCAGAACCCCCCCCCCCCCCCCGCTCCTCCTCCTCCCACCTTTTCCTTTTTCCCCTTCCCCCACATTCAGTTTGCATGAATCTACATGGGCATGTGTATGTGCCTCTCTCTCTCTCTCTCTCTCTCTCTCTCTCTCTCTCTCTCTCAAGAGCTCACTCCGACCCAACTCAAACAAAGGGCAAATGAACTTATCACAGTGAAAGAGGCAAGGACAGAAGGTAAATGGGCGGTTTATCGAGACGGGCAAGCACTCATTAGAGATTTCAAACCTAAACCCAAAGACTCTCAGTCTTAAACTAATGTAATTCAGACCACCCTTAATATAGTACTTGAATGTAGTTATGCTATAATAATTTGGGGCTGAGCTGCTATACTCCCCCATAGACTCTCAGTCTCTAACTGATGTTGATGATTTTGGTGTGCATTTTGTTCCATAGACCCGCGAGGTCTCCTGTGGCCACATAGAGCATGGACTGCTAGTATGAAACTTCAGAAGAATCATAAAAGCAAGATCATATGCACAGGATGGGGAACAGATATAAGGAAATGGTTCAGCAGATGGAAAGTGGAATCATACCTGACTATGTCCCTTGAAAAGGTCAAGATGCAAGAATTCCAGTTGTCCCTACTATGCACTCTACAAACCCAATGGTTGACAGCAGAAAAGAGGACCAAGCTAGATCAAATAAATCCTTTATGCTGGCCATCTTTCATGACACCAGATGCCCCTGCTCAGCCATACATCAGTACTCCCATACCTCTTCTCTATCGCAATAATATTGCCAGATTCCGCACACGGTCACATACCTTGGCAATAGAGACAGGAGCTTGGCTAAATCTGCCGCGACAGGTCAGAGTTTGCAGATTCTGTGATTCGCAGACAGTAGAGACAGAGGCACATAAAGCCCTACACTGCCCCCAATATGCACACATCAGAGACGACTATCAACAGATACTGGCAGACACCACTCAGATCTCATTAATTCTCTCCACTGCTGTTGGGATCTTTTGTCACTCGTCTTTTTTTGTACCATCGAGAACTTGAAAATTCTTGACCCCTCCACAGCGGAGGAGATTTTTGTACTGAGAATTAGGTCCCATGGGTCATTTTTTGGCCCCCCGAGGACGATAATAAAATTCTACTTCTACTTCTACTTTTCTCTCTCTCTCTCTCAATTCAGATTGGTGGATTGCCAAAGGGATGGTCACTACAGGAGACAACTCAAGAAAATTTTGAGGATCTATAGAAGGGAATATCAGGTATGGAGTGGGACATTGATGCACTTTCAGAAATCAATTGAAGGGAATATCACACCAACTCGGCTAAAGCAGAGACGCGACAAATTAGCCAAAGTCAAAGAGGCCAGAAAACAAGGAAAATGGGCAGTCTATAGTGAAGGAAGAGCCATCAAGACTAAGAGATTTAAAGACTTACTATAACGGTTGTAAAGAGACAATCTGAAAAATTCTCGAGTCTAATAAAGTCGCCTCTCATGTTTGCGAATGAGCTTGTCATCTATCCAACAAACGTCCAATGAAGGGGGTAAATGTCACAAAGTAGGATCTCCTACAATAATGCAATATGCACACAATTTTAGATTGTCTATGGAATAAAAAGAAAGGTCTTCATATCAAATAGTGTAGTGCAATGCAATGCAAAAATTCACAATTGTTTGGGTACATGAGAGCACGTTGCTTAAGAGATTGAAATGATAGGTTTATGTTAGTCAGCTCCCTATTCTTTGCCATCCTAATAGCGGTCCCATATGTTGTATTTGGCCTCCAGAGGATGTTAACAAAATCATTATCATCATCTCTCTCTACACATGCATGCAAGCATGCACACATGTCACACACACATATACATACATGTATATTTTCCTGTATGTAGATATGCATGCATGAATCTACATGGGCATGTGTATGTGCCCCCTCCCCCCCCCCCCCCTTCTCTCTATCTCTCTCTCTCTCAATTCAGATTGGTGGATTGCCAAAGGGATGGTCATTACAGGAGACAATTCAAGAAAATTTCGAGGATCTATAAAAGGGAATATCAGGTATGGAGTGGGACATTGATGCACTTTCAGAAATCAATTGAAGGGAATATCACACCAACTCGACTAAAGCAGAGATGCGACAAATTAGCCAAAGTCAAAGAGGCCAGAAAACAAGGGAAATGGGCAGTCTATAGTGAAGGAGCAGCTATCGAGACTAAGAGATTTAAAGACTTGCTATAACGGTTGTAAAGAGAGAATCTGAAAAATTCCCGGGTCTAATAAAGTTGCCTCTCATGTTTGCAAATGAGCTTGTTATCTATCCACCAACAAACGTCCAATGAAAGGGGTAAATGTCACAAAGTAGGATCTCCTACAATAATGCAATATGCACACAATTTTAGATTGTCTATGGAATAAAAAGAAAGTGTCTTCATATCATATAGTGTAGTGCAATGCAATGCAATGCAAAAATTCAAAATTGTTTGGGTACATGAGAGCCAGTTGCATAAGAGATTGAAATGATAGGTTTATGTTAGTCAGGTCCCTATTCTTGCCATCCTAATAGTGGTCCCATAGGTTGTATTTGGCCTCCAGAGCATGTTAACAAAATCATTATCATCATCTCTATTTCTACACATGCACGCAAGCATGCACACATGTCACACACACATATACATACATGTATATTTTCCTGTATGTAGATATGCATGCATACGTGCATTTATGTATATAAAGGCCAAATTATTATTCGACACATTATTAATACCTAGAACTGAGGCTATACCTTAGCAATTAGGAAGCAATTGGAAATTTTATCTAGTCTATGAATATCAAGGAGATGCCAAATCGTCTAGAGTGATGATGTTGAGTACATGAAGGCATAAATTGCAAAGGACTCACTGATTTATCCAGCATCAGAGCAAAGGTCGTCCTAGGATCTTTGTCGTTGGCCTAGCAAATTCCTGGAGAAACAGCTGTCCGAGGGGCTCCATGATTGGAACATCGAACTAGTAGCAATGGAGTTTTTTAGAAATAGCCACAGCAAAGTTAGGGGTTCGTTACTTCTCAATCCACAGAGAGTTTGAAGAAGGAATAACACTCACTTATATCCGCAGACTGGTGTTGAACCAAGGTATTGAGGGAAAGGATACCGTCGTTTTTAACAGAATGAGGCAGGCTTCAAAACTGTGCTCTTACTTGCAAAGGCATTACCCAATTGTGACTTACAGAAAGAACTTTGCCATTGACGGTTATGTGCAGCTGTGGTAATGGCAATTTCCGAAACTTCACTTTTCCTGACAAACATTAAAGACGTTTCTACAACAATCGTGTGATAAATTCAAAAGACTGATAGCTATTTGTAACCAGCCCTTCCTCACCCAGGTGCGGTGATGGATAAAAAGGATCCGAAACCTCCAACTCTCTGGCTTAACATGAATGGAATATATTTCTGTCGCATTTCAGGATAGCGTGAAATAACCTCAACTGTATTGCCATACACCACCGAACCAGGCAGCCGCAAAGGCTGATGCCCATGAAACGGGGGTAATGTACCCGTGGAACGTGGAACTCCACATCGCCAAGCTATGATATCAGACTGAGTTTTTCACGAAGACGTAGATGATTAATCAAAGTAGTACAATACATGCAGACACTATAAGCAACCTAGCAGCATATTGTTGAGCTGTATTGGATCAAACTAGTGTTTGTAACCTGCTTTGCAACATGGGACACCAAAACTTAGTTACAACAATTTACAACATGGATCCGAAGACATTTTCATCCAGAGAAATGTGGAATAATTGTTTAAGCCCAGACAAAGTCTAAATGCCAGGTTCTTTTCAAGGTGTCTGGTCGCTTTATAATCCCCACAGGAACCAAAAAACAATCAAGGAGGCCTGGGTTGCACACCATTGTTGCTGCTACCAGGACTGTGCTGCAGAGACATCTGGTAAGGTGCGACCATCTGCTGTTGTCCGTAGATCAGCCCCGGTCCCTGTCCATAAGGCTGTTGAAGCATGTGATAATGCATGGAGGCTGGCATCCCATGCACACCATTCATAATGGCATTGACACCACTAGTGTTAGCATAAGTGATGGCACCCTCTTTTACGCCCAACTGATCACCCTGTTTTGCCATCGTCGCCTTTTCACCCTCAATCTCCCTGTACTTCGTTAGGTAAATTTTCAAGGGTTCAACATATTCTTCAAATCCGAGGGTACTCATTGCCCACAAAAGATCATCCCCGTTGATTGTCTTCCGTTTCTCTCTCTGGCACTTATCGGACGCTTCGCCAGTAATGAAACTGATAAATTCAGAGACGCACTCTTGGACCGTCTCTTTGGCATCTTTGGAAATCTTAGCATTTGCAGGTAAGGCCTTCTTCATAATTCTGCCCACATTCGCAATCGGCAACAGACGATCCTGCTCTCTGAGCGATGGGTCATGCCCACCTAGTTGACCTCCAGACTCATCGGAATGAATGCTACTACCGGGGCTACCGGGAGCACCGTACCTGTCCGCCATAGGATAGAGACAATTTGGAAGAGATTGAGGATCTGGAGACGACCAAGTGTCAGAGAACAGAGAGTCGTCTCTCAGCAACTTTGCTCTCAGGCCTCAGCAACTATGGCGTGCAGCGAAAGACCACGTGTACTCTGCAATACAGAAAGACTAAATATCTTGCCTACACGTGTAGACGCCTCACTAGTTTACCAAATATCTTGACCCTTAGTCACAGGGGCGGTGATATTGTGAAATATTTAGAAAGACGAGAGACAAAAGGGTTGATGGCTGAGAATGCCGCAGCTTGTCGTCAACGGAGACAAACGCCACTACATTCAGATAGTTTGGTCCATGTGCGCATCTGACACGTGTCACTACACCACACCTTCCCCTCAACTTGACAACCGTATATACGGTTTCATACGACACGCATGAGCGTAGGTCTGAGATCCATTCGCCAGACGGTGAAGACTGTTGAGCACCTTGTACGGTCCAATCCAGCAATGCATGAAACTCTCTGCCAGATCTTTCTTACGCATCGGGTAGTAGACAGATACTAGGTCCCCTTCGTTGTATAAAAAATCTACACGTCCCTGGTTGTAGTTCTTCTTATGTCTTGATTGAGCAATCTGAAGATTATGAAGTATTGCTAAACGGAGTAGCGGTTGAACCTGTTGAAGATGTTGATACCAATCTGCAACATCTTTAAATTGCACATGTATCACTTTATGCCAAAACTGAGGGGGAAACTGAGGATCGCGGCCATAAAGAGCTGAAACGGGCTCGTCCTTGTGGACGCTTGCACTGTCGTTCGGTATGCGTGAAGGACATATGGAAAAATCTGATCCCAATTGTCATGTGTTGGATTGATGTAAGCACATATCATCTGCTTAATTGTTTTGTTGAGTCACTCGGTGAGGCCGATGGTCTGATGATGATAGGCACTTGCAAACATTAATTCGACGTCGAGACACTGTGAGAGAATCTCCATAACTTGAGACTTGAAATTCGATCCTTGATAAGATCGGGCACGCGTGTCGTCGCGAGATTACATTGTCGATTAAAAATTATGCAATTGTATTGGCAGATATATTAGGTACTACTGCAGTTTCACACCAACGTGTCAAGTATTTTGTTAGAATAATTATGTATTTGTTCCCTATAAGTGACTGTGGAAAAGGGCCGATGACATCCCAAAAGACAAGCTCGAACGGTTTTGAAACTTGAATGTTTTGTAAAAGGTTTGGTGGTCTTGAGTGGGACGTTTTGTGGCTTGGCAAACGTAACAGGCACGTAGCTGATCTGTGATATTGTACGCATGTTGGGCCAATACTACTGATTAAGTGTCCAAACAACAGGTGTGAGTGAAAATAGCTTGCGAGATAGAACGTGAGGGCTTGTGGAACGTACAAACAAGGATCGCAACTTTGAGAGATGAAGTATAGTAGATTGTTAATTATTTGGAATCATTTTGGTCAGGGTGCGGTGCAGTACTACGAAGGTTCGTGATGATTTGTTGAACGACGGGGTCTTGTTGGTGGTCAGGTGGGAAAGATGACAAGTCAATTGGTTGGGCATCTGAAGGAATGTGGAATGGTGGTGGGTCAGGTGTTGGACTATTGGACAAAGTTAAATTGAGATTTATTGGAATATGTTGTTGCACCTGTTAAATAGTGGGACTGCGGGATAATGCATCAGTGAGACAGTTTTATTTACCTGGAGTGAATTGCAATGTGGACCGGTAATCTTGAAGAGCAAGGATGGATCCAATACATGAGTTTGTCCGGAGGATGTTTTTCCACAGCAATGGAACAAGTGGTTGATGGTCGATCTGCACTGTCACTTTGGTACCATGTAGGTACGGATGAAGTTCGAAAAATGCCTAAACAATGGCAAGGAGCTCCTTTCCGGTCGTTGAGTACTTTTTTTATGCAGATGTGAGGGCTCTATTGATGAAAGCAATGGGTTGTAGATCACCTGAGTCGGCTTGCAACGACACTGCGCCCAACCCATCATTAGATGTGTCGGTTCAGAGCAAGCATAAATCACCTTAGCTCAAGGATTTGTCATCAAGGTTAGATCTATCATTCCCTTATCATGAGACTAGGTCCTAAAGAAAGGTTGATCAAAATCTAGATATTTGAGGATGGCGGTGGTTGATAGCAGAACTTTTAGTTTGTTATAGGCTTCCATGCACTTGGGACCACTTGAATTTGGCATTCTTATTCAAAAAATGTCGTAATTCAGCTGTAATCTTTGAATATCAGGAAGGAATCGGGTAGCAAAATTTAGTATTCCCAAAAACCTTTATAGCTGTGGGTTGTATGAGGCGCTGGATAGTTGAAAATTGCTTGTACTTTAGCCGGGTCCATTTGTATGCATGCTATTACTACAAATATAATGAATCCGATGAACTTAACTGATGTACAAGCCCACTTGCATTTTTTCAACTAGAATTTTAGATTTAAACTTTTGCAGTCGATGAAGCACTTCTTCCAAAATGAGGAGATGTTCTTCCCAGGTTGCCATATGGATGGGGATGTCATCAAGATAAACTGTGAGGACCTTCTGACTGATGAGATCATGAAATTTTGTATTTACCATCCTTTGAAATGTGCTTGGTGCATCGGAGAGGCCAAATGGCATGACCTTGAACTGGTATAGACATGCTAGCGTGTAAAAAGTTGTCTTCTTTGCATCATCAGGGTTGATTGGGATCTACCAGTATCCTGTGGCCAAGTCCAGACTCATAAAATAGGTGGATGAACCTAACTGATCGAGGAGGTCATTCATCAGACCAAGAGTGATAATCTGAAATGTTTTCGAAATGGACAATACAAACCGACACATCTTCGATAGGTAGGCCGTGAAAAGACTTCGGGCACACTTTGTTGTCTTTTGAAGGAGTTGAGGAATTCGATGCATGAAAAGAGGCAAGCATGGACATCAAGGCTTGATTTGTTTGCGAAAGTTGATTCATCAGGGCGTACATGGATTCTTGTGGAATCATATGCGGGATTGTTCTTCCATCCTATGTTGATCCACCCTCTGTTCTGTAAGCCGTGTCTCCACTGGATGTGAAATACTCAAAAAGACAAGAGAGACAAAAGGGTTGAATGTTGAGAATGCCGCCGCTCATCAACGGAGACAAACGCCACTATATTCAGATAAATTAGGTAGTTACAACCGCATCCATGCATGTGTTTGACACATGTCACTACACCACAGTGTGCTAATGCTAGGCTAGGTGAACCCCACTAGCATGCACTTTCCATCTTTGTTAAGGACAAAGATGAGCATATAAATTTCAAATCCACATAACTAAGCAAACATTGAACATGTTAAATCAGTTTAGCACAATTCACTTAGGTTGCACAAAAAGAAGCATTGTACATAAGTAAGCACTAAACACAAAAACCACAAGATTTACAACCACTAAAGCAATGCAAACTCATTCAAAAGGAAGCATTACATGTGAGCAAGCATTAAACATGCTTATGCATATAATGTATTACTAGAGCATATAAGATGTACATCCACTGAAGCAATGCAAACTCCTACAAAAGGAAGCATTGCACTTTGACCAACCATTAGGCATAGAACTTTGCTATTGAGCAATGCTCTCACATGGCAAGGTCTTAGTGCATGTCATAACATCATGTTGTCTAAATTTGTTTCATAACTTAGTCGTTCGATTGTGGATGCCAATGCTCGCAACATTGTAATAAACTTTGTTGCATTCAAGAGTTGAAATATGCATTACTACTCTAAATCATGTATAATTTGTCAATTCATTCTTGCATTTGCAAAGACCATCGGGTCAACAAGTAGCCTTATACAACCTTATGACATTTGCCAATGATTTCTAGCAAGAAATCTAGTCACATATTCCACCATTCGGCATAAAACATGGCTACAATGTGTAAAGGTTTGTGTGCATTGTCCCACCGCTATCAAAATAGCATTGCAGTATCTATATTCTCTAGTATTAAATGTCCATATTCTCTAGTATTGTAGTATCTATGTTCTATAGTATTAAAATGTCCATATTCTCTAGTATTGTAGTATCTATATTCTCGAGTATTAAAATGTCCATCATGCCTCATCCGTGCAACAAGTCTCTCTTCAATTGACCATGAAGCCATGTATACCTTGCCAAGGTGGGGATGCTTTGTGTTTACGGCTTTTACCATGTATAGGATAGGTTTTATGACCTTGATTGCATTTGTAGTTTCTACCCAAGAGCATGATGATGCTAATTTTCCTTTGTGGGCTATAATCACATCCTTGGTTGTCGATCCTTGCTTCAACCCTATATCTAAAGGCATTCGAATCAAAAGTCTCGATGATGTGGCCTCAAATTTTCTCTAGTGATTCTAGAGGATAGAAATTATGTGTGACAAGGAAGCTTCACGAAAGAAGTAGTCCTTGATGAGTAGATCCACACAACAAATTCTCGCTTCAAGATGAGATTCACACTGTTTTGAAAACCCATCGTCCATTATACTTTTAAACCAAGTTCGATTGGCATTTTTATATCGATCTTCTAGTTCTAAATCCAATGTTGATAGAAAACAACCATTGGTGTATAGGTGTGAAAATAATCTTGTTACAGAAACTAGCCAACTCTTTTATATCTTTTGCATTGTCCAAAGAGAAATACATTACATTTATTTCAACTTAGCCATATTTTGAAATCATACATAAGTTATGGCCAATAATTTATTAACTCAAAAAATCTATTAAAACAAAGAAAATAAAACAAAACTTATGGCCACATATAAGATTGGATAGGAAAATATGAGAACACTAAAAGGACCTTTCTTGTGACCCAAAAATGACCATTTTCATTTGTGGCCGCAAATGGCCACATATAAGATTGGATAGGATAATAGGAAAACAATAAAATTCTGTAAAAAATAGGACCTTTGCTGTGTCCTAAAATTTTGTAAAAAATAGCTGTGAAAAGGGGTTCTAAATAGAAATGAAGCACAAACGACAAACTAATATCTTGAAACCTAGGAAAATAGTGACTCTAGTTTTCTCCCTTCTTTTTGCTCAGTGCCTTGAAATACAAAACAAAGCACAACGGCACAATAGTGGAGGACATAAAAAATAGAATGCAGGTGCATAAACCTAACATAAGGAAATGAAAACAATACTAACAAGCAATTGGAAATAACATTCTTTCTTACTTGGGATAAAGAAAGACTTCAAAAGATGATGCTTAAGTGCCAAAGGCATGTCTTTAGCATATTGTTGATTGAATGAAGCATAAACTAGGACTGTGGATGAAGTAAATCTAAAGACTTGAAGGGGCACGCCTTTGACTAGAAATGGCCCAAGTAAGCTTAATCATTCAAAAATAAAATATCAAACCACTAACATTAGAGTCACAAGTTAAAAAATCTCAAGATATATTCTAAACCTTTACATCAAATGACTTACAATACACAAAACAAAGCATGATTTTATCATGCTTTGACTTGAAATGAAAGCTTGGTTGTTTAAAGGCAAGAGGGTAAGAAATAATTTCATAGTTAGGTATTTACCTTTGAAACTGTTGAGAGAAATCAAGTACATCAAAAAGTGCTCGACAATTTGTAAATGTAAGGCACAAACATTAAAATGAACTACAAGCTTGATTTTAAGTGAAAATTTTAAAATTATGATCCATATGATGCTTTTAACCTTGTGATGAGAGAAACTACAGGCTAGATATTTCTCTACCTCCACAAAGCACATAGGATCATAATAAACAACTTCAAGGGTGGTCTATGCTTTGGTGTTTAAAGTATAGCCATTAGCATGATTGAGGCCTACTACAAAAGAAATTGTAGTAGAACTATTCTTTCATAAAGTACTAACATACCTTACAAGGATCTTTAAAAGCTCTTTGTGCTTTATGGATGTAAAATATAGTCAATGATGTGTTTGAAGACTTCAACAGAGAGCGGGATGAGTTGGCACCACTCTACTACCTTGGGGACTTACCATCACCTTCAATTATTGTTCCATGCTTTATAGGTGTATTAAAGTATTGTAAAAGTGTGTCTGAATCCCTTTGCAAAGAATAGGTTGTTTTGGTAGCATCATTTTCCCACAAAGACAAGGCCTTATTAAGAGCTATGAAAGCATTTCGCACTTTGTAAATGTGAAATATATCCAATAGTGTGTTTCAAGCTACTTACAAAGAGGATCCTACTTTGGTAGACAATAGCAGTCTACTTCCACAAAAGCCTCAAAATACCCTACAATTATACAGTCATCTATGTTGTGAGGTAGTAGAGTGTTGCCAAAGCAATGTGTTTTTAGTAGAAGATCTTCAAATTACACACTAAGAAATCTTTCTATTCTTAATAAAAACAAAAACACTACAGTCAAATTCTTCTAAATTTTATTTCCAAGTTCTTAAAACTTGCATTAGTAGTTTGCAATGGTTTCATATTCCAATGCATAACATTAAATTTTATAGTACATGGAACATAAATGTAAGACTTTAAAGTCTGCACATGTACAAAATGGTAAAAGCATTACGTGAACATTACTTACAAATACCTTCAAGGCCCCTTTGTACTTTGTGGTTACATCACATGTTGTTACTTTATGAAACTAGAACACAGTAGATACACTTGTACACTAGAATACATTCATGTTGAAGGCAAAACTTATGTGCCTTTCATCAAACTAGATGATCTTGCAAAAAAAGCATATTTCCTAAATAACAGTTTTTGTAAATTTCAGTGCTAATCCATAAAAATAGTATAATTTCTTGAAAACACAACCATTGAAATTAGCTTATCCTAACAAATCCTAAAAATATTCTCCCCCTTTGCTTTAAAGGACTAGAAATCTATTAAGGACTACTAATACATCCACTATTCTTTCCCTTTACTTGTAAGGTCAATTCAATTGTAAATGCACGTGTGTTTTCATGTCAACTTGCAAGGTCAATGTCTCAATTATAAATGCAAATGTGTATTCGTGGATCTAGTAGAGTGCCACTACCGAGGTCTGCATTCTGGTGGTGAAGAGAAGGATTGTTTTAGTGGCCACACAAGCTATAACTTCTTAATGCACACACAGATTACATGCAAATACATTATGTAGGACCTTCATGTACAGTTCAGTGTGCTAAAATTCCAAGGATTCAAATCTTTCATCAAATCTCAAGTATCCATAGATATCTTAACATATGTTCCTGCCTGTGGGTGAATTGTAAGCGAAGAGGACGCCTTGGCTATTTTAGCATAATTTTGTGTAGTTCAATTTTGCCATTGCTTTGTTTTTCCTCCCGTAGCATCCAAAATCTAAATACATCCTTTGAAAAGGACCAATGACTACGTGTACCTTATTCATGCCTTTATCGTCAAAACTTTATGCAAGAGGGCTGAGATCACAATCGTAGTTAAGGAAAAACCAATGTTAGAAGAGATTGCAAAAGAAATTTGAAACAAAGACATTCTCTATAAGGTAATTAACGAACTATGGACAAGCTTGAAAAATAAGATGAAGAAGATAAAATCTTAGAGATTATAGACTTGGTATGGATAATAATGCAAGATGGATACTTGACATCATTAAGGAAGTCAATACTTAAAGAGATGATCTTGGTACAAATGGGAACTTGTGTAAATAAGTTCTTTGAGTATACATAGGTTTTTGCAGTAGTAATATACTCTCTCTCTCTCTCTCTCTCTCTCTCTCTCTCTCTATGGGAAGGTCCTCAATATTATAAGGACCCACAGTTTGTGAAGGACGTTGCTGAAGGCTCCCACTATGCTCTATGTCATGCCACTATTCTAAAAGCCTTGCGTGAATATAAAGTTCTTCAAAAATGGCACAAGGGATGTTTTTATTGAAGCTATACTTATATATTAATTTTAAATCCTAGCAAAAGTTTATCAAGCTAGTTTTTTAAGTTTCATAATATCAATAGAACATATTACAAATTTATATATTTTCTTTTGAAATTTGAAGAAAAAGTTGTAAATCCTCGTAAACTTTAATTTTTTTCCATAAAAGTTTCAAATCTTGGCAAACATTTTAATCCTTTTTTTTATTAGGTCGTACAAACTTTTGACTCCAATATTAAAGTTTCAATCCTTTATTTTAATTAGGTCATACAAACTTTTGACTCCAATATAAAAGTTTCACTTATTAACAAAACTAAGAGGAAAAAATCATCCACGGATGGCACACTTGATCTCTTGGAGCTTCAGCTACTTTGTTTTTTTGTTTTCACTCGTCTTTTTTTGTTTTGACTTCAATCTCAAAATCACTTTTTTGTTTTGAGTGAAAATCAATTCAAAATGTATATGAGTAAATCTTGGATATATATTACTTGGGCCTTATTTAGGGGTTGACCACCCCTCTAATACATGATTTGTGGTGTGGTTGGTTGCACACTAGGATATTAACTGCCACCAACATGGTCTTTTGCTTCTATTATTACAACATGAATATGAATGCCATACAATTCATTTGTTTGGGATTTAAGATTCATTCATAATTCATTCGTTTAGGAGTTCACATAGATTCTTGTGACATCACCCCATGTATTTGTGATTCTTTCTATAACTTCCATGTATGGAATTCATTGCACGCACATTATCTTTGCATATCTTTGCTAGAGTTCCAACACACTGTAGGATATTAACTGCCACCCACGCAGTGGTTTGCTTCTATTATTACAAATTGAATATGAATATCATACAATTCATTCTATTAGGATTTAGGATTTGTTTACAATTCATTTGTTTAGGAGTTGACATAGATTCTTGTGACATCACCCCATGTATATGTGATTATTTCTATAACTTCCATGTATGGAAGTCATTGCTAGCACATTATCTTTGCTAGAGTTCCAACACGTTGACAGAGAAGACTACCCACCTTAGCTGAATGATGAGAGGTGGACATCTCAGGTCGTATGAAAGAAGAATGAGAAGGCTGGTCTTAATGAACTCTCTCCCTATTTAAGTGCAGACCTTGGAATGCTCATGTTCTATATCTGAGAACACTGTTTGACGACCTCTGCACGGAACCAAACCCGGAGAAGAGGGAGGATAATAGCTACAAGGAGGACATGCTTTGCAATTGGCTGTATGACTTGGAGTCGACAAAGATGGTGAATATAAATTTCCATGGCTATCGTTTTTTCTACTCATTTAAGGTACTTGTCAAGCTCATGATGTAGGTTTCTTTGGGCAAGATGGCAGCACGAAGTTGTATAGAGTACCAAGACCAAGATGAAGAGGACCTCAAGCGAAAGGAGGGGTTAGTATGGGCCTACAAGTCAGAAGACTCAAGCAAATAGTTGGTGGTCTGAGTGTGTAATGAGGTCTACGATAGTACATGAGATTGGCCTAAAAAGCTACTTATGCTTGCTATAGAGAGGTTGATAAGATAGTCGAGAGTTTGGAATTTTCCTGAGCTAGAAAATGTCATTGTATTTTATTTTAGTAAACATCTTGCAGGCAATTCTTGGACTTGTGGACTTCTCGGATTGCCATCATCCATGATCTATGGTGCTCGTAATACTTGATTTTGTGTCAACCTACTTCCATGTTAATACTTAAATGTCTCTAGAAAGACAATTGGTTTTTTAGTGTCAATGATATGTGACCATAATATTTTGTGAGCATATATAAATTATCTCAAGTCTGCCTAAGTAAATTGTTAACTGATCTTATTTTAGTCAACCAAAGTACACTTAGATCTTGATTTAATACACGATTGATTAATATACAAGGTGGATGAAGTGATGAAATATGACTACTCTAATGTCTTAAATAGTCCGGTGGCTGAAATCTGACAAGTAAAGATAACCACCCTAAAGGGGACTATTTTAGTATAGCACTTTGCAACAATTTTAGGATAGCATGACGGTAGTGCAGGATAAGTGGTTGCCAGCACGATGGTTGGCTGCACACTAGGATATTAATTGCCACTAGTGCGGTAATTTGGTTCTATTATTACAAGATGAATGACATACAATTCATTCTTTTAGGATTTGTGGATTTGTGTAGTAGTTATGGGATTTAATAAAACAAGCGTGGTGGTTGTTTGGGATATACTAAAAACAAGCATGGGATTTATCATTTGTGATTTATAAAACAAGTGCAATGATTAGTTTAGGATCTACTTAAGGAAGCGTAGTATCAAATACATTTTTCATTTTCCAAGATAAGTGGAATATTTTTTCCTTACAATGAGACTAAACCCTCCCCAAACTATGGCAAGTTGTTTGTCACTCCATTTGAACGTAGAGGGAAAACTTGAACTCACTCCCATGTCTTCATAGTTGCAATGTTCTCATAATTGTCATGATCCCCTATGATGCACACACTTACAAAAACAATAAAGTTTTCTTGTTTTGATCTCAAGTTTATATCAATCATAGACTTAAGTTTATCTCTTGTTTTCTTGTTTTCTTGTTTGTGAGGATTTTGATCCATAAACTTAAGTACCAGGCTAATCAACAACTAATGCCTATTCAACTACCAGGCTGGTCAACAACTAATGCATGTTCAACCACGTTGGTTTAGGACAATCACATATCTGGTGATTGAGCTGAACCAGCCATGGTTGCATGATGTTTGAACCACCGAGTTGGTTTAGTAAAATAATAATATATTGATATTTTGTTGTGAAATACATTGCTTTTAATTTTTGCTCAACCACACTGGTTCAGGACAATCACATAACTAGTATTTCAGCTAAACCAGCCATGATTGCATGATGTCCCAACCATCGAGCTGGTTTAGGACAACAACAACATATTTTCATTCTATTGCGAAATATATTATTGCGATTTTTTATTCAAGCATGTTGGTTCAAGATAATCACATAACTGGTGTTTGAGCTAAACCAACCATGGTTGCATGATGTTCCAACCATCGAGTTGGTTTAGGATATTTACATTAAGTCCAAGTCTGGTTTAGATATGAAACAAGTAAGCTATCCCAAAGCTCAATCACAAACAACCATCGAGCTAGTTTAGGCTCCACTAACCTGTGTTGTATCAAGCATGTGTATGATGTGCTCGTCAAACACCCTATGTCCTGTCCGCTTTTTACAAATGTTCTTTCTAATTAGAGAAAATATCATATTTTTGTACCAAGACATTATCACTCTAGCAATGACTTCCACACTTAGGCTATCTCTCCTTTTCTTGCATTCTGTTGAAGCCCACGGACTTCTCGGATCGGGATGATCGTGCATTGCTTCCACTCTACATTCAACCATTGGAGCCACGTTGGCCCTTCTAGTTGATATCTTTGACATTGTGCGCCCAAGCCATTTTTCCTTTGTTTTAGGGGACACCAGCATACCTAATGTTGCCCTCTTTGTAGCTAGTTGATCTAAGCTATGCACCCCTTTCACTTTTTGTAGGCCATTAGGGTTTAGGGTTTAGGGTTTAGGCATTTCTCAGGTTGGAGAGCATCGCTTCTTGGGCATGCATCTCCCAAGGTGTTCATAGGGTGGTTACTCTACAAACTTTAGGGTGAAGGCTAAAGCTTGTGAAGATTCAAGACTAGTATTCATCTTAATGGCCTAATGCTGCTTTCTCAAATGTTCCCACCAATCATGACACCAAAGCTCATGTTCTTTACTCTAATAGTAATGATCGAATGCGTGCATTTGCAACTGCTTCTTGCTGCTACTCTGCAAGGAGTCTTCTTTCTTCTCATTGTTTCTCCCTTTTCAAACATTGAAAAAGTGTCTTTTGTCACCGTTTTGATAGTGTGACATTGCTTTCCTTAACCCACAATCTATTCCTTGTGCTTTGACTAAGCTTTTTTCCTATCTCACAGCCTCTGTTTGCTTCTCTTGCAAGCCATGGCGAGTTGCATGTTTCCATTGATGCCATGGCCACGATCAGTCCAAAATAGGCCTAGAGAAGCTAGCTTGTGAGACGAGCAATGGATAGAAAACTTATCTAAAAGAAGACAATACCAAACCAAAGTCTGTGTAAGGTTAAGTCGAGGTGTGTATAATGCATGCATGTTGCAGGGCATTTGCAGGGCAGGACAGGTTGCAAATACTAAATAATCCAAGATTCGATGGGCAGGAGGTGTGAAATTTTCAAATTTGTGGGAGTAGCAAAATTTTCAACCGTCGGGTTTCTCCCTTTGGCATACACATCAACAGAATTGGATATCCCAAACAAGTGCAATGTGGCTGAAATGCTTCAAAACACAAATAGCCAAAGGGCACGCTATCAAGTTTGATGTTATCTATTATGAAATGCAATGACATTTGGCATGATTATGAACCATATAGCAAGCAAGTGCATAGAAAATGAACAATTCAAAATTGTAAATAATGTTGGATTTATTAAAAGATCTTTGCACATGCACAAATTACACATTTTCAACTTTCATTTTAGGATGAATCTATATACCAATATCAATAACTATTTTTGTTTTAAGCCCACCATGCAGGAGTCCCACTAATTTGGATTCCAAATTTTCAATCCATTTTGGTTTTTAACAAATCAAAAAATTGTTATGGAGCGTGCCCTCAAATGGGTGTGCATCACTTTAGCACAACATTGGACTCCCGTCAACCCATACCTAATGTTCTGATTTAGGTGTTTCCTTGGATTGAGGAGAAGCTCACGTAGTGTACTTTTGAATGATTACTTGGTTGCATGTATATACAAAACCAAATTTTGATGTTTTTGAATAAATTGATATTTCCTATACTCTTCAAGATGCATGCTTCACATGCAAAGCAGTTAATAATTAAGAAAATAATAAAAATGAGTAGGAATTAATAATTAAATAATTAATTATAATAATTAGCTAGTAATAGAAGGCTCAAGCCTTAAGTGGGCATGTAAGGATCAAGCCCTATGTGGCCATAAATTAAGTGGTGTGCCACATGTGGGGGGCACCTTCCTCTTTTTTCTATCAAAACTTTTAGTGCAAAATACTTTACTAAAAAAGAATTTTCATTCCCCTCACATTCTCTTTCCCACCCACAGTACCTCCACCTTTTCTTCTACAGATCATAATTTGTGGAGATGGATATATAGTGTTGCAAAAAGACCCTTTTTAAAGTCTACTAGGTTAATATAAAGTGGAGGTGATTGGTTTGGAGAAAAAGTCTAGAACAAGAGAAAAAGTCCAAAATTTTTGAATACAATGTTTTTTATATCAAATGGGTCAAGGTTGTGTGTAAAGGGACTCATGCTACAATGAGGAAAGATTTGAATGGATTTTTTTTCCATTGACTCATAGACACATTCGTTCTATCCATGCATTGTGACTAAGTAAGCACTTTCTATCATATGGATTCATTTGTTCTATGCAAGCTGCTAGTTGAGTCTGATGGACTTGCATTGACCATGGGCTCCATGCGTGGCCTTCTTTGGTACTCAAGGTTCCCACCAAGTTCACGTTTCACATCATCAAGAGGCACATCAACTGGACTAAGTTTCTTCACATTGGGAGAAGAGGTATCTTTAGCAAACTTGAAATACATCGGGGAAGACTTCAACAACCCTTTGATATGTTGATCGCATCATGGCTATGTGCAGTGAGCATCTGCAGTAAAAAATATGGATGCTACGTCATTCAATAGAGTAGGAAGCAATCATCGCTAAGTTTCACAAGCATTGAGCCCATGTCATATCCATGCCTCACCCTTGAAACATGATCACCCACGATGCAGATGGGTAATATTGCCCACTCTGCAACATCTTAAGCACATACTTAGTAAAAGGCATTCCAAATAGTTCCATAACATAAAGGACCTATCAAACATATTTCCACTACTCCAACACACCTAATTTTTCATTTCATTAGCATTGTAATGCACACACATCTCAACTCCCATATGTAGATCCTGGGGCTCCAATTCCCTTTAGTAAGAAAACCTATCAAAATCTTGAGTATGAGATGAATTTAACAATATGTCACGAATAGAAATTATTCAAATTAACATGGTTGTGTTCTACGCTAAAAGAGCTTCAAATATGTCTTTACACCTTGAAATTTGGGTAACACATAAAAAGTTACATTAATTTGAAAGGAGATGGGTTTTCATATTTTAGTGTATTTTTTGTTTTACCCCCCCTCATCCAAAAGAACCCCCCCCCCCATTGGGCCTCACACATTATGAAAATATGTACAAATCTAAAAATCTTGTATATATTTCAAGGTATATACCTTATATTTTGTGGGAGGAACAACATGAAATTTTCTTATTTTTCCCTTGCATATTTGAATTTTTTTAAGGAAATCCATGCATTTTATATATGGACCTTGTCCCCCCATACCCTGGATTTTGGACGAGGGTAGTAACATATTACATATTGAGTTGGCACCCCAGGATGTAGATTGTATGCTAATGTTTTTGGAAATTGTTGCACATTTGTAGATGCTTTGTGCTAACGTTTTTTTGAAATTGTTTGAAATTATGGCTTCTCGATGTCCTTCAGACAATACGCAAGCATTCCATGAAAGCTTTGCATGTTTTTTTGACTCAAAGCCCTGCACATAATCATGCCACCAACCGGTATCTTCCTATCCCACCCGATGCATTTCTAAAGAGCCTTGTTCTCATACATTGTAGCGATTCTGCACACCATCTGAAGCTGCAAATGGAAAAGAGTCCCTCCCTTCTCCATTAAACAATGGCCCACAAGGAAGCATGTCTCCATAAACTTTTCAACGGCAGCAATAAGTGACACATCTATGTCAGCACCTCTTACTTCGATCATCATGTTGACCTCTAGCAGTTTGGAGCCTCCTAGTTTATTGATCTATGGCCTCCCTCTACCCGGTTTTACAACATCCAACCTACATGAACCTCTACCTACATCAGACCCGCAAGACAAATGTAAGCCGCACAACAAGATAACCTAGGAAACCCAACCTCTCATCTTCTATCCATTTGCTCACATCATGCAGCCCATTTGCAATGCCATCAACGTCCTTCTCGCCTTCTTTTCCACAATCCAAATGCTTTAGCTTCATCCTCTAGGTTTCTCACCTCCATCTCCCCTCCCACCACCCTTAGTCCCTCTAATATCCTCACATCTTGACGTGCACATGTGTTTCAATAATGGAAGAGCAACTTAATGTTCTGCTACTCCCATCAACTCGTTGACATATGGCTAGCATGTAGAGGATTCTTGAGGTTTCTATCTAATGACCTTAATTTGGCCGCTAACCTTAGCTTATATCCACTAAGTTACCTTACAATTATGCTGTTATACCTATCCACTCACCCCCCCAAAAAAAAATATTACTAATCACCTGTTTAAACTCATCATGGGTGCCTGCCTATTCAGGTGAACCATGAACTTATCATGGATTGTTCTCTTTAAATCTCAGTTTGTTTTTCAACTTGGTTGTTGCATCAACAATAAGTGGTGGTATGTGATCTATGCACCTAAAAAATGCCATGTATTTGAAGATGTGGATGTGGAGCTCTAAGCACTCTATGTAAGAGGACATGGAAGCTAGTAGTTCTAATAAGTATCCTACACATTATTTTGAGAATGAGGATGCATTAAGCTTATCCAAAGATTTCTTACACAGCTATGAATTGGAAGACTTGCACTTGAATTCACGGGATACATGGGATTCGGCAATGGACGATAATCATCTAATGCTTCTTTGGACTAAATGGTGAACTAATTCCAAAAAAATTCAAATGACCCATGTTATGCATACGAGCCACAATTCATCTTCCAAAAATCATGTTTATGAATTATAGTCCCTATATTGGTGCTTTCATTGTTGTTTTTCTGTACATTGAAAAAGTTTATTTCGACAAGTGTTTCGACATTTATTTCAATGTTATATCAATGCCTTTATTGCAAAAAGTATTGATGCTTCTTTCAATGCCCAACAACCTCAAAATCTATTGTAACATTTTATATGTTCTATGTAAGAAGCGTCCAAATGAACAACATTTTGTACTAGTGTGACTTGCAAGCAAGGAAAAATCAAGCCTTGAGAGCTCAAAAGCTAAGCCTTGCCATTATAGACCCAAGGGGTGATATTTAAATAGAACACAAGCTTCAACAAGAGGATGAAAAAAGGGCTTTTAGGCAAAATAGTTCAAAGGTTAACAATTTTCCTTGAGTTATTATATTGCCTTCCAAATGAAGATAATCATAGTAGTAGAGAGGAAGAATTTTCAAGTGTTTGTGATAAACAATATTCATTTATATTAGTAGAGAGAAGAATTTTCGAGTGTTTATGATATATAGTATTCATTTATGATGGAGAGAGATTTAAACATACATTCGATTTAATAATATCGATCAATCTTTGTGTTTCTCTCAAGTGTTAATATAGCTTAAGTATAAGGATTTCAACATAACTTGAGTGTTACTAAAGGTTGATAAGGTGAAATGCAAAGGCTCTTGTTATGAAGTAATGCTAAATTATTGGCACAAGCTATTGTACTACTGCTAGCAATACAGATCTCATTTGTGGCAATTAGGATTCTGTGGGAATTTCAAAAGACATTATGTAGGTGAATATTAGAGACGTAAAAAATGCAATGGTTAGAACTCAAGATATAAAGGTGCTTAACTAACCATGCCAGAAAAGCTTCCAATAATCTTTAAAATCTGTCCAAAGGACTTGGATAAATTTGTCACTTTAATTCTACCTCATCATTGTGAACTGGTATATTGATCTTATGGATATCTTATGGTTGGCAATGTATCTTCATTAACTAGGCTAGTTCTACTTAGTGCTTAGATGATAACTCTTGGTATGTGATACTATATATATATATATATAAATATAAACTCACCCTCCCAACTCACACACATGGTTGAGGCTATCGAGGGGATGTCACCCTGCCTCTACTCCCCTTGGGGATCGAACAAGGGCTGCCACCCTGGCAGGCTGGCATGGTTTCCTCGAAAAGGATAGATATTAGATGTGGAGGTTGAAGATGAGATGAAAAAATGAGACATGGGGGTAGATATTAGATGTGGAGGTTGAAGATGATATGACAAAATAAGACATGGGGGCAACCACATCTAATTCCAACTGTTAGTTATTGGAGTCTATGTCAACACGGGATTGATTAAACTGATCCCCAAAGGAATCAACAAGCTTTCCCCAGGAGATTGGTGACCGTTGACTATGCTGAACGGAGCCTATAAAATTCTAGCCAAAGCTATTGCTTTGCATGTCAAGTTTCTTCTTCAATCGCGCTTACACCCAAAGCAATATGGGTTTCTAGCGGGGAGAAATATTCATGATGCCATTTTGAACTCGTTGCTTTCGATTGATTATATTGTCACGCAGAACAAAAAGTTCCTTCTCTTGAATTTGGATTTGGAAAAGGCCTATGACAGAGTTTCGTGGGGCAGTTCATCCTTAAAGTGCTTCATAAGTTGGGTTTTGGCATGGGCTTCTATCTCTACACTTTTTGCGAATGCCTCTGCGATTGTATCTGTGAATGGATATACTTACAGCAAGTTTGTGCTTCAAAGATCTGTACATCAAGGCTGCCCTTTAGCACCATTATTGTTTGCTCTAGTGACTGAACCACTATTGCACCAATTGGATTTCCTTATGAGTCGCTCTTCCATTCATGGTCTATCGCTTCCAAATGGTTCGCATTTTGCAGCTCAATTCTTAACAGATGATAATGCAAACCTGCTCATTGTAGAGAAGGATAATGTTGATGCATTAATGCAATTATATGATGATTTTGCCATTGTCTCTAACTCAAAGATCAATAAGTGCAAGTGTAGGTACACTGATGTTTCTAGATTGGGGTGCCCCTCTTGATTGTATGGTTTTTCAATTGTCTCTCAAGGGTCAGCTTATCAATACCTTGGATGCCCAATCGGGTTTGGATTCACTATGCAACAAAGACTAGATTGGAGCATTACTAAAATTCGGGCCAAATTCCACAAGTGGAGGAGTAAGTGTCTTTCCATGAGCTAGGTAGGATTGTTGCGCTCAAGCATTTTTTCTCTCCAATGCTTGTTTATGCATCTTCAATATTGGGGTGCCCCTCTTGATTGTATGGTTTTTCAATTGTCTCTCAAGGGTCAGCTTATCAATACCTTGGATGCCCAATCGGGTTTGGATTCACTATGCAACAAAGACTAGATTGGAGCATTACTAAAATTCGGGCCAAATTCCACAAGTGGAGGAGTAAGTGTCTTTCCATGAGCTAGGTAGGATTGTTGCGCTCAAGCATTTTTTCTCTCCAATGCTTGTTTATGCATCTTCAATATTGCCATTCTCAGAAAAGGGACTTGCTGAAGTTGATAGACTTGCAAAAGATTTCTTATGGCAGAGCAGATGGCACCCAATTCCATGGGATTATGTAACTACTTGCAAAGAGCAAGGAGGGGTGGGTGTGCTTTCTTATAAAGTTCAGTGTGACAAGTTGTGTTGTAAATGGCTATTTAAGCTACAATCTATGTAGTTGTGGGCTATTATGCAAGAGGCTTAATCCAACAGCAAGGTGTTCTTCAGATCTCAAGAGGATTTGCAGGCTAGCAAGAGTTAATTCTCTCTCAGTTTTCCATTCGGATACCTCATTCACAAATTCTCTCCAGATTAATTATTTTGTGGAGAAAATGATTAGGTGATTGTCTCTGGGAGGGATCTAATACTCTTAGAGGTGGTGCATCCTTGACACTCAATGTTTGGATCCATACTTGGCCTTTTACAAACCGAATCGCTCCAATTCAATTGAGTCCATGCTTGTTAGTCTGGCTCAATAATTGAAGGCTGAATTGTGGAATATTAATACGAGGGATTGGTGCTCCATGGATAATCTAGTGTGGCGATTCCAATTGGCTCCAAGAGAAGGTAGTGTTCTTCAAGCCACACTATCAAGGGTGAGAGTGGATTAGCCTACTAGTATTGTTGTGGTTCGCCGCCTAGACCTTCGAGGTTGGGTGAATAATAAAGGGAAACAACTCCACAGGCTTTCTCTTCAGGATTTTGTGCCTCAAATGGACTCAGGTATTTCTTTTCATACTCAGCTTTAGTGGAGACATTGGGCACCCATGGATAGTGTATTTGTTTGGAGGAGACATATCATGAAGGCGTGGCAAGCTACGCCCTCTCCCAAATGTAATTTTTTCTTATAGAGGTTAGTGACTTGTAAGCTATCCACTAAGGACAGGCTTGGTAGGTGGCAATGTATCTCTTCAGTTTGCTCTCTTTACAAGATAGCTTTGGAATCCCACTATCACCTCTTTAGGCAGGTAGCATTGTGCCATGAAATGAAAATGTGGCCTCTCATGAAGCCACGTGTTATATTTCAAAATCATTTTTAAAATTTTTTGTGAACAGCAAGAAAATGTTTAGCGTAATTGCTCATCATTTTCCTTCGTTACTCTTGTGTTTAGCATGCACGTATTCTTTCTTCTTGCATTTTTCATCGCTCCCCTACTTTTCCTTATCATTGAGGTGCAAATTCGATCGTTCCGTCAGTTGGGCCTTCGGTAAGGGTGGATTTTAGAGCTTTGGCATGTCCTTTCGAATGACCTGTGAGCATGGATACCAAGAGCACAGATTCATTGAACACAAGCTCTAGAAATTCTGCCTTGCATGAGATGCGTTGATCTTCATCGAACTCCATTTTCTTACAGTACTGCGAGGTGAATCAACGGAACCAACAAAGGGATACAAAATCTCCGTTGATGATTTGCAAGAAAAAGGTGTCGATTTGGAAATTCTGCCCTGCATGAGATTCGTTGATCTTCATCGAACTCCATTTTCTTATAGTACTGCGAGGTGAATCAACGGAACCAACTAAGGGATACAACATCTATGTTGATGATTTGCAAGAAAAAGGTGTCAATTAGGAGAGGAAGTCGTGCTTTACCTCCAGTAGCACGTGTGGTGCTTTTTTCTCGTCTACCATTGCTAGAGTTTTTGCATAGCTTTGTGTGCCTTCCCCTCTTACAAGCTTTAGAACATCATAGGTTTATGCTCGTCTTTGCTATGATTTCCTCTGTCAAAGGATGTTTCACTGAATGAAGGTACTTGCGAGCTAACAATTACCTTACCAATTGTGAGTTTTGCGTTGCTCTGTGTGTTTTTGAGTGCAGTCTCTTTCTAAAACTAAAAAAGAGGTCACCAAACTTGTCGATCTTAACCATGTTCTCAATTCTGGGTGGGCTGGAAGGGCCTCTATGTTTCCATACGTTTTGACATTCCATCACCTGGCGGAAATATTTTCTGGGAAACTATAGGTATGCTGGACGATTCTTTCTGTATGAATATCAAGTGACGGGGGACTAGTGGTGTTGCTATGCATCTGCAGTAGCCATTGCCCCTCTTATTTAAATTGCTCCACTAGAATGATGGAAAGATAGGTCATGTGTCTTGAAAGAAGGAGGACGAAATGGAGTTGGATCTTGATTTGTAGTTGCCTTTATTAGATGGTGAATGTTTTGCTAGAGACATTGTGGTACAGATTTTAAATCTGCATTTTCTTGAAATCAAGTCCATTCATTAAGATGCAATGTAGCTAGATGAAAGAGAGGAAACATGAACATGTGTGTACTAGCATGACTCTAACTTCTCAGCCTTGTGAATTAAGAGATCTGATGGTAGTGTGATCCATTGAAATATTCCACTGCAAGGGTTCAACTACAACAAGCATTCTCTTTATATTTTTGACATGTTAGTAGAGCCCAAAGGAACTGCTTAGTGTCCTCATTGTGTGCAGTTATGAAGGTCTTGTGGACAAAGTTCAGAAGTACTTCCAAGCTATGAGCAAATTATTCTAAATATTGAGCATTATATTTGTATTTCTTCTTCATGAGGCTCTTTAAGGGGAGATACATTACTTGTAGCCTCCTCTCATGCGCATAGTTCTTCAGCCATAAGAGAGAGATGAGGTGGCCAAAAGGAGATAGTGAATTTAGTAAGTAGACGAGTAGAAGAGAGAGAGCTGATTTGCTGCTCAATGGCTGCCCGCCTGAAGGAAGGAGAGGACTGCGTAGAGGCTTTTGTAGAGGATATTTGTTACAAATGGGTCTACTACGATTTCAAATGGAAGAAGGAGTAATTTGGCTGCTGTCGAAAGTGATTTTCAATCACCTTCTCTAGACACAATTTGTGTAGGAGGCTTTGTTTGGGTTGATTTGCTACACAAAAAGCATAGGTTGGTACGTAAGCTATGGACAAGGGAGGGCTATTGGCCCCACCCCTTGCCTCTGAAAATCATCCAAAAATCTTCCTAAAGGTCTGCCTATTCCAAAAGCTCTCAACTTTTAGAAAGCATACCTTTAGGAAATTTCCCCCAAAAGATTACAAAAGCTTTTTCTTTTCAGAGGCCCTCAACCATGTATTGCCCAAAAGCATCCAGATAGCTACGATGTCAGCCTGTTTCCCCTCCTACTCATGTCCTAGGTGTGCCACCACTCTTCCAGCTTAGCGTAGAGAAGTACCAAGCTATGCGCAACATCTAAACAGAACCTTGTACTAGTTGGGCAGCCTAACTAAGCCCTCCGTCTTGAATTGCACCACCTTTACTAGTTCCCAACACCCAACCCTTCTTCAGATGCAAGCTCCCTCCAATGATCATTTGCATATGCCTTCATGCATGCCTGGGCTTTCACTCTTTTGGACATAAATCTTGGAATGGTCACCTCCCCATTTGTAAGCCCCTATATGAGGAGAGCATGTGGGAGGTGGACTTGGGTCCTGAGGGATGCCCACATGGGCAGCAAGATGGCTACCATGGGGGCAGAGATCATAGAGAAAAAGGAAAGTACCTGGACACATCAAAGTGGCTACAACACATGGCGTCAAGACCATGGCAGATGGCGATGCATACACGGCATAGATCTGGGCTGGAAGAGACAGATCTAGAGGAGCACAAGATGGCAAGGTATCCCAAGGGCCTACATGGTGAGCTATCTGGCAAGGCGTGTGGGTAGGCACATGGCTTGCAACATACCCTAAAGATGGTGCAGGAATATAGCGGGACAGATCAGCAAACAGGTTGGCCAACAGTAGAGCTAGTTGGGGTTGGTTGAGCCAGCCAACCAGGCTTTGGTTAGGCTAGTCAAGAGGGCTAGGTCCCTGCGTGGAACAAAGGTTGCAAAGGGCCTAGTGAAGTCCCTTATATAGGGCCCTAGTTAGGTTGGTAGGGACAGCCAACCAAGTCGATTTTCAACCAGACTGAGTCAGTCAAAATAGGGTTGACCAGTCGGCTATTTTGACCAGGCCTTGGGGCCTATAAAAGCAGAGGCTCTTGGCATCATTGTACATCTAGCATAGCGAGTAGTTATAGGGTAGAAAGGAGTACCAGGAAGTCTATTTTCTGGGCCTATCTATAGGAGGTGACAGAGGGCAACAAGTGCTGCAGACTTAGCTCCAGCCACATGTTGAGTCTCTCTCTGTCCATGCATTGGCCCTCCTCCACTGTACTGTGCTGGTAGCCCACATGGGCTGATCTTCCTCACATCCTCTCTAGATCTTGCCAACCTCCTAGTGTGGATCATGTTCATAGTGTTGTTACAAATAGCCCATGTGACTGCCCATGTGTCAACCCTTTAACTGTTCACATGGCAGTCCCCCTGCATCACAAGAGGAACTAATGAGAAACCTTTAAGGCGATCTCCATCAACAGGACTGTAGCTCGATCCCTCAAGGTGATGGGTGGGATGTGTTGACAAGATTGATGGATTTGGGTGCTTTCAAAAGGAGTTTATCACAGAACAGATTCTTGGATATATACAGTAAACCATTGTCTAATGCCGTTGTACTAGGATGTCAACACGATAACGAAGGATTGTGGTTTGTCGGCCTTTACTTTGGGAGCAATCCGTTGTCCTTGAAACCGATCGAACTGGTTTGTATATCTATATTCTAAGCTCAAAAAGCATGAGTATCATGACAGAAATGAAGCTCTGCAGAATTATGTCAATTTTCTATCAATACTGTAAGAGCCTGAATGCAGATCTATTAGGCGAGCAGTTAATCTCTGTCTTTGACTCTCAACAATTGTATTTTCTGGTGGCTTCCTCACAGGAGAATATAAGGAATGATAAAGATCTGCATGGCCTATTGTAAATGCTATTTTGATGTGCGCCTCTATGTCAAGCCACCCAAGCACTTTCGTTGATGATCCCTTTCTATACATCCAGGTTAGTTACAGCACACCTTTGAACTCTAGTGATGCTCTTTTGCTTTTCGTGATCTTCGAATTATGCCTCAGCCCACTTCATGGAGAATTGATAGTCCTGGATCACTTGAAGTAGGCATTTTAGCTTTGGCTTGCCAGTTAGATATGCAATAAACCTGATGAGAATTGATGGAGCACAAACTGATGACTGTTATCATGTCTTAGATCTCTGAATGCCTAAGGGGCCTCACTACATGAATCAGTAGAAAAACTCAAGTTTATAAATGCCATTTCTTTGACTCGTATGCTGGTATGGAAATTCTAGAACAAGGTTAAGAGATTCATGCAACTATGACTAGCAACAAATACTCCAGAGTCACATGGATGTGTCCAGGGTTCGAAAATGGTGGCTGACGTTATCAATAAGAGATTACAAGTGGGAATCTATGGTTTGATACTGGCTTTGGGCATCCTACTCCATGTTTGTATCGTAATCATGGGCTTCTCCATTCAATTTATGGCAAGCAGTCCTCTACTTTAGTTCATGGCCTTCTTGGGCTTGCACTCTTAGTAAGCCTCCTAAGAGATCCTCTGACCTTTGTCAACCTGGGTGTTCAAGCTCCAGAGAGTGTTGTGAAGTATCACTGGCCTCCCTGTTGCTCTCAATGTAGCCCAAACCTGAGGCAAGATGGACGCTGATCTCTGGCCTCCGGGCTACGTGCAAGATAATACCTTGGCCCCATCGATGGGGCCCTATTATAGGGCAAATGCCCACCTAATCAAGCCAACCACAATCTGTGTAGATACCCGACAAACGAACCCTATGCCGATGGCCTACCACATGACAAGAACCTGCTAGCACAATGAAACTCGTTACTCCTTGCAAACTGCTCATGTCCATTATCTGCAGTCTACCAAGTTGTCCCCCGTCTGCAAAGTACCAAGCATGCTTGGTTTGTTTCAACCCAATCATTCTCCAACATCTGCAAACTCGAGCCTCAAAACTTATAAAGTAAGAACCTCGGGACTGCTCCACGTAGCTCTAACGAGTTCAAGGATTTCGAAAATGCAACTCTTTCTTCTGAACAACAAGAAATTTACAAAAAGATAAATGGATCACCCACAGGACTTCATGTCATTTGTGGTACTCCTGGTTCAGGAAAGACATTTATGATCAAGTACATTACTTATAATTATGTAAAACAAGGAAAATCGATTGTTCTAGTAGTAACAACAGGAGCTGCTGCAATGAGACTAAGTCGATTAGCAACTACTATCCATCATCAGTTTGCTCTACCAAAGAGACACGATATGTTTCGTGCCTCCTTATCAATGTCAGACGAACGATACATAGAATTGCAAAATGCAAAATTCATAATAATTGATGAGATCTCAATGATGACATGCCAAACATTAAACACAGTAATCAGAGAACTGTGCGAAACTTGCAAGCAAACAATCTTGCATCCTTTTGAAAATAAAAAGATGCTCTTATTCGGAGATATGTCCCAGTTACCTCTAGTATGCAAATGCAAGGTGCAAGAAAATGAATTCTATAGAAAATGCTATATTGGAAACTCGGGTTTCTGGACAATGCAACCTTTTCATTCCTTCACACGTCAATACGTCACCTAGAAGATCCAACATACATAGAATTCATAAACATGACTAATTAGAATAAGACAACCAACGGTAGAAGAGATTCAATATTACCTAGGTAATTTAATCATAACTGATAGTGAAGCAAACGATTTCATTGACAAGGACACAACTATATTGTGCACCCATCAAAAAGACACATGATATTATAATGAGCTCATACTACATAAGAAATTCAAAGAGCATCAAATTAAAAGCGTCACTGTAACATCCAATGCAGATCAAATCTTAGAATTAAAAGAATGGATAATGGATCCAAATTTTCACTCCATACAACAAATAGCAATAGGAGTAAAAGTGATGATCACAGAAAATATAGATCTCACAATCGGAGCTACAAATGGCACTATTGCAAGTGTCATATCACTAGAAATAGATAATAACACAAACAACATTTTAAAAATTCATGCCAAGATCTTATCAACAAATGAAAAAATCACACTAAGACGATCAAAACATAAACGGAAGGTATTAAACTCAATATGGTATCACAAAACAACTTTTCCAATCACACTAGCATATGCAATTACGGGACGCAAGTCACAAGGATGCACACTCAAAGGAAAGGCCCTTGTAGTAATACAAAAATCATTTGCACCAGGACTAACATATGTCATGCTTTCACGAGTCACCACTCGGAAGAACTTAAGAATCTTAAATAAAATCAATCCATCTGACTTCATTTCAATGCTTACATGAACTTTTAAAAAATAGTAATCAATAGAAAATTCTTTTATCAAATATTCATCATTTAAGAGAAAAGAAACTTTTGATATACAAACTAATATGCAGGATCTATCAGAAAACTTATTTGAAGAACAACCAACAATAAAATATCGCAACATCAGACGAGGTATGTTTTCAATATTAAGCATTGTAGTATTTCTTCACATTAGTTTATATTCTAATTTATAATAGATTACTATTTCGCAGTTCAAAAGTAAAGCCCGATTGGCTCAATAAGATCAAGAGAAATCAATAAAAAGAACAAAGGGACAAAATTACTTCTTGTATACAGCTCAAATGCATCTTGCAAACATGGCTGGAAAGGAACCAAATGAATATATCTATGGATGGAGCACATTGCAAGACCATAAGAATTTCATGGATAACAATCAACATGAAGTATAACAATGGAAGGCAGAACATGGGGACAAAGAAATGAGAGCAAATGGTTAGTAACCCAATTTTATTTATAAAAAATGATTAAATTTTAAATTTTAAAAATACAATAAATAACATATACATAATATTAATTCAAACATAATGCAGGTCTAACTAAGTACATAATTCAAAAAATCACAAAAGAGGACAATATCATTACTCCAATGATGTTGAGAACAGAAGCACAAGCTATAATAGATAAGCACTCAGAAGGGATTTCAGCTTATTGCCTTGAACTTCTATACTTTGGCTACAATGTAAGCTTAGCCGAACTCCTCAAAATAGATCGTAAGACTGGAAATGTCATACTAACGGAGTTCAACAACATGTTCCAAATAGATGATAAAAAAAAAGCAAAAGAGTTGCCATTTACCATAGAAGGTATAACTTCCATTATTGATTTAAATTTTGCAAAAGAAGCATATGGCGAACATTTTGAGTTTTTCCCAACTCCAACAAAGAACAATATATTTTAGCCCCCTATAGGTACATTCTTGACTCCATATCTTAAAATACATACAAACTTCATCTTCTAACACACAAGAAAAACTCATCGTACTTCATTTTGCTATTTCAAATAGGAAATCGTGAAGAAGACAAAGAAAAAGGCACAAAAGACCCATATTACATATATTATATTCTATGTATTGCTACAAAAAAAAGATATATGGGACAAACTAGAAATCTTGAAAAACGGATAGCACAACACCAAACCAATCCTCCATTAAAATTGAAACATGATGTTAACAGGTACAAACCGTTCAACTCGAACTTCAAAACAGAAATCCTAGCCACCACAAACTTTAAAAGCAAAGCTGATACACTCAAAGAGAAATACATAAGAGAACTAAACACAACCAACTCGAAATATGGATACAATAACCTCAGTGGAAATCCAACATCTATTAAAAAATTTCTTTCTAAAAAATAGAGACATAATCTAGTATATTTAAGTAGAAGCCCATTTTCAATACATGTAAAGGACTTCCTATTTCAAACTATAGTTACATCATACTCTTGAAGGACTCTTAATTCATAACATATATTACTCTTTTTTTTTTGTTTTCAAAGCATTACTACTTTTTTTCAATACACATAAAATAATTCATGTATAACTTGTATTAAAAAATGCTTACAAAAGCATCATGAGGCTGGCCAAAAACTCCCCTGTACGACTAGGACGGACAGGGCAACCAAAACGATAAGCTTGCATGCCAAAGCGTTCATAGTTGCATGCAAGAGGAAAGCTCAACGAGAAGCTACTCATGGAACAATTATACTCGAGCTGAATACTCAAACATACATGAAGCTTTCGTGACCCTCTCCCACCTTTTGTTCGTGACGTACTATAAGTAGTAGTGGTTGAACTTACCACTCGAATGTTTCCTTCGTAACTGTCCGTGTGGTTTTCACTTAACCTCCCACCACCCTATGCATTCCCAAACATGATGCCATACACATATATTGTTAAGAATGGTATAAATATAGAAATAGCTTCATGGAACAAGCCGTAACCTTTACCCCAAGGGATGAATATGTATATATCTATAGTGTAAGTTAGTCATCAATCTTATGCCCTCCTCTCTCTCTCTCTCTCTCTCTTTTTCTGACATAATATGAGAGCCTATGGTGCTCTTAGTTTTTAGTGAGTTCAATCGAACCCTTCATTTGGATTTGGAGCTATGGAGCCTAGTAATTCATACTCTTTTGAGTGCATGTCTCCTTTCTCCTTAGATTGTGCGAAAAGAGTGAGTTTTTCTTTGTGTGAAAGTTTTGTGAGCCCAAGTAGTGAGTGGTTCGTTGTGTGTTTTGAGGGAGAGTATGATAATTGTTTCAATCTTTAGGGAAAAGTATGCTGCCAGTAATATTTTACTTTTTTCATCAATTGTGCAAAATAGTCATTCAAAGTCCAAGAGTTCTAAGGCCTTGAAGTTGGGAGCCCAAAGTCCACACACGAAGTATGAGAGCTCTATATGTTTCCTTCTTCCTTCTATCTACTCATGCTTTGGGGCATGGCCAACATGGCCCCCCAAGAAAATCAAGACCTAAAGTCTCTCTACAACCACAAGCCTTGAGGGCATGGCCAATAGAGGACCAACACAGCCCCCCAAGTAACCCAAGTCTTAAAAGACCTCTTATACAAAGCTAGCTACCCATGATAGTCTGACACATAGAGATCACATCTTGATTATAGGTCCATTGTCTTTGATGTCGTTTGGTTGTAGCTTCATCATTCAAGATAATTAGCTCCATTGGGGCCTAGGAAGTCAAGTCCTTGACTTGACTACGACACATAACCCGCTTCATTGTTAGTGGCTTGCATATAGAGCAACTTCTGTGACAAGTCTTGCAAAACTTGACTTAGCTACTACTAGCACACCATGATCTACTACACAACCCAAACTAGTACTTCAACAAATCTCTACACTAGCCTCCATAAAATTGCAGTAGTCTCCCATAGCCACCTTCATTATTGTTTTCACCCACATGATCATCTTTATAATCTACATCACTCTAGCTTAGTTGCACTATGCTATTGTAGCTCAGTTATTGCATCTCACAAAGTCATTGCCAACCTTTTCTCTTCCTCCATAGACTATACTGTACCACATAGACATGGATAAATTTTTACCATGTGATAGATAGCTATACCAAGGATAAGGGTGTCATAGACATGTGATACATGGCAAGTGAGCCACCTCAGTAACATAGCTCATCCAAGTGGCATGTGATAGTGGGCCACACCACCTTATCTATCGACACTCTGCACATCAACATCCCACATCAGCATTTTATAGTAGCACCACCTCATTCTGCCATGTGGGTAGTCCAATCGACAAATCACCTTAGCTCTACCACCTCATCCAATAGGCCATCTTAGTCCTACCACTTTAGTGCCACATGGCCATGTTATCATTGTGCATTATAAGCATAATTATGTAAGTTGCACATATGCACACATGCCACATCACTAGTACATGCAATTTTCATGTACACACACATGCCACATTATTAGTATATGTTAAGGATACCCCTCTACTAGCACACATGTCATCATTGTACATTTTAAGCACACAAGCATCTTGCTGAGCATAATGAGAGCACATAATGTAACTTGCACAAACACACACATGCCACAACACTAGCGTATGCTACGAGCACCCCTCCAATAGCACACAATTGCATATGCACCCATTTTGACATGTCATCATTTTAATACACCTTGCATGGCAATTTATCAAATTTTGTTTTGATTTGATAAAAGGCTACTGGACGGGTAGATTAAATTAGACAATAGGGAAATTCAAAAACTAACTTCACAAAGCCTAGTTTTAAATAATAATTGCAACATTTAGTCTTTATGACTTTGATTATGGGGATAGAGAGGTGCCTTAATCAAGTTTCCTTTTGAAGCCTAGAATTGCCCATTTTTTGACATCCATATCTTCGCTTATTTTGCATCTAATTTGAACCATGGTATGTCACACATACTGAGAGCACACATTATTTTAAAAAGAGATGTTTTAAAACCTTTTCAAAGGCATAATTATTCAAAAATTAGTGCATCACTTGAGAATCTATTTTTAGCTATTTTAGCCATATCTAGGTTAATGTTGGTTATATTTTAATGGTAATTTCACTAACTTATTCAACATATGAAATGCCATCATTGTAAATCCATTTTGGCTTTTCTTTTTTTGTACATTTTTCTAAACTATAACGCTTAGCAACAGTTTTGGCTAACATTTTTGGTGGTTTGGGCCTTACATTATTAAAATTTGATTTGTTTTTAGTGGTATCCTTCTTTCACTAAAAGGAATAATTTTTGCAACACAAAGGAATTATTTGTAATTGATTAGATTTATTGTGTATGCAAAAATAAGATGATGTTTTTGGATGAGAACTAATAAAATGATGATAACAATTATGGAAATTGAAAGATCAAACTTGTGAATCAATTCCACTTGAAAAAGTGGTAGCATGACCCATCCAAGAGCACATGTGCTAACTCATTTTGGATGTTCTCATAGAGTCAGTATGTGGCTTCTCTGAGTTCTTGAGGAACTTTGAGCACTCTTTCCAAATAACCACTTAGTGGCACTATGTTGAAGGCTTTCTTGAATATATGGAACAATAATAGACAACCTATTTGTTATCTTTAACTCCTTCAGTTTTGTGACCATTATGGCCCATTTGTTGATTTTTTGCTCAAGGATGGTGCCATATAATTTTGCCATTAGGCTACTTACAATGATTGTTTGATAATTATTTGCCATCTTGCTGCCTCTCCCCTTATGGATTGGTACAATCTTGCTTATCTGCCAACGTAATAAAAGCCCTTCCTTTAGAGCCATATTCATAAGCATGGTAAAGATTTTCTTTGTTTTCTCACGTCTCCATGTTGATATTTCTGTTACTAGCCCATGTGTGTCTAGAGCTTTCCCATTAGCTAGCTTTATCATGCCATTTTCCATGTCTTCCATTGTTATTATTACATTTGCTGCTTTGATGGTATGGTTGTGGTTGATATTTTCTTCCCCACCTCTTTTATAGAGTCTTTTGACAAATTGTACCATGTCTTCCCATTGTGCTTCCTCTCTTGGGGTTTGTTGCTGTGTAGTTTCTAAAACAACTTTCGAGGACTTTGTTTCAGCTCCTCAAACCTCTCAAGCTACTTGCTTTTGAGATATATCCTTTTTTTGTGTCTCACTACATGTCTATATGTTGATATTTGTCCTTCTTCTCTACTATTTTCTAGGCTCTTTTTGCATCCTTGCAATCGTGGTCGTACCAATGATTACATGGCATCCCCGTAGTTCTCATTGCTTTTAGTGAAACATTTTTGGGATGTTGACAATAGTATATTTTTTGTGTATTTGCTCATTTCTTGACATGTTGAAGGCATTTCCCCTTGTGGTATTTGCACCTCTATCTGCTTTTCTTACATATGTGCTTTTTTACAGTTCACTCTTAGCCTAGGATGTGCAGTAATTTTTAATCTTTTCATAGCATTGCTTGTCCCTATTATGAACTATGGACATTGCTCTATGGTCTCAGGTCATTTACCTTTAAAAAATTTAGTGTACCATGTGCATTCAAAAGGAGGGGTATTTTAATTCAAGTTTAGGGAAAAATCACTTAGTTCATAAGTAAAGAGGGGTGTTTTTATTGGGGGGAAAATTTTAGTTGAGAGGTTTTTAAAATACCCCTTGAATGCACGTGATTCTTAATAGTGCATCTCTCAAATCTATGGTTTGACTCAAGGGACTCATCCTCAATCTTGATGTAATCAATCACAATCTTTGCATGTGACTTTTTTATCACATAATCAACTATTCCTAATCCTTAAGCTATCTTGCATGTGTACCCTCACATATTTTGAAAATTTGTTGTGCCATTGCATATTTGTAGCACAAAGAAACCACACAATGCAAGGAGTTGCCTTCACATATGAGTGATTTCCCCATCATCATTTGATGTCCTTCTTTATCCTATTCTTTTTTCATTATCTTCTTCCACTTCATCCATCCATATGGGGTCTTTCCCCTCTGTTGTTGTGATGCCTTGCACATTGGTCCTATTTGTGCATTCAAATCCCCTCCTATAATAATTGTACTCTATTTAAAAATCTTGGCTATATCTAAATCCATGAGGGGGCCTTCTTGGGGTATGTTACTATTGTTTTTATAGATGGGTGATTGTCGGGGTCCAAAATAGCATGATATCATTTTGAAATTCCCCTCCTTTGCCATGATATCTAGCAACATGTATTATTTGTCTGGGTCCTCTTTTACAACTTTTGTTGTTTTTCCCCACATCATTTTTATGTGGCATAATATCCACCAAACCCTCATCTCGTATGTGTGTTTTGACATTCCAGACTGATATTGATTAGTATTCTTAAGAATCCTTGAATTTTTTGGGATGTGTTCCCCTCACGTTATCATGTCTCCTAAATTAATTGCATCTCAGTTATTTCCTGCTCCAGTGTGCTAACCTTGTCCAAGATCCAACCTCCTAAGTTCTAGACTATGAGGGTCTTGAGTCCCTATCTTATTCTTGCTTTTTTCTATGATGGCATCCTTTCCATCTTTTATGTATGCATGCTTACGAAGCTTCCATTTTTACAGTGTAGACAAAATATTGTAAGAATTTGGTGCTTTTGGTTCTCATACTATGTCTCTACTTTGGAGAATGATCTGCACACAGTCATATACTTACTTAATACATGGACGCATTATCTATTTTGCTATCATTTCAGAAATGAATTCTCAAACTTATGAATGTTGTATTCTTGTTTCCGAATGTAGAGTACTGAATCTAATTTACTATTTAGGCAAATTGTAGATTGATTACTTACCTATTACACTGGTGATCCTGCAAATAATTGGGCACATGGATTTCATGCTGTGAAATAGTTGGAAGGCAAAGAAGAAACCAATCATGTCAAAGCTAGACCAACCCAATGCTTTGCTACCCACAAGCGAATGAGCAAGTGGAGAGGGAAAACAAGAATTTGAAGAATATCTTGAGTGAAATAATTGGGTGCAAGGATTTTGTGCTATGAAAGAAGTTGACACTAAGGGGTTTTGAGTGCATAGAGCTGAAATCGTTTCTTTTTTGAAGTCTAAAGCGAAACAAGAGATGCACATGGACGATGTGCAGATCAAGTATGGTGCCTTCTTGCAACCATTTTGGGGTTGACAAACACCTTGTGGGCTCTTTTGGTGCATCAAGAAAGTCCAAGCAATATGAGATTCAATGCCTTCAGAGTGAAATAAGGATCATACAAGGTGAGATAGAAACATTGAGGGCACTCCAGGTGACTTTGGCACCCAAGGAAAGAGGTTCCCATTGGTCATCCATGATTCAAGATTTTCAAGATATGATTCATGAACTGAACAAGAAAATACGTGATTTGTGTCGCGACTAGTGGTTCTAAAACTAGTTAAGGCTATCAGAAAGTTTCATGGAGCCATTGTTAGTAGATGTTAGACTCCAAATCTAAAGGATCTTCTCATCATGTCGAATGATAATATTTTACTAGATCCGGGCTAGACGAGAGGATGGTACTTCAAAAGAGCCTCAAGTTTAACCACGGTTAGTTCCAAAGATTGGAGTTGAAGTATCGGTTCTGGAAGAAATTCTAAATAAAGATCATGAAAGTTAGAAAGACAATGATTGGCTTCTGGGTGTTCCAGAATCGAGAGATGAACCTTCAAGTTTGGGAGGAAGTTTCGAGTACCAGGATGCTAAACAGTCTAAAGGTGCACATAATCCAGGGTCTCCAACTGATGCTTTTGTTCAAGCAACATATGATCATCATGCTGTGTTTGGGTTGTGTGTAGTAGCTTGGAGGCAATTGTTTGATCCCCACCACAACCAATGAAAAGACCTCCCGCTCAAAGAATCTCGATTGTCATCATGCAGAATCTAAAAGTCCGCTCGATAAAATTTAGTGGCAAAAAGAATCAAGACCCTAATAGCCACATCGGGCGATTCGAAACCCGATGGGTAGCATGTGGATATGGACTACTAGTTGATGATGTGAAGAAGGAACAATTGCAAGCCACTTTGGTTAGAAAGGGAATGAGCTAGTTCATCCAATACGACCTAGATCATTTTGTTGATTTTACAGCATTGAGGAATGTCTTTTTGGCAAGATGTAGACAAGACAAGACACCCAAAGCAATTTTGAAAAAGCTTTGAGAACTAAAACAGAAGGATCTCCTTATAGAAGACTATGCCCAAAAGTTCCAAAAGATGAAGGATAGAGTCCAACTGAGGAACAACTTGGAGATTACTTCTGCAAAGGATTCAATAAATCATTGCAAAGCACCGTGGAAGCAAGAGATACCCTAAATGATGATGATAACTTCGACAACATGGTAGTGGTTGCACAATGTGCCAAAAGAAGATTTGGTATGACGAAGTAGAAAACAAAGTGAAGAAAAAGAAAAGATTCGAGGCATTTGGATCGGATTTCAATGATGATTCCAAATCCGATAGTGAGGAAGAGGATGATTTAGATTCCAAAGAAGATTTCTCAATTGGAGGATTCCAATGATGAGGACAAGAAAAAGAGAAAGAAGGAGAAAAAAAGGAAAGAAGGAAAAGAAGCTGAAGTCCAAGGAGACTAAAAAGAACAAATAAAATTTTGCCTCTTCCGAGGGAGATACACTCGAGAAGAAAATCAAGGAACACTTGAAGAATATGTGCCTATTGGAAGCAAGCTGAATGAAGAAACTCAATTGTGAGTACTAGTCTCGAAAAAATCATGACAATGCTAGATGTTGGTATAATCCCAATTATAGGGGGAGACTCCCTCCTCATTTGCAAAGTAATGCAGTAGCCCCACCACCACCTATAGCAACAAATCAAGTAGGGGTGAATGCCCCACAAGAGGCAAGGAGGCCGCCCAATCCAAATTGGGGGAACCAACCTCATCCATACAATAGAAACGATGCTCCTAAAAATTGTACCTATTGTGGGCAAGCAGGACATAGACAAGGATTGGGATGCAAGCTTTAGTGCAAGCATCGGAATGATCATAGGATACGATTGTACCATACCAAAATCGCCCTCAACAACAACAATCACCAAATCAAAATCAATAGCCACTGGCACAGGTCAATGCTATAATTATACAAATTCATCAAAATTATTTAAGAAAGGAAGCTAAAGAAATTATTAAACCTATCCAAAGGGGGGAGGTAGATCTACATACTGCTTTGCAAGTGACCTATGACTATGCAGTTGTGAAAAGGAGACCAAGATGTCCGGAGAACAAGGCTATTCCAAGGCACTCGTGGTCATGAGATCCAAGGGGAAGGTCCCTGGGAGTAAAAAGTTGCATGTGGCAGACAAGTCAAAGAACCCAATTGATTGGGTTGAGCAAGATCACATTTTGCAATACCTACTAGAGGTTATTGAGAAAGTTAATGTTGTTGAAGAAGGAAAGCAAAAGAAAAAGGTTACTTTCAAAGACCAGAAGATGGTTCCAAAAATGCATGCAGCCAAACGTGATGAGGCAAAAAGACAACCTAAAGAGGTAAGCTAGTTGCAAAAAAGAAAGAGCAAATGGATGCTATTCAAAGGAGTGCAGCATAGCCATCTAAATGTACTATTTTTGAGCAAAAACAAGAAGGTGAGCACTCAGTGGCAGACACAATTGCAAGGAAGAACAGTGCAGAAGAAGCTAACGAGGAGGAGTTGTTTCAGAATCTGTTAAAGGCTAAAATTGATGTGACTTTGCTTCAAATCTTGAATTTGGTCCCAGGTTTCAAAACCCAACTTTGTCTAAGCTAAAAGACACAAGTACAACCTAATGGATAAGGCAACTGAAGAATCAAAACTAGCAGCCCATGTTGTAGCAGTTAAGGAAGTGATGGAGAAAGAAGACCTCAATGCCCAACAAGAGGAGCCTAAGGTAAACTCAACCCAAATAGAGGAGGTCGACTATAAAGTTCTTGTGATTGCAGTGGAGTATAAATCCCAACTGGTATCGGAAGTTTTGTTGGATGGTGGGCCTAGTGTGAATATATTATCTGAAGAATTGTATAAAAAGTTCTGTGTGAATGATAGCCCCTTTTCAAGTCAAGATGGCGGATCAGAGGCAAATTCAACCACTCGGAATAGTAAGGAACCATTGACCTACATGGTAAGCTTTGTGGTGGTTTGATTGGAGGGGGAGGAAAACTCTTATTCAATGTTGCTTATATGGATATCATTTGTCCTTCCCCTTCATTAAAGCTTGCATCAACATATAATGGATTTTTGTCGTAGGTGGTCTTTCAACCTGATCTCGTGGATGCGAGACGTAGCCAAGGATGATCAAGAGGATGAGAATCATACTCACGATGAAGATTCCAGTGAGGCTTCGATTGATTAAAGGACAAAGAGCAAATTGATGCAATATATTTTTATTTCTCAATGGGTTTCATTATTGGAAGTTGTATGGTTAAATTCACCACTGTAATATGCTTGGTAGTTATCAACTTTGTGTATTTTCCAAATAAGTTATCGACACTTTCTTCGAGACATTAATATTAATATCATCACTAATATCAACGCTAATATCAATGCATGCTATCTCTCAACTTATATCGATGGACATCATTTTCATTGCAAAACAAAGTAAAAAGCATCGATGAACAACATCGAAAAAGAGGCTAAGGTTGTAGTGTGTCAAGAGAAATACTATCTACATGTTTTTCATAGAAATAGAGCAACATCAAACTGCAAGGATGATAGATGGAGGAGCCATGCTTGGAACTGATAAGAGATAAAACCTCCTCCGCTATAGCCAAAACCTTCACTAAAAGTAGGTAAGGTCCCTTGTATTTATGATCGTGATTAGATTAATTACATAGTGTCATGTATGGGTTGCAACGATCACAAGCACTATCATTATGACATGTTTCTTGGGGTGTACAACTACTGCTATAATATCTGGTGCAAAGCAGAGCTTGCTAAGACTGTTTCTTTTAGTAATTTCTTGAATTTGGTTACTTTGATGGGTGGCCTAATACTATGTTTATGTATTAGGTAAAGAAATTTCTCAGCCTTATGACAAGGCATGATTCCACATCGAGCACTTGATCACCTTAATGGATGCCCACAATGTCCTTGGCCATATTTGCCACTATACCGCTTATGATGAAGATCCCAAATGAGGTTATTAGGGCATAGGAGGGGGGAGGCAAGGAGAGCACACCTTCAATCATTGCAAGATATTTAGCACAGTATATGTAGACTTGGCCTTGGATGTGATGGAGGCTAAAATGGGGGACTCTCCCGATTGACCAATGAGGCAGGCAGAGACACACATCATCATTACTATAAATTTAGTGGTGCTTTTGAACCAAAGACCCCAACTAGTAAAACTTGCATGGGACGTCTCCAAGATGCTTACCACTTCTGTTTAGTAGTGTGTAAGGTAGTAATTGTAACTTTGAAAGCTATGATATTTACCAATGTTCGATTTGAAATTTTGGTAGATGAATTGTATGGATAAAACCATGGATGGATAAAGCCTTTAAGCATGGGAAATATCTGCAAAACTTGATTTTGTAGTGCAATTCGCTTCAGATATCTAATTCCAACCAACTTTTCATGGCCTTTTCTCTGCCTTCAAGATCAAAGAAATTACCAAAATATGATGAGCATTTGAATTTTGCTTTGTGTGCCACGCGTGGTGATTTTATCGGCATTGAACTATGATTATGACTATTGACATTCAGGTAATATGCCAGTATCTTATCCATTCGTGAGACTTATTCATAGCATTAATATTCTCGATGCTTATATTCTCAATCACAGGGAAGGAGTGGGGAAGGGCCCGTTCCCTCAGATTATAACTCTTTGGGAAAGGAAGCGCACCGCCTCTCCGCCCACACTCTATGTAGTTATAATAATTATGTATTATATTATCATATAAATATTTTCAATTGCTCATCCATTCAAAATTGCTTGTTTTCAATCTGAATTCTTACAACATTCCTCTCTTTTGATGGGGTGTTTATTTTTTGTGAGCTTTTCCATTTTTTTGCGAGCTTTCTTGGGCTAAGCTCGGGGGACTTGATTTTTTTGCTCGTTTTTTAAAACATTATATAACACAACTCTTGGGGAACTTCACATGATATAAGACTCACATGTGTTGAGCAACACTTATAAGACAACCCTTGATCCGTGATCACTTGAGAAAGAAGGTTAGTTGGTAAGGTTTTAGGACATGGATTTAGAGGAGTGTGAGAGCTCAAGAAAATAAGGTAAGGGTTTCAAATGATAGATTCTTTTGTGGTTGCATATTTAGAGTATTCTAAACATGCATTAATATTTGAATTAATGTAGTGACTGGAAGCATTTGACTGATTGGAAGCATGCACATCTTCAAAGCAGTGCAATGATTGGAAGGATGCATTTTTTATTTGAAGGTAATTATTTCCAAATTGCATTCTTAAGAAAACCTTCAAATCATTGATTTTCAAACCAATGCAATGACTAATTAGAACCATGCCTTCAAAGCATCTTTTTGATCATGCATAAAAAGCATCACGTATTTGAGGCAAGAATTCCAAACTTGCATTCCACACAAGCACTACAACCAAGGAATACACACCAATAATGTAATAGATCCTAATATTGAAGACCTTTCATGTCTCTTTAATCACTAATGTTGATGATAACATATGTAATCCTCAAACCATGTCAAAAGAAAATCATGAAGATACTATTTGGGTCTCTTAAGATCGATGAAAGCCGTTATGCCAACAAGGTGTCCTAGCCCCACCTAGCTCTTTGGGCTCATTTCACAAGATAATTATAAAGATATTATTTCAGGTCTCTATGGACAAGAAGCTAACCTTTATGCCAATAACACCTCCTAGTTCTAGTTAAAAATTGCCAATTGTAAGTGTTCAATAGAAAAGTTAAACCAACACCTTTTAATTATATAGAAAATTGACACTCTAACAAAAGAAATTGCTTTATTCATATCACACCAATCATTTTGACTACAAACATGACCATGTTTGGAGTCATATTGACCAAGTTATGGCCAAAATAAGACTAGTTGTCCAAGCCCCCCAAGCACTTGAGGGGTTGCACTAGCACAACCCCTGGCCGTGCTTGGGGAGCTTGGACGGCTAGTCTTATTTTATCCATAACTTGGTCAATATGAGTCCAAACTTGGTCATGTTTGTAGTCAAAATGATCAGTGTGATATGAACAAAGCCATTTCTTGTAATATAGTGTCAAAATTCTACATATTTAAAAAGTTTTTGCTGAAAAATCTTTGTTTCATAAGAGTTTGAACTTATCATGCTACACATGGACTTAAATTTTTTCCAACCACCATTATTGTATATCAATAGTTTGAACGTATATATTTAGTAGTTATTAATAATCAGTAATTTTAATAAGAGAATAATCAATTATACTAAAAGGGCATCCTTATTAGTTTCATGTGAAGGGGAAGATTATCCTAAACAAGACAAAAAAAAGGATCCCCAAAGCTTGTTGGCCAAGGTCTATGCCAACACAATCCCTAGCTGAGCTCTAGGATCTCCATCACACAAGTTTATTCTTTCTCATGATGGCATGAAGGTGGTCCATAAACGGTGTGCATAATGGTTATAAGGTGATTAATGATTTATTGGTTGTATTATTAAACATTTTGCTCATGTGCATTAATTATATTTACTTTCATATTAATTAGTCATTTCTTGATCATTTTGTATACAACATGGATCAATCTTATGGAAAGCAAAAATTCAATGAGCTGTAGAAAGTTGTTTCAGAGGGAATTCGATAGAAGGAGCTTCGTGGGTCCCCAATTCCATTTCTTTTTTGTTCACTACACAAAATTCTTACTTTGAGGCTCAAATAAAGATAGCCAGAAAACCGTTAAGCTCGCAAAGGTGTATGTTTTTAGTGTTCTCTTTCATGTCTTTTGCATTCACAACTCAAAAAAAGCTCACAAAAAAATGAAAAAGCTCAAAAAAAATATCCCCCCCTTTTGATGCATGTTCTTAATGTGAGGGAGCAAAGAAATCCAAGCTAGATGTAAGATCAAAAGATATCTACACCTTTATCTATATGGTTGTAGTCCAAGTGACAATATTGTATAGACTACAATGAGGATCGATTAAGAGCTCTTGTGAGCGTCACCTTATTCATGTACTTTTTGGGCTTCAACTCCCAAAATGCACAAACAATATGGCCAAGTCAATAATACATCACCACCCTTGACATTTGTAGGGAGGATCTGGTCCTAACGGACCTTGTGTCATTTCTCATGTCCACATTTTTACTCAATAAAATGCTAGGATTCAAGTTCAATTTTGAGCTAGTAGTTATGTGCTCTCTACAATGGAAAGGCTGCCTACTGCAACTTAGTTTTAATATAAAAGTAACTTGGTTGCTTCTCCTTGATTTCTTAATGAGTGAAAGCCCTTTGGAAGTCTTAACATTATTAGGTCCCAATTCCCTACGTAGAGGAAAATAGATCGCGGGGGGGGGGGATTTCAGGAGGGAATTGGATTCTGGGATCATTCCATCCCGAAGTCCCCAATCCAAATTCATTCCCCCATGTGGAGGGCTCGCGGTAGGGGCTCCAGGCAATTACACGTGAAGGAGGCATAACTGGAGTGGAGTTGAGTTAACTCGAACTGGTGGCACAGTGCGCTTCCTTGATTGGGTTGTGTGTTGGGTTTGCAATTTCGCATGTATGTGTAGGTTGCATCTCTGTTTTGTGCATTGGCTTTCATTTTTGTGGTTTACTATGCGTGCTTTCTACTTAACAATCTTGTCAGGATTCATTGTTTGCTGTTTTTTTGGGGCTTTGAGAGTAGTTTGGGATTTTTGAGTGTTGGCTCGATGGATGATATGCCGTCGTTTTTCTTGTCAACTCGAGAAGCACATGCCTCCTATTTCAAAGGATGCTGGTGATGAAAACCAGATTTTTTTTTCTCCAACCTAGTGTCCTCAGGGTTTGTAAGTCGCTTTGTTTATGTTATTGGATTTTGTTCTTTTGCGAGGTACAGTTGTGGTTGTGAGGTATAGGTTTGGTTCAATAAGAACCGTGTGAGGAGGAAGACTCCTGCGACAACTGTGTGCAACATGATGGAGTGCGGTGGTTTGGGATGTTGGAAGATCTCTAATAGGAGTTTGCAGAGTAGTTCTAAGAGTCGAATGATGCTGTTTAAGGTTCCAATTGAGGGTATGATGCGTATCACATGACATAAAAGCATTGATGTGTTTTGAAGATATGATAGAACTTGTGGTTTGCAAGTTGAAGCAGCCTTTGAAATTTTGAGGAATCCTTATGACAAAGGTGGTGATGTTCGTGAGTATTCAGAGGTCTTGAAGGAAATTGTGTGTGATTATGCATTGAAGGTTGTTGGCATTTCCAGTAAGAATTTAGATGCAGTTTTGGGGAATACCGATTTTGGATGTAAGAATGTAGATGTTGTTTGGAAGGTTTGTACACTTGTGAGGCGTTTCGTGTTGTTGTGTAGGTTGATTTTATTCGGGTTTAGTGTTCTTTGATTCTTGCTTTGTTCTTAGCAAGATTATCCTGCTCCTGCCATTGGTTCGAATGGTGGTAATGTTGTTGAATGTTTAGAATTTGTGAGGAGGAGTGATCAAGTTTGATATGATATTGTGCATATTTTCATTTTTGTGTTTGTTTTTATGTTCTACCAATTTCGTTTGTTGTTTGAAGGATTGTTGTTTGCCTGTGCTTGAGGAATTGGTATGGCAGACTAGGGTTGGAGGTGGTTCTGTGGTTGTTTATCAGGTAAGCATAAATATTTTTGTTGCATTGTGTTTTATTATTTGTTTAATGTTATTATGTGAAAGGTGTTTGATGTTTTGTGTTTTGTGTTTGTAGGCACTGTCATGCTATGTGGTAGGTCTTGTTGGTGGGAATGTGTTGGCATTGAGTGCTAGTTTATCTTCGGTTGATATACGAGGTTCTTTTGGTTGGGATGGAAATTCGGTAAAGGTTTCTTCTTCAACGAATAATCGTGGTATTTTTGGGGGAACTTCTGTTGCGGCTTTGGTCGGAGTTGCTGGTATTCAATGTAATTGTGGTTTGGTGGAGAATGGTGCTACAGGTGTGGTTTTTGTTCAGGAAGTTGGAGGTGTTTCTGATAGGGGTGTGCATTCAATGAAGGTGTCTGCTGTGATGTCAGATGGTTTGGCTAAGGTTCTAGAGTTGCTTGATGGTTTTGAGAGTAGCGATTTGAAGCCGATTGCGGACAACTAGCCGCAAGGTGTGAAAGCATTGGCGTTGGAGAATTGTAGTCCAATGTTTGAAAGTTGTGTTGTTCAACAAACCGTTTTTCATAATTGTGTTGTGAACATTCTTGGAGGTGGGGGAGGATTTGCAGAGAAGAAGGATTGATTGCGGAGGAGGAGGATTGATGCAAGGTTTGCAATTGATCTTTGAGACTTTTCATGTTTTGTGAAATTTTCGTGTACTCTGAACATTGTTTGATGCCTGTGCAACTATCATGCGAAAGAGTTTTTGTAAATATCATGGGAAACGATTTTTGAGGAAATGTTTAATTGTCATGTTTTAGAAGGCTGTAAAAATGTATTGGAGAATATTGTGAATGTATTAAGATATTTTTTATTAAGGTGATTGTTTTTTGTGAATTTCTCATGTGATTGTTGTTTGTTAATCGTAGGTTTGAGTAATTCTTTTGTTATGTTGGTTTATTTAAATGTATTTTGTGAGTATGTAACTTTGGTTCATTTGAATTTAGTTAGGTTAGGTTATTGAATGTGATCAGTGGTGGCTAGCGGTGGCTCCGTCGACCACAGACCTTTATGTAGCACGAAAGGGATTGCAGGAGGGGATTCCAGGATGGAATGTTCCCGAAATCCGACAAGCTACCGAGGGCTACGAGCCAGATTCTGGGAACATTCTGTCCTAGAATCCCTGACCAGGATTCATTCCTCTGCATGGAGGGCTGGGGGGAGGGGGCTCCAGGCAAGTACATGTGGCAGCGGCGTAATTGAAGTGGAGTTAACTCGAAGTGGTGGCACATTGCACTTCTTTGATTGGGCCGCGTGTCAGGTGTGTAATTTTGCATGTGTGTGTAGGTTGCATCTCTGTTTTGTGCATTGCTTTCGTCTGCGTGGCCTTCTTTGCATGCTTTCTGCTTAACGATCTTATTGCGGTTTGTTGTTTGTTGTTTTTGAGTGGCTTTGAGAGTAGTTTGGGATTTCTGAGTGTTGGCTCAATGGAAGATATGATGTTGTTCAATTGTGTGTGGATGGAGCTGTCGGTGAGGTTTCAGTTTCTGCAGAGCATCTTAGCAAGGCATGTAGGTGATCTTGGTGCGGGTATGGAGGTTGAAGGAGTTTCTGTTAGTGATTCGAAGAAAGGTTTAGATCCGAGTGGAGATGGGAGCAAGTCCATGCCATTCTTAGAGTTGGATCTTGATATCTTGCGTGCGGTTAGTAAGGGAGGGGAGAATCATAGTTTCGGAAAGGATGAATGGGCTAGGCAGCGTTTTGATGAGTGGAGGAGGTTGAAAGGCTTGGATTGTAGTGTTCCTATCGAGAAGATGTTTCGGGAGCTGAACGGATTGTTGCAATAGTTTTTCTTAGAGGCTGTCAAACTTGATGGTAGAATGTATCCTTCGGAGTCGTTGATGAACATGTTTAGATGTTTTCGCCGAATTATTCGTAAAGAGCAAGAGGTTCGCATTGCTTCTTTGGGTGCTATCGAAGTTCCTTTCAACATTTGCGTCCATCATGTGTTTCGGGGGAGTCAAAAGGCCCTTGTACCTGTAATTAATCGTCGCAGTGTGAAGATGGGATGCACCTGCTGGAGATTGAAAAGTTCTGTAATTGGTTTGGAGTAGGAAAGATCGATTCTTAGGAATGTGGATTTTGCTGAGCTCTCCTCGAGGACTTCAGAGGCGATTGCTTCCTATTGTTTGAGCCGATTTTGTATTCGAGGAGGTTTTGAGTTGTACATGCTTTTGAGGCGTGATTTTGTGACTGGCCGTGACTCAATGAGGGAGTATGTGGCTTCCATGTGTTTCAGATTGTGTTGCATGTTTGTTTTGCGTGTTCTTTGGTTTTTAATGTTTTTTGTTTGTTGTTTCAAGTATAATGAACTCTTGTCGAAAAATTACAAGGTTGATGTGCTGCGCTATAAAGAGGAGGATTTCCGTGCTCTTGTCAAGGTACGTGAAGGTGATGTTTTATTCACTTACTGTTAGTTTGAGAAGCATGATGCAAGGTTTGCAATTGATCTTTGAGACTTTTCATGTTTTGTGAGATTTTCATGTACTCTGGACATTGTTTGAGGAAATGTTTCCCATTTTGTAAAAATGTAATGTTTTAAAACATTGTAAAAATGTATTGGAGAATATTGTGAATGTATTGAGATATTTTTTATTAAGGGGATTGCTTTTTGTGAATTTCTCATGTGATTGTTGTTTGTTAGTTGTAGGTTTGCGTAATTCTTTTGTTATGTTGGTTTATTTAAATGTATTTTATGAGTATGTGACTTTGGTGTATTTAAATTTAGGTTATTGAATGTGATCGTTAGGGCGGCATTAGGTTTGGTTAGGGTGGGGTTAGCTGTGAGGGAGGCCGGCAGTGACCGTTGCGCGGGCCCACGATGGATTGAATTCAAAAATGGGGAGCCGTTGGCCGGCTATCAGAGTCCAGACCACTCTGGGTGGGTCCGTGGCGGCCACGACGAATGGGAGTGCCAACGCCTGCCGCTACTTTGGCAGGGGCCGCCAAATGTGGGGGTCCTCGTCGGCTTCATCCCTGGCTTCCTCTCTCGCTGAAGCTCTTCTCTCCCGCCCGCTTCTTTCCACCACCTCGATCTCTCTCCAAACAAGCAAACGCGGGGAGAAGGGGGGCGGGCTCCGGAACCCTAATCGGTGTTCCTTCTGCCATGCAGCCTCACGACTTGTCTTGCTAGAGCCCTCAACTCATCCCTTCTTTGCCTTTGCCTTCTTGCCATCGCTCCCCCCACCGACCTTCCTTCCTCCCGTTCCTCGCACCATGTCGCTTGTCTCACCTCAGCAGATGCTTCCCAAAAGCTTCGCATCTCCCCGGGAGAAATGACAGCGCGGCTTGCTTCCCCGCTCTTTCTCCGACATTCCCACTCTCGTCTTCACATTCGTTTTGAGACAAAATCTTCTAGTCCGGGCTTCTTCTTCAGCTGCCGCATTTCGGGAGGCAGATCTCTTTGAATTCTTGAAACAATGGAGACAGATCTCCCTGCGCTATCCAGCGCTGATGCGGGTAGTTCTTCAGGAGAGGGAGCTCAGGCGGTAAAAGTAGCTGTTCATATACGACCTCTGATCGGGGCTGAGCTGTACCAGGGGTGCAAGGACTGCGTCTCTTTGGTGCCGGGCGAACCGCAGGTGTGGTCTCCCTCTTACCTGCGAATCAACACACATGCCTCGTAATTTACAGATTGCAATTCATGAATCCCAAGTTTTCATTCAAGGAGACCTTTTTCCTATAGCCTTACTGGGAACACGCCAGGCGTGCAGGCTCCTCCATTCTCATCCTTCAAAATGCGATCTACAGAAGACTTTCTTCAAATCGGTGGAACATCACGTGATCCTTTGCTTCTGTAGATAGAGTTTAAGACTGGAGACAGTGTGACCACTGGATCCAGAAAATAGGAGCGGAACATTAAAAACTTGTGAAGAAGCTTAAAATTGAACATTAAAAACATATGATTCTTGAGATTCGTTGAGTTCAGACGTAAGAGATACCTTTCTGTTGCTACTTTCGTGTATGCCGCCAAACTAATGAATGCTTCTTCCTCCAATTACCCGAGCTTCTTTAGCAACGAACGCTCATGGGTTGGGGGAAACTGCTACCTCCCTGCTGGGTATCTTGTGTATATATACTTCAATGTACTAACTACCTCATTGCTTGATCTCTCCGCTCCTGGGTATCTTTGAATTACGTAACGCTATCACAGGACATGCTTATGTTTCAACAAAGTTCTGGAGTGCTTTGCGTTTTGATCACAATAAACTATCCGACTTATGCTATGTGCAGGTTCAAATAGGTAACCATAGTTTCACCTTCGACCATGTCTACGGTAGCACAGGTTCTCCATCGTCTACCATCTTTGAAGATTGCGTCTCACCCCTTGTGGAGGGCCTTTTTCATGGCTATAATGCTACAGTGCTCGCTTACGGACAGGTATGGTATCTTAATTGATCCTCATACAAAACATAAGTGTTCGCTATTGCAAACCCTAACTGCATACCTGATTTGTGCTCTTAAGTCTCTTGGAAACTCTCATGATGGCGTGCAGACTGGGTCAGGGAAGACCTATACGATGGGGACTGGATACACAGTTGGAGGGAGTTCAGAAGGAGTGATTCCCCAAGTTATGGAGATGATATTCAAAAAAGTTCAAATCTTGAAGGACAAGAGGGAATTACAACTTCGGGTTTCTTTTATTGAGGTGCGTCACAGACATCGAATTTCCAAGGGTTTTTTGTCATCTATGGTTGTTTCTCGATCTGAAGGCCTCAATTCATCATAGGCCTGTGTAGTATACAAACTGCAACAATGTTGCATGCACCCCAAACGAATTGGGCAGGGGGGGCGAGCGCACGTGCGTACACACACACAACAAAATGATAATGAACATATGCAGCACATGCACACACGTGCATGCAGGTGTACTTCTCATGCATGGTGACACCTTTTTTTTTTTTTCAAAGAAATACGGTGACACTTAACCCACAGAGAGTTAAAACAAGACTTTTCTTGTGCCTGTACAGAGGTGTGGGTGGCTTGCTTTTGTGTGGGTTGTCGGCGCATTTTTTACCTGCATATATATATATAATATATATATATATATATATATAGAGGGAGAGAGAGAGAGAGAGTAGGTTTACAAATAATTGAGCACGTAAAGTACATGTGGCATTTCCAACTTCTGCTAGGTTGTTTTGGGATCCGAAAGCTGCAATGTTCTGAATGGCAGGTTTGTGCTGCCAGCAAAGGCATGGAAGAATTGAGAAAAGCAGGGAACCTACTTTTGGCATGGCTGTGAGTGCTTGTGCTTTTGTGCATGTGCATATTGGCCGATTTGGCAGGTGTCCAAACTCCATTGTAGAGAGAGAGAGAGAGAGAGAGAGAGGAAGAGAGAGATTAACGTCTTAGGAGGCCTCATGGGCCTATGAGACAAAATCAATCAAAATGAATAGTCACTACATCTGACTACCAGAGAGTTGAGAAAGTGCAGAAGGCATCTCCTGGGGATGCATATAGCATCTCTTATTATTATATGCCAGCTATGATGGGGGGCAAGGTTTGGGTTGACTGAAAGTGTATGGAAGAATTGGCCAAAAAGCAGGGCAATAACACGTGCAACAGTTTCCAATGCCAGGGTCGTGTTTCTTTTGGGATTTGAAACCTGAAACGTTCTGTATGGCAAGTTTTTGTCGACTCTAAAGCATGGAAGACTTTAGCAAAAGCAGGGAACTAAATGTGCGGCAGTTTCCAAATTTGCCAGGAATGTTTCTTGTGGGTTCAAAACTTGAGATGTTCTGTATATTCCAAACTTGAGAGTAGGTTTACAAATAATTGAGCACGTAAAGTACATGTGGCATTTCCAACTTCTGCTAGGTTGTTTTGGGATCCGAAAGCTGCAATGTTCTGAATGGCAGGTTTGTGCTGCCAGCAAAGGCATGGAAGAATTGAGAAAAGCAGGGAACCTACTTTTGGCATGGCTGTGAGTGCTTGTGCTTTTGTGCATGTGCATATTGGCCGATTTGGCAGGTGTCCAGACTCCATTGTAGAGAGAGAGAGAGAGAGAGAGAGAGAGAGAGAGGAAGAGAGAGATTAACGTCTTAGGAGGCCTCATGGGCCTATGAGACAAAATCAATCAAAATGAATAGTCACTACATCTGACTACCAGAGAGTTGAGAAAGTGCAGAAGGCATCTCCTGGGGATGCATATAGCATCTCTTATTATTATATGCCAGCTATGATGGGGGGCAAGGTTTGGGTTGACTGAAAGTGTATGGAAGAATTGGCCAAAAAGCAGGGCAATAACACGTGCAACAGTTTCCAATGCCAGGGTCGTGTTTCTTTTGGGATTTGAAACCTGAAACGTTCTGTATGGCAAGTTTTTGTCGACTCTAAAGCATGGAAGACTTTAGCAAAAGCAGGGAACTAAATGTGCGGCAGTTTCCAAATTTGCCAGGAATGTTTCTTGTGGGTTCAAAACTTGAGATGTTCTGTATATTCCAAACTTCTGCAACAGATGTTTCTGCACTCAATGTTAGTTTTGAAGATACTAAATCGAATTGTATAACGTGTGTGGTTAGTCAACTGGCAGTGTGTTGAAGCTGGTTAACATAGAAATTTTCCCTCCAACTTTTGCAACTTGTGCTAATGGGTTTGCAATATGTAGATAGATGTGTTGCCTTGTTATGTTTCCCTATGTTGGGTTGTCTGTAAGAATGAGAGTGAAAAAGCCTGCACAAAAGAGTGTGGCGATCTGTGAGGACAGCAAGAGAATAGATGGTCCCGTGGGGCAGCAATCTGCTTAGACACGGATGGTGGAAGACAAAAAGGAACAGAAACCTCACTGTACCATTCGGGTTTAACACCAAACTTTCTATATGTTTGAAATTTCTGCCAAAATGTTTATGGAAACTACATTACTAAAAAGCTACTGGATCTACTTGTCTAAGCAGCAGGTAGTCATGTAGATGTCCCTTTCTTTGGTTGATGAGTACAAGAGAGTTAAAAGTGTCTATATGGGCTTGGGAAGATAAGCAAGGTGCATAGAGATGGAAGAAGGAAATGTAAACAGAACAGCAGGAACTACATGTGGCCATTTCTTGTTTCTACCTAGAATTTGCCTTTTGTTGAGATTGAAACTTCAAATTTTCTGTATGCTTCAAAGCTCTGCTAAAAACCTTTCTGGAAACTATGGAACTGAAAGGCAACTGATTGTATCTGGTGGGGTAGACTGCGCTAAAGAAGATGCAAATTCAAAAAGATCTGTTGCCTGACAATATTTGCTTTCTTTGTTGTTAGACTTTCATGTAATGATTTGAATGAACGCTACTACAGATCCTGAAGGAAGAAGTGCATGACTTGCTGGATCCCAATCTGCCTGTTTTGATCAAGTTAGAAATGCCCAATGGCTTTGGGTCAAAATCTGGAGCACCAGGGAAACCACCTATTCAAATACGTGAGAATGCAAATGGAGGTATTACACTTGCAGGAGTGACAGAGACAGATGTCAGCAGCCTTGAAGAAATGGCAGCATGCTTAGAACAGGGTTCTCTTTGCCGTGCAACGGCAAGCACTAACATGAATTCTCGCTCCAGGTTGGTCATTTTTACCCATTTCCTCCAAGTATTTGGAACAAAGTGATTTATTGTTGCATTCAAAAAATTGAGTGCTTAGCTGGTTGCTTTCTCCTTCTCACGAATTTGTGCCTTCTTCCAGCCGATCACATGCCATTTTTACCATCACACTAGAGCAGAAGCGTAGATTGGATCTTCCTCCAAATGCCCATAGCAGCTTTTTAGATGACACTAGCGATGACTTTCTTTGTGCAAAATTGCATCTGGTCGATTTGGCTGGATCTGAGAGAGCGAAAAGAACAGGAGCTGACGGAATTCGTTTTAAAGAAGGTAGGAAATTATATTTTCTGCATTGATATAGTGATACTAATGTACTGCTGCATTGATATAGTGATAATAATGTATAAACAACTATGAAAGCCTTTTGTTTTGTGCCAGATGTGCACATCTTTAAGGGCCTGTGTGCCGTTTGTCAATGTGAAAAGGGCCTTAGGGCACATGATATATTGCCATCTTAAATCTTTTAAAGGACATGGCCTATGTGCTTTTTAACACAGGTGTGCACATCAATAAGGGCCTCCTTGCCCTTGGCAATGTGATAAGTGCCTTAGGGGATGACAAGAAACGCAAAGAGGGTGGGCATGTGCCATATCGTGACAGCAAGCTTACACGACTCCTACAAGTAAATATTGCAATAAAAGAAACGCTTACTTCTCAGTATTTTTAAGTTTTGGAAGGCCCTGTTAACACTAAAGGAAAGAGTTCACAAGTGTTTTTGCACTCAGTCCTATTCTGCATTCGGCTTGTACGCAGGATTCTTTGGGAGGGAACAGTCGGACCGTTATGATTGGTATGATTTCATCAGCCCATCTTGATAAGATCTGCTTTCAACTGTATCAACATCACATCATTCGTGCTAAATTCTTATTCTTTTTCACATTGGTTGGAGAGGATGACATTTTTCCATCCTAAAAACTCCTCACATTTTGTGATCCAATTTATTTTTTGCGAACAATTTCCTCGATAAAATTTGAAAGATTAAGAAAATCAGCTGGGAGCTGTATGCACATTATTTGAAACTCTGTAGTGATAAGAGTACAATAACAAAATATCTGTGTTGCCGATCTTTTGGATCTCAGTGCATGCCCAATAACCAGCGAGTGAACTGTGATGACTGTAGCTTGTATCAGCCCGGCAGATTCAAATGCGGAAGAGACATTAAATACATTGAAGTATGCAAATAGAGCGCGCAATATTCAGAACAAGCCAGTTGTAAGTCTTTGCAAATTTGTCATGTTGGTATTCCCGGTCTTTGTTACTAAAGTTGTTCATAGCTCCTGCCATGGAGAAGAAAGCCTAATCAGACTTTTGTACAGGTGAATCGTGACCCTATGGTAGCAGAGATGCAGAGAATGCGGCAACAGGTTGAGCTCTTGCAAGCTGAACTTCTTTGTATGCGGGCAGGTGGCTCATCTGATGAGATACAGGTACTTATTTTGCTATCTCACACTTGCTCTACTAAGCTGTGCCTTTGTGTAATCAGCCAGAGAAGGGGGGGAGTTCCCCATAAACAGCATTCAATAAAGTCCCCGACTTTCCCCTCATTAGAGCAAGTTATAACCACTGAGGTTTATGGTTCACAGATGCTTACAGCTTGTAATCACTAAACTACTGTGACCTGCTCAGATATTGAAGCAAAGAACTGCATGGCTTGAAGCAAGTCTCATAGAGCTGCAACGGGAACTTCAAATATCACGTGACACGTTGCAAGAGCGTGCACAACGTATACTTGAAGCTCAAGTAAGATAAGCATCAAGTATTAACTTCCGTGGATTGCAGCTCCATGCTGAGTTCCAAAGTAGAAAATTTATACCTGATGAGAGATCTTAAGAGATTTATATGCCTACTGTCTGGGTAGGTTGAAAGAGATAAGTTGCAGCTCAAACTGGATATGCTACGAAGTGGCAAAGGATGGGAAGAAATTGATGAAAATAATCAGCCCTCGGTTTGTTGTTTCCAATTTTAGGTTGTTGATGGTTTTATTGACATAAATTGAATGATGAATCACCCAAATAATGGTCCTCTACTAAGTTTTCAGATCTGCCATATTGTCTTCCATTTTGTAGGAAGCAAGTGTACTAGAATCTTATGCAATACGAATAAAAGAGCTCGAAAATGAACTACAACAGCTGCGCGATGGTGGTTTGCAAGCATTGGTTTTTTCACAAAAACAGACTGCCCTTCCAAGGAAGGATGGCTCCATCGTGGACCCAGAGATATCCAATCTTGACCGACCAGATGAAGTTGGAGGTAGGGACATTATTAAACCTACTGCTCAACACTTTCACAAATGACTGCCCTTTCTACCCTTAATATTGATGGTGTTTTAAGCATTTAAAAACATGCATATATGTCCATAGTTGATGAGGCAGGTGACATGGAAGAAGAAACTGTGGCAAAAGAGTTGGAGTACGTACGCCTACAAGATTTCATGGATAAAGAGCTTCAAGAGTTAAACAAGAGGCTTGAACAAAAAGAGGTGCCAATCCTTTCTTTGGGTGACCAAAGATATGGAGTTCTTATGCTTATTAAGCTCTAGATTGGCATTGTGACAAACATTTACAAGATTAAGCTTTGAAACATGTATAATAACTATGTTGAAATCTGAATTATCCACTTGGTGCAGGCTGAAATGAAGACGTATGTAAAATGTGATAGTGTAGTTCTTAAGCAGCATTTTGAAAAGAAGATAGTTGAATTGGAAGAAGAAAAGAAAGTCTTACAGGTATGTAGCCTTTTTACGGTGCTTGCTCATGCACTTGCATGAGTAGTGAGTATTGCTAGTGTTGAAGCTAGGGCTTACTTTCCTTCTTTCTGTTCTTCTTATGCAGAGGGAGAGGGATGCCTTGCTCACAGAACTTACAAGCCTAGCGAATGCGTCTGATGATCAAAGCCAGAAAACACAAGAAACATATATAACAAAAGTGAAGGGTTTGGAAGCCCAGGTTAGCAATAATGACATCCGTGAATAAATGGTAGTGATATTTATGTGGCCTGTACCTGTGGTAGCTCTCGTATCTTTAAATTTTATTTTTTGGATTGCATGATTAAAAGTTGGTTTGTTCTTATGTTCCAGATAGCAGAGCTGAAGAAGAAACAAGAGAATCAGGCTCAGCTTCTTAAACAGAAGCAGCGAAGTGATGAAGCAGCAAAGCGACTGCAAGATGAGATTCAGCGTATCAAGACCCATAAGGTATAGGATATGCCTTAATTTCAGGCAATTAATACCTTTCCAATTAGAATATGCATAGTTTTTCTTCTGTCATTGCAAAAGTCAGATTTGATCACATGCAGGTACAACTGCAACACAAAATGAAACAAGAGTCGGAACATTTTCGCTTATGGAAAGCTTCCAGGGAAAAGGAAGTCCTTCAGGTAATGATAGTTCAAAATACGAGCTGCTATGGTATTTCAAATTTCCTTGTTGGCAATGGCAGCAGCAGGGCTTTTAATGAAGGGGTTATATTGTTATATTACAGTTGAAAAAGGAGGGTCGAAGGAATGAATATGAGATGCACAAGCTTCAGGCTCTCAACCACCGTCAGAAAATGGTATCTGATTATGTCACACTTGATACATATTCAAAGGCGAAGCTGCTTTCCTCCTGGCAAATTTTGATGGAGGAAATTGTAATAACAGGTACTGCAGCGCAAGACAGAGGAAGCTGCCATGGCTACACGTCGCTTGAAGGAGCTTCTAGAGGCCAGAAAGCCTTCACCAAGAGAAAGTTCAATATCCGGTAAGAGTATTTCCCGGCCATCTGACCTTAATATCTCTGTTTTTTTGTCAAACTATGTTTGGCACGGGGGTTTTCTTAGAAAACATAGATTATTTACAAATAAATTTATTATGGCAAAACCTCATCTCAGACAGCTGGTGGTAGTACCTCCATGTCGTTGATTTCAAGAGGAAGGTTTTAAAAGGCAGATAGAAATTATTGCCCTTTCTACTGTGAGCAAATGAGTTTCCTTGGGAAAAACATTACCCGGTTAACTCCCCCTGACAAAAATCCGTAATTGTATGGATAAGTCATTCTGCATATATGTACCTCATCTCAGACAGCTGGTTGTAGTACCTCCATGTCGTTGATTTCAAGAGGAAGGTTTTAAAAGGCAGATAGAAATTATTGTTGTAGTACCTCCATGTCGTTGATTTCAAGAGGAAGGTTTTAAAAGGCAGATAGAAATTATTGCCCTTTCTGCTGTGAGCAAATGAGTTTCCTTGGGAAAAACATTACCTGGTTAACTCCCCCGACAAAAATCCGTAATTGTATGTATAAGTCATTCTGTATATATGTACATAGATGCCAGGAACATGCCTAAATTCGTCCTCTAAAAACTGGAAAAAGACTGCAGCTCAACAGTCACCCATATCGTTGAAAACCATGATCTCCATGACAGATACCAGGGACTAGCTACTATGGCTTCCCAACTGACATCATCCATGCTCAACAGTGGGTGTAGATTAGCAGATACATAAGTCCAAATGCATGCTGATGCTGAAACAACTGTGCTATATATATTCATCTAATACGGGGCCAAATTTTCTTTGGCCCCAACTTAAAATATTAAATATTTCAAAAATCAGCAGATCTTTGCAGATTTTTCTGATTCGAACAGACACGTGCTTGTGCCGCGTTGATTAACTTCGATTGACACTCCAAGAACACATGGTTAATATAGCAGGAAGTTCCTGACGATACAAAGTAGGAGTATTGGACATTCAAACTTGCAAAGTTGTATAGTGAAAGCTACACGTTTCTTAAAAAGATTTTGGAATTACAATTGTCAGTCAGATCAGCACTGAAAATATCTTAACTTGTTGTTCTGAATCTGTCTTGGCATGTTTTGCTTACATGGGTTCCTAACGCCAATGGTTCAGCAGGTGGACAGGTAAAGCTCAAATAGGGACATTTTTTCCAGTTCATTACTTTGAAAATGGAGTCAACCTCTGAAAATTGCTTGTTCTTTCAATCATACAGGCAAATGAAAAGGGCTTGCAACAATGGCTTGATCATGAACTAGAAGTTGCTGTGCATATTCATGAAGTTCGCAGTAATTACGAAAAGCAGACTGACTCGTAAGTCTTTGTGATTCCTTTTAAACTTCTCTAAGCCTTTTGTTACTGAATTTTTACGGTCTTGTTAACAAATTGAATTTGTTGCTTAAAAAAACTTGGACAGGAGAGCTGCTTTGGCCAAGGAACTTGCTAAACTCAAGCATGAACAAGACGTACAAACTAAATCGGCAGATGATATCAAGTTGAGGTAAATGCCTCTACATTCTCGATGAAAGATATTTGGGCTTCACCAACTTGTGCAGCTGATTAGATGGAATATTTTTGGGCAGCTCCGGAACTATACCAGCATCATCAATGTCTCCGAATGCAAGACAGGCAAAAATTGCTTTGCTTGAAAGCATGCTGAACGCTTCCTCTAGTGCGCTCGTGGCGATGGCCTCCCAACTGTCAGAGGCAGAAGAGCGAGAGAGAGCTTTTAGTGGCCGTGCTCGCTGGCAACACATGCGAAGCATGGGGGATGCAAAAAATTTACTGCAATATGTTTTTGGTCTGGCAGCAGATGCAAGGTTCTATCTTCATGCTTAAACAGTTTGGGCACTTGTAGTTTGGAAATTAGATTGTTAGACTTATTGATGGCCAAGCAAAGGGGATGTAATGTGTGTTGAATGGTGTTCTAAGGCTCTTCTTGCATAGCAAGTTCATTTTGTGTGCTTCCAATTTCAAAGGTACTTTGCTTCTGTTGAGCTTACAGTAGGAGTTCAATCTTCACCTTACTGTTTGATGTTTGTCAGGTGCCAATGCTCGGGTAAAGAGTTGGTAAACAAAGAAATGAAGGAAAAGATTTCCGAGCTTACAGAGTTGCTAAGACAGAGTGAGGCTCATAGAACAGAAAGAGAAAGACAGCAATTTGCAAAGGATCAGTACGTTGCAAAACTGCTTACCTCTGCTGCAAAGGTCTGTGAACTGAAACAGAGCAAATGCTTGTTCCATAGTCTCGCTTCTCATTTTCTATAAGCATTGACTCTTGGAGTGATGCGCTTTATACATACGTTCCAGATTGGTACAAATGCCGCAATGAAAAGCTGCATCGATGAGATTTCTAAACATTTCCTGGAGTTGGGAGACCTTGGACCCCGACAACTACAGTACTCTGATAACTGGTCCGGTGTATCTACAAGTGGCAACTATGGCCTTCCCTATGATCTTCGAAAGGCATCGCCTAGAGACTTTCAACATCACCATTTCTGCTGTCCTTGCATAAGTTTTGGTTGAGCTTCACACGAAGTGCACATGCCAAGGCGACGCAATTCCCTCCTGGAAAACTAATTTATATTTTGCATTCCCTACATGCAGGTTCCACGAGGCCCACATAGCAATACTAGCACAGACCCTGATGGAAGTGATTTCTCTGAAGCAGAGTCTGACATGGACATTGATGAGGATCTTGAGGATGATGAATCGGATGAGGATTGGAGTGAAGGGGGGGATAGGCGAGCAGTTAAGCCCAGGGTGCCAATGGAAAAAAGTAGGATCCGCAAAATAAAAGGCGCCAGGTTCCTTAGTGGGCTGCAAGGAACTTTGGACCCTGTTCAAAGAGAAACCACTGAAAACAATGAAAGTGAGCCAAAATCAGATTTACCGTTGTGCTGCTCTTGCAGCCGGGCTTCGGGCTGTAAGACAAGTAAATGTGAATGTAAGGCTGCTGGTAGTCTTTGCGGCTCAAATTGTGGGTGTACAATTAAAAAGTGCGCAAATAGAGAAGCTGGAGTCGTGGACGTTGAGGTTTCCGAGGTGGCAGAAGCGCTGGAGACTCTTAGGTTGGATAAAGCACAAAGAAAGACGGAGGTCCAGTCTTCTGACATTACTTCGGAAGAAGTTAAGAATGCGGAACAAGTTTTGGTCATACATGGCGCATCGTTACTTGGAAATGTATGGAATGATGAGCTGCAGATGGTGAGTGCAGCTGCCCCCCGTAAGGGAGATGGAAACCGTGATCACGATAAAGCGGCCCGTACACCATTGTCAGACATCGGAAACAAGGTCTTTCTTTTACCCTACTGTTTTGATGTAGATGTTTTGATTCGTTATCAGCTGCTTTGTCAGGTAACAAGAAAGTACTCGTTCCGGATATGCTTCTAGTAGATGTACGATCCGAGGCTTTGGGTCTAACTTCTGCGCTGCTTTTCAGGTTTCAGAGGCCGAAGAGCAGCCAAAGATGAAGCAACGCAAACGATGGGAAAGGGCTCTAGTGCAACTAGTTCCAGTGACAGCACCACATTCCAGCTCCGATGCCGTTGGTAACCGCCATATTCCTGATCCAGTTGGAGGTCGCCAACTTGACGCAGGCGTTGCAATGGAAGCAGTATCTTTGCCTTCGGAGGCAGCGCATATGTCTGCCGCGTCTAGTGCGTCGGCAAGCAGCAACACGGCAAGGTTTTCCAACGCTGCTGAGACAGCCAACTCCCAAAGGGATGTGACCGTGCCTGGCAAACTGGTCCGAAATGCTAAGAAGAAATCAACACCTCCGTCCAGTCCATTACGAGCTCGAAATGTCCATGCCGCTGGAAGTGCGGAGGAGGATGGTTTGAACAAAAGGCTTCCCAGTATTGGAAGCTCTGCCGCCTGTCCCAGGGGACCAGCGGGAGCTGTCCAGGAAAAGGAAAACGTGTAGATAGATAGATGCGGAGTCCATCAGAATGACCTCAAGGTTATCTTTGGGCGTATCAGCACCTACAGCCCTGTACAATGTTCCAACACACACAATTTCGGGCTCAACAACTGTTGAACTCTGTATCCTCACCAATAAATCTTATTCTTTACATTTTGACGTCTAACACGCCACAAGTTTGCCCGCTCCTCTAATTGCAACATATGACCTATCGTTCTTGGCTTCTTCTCTATATTCCATTGTGTGTAGGGTAATGAGGCTTAGGAGTGCGACACACTTAAATTTACCTATAGGCGAATCATCATTGTTTTCGCTAAACCATCATAAACTCCTTGTTCTCGCCCTATGTAATCCTTAAAGTGATCTCACCACCTTGGATAGCTCTTTTCTTTTTCTTCTTAGGTGCTTAAGCTCTTTTATAAGTCTTAGGTGTAGGATAGCTTGGAGCATTCCATTGGTAGTTATAGTCTATCTTGCAACATGCCAACTCATCTTAGGGATTGAAATGTGCGACACACTTAAATTTACCTATAGGCGAATCATCATTGTTTTCGCTAAACCATCATAAACTCCTTGTTCTCGCCCTATGTAATCCTTAAAGTGATCTCACCACCTTGGATAGCTCCCTCTTTTCTTTTTCTTCTTAGGTGCTTAAGCTCTTTTAGAAGTCTTAGGTGTAGGATAGCTTGGAGCATTCCATTGGTAGTTATAGTCTATCTTGCAACATGCCAACTCATCTTAGGGATTGAAATGTATATATAAGATACTTTATTTATTGAGTTCCCCAAACAAATTGTTTTGTTGTAGCAAACAATATTTTCGATGTCGTGGAATCCTACATGAAACAAAACTACACTTTGAAAGCCCTATGCGACATAGAAATCGAACTAGAATAGGCTAGACTAGAGTAATTTGTGTGAATGACTAAAGCAACGATGGCATGCACAACGTATTAGTAAGAAATCCTAAGTCAGAAAGTTGTTACTTCGATATAGCACGTTGTGGACTACGCACTCCAATAGGCATCTAAGTTGAGTATCCAACGTTGTTGAAAGGGTTAATTGGAGCATCTAAGCTTCGAGCAGTTTGAGGATTTCAATGAACGGTTGCTGAATTGAGTTATTATACCATGATGGATGAATGCGAAATGTGTTGGAATCAGAACAACGAGATGGAAACCTTCAAGACCTCTAGCTACAAATTGCAAGCACACCTTGATGCTATTGATAGAGTTACCTACGTTAACACCCTCGTAATAAGGATTAAGGCAAGTATGCTATTTAGTCCAAGTGGGCCAATTAGGGAACAAAAGACACTTAAAGGGAGGGTTGTTAGTGGAAATAACAACAATCTTATGGTTCAAAAACCTTTGGTTAGGCTAAGTCACCCCTAGTAGAGTCAATGCAATCAGGACATAAGGGCCGATTAGAGCGAATAAGACACGATGGGGTGGTAAGGTAGGGAACAGGCAAGACCTAGCACTTAACTTAATCATGATGCCTCAAAGACCTTAGCCACAAGGAGCATCAAAATTCTAAAAATTGTGAGGTGGTAGCATATGATGGATGAATAGAGAACAATTCAAAGGGCTAATTGGAGCATCTAAGCTTGAGGGTTTCAATGAACTATTGTCAAGGTGACCTACTAAAACATGATGGATGAAATCCGAGATGTGGCAGAATGAGAACCACGGATGGAAACCTTCATAAGAGCTCTAGCTACAAATCACAAGCGCACCTTGACACTGAACGTTTTTTTCCAAACCACTTTGAGGTGTACGGCCTTTCTTTTTCTTTTGGATTCCTCTACACCCATCGATTACCTATGATTTGACTGCATCATACTGTTCCACTATTTTATTAATTCTTCCAACATTTTGTATTCTTCAAAGACTTGCCCATTATTCTTAGTGTACTTTGATTTATGTACTGATCTAGAAGCACATTTCATTTTGTACATGCGTACATATGTATATCAACATATGTATATACACGTGCATGCGAACAAACACGTGCCCGCACACACACACGCACACACACAAACCTCATATGTTGGAGGTGGTGGCCTTCACCCCTCACATGTGTGTAAAATGTGTGGTTTAACACTAGTTTTGTACCCTGGATATAAATATGTCCTCGAACACTTTTGTGTTTTGTTAACTTAGCACTTCCTAGAATTATTCAAAGGCATTAATAACGTATTTTTGGGGTTATGCTTATTTGACATAATAGCTTATGTACTGAAAAAACTTGGAATTAATATGGACTGAAACTCACACCTATTACTTTGAGTTTTACTAAAGTCTTAATGTTAATCTAACATCGAAATGTCAAGCTAGTTTCTCAGTTTTTAGATAAAGCAACCATACTTTTTTATTAGAATGAGTTGTTAAAGAGTTTATAAGTCACAGAGTCTAAGGATAACTACAACACATATGTTTAGATCTCTTTAGGGCTAGATAATCATATTTATTATGATCTATGGCTTGAGATGTAATTTTAGCAAATGTTGACATATAGTGAGGCAAAATTTGATCTTTGGCACATTCTTTGACATGTATAATAAGTCACAAACTCAAAAACACTGTGTATGTCGTCAATATCATATTATGGAGTAGCATGAGTTTTAAGGAGACCAAATATCATGTAGAAACCAAATTCAAACCTTATTTTGATTGTTCATTATGCTGTAATTTAGGCTAGTTTCAATATACAAGGGGTAACTAATATCATAGGAGCTTTAAAACATTTAAATTATACCTATAGAGTGCTTATAATGATGAATGAGTAATACCAATAAAAAAAAGTCATATCTAGAACACTTACATACAAAGGATAATTCAAAACTATAAAAGCTAGATTAAATGCCCAACTTGTTTTGTTAGTTGAGATTAAGAGCACTTAATCTCTTTAAGCTGTGGCCTCTATTGTGATGGGGTGACTTATACAATTTTTATATTGTTAAGATATGACAATTTGTGGCTATTATGTGTAGTAAATGAAGATGCGTCTTTATGAAATATGACTTACAATGCAAACCACCCTTGTTCATTGCTAAATCAAGCTTGCAAAAATGTCTTTTAATAACTCTTAGGTGTTTGATATACTTATAAATACTTTGCAAAAAATACTAGCTTATTGATATCTTTTTTTTTTCAAGCATGCCATATAAAGTTTCAAATTTGAGTAGTATTGTTTGGGTGAAAATCTATGTTACCACAATTTTGCAAGCATTTTGTTATCACTTGTAATGGTGATTTTTTTGCCAAAAAACATCGAAAGGAAAAGGACACTTTTATGTCCTATTATGCTACCAAACTAGTGTTAAGTGCTTTGTGACAAATGGACTTGGGGACAATAGTCCCATATGAATGATGAAAGAGATCCTAGAATATACAATTGTCTTGATGGAAGACCCTCATCAATATCCCAACTGGCTCTTTTACGGTGTGAGGAGGCATGTGTGGCTATGCGATGAGGATTGGGACCCCTGTGCTCCTTGGGTGTTCCATTTGGCATATTGACATGGTGTGAGAGCCATGAATTTTTTTTGGGCTTAACTATCAATGGATGTGATGATTTTAGGACTACCTAGCTAATGATGTAGTGGCAAAAGCTATGCAACTAGCTGATTGTGTGTGCTAACAATAATTGTGATAGCGGCTCCTAATGTTGAGAGACTAATTTTGACGCCTCCTTGTAGCAGTCCGATTCTCATCCTCTAGTCTATTGAATTCTTCCCAAGGATTACATATTTACCTAATCATGTAGCTTTTTGTGTGATTTGCATTTGTGAACATCATTTTCACAAAATCACATATGCAATGATGATTTTTTTAAATCAATATTTAAAAAAAAGAAACTAGGTATATAGTAGTAGTAAAATGACTCTTACCACCAGTAAATGGCAAAGATACTACTGGTAATGGGTGGAAAGCTGTTGAGAAAAATTGCACTACCACCGAGGTAACAGTAGTAGTACTGGCGAGAAAAGTTGGCATAAATTTAACCGATGGTAATATTGGAATTATTGATGGCACTAATCATTGTATTGCTAGTAGATGTACCTTTACCACTAGTAACATATCTGCTACTGACGGTGATACTAATCCTGCCACTTTTGTATACAGAGTTCAATTTTAACCACTTTCGATTTGAGAGGTAATTCTCCCCTCTTATCATTAGCTTCAAGGGCCTTGCCCTCAGCGTAGTCTTTGGTGTTGTGCTCACAAGGCACAACAGCTAGATGGGGACACTCCTAGGGTCAAGTCCATGTATACTCTCAAAGAGGGAGGTGGTTTTTGTCATCTTTTTTTTCCATGCATTGTATCTTGTACACCATATGTTGCACTAACACATGGATTTTGTATATGCAGATATTGTATCCAATTTTCAACTTTCACTTTTTTCCCCAAATTCCTAATATGTTATTTGCATTTTTCTAAAAGCCTTTTGATGCTTCTTTGAAATATTTTGATACATTCCCCGATCAATAATTCCAATATGACATGCACCGTTTGGAGAAAAATCAAGCAAGATATTGTTAGGGTGTAAGTCTATGTGTAACCTGTATAATCTTCATCTTGAAATAACGTAGCCTATCTATGCTTTCTATTTCTACTTTGATGTTAATGATTCTTGTGTTTAGTGCCAAGGGGAACTTTCCGTCTTGCAAAAAAAAAGAAGGTTTGGCACTAAACACAAGCAACATTAACATCAAAGTAAAATAATCAAGTGAACCAAGTGTTTCGATAGCAATTATTATAGAAAATAAATAGCTTGCAAGAGAGAGAGAGATGGAGGCCATAATAGAAAGCATAGATAGGCTACATAATTTCAAGATGAAGATTCTACATGACACACATAGACTTACCCTAACAATATCTTGCTTGATTTTTGTCCAAACGGTGCATGTCATATTGGAATTATTGATTGGGGAATGGATCATGATACTTCAAAGGAGCACCCAAAGGCTTTTAGAAAAATGAAAACAACATATTAGGAATTTGGGAAATTTCGAATACTTTGGGAATCCCCTTAATTTTAAGAATTTAGTTAATATTAAAATAAGCCATGAGATAGTGTATTTAGTAGAACTACAATTGTATTATGTCTGCCTCCATTTTCAGACATGGTGTGAGGGGCTAGGCCACATGGTAAAATATCATGATGGTAGTGTTTGTAAAACTAGCTATGAACACACATGGTACAATCTTGATAATACTCATATCGATGGTGTCTATAGACACCACAAACATTGGTAATAATCATATTAGTGGTGTTTATGAACAATGTTTGTAGGGCTTGCATAATCTCACTACATCACAAAGATGCCTTCCCATAGGACAATTGTAAATTTTCTTGGGCCTTTGCTACATGTCTTGGTGAAATCTTTATTTTGGGAGTTAGCACTCGTATGCATGCATGAAAATACAATACTATCTATCATCTCCCATCACTTAGGATCCTTTGTGTTGCACATTAAAAATTTATACCAACTCTCTAAATACACTTCTTCATCTATAGAATTTTGGCAAAATGCAAATAGGTGCCTAATATTGTACAAGTATCTTCTTGTAGTTTTTTTAATGTCCTATCACTTTGTGCAACTCCAAGACATATTGGATAGATTGCTTCTAGTGGTTGAACAAGCACAAAATAACCCTTCTTCACATCCATCTTTGGCTTAAACAGAACTTTGGGTCTGTCGAATGAAGGCCCACAATAGTGATCATCCAATTCTTCCAACTCTTCAAAGTCATCCATGTCATCTATGGTAATAGATAAGCATGCGCCATGTGTCCTTGGTATTAAATATTACGTCTTCCTATGTATTTGTAGTTTCTAGAGTATCCACCATATTTTCCAATAATCAATCATAAGTTCAATGTACTTTGTGAACATAGAGATTTTCATGTCGAATACATATGAATACATGGCCATCTTCCCTCCCCTTGTATCCAAATCTCTCTCTCTCTCTCTCTCTCTCTCTCTCATATGGGATGAAAACAATATATATAACATCAGTTAGAATGGCCCACAAGCATGGGTCTAGTTCAGATGAAAGTGAACAAGAGTTAAGATCCTCAAGCAAACACATAAACAAGAGTTCATGGGTAAAAATATTTAGATATCTGAGGAGCTCATTTTGGTCCATCTCAAACAAAGAAACTATGAACTCACCAAAGTAAAGGAAGCACACAAAGCAGGCAAGTGGGCAATCTATCAAGATGGGCAAGCCTTGATTAGGGACTTCAAATCCAAACCCAAAAACTCTCAATCTTAGATAGATGTTATAAAGTCCACATTATGATAGTGTTAGAATGTAGCTATGCCTTATAATAACTCAAGAGGAGGTAGGTATGTGCACTGCCTAGATTCTTTGGTTATCTAATTGTAGTAAGTCAATTTTGGACATTGTAATTTGTCTTATAGGCTTCTACAAGTTTTAATAGATCTCTCTCTCTCTCTCTCTCTCTCTCTCTCTCTCTCTCTCCCCCTCCCTCATGGCATGTATTGTTGTGATTTCTTACCTATAGCTTCGTTCTTAGACTTCTTCTCTCCGATTTCACCCATTATTGTCTTTCAAAGATTAAAATGTTTAAGCTTCTAATTGATTGTTTTTGGTACTTGGTTGCGATTGATTGCAGAGAATTAGGATTGTGCAAGAGAATTTTTTGGCACTTGGTCGCGAGACTGATAGGAAATTTTGCATTGAATTATCTATCGAGGAACAAGGTTGCTCTCTCTTTCCTTTATATTTTTATTCTTCCAGTTTACAAATTCTTCAAAAGGTTACCTTCTCAGAGTTTACAAGTTCTTCGGTTTTGGGTTGCATTGTATTTGATAGGCTAGGAAGAAGTTGGTGATTACAACACCAGAGACGACATAAAAACCTTGGTATCTCTTAACTTTACTCTTGGTTTTTTATCTTGGTGTCTTAACTTACTCTTAGTCTTTATCTTTTATTTTGGTTATATACATGTTAAATTCAATGCTGATCATAGGTTTGTAGTTCGAGTGTTAGATTGCATTATTGATATTCTTTTATTATGTTTTAGGTGTTCAACTTCCAACAGTTTTATAACCTCTTTAAGTTTAGAATGGCCCATTATCGAACTTGTTAAAAATGTTTTGTTGATCAAAATGGCGAGGGAGAAAAAATAATTGAGATCCGTTACCTCGCCAACCTAAGGCTTCTATTTATTCTACGGAAATCGCCAACAAAATCACAATTGAAGGTCTCTGGCAAACATTGAGTATAGCAAACGGATGATGGCTGCTAATGCAACCTGACAGGAGAAGGAAAGAAAGGCCTGGCAATGAATGCCTGACATCTTGGAAAGGAAGAGAAAGATTTTAGAACTACAGATGGGAAAAAATCCAAACAAGAAATATTGATTCAACATGTGTAATGCATAAAGAGCCTGTCTTGTTGGATCATCCAAAGTACCTTTCATGGCATAGACCAAATTGTAAGTGACCTCCTTGAACGTTTGTATAACATAACTTGAGATGTTCTTAAAGCGATCTTACACTTCATCTTTTTTATTCAGATGTTTACCCTTCATCTTATGAGCAATAGCAACGAATAGAATGCATTTTAGGGTTCATGGATGTGATGCATGGATGTATAGGAGAATTGCAATATGCAAGCAGATCTGCAATTCATCTTGCCCAATCAGGTATCTTCTTATATAATCATTATTACAAATTATTGGATAAGGCCAACACACATGGTATGTTGGAAAAATTAGACCTCCCAGCATGGAATAGCATTGATTGGCCAATTCTTGAAGGCAATGTGATAGAGAGCTACGGAGCCAAACTATTTATGAAAATACAATCATCTCCGAGCTCATAATACCATACACACCACAGCTCAATGGGGTAGCTGAGTGCGTTTTCAGGGATCGTGCTTAACATGGATCACTGCAATTTGGTTGCCACTCCTATGGAGCCCACTGCCATCTCTACTCTCAATGCTGTCTCTTTACCCAGTGATCCTTCCACTTTTCCTTACCAAAGTCTTATTGGTAATCTTCTCTATACCATGGTTTGCTATCGCCCCCGATATTGCTTTTTTAGTGATTACCTTGTCTTAGCATAGCTCTCATCCTCATTCCACTCATTGATAGCTCCTCAAGTGCGTACTCAGGTATCTTCAAGGTACTCCCACCCACAGTCTCACCTTCCAACAAGGGGAGTCCACTATTTTTCTAATGACTACATTTTGTGATGCCAACTAGGGATCCGATCAGCTCATTGGTAGATCCATTTTAGGATGTTGTTTTCACATCAATGGCACAGTGGTCAGTTCATTTAGCAAGCCACAAAAGGCAGTGGCCCTCTCATCCACTGAAGCTGAGTACCTTGCTGCCTCCATTGCTTCACGCGAGATCGTTTGGCTCTATCGGCTACTTCACGATCTTCATGTTCTCTCTCCAGAGTTGTCCATTGTTTTATGGTGTGACAATCAAAGTGCTATTGCCATCACAAAGAATCATGTTCTCCACTTATAAACTAAGCATTTTGCCCTTTACTATCCCTACATTCGTGAGCTGATTTCTGACGGTCTTCTCACTGTTTAACACCTTCCAACTGAAGACATGCTTGCATACCTCCTCACAAAACCCCTTCCTTATCCACAGTTTCAACAACTTCGAGCTCTTCTTGGTGTGCATCCCCTTCCTATGCAAGGTGTCACATAAACGAAGGGAATTCATCGACGTGTTTGAGGGGGGATTTGATGCATCAACCACATCCATGCATGAGCTTGCATGGCACATGGCCACATGTACACACATGTGTAGCTTAGTATATTTAGCATGCATGTGCTTTGCCATGGACCATCAGAAATACTACCAGCCCAATCAGCATTAGTGTATCCATGCAACTGTATCTGTTAATAATATTGCAAAACCACTTAAAAGGGTTCTTCTTTTTCCTTTTTGAGATAAAGGATATGGCTTGGAAGGCCTTCACCATGCTCTTTGGACCATAAGGTATCAACCTCTCTACTTAGAGTTTTGGTCTCAGAACTTCAATCTTGACAAGCCTAGATCCACCTTTGTACTCGTTTGGGTAGAACTCCCTGACCTTCCTTTCTCTTTGGTGAATCAAGCCTCTAACCTTTGTAGAAGCTTAGGACAAGTAATAGATGTAGAGAAGGAACAATTTATCAATCCTAGAAGTCACCTCTAGGTATGTGTTAGGTTAGATGTTACTGAGGAGCTCCCAGAGACATTGGTGATACTCAACAGAAATGGGAATGTCTATTTGGAGTAGCAGCCTCTAGTTTACAAGAACCTCCCTAATTCCTCCTTTCTGTGTGGATTGTCATCTCACACAGTTAAAAGTTTGCCTATAATGAGGAACAAACCCAAACAAATTTAGGAACCAACTCAACAACAGGCCAATCCCCCTCCCAAGCCCAAGTGGACTATCAAAGCTAGACCAAAGAATCAGACTTTAGAGAAAAATACAAAAATAGGGGCAGATTAGGGTACACTCAAGGAGACAGATGAATAGAGGAAGCCTGATATTCAACAAGAGAAGGAGAGAGTTACTTTTCCATTGGCCACTAACAATGCTTTTGAGGCACTCATTGACTAGGAGGCACTCATTGACCAGGGCCCAAATGGAAGAGACTGAAATCAAACTTGGCTGGTCTAGAGAGTTTGAGGAGGATATTAATCAAGTAGATGCCAGTATGAGTGAATCAGATGTGGGAGAATCAGAGGAAGAACTCCCTCTGGCACAGAGATAGGATTAGACTGCTAAGGCCCTTGTCAAACCTCAAGCCACTACCCTGAACAAGAGAAGAATCTCTCAAGTCAAAGGCTAGAGTGCCCCACCTAAAAGTCTAGCCCCAAAGGCTAAAAAGGGAAAGAGTAAGAATGGTAAATAAACCATTCACTTTTCTCACACTCAATGTATGTGGGTTAATTGACCCTTGGAGGAGTCATGAACTAGCCAAGTGGCTAAGGGATAGCTCTTTGTCCCCAACTTTTCTTGTTTTACAAGAGGTTAAAGTAATTAATGACACTCTGGAAAATAGACTAAGAAATAATGACAATAGAAGAATATGGTATTTTACAAATCATGAGGAAGGTAGAGGAGGCACTACAATTGGGATACTTTCACACTTCAAGGATTGTGTCATCAAGTGTATGGAGGACTTCAATCATAGATGGCTGGCTCTAGAATGCAAAATGAAAAGGTTTTCTTTCATAGCTGTGTCAGTATATGTCCAAACAGGATCCATGCATTGTTGAATTTGGGGAGTGACTGTGTCATTATGGGGATTTCAATACGGTGGAGAATTTTAAAGACAAATGGATGCAGAAGGGATCAGTAATTAGAGGGCCATAATAACAAATTTGGGAACAATTTCAAGAAAAACTTGCAAGTTGTTGACATTGGAACACCTAGTATTTACACTTGGAGCAACAGGTAGGTAGGCAATCTGAGGAGGGAAGCCAGATTGGACAGAGTGTATATTGCTCAATCTCTAATTGATCAGGCTCTAGAAGTCAAGCAATCAACCTTTTCCTCTCTCACCTTGTCACATCACAAGCATGTGTCAGCTTGTATTGATTTGGGGAGTGGGAAGAAAGGAAATTCATGGTTTAAAGTTGACCCTTTCTTGTTCAAGCTGCAGATAGTCCAAAAATAGATTATAGAGAAATGGAAATTTTCTTTTTCAACAGTAGATACATTTTCATAGGGTTGGCAAGATGCTATAGAAGGTGTCCAAACAATTCTAAAGGAAGCTAGAAAAAATAGAGCTGCTATTAGAGGAAGGAGAATGGACAAAATTAAGAAGGAGATTATAATACTGGAACAAAGAGCAAGGATGAATGATTTCAATGCTTAGCAACAATTACTAGATAAAAGAAAAGAAATCAGGATATAGGAGTATATCAAGATACAAAATGCCAAGATTTATTTCAAGGATTGGTGGGCAAGCAAGATAGACAGACCAACCAAGGAGAATTTCATGAGGATTAGAAAAAAGAGAAACCAAGAGGAAATTCCTTTGTTGCAGAAGGAAGATGGTGAAGTGGCTAAAACAGAAGTAGAAAACGTGGACATCATTATCAGCCACTTGAAAAAACATTTGAGTATAGTGGACATAGCAGATAACAAGGTCCTGGAGGCTAGAGACAGGTGTCAATCAGTCATACAAATCAAAGTGTCTAACTTAGACAAAAATCACCTAGAAAATGATCTCTCTACAGGAACTTAAAGAGGCTGCCTTTTCAATCGCTAATGGCAAAACACATGGAGAAGATGGACTTCCTCTAGAATTTTGCAAGTTTTTAGGGACACTATTGGCTGTTTGGAGGGAGAGTGCTAATCATGGCTTTCTTCCAAATCACTTAAATGGAGGGGTAATAAAGCTTATCCCAAAAGAAGGGGACAGGTCAGTCCTAAAAAATTGGAGACCCCTCACCATGTTAACTTGCTCATACAAGATTTATGCCAAAGGCATTGCTTTGAGATTGATGTAAAATGCACAAGTAGATTTTGGAGGAACAAAAGGGATTCATAAAGAACAGACATCTTCTGGAGGCAATTATCAACCTGTGGGAAGGTTGCACACATGCTAAAGAAAGCAAGCAAGAGATCTGTTTAATAAAAATAGGCTTTGATAAGACATATGACCAACTTAATTGGGATTTTTTGCTATAGTCTGGACCTTAATAGTTTGGGACTGGAACTAATTTCACATCTTATGTAGCTCTGCTGCTCTCCAATGCCTCTGCAAAGGTGTGTGTTAATGGAGAAATGTCCCAGAGCTTCATGCTAAAAAGATCCATAAGACAAGGATGCCCATTGGCACTCTCTTATTTTCTATAGCTATAGATGCTTTAGGATGGCTGATAAAAGATCAGGTGGCAATGGGGAAAATCAATGGTATAGAGATCTCTTCAGGAAAGTAGCTAGTAAACCATCAATTTGTAGATGATACTACTCTGAACATCAAAAACACAAATCTAGATATATAAAGAGCTATGGATTGTATGGATATCTTTTGTACTGCATCTGGATCCAAAATAAATCACTTAAAAACTAGTAATGCTTTGTTATCTAGGGACCCCCAAAATCTTCTGGAATAGAAGGGCTATAAGAGAATTCCTCATGGACAGATTTTCAGACTATTGGGTATCCCTATGGGTTTCAAAGTTAAGATGAAAGACAAATGGGATTGGTTTCTAGAAAGGTTCCAAAAAAAAAAGATAGACTTAGGGGTTTGCACGCAAACTTAGCAGGAAGAAGGGTAGTACTAAATCTCTATATATACCCCAAAGCTATCTTCTAGGTGTCCTTCTAGAATAGGCTTAGAAAAGTTTATAAGAATCCGCAGCTCCTTCTTTTGGGGGGGGGAGCAACACTAGAAGAAGAATAGTCAAGGTCAAGTGGGCTTTCTGCACTAGACCCAGAAAGGAAGGAGGCTTGGGTGTTATAAATATACAGTTAGTAGCTTATAAATTAGCAGCCACTTGGATAATAAATGCCATCACTGCTCCTGAAAGTAATTGGCACCACCTATGTCGAGGATCTAGTAGGCCTCACAGGTTCCCACCTTGGGTTGGATTTTAACTTGGCTTTAGGAACTGACTCTTAGGCAATTCCTTATTCTTCTCAAGGAGTTATTCACATTTCTCATTGACAGGCCCCCCTACACACTCCACAGTGCATAGATGGGAGTGCCTTCAAGGTAGACCCTTTGGCATTTCTAGTGGAAGGATAGGTGTTTGAAGGGGGGAAATTGCCGATGTTAGCTAATTGTCCACCCCTCCATCAAAATGACATGTTGACATCATATATCACTGCCTCTTCAGGCCCTTCATTCTCCAATGTGTCCCTTATAAAGCAACAAAATGTAGACTACAAGAAATTGTTGTCTATCCTTCACAAGAAACGCTCTCTTGTTTGCTTGGAAGAGGAAGATGTCAATCAGATCTTCACGATCCCTTTACAAGAATCCACAGTAGAGAACATGAAAACTTCTAGGGCACAGAGTTGTTGCATGGACTTGGATCATCTGGCACCAATGGAGACTCTAGCAAAAGTAGAAGGATGTACTATGCCAACCATGTTTGAGGAGTTGGGGGATGTGATAAATATGGCAGACCGGCTGAATTTTAGTGATAGATATGCATGGATGAAGAGATCCTTGCATCTAGCACAGCACATAACTAATGAAACCTTCACCCAATTGGGAGCCGCACTCCTTAATTTCATAGGCTATACACATAAAATGCTCTCCTAGCAACAACACTTGAAGCTAGAATTTGAAAAAGCCCTTGTAGCACATCAACAACTTCGGAGGTGTGCTTCGAAAGCATGAAGACGGCTAGGAAAAACAACAAGAATTTGCTATACATGAACGAGACATAGCATGAAATATTCAGCAAGCCGCCCTTGAGGATCACCATCTAATTCAAAAACAAGAGTGGGAGGCAGACATGGCAGCTTTGCGAGGCCACCGTGCCAATGAGGTAACCAAATTATAACATGAGTTTACTCAGTTGCAAGACTCTCTAACTTCATCGATGTATGCGAAGGAAAAATCAGATTGACGAGTGGCTAAATTAGAAGAGAACCCTTCAGCAATGGATAATGAGTTCATGCAGCTCCGTGCATAGCTTACCACCCTTCAGAGCTCACATACCACCTTGCAAACATGGCATGAGCATTAGTATAGAGCATACCATCATTATAAAGCAAAGTACTAGAACATGAGGAATGTGATGGATAGGACTGAAGCAGAGGAAGAGACTATTGCAATCCCTCCTCAGTGATCTCTAGACACACATACTCTCTATTTTGATCCAGTAACTTGCTATCGATCCTGGAGGCTAGAGATAGGTGTCAAATAGCCAGACAAATCAAAGTGTCTAACTTAGATAGAATTCATGTGGAAAATTATCTCTCCTTATAGGAACGTAAAGAGGCAGCCTTTTCAATGGCTGATGCAAAACACCTGGAGAAGATGGACCTCCTAGCCTATAGAGTTTTACAAGTTTTTCTAGGACACAGTGGGATCTTCTTTATTGGCTATTTGGAGAGAGAGTGCTGATCAAGTCTTTCTTCCAAATCACTTAAATGGAGGTGTGATAAAGCTCACCCCAAAAGCAGGAGATAGATCAGTTCTAAACAACTAGAGACCCCTCACTATGTTAAATTGTTTGTATAAGATTTATGCCAAAGCCATTGCTTTGAGATTGAGGTGTAAAATGGACAACTAGATTCTGTAGGAACAATAAGGATTCATAAAGAACAGACATTTTCTAGAGCCAATTATCAAATTATGGGGAGGCTGCACATATGCTGAGGAAAGCAAGCAAGATATTTGTTTAATAAAAATAGACTTTAATAAGGCACATGATAGGCTGAATTGGGACTTTCTATTACAATCCCTTAATAGCTTGGGACTGGGAACCAAGTTCATGAACCTCCTTTGTTGCCCTACTGCTCTCCAATTCCTCAGCAAAGGTGTGTGTTAATGGAGAGATGTCCTAGGGCTTCATGTGACTTATTGATTGTCATGCCAAATGCCAATCAGAGAGGAAATTGCCATCTCCTCATGTCGAATGGAAGTTTAAGGTGAAAAGATGCATAAGACAAGGATAACCTTTGGCTCCTCTCTTATTTGCCATAGCTGGAGATGCCTTGGGATGGCTGATTAAAGACCAAGTATCAAAGGGTGAAATTAATGGTATAGAGCTCCCTTCAGGAAAGCATCTAATTAACTAGCAATTTGCAGCAGATGACACCACTCTCACCATAAAAAACACGTGTAGATATACAAAGAGCTATGGATTATATGGACATCTTCTATATGGCATCTAGATCTAAAATAAATCACTCAAAACTGGGTATGCCTTGATAACTAGAGACTCCCAAAACCTTCTAGATCATATGGGTTGGAATAGAATTCCTCATGGACAGATCTTCAGACTGTTGGGTATGTTAGATATAAATGCTCCACTCTCGTGTAACTATGTAGAAACCAGCTAACTCTACTTGTAAGCCCCCCATATGAGGAGAAGGCATTTGAGTAGCTTGGTTATCCGGTAGATCCTGGTTTGGACACCAGATGGGGGCCATGTGTGGCCTGATGGCTGGACGGCTCTAGATAGAGTTGGCACACTTCCAACTAGGCTACATGCAAGTGCAGGAAGGCATCCCATGACTGACCGCACTAAGGGTAGATGGAGCATTTCCCGGGGCAGCCCACTCTCGGGCTGCTAGGCCTGTTTGGAACCCCACATGATCTCGGATGGCTGTGGGCCAAACGGAGATGGTGTTGCTCTATTCTGTGGTCGGTGATCTATTTCGGGACCGACCTCCAGTCGGTCAATTTGGGCAGACTAGGTCGGTCTCCCAATTGAGCCTAACCGACTATGACTAGTGGCTATATAAGAGCAAGCCCGTGAAGCCCATTATCATTATTGGCTATAGCAACCCTGATTTCTTAGCATCCAGCCTCCGTCCTCTACTGTTTCCAGCATGCCATCGAAGCTTCTTACACAGGAGCGCATGGCTGGGAGGCAGCGCCATCTATTGTATCAGTTTTACAGTACTCAAATTTTTGATTCTCCATACTATCTGTTTTTCTCTCTTGCATACGAGGTCCTGTTATCTGTTGAGCATAGACATTGTATTGTTTTCTTACAGGGTATCCTTGTGGGTTTCAAAGTTAAGATGAAAGACAGGTGGGAATGGTTTCTAGAAAGGTTTATTAAAAAAAAGACAGACTCAGAGGTTTGCACGCAAACTTAGCAGGGAGGAGGACAGTGCTAAACCATTGCATATACCCAATAGCTATCTTTTATCTCTCATGGTGGTGTCCTTCCAAAACAGATTTAGAAAAGTTTAAAAGAATCTGCAGATCCTTCCTGTGGGGGGGGTGTGACACAAGAAGAAGAATAGCCAAGGTTAAATGGGCTTTCTGCACCAAGTCCAGAAAGGAAGGAGGTTTGGGAGTTATTCATATACAATTGGCAGCATATAAATTAGCAGCCGCATGGATAATAAAAGCTATCACTTTTCCTGAAAGTGATTGGGCAACCTCCTTCTTAGAAATTTCAAGTATGTTAGACCTTACAGGGCCCCTAGATGGAAGGACTTTCCTCTTTTCTCAGCCATAGGCAACCCATAACCATGCACAACCAAGGGGAGCTAGCTTTGGAAAACTCTATGGTGGGCCTTTGAGCAGATCAAAAGTCACATTATCCTCTTTGGAAAAGGGAGCTTCATGTCTCTAGATTCGATTTGGGTTTCTGTCTTCTTCACCAAACAACAGTTAAGTGATGAGGACTTCCTGAAAGAAAGCATGGCATCTTTTAAAGAAGGGATTATCATGTTGGGGAGATGTTTGGGATAAAACCAACTTCAAGTGGAAGACATGGTTTGAGATAAGAAGGGAATTTAGACACAGTAATGCAGACCAAGAGTTGATTACGAGAAGAATATAGTTGTGGGAGGGAGACATTACTTGGACAGGTGGCAGGGTCCTAAACTTCTCTAGAGAGTTTGGCTAGGTAGGTAGTTCATCCCTCTGACCTATCCCCACTCCCTTTGAGGCATTGAAGAGGTTGTAACCAAACTTAATGCCAGATGGAATAGTCTGATACTGAAAGGAAATGGGGTAACAGATTTGAATTGATCTAGGATAAAAGAATCCCAGAGAAAATGTCCACTTTGTTATGGCTAATTGTGCACAAGGCTATCTGGACTAATTGCAGGAGCCTCAGGATTGGTAAGGGAGATGATACATGCAAATACTATTTTGGTATCAAAGAGGACATTTTCCATTTGTTTATAGCTTGCCCAAGAGCAAGAAAGGTCTGGAAAGTTGTTTAGTTAAGGATAGGGGAACCAATAAACTGGAGGTCTATCCTATTGGGAGATGCACTCAAACTTCCTCATGCTACATGGGTATACATCAGGGCACATGCATTATGGTTTTTTTGGATTCTCAGAAATGCTTATCAATTCAGTCATGCATGTTGATCAGATTTTTTTTAATTAGTATGAAAGATATTTCCTACTAACTGAACACTACTTGTTGTGGTCTAGGCCAAATTCTTGTTGGACCAAGAGTTCCATAACTATAATGATCAGGTCTCACAACTACAGACAGAGCTTGAAGGCCACATTAGGGATGCAGGGAGGTGTACCAATTCCAGGGTTCACTTGCAAGCAAAGCTCCTACCATCTCTATTCCCTGTTAAAGAAGAACCCTGAGTTTAAAGAGCCTCCTCTGGCACACTAATTATCATTGGTGAATCATACTTTACAAGAACCAAGAAGATGTAGCCAAACCATATCTTTATGGGTCTCATAGCTCCCACTTTCACTCCCTTCTAAATAGGGCTAGCAAACATGGCTTACAAGTAATATAATTCACTAGCTGCATTGCTTGCTCAACCACACAAAACACCCACAATAACTTCCCAAGGTTGTCCGATCATCAAATCAAGAGAGTTTGAAGCATAAGGGGTCCACACAATATTGGGATACTTCTCCTCAAGGAGACTCCATCCTCTTGCAATTGGAGCAATTGTTGGCGATGGCTTGCACCACATTGTCTTCACCAACCTCCTAATGGTTGCCTTAATATGGCCCCATATCCACTCTTGTGATGTGAATCCCATCATCTAAAGCATCAACCACCCTCAAGAAGATGCTTCCCACACAACAAGTCACCAATACACTAATCATGTGGTCTCTCCAAGATGGTAATTGAAATGATGGTGTATCCATACCAACCCCAAGTGCCCTTTATTCCTTCCAAGTTTTTCTTGATCAACCTTACTTGCTTCTTCAGATGTGTGGTGGAGAGAGTCTCAGAATTTGTATGTGCAAGGGATGATGCTTTTGCTTGCATCAACTACAAGTGCATAGTAAATTTTCTTGTAGGTCCTTGTAGCAAGAAAGAGGATAGTGATAGAAATAAAATTTGTCCTTTGCATTTTTAGCCTCTTGCTTTAGACATGATGCCCAAGCACCCTATATAGGAGTGACTCTTGGAGTAGATTTTGTTGGCCGTCATGTCCTCTTCGTAAGAGGAAGTGCAATAATTGCCATGGTAGTTAGTGGAAAGCCCAACAATTATGGATAGATTGGATTTTCAATGGATCTACTCTCATGTCCTTGTGATGTTGGTTGAGTATTCTCATTCCTCTCATGTAGTGAGTGTAACACACCCAAACTCTCCACATCCTTCGTATTTGTTGAAAGGGAGAGGGGGGGGTTCCTATCCTTTCGGAGGTGTTACTAGAGGCCAAAGGCCACTGGTATTAGAAGCATGGGTGTCGTAAGCTCTAGTGCATTGGATCATGCGAAGTACAATGTGTAGTGATGTGCGGGTGTCATAGGCTGTAATGTAATGAATCATGCCTTATGAGTGAACTATGCCAAGTGATGGTCACATCGGGATGAGAAATCCACAAAATGAATGCAAGAGAGTCGGGATGAGAAGTCCATAAAACAATCATAATATACCAAAGAGTCATAAACAATCCCCATATGCTAGGGAGACAGAAGGGATGAGAGAGAGACCAGGTTGGTTGAAGTACACAAATCACCAGAATGGACAACCGATGTCATAAGCCACAAGTCACAAGTCACAAGAGGTGGTCATAGCTACCAGAATACATAGGTCTATCCCAATAGTGAACATAAAGCTACAACTAGTTCGCTTGGCAGAAAATCCCTAGGGCCAAATCCACCTGATATGATTGACCTCCTTAAAAAGTTGATTTGGTGGTAGGGCTGATTGCCTGAAGATGTGGTGGGACTTGGTTCCCTATGCATAGCTCCGGATTCCAATGGTTGGGTTGACACTTGAGGCTCTTTTGGCACCCTATTCTACCTATCAAATGCATTTACCATGTTTTTTGGTTCAATCATCCTAGACTTTTCCATCATATTGAAAGACGTTGGATGGACAAAAATAGTAGAGCCTAACCCGCCTTCACAACCACCCTCATCCACGTTTAAAACAACCCGAACAACACAATCACAAGGCCAAAGGCATTCATTCAACATCAATGTCTCTACTCATCCAATTCATACACTGGCTCCATTTTCCCATAAGCCAGACAACCTAAAAAAAACCTAGTGGATTATGTAGCTCAACACGAGCTCTCCTACTGATTGGGCTTCCCTCAATAACTCACAAACATTCAGATTCATGATGCATCCATTCTTGCCATTTACAAGACAACCACCCACATAGTGACCATAGTTAGTAACTTGTCACCCATCTCTATGTTCATATAATGACTCCCAGAACCACAGCTATCTCTTTCTCACAGGATTTGTGGAGCTCATGGACTCTATTGCCCATCACCTCTAGCATCGTTTCTTCCTAATATTAATAACAAGTACCGGTTTGCTATCGAGATCCTATCGAGATCCTTGAAAAACTGAAGTAAAAAAAAACACTCGACATAGCTTGCCATCACTGGCACTCTTCATTATCAAGGTCTCTGCAGTTGCACTCGTCATCTTCATGAGATTATAGTTGCCACTTAGCTTCTCATCTCACAGAGCACACATTCCATCAATCAAGGCACCCCCGACGTGCTTTATAAAGATGCCACTTCCAAGTCCAGAACTCTAGCTCACACAGTGTGTCTTTCAAACAGCATCACCGCCTTTACGTAATAATCCAAGCATCCTTCTCTCCCGACTCTCCAGGCTGCAAGCTTCATACCATGCCTCGTACATTTTTGGCCGCCCTTCAGACCCTGCAGTCTGTAATCACTCCTCACTGCAGCCACTCTCCCTTGCTCTAGAGCTCGCACCCTTCCTTGATCCAGGATTTCCCTGTAAAAAAAACATCCCGTGCTCTTCATGCTAGTCTACTACAACTCTTCGTTCCTCTCCACTTCCATGACTCTCCTCATCCTCACAGAGCCGATGGAGCTCATGCCTCTTCCCAAACAAACTACCTGAGATGTAGAGATGCCTTTTCACGAGACCAAGAAGCACAAGTGTTTACTCTCTGTTGCTTACAATCCTCTCCAGATACTAAACCAGACCCTTCAACCAAAAAAAAACTTCAAGCTTCCATAGTAGAGACACACCCGCTCATTCAAGAATCTTCCAATAAGAGCAGTCGACTTCTCCTTTGCAGTGATAGATAATCATAGTCTCTCTACTGTTCATAGAGCACCCGCATCGCCATGGTCCTCCAGCTTATGTAGTAGTGATGCTCCTTGCTAGCCCAAAATCCCTCCACCATGAGCTCCTTAGTAGAGCCTTCCTCCTGTGAACTCCTTTTTAGCTTCTTCTACTGATCGCGCACCTCTTGGTGACCTCCACAGCTCCTGAAAAATCCTCGGTCTCCTTTTCTCTCTGTCCAATCCTTCCCCCCCTAAAACTGTCCTCCTTCCTTCCTCTAGGCAGAGAGAGAGGCAACCAAGTAGCAAGATCCTCCGTTGCCACCTCACCCTCCATAAGTATCCTTTCCTCACATAGCATGCATGGCTTTCCCAAAAATTGCCACGTCATGCTTTCCTTTTTACCCCTCCCAAAACTTCCTTCAACTTTACACCAAGACCATTGATGCCAAAAATCCCATCCTTTAACACACCAATGCATGCCACAATCACTTATCATCTAATCGCCCACCACTGACCATCCACATATGATAACACATCTCGACCCTGGATACCATGAAGTGTTCGAAAGCTGCTTACACAAAATCTGATTGAATGCCAGCAAGCACACACACAAGTTGAACATCACACATGTACATATGTACAAGACAAGTTTGGGGGTTTCAAAAATCTTCACACACCTTTAGGTTGCCCCTTTTCTTCTGCTGTGACATTCATGTCCAGCAGCTAAAGAAAAACATCAGCAAACCACCTGGATAAAAAACAAAGCAAGTTTGTACTCTATGCCTCTGCTTTTCTCCTCCCGGATCAAAAGGATAACTTTGAACCCTCCACTACCAGATATGCATAATCCACCATCCCCCTGGATCAAAAGGAATCAACAACACACCAAATTGATATAACCACCAACTCCTTCCATGTACCCACATCTTCATTAAGCCCCCAGGATCCCATATCTTATCCTGCCAAGACATTACACAACTCCACTGGCTATTAGCCATCACACTTGTATCATGAGTCTTGCTCATTTTCACATGAGTCACATCTTTTGAAGTCACTACCTCATAATCTATGATTAGGGACTTCTTAGCATACCCTATTGCCTCGACCTTGAAAGTTGCAAAACTTAACCCATCACATGAATTATCAAGATCACCTAGAAGCAAACAAACATTCTTCCCACTTGTAGAATGCCCTAACATATCAGCACACTCTTTCTTGTCATTGCCAACCACACATGCAAAATCCACAAGGGTATTATCAAGTAAAGCATCCAGCTGATCGTCAACCACACTATCACTACCATCCTGCTCAACACGCATACTAGTGTTTACATTCTTTTTCAAAGAGATCAATGCTAACATATCATCCAGTGCATCATCAAGAACATAATTCAGCTCATCCTCTGAATCACCATCATCCTGTAAACATTGAATCTTAACCTCATCATACACATCACAGTCCACATGCACACAATCAACACTTGCTAGTCCCACCCAAACTAAGTGTTTTAACTGCAGGTCTTTTTCTTTATCAATAATAGCCATTCAACTTCATCACTGTCACACATGATTGAGCTCTCATCTTCACTACTAGTTTCACCTCTTTCTTCCTCACTTGCTGAACCTAAAATCTCAGCCTCATCGGTATGCACAATCACAGTGTCAGCCACGAATTGATTGCATATAACCATGATAGGCACATCATCACATAACACTGGAGCATGATCATCATCTACAAACACAGACTTATCCTTAGCTGCCTTTAATGGGCTCTCAACCTTTCTGCCATCTATGGCAACAACCCCTTCTCTCGGGCTCTCCTCTGCTGACCAGGGGAATCTTCCCCCGTTGGGAGAGCCCACCCATTCGCATTTTAATAAGTCTGGTTCTTCACGTCCGATATCAGAGCAACGCCTCTCTCCTGTTATTTTGACCTCTGCTTCTTCCTGCAGTCTCCATCTAATTTAGGCTAAATGTTTTCATCAGCTCCACAGCTTCATGCAAATCCTTTCTCAGGGAATTATCCTGCACAGGAACAGACACCGGCTCTCTCTCTGCATATGCCTTAATCATTTCTGGCCTGCTGACCAGGGTTTTAGGCTCCTCTTGTGTGCCAAGTTGCCTCAGTCTCTTGACTTTTCACTCCTTCTCCTTGGCCACTCTGATTGCATCCTCAAAACTATCAATATTCCTTAGCTCCACCTTCAAATGGAGTGAAGGCTTCAGGCCTGAAATGAAGCAGTCTTTCTTAATCATCTGAGGGGGCACCTCCTGCACAAGAGCTTCACACCATAAACTCCATAACCTCCCAAACTGAATTATGTACTGATTCACATCTTGTTCTTCCGCCTGTCTTACCGAGCATAGCTCTTTCCAGACTTCATTAGGGCTCCTAGATTGTGCAAACCATGTAAGGAAAGCTGCTCTCACCACTGTATACTTCGGATTTTGTTGCTAAGGATGAGCAGTCCTGAAGGTAGCAACTTAAGTCTGCAACCATGCTTTTGCATCTCCCTGCAAACAATAATTCATGATCTGAAACAAAATTTCAGGGGTTGCCCTATCTTTCATAAGTGCTGTAAATTCCATCTTCTCCAAGAATTTTACTGCATTTTCATACGGCATCCCCCAGTATTCTGGGAAATCTTGTGCCATCCCTCTCAGCTCTTCAACACTATAACTGATTGCACAACTTCACACTTGTAAATTGAAGTGCATAGTCCTCCATGGAGGCACCAAAACGTGGATGGACAAAAATAGTAGAGCCTAACCCGCCTTCACAGCCACCCTCATCCATGTTTAAAACAACCCGAACAACACAATCACAAGGCAAAAGGCATTCATTCAACATCAATGTCTCTACTCATCCAGTTCATACACTGGCTCCATTTTCCCGAAAGCCAGACAACCTAAAAAAAACCCAGTGGATTATGCAGCTCAACACGAGCTCTCCTACTAACTGGGCTTCCCTCAATAACTCACAAGCATTCAAATTCATGATGCATCCATTCTTGCCATTTACAAGGCAACCACCCACATAGTGACCGTAGTTAGTAACTTTTCACCCATCTTTATGTTCATATAATGACTCCCAGAACCACGGCTATCTCTTTCTCATAGGATTTGTGGAGCTCATGGACTCTATTGCCCATCACCTCTAGCATGGTTTCTTCCTAATATTAATAACAAGTACCGGTTCACTATAGCCAGTAACCCTCAAGCTCCTATCGAGATCCTTGAAAAACTAAAGTAAAAAAAACACTCGACATAGCTTGCCATCACTGGTGCTCTTCATTGTCAAGGTCTCTATAGCTGCACTCGTCATCCTCATGAGATTATAGTTGCCACTTAGCTTCTCATCTCACAGAGCACACATTCCATCAATCAAGGCACCCTCGACCTGCTTTATAAAGATGCCACTTCCAAGTCCAGAACTCTAGCTCACACAGTGTGTCTTTCAAACAGCATCACCGCCTTTACGTAATAATCCAAGCATCCTTCTCTCCCGACTCTCCAGGCTACAAGCTTCATACCATGCCTCGTATATTTTCGGCCTCCCTTCAGACCCTACAGTTTGTAATCACGTCCTCACTGCAACCACTCTCCCTTGCTCTAGAGCTCGCACCCTTCCTTGACCTAGGATTTCCTTGTAAAAGAAACATCCTACACTCTTCATGCTAGTCCACTGTAGCTCTTCATTCCTCTCCACTTCCACGACTCTCCTCATCCTCACAGAGCCGATGGAGCTCACGCCTCTTCCCAAACAAACTACCCATGACGTAGCGATGCCTTTTCACGAGACCAAGAAGCATAAGTGTTTGCTCTCTGTTGCTTACAATCCTCTCCAGATACCAGACCAGACCCTTCAACTAAAAAAAAACTTCAAGCTTCCATAGTAGAGACACACCCGCTCGTTCAAGAATCTTCCAATAAGAGCAGTCGACTTCTCCTTTGCAGCGATAGATGATCATAGTCTCTCTACTATTCACAGAGCGACCGCATCACCATGGTCCTCCAGCTTGTGTAGTAGTGATGCTCCCTGCCAGCCCAGAATCCCTCCACCACAAGCTCCTCAATAGAGCCTTCCTCCTGTGAACTCCTTTTCGGCTTCTCCTACTGATCACGCACCTCTTGGTGACCTCCCCAGCTCCTGAAAGATCCCTGGTCTCCTTTTCTCTCTGCGCAATCCTTCCCCCCCTAAAATTGTCCTCCTTCCTTCCTCTAGGTAGAGAGAGAGGCAGCCAAGTAGCAAGATCCTCCATTGCCACCTCGCCCTCCAGAAGTATCCTTTCCTCACGTAGCATGCATGGGTTCCCCAAAAATTGCCACATCATGCTTTCCTTTTTACCCTTCCCAAAACTTCCTTCAACTTTACACCAAGACCATTGATGCCAAAAATCCCATCCTTTAACTCACCAATGCATGCCACAATCACTTAGCATCTAATCGCCCACTAACCATCCACATATGATGACACATCCCGACCCTGGATACCATGAAGTGTTCGAAAGCTGCTTACACAAAATCTGATTGAACGCTAGCAAGCACACACACAAGTTGAACATCACACATGTACATATGTACAAGACAAGTTCGGGGTTTTCAAAAATCTTCACGCAATGTCTCCCACAATTGAGCTACTATAGAAGGGGTAGAGTAATGGCATTCAATAGAGTCGGAGTTTGGTGCCATTGAGGCTCTAGCATTAGAGGGCTCTCCCTTTTCTTTATCAAAGAAAGATCATGGATTCTTTCAAGCTAGACCAGTCACCCTAGGATGGTCCATGCATGGAGCATGAGCTAAGGGTTGAAGACCCTTATTAGATTGATGCAAGATTGAGTAGGTAACTGGTCAAGATGTTGTTTGAGGTACGGTCTTCAAGCTCAGGTTTTGCTTCTAGTACTCTATCAAACCAAAGATGCATGTAGAAGAAACAATGTCACCTTGTGTGTAGCCCAGTGGTGACTCACCTATCGTAGGGATCTTCAAGTAATGCTGATGGAGCCTCCTACTCCAAGCTACTCCTTCTGGGAGTTATGCAAGCATGCACGGTCTGTAAGTATCACTGAAATTGCTCTCAAAGCTGTTGCAAATGTGAATCACCTACCAAAATTTGTGTGGCTCTATTCTAGCTCTCCCTCTCTCTTACCCTCTTTTGTTCCACTTCCATTGAGATCTTTTGTTTTGCTTTTATTGAGAGCACTTGTAGTACTGGGTGGTGCAGTGAGCCATCTCAACATTATCGGGTGGATGAAGATATGGAAACTCAACTAGAATAGCCAATTAGGTGGGAAGGGACTGTGATGGAGAACTTTGATTGGGCCTCTTGCAGCCTTGAGCACTTGCTGGCAGTGGTGGCAGACATCTCAATGATGCGGCCTTTTTTGGCCTTCCTCTTGAACAGTGCCTTGATGGGATTGTTGAGCCCAATGATCACCCCAATAGTGGTCTTTACAGCGACATTCATCAAGGCAAGGGGAATAGACACAGAGGTGGCAAGGAGGGACACAATTGTCGGAAGAATAGATGAAAAAATGGCCAGTTGGGAGGAGAACGTCAAGGTAGTCAAAATAGGAGGGTGGAGTGCCAACACGATCTTGCCATCGAGGGTGAAGGCCACAGTTTTGAGGCCAATGGGCAAGGGAAGGAGGTGATCAGCTGAAGTCGTATCGACAGAGGCATCAGAGTCGATGGTATCATTGGGGCTGTTGTCTTCTAGCTCAATGACTCTTGCTGTCTATTTTGTGTGCCCAGTCTTCTTCTATAGTGCATGCTTCGAGTGGCACTTCATAGCCTTGGAGGTCTCTATTGATGGGTTGGCCTCCATTGCACCGCCTATTGGTGGTATTGAGAATGGGAACAAGACTGAGTAGATTTGGCCAATGCAGCTATGAGCATTTGCCTGCTCTATGAGGCATTTTTCCTTGTTGAGGAAGTGCTATAGGAATAGCCATGTCCATGCCATGGGCTTCCCTTCCTTTGCCTACATCAACCACCCTATTGCAAGAACCGAGATGTTACAAGTTTTTTCTTGCAACCAAATTAGTTAGAGAAAGAACCTAATGCAAGGGTTGAGGGTAGGGTTGGCGAGGCTGCTAAGGAGGTACTTGGGCAAATTTCTTGCCAAATAGATACTCCATATCATTGGACTTGGCACTGGGGCAACAATTTTCACCATTGTGAGGGAGACGAAGAGTTGTGGCAACCAACTTTGTTGTGAGCATGTATTCCTTGGAGGCGACACAAACTATCTTTCCTCGTTGTAGTTGTGTCATAATGCTTTCAGCCTTGGGGTGAATGGGGATTGTGCTCCAAGGCAAGATCGCTGCATCTCTTAGTCATGTTGTTGTCAGCCATTGCTCAACGTGGGGTACTATAGCATCGAAGGTCAACTTAGTGTAAACCACCATGGTGGGAGCTGGAGGGATCTGAGGCAGAGTGCAAAGAGTAAGAATGGTAGTCACAATGAGAAGAGTTGCAAGTGACAAAGGGGATGAGCAATGTCATGGAGGAATAGGCATGCAGGGAGACACTCGCATGCATGCAGAGTGACGATAGCCTTTTTTGGGAGGAATAGGCATGGTAGGGAGACACTCGCATGCATGCAGAGTGATGATAGCCTTTTTTGGGAGGAATAGGCATGGTAGGGAGACACTCGCATGCATGCAAAGTGATGATAGCCTTTTTTGGGAGGTTGCATCCCACGTACTACAATTAAGCTCACCTTGGGGCACGCCCTATCACTCGATGAGTTAGAATTCAACCATATCAAATCCACTTATGTGTACATTACTACCAGTGCATCTTTCGATTCCTTGGGGAAGACATATGGTGGCAAAAGGCCACCATTAATTGGCTTTTTGAAAAGTTCACCTTGAAGCATGCCAAGTAAAAGCATGCTATCAAAATAATGATGTACGAGCCAATACGGTATGGCCATCGGATCTCCAATTTGCCGGGGTGGGGACCATGTCTGGATCGAAACAATAATACTACATCCTTTTCTTTAAAGATCCAAATCTTTGCATGGTGGTCGTCCCATTTCTTTTTGTGGATCTGGACTATATCAAAAGTGTGGGCTGCAACAAATTTGGTCCACCGAGGTGTTTTGCAGGTGATCAATACAGTGTGTGAGCAATTCTTCTGAGCTCACATGCTCTACGACCAATCCAGAGACTTGGCACTGAATACTCCATAGGTACCACCACTTCAATTCTATACACCATCTTGAAATGGGGTGAGGCTAGTTGCTACCTTATAAGCTGTTCGAAAAGCCCATAAGATGGAATACAACTTTTAGTCCCAATTTGTGCGGTTCTCATTGACGATTTTTTTCATGACCTTTGTCATGATCTTGTTAGACGATTCTGCCTAGCCATTTGCTTGTGCATAATAGATGTGGATAGCTTTGGGATAATCATATGGTGCCTTGTCATCTTCTTCATCACGTCATTAATTTTAAAGAATTTCTTGGAGGAACAACCCTTATTTGTGAAGGCCCTTTGCCTAGCTCTGGTTTCCCATTTCTCCACTTTTCTATGGTCATTGCATTGAAGAAGTGTTTAGCTTGATGTATGCAATCAGTCTCAGCTTGAGACAAACCCTAAAGATGACTAATTTTTGTGAAATTCTGGCAAGTGTATTTAGCTTTAGCAACATTATCTTTGAGGTTGGGCATGTAAGTTTTGCCATAATCACAAATGACAGTTTGCATGCAGGAAACAAATGTTGTCCAAGCATATCAGCATTTATGCGACACAGTGTCCAAAGAGGAGCAAAAGTATCACGTGCCATATTTTTATATTCCTCATGTTGCAAATTAATGATGCGACCACCTTTGTGGCGACCACATTAGAGTTTTTAGATCATGTTATTGTGGGAGCATGTGAGTGGGGAGAGACCCCAATAGAGAGAAGCCTCTTGTTATATGCTTCAGAGACACTCAAGCACATTTGACAGCTCTACGTCGTAGATTGGCCCTACGGGATCATCCCACCATATCTATGGATGAGGACCTGACTCCTTTGCAGATAGAGGAGAGATGTGCTCTCCTCATCCTGTATAATATAATGATGCAAGGTTAGTGTGTGCAACAAGGACAAGCAATATAAATATCCATGAATCATTCAAATATCATTGGTTTACCAATGATTTACTAGCAGGTCAACCAATATCCTCTTCTAGTGGCACCTCTCCATACATCTGCAAGTGGTGCATGACAATACGGCATTGACAATGAACCCCTCACCTGCAATGCATGCAAGGACAAGGCAATCTCTCATGAAGCCACTTGAAACTCCCCATTACACTCTTCATTCTCACATTGGGTTTGAACTTCTCTTCACAGTGGAAAGGGGTGTTGTAAATGTCTACTACACACACACACACAAGAGCCAATGTAGAAATACTTAAATCACAAATCAAGTATCACTGATCCAGGCCTTCAATAATGGTAACGAATACTCAATAAATAAGAGAGTGCTGGGCTCTAGCAATATGCTCTCCCCATGAACTATTGAAACTTTACAAGACAGGAAAGGACTTCTCCCTAGTCACAATAGTATAGATTCCATATACAAAACTTATAGTTAATAATAAATATAGAGAAGACAATTTAGCAAATGCTCCAATCGCCTTTATATAGTAAGAAAAACGTGCCCTATCCTCAAGGTTACCCACAAAACCCAAAAATCACTTCTACTTGATCATGCCCTTTGGGTCCAATGGTCCAAGAAAGCATAAGATATAATATACTTTATAGAGTACAATTATCATCAAAGATTTAGGTAATGAGCATAACATAGTTAGCAAATTGGTAATGTCAAATCGCATCATCCATGAACTAAAGAACTATTAGGTAGGCCACCAAACACGTGAGAGACTATCCACCCACCATTTTTCAAAGCAATTCAATAAGTATATAAATTTAAAACATCAATCATCTTCATCACATCCCGTTTTTGGAATTTACCAAAGATCTAGAGAAGAATGAGTGTCAATCGGCTTCTTAGAATCTATAAGAAATCAAAATGATCAATGCTAGGGTAATCATTAACAACAAATATTGTGATAATAAAATGTTAGACTTACTATGTTTTAAAAGCACTAATTAGCAAGGATGCAAGGGACCACATTAAAATATAGGATCAAAAGTCTAATTGATATTAATAGGGTAAAGGCTATTGGGATCATTGAGTACCCATACAACCTATAAAGCCAAAAAGGGAATTAGTGTTACTAGAATGTGGAAAAAGTAATTGTTTATTATCCAAGTATTTGTATAAAACTAGAAAGCATTTTTAGCATTTACTTTAAAGTGTAGTTGCAACATGATCCATTTTCAAATATACAATGCCAATAAATCATAATAGGGGAAGATGTGATATTTTTACATTCAGGGTTGGAATCTTTGTCCATTATGCTATGAATAACTCTCCTTTGGGTATTCTAGAAAATGTATTAAGAGTATAGCGATTGGGGATTCAAGATCCATTGTTTGTTTAAGGTGATTGAGAATCACCTTAACACCCTCACAATACTAGGTGTTCTATACTTAAGCTCATTCAAAACCTCCATCCCTGAATGTAAAGATGTTTGATGTGAGCAATTATGTTAGGGACTTGTCCACCAACACAAGAATGAAAAACTTAAGAGCTCATCCCTGAGAGCATACATTCTGTACATTAAGTTAAAACCATATGGAAGATCTAACAAAATATACTATGGGCACAAGGAGGGAGCAATTGCTAAAACTTTGGCAATTACAAGCAACTTTTAGTATATGGTCCTTAAAAGTTCCACATATTTTTTACATAACAAGTGTCATTGTCACTATCCTTGAAGTCCACAATTCCTTTGGTGCATGGAAATATCCCAAGTAGAATGGGACATCTTGGCATCATCCATATCATATATTTTGAAAAGATCATCGATTTAATAATCTCATTATTGGGTGTTGCAATTGTACTCCATTAAATGCATTCAACCTGCACTCCTCTATAGCAATGGTGTATAAAATAGTAGTTAAAAGATTAGTAGACCCATGAATCCATGGAAATAGGTGATTAAATTAGTAAATGACTAAACTTCATGTCTCAAAATCAAAAGAGGAGCAAGTCACCACCACCCACCATGTGTGGCAAGCATAGAAAGGGCTTGGCCACCCTAAGGAGAATAACCAAACAAAGGGAAGTTGTGGGCCTATCCATCTCAGCCTGAAGTTCCATCATGGTTGCTACAACTTCTACATTTATTGAGAACACTCATTAGAGGAAGATTTTGTAGGTGCAACACAAGAATTGGAAAAGTAAAGATCTTGTCAGCAATGACTCATGGAAAATCGCATAATTCAACTTCTTCATTGGAAAATACTCTAGGTCTTTGGAATCTTGGACCATGCATGATATGACCCACTTTAATGAACTGCTCACTAATCAAAACAATAGATACAACCTCAAATAATATTAAGAGCTTCATTGACTTGCCAAAACTAAGGATAGCAATAGTGAACTTGTAGGTTACGATCATTGAAATCTCAGAGGTTGTAATGATATCATGTAGACAAGCATTGACGATGCGAGACATAATTTTTTGGGGGTCATTTGGGAAATAGCTAAGGTGCTATTGACATAGCCACAAAAACCAAGGAACAGACTGCCATCCAAGCCCCATTCAAGATCACAAATCTCTTTCTTAGCATAACTACCAAGATGTAGAATGCCTTAACACATTTAAGTGCCATAGAGCTAGCAAATGCTTGCTTGGAGGTGAGTTAACTTATGACTAATATAGTACCCGTAGGTCCGTACTATGTTATACGAGGAAAAACTGCTTAAATTGGCTTTAAATTATGATGCAATTTACTAATAGCTTATGTTGATGCAATTTATTACTAGCTTGCATTTCAAACAAAATCTTTATAAACGAGACTAGTGCAAAGAGCTGCATTACAACATTTTACAAAACCTTGCTTTCCATATATGACCACTTTCATTATATTTAGTATCTATTGAATGGATAAAGTTTCACCACATGATTGACGTGTTTTTGTTTAAGGTTCTACTTTGCAAGGAATGAGGAAGCTACATCAAAAGACTTCAATGACAACAAGGAAGGGAAAGATGGTTCGTGCGAGAAGGGTAAAGAAGAGGCCCCAGAGTAGATACTCCCCACTCCCTCGCAGGTGACGGAGAAATGGTTGATGCTACTAGACTCATGAAGCCAAAGGTCCTGAAGCTCAGCTCGACAGAGGAGGCGGGCAACAAAGGAAAGATGGTTGTTAGTTGTAGTCTCACAAAACGTATCAAAGAAGCAGCTCACCATGCAGGAGGAGGTAAAGAAAACCGCTTCAAATTTTTAAGGATGTGTATAAGATCTTTTTGTAGCAATAGGGGTAAGGGGGTCGGAGATAAGTCGAAGGTCTCACTTTTGTCATGGAATGGAAGGGGGTACTGCAACCCCACCAAACAACAAGGTTGCATGTCGATCTTGAGAAAGGTCAATCGATCAATAGTCCTTTTGCAAGAGGTGAAATGCAGAGGGTATGATAGATTTTGGTTCGCCTTACATCAATCTAGGTTCACCACATTTGTGAATAGTCTAGTGAGAGGAAAAAGAGGTTGTATGGTCCTAGTTTCTAAATCCTTATTTGTTAAAGACGTTGGGTAGGGGTGAGGAGGGGTGTTGGATCGTGGTCTCAGTTATGGTCGATGATTTTGAGTTTGGTGTTGTAAATGTATACGCCCTGAATTGTCCAAGTGAAAGAGAGGATTGCTAGTTGAATATGCAGGATAAGCTGAATGAGGGAAGATGGATTTGGGGAGGGGACTGGAGTTTCACAGAATCCTATAGTACAAAGAAGAGCCAAGGAGTGGCAAAGAGTTTGTTTAAAGTTTGGTCTCCTTGTTTGTGGCACCCTACTACCACAAGGTCTCACAGAGTTTACTTGGAATAACCGTCTAAAAGGTGAGGAATTTCGGGTGGGGAGACTAGATCAGTTCTATGTGTCGGACGAGGGCTGGTGGCTTTGAGGCCTATTCAAAGGTGAGATCCTGGCATGCTCGAGTCTGTTTGATCATTTATTTGTGACTTGGGACTTCTATGTCCTGCTTGAGGCCCAGAGACATCTCCTTTACCTTTAACAAAAAGTCCCACAAATGTGTGAGGCCCAGGAACATCCCCTTCACCTTTAACAAAAAGTTCCTAAATAATATAGAGTTCTGCTCAGAGGTTAGAAGGACATGGAAGGAGGCGAGAGAGACGGTGGCAGACCCATGCACTAAATGGGATGTAGCTATCCGTAAAGTAATGTACCTGGCCAGGGAATGGGACATAGCTTATAGAATCATTGATGGCAGTACTACGACTGGCCCCCCAAGATCAGATTTTGGTGACACCAATAGTGGAGGTTGAGCTTGAAATGATGACGTGGGAATTGGAGGAGGCATAAACAAACCATAATTAGAAGTTGACAACGCCAATGGACTTTGCCTTCACATTAGGACATAAAGCAATGTTTGTGGGGATTGATATGGAAAAAGCCTATGACAAAGTCCAATGGACTATCTGCTTGGAGTCATGGATTCATTTGGGTTTGGCAAACAGTTCTTACAAAGGTGGCCAATTTCTTCAGGAACGCATCACTTGCCCCTATAGGCATAGTCCCTTTGATGCACCAACTCAAGGCAGCGGTAGACTCGGGTAGAATTAAGGGCTTCCACCTCCCATCGGGTGAGCAACTTTGTATACAACTCTTTGCCGATGACATGATGGCTTTGGCAGAGGAAGACGAGGTAAGTAATCAACAATATGTTGGCGATTATCAACAAGTTCTGTGTTGCATGGGGTTCCAAATGTAGCTGGGCAAAGTCCTACATCCTTCATTCCGACTATGGTCATGGCCGGTGAATCAACATGTTCATATCATCCCCAAGGGCGGAGTCGTAAGATACTTGGTGCCCCAATCGGGTTCAAGGTTACCTTGCATCAAAGGCTCCAATGGTTCAAAGACAAAATGAAGGATAAGCACTAAGCCTGGAGCGGGTTGACATTAGGATGGAACGCACAGGTGCTCGTTGTTCAACATATTTTTGCACCATCAATCACCTACATTGCCACAATCTAGAACTTCAAGAAGAGCCAATGGATGGAGATTGAGTGCCTGCTGAGAGCTTTCATCTGGGCTTAAGAAAACGGAAGGTGGAGGATGCACAACGTCTCGTGGGAAGCTTTGAAAGCCCCCAAACAACAAGGAGGCCTTGGGCTCCATCTGAAGCACATCGCGCTGTCATGTAAATGGATCTTGGCATTGTTCAAAAAAGGGTATACTTTTTCTACCTTGTTTAAAGAGATCGAGGAGATGTTAAGATGGTCTACTACCAAAGAATATTGTCACATATTTATGGTAAACTTTGAGATTTGAAAACACATTATGATGACAAATGTTGTTTTTTATCAAAGATGCATCAATTGGATTAGCAAACTGAGGCATGGACATTTTGTCATGTTTTAACTTACCTCTAGGTCATCCACATTATCATATTGTGAGAGGCCTATGTTGCTCATTAGAGGCATGCATGGACGTGTTTAACATCATTATTGTAGGCCTTGGACATAATGACGAAAAAGCTCAAAACATCCACAAGGACAATGTAAAGTCATTCTAGTATAGATGCCTTGGTATTGAGTAATTTTGGGTTATTTTAAAGAGTAGCCTTCTCTTCTCTATATATATATATTTCAACTACCCTTCCAATGCACAATGTTTTACTATATGATATAAAGGACTAAAAACAAGGTGAATGATATCTATCATTCAAGAGGCTTGCCTTGTAACTACGAAAGCAAGTGACGACAGAATGTCGAACAGAGCACCATTAAACTCGTAAAAACATAAAAAAGAATACGGTTCCATGCGATGTCCAACTCTCCTTTAATCGTTGATGTCCTACTTCCATCCACAATTGAAAGTAGAGCCTAGCAAGCCTCCATTGATCGAGAGCATGGAAGAACTACACCTGTGGTATAATAGACTAGACGAAGAGGATCTTAGCATTAATCACCGGCCTTGACGCCAACTGTAGAGGACAACAATGTAAAGAAGACACGAGCGCCATAAAGAAGCGCCGCCTCTGCAATCATCTTTGTCAAAACCTTAATCCTTCAATAAAACCTCAATTTACTGATGCATGAAGAACCCAATCAAATATTTCCACGTGGGCAATCATAAAAATTTCAAAAATAAAATATTTTACCTTTGGAAGGAGAGGACCCTTCCCACAGAGATTAGGCCCAAAAAAAGTGAGAAGCATAGGCGCATGATGTAAGTGAGAGTAATATAATGTCTTTGAGCATGTGTCCCCGATGTTGAAAAATGGGTAACTACGGTGTGGTAGGCCGTCTAAGGGGAAAGGTCGAATGAATGAAGAAATCTTTAAATCACTCGATTTAAATTAACAATGTTTAAATTTAAAATGAGAAAAGTATGTGGAGAATATTTGAATTGTCGTTATATCACTTAGCATTGTTCCCGGCTATTGTTGATGGCTCTAATTTGCTTTTCTTCTTGTCGAATGTCCTACTTATAGCTAGGCGTTGTTTCTCGATAATCCTTTGTGTCATCATGATACCAAATGTATGTATCATAAGATGTGAGTATAGGAATTGGTTCATGTGTTCAAAATAAACCAAAATTAATCAAGAAGAAACTTGAAATGATGTAGCGAGTTTGTTCTTTAAGAAATTTGTAGATGTACTGAAGATTGTCATGCTTGAAAACTATGATTTCTCTAAGTTTTGAAAGTGAAAAAAAGGGAAATACCTGACTAAGCCAGCAACAGCAAGTCACGTGTGTGTTTAAGTGTTCCCTTCTTGTGAGCACCTCAACACAGAAACATAAAAGAATTTAGAACATGCAAAAACAAAAGTCAATAAACAAGGTGAAATTGAAAACATATATATACATATATACAATATACTTATATAACTACACATAGTATGGCCGGGGAGGTGGCACGCTTCCTTTCCCGATGAGTTATAATCTGAGGGAACGGGCCTTTCCCCATGCGCCGAGATTGGAATCGCCGAGAATATTAGTGTCGAGATTGAGTATCGCGAATATGTAAGAGAGTGAGATATTACCTAAATCTCAATGGGCATATCTGTATTCCAAGTTGAGCATCCAAATTCTTGTACACCCCAAGTATGTACGTCTGCTTCACTTTTTGAAAAGATGCAACAAGCACATCCGAAATGGAAACAATATCAAAATATAGTATTATTAAACAATTATTAGTCTAGCTTGTATTAATATTTTATATATGAATTGCTTGCTACATGTAGTGTTGGAATATAAAACAACATTTTCAAGAATATGTTTTTAAATTACTATAGGTGGTTTTGCAATGTAAAATGATGTTTCTCACAATACATTTATAATTTGATTTACAGAAGTAAAAAAGCCTTAGCTAAAAATATGTCGTGCTCACTCTCTGATCTCAAGGAAATTAATTAAGCATCATGCAAGCTGCCAAAACGAATAGCGTATATTCCCATTGATCTGATGGTCCACGCTCCTAGTTTAAAAGTACCCTCTTTCAACTTTTCCCATAGCTATTTGAAGTTTAGTGCAGCTTCAACTCGTGGGGACTCAGGGTGTTCTATGTAGCAATTGATTTTTGAGCATTGCAATGGCAATTTGTCACTTCCATACAAGCAATTTGGATCCAAATCATCCCTCCTTCTCTGGGCTCGAGATCTCACCTAGGCAAGGAGAGGTCTGCCACTGGGTGCGAGCTGACGAGCATCTTTGAGTTTTTTCTCAACAATGACCTTGTTGTCTAGCAATACGCCCTTGTAAACAACACTAAATCCACCTGCACCAGCCTTCATTGGTAGTCAAGAGATCTTCGGTCCTAAACCTTTGCCTTCCAAAGGTTGCACATAACGCGGAAGTAGCTTGGGGTGCGAAGTAGAAGATACCAAAGTAATCCCCCCAACAATGGCAATGTAAGTAATAACAATGGTAACGAGCTTTGATCGTAGAGAAAGTCGATCCTTGTCATGGACTAAAATCGCTCCATCACAGACTTTAAGAAAGATCGGCCCACAGAGGCCCATGTTGCCTAGGTGGCAAGGAGATTGGGGAGGGTGTTTGAAGGCTGATGATCTGCCACAGCTGCCATCGCTCAGGGTGCAGCTATCTCTGCCTCCACAAGACTTTCCACACCAACACAACTTGACGATGGAGTTGAGTTCCTACCAGCCCGACGATGGGTAGAATAGGAGCAACCTCCCCTACTTCGTTCAACCTTGTCGAGTTGCAATGAAGCAGCATCACCACTTCTAACTAGTGCTCCAGCCTACTAACTAATGCTTCGACCTCATGTGTAGGAAGACTTTCACCTTATCATTTATTGCTGCTTCGGCTACGATTTCTCGACAGCAGGTCAACATCATGGCATGAAGGCGGGATCAAGTCGTACGAGTATGTTCCAATATGGAGACTGTAATTTCATTTTCAACTAAGTCCATGCTAAATATATGGTAGCGTGCCCTATGTATGTTATTTTGTTCTGCATTTTCTTGGTAGTTCTTACTTAATAAGCAGATTTCTGCCCATCATCGGGCAGCTACTATTGCCAGGTCAAGCACATGTTGGTGGACCTCACCTCCTTCATTAGGCTGTGTTCATGTGGGAAATCGGGAAAATTCATTTAGAGTATCAAGACGTGGGATGTGGAAGCACATATAAGCTGCATCCTAAGCGATGGCAGCTTCTGGCGACGTTCCTATCCAAAGGCCTTTTTCAATGGAAGGGTGCAGCTTATTAGCTAGCATTGATATGCAACAGAAGGGAAGAAAAGAGACTCCCGCCATAGCCAAGCATGCGAACCTCCAACGAAACGTATTCCGAGGTAGCCAGAGAGGCAGGGAGGGACAGAAGGCGATAATCTACCATAGCCAGCGAAGCTCCTACTACATGAATTCCAAGAAAGCCAAAGAGGTAGTGGAAAATTCAACTGGGAAGACGATGAGCCGCCATAGCCAAGCAGATCGACGCCTACAGTGAGGGAAGGCGATGATGAGCGAGGCAAATAGAGCTAAACGAAGCAGAAGAGGTTGTTTGAAGGCGATGATCCACCATAGCCAGCGAAGCAGGAGAAGACTTATTATTCAAAGCAGGCGAGATTGTGATCTGAAGGTGATGATCCGCCATAATTAGCCACCACATGAAGCTTCACTACACTTACTCAGGATCGTACGATATATTCGTAAGGGAGCTGCGGATACTTAGGAGACTACGTCATAGAAATCTGGTGAAAATCTTGGATTACATCTCTACTTTCGAGGTGAAGCCTTTGGTCTTGGAATTTCTGAGCAACGGGAGTTTGGAGCGACACTTGGTTCACATGATGAAGGAGCGATCAGCAAGACTATTCTTCTAATGATGAATTCCATAGAAAGGGTTGATAGACGTGCATACGTTGTCAACCCCAGAGAGCTCGATCGCACATCATAGATTTTATGCGAAGCCATGTATCGCCATTGAACCGCTGATGTATTCGTAGCAAACTACACTAGAGACTACAGACATACTTCCTAAACTTTGCACGCACATTGCTTAAATTTGAGAAGGAAGTGAGTAATTCATATACAGACGGACTTTCTAAACTTTGCATGCACATTGCATAAACTTGAGAAAGAACTGAGTAATTCATAAATATTATCTACGAACCTGGAACCTGGAGATTGTTTATCATCAAAAGCATGTGTACGCTTTTTGTATTGGTAAAGGTTCAAATCAACCTATGCAATCTACATCAATGCTAATTTAGATCTACGAACCTAGAACCTGGAGATTGTTGTTATTGCTGCACTTTCTCCCACAAATTCTTCTTACGGTATTCTTTCAAAGTTTATATAGATTTATCATCAAAAGCATGTGTATGCTTTTTGTATTACCCAATAAAGGTTAAAATCAATCTACGCAATCTACATCAACACTAATTTCGATCAATGCCTCCTATTCGTTACATGAGGCTCAAGGAGGTAGGAGAAAACCAAAACATCCCTTTAGGCTGCCTACCGTTGTGTGAAGATTTTTGAAAACCCCAAACTCGTCTGAACATATGTACATGTGAGATGTTCAACCTGTGTGTGTGCTTGCTGGCGTTCAATCAGATTTTGTGTGAGCAACTTTCGAGCACTTCATGGTATCCAGGGACGGGATGGTGTTCATCATATGTGGATGGTCAGTGGGCAATCAAATGCTAAATGACTGGTGGCATGCAATTGTGTGCACATAGTCAATGAATATGTGCTTAAGTGCCTTGGTGTGTGATATGGGGGAAATGTCTTGAGAGTGGTAAAATGTCACTGATGAGGTGGCAAATAAAGCTAAGGTGGCCAAATTGATTTGGAAAGGAGCATGCATGCACGTGGCTACGTGATGAGGAAGAGCAAGCTTCTGGATGGCGAGATGGCATGTACGTGAGGTCGACGGCCAGGTGGCGAGCTCGGGTTTTGCTGGAAGCTTTTGGACTTCATCGCGACTGAGATACGAGCGGGGGCGAGGCAAGAAAGGGGGGGTGACGCTATGGTGCAACGGGATGGCCGGGGGAAGCCGGAGGTCGGTGTGCTCCGTGGTGAGCAGGAGAGAACAAAACGAGTTTCATCATGAAGGAGAGACAAGTGACGTAGATATTGCTTGAGGGACGGGTAGTGCTCTGGTCGGGAGTTTTGGGACGGAGTTGTGTGCTCTGTGAGCAAGAGGGTAGCTGCTGTGCTCCGGTTCCTTGAAGGTGACGTGCGATGGAAGTCCTTCGGGTAAGGTTGTCTGTGAGTCAAGAAATCCACAGTGTTGGATCACAAGGCAAGGGAGGGTCTCAGGATGTAGGAGTTGCTGGAGACTTGGAGAACCTTTGATGTCATGAGAGAGGAGGTCCAGGTGCAGAAGAAGCTGCGATCAGCTATTGTTTGGAGTAAGAGGGGCGCCAACAGTACAAGAGGGGAAGGACTGTCGTGGGCTTAAAGTGAAAGATTGGGAGCGACCAAGAGCTGGGCTGGACAGGAAGTAACGGGTGTGGGAGTTTCTGAGAGCAGCTGATGGAGTATGGGAGGACCGCAGACGAGGAGAGCTCTGGAGGGTGACTGATCACGTAAAGAGGAGGGGAGAGTTTTCTGAAGGAAGGAGGATGCATGTAACTACGGGGAGGGGATCTCAGAAGAGGCGATGGGAGCTTGGTTGGAGAGGCACAACCGTGAGCTTATTGTGAAGGGGACGCAAGCTGATAGAGGGAGAGCCTCTTGAACGAAAATGTTGAGCTTGATTATAGGAGGCACGTGAGCATGTAGAAGCTGGTGTGAGTTTTGGCCGTGGCTCTCTACTGTGAGCTTCTTGATCAGGGGTCGACTGTTGCCTCCGCTAGAAGCTATTGGGTTTATAAGACCTGTGATTTCTACCGTGCGGGATGAAGAACTTAACGATGGAGTGTGAGATCCATTTTTTTAAGGGATGAGCGACGGAGATCCTGCTTGGAGGACGGACTATGCGGGCTGGAGCTACTAGACAGATCCGAGATGATGGGCGACCCTACTATACGGGCTGAAGAGGTCGATTGCTACGTGTATAAAGAGCTTCTTGGCTATGGCTTGGCGGATCTCCATGAGCTCTGGGACGTGTAAGAGTGGCTGTGAAAGGCAATAGGCAGTTATCTGTTGCTCTTATTGTGAAGGGGACTGAGCTTGAAGGATGGCTATTGCATTGGTCGAGGGCTCCTAGGAGGATCTCTAAACAACAGAAGTCCATGAGAACGATGAGCAAGAGTGAAGTTGCAGAGTAGCTATCGTCATATGGAAGGAGATGCGCAACGAAGGAAAGTGGTCCTTGTAGAGATGTAATCTGTGCATGAAGGAGAGAGCGATCGAAAAGGAATAGGATGCTGCCATAGTAGAGATTGTGGGACATGGGCTGACCGCGCCTCTATCTGTAGAGGCCCGTGATAAGTTGGAGATTCCATTTCTAGCTTGGCAAGCGATGAACATTAATCCATAACATGGGTTGGCTGAGCATAATGGCCAGTTTTTTTGTTGCAAGCTGAGTGGACAGTACGTTTTAGAAGATGAGTGCCAGTTTACATCGCCATTGCTTTGGGACATGGATGGACATAGAGCTTGGGTAGCGCATCTTGGTTGTGTGTTTGAGGGACTGAACCTCAAGGGGTGCCTTGATGACACATCTTAGAGGAGGAGCCCTGGTTGGTCATAAGGCTTTGTCAATTGCTTGTGAACTATGACACGAGAGCTTGTGGATTGCAAAGAGCTTGTATATGAGATGTGTGAAGGCCTTAAGTGGTTGTGCATAGCGAATAGTTGTAGTTGTGGAGTATGCTCATGGAGATGAATTTATGTTTCATGGCTCATTTATGTATGTTCCTGAGCTTGAGCTCAATCAATAGGAGCTCGTGTTGGGCTGTGTAGTCCAGTGGGTTTCCTTCTAAGGTTGTCTGGCTTCCGGAGAAGTGTGGCCAAAGTGTGAGTTGTATCAGAAGGTATATGTAGAGACAATGATGTTGAATGGATGCCTTTTGCCTTGTGATTGTGTTGTTCGGGTGTTTTGAACGTGGATGAGTGTGGCTGTGAAGGCGGGTTAGGCTCTACTGCTTTTGTCCCTCCACGTTTTGGTGCCTCCACGGAGGAGTTCACTTCAGTTTACAAGATTGGAGGAGCAGGTGTTCTGAGATGTGTTGCAAGCAATGGGGAGAAATCCACACATGAGAGTGATACAGTGTGAGTGGTGTGGAAAATGTGGTCACAGGAAGGACAGATGTATTGAAGTCCAGCTACGTGTGATCCGACTCCGAGCTAGAGTGCAGAGAGCTTTGAAAGTGCTTGCCCGCAGGAAAAAGAATGCTCTTCGGATGTAGAGTGAGCTTCTTTAGTAGTGTGTTTATTTTGTTGCCTTCCAGTTTTGTTGTGGTTGAGAAAGCCAGGGTGTGTGACAGTTGAAAGATTGTGAAGATGGCAGAGGACTTTCCAGAGTTTTGGGGGATGCCATATGAGGATGCAGTGAGATTCTTGGAAAAGATGGAATTCACAGCACTTATGAAGGATAGGGCAACCCCTCAGATTCTGTTTCAGATCTTGAATTATTGTTTGCAGGGAGATGCAAAAGCATGGTTGCAGACTCAAATGACTACCTTCAGGACTACTCATCCTCAGCAACAAAATCCGGAGTATACAGTGGTGAGAGCAGCTTTTCTTGCACGGTTTGCACAATCCAGGAGCCCTAATGAAGTATGGAAGGAGTTGTGCAAAATTCAGCAAAAGGATAGCCAGGATGTGGATCAGTATCTGATAGAGTTTGGTAGACTGTGGAGTCTATGGTGTGAGGCTTTAATTCCTGAAGTACCCCTGCAAATGATAAAGAGAGACCGGTTTGTGGCTGGTCTGGAGCCTTCACTCCGTCTGAAGGTGGAGATGAAGAATATTGATAGTTTTGAGGATGCAGTCAGAGTGGCTAGAGAGAAAGAATGGAAGGTCAAGAGACTGAGGCAGCTTGGTATGCAAGAGGAGCCTAAAACCCTGGTCAGTAGGCCAGAAATGATTAAGGCATATGCAGAGAGAGAGCCGGTGTCTATTCCTATGCAGGATGATTCCCTGAAAAAGGAATTGCATGAAGCTGTGGAGCTGATGAAAACATTCAGCCTAAATTGGGTAGAGATTGCAGGAAGAAGCAGAGGTCAAAATAACAGCAGAGAGGCTATGGATGGAGGAGAAGGAAGTTCAGCTGATGCAAGGAGAGTACCAGATTATGTGATGAGTTGTAGGCTGGAATTGGAAGAGGAACTTGAGGAGACAGTCACAGATGAAGAGATAGATTTTTTGAGTGAGACAGAAGAAGAGAGCATCTCATCAGAAGAAGAGAGTCAGTTGTCTTCACTGTTGAAGGAACCTGATGATGTAAAGGAGCTGGATATCATTACACTTATGAGTGGAGGCTTGTCAGTTGCTATGAAGGAGGGTGTTGCTCAGCTAGTTCTGTGTGAGGCGGTAGAAGAGAACCCGAGAGAAGGGGTTGCTACCATAGATGGCAGAAATGTTGAGAGCCCATTAAAGGCAGCTAAGGATAAGTCTATGTGTGTAGATGATGATCATGCTCCAGTGTTGAGTGGTGATGATATGCCTATGATGGCTGAATGCAATCAGTTTGTGGTTGACACTGTGATTGTGCATACCGAGGAAGATGAGATTTCAGGTTCAGCAAATGAGGAAGAGAGGTGTGAAATTAGTAGTGAAGATGAGAGCTCAATCATGTGTGACAGTGATGAAGCTGATGTGGCTATTACTGATAAAGTAAAAGACCTACAGACAGCAAGTGTTGATTGTGTGCATGCAAATTGTGATGAGTATGATGAGGTTAAGATTCAGTGTTTACAAGATGATGGTGATTCAGAGGATGAGATGGATCGTGTTCTTGATGATGCACTGAATGATATGTTTGCATTGATCTCTTCAAAAGAGAATGAAAACACCAGTATGCATGTTGAGATAGATGGCAGTGATAGTGTGGTTGATGATCAGCTAGATGCTTTACTTGATGATACCCTCATGGATTTTGCATGTGTGGTTGGCAATGACAAGAAAGAGTATGCTGGTATGTTTGAGCATTCTTCAGGTGGAAGAGATGTTTGTTTGCTCCTGGGTGATCTTGATAATTCATGTGATGGGTTAAGTTTTGCAACTTTCAAGGTTGAGGCAATAGGGTATGCCGAGAAGTCCCTAATCACAGATTATGAGCTGGTTGTGCCCGTGAGATCTGTGTGTGAGGTAGTGACCTCAAAAAATGTAGCTCATGAGAAGAGGAGCAAGACTCATGATATAAGTGTGACGGCTGATAGCCAGTGGAGTTGTGTAATATCCTGGCAAGATAAGATATGGGATCCTGGAGGCTTAGTGAGGAAGTGGATACATGGAAGGAGCTGGTGGCTACATCAAATTGGTGTGTTGTTGATTCCATTTGATCCAGGAGGATGGTGGATTATGCACATTTGGCAGTGGAGGGTTCAAAGTTATCCTTTTGATCTAGGAGGAGAAAAGCAGAGGCATAGAGCACAAGTTTGCTTTGTTTTTGATCCAGGTGGTTTGCCGATGTTCCTCTTTAGCTGCTGGACATGAATGTCACAGCAGAAGAGTAGGGGTTGCTAAAGGTGTGTGAAGATTTTTGAAAACCCCAAACTCGTCTGAACATATGTACATGTGAGATGTTCAACCTGTGTGTGTGCTTGCTGGCGTTCAATCAGATTTTGTGTGAGCAACTTTCGAGCACTTCATGGTATCCAGGGACGGGATGGTGTTCATCATATGTGGATGGTCAGTGGGCAATCAAATGCTAAATGACTGGTGGCATGCAATTGTGTGCACATAGTCAATGAATATGTGCTTAAGTGCCTTGGTGTGTGATATGGGGGAAATGTCTTGAGAGTGGTAAAATGTCACTGATGAGGTGGCAAATAAAGCTAAGGTGGCCAAATTGATTTGGAAAGGAGCATGCATGCACGTGGCTACGTGATGAGGAAGAGCAAGCTTCTGGATGGCGAGATGGCATGTACGTGAGGTCGACGGCCAGGTGGCGAGCTCGGGTTTTGCTGGAAGCTTTTGGACTTCATCGCGACTGAGATACGAGCGGGGGCGAGGCAAGAAAGGGGGGGTGACGCTATGGTGCAACGGGATGGCCGGGGGAAGCCGGAGGTCGGTGTGCTCCGTGGTGAGCAGGAGAGAACAAAACGAGTTTCATCATGAAGGAGAGACAAGTGACGTAGATATTGCTTGAGGGACGGGTAGTGCTCTGGTCGGGAGTTTTGGGACGGAGTTGTGTGCTCTGTGAGCAAGAGGGTAGCTGCTGTGCTCCGGTTCCTTGAAGGTGACGTGCGATGGAAGTCCTTCGGGTAAGGTTGTCTGTGAGTCAAGAAATCCACAGTGTTGGATCACAAGGCAAGGGAGGGTCTCAGGATGTAGGAGTTGCTGGAGACTTGGAGAACCTTTGATGTCATGAGAGAGGAGGTCCAGGTGCAGAAGAAGCTGCGATCAGCTATTGTTTGGAGTAAGAGGGGCGCCAACAGTACAAGAGGGGAAGGACTGTCGTGGGCTTAAAGTGAAAGATTGGGAGCGACCAAGAGCTGGGCTGGACAGGAAGTAACGGGTGTGGGAGTTTCTGAGAGCAGCTGATGGAGTATGGGAGGACCGCAGACGAGGAGAGCTCTGGAGGGTGACTGATCACGTAAAGAGGAGGGGAGAGTTTTCTGAAGGAAGGAGGATGCATGTAACTACGGGGAGGGGATCTCAGAAGAGGCGATGGGAGCTTGGTTGGAGAGGCACAACCGTGAGCTTATTGTGAAGGGGACGCAAGCTGATAGAGGGAGAGCCTCTTGAACGAAAATGTTGAGCTTGATTATAGGAGGCACGTGAGCATGTAGAAGCTGGTGTGAGTTTTGGCCGTGGCTCTCTACTGTGAGCTTCTTGATCAGGGGTCGACTGTTGCCTCCGCTAGAAGCTATTGGGTTTATAAGACCTGTGATTTCTACCGTGCGGGATGAAGAACTTAACGATGGAGTGTGAGATCCATTTTTTTAAGGGATGAGCGACGGAGATCCTGCTTGGAGGACGGACTATGCGGGCTGGAGCTACTAGACAGATCCGAGATGATGGGCGACCCTACTATACGGGCTGAAGAGGTCGATTGCTACGTGTATAAAGAGCTTCTTGGCTATGGCTTGGCGGATCTCCATGAGCTCTGGGACGTGTAAGAGTGGCTGTGAAAGGCAATAGGCAGTTATCTGTTGCTCTTATTGTGAAGGGGACTGAGCTTGAAGGATGGCTATTGCATTGGTCGAGGGCTCCTAGGAGGATCTCTAAACAACAGAAGTCCATGAGAACGATGAGCAAGAGTGAAGTTGCAGAGTAGCTATCGTCATATGGAAGGAGATGCGCAACGAAGGAAAGTGGTCCTTGTAGAGATGTAATCTGTGCATGAAGGAGAGAGCGATCGAAAAGGAATAGGATGCTGCCATAGTAGAGATTGTGGGACATGGGCTGACCGCGCCTCTATCTGTAGAGGCCCGTGATAAGTTGGAGATTCCATTTCTAGCTTGGCAAGCGATGAACATTAATCCATAACATGGGTTGGCTGAGCATAATGGCCAGTTTTTTTGTTGCAAGCTGAGTGGACAGTACGTTTTAGAAGATGAGTGCCAGTTTACATCGCCATTGCTTTGGGACATGGATGGACATAGAGCTTGGGTAGCGCATCTTGGTTGTGTGTTTGAGGGACTGAACCTCAAGGGGTGCCTTGATGACACATCTTAGAGGAGGAGCCCTGGTTGGTCATAAGGCTTTGTCAATTGCTTGTGAACTATGACACGAGAGCTTGTGGATTGCAAAGAGCTTGTATATGAGATGTGTGAAGGCCTTAAGTGGTTGTGCATAGCGAATAGTTGTAGTTGTGGAGTATGCTCATGGAGATGAATTTATGTTTCATGGCTCATTTATGTATGTTCCTGAGCTTGAGCTCAATCAATAGGAGCTCGTGTTGGGCTGTGTAGTCCAGTGGGTTTCCTTCTAAGGTTGTCTGGCTTCCGGAGAAGTGTGGCCAAAGTGTGAGTTGTATCAGAAGGTATATGTAGAGACAATGATGTTGAATGGATGCCTTTTGCCTTGTGATTGTGTTGTTCGGGTGTTTTGAACGTGGATGAGTGTGGCTGTGAAGGCGGGTTAGGCTCTACTGCTTTTGTCCCTCCACCGTAAACATAAAAGGGAAATTTACAAGCGTTGAAAATCAGTTGCTAGATTGTAACAAGACTAGTCAAAGGCCTGCTGTGCGGGACAGGAGATAGGAAGGTTAAATGGATAGAAGACCAAATGGGAGAATACGTGAGTGTAGGTAGATACGGGCGACGGACCACGTAAAGATATAACGGAATGGGGAAAAATACTATTGAAATTTGAGGTAGGATCGTATAACCTTTTAGACCAAGTGGACAGTGCATACACAGTTAGCCTGCTTGTTGTATGTACATGTACATGTACACAAGAGCCTCGAGTCTCAAGCTTCCTTCTTCCATCGTGCGCTCTCTCTCTCTCTCTCTCTCTCTCTCTCTCTCTCGCGCCCGCTCTGTAGTCGTGGGAATCGGTCGTCTTGTTCCTCCGACGCCAAACGTACCCCCGCAGCAGTAGCTGCTAGCACGTCGCACGAGCCCCGACGAAGAAAGCACCCCCCGAGGCGTGCCAGCCATTGCTCCAACAGGAAACCAACCCCTCTATCCGCCAAAAGCACCGCGCTCTCTCTGGCAAGCGGTTGATCTTTTCGTGCGGCGGCCATATCTCTGCGGGTACCGAATTTGGCTGCAATTGGTGGAGAGCGAACCCTGAGCGCGGTGCCGCCATTGCCGGCTGCAGCAGGTGCAATACGGAGGTGGTTTCCTCCCTTGCCGGGAGGTCCAATCGAGGGACGATGATGATGATGCTATGTGTAGGGGGCAAGTAGGAAGCAGGGGTTAGGGCGAGGAAGGCAGGATTGAAAGCGGTAGGGATGGTGCTTAGAGTTGGCGAGGTGTGAGGGTGTGACAGTGACAGGGCTGTGAGAGAGAGACAGAGAGAGAGAGGGACGAGAAGGAGCATCATCATCTGATATTAATCCATTCTTTCAATTCAGGCAGACGTAACAGCAAGCAGAGATCCGGAGGAGGAGGAAGAGCTCTTCATAAGAAACAGCCGATTTCTGAGCCCGATTTAGCTCTGCCCGTTTTGGGAAGGAGAAACGGAGCATTTCCTGCAGCCAATCTGTGCGCTCAGGCACCTGTGTTTTTTCTTTTTTGTCGGATTTGACGACAATCCGCAGGGGGCCCCTGGGTCCGGAGGAGCAGCAGCAGCAGCAGCTCCCAGCGGTCATCGTCTTAACTCTCACTCCCTCCCCCCTTCCTTACCACCATCGCTGTTGCTCCGCCTGCCATCGCCACAGCTCCAGGTACGCCCACTTCATGCGCTCGGTCCCTCTCTCTCATCCGCTCCTTTCCCGCGCACGTCGGTGTCCTGCAAACAGCCTCTTTGCGGTTCCCGATTCGACACTATTCCTCAGTCCGCCGTTTATCCGTGTTGCAGGAATTGCTGCACCATTCATCGGTCTTTTGTTGCGAATTTCTGCTGCTGCTCCGTCCAAGTCTCTTTGCGCTTCTCTCAAAGCCTGGCCGTAAAGATAGCCTGGATAGCTTTGCCGCTCTAACTTCCATGCCCTTCCTTTCACCGCTTTGCATTTTTCTGACTTACCCTTTCCGTTTTCCTGGCGTTTTGTGGGCCTCGCTGCCTCCTTAGGCCGTTATCCTTCCCAAAACTCCATATGCCAACCCCACCACCCGCGCTGTAGCTCGCTGGCCTCCTCTTCACAGTTCCCTTTCCTGTTTTGCCTGCGTTCCTCTCCCGGCTTTATTGCCTCCCCATCCTTTTATATAATCGCCTTTGAGCTGCTCCTCACAGACTTTTTTATCGGGGATAGCCCTCGTTACCAACGGGAGCAGCGCAATGTCGTCGGCAAAGAAGCTGATCAACGATCCTAATGGTAAGATCGCTCTTTTAAACTTGGGCTTTTTAATTGCAACTTGCCCGTGTTTCAATCAGAGCTCGTTTTTGTGTGCCTGGCCAACTCGTTCCAGTGGAGCTTTTTCACCGAGATCTAGTTCCTATTCAGTAAACGCTGGTTTCAACCATCAGATTCTGGACATTTAGGAGAAAATCCACCTACTTGGCTGCTTAGATCCTCTCGATCTTCCTTTACCACCCCTGATAGTGTGGTGTCGTCAAAGATACGTAGATGTCGTGCGCGTAGCTTCTCGCAGTGTGCTCTATAACTTGCTTTGGGGTCCCAAATCGGATGTACGCTACTCGCTGTCGCGCCTCCACGGATCGGATCCCTCGCCCAATTTCTGGGCATGCTGCTGCTCAGGAAAATTCAGTCTATAAACTATGCTGTAGCTTAATGCTTCACCTCCTTTTTATTTCGTTTGTTCATGATCGAGCATTTAAATGCCTGAAATTATAGCTTCTTCTCAGGCTGCTCTTTTCCTTGTTAGCTAGGTGTATGCCTCTGTTAAAGTTATTTGACGTGCTTCGATTGCCGTGTAGAAACGCATTCGCGATCATCAATTAAAGCTCAGTATTGCTTTCCTAAATCTAGTGCTTGATCCGAGACCCTTTCTAAGGTTGACCAGAATATATTATACTCGATTGCCCTAAGCATAGTTTGAACTCTTGCATGAATAATTTTGCAGATGTGGTCACCGAGCTCATTGAAGGCATGGTCGAGACGTATCCAAATCTCCAGTATTTAAACGGCTTTCCAGAGGTACAAGGGAGACTTATGGTTTCAGTGCGAGATATCTTTCCCTATTCGGGGATTGGGCGATTCCATTTCTCTGGCAATCAGTTTAAGCATGCCTTGTCGTCATCGTGATGTTGTTTGCTTAGATTGACTGGTATAAATGGCTATCATCTAGTTGATTGTCATTCTGAGTTTTTGGATGGCTTGGATGGTCAGTTATTTATTGCCGTATGTGCCCGGCTGGCAGTCTCCACTCCCTTGCCAGCGCCTCCTAACTGCAATACTCTCAAATTGGGATTAACATATATTGCAGGTTAAGGTGGTACTGAGAGCTGATGTCCGAGAAGGAACCTATGACAAGGTGGCTGTTATTTCAGGTGAGGTGGTTTGCGATGTTGTATAGTAGGGATTAAGCATCGTTTCCAAATGGATACGTAGATGGATTTGTTTACGTGCTATTTGATTATTTTGGGGAACCTGTGGTCAAGGCCGGATTTGATTTCACTTCCAAGGCGTTTCTCTCAAGGCTTCAGCTAATAAAGCTGTCGTGTTTTGATTCCCTGGTCTGCATAAGCATAGTTATAATTCTCCTTATAGCCTGACAGTTATAAGTCTGCTTATAGCATGGCTGTTTATTCCTCAATGTGTTATAGTAAACAGGAAAGGCTTCAAAGAGCTGAAGAATGGTATAAGGGGTTAAAGCAAAGATGCAGAGGGGGGAAAGGCGAGGGGGTATCTTCATGCTGCATGTCTATTGAGAGCTGTTGGGAGAGCATGTTGTCATGCTTGATTAGAAGTCTGTCTATTAGTGCTGTTATAAGTGTGTCTTGTTGTTTTTTTAATTTTCCGCAGAGCTCTATAATCACATCTATAAGCGCATCCTGTTGTTATATAGACGTGCACGAGTTTGTGGATGTGCTAATAGATGCGCCTGTCACTTTTTATTTTAATTCAAAAAATGCACCTGAAAATGCGCCTATGGTCCCTTTTCCTTGTTGTCTAATGGTATTAATCAACACCTTTTGAGAGTTTCAAAACTCTAAACACTGGTAGATATGGCTCATTTAAGCTATGCCCACATCAGACGTGTCATTTGCTGGTCTGTCCTGCAAAAAATTGCAGGAGGGGGAAGCGGACATGAGCCTGCTCACGCTGGCTTTGTTGGACTGGGGATGCTGACAGCTGCTGTTTGTGGTGACGTTTTTACCTCTCCTTCGGTAACGGCAGTGCTGGCTGTGAGTATTAGATTCTCTTGGGGATGCCTTTCAGGTGGTGAAAAATCTGAAGCTTTCTGGTTTAGGTGCTTCCATTGCAGCAAGAGTTTGCTCCTTCAACTCCTTTGCTACATATTGTAGCTGTTCTTGTTTCTCCACAGATATACTGTTGTCAGGTGCACTTTTCTGCTTGCTTTCTCACATGCAGCTCAGTGTGTGATCTGACTTTCATCAAATGAATCTTTGTGCAGGCAATCAGAGCTGTTACTGGATCTCCAGGTTGCCTTCTAGTCGTAAAGGTAGTCTTGTTCATTCTATCATACAGGTGTTCTATATAGGGTATTAGAATTAGGTGTTCAGGGATAAGTCAGAATTTTACATTTCAATTCTGCAGAATTATACGGGAGATCGCCTGAACTTTGGTCTAGCAGCTGAGCAGGCGAAGGCTGAAGGCTATAAAGTTGAGGTATCACTCTTGCCGTAACTAATGCTGCATGTGAACTGCTCCGACTTCTGCTCAGCTTGGCAGAACTAATTGGCAACATGATGTTCTTGTGATACTGGCTTCGTTTTCTCAGATGGTGATTGTGGGTGATGATTGTGCCCTACCTCCACCCAGAGGTATTGCTGGCCGTCGTGGACTTGCTGGCACACTCTTCGTACATAAGGTAATTTCTGTAAGCTGAGACCATCACACAATTTATGGTGGCATGTATTATGAACAGTGTTAGTTTTTGCCTGGCTGTTTACTATCTGTGCACTCCAAAGATAATACACATGAAAATGCTGTAGTTTCTACCTCTATTTCTTAACCTCATACCTTTTACCCTTCCGAGAGCTGATCAGGTTGCTGGAGCAGCTGCTGCGGCTGGTTTTAACCTTGCAGATGTGGCCACTGAAGCTAGGAAAGTAGCAGAATTAGTTGGTACAATGGGTGTTGCTGTATCTTTATGCACGATTCCGGGCCAGGTCACCCCTGATAGATTGGAGCCAGGCAAAATGGAGCTTGGTCTTGGCATTGTAAGTCCATAGAATTAGTGCTATCATTTGAGTTTTGATTTTATGACCCTACGGCTGCAAAACGTTGCAAAACGGAATTCTGTTTATGGTTAATTCTTGAATGGGAAATTTTGGTTCTTCCCTGGTGAAATCAACTGGCATGAGCATGAGCCCCACCATGGCACTTGTGGGTGTGTCCTCTCATGCTGATGCCACTTTGCTTGCAGGCTACAAATCACCTTTCCAACTTCGTGAGCTATTGAGCTAAGACATCTCGTCCGCCTTTGCAGCATGGCGAGCATGGAGCTGCTGTTGCTGATATTCAACCAGTTGACGCTGTGGTGTCACACGTTTTGAGGCAGATTCTTTCAATGGTATATGCCTTGGTGGATTTGTTGATTGATAATCTTTATTGGGTTTACATGATGCTGAGTAAACGCGAGTGGCCACTCTCTAGGATTAATGTTTGTCATGCATTCACACTAGTTGCAACTTTCCTCATTTTTCTGATATGGTCTACATATATCTGCTATGTATAGGAGACTCAGTATGTGCCCATCAAGCGAGGGAGTCGAGTTGCGCTTATGGTAAATGGGTATGTATGAGATTGTAATGATTGTACTTTCATAAAATGCATCAGCTCGTACCATGAATGAAAGTTGACAGACTATGGCTGTTCTCATATACTTATAGATTAAAAGAGCTTTTGGTCTTGGGACAAAACGAAGGAATAGCTTTGATTTTTGGTTCTGCTTTCTGTCATATCTTAGCTTACCTTGCTTCTTGGATTGTAGGAAAGTTTAATTTGTAAGATTGGATATATTCTAGATCTTATGAAGGCATATATAAGTTTAGAAGCTAGTGTTTTGTACAAGCAGTGTAAAGAACGAAGTAACATTGTTGGCAGCAGCCCCAGACTGCTGACCTTTGTTTAACTGGAGTTGATGGTTTATAGAGCGTCCATATACATGTGCATATGGATTCTGAAGCATATCTGAAACTATATGCAAGCAAGATTCTCTAAGTATGAACCCCAGACTGCTGACCTTTGTTTAACTGGAAATGATGGTTTACAGAGCATGGATATGCATGTACATATGGATTGTGAAGCGTACCTGAAACCATACGCAAACAATAGAACTAAGTATGAGTAACAGACATGACGTTAGGGCATCTAAACCCTTAGTATGAACAAAAAGATTTGAAGATGCTCTCTTTGAACCCAGTGACCCCTTTTGTGGGAATCGGCTCTCAATGCTCATCATCCAGGGAAGGGAGCACAGTATGAATTTGCACCTCTAGAAAGTGACACACTCACACACACACAGAGTTTTTGTTGTTGTAAAGCAGATATTTCATTTAGAAAAATGTACATTCATAGCTGTCGATTTGCTACTACTCAAAACTAGAAGCAGTAATGAAAGGATTCTAATTGGGTTAGAGGAAGGTCTCCAAGAGGATGAGCATTTTGAAGAGACCGATACAAAGAAGATGGAAAATAAGGAAAGACATCCACTAAAGAGTGCTCATACATTCGAATGGTACAAGTACGATACAACGACCAGAGGGCCCAATAGCGACACAAGGAGAAGAAGTGATCATAGTAGTGACATCCACCATTTCTTGCTCTAGAAGTTTGCGCTCATGTTCTACATGTTTGTGACAGTGTGCATGTTCTTCTTGCCCTTGCATTGAAGTCTGTGCTCGATCTCCTTCATGTGAATATCCTTATATCTGAGGAGCATATTATGCATCCTGAAAGTACTCAAACATAATCTTTGCATGCATCCTTTTTGCCACCACACTAGGAAATCGCTCCCAAGTATATGCAAGAGCCTCCAATGCACTTTGCAGCTCTAGAAACTTTGATGGTTGAGGAGGAGGCATCACAAAGGTCTTTGAGTCTCTACTTGACATAAGAAAATGAAGACCGCCACCATGGAAGCAATAAATAATAAGCCTTCTTGGTAGAAAGATACGCAAGGGTGATGTGGAGGCTCCGGATCAAACCTCCAATCCAGTAAAAGGAGAGTGGAAAACTTGTGAGGGACAGGCTGAGAAGGTTGCATCAAGGTAGTAATACTGCGTTAAAAGATCTGTGATGCGACCCTCAAATAGATTTGTGATGCGACCCCAAACAATATTGTATCTTGGGCTGTGGAAAGGAAAGAGTGCAACCTCGATCATCTACTACATCTGCCATTGTTAGCAGGGACTAGCTACTACGACATCCCCACGGAAAGAGTGCAACCTTGATCATCTACTACATCTGCCATTGTTAGCAGGGACTAGCTACTACGACATCCCCACTGAGGTCATCAACGCCCAACAGTGGGTGTAGGCCATAGTATAAACATATGCTCTCACACATAGAAACCCACAAACCACACATACTTTAGCTCATTTACAAAGGCGTATTTTCTGCATTGCACGATGGAGTTTTGGTTTGGAGTTTATGGTTTTCAACCTTATGAGTGACTATCATGAGATTGAAATTGCACTATTTTGTGTTTTTAGAGGATAAGTTTGGGCATGTTTCTGGACTCATCTAGTTATATGTAAATGAGCTAAAGAATGAACAAAGGCTGGGCTTCAGTGAAGACTTTGCAACCGAAAATTGCACTATTTTGTGTTTTTAGAGGATAAGTTTGGGCATGTTTCTGGACTCATCTAGTTATATGTAAATGAGCTAAAGAATGAACAAAGGCTGGGCTTCAGTGAAGACTTTGCAACCGGATGGTGTTGCCGGGATCTGGAGGCCTACTAGACCAGAGCAATGTAAATAAGCCAGAGGCTGCTGCAATCATGTATCATGTGGGAAGAAAAAGCACAGCCAAGAATGCGACCTCGGAATTGTCCAAAAATAGCTTTAGACGTAGTCGGAACCCAATGGCCGAAAGCTTTTGTATTCATAGAGGTAACCATACAAGAAAGCATAGGAGTCCATGGCTGATGTTGCTCCCCAAAAGTAGCTAAGAGCATGGCCTTGTGAGCTAGCACATGAGTATGAAGATAATGTTCAAACTACCATGCATCTTGGGCAACTAAACATATTTGCATTTGAGAAGACAAAGTGCCATACGATCTTATTTGGTGTGCCAAAAGCATTTCATGACCTTAGTAATAAATTTTTGAATATCTACAAAAGGCCAGGGAATAATTGGCAAATAAAAATGCACATAAGCCATGAGTATAGACTGCATATTCCGAAGGCGAACTTGCAGTGGCCATGTAGATAGTTTCCAATAGTCTAACTTCGGGAACAACTTTTGTAGCACCCAAAGTCTCTCTTGTGGGAAAGAAATATGCCACCCAAAATATGACACCCAATAGGATAACCAAAATGGCGTACCACCTGATTAGGAGAGAGCAAGGGCCCAGGCCACAAGGTCGATGCCAATCACACTCATGGAGAGGAAGAAGTTGGATTTACTGAAATTCACTTTCAGCCCAGCTGCAAGACCAAATAAATGAAGTGCATGCATAATATGCTGACATCAGCTTTCGAGTTTTGTAGAAAAAAAAAGGAATCGTCGGCATAAGCTTGGCTTACAAAAGGTGTGCCTCCTGGAAACTCAATGCCATGCAAGTCTTATTGTGGAACCAAGGCATCCATATGCATTAATAGTGGATGAGTAGCAATAGCAAAGGGCAGGGCATTGAGAGGGCATCCCTTGTCAAATAGAACGGCCTAAGGACTAGGAAGGTTTGAGGGCATCATATAAAAGGGAACATTCTTGATATAACCAATAAGCCGCATTTTATATTTTGCATCCTAGGCCCAAAGCCCAACTACCGCGTAACTATAAATCCCATGTGACAGTATCAAATGCTTTTTCAATGTCCACCTGCATGATCAGAACATCTTGATGAGTGTATTTGGTATATTCTATGCCGATATAAACATTTGCAATATTGTCCATGATCTGCTTGCGGGGCACAAAGCCATACTATGCAGGGTGCAATCCAATATACAGGAAATGTGATATGCACAAGACCAACGTTTTAGAAAGTCAGCTTGTATGCCACAGACGTCAATGTGATTGGACGCCAATCAAATAGAAATTGACAGAGGGATTTTCAGGAATTAAATGCAGCAAGCCCTTTTCCAAGATCAAGGTAGTGTACCCGAGAGGCAAGCCCTATTAATCATGAACAACAGCACAGGGCTCAGCTGATCCCAAAATTCAGCAAAAAACTCAACTGTTAAGCCATACCAGCCCGGAGATTTAGAGCGCCATAATTTGGGTAATGCTGCTTTCAATTCCTGATCTGTAAAGGGCAACTTATGTGCATCCTCCTGAGAAAGGATTGGTCGGGATTGGTCAAACGTTTTGAAGAAAGAGCTTCCGGGCATTGACCTCCACAGATAGGGTGGAGGTGGGGCTGCAAACATATCAGAAAAATAATTGTGCACTTCATCATCAAGCTGCTGCCTATTCATTGTCCATGATCCATTTTGGTGCAGCACACGATGCAAAAAATGCATACAATGCAAAGTATGAAGGCTGAATGCATATGATGCGAAGTATGAAGGATTTTGAAAAAGTCCTTGGAAGAAGAACTAGTATCCTGCATAGCTTTCTGACGAGAGCCAAGCTGCAATAAGCAATGAAGAGCAGCTTTAAAAGTAGATTGATCATCTATGGACAATTGGCTCTGCTCCCTAGGAGTATAGATCCCACCCCCCCCCCCCCCCCCCCCCCCCCCCCGTATCAGGGCCTATTTCAGCAGTGTTCTAGATACCCCGATCACAGGAGCCTCGATACTTTCTGATGATGGAGTCTTCAAGGTGCGGCTTTGTGGATGACCCAGAAACCCTCCTTGAGGAGGTACTTCTAGAGACCTTGAATGGAGTAGTCTTCAGGGTCGAGGTTTTAAGCTTACCACAGCAATTCTTTCATCGCAAACAGATGGGCCACCTGGCTGAGGCTTGTCCACGCTTTGCGAGCAACCTTTCCCCTAGTCTCCAAGTCCTGGTTACAAGATGGTAGGGGAGATGGGACCTGCCCCTCCCGCACCCAGCACATCCTTGGTCGATACATGGCAAGCCTCTCGCTGCTGAAGCAACTCCTTTAAAGTTTTGTTTGCACCATTTGTATATGAAATCTGCAGATGTTTGCACCATTTGTTAGTACGAATTGATATGAAATCTGCACATGATTATAGTTTTTGCAGTTAACAAATTAAAATCATTGTGTAGCTTTTCTTATTTTTGTGGCATGAATGCCATGCATGCAAATGTGTGTACTATATTTTTAGAGTCCAAAGAAATATTGAATGAATCGTGAGAATGATGTCCAAAATGAAGCTTATTAACTTGCGGTTCGAGCTAAGCATGGTAATTCGTTCAAGAAGGGTTTGACTTATTAGGCGTTCGGATCTTATTAGCTGTGGGACCTTATGGAAAATCTGGCTTGAGGCTTTCCTTAAAGGTTGCATTTCATGGTTATTGTTCTTTATCAACAGTGTTGTTGGATGCAGCTTAGGTGCAACACCTGTAATGGAGCTGATGATTGTAGCAGGCAAAGCTGTGGCACAGCTTCAAGTGGATTATGGATTGGCAGTAGAACGTGTTTATACTGGAAGCTTTATGACTTCTCTTGATATGGCAGGTAAAGACTCAGTGGCACAGCAGCCCAAGCCAAAGTTCACACGCGTTTATGGCCTTGGAGGCTGTGGAGTCTGTTTTACTAGTTTCTCCAGAGTAGACCATCATAGGCTTGTGAAATATGCTGTCATGTTACTACAGCATGGCTAGTTGCCCAAAGGTAAAAAAAGCGTGTCTGCGACACTCTTGTAATGCATCTGGTTGGATCAAAATAATTTTGAACTGCTTATGAAAGTAGAAGATGTGCTTAATGATGGCAGAGTTGACAGGTGCACCCAAATTTTCTGTTATTCCATGTATGCTCTTTGCTTTAAAGCCCCCTCCCCCTCTCTCTCTGGCTCTCTCGTTCTTGTGTGTGCAGCTGTACCTCCGGCCTGTCTGCCAATCTAGCCACCTACCTACACCGACCCCCCATGCGCATGCGCACACCTTGCATTCGCACATACATGTGCATGCAGACACACACACACACTTTTTTTTAGTGAAAGCTTTGATTGATTATATTACACACACACCCACACACCCACGTGCACATATGCACACGTGTATATTTGCTGGTTACAAAACGATAAACGTGTGCTTATGTGCATAGGCACGTATATGCATGCATGATACAGGTTATAGTTTTGTTGCTTATTTTTTTTGGTCATCGGCAGGTTTCTCACTTTCTGTCCTGAGGGTGGATGATTCCATTTTGTCAAGGTTGGATACACCAACAAAGGCGCCTGCCTGGCCAGTAGGCGTTGATGGTAACGATTGAGTTATTGCATGCCTGCTAATATTCAGATCTTGCCAGATTTCATATCCTAAGCTTTTAAATTGGCGATTCTGGAATATTCATCTCAGGCCCTGTTATTTATGGGTGCGGATTTTCCCGTGTTGTGGTCCATTGAACATCATGACGTGTTTCTGAAGTTTTGAAGATTGCTTACTTGCAGGACCTCGGCCACAAACAACAATTCCTGTACCTCTTCCCCGAGTGCCATCTACTCTCAATGTGGTACCACACCTTCCATCCCATCTTTCTATGTAACACAATTGAGCAAGCTGATTTGGTAGTTTGTGAAATGACTTGTGACAATGCATCCTGTTCTTTAAAAAAGACGTTAGAGTTTAGTGGGGAGAGAAAGGAAGAAAGGAAGAAAGAAAGTCTATTAATGTCCACTGGAGACCAACAGATTTATTAAAGTCTATTAATGTCCATGGGAGACCAACAGGTCTATGGGACAACACAAAAACCAGCTAGTACATGCTTAGGGAGGGCACATGGCAGCTACCAAGGAGTGCAAAAAAGGCAACTCCAAGCTATTTAGAGTACTTACATTTTACTTTGGAAATAAAAAACATAATCAGCCATACATTAGTTTAAGACTGAGAATCTTTCAACCTCCTCGCTGAGTGCTACACCCTCACGGTATAGTGCCTATTTGCTATCCTTCCTAGCAGCCTTGGTCTTAGCTAATTCTTTTGCCTTATTTTCCAATTGAGCTCGTGCGGGTTCCTCAGCTATCCATACCTCGGTCCCTTTCAACTTGTAAGATTGTTGGAGAAGCTTGATCTGTAAATCTCGTGAGTTAAGTGTAATGATAGCGTGTCCTCTAGAATGCAGGATATAGTTGCTCTGGCATCCCTCATCAATCGCCAACTGTCCATTCAATGCTAGGGATGGTTAGTTTGACATGTACTAAAGTTTCACTGAAAGAGTTCTCCTCTTTATACTAGCCTTCAAGGAGCCCCACTATTCTAATCTTCATTGCATTATCATGTCTGGTTCATGCTTCTGAATCTCTTCTTGAATATGAGTTTTACTTGCATTGTATTAACCTCTAGAGTCACTTCTTTCTTAGTTGTTTGTATGTAAGTATGAAAAAGATCTTTAACTGTAGAGACTAGTTGAGGGGTAGGGGAAGAAGCCTTGCAAGTTTTCATTACCTCATCTATTACTTCCTGCTTGCAGGTCCTTCAAGAACCTGAAGTCTAGCTGTCACTGCTGCCAATTGCAACTTCAACTCACGCACCTCCTGCTGTAAATAGAAGATCTGTTCTTGACATCCAATGATAGGATGAGGAGGGGGATTTCTAAGAGGAATCAGGCTGTTCCATATTGGCCATATATGAGATTACCCCCTGACTGAGGCTAACCCCTAGGCTATTGATAAATTACTCGGCCTGAGATACTGATACTCCAACACACTAGAAGCTTCATCAAGAGGTAAAAGTCTTTTCAGAACTCCAGTTTAAACTACCTGGGTCCTGGAGCCACATTATCTTTTTGCTGCTTCATCCACCACCTATATGCAGCTTTCGTGAACATGGTGTGTGGCTTCTCAAATTATCATTATATCATTATGGACTTTCACATATGGCAAACGCCTCGTTCCATTTGTGAAGCCATGCCTAATGATATCCAGATTCCCAGTTTCTATCAGCCATCCTACTTGCATATTTCTCTGGCCTATAGTTTGCTTTATTATGCCACTTTAATTTACCCTTTTCCATTGTATGAACACGGTACTTAGACTCCATTATTCGTATAGAGGCTCTATCTGTTAGAGTATGAATGACTTCACATGATTCTTCATTGGCATTCAATTGCTGTGCCATCAACGCTTGTAGGGCATCCTCTAAATTTCCAATCCCAACATCCAATGAGCGTTGTTCATGTGCGATCGGGCATGATGCTTCCTGTATCAGCCAAAATCCCGATATACAAGGTTCACACGAGAATTTCATCTTCTACTTTTCTGGGTGGCCATTTCCTTAGATATCCACAAGGTTTTGACTTTTTTTGTTTGTCTTTTAAATTCTACTAAAATAGAACCAGATTTGTTTTTCCCTATGCTAGGGAAACCAATGCAAGCTTACATATCTGGAAATGCCACAACTAAATATCCAATCTGCAAATAACTTTAAAGCAAGTTTTAATATAAAAGACAAAGCTCAATGAGTTGGTTGGTCTTCAATTCCTTTATTTTTGGGATTGACTGCATAAGACCACAAAGGCCCACTGCAACTTCATGTGAGAAAACAGGGAGCAAGAGTAAGAGTGAGCAAAATGGAGAGAGTGAGCTGAACGTAGTTCACTCCCCTAAGTGTACTAAACCGAAGTACAATGAAAGAGATGAGGGTTTTGTCTAAGTGACAAAACCCTATCTAATCACTAACCGTAGTTAGAGATTAGACCGTGGTTAAGGGAAAAATTCTCTAAGAGGGAAAAGTGTCCCTAACGCCCTTATTACATTACATTGGCCACTGCCTAGAATATAATAATAATTCTAACACCCCCCTGCAGTGCCAATGTGGTGTACAAGGTAGTGATCAATCACCAAAAGGAGATAAGTTTAGGGCACTGCGAAATGCCTCAAACTTCTCACATGGAAGTGCTTTGGTGAAGATGTCTTGTGCTATAGGCAGATGCTAGTGGGGGATGTATTGGGACCAATCTTCTACAAGAAGGACATGATGTTGCCTATGAGAGTCGGAGACTTCGGTATGCTGAATTAAGGTATGATGTGTACAAGGAGTAGTTACTCGTAGTCATACATGCTCTGATGATTTGGAAGCACTATCTCTTGGGAGTTGATTTCTTAATCCAGACCGATCATCAAAGTGTCAAACATTTCCTCACCCAGCCCATGGTGCAAGAAAAGCATATGCGATGGGCAAACTTTCTAGCTGCTTTCAACTTTCAAATTCAGCATACACCTGGGAAAGAAAATGTGGTTGTCGATGCACTTTCACGGAGACCTCAAGTACATTCCATCACTACAGCACATCATGATGCACTTTCAGCCATGAAGGAAAAATACAAGGATGATCCCGACTTCTCCAAGATATGGGCTGAATTGGATCAAGGAGGCGGCCATAAGGATTATTATCTCCATGATATATACTTATGGAATCAAAATTATATATGTGTGACGAGAGATTTGAGGTCCAAAGTAATCAAAGAATGTCACATTTCTGCCCTTGCTGGACACTGAGGCCTTTCACCAACTTTGGGACAGCTTGAGAGGTATTTCTATTGGCCTCAAATGTGCAAAGACGTCTATCAATATGTCACTACCTGTATAATTTGTCAAAAGGCTAAATATTATAGACATAAGCCTCAAGAGCTAATTCAAAATCTACCAGTGCCAGAGGGCCCATGAGAACACACTGCAATGTAATTTGTCACGGGTTTTCCTAAATCCCCCCAGGGGCATGACATGATATGACGGTGATTGAGAGATTCAGTAAGCATGTTCATTTTATTCCTTGCAAAAAGACTCTTAAGGCGACCGAAGCTACTACGCTATTTATTAAACATATATTTCCTCATCATGGCATTCCCAAGTCTATTGTGTCCGATCGAGACAACAAATTCACTAGCATTTTCTGGAAAGCTTTCTTTGATAATCTAGGTACAAAGCTAGGATTCTCCTCCTCGTATCATCCTTATGGCTCAGAACAATCCCAATGAAGTGTTTGGTGTCCTCACACAAGAGGATAAGTTGGATGGTACCAATTATTCTTTATGGAGTTTTATGGTACGTAATCTTTTAGCTAGCAAACATTTGCAGGATTATGTCACTTTTATGGAGTTTTATAATATGCAATCTTTTAGTTGGCAAGCATTTGTGGGATTATGTCACTAGGGATGAGACAAGGCCACAGAATGTGGTTGCACCTACAACTCCTCAACAAGGTGGAGGAAGGGGTAGAGGACAAGCTCAGGGTGCAGGAAAAGTGCTAGGTGCAGTGCCTATTGCAGTTATGCCTCCCACATAGGAACAGAAAAGGTGGGATTCACGTGATGCACAAGCACTTTCAATAATCTCTCTTTCTGTCAAGAGGTTTATTATCCCACACATTTGGTCATGCATGACCTCAAAGGCAGCATGGGATATTTTGGAGAGTATGTTTGCAGCCCACGATGATGCCAGGGTCTCTTTCCTAAAGAGAGAGTTATCGTATACTCACATGGATGAGGGTGACTCAATGTCTGATCGATCACCTCACCAAGCTTCAGGACTTGAGAGAGAAACTGTTGAATATAGATGAGATTATTCATAATTCAGAGATGATAACTACTACTCTGAATTCTCTTCTTGAGTCATATCTCGGATTTCACCCCTCGCTAAATTTGTCATTGAGGGGGAGTGGCAACCCTCTCACTTTTCATGAGCTGATAGGAATTCTATTGCAGGAAGAGCAAACCAGGAAGAACATGGTTTCACATGCTGGTGAGCATGCCATGCTTTCAAAATTCAAGCCCAAAGGGAAGGGGCAGCATAAGCAGCATGCAAATCAACCTACACATCAGCATAAAACTGATTCTGGACAACCTTCTCACAAGGCTAATAATGATGCAGAGAAGCCCAAGGGCATTTGTCATTATTGCAAGAAGTCGGGTCAATACATAGGAGAAAGCAAGAAAAGAATTGCCAAGGAAAAGAAAAATGATTCAAGCATGGCCGTCTCAGATTCAGCTCCTTATGCACATGATGGTTGTGATGCTTCAGCCAACTTAGTGGGAGAAGACTATGCCTTTTTTACTTGCATTTCTGATCTTCAAGTGGCTGCTCCGGATACTACAGCCACATCTGAGGATGACTCTTATGCTTTTTTGACTTGCAGTTTTGACCCTTTTAAGGATGCATGCACTTTCAATGTCAATGAGACATTGAATAATTGGTATTTTGATAGTGGTGCCACCAAACATATCACTTCCAAGAAGTGTTTGTTTGACTCTCTACATCCATCACCCACTGGAAAAAGGGTGTCTTGTGCAAATGATTCTTCTTATTCAGTTCATGGCATTGGTGAGATCGTCACAAATGGCACAAATTTCAGAATTCATGATGTGCTGTATGTGCTTGGAATCAAAAAAATTTGCTTTCAACGTCCTCTCTAAATAAAAGAGGATTTCAGGTTGTCTTTGAGGATGACAAGTGTGCAGTTCGAGACAGAGAAGATGATTATGCCTTGAGACTATCTAGCACACTGTTTCGTGGTCTTTCTTAGCTTGATGTTTTTCAGCTAGATCAAGCACTTACAGTCTCTACTCCCACTGTTGCTATGCAAGATGCGGAGTTATGAGATGCTAGATATAGGCATATCAATTATGGCAGCTTGATGACACTTCAAAAACATGCTATGGTTGATGCTTTCCCTCCCTTGGAGCCACCTCCCCCTCATGCCTATGAAGAGTGCATACTTGGGATTCGGGACGATACACAAGTTTCCCTTCAAAAAGGATGGTGAAGTAAGAGCTGTTGGAAAACTACAGCTCATTCATAGTGATGTCTGCGGTCCCATGAGGACTTCTGCATTGGGTGGTTATCTGTATTATGTCACATTTATTGATGACTAATCAAACTACACTTGGGTCTATGGTTTAAAGAAAAAATCAGATGTGTTCACGCATTTTCGACACTTTGTGGCAAAGGTTGAGAATGAAACAAGACACTACGCATGGATAGAGGGGGGGAGTATATGTTTCATGAATTTGAGGTTTATTTGAATGAGAAAGGCATCATATCAACTTACAGTGAGGCTGATCCCTCAGCAAAATGGCAAAGCTGAGCGGAAGAATCGAACTCTTATGGAGATGGATAGATGCATGCTCATGAGCAAAAAGTTGCCTCACAGGTTTTGGCTTGAGGGTTTCATGTATGCCAACTATGTTTTGAATCGGGCTCCCACTAAGGCTTTGAAGACAAAGATTCTCTATGAAGTTTGACATGGGAGAAAGCCTTCAGTGGAACATTTTTATGTATTTGTATGTGTTGCATATGCCCATGTGCCTGTTGAGTTTCGACATAAGCTGTCAAGCACTTAAATGCATATTTGTTGGGTATAGTGCAAAGCGCAAAGGTTACCATCTCTACAATCCTGCAACATGCAAGATTTTTGTCAGTAGAGATGTAATCTTTTCAGAAAATTCAGCACATACACGTGCTGAATTTAATATGCCAGCTTCTTCCACATCAGATGAAGTTTTTGAGGGATTACTACCCATTGCTTTGGGTTCCGCATCTGAAATCCCTGCTGAGAATCAGCATTTACAGCAAACTCCTCCTTTTCCACATGCCCTGATTCAGCCATTGGCTGATTTAGTTCCTCCACAGGCAGTGGAAGATGCTGTCAGGCAAGAGATTACATAAATACACGCAGCCAAAACTGTTCCGAATTGGCTGCTCCAAACTCTCAGGGAGATTAGGCTTGATGCTGCTTTGCCTGATAGGACTCGTAGTGCAGCAAGACGCAAAGGGGGGCCTCACTCTGTTGAATCAGTTTTTGTAGGTACTCTTCTTGATGAGGAAAAGCCTAATACTTTTGAAGAGGCCAAAGACAATGTGCATTGGATGAATGCCATTGCAAGATGAGTTGCAGTCTATTGATAAAAATCAGACCTAAAATCTTATGGATTTGCCACCAAGAAAGAATGCCATAGGTACCAGATGGGTTTTCAAAGTCAAAAGAAGGCGAGATGGGTCCATTGACACATACAAGGCACAGCTGGTTGCAAAAGGCTATGCTCATTAGAAGGGCATAGATTATGAGGAAACATTTGCTCCTACTTCCAGGATGACCACTATCAGATCAGTTATTGCAATGGCTGCACATTTTGATTGGAATGTTCATCAGTTGGACATAAAAACAGCCTTTCTCAATGGAGACTTGCTGGAAGAGGTTTATGTCAAGCAACCTCCTCGCTTTGAAATTTCGGGTAAAGTTTGCAACCTGAATAAAGCTTTGTACGGGCTAAAACAAGCCCCATGTGCATGGTACTCCAAAATTGATGCCTTTCTGACCAGCAAGGGGCTTCATAACAGTCCAACTGAAAGTACCCTCTACATCAAGAAGGATGGGGGGGGATATTTTAGTCATCATTCTTTATGTAGACGACATACTGGGTCAAATGAAGAAAAAATTTCAGATTTCAAAGCTGAATTGAAAGCTACATTACATTTTATTTGGGGATCAGTTCATACAAGAGAGACGTGGCATCATTATGTCTCAATCCAAGTATGTGCAAAAGCTCTTGGATCGGTTCAACATGCAAGATTGCAAGCCTACAGCCACTCCTATAAAACCAAGGCTGAAGCTTACTATGTATGATGCAGGTGAATCAGTAGATGCCACACTCTACAGTCAAGTTGTAGGATGCCTCATTTATTTGTGCAATACATGGCTCGATATTCAATTTGCAATATCGCAGGTGAGCAGATGTATGCACAGCCCAAAGACAGCACATTGACAAGCTGTAAAACACATCTTCCGTAAGTTCCAAGGCCCAAAGTCTTATGGCTTGATGTTTTCGAGGGGGGGTGATTTGCAGATGCATGCTTACAGTGACTCAGATTGGGCTGGAGACTATGATACTAGGCAGTCCACAAGTGGCAATTGTTTCTTTTTGGGACATGCTTGCATTTCTTGGTTGAGCAAGAAACAAGCTACTGTGGCTACCTCCTCGTATGAAGCTGAGTAGCAGCTTTCACCGCAACAATTGAGTGTGTTTGGTTGTGCCGTTTATTTACTGATCTTCATCTCTCATTGGAGGGTCCTTCTCCCATTCTCACTAATAGTTAGAGTGCTATAGTAGTGGCCAAGAATCATGTGTTTCATGCTCGCACGAAGCACATTGAGGTTCACTATCACTATGTAAGAGAGAAGTTGCATGCAGGGGAGATCAGTATGATCTATGTGTCAACGCATGACAATGTTGCGGACATCTTCACCAAAGCACTTCCACATGAGAAGTTTGAGGTATTTCGCAGCGCCCTGAACTTATCTCCTTTTGGGGATTGAACATTTTCTTGTACATCATCACATTGGCATTGCAAGGGGTGTTAGAATTATTGCCATATTCTAGGCAGTGACCAATGTAATGTCAATAAGTGGATTAGGATCACTTTTTCCTCGTTAGAGGTTTTTTTCCCTAACCACAGTTAAGATCCCTAACTACAGTTAGTGGTTAGCTTTTATCACTTAGACAAAACCTCATCTTTGTATATACCTAGATGAATCCAAGAACATTCCTAAACTCATCCTCTTAAAACACAACATAGTGCAGTTTCAATCTCACGATAGTCACTCGTAAGATTGAAAACCGTAAGCTATCTTTTACACAAAGTCTTCGTACTGAGTTTTTGTCGGCACCCCAGAGGTGAAGGGCAAACTCAGCCATGATGAAGGCTAGCACTAAAGGAGAAGGCTAATCAAAAGGTAGTCCAAATCTCTTCATTCAAGCTACGACTGCTTGTGAAGTCTAAACGATTTTATTCCGAACGAGCATCTAGGGGGTGGTGGTTAGGGGGCACAGGGAGCAGTAGCAAGTAGCTAGGAATAGCATAGAGTCTTCAAGGAAGTTGGGACACATTGATCCATATTTGGTAAAAGAATTCAATATAGTAATATATTTTGATGATTTTGTGACTCAAGCTTGGTTGTGCAATAGTGTGTATGCAAGGTGCATTTGACTAGATCGAGACTTTTTCTCGGACACTCGTGACTTGCTTCATAGGTTTAAGGAAGAGATTGTATCAATTTGGTATCAAAGCTTGAGCTTGGAGCGGTGAAGAATTGTGCACATGCCTTTGGTGATGGTCTAGGCGATAACCAGATTGCTGAAAATCTACGTAGCTCAACTTGCCCCTGATGTTATAGCCTAACCGACACAAGACAATTTTCCCATAGATGATCGTTCTGGATATTTTTTGTTTCGGTGGTCATCAACAATACATGGCCGAGTTGGATTAAGGAGATTGCGCAACATAGTTGCCAGCCGAAACGGAAGAAACGAAATAAACAAAAACAAAAGAAACGGAGTTTCCCACCCCCGCCGAAACGAAAACGGAAGAAACAGCAATATGATACAATTTATGTATAAAATTTTATTTTTTATATATAATATAATTATCAATAGAGTGCAAATCATACATAATACAATTATCTATACTTCAAGCATCATGCATGCTTCTATGGGGATGGAGAGCAGGCTGAGGATGGAGAGCAACTGCCAGCCTGCAAGATGGCTATGCAGAGGCTGCTGCGTAGAGGGTATGGACAGCAGCGGGTCTGGGACATGTGCAAACAGAAGATGTACAGGGGCTAGGGGACTCTACACTCAGTGGCTATAACCAAGTGGAAATTGCTCCTAAAGACCAATCAAAAACAGCATTTGCTACAGTGAACTACTTCTAGTTCTATGTGATGATCCAAAAGGGGACTCTATACTATATACAACTACGTATCATCAAGACAGTGAACTACTTCTAGTTCTATGTGGGGGATTTGCATTCAATCGTGTTTACTAAGAGGAACGAGCACTACTTTAAATCCAATTTCTATTTTCTCTTTCGCCCTCTACTTACAACGAGTAAGTCAGAGCATGACACTTAAGCTTGAAGGCACAAGGAAATTGTTGACGCCACCTTGCTATATATACATGCACACTAGAACACGTTTTGGCCATGAGAAAGTTTAATCATAGTTTGTCTTCTTTTGTCCTGTACATGACAAGCACTTCCCAAATTGATGTAAATCTGTGTATGGTGACACGCTTGATTGAAGTCATCAATCTTCAGGAGCAATAATCAGTTTCACAGGTTTTGCAAGTGACCAGACAAGTAAGTGTGCTGCAGAATTAAAAAATAAAGCTTACAGGGTCAGGCCGGCTGTGCATGGAGCTTCTACCTAGTCATGTTATTATTCCTAATAATGTCAATTGGGAGTCTTGGTGTTGTACATGTGGAGTACAATTTTCAATGAGAAGCAAGAGTATAAAGAAGGGGTGGTTTACAATTGCGATCTGCTCGAGTTAGAAGGGTGGTTCGGTCTAAAGTGTTAGAATTATTATTATATTCTAGGCAGTGGCCAATGTAATGTAATAAGTGGGTTAGAGGCACTTTTTCCTCTTATAGGTTTTTTCCCTTAACCACGGTCTAAGCTCTAACTACGTTTAGTGATTAGATAGGGTTTTGTAACTTACACAAAACCCTCATCTCTTTCATTGTATTTCAATTCAGTACACTAAGGGGAGTGAACTACGTTCAACTCACTCTCTCCATTTTGCTCACTCTTGCTCTTGCTTCCTGTTTTCTCACAATTGGTATCAAAGCAGCTCTCCTTCCCAGACCTGCTCCTTGCTCCTTGCTCCTTGCTCCCAGCTCCCGCACTTTAGCTCCCACGCCATTCATCCGTACAGCTTCATCGCGACATGCAACCTCCATTCCGTACAATCAGCACGACTGTACGGACCCCCGTACCAACTGCATGCTCCCGTCCGTACGCTTCAACCCGTACACCTGCGCAAAACTCCGACTGTACTACTACATTTTCGTCGTCCGTGCTGTCAGAGTACCTACAGCTCGCCCGTACATCTGCGCCTCGTACTCCATACTGTAGGTGGTTGCCATCAGCTTCCGTACAGCACCGTACGACGTCCGTACAACGTACAAAGTGACAATATGTACTGTCATGCATTCCGCCGTACTTTCGTACAGTTTGCCATTTCACCGTACTTTTGTACAGTCGTATAGTCATCCGTGCACTGTACGGATTCCGTACGTTGACTGTACACTGACAGTTCTGTACTGTCAGCTCCATTCCGTACTGTCAATACAACCGTACGAACCCCCGTACCAACTACATGCTCACGTCCGTACGCTTCAGCCCGTACACCTGCGCAGAACTCCGACCATACTATTGCATTTTTGCCGTTCATACTGTCAAAGTACCTAAAGCTCGCCGTACATCTGTGCCTCGTACTCCATACTGCAAGTGGTTGCCATCAACTTCTGTACAGCACCGTACGACGTTCGCACAACGTACGGAGTGAGACAATCCATACTGTCCTGCATTCCGCCGTACTTCCATACAGTTTGCCATTCCACCGCACTTTCGTACAATCATCCGTACACTGTATGGACTCCGTGCGTTGACCGTACACTGACAGCTTCGTACTATCAGCTCGGTGCAAGCTAAAGGTATCCATACACTTCCATTGCAGGGGCATTTTGGAAGGCGTGCTTTTGACAGGCATTTGACACATTTGTGCATTTGAGCCATTGTTTGGCTGTAAAATTTGGGGTTTTTGTAGGTAGAGTGCAAATTGTGCAACATTTGGGGCTTTCAGACCATTTGCACTCTTTCGTATGCAATTGCCCACAAGAAATTGGAGCTTTTGCATTTGGGTTGCAATTTTGCAGGTAAAAGAGCATTTTGGAAGTTTGCAAGCATTTCTGGACTTAGTACAAGTCAATTTGCAGACTTTTGCCACTTTTTTGCAGACTTTTGGGCATTCAGCAGAGCATTGAGGTGCATTCTGAGCCTTGGATAGGTTGTGACAATATTTGTCACTATGGGCAGATTTTCTTTGCAGGTTTTACTTGTGCATTTGGCATCCTAGAAAGGGACTTTACTTGGTCAGTTTGCTGTGTTTTTTAAGATTATCTGGCAAAAATGACTCAGAACAACCCCAATGAGGTGTTCGGAGTTCTCACACAGGAGGATAAGTTGGATGTCACCAACTACTCCTTGTGGAGTTTTATGGTTCGCAATATCTTGGTTGGGAGACATCTTTGGGATTATGTCAATGGAGATGAAGCAAGACTTGTCACTCATACAGCTGGAGGCAGGGGTAGAGGTCAAAATGCACCACAAGTAGTTGGAGCTGTCGCTCCAGGAGCTCCCACAGCAGAGTAGAAAAGATGGGACTCTAGAGATGCACAAGCTCTTTTAGTGATTTCTCTCTCTGTCAAGAGGTTCATTATACCTCACATTCGGTCATGCAAGACATCAAAGGCAGCTTGGGAGATTCTAGAGAGTATGTTTGCGGCAAGAAATGATGCCAGAGTTTCCTTTCTGAAGCGAGAGCTTTCTCATACGCATATGGATGAGGGAGATTCCATGAATTCTCATCTCACAAAGCTTCAGGATTTGAGGGAGCAATTGCTGAATATTGATGAAGTCATTCCGGATTCAGAGATGATTACCACCACTTTGAATTCTCTTCTTGAGTCCTATCTTGGTTTCCACACCTCGCTGAATTTGTCATTGAGGAGGGGCAGCAATCCTCTCTCTTTTCACGAGTTGGTAGAACTTCTGTTGCAGGAGGAGCAGACACGAAGAAATATGGCAACCCGGGCTAGCGAGCATGCCATGCTTTCCAAGCTCAAGCCCAAAGAAAAAGGGCAGCACAAGCAACATGCCAATCAGCCCGCACATCAGCATAAAGCTGATTCAGGACAGGCCTCTTATAAGGCTAAGGGTGATGCAAATAAGCAGAAAAAGAAGGGCATTTGTCACTATTGCAAGAAGCCAAGTCATTATATTGGAGAATGCGAGAGGAGCATAGCTAAAGAAAAGAAAAGGTATTCAGGTATGGCTGTGTCAGATGCATCAGCTCCTCATTCTCATGATGGGGGAGATGTTGCAGCCAACTTTGTGAAAGAGCACTATGCCTTTCTGTCTTGCACTTCAAATTTTTCAGTGGGTAGTTCAGATGCTACAACCACTAATGATGATGACCCTTATGCTTTTTTGACTTGCAATTATGATCCTTCAAAGGATGCATGCTCTCTCAATGTCAATGAGACACTGAATACTTGGTATTTTCACAGTGGTGCTTCAAAGCACATCACTTTCAAGAACAGTCTTTTTGTATCTTTGCATCCTCCACCTACCAAAAAGAAGGTGACTTATGCAAATAATTCTTCTTATTCAATGTGTGGAGTGGGAGACATTATTCTCACATCCACTGATGGCACAGATTTCAGAATTTCAGATGTACTCTATGTGCCAGGAATAAATAAGAATTTGCTTTCAATGTCCTCTCTTAATAGAGGAGGATTTTAGGTTGTATCTGATGATGATAAGTGTGTAGTCAGAGACAAAGAGAATGACGATGCTTTGATGTTGCCTGGCACTTTGTATCGGGGTCTTTTTCAGCTTGATTTATATGAAAAAAGATCCGATCTTGCATTATCAGTGAGCACTCCCACTGTTGCGATACAGAATGCGGAGTTATGGCATGCCAAGTATGCGCACATGAGCTATGGCAGCTTAATGACACTTCAGAGGCATGATATGGTTGATGCAATGCCTCCTTTAGAGTCACCTCCTCCTCATGCATGTGAGGGTTACATCCTTGGCAAGATGCATAAAGTTCCTTTCAAGAAGGATGGTGCAGTGAAAGCTACACGCAAATTACAGCTTATTCACAGTGATGTCTGCGGTCCCATGAGGACACCTGCTTTTGGGGGTTATCTTTATTATGTTACATTCATAGATGACTATACCAACTACACTGGTTAACTAGCAATCTATGACCAGTGAGATATTTTTTAGCAAAGGTTAACCTAGTAATTTTAGTACTGATAGATTTGGGCATGTTAAACTTTTATTTGGGGATCCAGTTTATACAAGACAAGCGTGGCATCGCTATGTCTCAATCCAAGTATGTGCAGAAGCTCTTGGATAGGTTCAGCATTATGCATGATTGTAAGCCTATTGCCACTCCCATGGAGCCGGCGCTGCAGCTTACTATGTATGATGCAGGTGAATCAATGGATGTCACACTTTACAGCCAGGCTGTTGGATGCCTCATCTGCTTGTGCAATACATAGCCCGATATTCAGTATGCAATATCTCAAGTGAGCAGATATATGCACAGCCCAAAGACAACACATTGACAAGCTGTAAAACGCATCTTCAGATATTTGCAAGACACAAAGTCTTTTGGCTTGATGTTGTTTCCCAGGGGGGGTGACTTGCAGATGCATGCTTACAGTGTGATTCAGACTGGCTTGGAGACTATGATACCAGGCAGTGCACTAGTGGTAATTGTTTCTTTTTTGGCAATGCTTGCATTTCTTGGCTGAGCAAGAAGCAATCTACAGTGGCTAGTTCCTCATGTGAAGCCGAGTACACGGTAGCTTTTACAACGACAGTTGAGTGTGTTTGGCTGCGATTTTGTTCGCTGATCTTCGTCTCATATTGGAGGGTCCTTCTCCAATTCTCACTGATAGTCAGAGTGCTATAGTAGTGGCAAAGAATCCTGTGTTTCATGCAGCACATTGAGGTTCATATTCATTATGTCAGAGAAGACTTTTGCAAATCTGGCATGATTAGTACCGGGGTTGTCGTAAGAGCCACTTTTAGCAGTTGGAAGGCTGACTTCTCCTTCCCAAGTGAAAATGATGCCTTTCTTTGTTAAATCATGTAAGGGAGAAGCTTTGTAAGCAAAGTGATGGATGAACCGTCTGTAGTAGGAGCATAACCCAAGGAAGGATCGCACCTCATGGACAGACTTCAAGTCAGGCCACTCTTGGATCCCTTCCAATTTGTCTGGATCCATCTTGATCTTGCCTTCAGAAACAATGTGTCCTAAAAATCTGATTTCTGGAAGGAAGAACTCACTCTTTTTGGCATTGATGAACATCTGATGTTCTCCAAGGAGGATGAAGACAATTTTCAGATGTTCACGATGCTCCTTTTCATCCTTGTTGAAAACCAAGATGTCGTCAAAGAAGATACCAACAAATGACTTATGTTTCTGGAAGATGCGGCTTATCATGCGATTAAAAATAGCTGGTGCATTGCTTAAGCTGAAGGGTACTACCAAATATTCATAGAGGCCCTGAGTAGTTGTGAATGCAGTCTTGTGGATGTCTTGAGGAGCAATTCGTACTTGATGGTAACCACTTTTAAGATCAATCCTGCTAAAAATTTTGGCCCCTCTTAAGCTATCCAGGTTGTCATCTATCCTTGGGATGGGGAAACATTTTTTGAAAGTCATCTTATTTAGTGCCGTGTAATCAACACACATCCTCCAAGACCCATCTTTCTTCAAAGCTAAAAGAATCGGAGAGCAGAAAGGTGAGTTACTGGGCCTAATCAAGCCATGATCTAGAAGCTCCTGTACCTATCTCTGGATTTCCTCTTGCTGTGTCTTGCTCACTCTATATGGCAGCCTATTTGGTGGTGAACTACCCGGAATCGAGTCTATGCGGAGGCTGGTGTCTCAGGTGGAAGAGTCTTTGGTAAGTCCTAGAGGAAGCTATCTTTGAATTCTTCTAGGAATTTTCTTCGCTCAGCAGTTAAGGCATCTTCATTCCCAAGCTTATCCAACTCATGAACAAAAATCAAATGGGAATGAACAGAATTTTTCTGTGTCTTGCTCACTCTATATGGCGGCCTATTTGGCGGTGAACTACCCGGAATCAAGTCTATGTGGAGGCTGGTCTCTCAGGTGGAAGAGTCTTTGGTAAGTCCTAGAGGAAGCTATCTTTGAATTCTTCTAGGAATTTTCTTCGCTCAGCAGTTAAGGCATCTTCATTCCCAAGCTTATCCAACTCATGAACAAAAATCAAATAGGAATGGACAGAATTTTTAAACACCTTTCGAGCTTGTATGTGGCTGACTAGCGGAATCATTTGACCCGAAACTCCAGCAGGAATGATGATCCGGTGCTCCCTATGCTGAATTGTGACCGTCTTCCTTCTGTAGTCAATAACAGGCTGCATCCGATAATGCCATGGCTGCCCTAGTATTACGTCTACATCTGCAATGTCTCCCATGTGGAAGTCTATGTGATCAACATAGCTCTGAAGATGAATCCTTAGCTTACTCCCCACTGGTGTAATAGCGTTCATTGGAGCATCTTTGAAGGCGGCTGAAGCACCTTGGCCTCCCTCGGAGTTTGGAACAATACCTAATGAAGACGCGATCTCGAGAGAGATGATATCACGGGTAGAGCCTGGATCGAACATGAATAAGGCTGGTTTGTCACCAATGTGACCCCATGCCTTGAGAAGTTGGTGTGCCGGTTTGGCTTCATCTTCTTTCGTGATAGTCTTGACTTTGGCTATTTCTTTTTCTGCTACTGGTGGGTTTGTCTTTTGCTCCTTGGCTTTCTTGAACGGGCAATCAAGAAATTTTTGGGCCCATCACATTTAATACACAGGCCTTCTTTACAATACCTGATGATTGTCCCTCGCTTCTTGCCAAGTGTCTGGGTTGAGCCCATATTGGAGAATCAACTAGGTTTTCGCCATTGCGGCCTCCATATCTTTGGTCTGGCCTATGGTTGGTCTCTTCTTGTACCAAACCAGTTACAATCCTTTCTCTTTTCTTCAATGCGTTTGGCTAGGGAATGATCTCCGTCAGGGTTTTTAGATTGAAGCACTTGATTTCCCCACGTAGGGCTCCATGTAGTCCACTCCAATAATGGCGAGTTTGCTCTTCAGGGGTCTTCTTTTCAATCGTGTGTACTTTCAGCAACAATGTCCAAAAGCGATAAGTGTATTCACGAACAGACTCACCGGATTTCTGCGAGAAATCGTCCCACTCCAGTAGGATCTCGGTGTTGAAGCCTGGTGATAGGAATTGCTCTTTTAGTTGCTTCTTGAACTGTTCCCACGTCCCTGCCTTTGTTCCTTGGACCTCTTGAGTCTGGTGCCACAAAGCGGTGGATCCACTAAGTAGGATGGAGGCGAAGTTCAGCTTTGCCTGCTTTGTAGTCTCCTCACAAGCAAAATACATATCAAGGCTCCGGATCCAGCCAAGTAAAATCTCGGCCCTGGAGTCACCATTATATTTTGACATCTGCTCGTGCTTTTCGCCAAGCTTTATCTGCATCTTTAGTTGTGCTGCTTGTTCATCCTTTTCTGACTCTTCTTCTTCTTCTCCCTGATGTGTGTCAGTGATGCTCTTCATCTTCATAATTTGTTAGCATATTCTCAACCCCAGTGAAAGTCAGTGCACCCTGATTTCGTACCTCCTTTTGGGCCGGTTTCCTTGTCTCCTTATTGCGTGCCTGCTCCTTACTGGTCGAACCTTGCAGCGTCTCGGTTATGGCTGAGAATCTCTACTGAAAATCAGCTTCCATGTCGGCCTTGAACGCAGCCAGCTACTGTTGAATCTGTTGGACCGTACCATCCTTTGTGCTTTCCTGTACCACCCGAGGATCCTTTTGCTCCGGGGTCACCCTTTTGGTGGTGGTAGTCTGCACCAACGACTCATACACACGTGTGAGTAGTAGAATAAAATCAAGAATAATACGTCAGTGATGTACTAGCAAAGAAGTACCAGCGTTTCAGTACTTCTGCCCCAAAAAATCAGCCAAGCATTGGCTCACTGCACTGTAGCAATTTCTTGTCGAATCTGCCTGCAAATGTCTGCTGGAAAAAAACGGCACCTGTGCAATGCACTTAGCAATGTCCACACTAATGTGCACGGGTTGGACTTGCAGAAAGAAAGTAGGGCTGTATGGTTAGCAGTATGAACTGTACGACAATCTGTACGGACGAGCGGAGGCAAGCTGGACGGCAGGCACATGTGTATGGACGCAGCAAACGGGGAACAGGTACGGAGAGTAGTGGATCAAGTACGGACAGCTACGTTTAACTGTATGGCAGGTGAGTTGACGATGTACGGACGTGTACGGAATATTGCACAGCTACGTTCAACTATATGGCGGGTGAGTTGACGATGTAAGGAAGGATTCTGTACAGTGTACAGACGGGAAGCAGGCAGGTACGGAGAAGGCACGGGTGAGCGTAGGTTGGAATATGGACAGCGGTGGGAGAATATATGGTTGCCATACGGTGCTGTTGCAGATCAGCGTACGGATGAAGCAGCATACGGGCTGCATATGGACGAGCAGGTCAGGAGCTGTTGACTAGGGAGCTGAAGCTTGTGGGTGAGACGCAGGTCTGAGAGCTCAAGATGATCTGATACCAAATGAAGGAAGCAAGAGAGCTGAACAGAGTGAGAGCAATGCAAAACATGTGATAGAATAAGATAGAAACAACATACAAAGATGAGGTTTTGTCCAAGTGACAAAACCTTATCCTAACCACTAATTGTAGTTAGGGATCCTAACTGTGGTTAGGGGAAAAAACTTTAATGAGGAAAAGTGCCCCTAACCCACTTATTGACATTACATTGGTCACTGCCTAGAATATGGCAATAATTATAACAGGGGGAGGGGGGGGGGGATTCTAAATAGTTCCACCACGTGGCGGTTACATGTGCCATGTGTGTGGTGGAGGATAGTTGAGGGCTATTGAGAGCCCTCTCTTGGAGGCTAATCGATTAAATCAGATGAGGGTGTATGATGAGAGTAACATGCCACGATTTTGATGCGATACTATTGTGGCGTGATAAAGGTGTGTCTATGGAGATGGAGGCCAATGCGCACGACGATGAAGGACCAGAGGATGGCTAGAGTGCGAGTGGTTCTCCATCGAAAAGTTGACGATGAGGAGGCGGTGGATGGAGTAGAGCATGATGGAAGTTCTGTCGTAGCAAAGGAGATTGTAGAGTATGTTTTGAAAGTTGGATGATTTTGTATTGGTCATTTTCATGTTGTTGCCCATTGTTTTCGGATCTTGTATGACAAAGAAAAGAAGGGGAAGGCTTGCAAAGAGCAGTAAGAATAGTGAAGGGCCAAAGGTGACGGAACTCAGTGTTACAATAGGGGTGGGAGGTGGGGACATTGATGTTGATGGTCTACTTGTGAGAATCAAGAGATTCTTGGAGGTGTGTATGTCAGGTTTTTTCACTGCAGAGATAGGTGGTGCACTGTACCACCTTCACTTTCAGATGGTGATACGTATGAGCGTGTAGCATACAGAATGTGAGCGGCCACTCAGTGTCAATAAAATCATCCAAAGATATCTCGGTTAGGATACAGAGCGGCCACTTAGTGGGTTGATAATGTGTCGAGCCTTCAAGCAACGAAATCTACATACTAACCAAGGCATATTGGGATACTGTATAAAGGACTATTTTTTCAAAACAGAGAATATTATATAAAGGACTTTGGACAGCCTCACTTCAAGAGTATTTGCAAGGATGTAATTTCGGCTGACTTCTAAGCTGGATGAGTTGTACGTACGCTATGGAGATGATGAAACGAAGAATTGCGTGTGTATAACCAACACCAATATATTTGATCGGTCGTTTATGTTCTGGAAGTTCAAGGTGCGATGCAGGTATGCAGTAACGCTAGGGTTGTCAGGTTGAATTGGATATTGTATTAGAGCAGTAGATTGTCAAAGAGTTAGAGAGTGCTTGATGCAAGCTCTCCACTGGAGCTCAGCCAGGCTCTCCTTGGCAAGGAGAGAATTGATGATGAACCAGGTCCCTTTGGTGATGGCCTAATATATCAACTCATGTTGGTACTTTCATAGGGGGTGCATGGAAAGATGAGACTCTTGGTGCATCATTTCTTTTTGTGCAAGCTTGGACAGCATAAGGAATACTCGGGCTAGGATCGACTAGAAGATAGTGATTCTATCCCACAGAGAGTGAGGCTTGGGTATCATGGATTCAGAGATGCAAAGCAGAGTCATGTTAGGAAGGTCATTGTTAGACATCTTGCTCTAGGCTCTGATCCTTCTAAGCATTTTTTATGTCAGGGGCTTCTAAGGACCACGCCCCTCAAATGTGTGGTCTCACCGATGGATCTTTACGAAGGCCTCTCACAGGGCTGTGGATTTTGATGGGAGTATGGCGACATCTCTCAGGCAGTGTGATTCGAGTAAGCACCTAGGACAAAATGACAACCCCTATTGGACATTCGAGAGCAAGAACATCATACCACACACACATTGGGCGGGTACAGTAGGACAACTATCCAATGAGGTCTCTGGGGGCATAGAGTCGGCTCCCCCCCGTAGCCCAAGGAGAGGCTGAGCATGCTCGCCCACTTGAGAAGAGCTAGTAGTTAGATAAAGAGATTGAGGCAACCTTCGTGTAGGCATGGCAAGGATCCCAGATGCCGCACTGGTCCTAAGACGTTCTCCAAGAGAAGATTTCCCTGAGAGTCTTCTACATTTAGTAGGACCATGGCAGGTGCTACATGGCCTGTTTAACATTAGCTCGAGTGGGTTACTCCAGATGGATTCAAAGTGATGGGACAGAGACTTGGGGACAATGAGATCTTAGACTCAATTGAGTGGTAGAGAATTAGAGTACTTGGTTGTTCGAGGCAAGGTTGCACCATTGACATCAAACCTTTTGGGTACGCATGGTTTTGGCCATATTTAGGGTAGGGCCCTTAGATTTGTTATAGACTCTCAACTAACTACTGATAATCACGGGAGCTAGCACCATAACTTTCCACCCAGCCAACCTTGCTGGAGCGTGAGAGTACACACAGAGAGAATAAAAAATCTGAAACATACGTGAAGGTCCCTTCTCATTCTCTCACTAACTCCAACAAGCCCCATCTCCCTAGATGGACCTAGATGCCTCATGCCATCATTATAGGGCCTTTTCTAATGCATCTTTTTTTCCCCTCTCTTGGGATACTTTGAAATCCTTTGCCCCTAGGCACATTTCTTGCATTAGGTCCTTAGCCTTAAATCCACCTAGTCTGGTGCTATCAGCCCTCACCTAGGACCTTGACATTAATTCCCTCCCGCTCATTTACATGAAGCGTAAACAAATATACTACAAACGTAGATCCTTAAGGGAAATGTCGACTGATTCTTCCGAGGTCATGCCACCTCAGCTAGAGCGTAACATTCCTTTCCTCTTCAGACATCAGCGTCCTCGACGATAAAGTCTGGGAACACTCTCTGCAACTGGTATATGGATTCCCAGATAGCTTCTGATAGAGGCTGACCATGCCATGCAACGAACATCGTGGGTATCTTTTGATTTCGCACTTGCATTGTTCCTCGGTCCAGGATTCTTGTTGGTTTGCATCTTGCATTATCCTCTATCTCCTGAAACAAAACCACACCTTCGATTAGTGAGTCACCAGTATGCAAAAATTTCTTTAAACGAGAAACATGAAACACTGAGTGTACTTGCAACCCTGTGGCAATTCTAATTTATAGGCTACCTTGCCTATTCTCTTTAGAATTAACCACGGCCCACAATATCGAGATGATAACTTAGAACACTCTCCTGAAGTTAACGACTTCAAGTGCGAAGGAACTCTGAGAAAAACTTTTTCTTCTTCCTTAAATTCCCTAACGGATCCGCATACGCCTTAGCTGTATCCATAGCTTGGCGGATGTTCGCTCTCGCAAGTGCTAGCATGTCCCGCATCTGAACCACAAAGTTCACGGCACTAGGCACTTTCTGAGGTACTCCCAACTATAGTTGGATTCGCTGGTCTATAACCATAGTTCAGTTCAAACGGACTGAACCTTGTAGAGGAATGTTTTCTATCATTGTAGGCAAACTCCAACAATGGCAACCACTTGTCCCATGTATGTTGCCTCAATGACACATATGCTCTAAGCATATCCTCTAAATTTGGTTGATTCTTTCTGTCTGACCATCCGTTTCTGGATGATCCCCACTACTCATTCCCAACTCAGTCCTTAGTGTCTCAAATACCGCAGTCCAAAAATGATCGGTAAATTTGACATCTCTGTCTGACACTATTGATCTGGGTAATCCATGCAGACAAAATATATGTCTAATAAACAAATCCGCCACTTGCGGGGCACTGAGTGACTCCCTAGTTGGAATGAAGTGAGCCATCTTGGTAAGACGATCAACTATCACAAGGATAGAATCATATCCACCTTGTGTCGTAGGCAGACCTACAATAAAGTCCATGGAAATGCTCTTCCGCTTACTTAGTGGTATCTCCAAGGACTGTAAAAGTCTGGGTAGCTTCACCTGCTCGGTCTTACTTACCTGACACGAAAAACAACGTGTCACATATTCATGAATATGCTTTTTCATCTTTGGCCAAAAGAAATCTCGCTTCACGAGATCATATGTCTTCTCGACTCCTGGATGTCCCGCACATGGGCTATCATGGCATTGTTGAATGACTCTCTGCCTGAGATCATTCTGATTAGGTACTACTACCTTGCCATTTCTTTTCAGAATACCATCCCTTATGGTATATCTTGCATAAGTTTGGCCTTTTCTGGATGCCAGGTCATCCTTTTCATTTTCCCCAGGTTTTAATACATGAGTCTTAGGCCAAAGGCTCTGAACAAACTCGTCCACCTTTTGAGTTTCTCTAATCTCCGTCATTAGAGCACTCTCTAATACCGTGAAACTCATGTTAAGCATAATGCGTGACAACGCATCAATAACTTTATTATCTTTTCCTCTTCGGTACCGAATCGTCAAATTAAACTCCTGCATGAGCTCTGTCCACCTAGCTTGGCGGCCTGTCAATTTAGGTTGTGTACAAAAATGTTTCAGAGTATCATGATCAACATCCACATAAAACTCTGATCCATACAAATAATGTCGCCATGTTTTCAAAGCATGGACAACAACATACAACTCTAATTCATGAGTTGGCCAAATCCTTTGAGAGGGAGAAAGCTTCTTGCTTTCAAAGGCTACAGGCCTTTCCTCTTGAAGGAGAACTGCTCCTACCGCAATGCCACTTGTATCGGTTTCCAGGAACAACGGTTTTTGGGGATCAACTATTTATAACACCGGTCCTGTGACCACAGCTTGTTTTATGGTGTTAAAACTTTCTTGTTGATTCTGTCCCCATATAAAAGGTACTTTATCTGAGGTCAGATCAGTCAATGGCGATACTATTTCGGAATATCCTTTGATATGCCTTCTATAAAATTGGACAAATCCCAAGAATGATCGCAAAGCGGTCAGACTCTGAGGGATTGGCCAAGTTAGTATCGCAACCACTTTCTTTGGATCCATTTCTACCCCCTCTGGAGTAATTATGAATTCTAAATATTCAAGTCTAACCATACACAGTATAGTTTTCTTTTTATTTACACAAAGAGTGGCTTTCCTCAAAGTACTGAACACTAATCTTAAGTGTTCGCGATGCTCAGTAATACTTTTATTGAATAGCAGAATATCGTCAATAAAATGTACTACAAACTTTCCGATATACGGACGTAGTAAATCGTTCATAAGCATGACGAATGTAGATGGAGCATTGGTAAGTCCAAAGGGCATTACCAAAAACTCATAATGACCAAACCTGCTTCTGAAAGCGGTTTTATGCACATCCTCGGCTCTAATCCGGATTTGATGGTAGCCAAGATCTATCTTGCTGAAAATCACGGCTCCATGTAATGCATCTAGCAAATCATCAATCCGAGCCATCGGATACCTGTGCTTAACAGTGATATTATTCAATGCTCTGTAATCTATGCAGAGGCGAAACGTATCATCCTTTTTCTTCTTTAATATCACTGGCGAAGCAAAAGGTGAGAAACTTGGTTGAATCTGCCCCAACTTGAGGTATTCTTCCAGTTGCCTTCGCACCTCCGCTTCTTCGGTAAAACTCATTCGATAGGGAGGTCTATTTACAGGTTCTGCCCCCGGGATTAGTTCGATCTTATGCTGAACATTCCGCTCTGGAGGTAACCCATAAGGTAGCTCATCCCTAAAACAGTCAGAGAGCTCCTCTGCTGTAAGATAAGCCAGCTTGGCCATTTCACCACTTTGCGCAACATCAGTGCTAGCTGAAGAATCATCAACCGGCTCTACCGATGCTGTACAAAGGAATAAAAACTCTTCTTGAGCTTTTCGGATTTCCATCACGGAAACCAACGGTCCCGAGGTACATCTTTCTCACCTCGTAAGACATAAAGCACATCATTCATCTTGAATTGATATACGTGCTTTATAAAGAAAGTACTTGGAGACAAATAAGACAATACTGAAGACTAATGATAGCTGAAGAAGAAATATATATCACAAACGGAACTCAATACAAGAGAAGATATGAGAGAGAAGCTCTGGAGGGAGCAAACATCAATCCTCCAGGGAAGGCAACTGTAGTGGACTTCTGCACTAGCTCCACAAGTTGGAACTGAACCAAATCTGAGACAGCAAACTGATGCAAGGGTTGCTGTAGATCTGGAATAAAAAGAACATTATCTGGAGCAGAAGTTGGGGGCAGAGATGGAGCTGGAAGGAGTGACAGATCTGGAGCAGGAAGGAGGCAGATTTGGAGCTGGAAAGAGAGACAGATCTGATGCAGGAAGAAGACAGATCTGGAACTAAAAAGGAGGCAGAAGAGGAGGCAGCCAAGAGGCAGAAGTGGAGGCAGCAGAGGAGGCAGCCAGGAGGCAGAAGTGGAGGCAGCAGAGGAGGCAGCCAGGAGGCAGAAGTGGAGGCAGAAGCTCAGGGTGTGCAGGGACCTCAGGAGCATAAGATAGTGAGGAGCACCTAGGCCCCCCCCCCTTTTAAATAGGGAAGGGCCAGTCGGTCAACTAGCTGGTCGGCCAGCTGGTCGGCCCAGATCTGACCGACGTGGTTAGTCTGGTCGGCCAGATATTGACTGACCAGGTCAGTCTGGTCAGCCAGTTTTGGTCGGCCGGAATGTGGCCAGTTGTGGCCTCCGATCCTGGGCTCTTCAGGGGCCTGTTTTTGACAGGGCTTTGGTTGTTGATTTTTATCCTGACGGAGATTCACCTGTGGTGTTTTTACCTGTAATTTATCGGACCTTTGCGCCAGTTTGGCCTTTGATTATCCTGTCCTCTAGAATTGGAGATTGCCTGGCTTAACACCCCCTCTCAATGTCCAATGTAGAAGAGAGAAGCAAAGAGGTGTTCTAGGAGTGATCTATCTTCTTCATCAGCCTTTTTTTTTTTTTTTTTGGGAGGGTTTTCATTTAGATGAAGATGCCTACAAAGTAGGTTTTCATCTTCACTAAATGCCCAGATGATGGTATAAAAAGAACTACTTGAAGGAGTGCCCTCGCAGGGTATTTGTTCACTTAAGTATACCAAAAAAAAAAAAAAAAGAAGCTAAGAAGAAGGAGGCGGTATACCAATCCCCAACCGTGGGCTGAGATGCTCAAGAGTAGGGCGATTAACCGGCTTGGTAAGAATGTCAGCATGATTATCGGTAGCTGGAACATAGATCTATCGAATAGTACCTAATTCCACTTGCTCGCGAGTAAAATGAAAGTGTACACTGACATGTTTGGTGCGGTTGGAAAAAATGGGATTGCCGGCGAGAGCGATGGCACTTTTGTTGTCGACGTAGGGGATCGTTGGTTCAGTACAAGGAAAGTGTAGCTCTGCCTGAAACTGTCGGAGATATATGGCCTCTGTGGTACAATCATACAAGGCCCGGTATTCAGCCTCAGTAGAAACAGGTGCCGAGCCAAACGAGAAAATGTAGCCGCCATGAGAACGGCGATTGTCCGGGTCGCCAGCCCAGTCGGAATCAGTGTATCCCTGTAGTGTTAGTCCTGGTCTGAAATGTAAACCATAAGAGTAAGTACCACGTATGAACCGCAAGATACGAATACATGCATGCCAATGAGTGAGCTTTGGTTCATTAAAGTACTGACTGAGAATGGAAACGGAGTAAGCAAGATCTAGACGAGTGTGAATGAGCCAGAGCAGCTTGCCAACAACCTGACGATAGAGATGTTCATCAAAAAGGGAGGAGACTCCAAGTCTTTTGAGAGCTTGACTATGGGATCTAAGGGAGTGGCAGCGAGCTTAGGCTCGTGGGGAATGATCTGATCAAGGAGTTGAAGAGCATATTTCTGTTGAGAAACAAAAATGCCACCAGAATGCTGAACAACTTCCATGCCTAAGAAATAGGAGAGAAGACCGAGATCGGTCATTTCGAATGTGGTGCTGAGTTGAGTTTTAATGAATTGAAGTGTAGTGGGAGTAGAGCCCAAAAGCAAAAGATCATCTACGTAGAGTAAGATAAAGGAGACCCCCTCTGAAGATTGATGGATATATAAATTCAGATCAAAAGGAGTGGAATGAAACCCATTAGTTTTGAGGAAGGTATCTATTCTGTGGAACCATGATCGAGGTGCTTGTTTAAGTCCATAAAGAGCTTTGCGGAGACGGAATACCTTATTTTCATGGCTAGGAGGAGAAAAACCAGGTGGGGGAGTCACATAGACTTCCTCATCAAGGTAGCCATTGAGAAAGGCACTCTTGACATCCATCTGATAGATAGACTAGCGGTGATGAGCGGCTAGGGCGAGAAGAAGGCGAAAGGAAGTTAATCGAGCAGTAGGGTCAAAGGTTTCCTCATAATCGATACCATGTTTTTGGCGAAATCCTTGCACTACTAAGCGAGCTTTGTACTTGTCCAGTGTTCCATCGGCTGTGCGTTGTCTCCGTTCGACACGAGCATTTTGGGAGGGTGAATTTGGAGATGTAAGATGGCGTTGGATACCATGCTCGTGAAGGAATTGAGTGAATTCATGGGAAATGAATTCACCACCATTATCACTACGAGCAATCCCAATAGACTTTTCCGTTTGGTTCATAACCAAGCGAGCCCAAGTAGCAAAGAAGGAAAAAGTGTCAGATTTCTCTTTCATGAAGAACACCCATTGATATCGAGAGTAATCATCCACAATTAAGAAGAAATATTGTGAGCCATTCAGTGAAGGAACATGAGATTTGCCACTAATATCGAGGTGGATTAGACACAATATCTCACTGGCTCGAGAAGTGGAATGAGAAGGAAAAGGAGTTCGGCTTTGTTTGCCTAATTGGCATGGACGACAAATATCTTTGCCTCGCGATAATTTAGGTAGGCCATCAACTAGATGATCCCGAGACATTTCATATAAAGAGTCATAGGACAAATGTCCCAGACGATAATGCCATAATCGTTCTGTGTCAGTTGGATCTTTCAGGGTAGCAATATCATAAAGCCGATGAAACTCAGAGCCAGTATGGGAGGGAGTCTCAAGAAATTGAGTTATGAAGTACAGACCATGAGGTTAGGCTTCGCCTCGAGCTAAAAGGAGTCCCGAGGTCTCATCTATGATGTTGACATGCATCTTTGTAAATAGCACCGTGCGACCAAGAAGGCAAAGTTGATGGACGGAAAGAAGATTGACCCCTAATTGGGGGACATAAAACACTTGATCCAATTGAGCAAGATTGGGGTCTTTGTCGGTATCAAATGTGATTGAACCAACATCATGAATAGTAGCAATAGAGTTATTGCCACAACGGACTCCCCCTGTTGCCGGTTGGTGAGAAATGAAGAGATCATGATGAGGAGTCATATGATGAGTGGCTCCACTATCCACAATCCAAGGGGATTTAGAGCCACATGGAAGAGTATGAAATGCTGATCCAGATATGGATGGGGAGGAGTCAAGCTCGGTGATATGGATCAAGGCTTGAGAAGTGAAGTCTAGAGAATCTCCAGTGGACCAGTCAGACAGACCTTCGGGAGTGATAAAAGGAGGGGATGGGGTGAAATGATTAGTGACATGGCCCTGTGGTCTCCAAAGACCAGTGTTCGGAGGAGGAGGACCACTCCTAGGGCGCCAACGAGGTGGTTGAGGAGTCGTGGTAGGGGGCTGTGGAGTCCAACGAGGTGGCTGAGGAGTCGTGGTAGGGGGCTGTGGAAGAATGCCTTTGGCTTTGGAGCGACATTCATCATCAATATGCCCAACTCTCTGGCAATGCTGACAAAACCTATTCTTTTTGGGAAGGGTGTGCTAGGCGGGTTTACTACTAGAGGAGTTATTGGAGTTAGGAGTGGGAGAGGGCTTCCCAAAGCTGGGTTGATCTTTTTGAATCTCGAAGAGAAGAGCCCCCTTTGAAGCAGGAACGCTATGTTTTTGGTGGACCTGAGAGTAAAGGCGAGCATAACGCAAAAGTTGACATTCGAACTCATAAAAAGTAGGAAGAGATGGTTGAGAAATGATTTGTTGCATAAAACTGAAATACTTGGGCGGAAGTTTGTTTAAAAAGAAAGTAACTTGATAGGTCTTGAGAATCAAGCACATGGCGCATGAGATTTGACCATGTGGTATAATTAGACCTGTTAAAACGAGTCATATCAGTGAAAGCATGTTTGGCTGTTGCAGAGATAGGGTGAGAGGAAGAAAGAGAATGATAGGGAGAAGCAACCGGTGGAGGCATAAGAGAATTTAGAACAGGAGCGGAGTGAGAAGAAGGGAGAGGCGGCACCATCGGAGGAATAAAAGGATTCGGAGAAGGTCCTGAGGGGGAGGGATGAACATGAGAGGCGGGATATGACATGAGAGGGGAAAAAGGGGCAGCGGGAGAGATAGAGGGAAATAAACTATAGGAGTCCAGTGGCATGGGAGAAGGAGGAGGATGAGAAGCCATTGGAGGAAAGATGGCAGCGGAAGATATGAGACGGATGGGAGGGAAGGAAGAATGTGAACCGAAAGCAAACTCATTGTCAGACGCATTTCTCCTTTCTCGTCTGCACGTGTTCACATGCATGTATGGATCTGTGTCCTCGTGATTACTCGTTTCTATGCCTTGCATAACGGATGGAGTTGTACCAAGGGAATAGGGCAACATACCTTGCACTGATTCTTGTGGGATAGGCACTGTCGAATAACCCAATGTTCTCATGCCGGCCTATCCTCTTTCATCAGGGTACACTTGTTCTTCGTCGGCACCGAACTTGAGATGTTGCTCAGCTTCTTCTGAGTTGAATAGAGGTCCTTGTTGACGTATTGGAGAAAAACGTGGAGAAGTAGAAGCACGAGGTGTGCGGGTACCTGCTTCAAGTTCCTTCCATTTCTAGAATTCAGCAAATTCTTTAAAGAGTTTGGAGAGGTATTCATCACCTTCAATCCTTGCAGACTCTCTCTCGACATATGACGAGGGTGGTGGTTGAATAGAGGTTGATTCAGGCTGAGATCGCTTCGGGGAAGAGGGAGAAGACATCTTCAGGTGATGATTTATCTTTCAAGCTTTCCAGATCAAGGCTCAGGTGTCGATTGGCACACCTGGCTCTGATACCATATAAAGAAAGTACTTGGAGACAAATAAAACAATACTGAAGACTAATGATAGCTGAAGAAGAAATATATATCACAAACGGAACTCAATACAAGAGAAGATATGAGAGAGAAGCTCTGGAGGGAGCAAACATCAATCCTCCAGGGAAGGCAACTGTAGTGGACTTCTGCACTAGCTCCACAAGTTGGAACTGAACCAAATCTGAGACAGCAAACTGATGCAAGGGTTGCTGCAGATCTGGAATAAAAAGAACATTATCTGGAGCAGAAGTTGGGGGTAGATCTGGAGCAGAAGTTGGGGGCAGATCTGGAGCTGGAAGGAGTGACAGATCTGGAGCAGGAAGGAGGCAGATTTGGAGCTGGAAGGAGAGACAGATCTGATGCAGGAAGAAGACAGATCTGATGCAGGAAGAAGACAGATCTGGAACTGAAAAAGGAGGCAGAAGAGGAGGCAGCCAAGAGGCAGAAGTGGAGGCAGCAGAGGAGGTAGCCAGGAGGCAGAAGTGGAGGCAGCAGAGGAGGCAGCCAGGAGGCAGAAGCTCAGGGTGTGCAGGGACCTCAGGAGCATAAGATAGTGAGGAGCACCTAGGCCCCCCCCCTTTAAATAGGGAAGGGCCAGTCGGTCAACCAGCTGGTCGGCCAGCTGGTCGGCCCAGATCTGACCGACCTGGTCAGTCTGGTCGGCCAGATATTGACCGACCAGGTCAGTCTGGTCGGCCAGTTTTGGTTGGCCAGAATGTGGCCAGTTGTGGCCTCCGATCCTGGGCTTTTTAGGGGCCTGTTTTTGACCGGGCTTTGGTTGTTGATTTTTGTCCTGACGGAGATTCACCTGTGGTGTTTTTACCTGTATTTATCGGACCTTTGCGCCAGTTTGGCCTTTGATTATCCTGTCCTCTAGAATTGGAGATTGCCTGGCTTAACATGCTTTTTCCAATCGATGGCTGGATTCTTCCTAGAATGCCACGCCTTACCCAGGGCTATATCTGCATGAGCAAGCTTAGTCATTTCAAAATCAAGCTTTTCAGCATAGTCCTGAATATGAAGCTCCAACTGGGTAACCCTTTGGTCCCATACTTAAGTTGAACGTCCATCTGCCATCCTGACTGTATACGCACAGTCAGATGGGTTAGTCTTTAACTTCAGCCTCTTCACGAGCTTGGAGTTAATTACATTGTGAGTTGACGCCGAGTCAAACAACACAATGACATCATGATTGGCCACTTGCCCTTTCATCTTAATTAACTCCGTATCATTAAAGGTTGTATATCCGTTGCTGCGAGCTTAGATAGAATGTTATCAAGTGCACTTGTTACTAGCTTAGCAACAGACACACATAACAAACAAGGTATTGACCTCTGAGAAGATCCTGCTAGCTGAATCTGCATTTGTTCTGCTCTGGGACTTCCCTCCATTTCCATGTTGCATTCTGAGACTACCATCTCAACCATCCGACGATCCTTATTTCGTGGACAATCTTTCCACTGATGAGGCTGAAGGCAATCAAAACACAAGCCTTCTCTCCTCGCTTTTTCTCTTTGCTCTGGGTTTAAGGGAGACTTTGACCAAGCCCGGGCTGCCATTGGTGTTACTTTCCTCTTCACTCCAATGGTGGTACTTGATTTAGGAGTTTCAGCTGGTTTCGCCTGCTTGTCTTGACCACTCGGCTGAGAACCACTCCCTTTACTAATCCACTTCTTCTTAAACTTAGAATTCTTTTGGTACCCATATTGGGTTTCGACCTGCGCAAACCCACTTGGCCTGCTGCCCTTGGCATCTTCATAGTTCAGGGCTATGGCTATTGCATCATCCAACGTGTTCGCATACTTAGCCCGAACTTCCATTTTAATCCGATCATTCAATCCAAATATGAAATCTTTCACTTGGATTGATTGAGTTAGGGGTTCATCAACCTTCATTATGCTCTCTCGAAACTTAACAGTGTATTCTGCCACTGATAAATTTCTCTGACGAAGGTTTCTATACTGATCCCAAGCTCGGGATGCTTCGTCAGGAGGTAAGAAGTGTTTCGTAAATTCCCTTTTAAACCCCTCCCAGGTAGTGGATGCAGTACCATCTTTCTGTTGTTTAATCCACCACCGATCCGCTGCCTCACTAAACATGTGGGTGGCCTCGCGGATTTTCTTGATATCATTTCTGATTTCACAAATGGTGGACGCCTCGTCCCATTTGTGTAACCAGGTCTCAATGACATCAGAACTACTGTCATTCATCTGACCAGAATACTTTTTCGGCCTATAATTGGCAATATTAGGTACTTTAGCCCTCCTAGGATCGACCGTATGGACACTAGACTGCGGTTCCATCGGAGCCTTTCCTTTCTCATCTCGTGAAGGTCTGGCAGACATTCTGTGTATCACTCTTCTAAGTTTAGACTGCCCTGCATTTGCCTGTAACTGTTGCGCTAATATCTGTTGCAAGGCATCCTCAAGTAATGCAATTCTGCCAGATAAGGTGTGAACTATTGGGCGTGACACCTGCTGGGTTGGTCGGACTCCTGACTTTATAGGGTTCATCCTGGAAGCTCCTTCTTCTACTTCCATTTAGGTTAATGGGTGTTTTGCTTTTTTTAAAAAAAAATAAATAAACACCGCTAGAACACTGTATTTACAAATTGACACAATTCCCTATACTATGGAATACTTGCAATCTGACAACTATACTGACTAGGTAATTGACACAGGCGTATATCCAAATACCGCCTTTCCCTATACTAGGGAAATTCCTGCAAACAAACTGACTTTATCACAAAGGCATATGCACAAGCATAATCTCTCAGATTGCCCACATGAATTTGAAGAAGTCAAAAGAATCCCAAGTCTGCTATGTACCCTGCTATGGCATCCAACCTTCATGCAGACAAAATATTCCACGAGAACCTCTTTATGCAAGTGGAGCATCAACAAAGACTAAGGTCGGGAAAAAAAAACATAGAGTTGATGAATGCCAAAGAAAGCTCCCTGGTTGATTCGCCTCTGCACACAGCTCGCATTGGCTATCAAGATTTTGTTGCGTCAACCGTCACCGAGATTTGATCACCAGCGCGGGAGGATCACCGAATATCGATTCGTCACCAAATGACACGATCGCTTTAGATTATGTTGCCATCAACTAACAGCTTGCGCTCTACATATGCCTTGGATACGGGCCTCCCGCATAGATGTGCGTCAATTGCTTGCAGTTACGTCGTCACATCGTCCACGAGCTTCACGTCATGTCAGACGCTATGCTCACCGATATCGAGATCACGACACTGCTAGCTATTGCTCGACTCTCGTCAACCATCCTGCGACTCAGTTCGTATGTCCACGCTCACAACCCGTCATGCTGGCCACCGTGAAGCCTCACGCTATCACTTCCCAAGCTCGCCTCCCCAAGCTCTGATACCAAATGTTATAGACTCTCAACTAACTACTGATAATCACAGGAGCTAGTACCATAACTTTCCACCCAGCCAACCTTGCTGGAGCGTGAGAGTACACACATAGAAAATCAAAAATCTGAAACATACGTGAAGGTCTCCCTTCTCATTCTCTCACTAACTCCAACAAGCCCCATCTCCCTAGATGGATCTAGATGCCACGTGCCATCATTATAGGGTTTTTCCTAATGCATCTTTTTTCCCCCTCTCTTGGGATACTTTGAAATTCTTTGCCCCTAGGCACATTTCTTGCATTAGGCCCTTAGCCTTAAATCCACCTAGTCTGGTGCTATCAGCCCTCACCTAGGACCTTGACATTAATTCCCTCCTGATCATTTACATGAAGCGCAAACAAATATATTACAAACGTAGATCCTTAAGGGAAATGTCGACTGATTCTTTCGCGGTCATGCCACCTCAGCTAGAGCGTAACAAGATTAGGTGGCAAAGGTGACCCCTCCCTACACTACCCGGCGCCCGCATTGGTAGTTGGATGTGCTAGCTTGGACCCCCTCATGGGAGCAACATTGGCTCAAGTAGTAGGTGCCACATGAGGTCCTCACAAGGTTTTGGGCTAGTCTTCGGAGTAGCCTATGTCAGAGGAAGATTTCTTATTTCTTCTGGTTGGTAGCTCATGAAGGTTTGGCTATAGGTCCACGGTTGGATCAAATGATAGTGGTAAGGGGTTAGCCATTGTTTTGATTTGGAGGACCTTGAGACGATAGCTCTTGCTTGTGGAGCTGTCTAGTTTCTCAGAGAAATCTGGCAGTCGCTTCCTTAGGGTGGTTGCTAGGATGCATTGTATTTGAGGTGACTCCGTTTGGGGCTGGTTGGCAGAGGGACGACAAGCTTTTCTCACGAGAATGGTTTCTCCATCCTAAATGGTAGATTGAGCGTCACTTTCTTGGACATTTAGGTCTCAATCCCTCCCTCTTGCCAGAGACCTGAGTTCTCTTTGGAGGACGGAGTTTGGGACATAGTTGCCCACATGTCAGCCTAGAATATTTAGGTAGCTTGCCGTAGTTTAGTGATGGTTTGCATGATAAAGCATCTACTACAACATTATCCCTGCAAGACGTATGTTGAATTTGAAGCAAGAAAGTTTACTCAATGCATGTGCTTTACCGATGGCTGTGTAAGAAAATAACGCATACTTGATGGTCAGTTTGAATGAGAAACTCAAGTCTTGGAAGCCTTATGAACACAAAACCTAAAATCAGGAGATAAGGAATGCTCTCTGAGTTGCTATTTGAACCCGTCCCAAGTCTTTGAAACCATATCTAGAGATGCAAGTGCTTGATGCCAAAACAACATTGATCCTTCAACAGGTGGTGTCACAAAGTTCAGTTTTTCTCTTTCTGTGGGCTCCTCATGTTTGCAATAGTTGTCTAAGCTCTTCATCCATCCTAGAAGCATCTCGAGCTTTAGATCACCACCTACTTCGTCTGTGAACTTGCTTCTCTTGGAATTCGATACGTTCCACTTGTCTAGATTGTTTGGAGCAGACAACAAGATCCATCGTGAAATGGCATCAACTTCTCTCATGAAGTTTCACTTTCTTGGGCACTATGGAACCTCTCTTCTCCCCTTCCTCCTTATAATTTGTGAGATCGTCCTCCTTGATAAAATCCCTAACATCATCATCTTTTAGCAATCCTCTAAACGTTTCTATACCCCTTGGGATTGCACTGTCTTTTCCATTCTATAGGCCCTTCAATTAGCCTTCTTCTTTTCTTGCTGCTCCTCTGCTGAAATCTGCCCCTTAGCTGCCTGATCTATGTCTCTCTCCTTTTTAGGCTTCCCTAGGGCATTCAAAAGAGTTGGACCCATCTCCAAAAACTTAGGCTTTAAATTTGACTCAATTTCAGCCTTGGAAGAGTTAAAGAGCTAAAATAAGTTAGTCATTTTCAGCTCCTGTGACGACTCCTTAACATGACTCCTTCCATTAAGCACTTCCTTCTCTGTGCCTAAATTATTGACTTCATTTTGTTAACAAAATGGAATGAATTCTTCCTCTTTGTGGTCATGATCTTCTTTAGGGCAAGAGGTGATCCCTTTGAACCCTTGACATCATGGTTTTGGGTGTCTCTCATGGATTTAACAGGAGAACTCGGAGTCTCATACTTTCTTTTCCCATACCATCAAACACAGGCAGTTCTAGGCGATCTAAGGCTACAACTCTAAGGTTAATTAGATAAATCAATGGAAAGAAAGCAGACTTTCATATTTGTCAAAGTCGGGCTTTAGCAAAAGCATGTTTCCAAATATTTTTCAATTAATAGTAAATACTTGAGATTTATAACCGTAAACTAAAAAAATGACATTCATCAGTCACACATGCTTAAAACTTGAAAATAAAGAGAGATAAGAAACATGAAACAACGACGTTGCATGGGGTGCAAAGGATCATCCCTGATCAGAGTCAAAGCCCTAGAATATTTTTGTATTTCAGTAATGCTGAATTTCCAATACAATAGCATTTAGAACTTTGGATGCCATGAAAATAGCACCCTGGGAGAATTATAGGTATATTGTTGTTCCTCTATCATGTAGAAGCAAGTTATATAACAATAATGTTTGCCAGAGGTGCCCTTGGAAGCTAAGATAAGAGATAACATAATGGAAAGATGCCAAAACTCTGCGAAAAGACTAGGTTGAAAGTGAAGATCATGCTTCCACCAACAATCTTTCATGGGTTGTCTTGAACATGCGCTCGGAACATTTATGGGCTGATGGTGAGGAAGATCAGGTGTCACAATTGTAACAGGCTGTTGCAATTCAAATCGCAATCTGCTACTACAGCAGCTTGGGCTGCTTGGTATTGTTGAATGGTAGTTGTAGGAGCCGGCGGAAATGGAGAACAAGTCACGAGCAAGAGGCTGCATGTAAAATCACAATTTGCGAGGGAGCAATTGGATGCACATGAATAGCAATGGTAAGTAACATGGTTGGCCTCTTAAGCACGACCTTCAACTTGCACATCAATCATGAAAAAATGAATGAGAAAATGGGATACATTCCCAATCCTAACAACGAAAATCTGAAAAAGCTATTTTTAAATTCTTAGAATTTGCCCTACCCATGCACACAAGTAATTACTTAATGGCCTAGACCACTCAGTGTACCCTAGGCTTGTTAAGGCCATAACTCAGATAATCGTTAGGGCTTGATGTATACTATGTGCAAGTGAGTGGTAGGGCTAGAAATGCAGACACTCAAACTTTGTTGGTTTTGGAGATTATGTCCAACTTTGAAGTTTGGCTATGTAATCTCTGCGTGTCCTGGTAGAAATCCAGCATTATTGCCTAGCACACCAAGGCTCACCCCAAGTGGATATGGAAACCTGTGGATGTGCAGAGCATCCGAATCTCGTGGGGCATGCTACCAACACCTATGAACTAGACAACCCTTCGTGTCGTATAAGAACTCCATGTGATGTGGATCTATGTCATGCACTAGTTCCGAACATCGTGTCACCATAATATGATTGGGTGTACACTGTAAGAGTGTCAGCTGCGGTTCAAGAAACCACCATATAAAGGATGGTGTTTTGGATCTGAAGTTGTGAAATCTTGTAAAGAGATCTTACTCAAATTTATAATGAATAACTCAGCTGAAAATGAGAAGTATGGAATAATTGCCCATAAATGTCCGCAGGAAAGTGTAGGCCTATTACATGGTCGCACCTTCAAATCACTTGCAGCCTGCGTATTCCCCTAGAGCCTAAGTGGGTGATGTCCTGCAACAACCTTGATGGGGCAGTTCCGTCTGCAGCCGATGGTGAGGCGTAAGTCTCTGCTCATAGATATGTGCTACTTAGAGACCTACTCCATTCTCCAGGTACCTCTGTATGGTTCTGATCTGAACCTGCAAACCTTGCCCGACTGCCATGCAGTCGCACACAGGCCCAGCCTTTTCTTGTACTGTACATGCTGCCCACATGGCAGCCTGCATGTTGCCCATGTGGCAGCCCTGCCTTGCATCCCAAATGTGCCCCTTGGCAGCTCTCAGACCTTGATGGTGCACCTCCCCGATGTCGTCCTCATTTGGGCGCTCATAAGTGGGGTGGTGACTCGGATAATCCCAACATACTTGACTATTTATCCTAACTTGAGTGTATTTTGGCAAGCTGTGGGGAAACTTTCCAGAAATCATTGAAATTAAGGTCTGTAAGACCCTTCTACGTGCTAGAGACTAGATCAAATGCTGTGCTGCTACAATTGTTTCCAAGGCAGGAGTCAGCTTATAGAGGAGGGGATGACTCTTGTTGATCCTGAACAACTGGAATGGAATGAGGTGTCTGCAGAGTTCACAATAGTTAGAGATATTGGTCTTGCGTGGGCAGATCGCACATTTATATTTTTTTCTTCATGTGCCTTCATGTTAAAAGCCTATCAGCTATCTTTATGGCATTTTATGCATACTTTTCATCCTTGTAAAGTCTTCTATGCATATGTTTTCAGATCAAAGCCCTGTAATAGACTGGATTACATTGCAGTTTCTATCTTCACCACCAGTAGAGCACATTGCAGTTGCCACAGGCAGCATTGTCACACCTCTAAACAACTCCAATTATGGTACTTGAGAGTATCAGATGGAGACCATACTTGTTCTATAAGAGAAGTGGAAGTAAGTAGATGGTACTACACCTAGACCGTATGACGATCGTGCAATATGATTTACCATTGCCCAAGCAAAGGTAGAATGGGATAAGAAAGGCAAGTATGCCTATCATTTGATCTAGCCAAATGTTCAAGGTGTCATGCTTGGACAACTGAACATGGCCAAGACATCTAAGTCACTTGCATTATGAGAATTTAGGGAATTTCTGTGATGTGCCTATGAACAAGGAGAAATTCCTCTTGACTAACGTGAATCATTCCCTCTAAGCTTGTCAAAAGTGTTTAAGTGTTGTGATGCATATGCTGATCAACTTTATGAACATGAATGACTTATATAACTATGAACGTCACTATGAAGCAAAGCGCAATTGAATTAATGTCATGACTGTTGGAAATAAGCTGAGACTCATGAGGACAGAGCAAGAAAAGCCATGCATATGGCATGTTGGTGGTATGTTAAGTGCATAGCATGTGGCTTTGTGGGAGAGTAATGAGAATCCTCACGGTAGCAAAGCCTTCCAACGGAAGCATAAACATTATTGGGTGGCTTGTAAGCTGTGATAATATGACATTAAATATCAAAACTTGTGATGAACTCATTTAATTGTTGTCTGACTTCTTAGTGGCTTCAACTCTTTGAGAGAAGAGATCATAGTAGTTTTGATGGACTTTAGAGATTTTTATGATAGGATGGACTTTGGAGGTTCTGAATAGAACAATTAGAACTGTAATTTTTGTACGTACATGTCATCTTGCAAAAGGGGCTTGAATAACAAAGGACAATAACGCATAGAATTACTAGATCCATATCTTTCAATTTGATGCAGCGTTTTTCTTATCTGAATTATGCAACTGTCTAAGTCAGTGTTTGATTTCACAGGGAGTCTTCTTTATTGGTTTGTTCTTTATAGAGCATGCTGGTACTGTTGAGCACCTCATCAGTGTCTTCTATATAAGTCAATACTTTCTCTGTTCCCCCAAATGTAGACTCTACCCATCATCTCTGACATGCCATCAGATACTCAATGTAAGGGCCTCCCTTTCAATGTGTGTTCGCATGCATCTGAGTGTGCTGACCAGAATTTTAGTTCACAGATTTTTATGCATTTCCATGCCATGTTTACATAGATGGGCGTATGTGGTGCATTGTTTGGGTACTGGCATTCACGTGTGAGATTTATATGATTATAGACTATTGCCGAAGTACACATTATGTTGGGGAGATATCATCGCAGAAGTAATAATTTGCAGCACTGAAATGATGTTTTGTGACTTTACAGTTGACCCTCATAAATTATACAATGCACGTTTGTTTTGATTTTACCAGGTGAGCTCATGTGGGCATGCTCCAGGACTTGCTTGATAATATTAAGTGTTTTCCTTGCACACGTTTTGCCATGGTTGTGTCGGTCTTTGCATTTTGGGGCTGTGATAAACTCAGCCCATATATCAGTGTCTGGGCTTGTTTGCAAACTCCACTCTCAAAGTGTGGTGCTGAGATCATGGAAGCGGTATCATGCGGTTGGTGCGCCTTCTGTTTGCACAGATGTTTTTTCTTAATTTATGGATATATTTATGGGCTTTGTGGCACTGTATATAATAATCTCATCTAGTATGTTGCAGGTATATATTTGTATGCCATGTGGCACATGCATATGTGGTGCATTACGTGGGTACTGACACTTGTGTGTAAGATTTTACATGCTTATATACCATTGCCGAAGCACATATTAAGATGAGGAGGTATCATCGCAGAAGTCATGCTGTGCAGCATCAAAATGATGTTATGTGACTACTCGGTTGACCCTCATAATATTATACTTTGCTCGTTTGTTTGGTTTTTACCAGTTGAGCTCATCTGAGCATGGTCCAGGACTTTCTTGATAATGTTAAGTCTTTTCCTTGAACACCTTTTGCCATGGTTGTGTCGGCCTTTGCATCTTGGGCTGTGATAAACTCACGCCTGTAAGTCAGTGTCTGGGCTTGTTTGCAAACCTCACCCTCAAGGGTGGTGTTGAGATTGTGGAAGCCGTACCATGCGGTTGGTGCACCTTCTGTTTGTGAACATAACTTTTTTCTCAATTTATGGATATATTTATGGGCTTTGGTGCATTGTATACAATAGTCTCGTCTAGTATGTGGGAGACTGACTTTGTAAGGTTTGTGGTGGGTTTTTCTGCAGTTGAGAAGCAATATTTAATCATCATCTCTGATATTATGGGATCTATCTTGTTGAAGCCTGAGGTGCAAATGACTGACATTAGATCTTATCAGAGATCTAGTCTAATTGTAGTTAATCTCTGCTTCCAGATACCGTGTCGTCCACAGGAACTAAGTCCACAAGGCTACATTTTAGAGAGGGCCATACAAGCTGGAGCAGAGGCTATTTTGAAACTGAAAGAGGCATTGAATGAGTGGGATGATAAAGTAGGTGATGGGGATTGTGGCACAACGGTAAGGCTACACTCTATACACGTTGGGATAGTAAAATTAGTAATGGGGACTGGTGCAAAACTGTTGGCCGAAATTTGTACATGTGCAAATTTTATTTTTGGCATATTCTAATTCTAAACCTTGTCTGTACAGATGTGCAAGGGTGCCACTGCAATCCTTGAAGATCTTAAAAAGCAGTGAGTTGCTACCTTTCTAGTTCCTTTGCTGCTGTTCATGGGCATGAATTGGTCATTTTTAAAAACTTAAAAGCTTGGTTTTGGATAGATTAGCTCGTAAAAGTCAGTCAACTTTTGGGTGCTACAGCTATCCTCTTAATGATGCAGCAGCAACAGTGAACGAGATAGGTATATCCATCCGTCGAGTGATGGGTGGGACAAGTGGTGTGATGTAAGCTCCAAACCCTGTGGTTTTACCTGTCTCCTGCACAAAAAGGGCACGATAAGTCACCTTACACATTCCTAATCATTTAGATGTTTTCAGTCTCTCCATGTTTGAGCTGCTTCAAAGTAGTCTTATATTTGGCAGATGTGAGTTGACGACTATCTTATTTTTTGAACTAATATTTTTCCTAAGAGTAGATTTGCATCTATCTTTCCCAACATTCCCCAATAGATGGGTGTCTTGTTTACTTGAAACCTACAAATTGGGCATGCTTAGATGCTATATCATCACTGCTTGTACAATCACTGATTGTAGCAGCATAAACATTATGGGCCATTCTACTGTGTCATTCATAAGCATCTTAAGCTGTGCATTGCAGTATCAGCCATCCTTAGCACTGCTTTGCTTTTATCTGCTATCTTTTCTAAGCATTTTTTGGATAGAGAAGCTCATTTGGGGGAGACTAAAATGAAATACTATATTCTTTACAAACAGTTGTAGCGTCAATGAAGAAAATGTGGACTACTGTTTGATTAAGCTTCTCCTTCAATGCTATTTGTTGGCATAGCTTAGTCTTCCCTTCACCTCTGCAGTATTTACAAAAACGCAGTATAAGACCTTTGTATAAATGGATGCTCAAGTATGTGGAGAAATGTCTTATGTAGACTTTTTCTCACCACGAACCCCTTATCATACTTCCTGGTCTTCCTAATAATGCCTCTCTCATCATCTTCTGAATTTGAGGAAGAGTTTGATGAGGTGTAATGACATTTGAGACTTACTCTTTAGTTAGTATTGTAAGACTATTTTATTGTTTTGTGTGTTTTAGATGGGATGACATTAGTGACTAGTTAATAGGATAGACTTGTCACTCTACAGTTGTTATCTACTATTTTGAACTTTGTATGTTTGAGTCTTGACATTACATGGTGACATCGTTAATTTGTTACATGTTATTGAGGTATAGGATATATCTCTTTAAATTGAATTTGAAGTTGAAATTTATGTAAACAATGATTCATGGTAATGGACCACGTTAGCCTTGAGTGGTTAAGATTTTGATTCTCAAAAGCTGAATTTTGAAATTTTTACTCCCGAGGATTTTAGTTATAAGAAATGAGATTTATATGTTTGAAGGTTGGGGGACGAGCTGCTGTCTCCTGCTCGTGAACTGCTGCCCTCTCCTTCCTTCCGCTTCACCTCTGCCTCAGCCCCATCACCTCTTTCCTGCTCCGCCTCCCGCGCTCGTTCCTTGGTCTTCCCTGAACCTGGCAGGTCACACAGCCATCCGGCAGCTTGAGCGACTGTTTGCGTGGTACACCCGCCCCTGCTTCGTGGTCCTGCGCTGCACCAAACCGTCCGCGTGAGCCCGGGAGCTCTCTGCCCCCCTTGGTCGACAGCCCGTCAGCTTGGGTGGTGCAAGAGAGTGGGGGAGCAGCGTGCGCCCCCCCTGCCTTGAGCGGCCCAACCTGCCAAGTATAGGCAGCCTTCAGCCTCCCCCGTTTTGCTGGTCGAACAGATTAAGGGAAGGGGGTGGCCTCCCTGTGTGCTCCTTCTCCAGAGGCAGCTGGAGAAAGGCAGCTCACAGCCCCTTCTATGCCCATACTGTGGCGAGTCCAAGAAGGTCCCCTCAAGTGAGTCGTGGCAGCCTCGAGAGAGGTTGAGGACCTCACTTCAGTCCCATCACATCAAGTGGATTCCGTCTTCGAAACGCAGATACCTGTTTTGGTGTGATAGATATCTGGGTGGTGTCTACTTCAAGAGCTTTGGGAAGTCAAGCTTGGTTTTTTGGACTGCACTTGTAGCCCTTCCAGTCTGCACCTCTCTTGCAGGCTGGTTTTTTTGTTTGTTTCCTCCTTGTGGCAGCAAAGTGTTAGTGCTTGTTTGGCGGGGGATCATGATCTTGACAGTGACCTTTTGGTCTGGCCAGAGGTGCTCTCATGGCAGCTTCCTTGACTGCCAGAGCCGTGAAGATTTGTCTCTCCCCCTCGGACAAGCAGCAAGCTCAGCACGCAGTTCAATATCTCCAACATAGAGTAGTGGTAGGCAGTATAGTGGGCTTGACACCATCTAGGAGGCAGATCCATGAGTGGCTCCAGGAAAGCTTAACCCTAGAGCATAGTTGCCAGCCGAAATGGAAACGGAAGAAACGGCAATATGATACAATTTATTTTTTATACATAATATAATTATCAATAGAGTGCAAATCATACATAATACAATTATCTATACTTGAAGCTTCAAGCATCAATGCATCATGCATGCTTCTATGATTCTAAATTCCTGAATGATGCTTCAATAATCTGAAATCAACATGTGTCATGACTAACAAGTTTGACGCTACAAGAATCTGAAATTTAGAAGTTTGAAGTACTTTAAACTTAGCACACAAGTTGAAACTTGAAATTTGAAAGCATCCAATGTCCAGACTTCATAGATGATCATGATTCATGATCCACAAATTCCATGATCATGACTCATGAGTCATGCAAGACTCAAAATAAAAGCACCAATGGATGATATTAAAAAAAGCAGTTGCCACCTGGCACCAAGGTCCAAAGTATACTCAGTAGTAAGTACTGTATCTACTATCATAAAAAAAGAAATAACATAGTCTAGGATGCATCATGCTGTACTGCAGCCTGCATGCATGATGCATCTGAAGTGTCATGACTAGGAGTAGGCTAGCACTGTAGTTTGTACAGTCGTAGTCAAGGATCAAGGTACATCACTACTGATCATCTGCATCATCCATGGACTCCTTGTCATAGTCATCCTCTGCCTCCTCAGATGAGCCTGAGGCATATCTACTATCATACAAAAAGAAATAATATAGTCTAGGATGCATCATGCTGCAGCCTGCATGCATGATGCATCTGAAGTGTCATGACTAGGAGTAGGCTAGCAATGTAGTCTGTACAGTCGTAGTCAAGGATCAAGGCACATCACTATTGATCATCTGCATCATCCATGGACTCCTTGTCATCGTCATTCTCTGCCTCCTTAGATGAGCCTGAGTCACTGTCTCAAGAAGAATCATCAACATCAAGATCAAAACCATCGGGTGCAGCTGAAGTACTAGCACCATCTCCAGATGGTTGAGTCTGCGATCGTGTGTGGTGTGTTGGTGGTGACAGCTCCTCATACAACATGGTGTATATGTCGAGCTCCTCCCGTGGGATATCTGGTATGGCCTTCATCTTCTCCACGTCCCCCTTGTCTACATTCACTTGGCGAGGTTCGGGGCAACCGGCGGCGTCAAGGAGACAGAGGTTGCAATGACAAAACACCAACTGCTCCAATTGAGCCGTGCTTAATCTGTTCCTCTTCTTTGTGTGAAAGAGGGCCCAAGTGCTCCAGTTCCTCTCACAAGGACCGGAACTGCAATCTTGTGAGAGAACATTTATAGCAAGGTGTTTCTGCTATAAGCCATTTAAGCAGAGATAAGTATCAGGAACTTGATAACTTTAAACATATTTGTAGTAGATAAAACTTCAAATCGCTTAACTACTAAGCTCTAACTAGTGATGTTGTAACTTGTCTCTTACCAAAGTAGGAGTACAGTTGCCATATTTCTCCCACCATGAGACAGGCTGCAACTGTGTCTCTTGGAGCCTAGCCGTAGGTCGACCAAAGGAGACGCTGTGATTGCGGAACAACAGAAGCTCATCCTCCATTCTTCGATGCATCTCCAAGTCACTACTCGTCAAATTTTGTAGTTTGGTGCATCCCCTCCTCCAACTCAACATTCTCATATTGCTCTTGACTACGCCAGAGGGGATGCAATACATGTGCCACCACATGGATTGGGCAGTGGAACCAATTCCACTGCTTATTCCATATAGCACGGATGGACTCAACTCTAAATCATGCCATAAGAAATTAGAATGCATTATAAATTCACAGACTATAGTACATACATAATACATATCTGAAAATTCTAGGCTCCATGATAGCAAATTGCAATTTAGTAATTGCAATAATTATACATATTACTAAAGTAAAAAGTCTTACTTATTAGGCGATAGGGAAGTGTTTCTGTTGAGGGCCTCTCCAATCTTTTCCATAAACTCGTACAGGAGCCCTAATGTGCTTCCCTCCATGTTCTTAATGCAAAGCACCGTGTAGATAGGATTAATCGATTTGATTAATGCCTCCGTCTGATTCCACCAAGACTCATCCATGATCATGCGGACAAATTTAATAGACTTTATTGGCCTCTATCATCCCAATCTCCCTACTCCCGAGACACAACCGTGTGCAACAAGCCCTGGTGCACTCGCACAACCTCTCCACCACTATGAACATGTAAGCAAACCTTGTGGTTGGAGGTTTCGGTAGCTCAAGGTCACTGTAAGCCCGATAGATGCTGAGGACTTTGGGTCTCTTCGTGACAAACTTCATGATACTGCGGGTTGTGGAGAAGATGGCATCAATCCAAGGTATCTTCCCTAGGTCCTCGATCAAAAGATCAAGGCAATGTGAGGCACAGTGTGCACACAATCTTAGGGAACTTATCTTCTAGCATGGCACCCATTGATACACAATTGCTGCCATTATCTGTCACCACCTGTACCACATTCTCAGCACCTATCTCCATAATGGCTGCCCGTAAATGCTCCCAAATATACAACCTTGTAATCACTGTACTTGTAGTGGAAGCGTCTATGGCTCTCAAGAACATGGTTCCCTTGTAAGAAGACACTAAAATATTGTACACACTCCTCCTGCGTGTATCTGACCATCCATCGCAAAAGAGTGTGCATCCATATTTTTTCCAAGTTCTTTCAAGGGCTTCATTTGGTCTTCCACACATCCCTCTCTCTTCTTAGCTATCTTGTCTGCAAGGCCTCATATGTAGGCTCTTCCCATTCATACCCAATGCGGCTCACGGCTCTCATAGCCTTTCTCCATCGTGTAGTCTTCGCCACATGAAAGGGTATTGCACATTGTATAAAGAGCTTTGTGAGCTCACTAGTGACGTCCTTCACTGCTTGCTTTTGCAAGCGTGCTTGAATGCTAGACCTTTGTAGTGATTCTCTTTTTCTCGCACTAGCATCCACACTAATTGATCCATGTGGCAAGGGTGTTCTTGTAGCACTAGGACCCGCGCTCGATGTAGTTGATGCCTCTCTACTTCTCTTTGCAGAATCCAATGTGCTGGCATCATCCAATGGCTCAGTGTCAGTAGCCTCTTCTTCATCTTGCAGCCCTTTCCCACTTTTTGCAGCCAAGGTTGCCATGCACACACGCTTCCATTCTGTTAGGCCACCTTTAACTGGAGCATGCACAAATTCACAAGGTCCTAGATCCTTGTTGGGAACACCTACTAGATGGTCTTTCACCCGTGTGACGGACCCTGTTTTGCTTATGTCACAATAGTTGCATTTCCACTTCTTGGAACCACCGCCTCCTTTATAACTATTTAGGAGGGAGACATGGACCCAATAAGCATCTCTTGGCATTGAGGAGGATGGGGAGGTGAGGAGGAGGATGGAGAGGTCACAAGTGAGAGGATGGAGAGGTAGGAGGAGGATGGAGCTCAGAGGTAAAAGAGGATGGAGAGGTGGAAGGAGCCTAGAGGATCAGAGGTAGAAGTGGAGGAGGATGGAGAGGTTATAGGTAAGAGAGGATGGAGAGGAGGAGTACGGAGGGATGGAGAGCAGGCTGCCAAGCTGCAGCTTGCAGGATGGAGAAGATGGAGAAAAGGATGAAGAGGATGGAGAGAGAAGGATGGAGGTCCGAGGGAATCGGGATGGAGAGTCCGAGAGCGAAGGATGGAGGGATGGAGAGAGCTTAGAGAAGGTGGAGAGAGCAGCAAGGATGGACAAAAGGAGTGCAATGGGCGGGAGGTGGTGAAAAAAGGAGCCAGGCGACGAAATTGCAATTTTGGGGGTCTAGGTCAAAAGTAGGTTTTACGAGAAACGCCTAAAGAAACGCCGTTTTCGTTTCTTGCCAAGAAACGGTCGTTTCTGGCAACTATGTCCTAGAGGGTGACCACATTCAGGAGGTTATTATCTACGGGAGGAGCGTTTTTCTACTCCAGTTGAGCTCCCTAGTCACCACCTAGGCCCTCGTGGAGCAGAGTCCGATGTTCTTGAGACCACAGCTAATTTACCTTATCTCGTGGTAGCACGGTGTCATGGTAGATGATATGGACACGATAGATTGGGGGCCTTTGGTACAACGTTGGAGTCCCTGCAAGCTACGACAGCTTCAATAGTCGAAGATGATGGGGTCTCCAAGCTCAAGTTAGTTGTCGAGCACCCGCAGGCCCTCCCCAAGATGATCCTTCTGGAGACCTTGGATGGGGGAACACTTTGGCAGAGGGTGGAGATCTCTGGGCTCCCTAGGTAGTGCTTGTGTTGCTAATAGTTGGGGCACCTAGCCAAAGACTGTCCTATAGGGCAGTAGTGACCCCCCTCCCTCCCCCCCACACTGTTTCGACAGAGTCAGCATCGAGAGAGGAAGGTGGAGAGGGACCGGCGCGCTGCCAGGCAGACCTCAGCAGGAGTCACAGACACCTTGGGTGACGTCCTTTGAGGGCAAGTGAATCCCGGTGAAAAGCAAGAAAAATCCGAGCAAGCAAACCCATAAGAATAGGAAATGAAGAGCTAGACGTCAGGCGAAGGAGCGTTTGGAGCGCGAGTCATCTTCCTCTCCTCAGGCGGAGCAGACAACAAACTCACCTACAAATCCCCCCGTAGGCAGGGAGGGTTCTCGCTTCAGCATAGGATCCCGCGAGCGACGAGTAGGCAGACACGTAGTCTCTACCGCTTCCTCAGGGTTCGGAGATACAAATGTCAGACGCACCCCCAGGGAGATCCTCTCAAGAGTTGAAATAGGTGAGGCATGCCATCAGGCCTCACCATAGATGCAGGTGCCTTCATCGTAGGTGGAGCCTCCCTCCCACACCCTCCCTCGCCCCCAGTTTCTTCCCCCCCTCTGCCTCCCCTCCCTGTTCCCCCTCAGATCCCCCCTCACCACTCCCCTCTAGCACCCCCGAAGGTCATCACCCTCCACCCCCCCCCCCCCTTCAGCTCCTCCCTCTACAGCAGAGCAGACCACCCCTCCCTCCTCCAGCACCCCGCTTGGCCCCAAGCCACAGGGCAAGGGCAAGGATTCGGCCCCTAACACAGCCCCCCTTTCAGTGTAGCAGGCAAGAGTCCACTAGTAGAGGACCACAGCCTCACATCAGGAGTCTGAGGGTAGTAGGACCCACACTCGCAGGGCCCGCACCCGAAACTGAGGCTCGGACTCCCCTTGTCACAGGAGTTTTGGTGTTGGGACCCTGGAACTATCTTACCATTCCAGAGGCTTATCCGTTGTGTCTCGACTTGACAGTTTTGATTCGATAGCCCTGAAAGGCGGGCTCTTTCAGCGTGAGCAGATCTCGCACACATTCTTTCTGGGATATGGAGTTTTTTTCCAAAGGAGAGGAGAGATGGACGTCGGAGATGCTTGATGCCATGATAGAGGAGCAACTATCCTGCATAATGGACGAGTGGATGTGCTGAGGCTCTCGAGAGAGTAGAGGTCCATCCTTCCTTCCATAGGGGGGGCCTTTGGTACAACATAGGAGGCCCCGTAGGCTACAACAGTTGCAATAGTCGCAGATGATGGGGTTCCCAAGCTCAGGTTAGTTGTTGAGCACCTGGAGGCCCTCCCTGAGATGATCCTTCTCGAGACCTTGGATGGGGGGACACTTTGGCAAAGGGTGGAGATCTTTGGGCTCCCTGGGCAATGCCTGCGTTGCTGACAGTTGGGGGAGAGGGAACAGCGCGCTCCCAGGCAGACCCCAGTAGGAGTCACAGACACCTTGGGTGACGCCCTTCGAGGGCAAGTGGATCTTGGTGAAAAGCAAGGAAAAACGGAGCAAGCGGACCCGTAAGAATAGGAGATGAAGAGCCAGACGCCTGGCGAAGGAGCATTTGGAGCGCGAGTCATCTTCCTCCCTTGAGGCGGAGCAGAGAACAGACTCACCTACAAGTCCTCCCTCGTAGGTAGGGAGGGTTAAATCTTCAGCACAAGATCCCGCGAGCGATGAGTAGGCAGACACGTAGTCTCCACCACTTCCTCAGGGTCTGGAGATACAGATGTCAGACGCACCCCCAGAAAGATCCTCTCAGGAGTTGAAGGAGGTGAGGCAGTGCCATCTGGCCTCGCCACAGACGCAGGCACCTTCATCGTCAGTGGAGCCTCCCCCCCACATCCTCCCTCGCTCCCAGTTTCTTCCCCTTGCCTCTGCCTCCCCTCCCTGTCGCCTAGGATCATCTAGGTTTTACTCGCTACGTCCTAGTACATCGCATCCTGTTGGTGCTTCCACAGAGGCTGCATGGGACAGCTTAAACGACTGGTGCGCAACTTCTTATAGGAGGGTTCGGATGGCACACAGAACACAAGGGCTAGAGTGGTGTGGCAAATAGTGATCCTTCCACAGGCTCAAGGTGGCTTGGGGATCATAGACCCAGAGATGCAAAACATAACCCTTCTTTTTAGAAACATCTGCTGGGCAGGTGGATAGTGGCAGCAGTCCTATAGGTGGATTTCCTCGGAGGCACCGCTCACAGGGACATGATCCCCCTTCATGAGGAGCTTGATCAACTCATTCGGACCAGCCCTTCCTGCAGTGAGAAGTTCGAGAGACAACCTATTCTCTAGCATCCGGAGGTCAAGGACGTGGATGGTCGAATGCTAGGACAGAGGACACACATTGGGTGGGCACAGTGGGACAACAGTCCAAGGAGATTCTTTGGGGCTTGGAGACGCCTCCCCAGGGATATAGAGGCTAGAGCACAGTCACTTGCCTACGTGCGCAGGGAGAAGGCTTACGTGTGATAGAGATCGACTCAGCGAAACCCCGAGTCGTGTTGGGAAGGGTTGTAGAGCCCTTGGACCCCTCATTGTTGGGATGGGCAGTTCTCACGGACGGGAGGGCCTCTCAGGGTTCGTTTTTTCAATCGTCGCAGGTTCTACAGGGTGGGACTAAGGGGCCTTGTATGAGAGGGAGGTGGAGGAGTTGGCGGTCTTGGAGGACATAGAGTAGCACATAGCATTTGGATGGCAGTGCTCGGGATTGTGGCCAGGACACAAAGGATGCAGAGAGACTTCACTTGGGGGATGGTGGCGGGGCTCACAGAGGGACGCCATGCTTTTGCTATTGATCTGGTCTCACCAGCATACATGATTCACGGTGAGCAGGTCTTTGGGTAGAGCTCCTTGATGCCATACCATCGTCCTACACTCGCTTGGAGCCGCTATCAGAGGATAGTGTGTGAGAGACAGTGGCTAGCATCACTGCTTGGAACATCTAGGTCGCTCTCTGTAGTCAGTCGCTCTCTGTAGTCAGGTGATGGGCGGGCAACAGATTCCATTGGCGGCTACACTGGTAGCCATTTAGTAGGACATCATCTTCACATTGCGTGGCTGCTGGGAGCGAGCGTCCCGATCATGAGGTATCGCTGAGCAGCGAGAATGTTTCTGCAAGGCTTGGTCTGCATGCATATTCTACACCTCTTTGATGGGAGATATCTGCTAGATGTACCGGCCTCCATCTTGGCTGTTAGCCCTTGTTTCGGATAGTCCCTAGGCAGCGAGTTGGGATTGCCGGCAGCTCGAAATAATCCATATTCGCACGTCCAACCCCAAGTTTACCTTTTCGGTGATCTCGGTTACGGTGAGTTCCCACTTGATCCCAACTTGGTGTCAGTAGTGCCCGGGCAGGATAGGCTGAAGGCCTCGGCGTGAATTTGGAAGTGGGGTTTGCCACAGGGGGCCGAGAGCCCAGTTTTTTTTTCTTTGTTTTTTTTTGCTCTAGGAATGCTCATTTGGGAGAGACGAGAATGCAATACTTTAGTCTTCACAAGCAGTTGTAGCTTGAATGAAGAGAATTTAGACTAGGTTTTGATTAGCCTTCTCCTTTAGTGCTAGGCTTTGTCATAGTTGAGTCTACCCTATACCTCCAAAATGCTGGCATGAATGGAAGCTAAACGATGTGTGGGTGTCTGTATGTGTGAGAGCATATGTCTATGCTATGGTCTACACCCATTGTTGGGAGTCAATTGCGTCTATGAGAATGTCATAGTAGGTAGTCTCTGCTGTGCGTGACGGCATTTCTGCTTTTTAATCACGATTTTTGCATCCGCCCTCTCTCCTTTGCTTCACGCATGGTCTCCTTTGCTTCTTTTTTGCTTGTCTTTTTCCTTGACTTGCATCACTTTAGGCATCCTCCTTGTCCTTTTCCTTCACTAGCATCAAGTTGGTTGGTCCTTCTCTCGAATCTCCACCTTCTTTCCATGTTTCTTTACTTCTTGAATCCTTAGTTTGATATGAATTGTTCCATTGCATATGACTTGTTTTGTAAGTCATTTTCAACTAATCAAAGATGTATCGTTCAAGCTCTTGCAATGTTTCCATAATGATATATGACATGCACACACACACACTTTTTTTTTTAGTAATATCCAGTGCAGTATATTTATATGCTCATGAATTTACATGATGGGAGGTCTCCAAAATGGAGAGTATCCCAAAGATCAGAAAACTAAAAAGAAAAGCTCTATGCAAGAAGCATCCATATCACCCTCATGGCAGGCATTATATAAGGATTGCCGCAATGAGGCTCGGCAAGATTCATACGACTTGTGAATCTGCCGACCCAAGTATGCCAAATTATGCTCACTCTAGATTGTCCAAAGAGCCCAATATCTCACCCAAGAGAGAAATAGTGAGTATTGAGACAAAGACCTCATAAATCTGCCAAAGAGCCAAAAATGTTTCCCAAATCTGTGACTCGGGAAACGGAGCCGAAGATGATTTGAAATTCTCCTGAGGAGGATCCTAGAACACAGGCAGTGCCAAAGCAAATGAAGAACAGTCTCTGAAGGAGCCTGACATCTTAAACATGTGGATGGTGCAATGCGACGTTTAGCAAGTGTGACCCCCACTGACAATGTGCCTGTCATACATCTCCAAAGAAAAACTCTTTGTTTCAATGGCATTTTACACTGTTGGGGTAAAGGCACATTGCCAACCCTTCTTTAAAAGATAGGACACCTATGACTGTCCTAAGACAGTCATAGGGCAAACCTAATCCTAATAAAACATAAGTGAGTTTGTGGTGTGGCTCACTCTCACTTCACACCCGCACTAGAGTGTCACTCTCTCTTACTCTCACTCTCTTGCTCCCTTCTACTTCTCTTCCCCTCTCAATTGGTATCAGAGCCTCCTCTTCCTTGCCTACCCCTTTCCGTACGGACGAACAGTGCGCAGGCGGCGGCGAACAGGGCGACAGTGCGGGCGCGGGTCAGATCGAGGTCACGGGCGTGGTCACGGTGGTGGTCGCTGGTCGCGGGTCTCCTTGCACAGGAGCTGCTAGCTGCAGCTCGAGGCGCCGCATCCAGCTAGCAGCCAGCAGCTGCATAGCAGCTGCTACTAGCTGCTAACCCTCTCGAGGCATTGTGAGGGCGCAGGGCAGCAGATCAGGGCGTCGTCGGGTTGCGATACTGCATCAGGCAGCTCCATAGCTGCGTGGCGCAGCTATTCCACGGCAGCCGTACGGACTGTCCGTACAGTCGTACGGACTGCCGTACAACTGTACGGACGACAGTCCTTCATCCACCTGCAGGTACAGTAAGGTTGGCGTCGACAGCAGGGTACAGAAGTACAGCAGGACTTGTTTGTTTTGCTGCAAAGACTCAACTCGATTTTTTTTTGGGGGGAAGCGTGCTGCTGCGAGGACAGAAGTACAGCAGGTACTCTGCAGGGACAGAAGTACAGCAGTACATGAAGCATTTCTGATACATTCCTGAAGCATTTCAGCTGTATACTGTGCATTTGTTGAGGTACAGCAGGTACTCTCGTGTCACTCACGCTTGAGGTGACTTGTGCCACAGTGGTGGTGTTTGCGCAGTTACTTGTTTTTCAGGAAGGTCAGATGCTTGTTTTGCAGAAGCTTCTATGCATTTACTGAGTGCAATTCTCAGTTTTGGGTGACCTTATCAAAGGGCTTTTGCCTGGATGTGTTTGCAGTATATGCCTTGAGGCAGTGTGTAGCCAGGGAGCACACATTTGCTTTGTTTCCGCAGTGCATTTGGTGACATTTGTTGCAGGTCACATTCTTTGTACGCACTTTGAAAATCTCAGTTGAGCCACGCTTGGTCAGGGCGCATCGAGTTTACTCGGTCCCTAACTGCCCATCGTTGACAGTGCTCAAAAGATTTTCTTCTTGGTGTTTGTATTGTTACCGAGTACACAGGGGCAGTCTATGCATTGCACATTGTCAGGTACAAGTGTCAGAGAGATTTCATATTGCATGCTACCTCAGTGTTGAGGTGTTCTCCACTTGATTCAGGTGTCAGATCAAGGGGCTTTTGCCCAGACTTTGTTTGATAGCACTTGGGTCACCGACAGAGATCTTCAGATGCATTTTCTCCCCTTGGTATAAGGGTGATTGCTTGGGATTTATCCCATTTACTGTTGCAGGTTTTGTGACAGGCTGAAGGATCATTTACTGTTTTTGTTTGGGGTGTTTGTCAAGTGGTTTCTGCAATTTAACTCAGTGCAAGACCTCATCTGAGGTGGGAGAAGTGATCAGTACAGTCAGTACAGCAGTGTTTACAGCAGTGTTGGTGGTTTTGTCAGATGATTGTGCACTGTTAAGCACTTGTTGAGTAGCAGCAGTCTGAAATTACTGTTTTTTATGCCTCCTTGAGCTCAGAACAGTTTGTCAGAAGGTACAGTATTTGCAGGGTCATTTACTGTTTTGCTGCAGATTTTACTGACAGTAAAAACAGCACCATTGAGAGTGCTTCTGGCTCTTGAATAGAGCAGGTTTTTCTGAGAAATCAGAACTTTTATTCAGTCTTTTTACTTCCAGGGTGTCAGGTACTTTCCTCATCTGATATGGCATCAGGGGGAAGTGATGCTTCAATTCTGAACATAAAGAAACTGGAAGGAGCACACAACTATCCATTATGGGCAGAACAGTGCTTGAATGTACTTCTGTTAAAGAAGATTGCTAAGCCCATAAGGGTGAAGGGTGTCAAGCCATCCGATATGTCAGCTGATGACTGGGAAGAGCTTGATTTGTCCGCGAGGGCAGCTATCATGCTCACTATTTCAGACACTCTTGTGTTCAATGTACAGGCTGAAAAGACCTCTTATGGTCTATGGCAAAGACTAGAAGAATTGTATGCCCAAAAGAGCTCAGCCAGTAAGGTTTATTGGCTGAAGAAGCTGGTTGATCTTCGCATGAAGGAAGGTACAGCTATGACCTCACACTTGAGTGAGTTCAATGCTATCTTTACACAGCTGATTGCACAGGGGTTGAACCTTGATGAGGAGTTCAAGGCTACTTTCTTGCTGTGTACCCTCCCCGAGAGTTGGGACACATTCAAGACCACCCTGTCAAACTCGAATGCCACTCTTATTTATGCTGATGTAGAGAGCTCTCTCCTTATGGAGGAGATGAGCAGGAAGAATAATGCGGGCAGCAAGTCTTCAAATGCTTTGCAAGTACAGGACAGAGGCAGGACTCAGCAGAAGGGGAGATCTGCTAGTAAGTCCAAATCCCGCAGTCAGTCCCGTGGCAAAAAGGACATTGAATGCTTTTATTGTGGCAAGAAGGGACATGTGAAGTCGAAGTGCTTCAAGTTCATACGGGATCAGAAAGCCAAGAAGGCTGAAACAAAGGATGCAGGAAATGCAAGCAAAGGCAAAGGCAAGGCTAAGGCAGATGACTTGGATGCAGTGAATGTTGCAGCAGAGGACAGTGACAGTGACATACATGATGTTTTATGTTCTTCTGCTGTAATAGAACATGCTTTGGTTATTGATGGCCATGACATGCACACCTGGCTCTTGGATTTAGGTGCCTCTTTTCATGTTACTCCTCATAGGGAGTGGTTTACTTCCTACACAGGTACTCATGGAGTTGTTCATCTTGGGAATAACTATGCATGTCAGATTGCAGGGATTGGCAGTATACAGATAGTATTTCCTGATGGACAGTCATTTATGCTTGATGGTGTTCGCCATGTGCCGCAAATCAAGAAAAATCTGATTAGCACTGGCTTATTGGATGACAGTGGTTACCACACCACATTTGGGGATTCCAAATGGGTGATTACTGATGGCCAGACTGTAGTGGCTGAGGGTTTTAAGAGTGATACCTTGTACCCTCTTTATGTTTCCAGTGTGGGTAATCATGTTGTTGCCATAACCGAGCTGCCAAAGGTTTCATTGTGGCATAGTCGGTTGGGACACATGTTTGTGAAAGGAATGCAAGAACTGTCACGTTTGGGTTATCTGCCGCCTCTCTCTTTTTCAGATTTGCCTACTTGTGATCATTGTATATTTGGCAAGCACTCTGTCACTCCTCATAAGAGGAGAACTCCCCAGAATAGAGCACCACTTGATCTAGTGCACACTGATTTGTGTGAGATGCCACAGCTATCACTAGGGGGTGCAAAATATTTTATTACTTTCATTGATGATGCCACACGTAAGGTGTGGGTCTATTTCTTGAAGCATAAGGGAGATGCCTTAGATGCTTTCAAGAAGTTTGTCGCTCAGGTTGAGAATCGGACAGGTCGTAGGCTGAAATGCCTCAGATCCGATAATGGGGGTGAGTATGTATCACATGCCTTTGTGCAGTTTTGCCAAGCTAAGGGCATCAAACAGGAACTCACAGCCCCTCATAATGCATCTCAAAATGGTGCAAGTGAGCGGATGAATCGAACTGTTCAGGAGAAGGTTCGATGTATGTTGTCTTATGCTGCATTACCCCATGGCTTTTGGGCAGAAGCCGTGCAAACAGCAGTTCACATTATTAACAGGTCGCCAAACAAGGCTTTGGAGTTGAAAGTGCCAGAGGAGGTGTGGTCTGGCAAGCCACCCTCATATAAGCACTTACGTGTATTTGGCTGCGAGTGCTTTGCTCATGTACGCAAAGAACTACGCACCAAACTGGATCCAAAGTCTATCAGATGCATCTTTATGGGTTATGGTGACGAAGGTGAAATGGGGTACAGGTTATGGGATCCCGTTAAACGGAAGATTATACGCAGCAATGATGTCATCTTTAAAGAAGATAGTGTACACAAGGAACCCGTGCAACCTGTGGAATACAGGAGGGTTATTTATGATGATGTTGGATAGCAAAATATGCCCATTTATATGCAGCAGCAGGCTGCTGCAGATCACCCTGTTCAAGAGGGTATACAGGCTGAAAATCAGCCAGATAATTTTGCCAATGATGCACCACTGGATGTGCCAACAGATGGGGCTGTAGAACAGCCAGATATGGTGGTACAGCCACCCGTCATGCATGAAGAACAGGCTGAACAGCAGCCTAATCCGGAACATTTTGTGAGGAGGAGCACCCGTGCACAACGGCCTCCTGCCAGGTTTGTTCCAGGAGCCAATAATGTGGCTGATTTTATCATGCTGACTGATTGTGGTGAGCCTTCCAGCTTCAAGGAAGCTATGGGAAGAACAGAGAAAAAGAAGTGGGAGAAAGCCATGCAGTCAGAAATGGACTCCATACTTCAGAATGATACATGGGACTTGGTGCAGTTACCTGCAGGCAGAAAAGTTTTGCCATGCAAGTGGGTTTACAAAGTCAAAGTGGATTCAAATGCTTTACCGAGGTATAAGGCCAGATTGGTTGCCAAGGGATTTAAGCAGGAGAAGGGCATTGACTTTGATGAGATTTTTTCCCCTGTAGTCAAAATGACTACTTTGAGAGCAGTGTTAGCTCTTGTTGCTCATGATGACATGGATTTATGTCAGATGGATGTGAAAACAGCTTTTCTTCATGGAGATCTCCATGATGAGATCTATATGAGTCAGCCAGAGGGATATGCTGTTAAAGGGAAAGAGCAGCTTGTGTGTAAGCTCAAAAGGAGCTTGTATGGACTCAAGCAGGCGCCAAGAGAATGGTACAAGAAGTTTGATGCCTTCATGCAGTCCCAAGGGTATCATCGGTGTGAGACCGATCATTGTGTGTACACCAAACGGGCAAAGGATGGCAGTTTGATGCTACTCATTCTATATGTGGATGACATGCTTATTGCCAGTAAATCTCAGCATGAGATTAGTGCTTTGAAGAAACAACTGCATAAGTCTTTTGACATGAAAGACTTGGGTGATGCAAATCATATTCTTGGCATGCGTATTACTCGTGACAGGTCCAAGGGACTTTTGTTTCTGTCACAGAAAGAGTATATTGACAAAGTACTGCAGAGGTTTAAAATGGAGGGGGGGAAGTCCATTAGTACCCTGTTGCCTCCACATTTAAAACTCAGCAGTAAGGACAGCCCCAGATCAGATGATGATAAGGCTGAAATGGCCAAGGTTCCGTATGCATTTGCAGTTGGATCTTTGATGTATGCCATGGTTGCCACTCGTCCGGATATTGCTTTTGCGGTGGGAGTCATCAGCAGGTATATGGCAAATCCAGGCAAGCGGCATTGGGAAGCAGTGAAAGGTGTCTTGAGGTATCTCAAGGGTACCAAAGACTTGTGCATATGCTATGGTAGGCAGGATGCATTGGTGCATGGTTTTACAGATTCAGACTATGCAGGGAATGCGGATAACCGGAAGTCTACTACCGGTTATATTTTCACATTTGCAGGAGGTGCTATATCATGGGTGTCTCGGTTGCAGAAATGCGTTGCACTGTCAACCACAGAAGCTGAATATGTTGCAGCCACTGAGGCTTGCAAGGAAGCAATATGGCTTACTCGGCTGGTGGGAGATTTGGGCATTACAGGAGATATGCCAGTTTTGCATTGTGATAGTCAGAGTGCTATCATGTTGGCAAAGAATCCGGTCTTTCATCAGAAGACCAAGCACATAGAAGTGAAATATCATTTCATCAGGGAGGTATTGGAAGACAAGCGACTTGAGCTTGTGAAAGTGCATACTGATGATAATCCTGCAGATTTGCTCACTAAGAGCTTGCCTACAGAGCGGTTTGCACATTGCCGCCACATCATGGGATTAGGATGAGACCATTCTTATTTTATGGTCTTGTATACAGTAACTGTATATTGCTGTAATTTTTATTCTTTTCTCCCCTTTAGGCACATTGGCCTTTAGGTGGGAGGTTGTTGGGGTAAAGGCACATTGCCAACCCTTCTTTAAAAGATAGGACACCTATGACTGTCCTAAGACAGTCATAGGGCAAACCTAATCCTAATAAAACATAAGTGAGTTTGTGGTGTGGCTCACTCTCACTTCACACCCGCACTAGAGTGTCACTCTCTCTCACTCTCACTCTCTTGCTCCCTTCTACTTCTCTTCCCCTCTCATACACTTCCATAATATCCCGAGATTCTTCTGCCACCATGAGAGGGGCTTCCTTATATGCCACAGAGAATCAGCATATTGCTGAATCCATGGAGTAGGCTGAAGAAGCCTGTAGGCTTTGATGGAGGTTAAGGTAGACAGAGGAACAGGATGAGTGCATGTAGCAGAGGGTCGCAATTGCCAATCCGTAAGCCTGTCTGTGTCAGCCACAGGAGGAACAGGTAGAAAAGGATGTAACAAATCAGCAATTTTCTTGCATATAGACCTATGATGCATTCCCAATGCATAGGAAGCAGTGGCCTGAGGAAAAGATAAAACATAGACTTGATCATCTACCACATCATGTATGTATCTAATTCCCAATTTCATGAGATTGTTTGCCCGAACAGGTTCCTGTAAAGCGAGTGGAATGTCAAAGATGGCACTCCAATGAATACTTTCTTTCCTCATTGAGCTTGTTCCGGAGCAATCATCAGGAGCCCATTTGACCTTAGAAAGTACTTGTTTCCAGTCAAGTATGAGAGCAGTAGAGAAAGGACAGCCAGGTATCTTCCCTACAAATCTCCCAATGACAACCTCCCAATGATCAGTAGTCCAATGACCATAAGCACAAGTCCTCATGTTGACACACATGGATGCTAGCATACAAGTCCATGGCGGCTGTTGGCGGAAAAAAGTATGCAGCATAGTCGCCTTCCTTGCAAGTACATGATATCTTATATTGAGGACATTAAGTCCACCATGCATCCTAGGAGAGCACACCATTTCCATCTTCATCAGTCTCAATGCTTTCATAGCAGTTTTTGTCCTCCATAACATCTCCATAGCTTGAGACATAAAGGCTGAAATATCCCTAGAGGACCAATGCAGCAAAGGCAAATAGAACTGGACATAGGACATTACAATGGACTGTACTATTCTGAGCCTGACATGAAGAGGCCAAGTAGAAATCTTCCAGTATTCCAGTTTATGTGGAAGTTTTTGGAAGATCCATTTTAGTTGCTGCTTCCTGGTGATATGCCATCCTAATTTAGATTTGTCAAAATTGACATGCAATCCCGTTGCCAAACCATACAATGAAAGAGTGGTCATAAGTATGTGAACTTCCCGAGGAGAATTCTGTGGCATAAAGAAGGAATCATTAGCATATGCTTGTGCCAAAAAAGATGCAGCCCCAGGGATTTTAAGACCAGTCATCTGTCCTGTGTTTGTAAGATGATCAAGATACATTAAAAGGGGATGGGTCACAATGGCATAGAAGAGAGCACTGAGAGGGCAGCCCTGTCTAACTGATCGACCCAATGTCCATGACCGAGACAGATGACCCCCAAGAATGCACTGAGAAGTAGAGCCAGAGTAAAGCCAGTAAACTGCATTTGCTATCTTGGGACCAAAGCCCAACTTTGTCATGATTTGAGAGATAAAATCCCATTGAACAGTGTCAAATGCCTTAGCAATATCCACCTGCAATATGAGCACATCTTGATGCGAATACTTAGCATATTCAATTGCAGTCAAGGCATTGGGTATATTGTCATGGATTTGTCTTCGCGGCACAAACCCATACTGATGAGGATGAAGTCCCGCATCCAGTATCTTGTGAAGCCTATGCACAATCATTTTGGCAATGAGTTTATAAACTACAGGCATCATAGTAATAGGCCTCCAATTTGACATATGGTCACACAGATGTTTTTGGGCATAAGTTTGACTATGCCATGCTTCCAAGAGTGCGGCAACTGATTTTCTTGCCAGGCAACATTGATCATTTGCAAGAGGACTTCTTTCAAATCATCCCAAAAAGAAATATAAAATTCCACCGTAAGGCCATCCCAGCCAGGGGACTTGTATTTCCTGAGGTGGAACAATGCATTATCAAGTTCTGTGTTAGTAAAAGGTCTCTCCAAGATAAGAGCATCATCCATTTCCACTATTCCAGAAACAAATTGGAGAAATTCAGTCCTAGCATCAGTCATTTGATTTGATGGGGAACCAGGAACGGAGAACAATTTCTGGAAATAATTTTGGCATTCATCTTGGAGATCAGAGAAAGAGTGCGTCCAAGAGCCATCGAGCTTCCTTACCCTTAGACATGAGTTTTTCTTTCGAGTAGCATGCAAGCCCTGGAAGAAGGCTTTTGATGAGCAGCCCTTATCCATGAGGGGCTTCATTCTTGCCCTAATCTGCCATTTGTGCAATTTCCTCTGATCATTAACAGTCAATTTAATCTGAGCATGTGAAAGGGAATCGTTTTCTGAATCAGAGAGAGGCCTTAACTGAGAAAATTCAGTCAATTGTTGTGCTGTCCTTTTTGCCCATTTAACCTAATTCCTCCATTCAGTCATATGCCAGTTGCCATACTCCCTAATGACATTCTGCATACGAGAGACAAAACTGTCCCAAGCATAATTCATGTCCTCCTGGGCATGCACACACACACACACACACACACACATTTTTTTTGTGAGAAGAAATCTTTTATTGCTGTAAAATAATTACATCCATAGTTACCTCGAAAATGGAGTAACTATCACTCAACTAAATATCTCAGTATAAGCTGTATACACATCCTGATCAATCAAACGAGTTTGAACACAATCATAGAATGATTGCTGCAGAGATCGTTTGAAAAAAATAAAGGATGAAAAAAAGGGATCACCAAAGACTCTATGATTTCTGTCCATCCATAAAGTCCATAGTGCCCAGTAGCGTACCCATATAAAAAATAAATCAAAACCCGGTCTCGCTGGATGAAAACCAAACAACCAAAAAAGCCTGCCAAAGGTAACAGTAGAAATTCTCGCTCAAAGCCTCTGTCGGATGAGAGCGATGAAGGCACAAGTATGTGGACAGAACCAAAATATGTGAAGCACAGATTGAGTAGGATGTAAGCATCTGTGACAAATAGCCGGAGCAATATGTCTGTGTGCAAGTAGCTGGCTAGATGGAAAAATGCCAAGCAGGACTCGCCAAAGGAAAAGCTGTTGTCGAAGAGGGACTTTGTAATGCCAAAGGAGACACAGCCTTTTTCTCCACCACTTTAGTGTGGCGATCCATATGCTAAACAGTATTTGTTCTATCAGAAATCCAAGGCGGAAGTAATAGCACTTTATACAGTGATGGCACTGTGATATGTGAGAACTTCAAGGGACGGGTTGAAGAAGAGGAAGAGCGTAAAATCCAATCCTCAAGCCTATTCTGAAGTTCCAAGCGAGGTACCGGCAAAAACGGTTGAAGCATTGTTGAAATCCTATGCCATAAAGGACGATAATGAGCTCCTAAACCGTATTGTTGGCAGCCATAGAAAAAGAGAAAAGTATGCCATCATCTTGAAGTACATCCGCCACAGATGTAATGCCTTTAAAGGAGAGAAAGTAAGAATGTCTTGGTTCTTGAATGGCCAAAGAAGGGTGGAATACTTTAAACCAATAAATATTCTCAGCCCTCAAAGAGTTTCCCGACAAAGAGTCTCGGCCATGCCATTCCAAGTGGGATAAGATATGTTTCCAGTCAAGAAGCAGGCGAGAAACAAAAGGGCAGCCTCTGATCTTGCATTGGATAGAGCCAAATATGAAATCCCACTGAGTAGGCTGCCAATGCCCAAAGGCAGAAGTATGAATATGTAATAAGAGAGAGCGGATCATGAAAGCCCACGGCTGATCTCCTTGCATAACACACATACACACACACACACACACACACACACACACACTTACACTCACACTCACACTCACATACTCACACACACGCACACACACTCACACTCACACTCACTTTTTTTTGTGAGAAGAAATCTTTTATTGTTGTAAAATAATTACATTCATAGTTACTTCGAAAATGGAGTAACTATTACTCAACTAAAGATCTCAGTATAAGCTGTATACACATTCTGATCAATCAAACGAGTCTGAACACAATCATAGAATGATTGCTACAGAGATCGTTTGAAAAAAATAAAGGATGAAAAAAGTGGATCACCAAAGACTATGATTTCTGTCCATCCATAAAGTCCATAGTGCCCAGTAGCATACCCATACAAAAAATAAGTCAAAACCCTATCTCGTTGGATGAAAACCAAACAACCAGAAAAGCCTGCCAAATGTAACAGTAGTGAATCTCGCTCGAAGCCTCTGTCAGATGAGAGCGATGAAGTCACAAGTATGTGGACATAACCAAAAGATGTGCAGCACAGATTCAGTAGGGTGTAAGCATCTGTGACAAACAGCCGGAGCAATATGTTTGTGTGTAAATAGCTGACCAGATGGAAAAATGCCAAGCAGGACTCGCCAAAGGAAAAGCTGTTGTCGAAGAGAGACTTTGTAATGCCAAAGGAGACGCAGCCTTTTTCTCCACCACTTTAGTGGGCGATCCATATGCCAAACAGTATTTGATCTTCCAGAAATCCAAGGCGAAATAATTGGCACTTTATACAGTGATGGCAGTGTGATATGTGAGAGCTTCAAGGGACGGGCTGAAGAGGAGGAAGAGCGTAAAATCCAATACTCAAGCCTATTCTGAAGTTCCAAGCGAGGTACCGGCAAAAATGGTTGAAGCATTGCTGAAATCCTATGCCATAAAGGACGATAATGAGCTCCCAAACCGTATTTGTTGGCAGCCATAGAAAAAGATAAGAGTGTGCCATCATCCTGAAGGACATCCGCCATAGATGTAATGCCTTTAAAGGAGAGAAAATAAGAACGTCTTGGTTCTTGAATGGCCAAAGAAGGGTGGAATACTTTAGACCAATAAAGATTCTCAGCCCTCAAAGAGTTTCCCGACAAAGAATCTCGACCATGCCATTCCAAGTGGGATAAGATATGTTTCCAATCGAGAAGTAGGCAAAAAACAAAAGGGCAGCCTCTGATCTTGCCTTGGATAGAGCCAAATATGAAATCCCACTGAGTAGGCTGCCAATGCCCAAAGGCAGAAGTATGAATATGTAATAAGAGAGAGCGGATCATGAAAGCCCAAGGCTGATCTCCTTGCATAAACTGCAACATCATTTTTCCTTTGTGAGCAAGTAAATGCATTTGAATATTGAGAATGTTCAGACCCCCGTGCATCTTTGGAGAACAGAGACGATGCATAGAGAGTAATCTGAGACTTTTCTTGCCATTTTTTGCACACCAAAAAATTTCCATGATAGCTGACATAAAGGAATTCAGCTCTGCCTTAGTGAACATAATGAGAGGTAGATAAAATTGTATATATGCTATCAAAATGGATTGTGCGATTCGCAAACGAACATGCAGTGGCCAAGTTGCAAGCTTCCAATATTCAAGTTTTGCCCTCAACTTTGTCAACACCCAATCAGTTTGTTGGGAACGGGTGAGTTCCCAACCTAGAGGATAGCCAAGATGTCGAATAGATTGAGAAGCGGGGACAATTTCCCCAGGCCACAGAAGACTGTGCCATTCTTGTTCATGCAACAGCAACAATTTTGATTTTTGAAATTTTACCCGAAGACCAGGAGCCAATCCATATGTAGAAAGAGCCTGCATAATCATGGACAGATCACTTCGAGTATTTTTTGGGGTAAAGAATGAATCATCACCATATGCCTGAGCGATCATGCTGTGACTGCCAGCAATCTCCAAACCATGCAACTGGTCAGTGTCCAAAAAAGGTGGTCCAGATATTGAAGCATTGGATGAGTGGCTATGGCAAAAAGTAAAGCACTTAGGGGACATCCTTGCCTAACAGAACAACCAAGAGTCTAGGATGTAGAAAAATCCCCTGAAAGCACACTCACACTCACACTCACACTCACACTCACACTCACACTCACACTCACACACTCACACTCACTCACACTCACACTCACACTCACACTCACACTCACACTCACTCACTCACTCACTTACTATTGACCTCAAAGATTAAAGCTTCATTTCCACCATTTTTTTCGATGGCCGAAATTTCAAAACACTGTTTCCTATTGTGCTCCGTATCATTGTTTTTTGAAACGCTCGAAGTCTGGTCTAAGATTTCTATAATCATCTCAGATTTCTACAATCGTCTCGTACTCCATGATGAGCCTAGTTAGAGGTTCCTTTATAGATGAAGATATGCTTGGGGCCTTGGAAGGCACTCTCTGTGCATAAGTGCTTGAGAGAGGATGGACTCACGTTTTTGACAGTATTTTTAGTTGATTAGCACCCCAGCTTGCCTTATTTCAGAGATCTTTGGCTTGGGCGAGACACCTTCATCTCCTCTCAAGGGTAGATATGCTTGATTCCCAAGGGGTGATAAAGTTTTGGCATTTGGATAGGTCACCCTCTGGGACTCAATCATACATAACCTTAGTCCAAGGTCTTGAGCTTGTGCCTGTGTCTTCTTGGACCTGAAATCATTGGTGGCGCATAGACCTACTTTGTTTAAGAAAGAAAAGAAAGATATATTAACGTCTTTAGAAGCCCTCGCAAGAGAGGAGCATCCTTGAAATCTTCATTTTTTGGGAGGCCATAGATTGGCTGTCAAGAGTGTTAGCCACATGTGATCCTTCTCTAGGACTACAACAAGTTGTGAGATGGGTAGATTGGATTTCTTGGAGGGCATCACATAGTGCTAAGGTTTCTCAACACAATGGATCAAGGGATCTTTGTAATGTACGTAGGCTGATTCAATGAGCACCTCATTGCGAGCCCACGAGAGGGGTCTTTTCTCTCACATGCTCAACATTGTAGGGCTGCTTGTTGGTCTCCTTCACCACACTGCTAGGTTTGGATCAACATAAACAATAGGTGGACCTTGCCCTTGATGGTTTGTCATTGGAACTCTAACAAACTCTTTCTCGCAGATCGAGCTTTCATGTTATTGTGCAGCTTTCCTTGGGTAGGATCAGCTGGCAGATCAGACATTAAGGCAAGAGTGGTTTAGGAGACAGTGACTCTACCTCATGTTGAGGGAGGATTAGGGGTTCTCGAGCCTAGTTGCGCGAACCTAGTTGCGGAATGCTCCAAAGATTGGATGTTAGTGGCAGCTTTCTTATAGATGGATTTTCGTGGAGATCACCTCACTGGGAGGGGACCCCCTACTGATGTGGAGAATGCTGAGGGTTTGCTGGCATCCTGCGAGAGAAGTCTCATTAGGGCACTCGGCAACATATGAAGGATAATAGAACACCAACCTGCTTATTTGGCACCCAAAGGTTTATGATTCAGAGGGGATGTCATAGTAGCTAGTCCCTGCTATGCGCGACAGAGTTTATGGTTTTCAATCGTATGAGTGACTATCGTGAGATTGAAATTGCACTATGTTGTGTTTTTAGAGGATGAGTTTGGGAATGTTCCTGGATTCATCTAGGTATATGCTTATGCCGTATTAGCGGACATGCAAATTTCACCTTGTGAAGTTTTCGTCCAAGTTGCGGCCTATTGATATTGCGATAATTCTTTTGATCTTAAATGGTGCATTACCCTATCAGCTAGATTTAGATGCTCGCTTGGGAGAGACAAATCGTTTAGACTTCACAAGCAGTTGTAGCTTGAATGAAGAGATTTGGACTATTTTTTGATTAGCCTTCTCCTTTAGTGCTAGCCTTCGTCATGGTTGAGCTTGCCCTTCACCTCCGGAGTGTCGACAGAAACTTAGTATGAAGACTTTTATAAATGGATGCTTAAGTATGTGTGGGTGTGTGAATTTGTATGTGTGAGAGCATATTTTTATACTATGGTCTACACCCACTGTTGGGCGTTGATGACAAAAGTCCTTGCTATGCGTGATGGAGTTTATGGTTTTCAATCTTATGAATGACTAACATGAGATCCGTATTAGTGGACATGCAAATTTCACCTTGTGAAGTTTTTGTCTAGGTTGCAGCCGGCTGATATTGCGATAATTCTTTCTATCTTAAATGTGTTGCCCTATTATCAGCTAGATTTAGATGCTCATTTGGAATGAAATCGTTTAGACTTCACAAGCAGTCGTAGCTTGAATGAAAGAGATTTGGACTACCTTTTGATTGGCCTTCTCCTTTAGTGCTAGCCTTCGTCATGGCTGAGTTTGCCCTTCACCTCCGAAGTGTCGACAGAAACTCAGTACGAAGACTATGTATGAATGGATGCTCAAGTATGTATGGGTGTGTGGATTTGTATGTGTGAGAGCATATTTTTATACTATGGTCTACACCCACTATTGGGCGTTGATGACGTCGGTGGGGATGTCATAGTAGCTAGTCCCTGCTATGCATGATAGAGTTTATGGTTTTCAATCTTATGAGTGACTATCGTGGGATTGAAACTGCACTATGTTGTGTTTTTAGAGGATGAGTTTGGGAATGTTCCCGGATTCATCTAGGTATATGCTTCTGCCGTATTAGCATACATGCAAATTTCACCTTGTGAAGTTTTTGTCCAAGTTACGGCTTGCGAGTATTGCGATAATTCTTTCTATCTTAAATGGTGCATTGCCCTATCAGCTAGATTTAGATGCTCGTTTGGGAGAGACAAATCGTTTAGACTTCACAAGCAATTGTAGCTTGAATGAAGAGATTTGGACTACTTTTTGATTAGCCTTCTCCTTTAGTGCTAGCCTTTGTCATGGCTGAGTTTGCCCTTCACCTCTGGAGTGCTGACAGAAACTCAGTACGAAGACTTTATATAAATGGATGCTCAAGTATGTGTGGGTGTGTGGATTTGTATGTGTGAGAGCATATTTTTATACTATGGTCTACACCCATTGTTGGGCCTGATGACATCAGTGGGGATGTCATTGTAGCTAGTCCCTGCTATGCGTGATGGAGTTTATGGTTTTCAATCTTATGAGTGACTATTGTGAGATTGAAACTGCACTATGTTGTGTTTTTAGAGGATGAGTTTGGGAATGTTCCTGGATTCATCTAGGTATATGCTTATGCCGTATTAGCGGACATGCAAATTTCACCTTGTGAAGTTTTCGTCCAAGTTGCGGCCTGCTGGTATTGCGATAATTCTTTCTATCTTAACTCTTTTTTTTGGAGAGATCAAAAGGATCTTCATCATGAGAAGTGGTTACCTCTGGTCTTTGACAGGAAGACATAAAGAGTAGAAGCCTATGCTCACGAGCGATTCGGTTTCTGGATTTCTACATTTGTGAGAGCATCCTTATATCTTTTATCAGAAGCTTGATGAAGGAACTCCAAATGCCATCATTGTTAAGGCATTTTGTGCTCGTACAAAAAGTTTGTGGGCATTCCTACATTCATATAGAATCTGGATATAGATCTCCCAATTTTTTACAGAAAGCCTCCAAGGTATTCTCACATTCCTTATATCTTGTTGGCTTTGTTGCTTGATTTATATGTTCCAGTCACAGTGCTGTTCTTGAAATCTTGGTGGCTTTTGTAGTCAAACATTTGCTTAATATTTTTTGTTGTTTGTCACATGAGTTATTTCAAAAAGTTGGAGTAGAATTCTGTTAAAGAGAAGGCATTATGATGTGAGAACTCATAAGTGCGCGTCTTTTTGTTTTTTGAGGTTTAATCCTTTCTAGCTTGCTTTGCACAATGACAGTGTATTTAAGTGTCGAAAACGTGTCAATGTTCCAAAAGTTCCTGTGTTTTCTTCAGCATATACATAAAACATTGAATCAAAGCTCTGATGCTTCTCGCCTTTTCATCTGTTTCAGATATGACATTTTTTGTAAAGCTGCATATGTATGGTTGAAGGAAAATTCATCCACATCATCTGTGTCTGCAAAAAATTGTAAGAGTACTTGGCTTTTCCTGCTGTATGATTGGAGATTTCTTACTTTGGTATTTACGTGTGGTTCTTTGTATCTAGTTTGAGGGCATCGTTTGAGGATAATTTCAGATCCTTCTTATGTTCAGAGTCTAATTGGAGCTTTTCTGAACAGGGGCTGGCGCCCTAGATGCAGCTGTGGCTGCTGTGAGCAAATATGGTGGTGCTTCAGCAGGTTATCGAACATTGTTGGATGCTTTAATTCCTGCAGCGAACTGTCTTCAGGAAGTGAGCCTCCGATACTTCAATCCTGTGTTTTGAATTTCAAGTCTGATTAACGTTGTTATTTGCAGTTTATTTACTGAACACGTTTGTTCTCATAGAGGGTAAAAGCAGGAGAGGATGGAGTGAGAGCTTTTCTTGCGGCGTCTGAGGCAGCGAGTGCAGGTGCGGAATCAACAAAAGATATGCAAGCTCAGGTATGGAGATTTTGTACATTGTGGACAATGAGAAGTTTCAGAGCTGCAACTCTCTTCAAGTTACAATAGTATGATTGAGCAGTTGAGTAAATGTGTGGTGTGCTTTGTCCCCATCTTTATTTTTGGATAGGATAAACTTTAATTGCTTAATATGATGATTACAACGTGAAGTCTTTCTGTTGAGTAAAAGTAGCCATTCCAATGACCTTCAATTACTAGAGAGGACTCTAGGTCACCATTGTGAAGTGGGAACTTGGTATACATAAGAAATCTTTTTGAAGTATCAAAGAGGCCCCGATCCCATCAGGGAGTCATGCATCAACCTCCTGATTCAATCGTTGATGTCTTCATAAAAGTCCCTATAGCTTGCAGATGCACCACCATAAGCTGCTTTTAGGTCTCTTTTAAAGGATTTTTAGTTACGTGTTTCCCCTTTACATTGGCAACGACTCCTAATACCTCTGCATAGGTTTGTGCCCATATCACAGCTAAACATAGAGATAACTTCTCTTTCTGTTCGTATGTTCGTTAGAGATTGATAATTTTAATCTGTAAAATGGTTTTCTTGCGTTCTATCAGCTGCTACTTTTGTTTTAAAGCGGAGTGGCGTCCTTGAATTTGTATTATTATTGGTGTAACTTGTAGTGTACTTTGAATGCTTTCTCAATCTCGAAGGCCCAAGGTGTGGGAGAGGGAGCCTTGTGGGATGCGTATGAAATGAAATAGTAATTGACAGATGTCAATTTTAACTACAGTTTCCCGGGCATTAGTTTTTTCATTTCTGTTTGATGTCTTTCAATACATGAGCAGGTGTGCTTATTTGTGTGTAAGAGTGAACATGTGTACATTTGAACATTTCTGTTTGATGTCTTTCAAATACATGTACGGGTGTGCTTATTTGTGTGTGAGTGTGAACATGTGTACATGTGTTGGGAGCAGATAGTTATAAATTCCCATGTGTTCTCAAATCAAAGCTATTTTGCAGGGAGAGATTTGCATGCTTGTGTGGTTAGAGAACATAGGGGTTCTGCAGCATCAGAGCAAAATGCAAGTGGACATATCTAACACAATATTCAGGCATGACGGTAGGATCCCTAATGTGATAGACATCACAAGGAAAGGGGTATGTACTTCCCTTGGGTAAATGTCAAATATGGGAAAAAAGCTGACATGGCTGCCTCCAGCAAGAGGGATATGGATGCGCTCGGTCAAGTAGGCTGAGGACAGATGCCGGGCTTTTAGGGGGAGGGGGTGTGGAGGATGGGTAGAAATAAGGAGGTAGCAAGCTGTTTTAACCCACCATTGTTGCATTGCCTATAACTTCTGAAAACCACAGGGGTTCGTGTTCCTCTCGGGACATGGGATCAATATGTTATTGAGTGTTTGCCCATGATGCTGCTGCAACAAAGGTTTGCTGTTCCAGAGCATGTAAGGCGTTTAAAGCATTGCCGTGAATGATGTTATGTACTTAACTGTATTCCGAGGCCTTATTAAGGACTTGCACATATTCTTAGTTCGGTAGTTGTCAGGTCTCTATGTTTTGTCTTGGCAAATTAGACAGCAAAATATGACCTTGCTTTTTTTTGGGGGGGGATGTGTATGTGGGTTTGGGGGAGAGAGGGGGCGGGGGGGCGGAGAAACACGGTTTACTTTTCTCCCCTTGGATACCGATAGATCTTGGGCTTTTCTTTTTAGCTTATGTTCACGTCTCTTGGGTTGCATGGCAAGGTTGTAGTTTCTCATCAGTAAAGAGTCTGCTTCTTTTCTTATAAAGAGCACTTCTTGAATAGTATTGATCCTGACGGTTTCTTCCTATATTGGTTAGTGGCTCAAAAATACGAAGTGCCATTCTACATTAGTTTTTGTTTAACCAGGACATTTTCTTGCTATCGAATGTCAGGCTGGTCGATCTAGTTATGTACTGGCGGAGTTCCTAAAAAATGTTCCAGATCCAGGGGCTATGGCAGCTGCGGCTTGGTTTCGGGAAGCTGCTGATGCAGTTGCAGCATACCACAAAATTTTGTAGCTTTTTGAAACTCTTTAAAACCTCACGTTGTGCATTGGGAAGAAACCCAAAAATTTGTTGAGCCTTAAAATAATAGTTGTAGCTTTTGCATTTGGGGAGCATTGTTGTAGGTTGGCATGTTTAAAAGAAGGTTTTGGACACGCTTAAGAATAACCAGCACGAGCCTGTGGGGTTGAAGGTTCTCAATCTTTCTGGTCCCCGTCCCCCCGCCCCCCCCCCCCCCCCCCCGATTTCTTTTACATGCAGTGGCTCTTGAAGCTACTCGAGATTTTCCTTGGAATAAAGGTGGGAAGCCCATATAAATCAAGGCAGATGTACATTTAATGATACTTGAGTTTAATACTAGTTTTCGTTGGCTCAGCCTTTTTTCCATGAGAAGCAGCAATGTGCTATCGATGTTCATGAACAGTAACTTTTCCCTTTCCTAGTTCTTTTTATTTGCTTTCTTGGTGAAAGGCATTACTGATTTATATTGATGGAAACTGATAAATAGCAGCAATCATTTATTCTGAATCATGGTCCTATGGCTCTTTCATGGATGAGTTGTCTTAGACCGTAGTTTTTTTTTTCAAGTGCTATATACGTACGTGCATGGGAATGGTGGGCAGCATCTGGTGTGTGCGTGCGTGCGTGCATGTACGCATGAGTTCAGTGCAAGTGCACCTGCATGAGTGCAAGTGATTATTGAGTTTGTTCCTAATAATGTTATTGGGAATAGAACAAGCTTGGGAATTGCAACCCATGATAGGGATCCTCTTTGTTGCTTAAAATCTCGATCAAAATCTAGAGCTGTGTATTTCACTCCCGATACCTAGTACTTGTCTATAAATTGCAATGCTTTCTCCAAAAGAGATTGACAAAAGAATGATTACAACTTGAGTCATGCATGGCCTTCTTTAATTGTGCAAAGTTGTGATTTTTTTTTTAGCAATATTCTCACCCAAAATAATTGAGTCAATGAGCATGAAAGAAGTATTGTGTACATGGTCATTGTTGATTGGATTGTGTATTTCTAATATGATAAAGTCCCTTAGTATTGAACTCTTGTTCTCTCATACCTTCTCAAGTTGTCGGTTGCCCAAATTTAACCATGGTCCCACCATGCCACTAGCGAAGTCTAATAGTGCAATATCTTTGGTTTTTAGCACTATTTCAAAGGAATTGAAAGCAAGGACTAATTAAAGGCAATGTTGCTAGAAAAGCTTTGTGCCATCGGAATTTACATCCATTTGTATTATTTTCACAAAATTGTTGAGCCACTTCCCATCAAAGAAGCTAGCCCAACTTGTTGACATGGTTGACAAAGTAGTGATAATGGTTGAAAGTCATGATATATTGTCAAAGTGGAGGACCAATTTGATCATTTGATTATTTATAGTTGTAGAAAGAGAATTTGGCAATCATGATGTTAATCTTGAACTTTCAGGTCAAAAGATAATGGTGTGTTATCTATTAGAATTTAATACTATGAGAAGTACTAATGTTACTAATGGAAACATGACAAAAGCAATACGTCCATTAAGCATTGTTGGAAGCTATGAGTAGATCACAACCAAGTTGAACAAAGGTAACAACAGTGGTGGTTATTCAATATGTATGTATATATTCCTCATAATATAAGTTAAACATGATGGGAAAATGTATATATATGTATTCTCTCATAATATAAGCTCAACATGATGGGAAAAATGCAAAATCTAACAAGGTCATTGAGGATAATGTTGGACATGCAAATGAGGTGCAAGCATTCAGGAAGATAGTAGTAAGTAGGATGGACTTGCAAGTTGATGATTAGGAGTTGAATCTCATGGTCGTGGTTGGAAGACTCTTTATCCAAACCCAAAATGGGAAAAAAACCTTGGTAGATAAGATAGGGAACATTAAGCATCCATAGAACGAAGGCCCAAGAATGAGGAAGATAGTAAGTAGAATGGCCTTGTAAGCTCATGATTAGGAGTTGAACCTCATGATTGTGGTTGGAGGACTCTTTATCCAAACCAATGTCAAAATGGGAAAAATCTTAGTGGATACGATAGAGAACATTGTCAAATGTTTAAAGCCAAGAAGGCAACATGAAACTCGTTACTTTTTGAGAGGGAATGGGTGCACTTTAGTAAGGACGGTTACATAATATGGCATTTTGAATAATGATGGTTGCACTTTGGGGAACGAACCAAAGGTAAGAATGTCAATGGTTGCAAATAGGTATATAAGGTTGATGAGAGCATAGACAAGTATGTTTCAAATAGGTATACAAGTGTAAGGTTGACGAGAGCATAGACAAGTACAAGGTGAGGATATTTAAGTATGTTTCAAATAGGTATACAAGTGTAAGGTTGACGAGAGCATAGACAAGTACAAGGTGAGGTTATTTAAAAGCGTATGTGTCGAAAGAGGCCATAGATTTTTCGGACATATTTGTAGTGGTAATCAATATGAAGATCATTTGACTTATTGTCTCTCTTGCATGCAAATTGGGTTTATTAGATGGATGTCAACTCTACTTTCTTGATAATGATTCCAAAGAAGTTTATAAGACGTAGCCAGTAGGGTTAGTGGGTTTAGGACAACCAGATTGATATTTATTTTAGGTAGCAAATCCTCACTAGGAGTGAGCTTAATCATGGAATATGGGCATTCTTCATACAAATCCTAGTCCTTGATTAATGGAAGTCCATAGAGCATAACATTTGACCAATTTAAGTGTAGATGACTAAACCTTTGGGGCCATAAATTCAAAACAATATTTGTAAGTAAACATACTTTTTGATAAGGGATAGAATTGTTAACTTATAGAATTTACAATATCTCAAACCATGCCTTATGCTTTCATCCTTTGGGAGCAAGATCACCACATTATTATCAAACAAAACTTCGATCCTATCAACATAATGTAGGATTAACAAATAGGTTCGATCTCTCCAATTGGAAGTTGAATAGATATAGAACTTAATCAAGTGCCTTGGTCAAGTTGAACGGTATACCACTAATACCTTTGATCAAAAGTGAGTGCTAGATGAACATGTGTGACTGATCAAGGGCCTTGAACCAATCTTTTCTACAAGACAGATGCTATGAAGCACCTAAGTCCACTATCCCATTGTCTCGGTCCCAATCTTTTGCAATCAAAGATTTGCATATTTTGATGATCTTTAGATGTCCTAAACTCTATATAGCCTTTTTGGCTCAATTAACTCTCGCCATTTCACAACACATCTTGTGAGGCATCATATTTATTAGACATGACTGAGACATTATTGACTTCTATTGTATTGGCCCTATTTTCTTTGTTGCCTTGTCCACTCTTATGCTTGTTGTGGCAATGCTTAACAATGTGGCTCAGCTTGCCACAATTAAATTAATTCACCATACTTTTGGTAGGCACCTTTTATTTTTCATTAGATTAGTATCTTTTTTGGCCTTGGTTGCCTTATTTGGTCAAGGCTTGTACCAAGGATTTCCACTATATTGATGTTTGTTTCTTTGAGACTTCTCAACTTTGAACTATATTTCAAATCTTGGCAACTAGTGCACCTTCCACATAGTCTTCTCGAATGCATTTTCCTTGACCCTCTTCTTAGATCTATAGGCTAACCAATTCGTTCGACTTGATAGATTTCCATATGTGGAATTTGTACTTATCAAAGACTAGGATATCTTGCACCATAAACTCTGTAGCAGTAGTAGCTGACGTCATCTTGGTGATATTATCAATGTGCTTGGGTGAGGCAAGATCCAAAAATATTACCTTTGACAATGATAATGTGTGAATCTTGCCATGTGAGATGATGTAGGGGGTTCAACCACTCCAATAAATTTCTTGATGAATTGCCTGTAGAATGATAAATGACAAACTTACTTGATGTTACTAGGCTCCGTTTATGGAGCTATAAATTCATCCAGTATGATATTTTCTCTCATACTCCTCTCTAAAGACTAAGAGATCCCTCTGTACAAAAATAGCTTTTAGAGGATGAGATTGGGAATGTTCTTGGATTCATCTAGGTATATGCATATACATGATAGGAGAGAATATGAGAGAGGTGAGTCTAGAGTGATAGGAGAGAATATGAGAGAGGTGATTCTAGAGTGACACACAAGGTATCTAGCTATACACTACTCATTATGGACCAAGGCTTGACTCTAGACAAGTTAGTGGTGGATAGTATTAGAATTTAGGTCCCTTGTACCACTTATTCTTTCATGCCCAAACAAAGCACATTAATGTCCATCATCACTTTATAAAGTTAAACGATATTGAGTAATTAAATTGAGCTTATCTATTGTCTAGTAGAAGATGAGGTGGCTGATATCCTAACCAAACTTGTTGCTAGAATTGGGCAAGAGAAGTTTTCCAATTTGATGGGCATGAAGCCTAATCTATCATTCATCAAGGATTTTTGAGCATTCTTGCTCACGTGAGCAAGAATGTGCTCTAAGTCGTCGTGGCTAATCCTATTACATGGTTTCTCATAGATGTGGGTTGCAGGATTTCTTGTTAGAATGGGTGAGGGGGGGACCAATGCCCACCATCGCTAAAAAATGCTCACAATCACAAAAGAAGGCTCAATAACGTTGCTTGAGCATTGTCAAGCTATGCGGGTATGCTCTCTTAGAGAGCATGATCATGATGCTAGGATGCCCACACTTTGTGGAAAAAGTGTAAACTGTTGGATGGTGGAGGAACGCTTGGGTAAGAATTGAAGAACAAGATAGAGCTAGAGTAGAGCAAAGAGGAAGCTCATGCCCTGGAAGGGGTTCCCAGAAGAATAGATATCTTTGAAGGCAAGGCCTACAAAACTTAGAAATGTTGCAAGATTGCCAACACTAGAAAGTGGATAAGGCTTGGTGCAATCACCTCCATTTTGCATGAATTTTGGGTTTGAATAGATGAATAGTACCTAATTTATTAGCACTTTCTCCTGCTATAGTCTAGAACTGGATTTTCTATTGTGAATTTCTAAGTGTAATTGTTTGAGAAAAGTTGAACCTTTTAAACTTCCTTTTATAGAGGTCGTCCTTAACCTTCATGCTAGTGGCTGTCTTATAATAGCCCAATGTACTAAAAAATAGTTTCCTTTCTCTTTTATCTCCTATTAGAAAGGTAGGATTTTGATTCTCAAATCGAGTTTGAATTGAATATAACTAGGTCAATATACATCATTCTTTACATATTCTAGTACATTAATGCATGTATAAATAGCCACATATTGTGGGGGGTGAGAGGTGGCAAGATTCTTCTCCAAAAATTATAGTCCAAGAAACATGCTCTTCCTTGGGCAAATTTGGAGAAAGCATTGGTGTCCTTCAACCCTCGTGGTGACACATGGATTAATTGTGAAACCTTAGTCCTACATATAACTGTGAGGCCATGATGGGCACGAAAAGACCCTCCACATGCCTTGTAAGAAATTTTGGGAGCTTTTAGACACTTTGTGCGGCTATGGGATGAGGATTGGGAACCCTGCATCCAGGGCTAACAAGTGGTAGCCTCTGGCTACTCCAGTAATTGGTATCAAAGCTAGACAAAGTAGAGATGTATACTAATTAGAAAAGTAGGAATTTAGTTCTCAAATTACAACAACATGAGTTTGAATTGGATATAAGTAGGTAAATATATATTCTTCCTTACATATTGAAGTACATGAATACATTTATAAATAACCAGAGACCTCTTTCCAAAAGTTATAGTCTAGGGGACATGCTCTTCATTGGGAAATGTTGGAGAAGGCATTGGTGGCCTTCACCCCTTGTGGTGACACATGCATTAATTGGGGGATCTTAGTTCCACCTATAACTTGAGGCCGTGATGGGCAAGAAAAGACACTCCACATGCCTATTAAGACATTTTGGGCGCTTTCAAAGACTTTGTGGGCTATGGGATGAGGATTGGCATTCCTTGAAATAGGTGCATCCATGGTTGACAAGTTGTAGCCTTTGGCTACTCCTATAATTGATATCGAAGCAAACTTTGCATATGGCTACTATATTATTGCTTGCCACTAATATATGTCGGTGGTTGTCCTATTTATATAAATTCAATATTATGGGATGTGATGATCTATGGTAGTAGCTGCTATTGTTGTAATGGCATAGATCAAGTGGCGAGATGTGTGCTAATCACATGAATTGCAAAGCGCTGGCTACTAGAACCCATGGATTATATTTGATGGCCTATTGATGGCAAAGGTTGAAAACCTATTGATGGTAACTTATGGTGGGTAGAGATTGGAAATGACTACTCCATGTGTTGTGATCATGACAATCATCCACTCACTATTTATGTGAGTTGACCAGAAGTATCAGTTGTGGAAATTTTGGCCATTGTGGGGGTGTTGGAGAAGACACGGTGGCCTTCACCCCTTGGGATAATACATGGATTAATTTGGGGACCTTAGTCCTAAGTACAATATTGAGGCCATCATGATGGCCTTGAATATATTGGCAAGAAAAGACCCTTTATAGCATCCCTCTTGGGACTTTTGGGAGCTCTAGGAGGTTTTTGGTGGCTATGGGATGGCAATTAAGACCCCACAACCGATGCATCTTTGATTGATAAAATGGTAACGTCTAGCTACTCCAACATGCACATATTATTTTTCATTCAACATATGCTTTTTGACAATTTGCTTGAATGTAGGAAAAACCAAGAGGGAGACTTTTTAAAACCTTCATGCAATGTGGATTGTAGAGATCTGAAGAAAAGGTTCACACTTTATTTGTCCACATAGCAAAGACCACATACTCAAGACTCTCTCTCTCTCTCTCTCTCTCTCTCTCTCTCGGCTTGGTATGCATGCATAACCAAATGGTTTCATAGTCAACGCATTTCGATGGACCATTTGCCCCCCTTTCGGTACAACTTAGATGCCCCTTATCCTTTGCTCCGATGGGATGAGATCAATTGTATTATAGGTTTGGACCTACTCCAGCTCTATACATCATGGACTTGGGGAAGGATCAGGACTTTCCCACCAAGGTTCGATTCTACTATGATCGCTTCCTGAGAGTATGGAAGGACATAGTAATTATCAGACCCTAGTATTTGGAGGATAGACAAGTCTGCATGCCTTGAGGATTGCCATCAGACATATGTAGGTCTCATCCCAATCCGTTGACGATTGATAGGGAGAGCCATTGGTATGCCTAGAGAGCAGTAGATCTATACACTATGCACATTGGAGGATCATGTGGAGACAAAGGAACACTTCCTATGTGCTTGCTCTGTTTCCTATGACCATTGCCTAGTTCAGAAGGAGCAAGGTTTTAGTCCTCTCTCTCTTTTGATCCTCTTCTAGGACCAAGTTTGCGTTGGTCTCTATTTGATGGAGATGCGACGACATAGAGAGATCTTGTTGTGCCAGATCAAAGAATAGGATGAGATAGTGACACCTAAGACTGAGATAGATTGAGCCCAACACATGTCATAGAATTTTACACATTTGAGTCTACCCATGGAAATGGCGGAATAGAGGAGAAGGAGATAGATGATATGAGGGCCACATGGGTCATTGGGATGAGATGATGATAGGGAGAGATGCAGCTACAAATGCAAGAGCCACACATGATGTGGAGATGACCAGGACACACACGATGGAGGTTCAACCCATCGCAGCTCTACTTGGAGGTGATCACGCTCGACTAGGGCCATCACTCTTAACATGATCCATCGGATATAGAGATCATGGAGATTTCTCCCCTTGCTACCACCACCAGAGAGAGACAACCTGATAGACATAGATACGAGATGTTTTTGCAGTGCATAAGAGAGCCATCATGGCACCTGGCTATGTATTTTGATTATGAGATTGAGTACTAGTTTTGTCTCTTGAGATTTGAGTTTAGTTTAGTATAGTACTGAGCAAATTGCCTTAGTGAGCCCTTTACTTCAGCCCAAAGTGGCTTTTATGAATTATTCTTCGATTATACTTTGCCTCATAGGCCCGCAAGGCTTCCCAAAGATGGCTATACATCTCTCTCTCTCTCTCTCTCCCCCCAAGACATTTGGTACAATAAGACACCAAGGCATTGAGCTTTAATTGGTTGGTTTGCTTCATAGTTTACCCAAAGTCCTTAGGCTTGAATATAAACAAAAATAGCTTTGTATCTCACCTCGTTAGACATGGGAGCCCCTATCATGGGTAATTATGATATAATTCAGAGAGAGCACCTTTCTTTCATAAGAGAGCACGTGATCTATGTTTAAAGATTCAGTCAAAGCCTCTCTCTTTTGCTACAATGAGAGTGCTCTCAACGGAAGTGGAACAGAAGAGGGTAAGAGAGAGGGAGAGCTAGAAGAGAGCCACACAAGTTTTGGTGGGTGCAGAATACCCTAATCTTCTATGTCATTTATATATATATGTGTGTGTGTTTGAGTATTGTACATAAGCAGGGTTAAGGAATAGTGTCCTTTAAGCCTTGAGGACAACCTCCCACTTAAAGGCCAATGTTCCTTTAAGGGAGAACAACCAGGAGTGAGCATATTATCCAATGCCCATCAATACATGACAATACTCAAACCGTTGACTAGATAGATCTTCGTCAGCATATCTGTAGGGTTATCATTTGTATGAACCTTGACAAGCTCTATGCGCTTATCCTCAAGTACCTCCTTGATGAAATGGTATGTCACATCAATGTGTTTGGTCTTTGAATGAAAGACTAGATTCCATGCTAGCTGAATAGCACTAGTGGAATCACTATGCAATGTTGGTACACTTGTATGAATCCGCAAATCTCCCACTAGCCGATCAAGCCATATAGCCTCCTTGCAATCCTCTATGGCTACAACATACTTGGCCTTTGTGGTGGACAAAGAAACACACTTCTATGCACGAGACATCCACGACATTGCACCACTTGCAAAGGTGAACACATAACCAGAAGTGGATCTCTTGCTATCCACATGCCTTAGATAGTCTGAATCTGTGTACCTAAGTACACGCATCTCTCCTCTACCAAAGCAGATGCACATCTCCTTGGTACCCTTCATGTACCTCATGATGCACTTAACTCCCTTTCAATGTCTCTTTCTTGCATTAGCCATATACAGCTAACAACTCCCACTCCAAATGCAATGTCCGATCTAGTAGCTATCATAGCATAAGACTCCCAACTGCTGATGGATAAGGAACCTTAGCTATCATAAGACTCCCAACTGCTGATGGATAAGGAATTTTGGCTATGATGGTCCTCTCCTCATCTGGTTTGGGATAAGGACTCCCAACTGCTAATGCATAAGGAACCTTGGCCATCATGGCCCTCTCCTCATCTGATTTGGGACTATCTGCCTGACTCAGTTTCACATATGAAGGCAATGGAGTACTTACTATTGCCTTCTCCTCCCTCCATATTGAAACGCTGCAACACTTTTGTAACATACTCCTTCTGTGATATCCAAAGGAGTTTCCTACTTCGGTCACATGATGCGCATACCAAGAATATGACCTGTAGGTCCCAAAGGAGTTTCTTACTCTGGTCACACGTGATGCGCATACCAAGAATATGACCTGCAGGTCCCAAATCCTTCATGTCGAGGGCCTGATGCAACTTGGCCATCAATGCTTCTAGCTCATAAGTGTTCTTGCTAGACAATAGCATATCATCCACATAAAGTGCCAGGAGTATCAGGCTATTATCCTTAGTCCTTTTAGTGTAGAGGCAATTATCAATCTCACTCCCTTGTTTGTTCTTTGCCTTATCTGTTCTTTCCACAAAGAAAAGTTTATCCCGTCAAACTTTTCAATGCTGAAAAATTCCTTTTCAGACATGGAAGAGGATGCCATGATGCACATTAGGAAAATCCCAAATGCTAGTGCTTGTAAGAAAGAATCACACCAAAATCCCAAATGCTAGTGCTTGTAAGAAAGAATCACACCAAATACTAGGTGCACCCAAATGTGTATGCCACAATGGAAGGTAATATCACAAAACCTCAAAGGCTCAAAGCATCAAAATGCAACTAACTCATGTGCACATACTATGCATCCATATGAGAAAATCTAGCCCAAAAGAAAATGTTGCCCTACAATGGCAAACCCAATGCCAATAAGAACCAAATGCCTCAAGCATAAACACCGTCCATGGACACAAGCATCATTAATGTCTCATCAAAGAAGGCATAGTAAAATCATTGCATCAACTGCAATCTATCAAAGCTATCCCTTAGCATAAAATAGCATCTGTGTGGTAAATATCCATCAATAAAGCATCCCACAAGGCAATCTAATCCTATCAGCGCATCTAACAAGGATTGCAATGCATCCAAACAACCTGTAAAGCATCCATTCCAACATAATGCACACCACGAATGAACGCGCACAACTCAAACTACAACTAGAGTGATCTGCATAAGCTATGTCTAAACAATCACGACCCCATGACAATGATGGCTAGTAAAAATTGAACTTGAGATGCCTCAAAACATGGGCATCACTGCATAATCGAACTCAATAAGACAATCTGCAAATATCTCTCTTCTACTGGAACTCTGAAATCCCAACCGACGGATGGAAAATAGGGAGTCAACCCTTGTAGTTTAGCAGCAATTAAAACCTTAGCAAATGCAACCTTACCAGATAATGCTACATGGCACTTGTGTAAAAAGCTATGAAGAAATTGCAACAGAGATAAAAATCCTCAACACAGAGATCTTTAACTCCTCGAATGCTTCACCGAAGTGCCCCAAAATTTGCAAGCAATAGTTCTAGTATGTGCCTGATCCTCCAGAAGAGACGGAACGAAAAATGGTGGTTTGTGGGAGTGTATCTGAATCACGGGCATTTAGATCTTTATGGGAGCTCAAAGAATGCAAAATGACTGCTTCTAGTGGGTTTTTCCTGCTCCTACTACTTCTCTCAAGCTTCTTGACAGCTAGATGGAGGCCTGGAAGAGCTTTGGAAGGCAATGGAAACTCACAAGATATTTTGTAGTAGGGGATGCCAGAGGCTCAAGAAGAAAATGAAATTGGATTTTGAGCTCACAAGATGAGCCAGAGAGTCCAAGAACAGGGAATGGCAGCACCCACCACGAGATGATATTGAGCAAAAATCATCACCCATAGAGAGAAAACATCTCCTTGCTTCAAAAAAATGACCTTTTCTTCCAAAAAACCACTCTTGGCTCTTGAAAACCACTCAGAGGTTTTGCAAACCACCACTCTTTTCAAGGTTTTGCACACCAAGATGCAAGTAAAGCCACCCGTAGAGCTTCTCCTTCCTCCTACAGAGCTATAGGACAGTAGACTCCAGGCTCCATGCACACACATGGGCACAGCTAGACCACCCACAAGCATCAGATAGACCATCTGGGCTCTGATACCAGTTGAGAGTGCTCTCAATGAAAGTAGGATAGAAGAGGGGGAATTTGCTCTTAATTCCACATGAGAGACTGGGTCTCCTCCACCAAATTTATTTGAAGGGGACTGGGTCTTCTTCACCCAATAATTTAATGATCAGTTTGAAAATCATAACTTGGTTGCTTCTTGATGAATTTGATTTCCTTTTTGTAAATACTGGAGTCTGACACCCATTTCTACGTCTTATACTAGGATCCTTATGGCATCATCTAAAATTACCATCCATAAGATGCGAGCAATTCGAGGATACGGTGATCCTCCTTTGTACATAGGTGGTCTAGATGGAGGGTTCTAAGAACTAGGTGGATGGGCAAATGTAGGGTTTGAAGAACCTGATTCACTAGGCATTCGCATTGTGAGCTAGGGTTGGCTAGGTCTAGTGGGTTGAATTGAAGCTCCCTCAGGCATGGGCATGTAGGTAGTGGTAAATGGGTATGAAATGCCTCCCATGCTTCTTGCCCCAAGTTGGATAAGTTGGGACTTGAGGTATTGGGGACCTAGCTAGTGGATCTATTGGGTTACCCATTTGTCCTTCTTGGATAAGCATTTGGTAGTCTTGTGGGGAGGGGGTAATTCTCTAGTATCACTAGCGATAAGTTGCCTGTCAGATTGCACACCACATAGATTTGCATTTGAGGGCAAACTACTTTGTAAGTACAAAACTTACAAAGTTTTAAACCCCAAATATCCTACATTTTTGAAAGGCGATTTCACCGATAAATTCTACTCTCATACCGTTACTTTGCTCATTCCTTCAACCTATATCCAACAATTTGTAAACTTTTTACAAATTAGAGAATTTTATAGAGTGGAGGGAGCAAATGTAGTTGCAAAAGGATGAACAGAAGGTGGAACTTCAAAATTCTCTCTACTTGTTGATGCAACCACTTGCATCATCAGGGGGGAGCCTTTTGAGGGAAATCTTCGCTTGTTGCCAGATCATTTCCTTTGCACATAAGTTCCTTGGGTTGCTAAAAGTATAAACTTTGGAAAGTTAAGTGTTTCCAATGTCATGGGAACTCTTGCAATTGTCATAATAAAGGTTGCAAGTAATGAAGGGATGGCAAATCAAATTATAGTTGTTGACGTACCAGGAGACGAAGATAGAGTAGTAGTTGTCCTCAATCTAGTTGATTAGCACTAGTGTTTTTTTTAAAACCTCAAATTTGGCAAACTTTTGAATATGTTTCTTTGCTTTGTTGTTGTAGCTATCTTTTTTCAAAGAACGAAAAAATACTCTCACCCAGCTTGTCCAAGAGTTTAATGAAGGTGTTATTATGTATATGCTCAAGAATGTGTCATTCTTGAAAGCAAAAGGAATGATTTGCATCTTTGACTTCACAATTTTAGCGGAGTTGCCCGACAGTTCAATCAAAGATGGCTTGAAACAAGCTTTTGTTAGTCAAGTTGCAAGACTAGGATATGGCACGTAGGTAACTTCACCTCTGAATTTAATTTAATGTTAATCATGTATAAATTTGATCATAATAACCTTTGCCCTTTTATAGGTGTTTGGGGTTATGCACTTCACAAACATCAATGCAAACTTGCTTGAGTTCATTTGCAAGTCATGCGGAGGTGTTCATGTTAGTCAAGATCCTTTGCATCCATATTGCTTCACTTGCAAGGGTCCTCAGATTATTGCCCAGGTCCCTTGCTTGACCAGAGATATTGTTCAACGTACGGGTGACCAAGTGCCTGTTCATATCAAAGGCCTGTGTGTCGACATTGTCCTTTCCTTGAGTATTCTTTTTGTGGAGTTGTATGAGCAGGATCTCATGATGGCTCGAGAGAAGCTTAGAAGCTATAAACCTAGTGGAAGCTTCACTGTGGATAGTTCAAGATATGTAATTGCTTTTGAAGCAAATGCATAATATCATTGCCTCAATTCAATTGTCTCAATTTAATTGTCTTGATTACCATTCTTTTGTTTGATCATTTGCCTTCTTTGTTGTCTTTTAAGTTTATATATATTTTCATTAAGTTGTCATATTTTGCAAGCACTACAAAGAACACCATTAAAATTGAAGAAGTTCTTAAGACAAACCAATTGTCGCAAAATGAAGATTTCATGTTGAAAAACCCTCTAAACTCAAATCTTCTTATTTGTATTCTAGAGTTTTTCCCCGCCATAACATATCAACAATTACTAACACTTCTATTTGAAAACGTCCTTGCTACATTTGAGTTAACAAAAACACCATGGCATACATTTGCAACAATTGCACAAAAGACAACAGTCTCTATACAAACAATCCAACATTTAGTACATAACTCTTCGAGTTATCGTGCCTTGGTTGTAAACATTCTCCAATGTTTTCATACTATTTCATGGCACAAGCAGGAAGACTTTTGAATGGGGCTGGTTGAGTGAAAGATTGATCATCTTTATAGATTTACAAATGTTTGCAGATCTAAAAGTGTGATAATTGCATTGAAGGTCAAATTTTCATTTATGGGTTCTTCCTTCAGTCTATGCACTCTTCTTGCCTTCCATAGACTCAATCCATCCTGCATCAAGTTGCAAACACAGTGAAATGACTGAAGGCATGTTCCAGCATGCTGTGTCATGAATTTGCAAGAAAACGCAAGGTGAAGGCTTTAGGAATTTTAAACTGCTGAAATCGCGTTTTGTTGCAAATATTGAACTGTTCCTTCATCCACCCCTATTATTGTAGTCTTGTGTCTTTCCAAGGTGTCCATGGTTGTACTCTCCTTGCATAGACTCAATCCATATTGTATTTAGTTGTAAAGACAGAGAAATCACTATGGGAATGTACCAGCATGTTACTTCAGGCTTTTGCAGAAAAATCCGAGAGTGAGCTATTAGGAATTTCAAACTGTCAAAATCGCGTTTTGTTGCAAATTCATTAATGTTGCTTCATCCACCCCTGTCATTGTCTTTTTGTGTCATTTCATGTTCTCCATGGCTGTAATTTCTTTCCATCGAATTTTTCCTTATGGCAGATTGTCAAAGTGATGGCAAGAACCAAGTCCACTGCAAGGATTGCTGGCAAAGGACCAGGGCTTGCAGCAGCAGTAGCTGGGGCAGGTACCAAGAAATTAAGTGTGCTTTTAGAGGGAAGAGGTGCACATGGCAGGAAGGGGAAGCCAATGAGCCTACTCCAGCAAAAGGCCAAGAGATTAAAGCATGGTGCAGGTGTGCTAAAGGAGATCAGGAAGCAATAGAAAGCTATAGGCTTTGCAATCCCCAAGGCACCTTTTCAGAGACTAGTGAGAGACATATGTGATGGTTGGCACCTTGGTTTCAGGTGGAACAGGACTGCCATTCTTTCCTTATAGGAATTGGCAGAGGATTACTTGGAGAAATATTTTGAAGATGCAATGCGTGTAGCAGCCCATGCTCATAGGGTAACTCTAATGGCCAAAGACTTCAACACTTTGTCCAGAGTGAGATGGAGGTATGTCAAGCTGGTCCATCCTGTGGAATAACAAGACATCAAGATGAGAGACATATTATTAATTCCACCTACAAGAAAGTCAAAGGTAGATGAGGTTAAGGTTGTTGAAGTAACCCACTCAAAGAACACCAGAGGGAAAGCTGCTTATGAGGAGTCACTGAAGCAGCAAATAAAAGAATCCAAATCTGTTATAGATCTAGAGAATATACAAAGGGAGCTGCAGATAGAGAGAAGGTTGCAGGAGTTGGGACCTAACATAGTTGTCCATATTGAGGATGAACTTTCAGTGAATGATTTTCACTTGACAAAACAATGCTTGGCAGCATTGGCTCATAAGAATGAGTATTGCTCAGATACTATCATTCTTGTAATGCTCTAGTAAGTGTCTATTATTTTACATTTGTTTGCAAAACAATCCTTCTTGTACCCCCTTTACACCCTACCCTAATTATTTTTTGGTCCAATGCAATATGATGAGAAGCTAGCTTAACCACTCTATACAGCACACAGTTCATATTATTGATCCTGCCATTTCCTCCAAGTTAAGAGATGTAAAGGAAACTCCCATGGATATTTCCAAGTGGTTCACATACTGCAATTTTGATGTTATCGATGTTTTGCTACTTCCATACCATAACAGGTATGTGGGTGACTGCTTCTTTTGGGATTCTCCCTTAAGATTGAGAACTCTTGTAGCCTTTGATTTCTTAATGCTTTTTTCCTTACGCAGTGATCACTGGAGTTTTGCTTCTATTGACATCCAGCAAAAGCAATGCTTTATATTCAACTCTCTTAAAAACACACATAGAGAGCTGAAATTGTAAGTGGTGTGTGTGCTTTTTTTAACTTCAAACTTCATTATTTTGATTTAATGCACACTAATTGAATTATATGTATTGCAGTTGTATTAGAAGGCTTCTAGATGCATTAGATCATTGTCCTAATGTCAATCTTTTGGATCCGATGGAGCCAGTAAATTTAGAGGTAAAAAGTCGTTCCCTCTACTGATGTCTATTTCATGCTATGCCTTTGAACCTATTGAATAATTTTTTTTTGTTCAGATGTTAACAGTTTCTAACATATCTTTCCAACTATATAGACACCACAACAAGATGATTCAAGTAGTTGTGGCTGGAGAGTGCTGATCAATGCCAAATATATACTTTCAAGCTATTTTGAGATAGGACAGCCAGAGCTTGTAAGAAAAAATAATTCTCATTTAGCTTCAAAATAATTGATATTGGTACAACGTGTTCTTAATCATCACATGCCATTGCAGATGAGAGAAGATAGGTTCAACTCGAACTATGTATAGTTTCAAAGCTGATACAATTTGGAAGTTTTTGAAGTATGCCTCCCCCAAACCTATTGTACCAGCTACTGTCGAGTTGGGTGAGAGCTCTAAAGTCCGAGAAGGTGTTATACACCTTGATGACACAGATGATGCTGATGTGGTGCCACAGGAACAAGGACCTAGTGCTGATGAGAAGAAGCCACGAGAACAAGGACCTGTTGTTGATGTTGTTGAGGAGAAGACAGAGCAGCAGCAAACAGATGCTCCAGGGGCAGTAGAGGAGACAATGCAGCAGCACCAAGAGACTGTACAGGACAGGATGGAGCAGCAAAAAACATATTCTCCAAAAAAAGATGATACGGAGAGCTTGGACCATGTAGAGCACCCTCTAGATCAGGCTACATAAATAGACAATGGTTGTCAAGAATATGTTCTACATGTACAATTAAACACTTCTATACAAAACTTTACTTTATTGAATATAATACCTTTGTTTATGGAGTCTGTGTTATCTCAATTTTCAAATTTCCAATGTCTTTGCATTTTATTGAACTCTCTTCTTTTGAGCACCTGCAAAAAAGCAATATGAAGTCCTTTGAAATAGAACCTTCTGCGTCAACCCAGCACATGGGTCAATTGTTGTTCGTTTTCCTAGTGACACTATGGTTGGTGGGCCTTTGGATGATCTAGTAGAGTGAAATCCAGCAAATATGGTGTCTTTAGGCAATTGTGACTTGCATTTTTGATGAGGCACAAGCATGAAAGTAGAAGTAAAAGTGGCAAGAAAGAGGCATCAAGGGCCACAGTAGAAGAGAGCCCAATAGAGAAGAGCATAGTAGAGGAGGGTGTGTTGAGAGAAGTGGAGCAAAGAGGGGGTCCTGATGAAGAGGCAAGAAGGGTGTCAGCCCAAGGGAGGCACAATTAGAGGAGGGTGTGTTGAAGAAGTGGAGCAAGGAGGGGGTCTCGATGAAGAGGTAAACATGGTGGTGACCATGAATCGCAATCAGATGAGCCACAAGGAGGTCGCAAGGAGCCACGAGCAAAGGAGCCATGAGGGAGGGGGAACCATGATTTGAGGAGCCACGAAGGAGGGGGTAGGGTGCTACAACAGGGGAGCCGCCAAGGAGGGTTAGGGTGGATGGAGTAGTGTTTGAGGGAAAGGGTGAAGCCAAGAGCGGAGAAGGGGGGTGGTGACGTAGGGAGGGCAGGGGGTTGTGTAGCTAGAGAGTGAGCGAGGAGGTGAGCGAGGTAGGGAGAGAGGTGGGTGAGGGGATGGAGGAAGAGAGAGGGGTGTGAGCGATGGAGAGGGGATGGAGGGAGCCGCAGGTAGGGAAAGAGGGAGGGACCACAGCTAGGGAGAGAAGGGGGAGTTGATGTAAAGGGGGGCTGCAGCTAGGAAGAGAGGGAGTGGGGGCCACCAGGTTGAGAGGGAGTGAGGAGAAGGGCAGTTGAGCAGATAGGGAGAGAGGGGAGAGTCACCACGGAAAGAGCGGAGGGAGGGGATTGCTGCTAGGAGAGAGAGGCATAGCTAGGGGGTGGCGAAGAGGGCGTAGGTGGCAGATAAGGGGAGAGATGAAGTCACTAGGGAGGGAGCAAAGAGAGGGGGGCTAGTTGCTAGGAGAGGGAGACTCAACCAGGGTGGGGAAGGTGGCACATGTGGCAGCGATGGAGAGGGGGGGAAGTCACCAGAAGGGAGCAAGGAGAGGGGGGCTAGCCATTAGGAGACATGGGGCATAGCCAAGGGTGGCAAAAGTGGAGCCGGCGGTGTGAAGGTAGATTCATGGTAGGAGGGAAGGAGAGAGTAGGCAAGGGAGATAGGGGATTGTAGAGATGGAGGTGATTGCTGAAATAAGTCCAAAGAATTTTGCCACAGAGAACTTCCAATCGCCAAAGGAGAGGACAAGAGGAAGGACGGAGAGGAGATGCTAAAAATACCAAGGAGATGCTAAACTTAGCAAAGAGATGCTAAATATAGCAAGGAGATGCTAAACTTAGGAGAGGAGAGGCTGAAGTTAGCAGACTTTGCTCGGAGCACTAAGGAGATAAGTGCTGAAAATAGCAAGGTGACATGGGGTGGAAAGAGAAGAATTATGTAAGAGAGAGGTGGTGGTGGGACAAGGGGTGGAAAAAGGTGTTTGTAAGAGAGAGGTGGGAGTGTGACAGAGGAGGAAAGGGAAGGTGTTTGAAAGAGAGAGCGGGAATATCACAAAGGATGGAAAGAGAAGGGTTTGTAAGAGAGAGGTGGGTGTGACACAGGGTGGAAAGAGAAGGTGTTTGTAAGAGAGGTGGAGGTGTGATAGAGGGTGGAAAGGGAATGTGTTTGTAAGAGAGACGTGGGGGTATGACAGAGGGTGAAAGAGAAGGTGTTTGTAAGAGAGAGGTGGGGGTGTTGAGAGGGTGGAAAGGGAACATGTTTGTAAGAGAGAGGTGGGGGTGGGATAGAGGCAGGAAAGGGAATGTGTTTGGAAGGAGGTGGGGGTGTGACAAAGAGTGGAAAGAGAAGCTGTTTGTAAGAGAGAGGTGGAGGTGTGACACAGGGTGGAAAGAGAAAGTGTTTGTAAGAGAGAGGTGGGTGTGTGACAGAGAGTGGAAAGAGAAGGTGCTTGTAAGAGAGAGATGGAGGTGTTGCTTGTAAGAGAGGTGGGGGTGTGACAGAGGGTGGAAAGGGCAGGTACTTGTTAAGAGAGAGATGGGGGTGTGACAGAGGGTGGAAAGAGAAGGTGTTTGTAAGAGAGAGGTGGTGTGACAAAGAGTGGAAAGACAAGGTTTTTATAAGAGAGAGGTGGTGTGACATAGTGTGGAAAGGGAATGTGTTTGTAAAAGAGAGGTGGGGTGTGACAACGGTCAGAAAGAGAAGGTGGTTGTAAGAGATAGGTGGGCGTGTGGCAGAGGGTGGAAAGAGAAGGTGGTTGGAAGAGAGAGGTGGGAACATGATAGAGAGTGGAAAGAGAAGGTGTTTGTAAGAGAGACGTGGAGGTGTAACACAGGGTGGAAAGAGAAGGTGTATGTTAAGAGAAAGGTGGGGGTGTGACAGAGGGTGGAAAGAGAATGTGTTTTTAAGAGAGAGGTGGCGGTGGGATAGAGCATGGAAAGAGAAGGTAGTTGCAAGAGAGAGAAGGTGGAGTGACATGGTGTGAAAAGAGAATGGGGTGGTGAGGTAGGGAGGGAGGGGGGTTGCGTAGCTAGAGAGGGAGCGAGGAGGTGGCCGAGGTAGGGAGAGAGGTGGGTGAGGGGATGGAGGAAGAGAGAGGGGTGTGAGCGATGCAAAGGGGATGGAGGGAGCCGCAGGTCCGGGAAAGAGGGAGGGACGACAGCTAGGGAGAGAAGGGCGAGTTGATGTAAAGGGGGGCTGCAGCTAGGAAGAGAGGGAGTGGGTGCCACCAGGTTGAGAGGGAGTGAGGAGAAGGGCAGTTGAGCAGGTAGGGAGAGAGGGGAGAGTCACCAGGGAAAGAGCGGAGGGAGGGGATTGCTGCTAGGAGAGCAAGGGATAGCTAGGGGTTGGCGAAGAGGGCGTAGGTGGCAGATAAGTGGAGAGATGAAGAGGGAGGGAGCACAGAGAGGGGGGCTAGTTGCTAGGAGAGGGAGACTCAACCAGGGTGGAGAAGGTGGCACATGTGGCAGCGATGGAGAGGGGGGAAAGTCACCAGGAGGGAGCAAGGAGAGGGGGGCTGGCCGTTAGGAGACATGGGGCGTAGCCAAGGGTGGCAAAAGTGGAGCTGGCAGTGTGAAGGTAGATTCATGGTAGGAGGGAAGGAGAGAGTAGGCAAGGGAGGTAGGGGATTGTAGAGATGGAGGTGATTGCTGAGATAAGTCCTAAGAATTTTGCCACAGAGAACTTCCAATCACCAAAGGAGAGGACAAGAGGAAGGACGGAGAGGAGATGCTAAAAATACCAAGGAGATGCTAAACTTAGCAAAGAGATGCTAAATATAGCAAGGAGATGCTAAACTTAGGAGAGGAGAGGCTAAACTTAGTGGACTTTGCTCGGAGCACTAAGGAGATAAGTGCTAAAAATAGCAAGTGACATGGGGTGGAAAGAGAAGAATTATGTAAGAGAGAGGCGGTGGTGGGACAAGGGGTGGAAAAAGGTGTTTGTGAGGGAGAGGTGGGGGGTGTGACAGAGGAGGAAAGGGAAGGTGTTTGAAAGAGAGAGCAGGGAATATGACAAAGGATGGAAAGAGAAGGGTTTGTAAGAGAGAGGTGGGTGTGACACAGGGTGGAAAGAGAAGGAGTTTGTAAGAGAGAGGTGGAGGTGTGATAGAGGGTGGAAAGGGAATGTGTTTGTAAGAGAGACGTGGGCGTATGACAGAGGGTGAGACGTGGGGGTATGATAGAGGGTGAAAGAGAAGGTGTTTGTAAGAGAGAGGTGGGGGTGTTGAGAGGGTGGAAAGGGAACATGTTTGTAAGAGAGAGGTGGGGGTGGGATAGAGGGAGGAAAGGGAATGTGTTTGGAGGGAGGTGGGGGTGTGACAGAGAGTGGAAAGAGAAGGTGTTTGTAAAAGACAGGTGGAGGTGTGACACAGGGTGGAAAGAGAAGGTGTTTGTAAGAGAGAGGTGGGTGTGTGACAGAGAGTGGAAAGAGAAGGTGTTTGTGAGAGAGAGGTGGAGGTGTGACACAGGGTGGAAAGAGAAGGTGTTTGTAAGAGAGAGGTGGGTGTGTGACAGAGAGTGGAAAGAGAAGGTGTTTGTGAGAGAGAGATGGAGGTGCTGCTTGTAAGAGAGAGGTGGGGGTGTGACAGAGGGTGGAAAGGGCAGGTACTTGTTAAGAGAGAGATGGGGGTGAGGGTGAAAAGAGAAGGTGTTTGTAATAGAGAGGTGGTGTGACAAAGAGTGGAAAGACAAGGTTTTTATAAGAGAGAGGTTGTGTGATAGAGGGTGGAAAGGGAATGTGTTTGTAAGAGAGAGGTGGGGTGTGACAAAGGTCGGAAAGAGAAGCTGGTTGTAAGAGAGAGGTGGGCGTGTGACAGAGGGTGGAAAGAGAAGGTGGTTGGAAGAGAGAGGTGGGAATGTGATAGAGAGTGAAAAGAGAAGGTGTTTGTAAGAGAGACGTGGAGGTGTAACACAGGGTGGAAAGAAAAGGTGTATGTTAAGAGAAAGGTGGGGGTGTGACAGAGGGTGGAAAGGGAATGTGTTTTTAAGAGAGAGGTGGCAGTGGGATAGAGCATGGAAAGAGAAGGTGGTTGTAAGAGAGAGAAGGTGGAGTGACATGGTGTGGAAAGAGAAGCTTCCATGTAAGAGAGAGAAGGTGACATCTGGGTGGAAAGAGAAGCCCCTATGTAGAGAGAGAGGTGATAAAACAAGAGGGTATATAAGAGCTTTGGGAGGAAATTTCCTTAGTGGACGTGGTACTTCTTGACTCGTGACCCATGTTGGAGTGTGCCCTCCAAAGTGGCCAAATAAACTCCCCTGCTTGGGATAAGCTTGGCTGTGAAAATGGGTCTTGTCCGATCACTTACAAACTTAGATTTGTGTTTGAGAAACTTACTTGAACACTAGAGTACCAAATCACCGACTTTTCCTAAAGTTACGATCATGACATGCTTTCTATCTTTTCCATCACACTTCTTGAGCAAAGACTACTCTGCAATGATGTTTGTCCAAGGCTTCAAGATACCATAAACTTTCAAGTGTGCATGCCTCTAAGTTATCATCCATCTCTGCCATTACTCTAGTAGTGTTCATGTGAAACTCATAGAGCATGACCCGTCTTGCGATTATAAACTAGTTGGAATGGTAAGCAAAAAGAGTGGTTGGTATATCCTAATCCACCAAGGAATGAAGACATACATGAGCCACAATATGAGACATGGTCCGATTGGAGCTCTCAACCAAGCCATTGGCTTGAGGGTGGTATGAACTAGATGTCTTGTGAAGAACAATTTGGAGTTGGGTGATGAGGCCATCAACGATGACATCATTGAGAAAATGGGTACCTCTATCACGCATCAATTCCACAACGCATCCAAACCTAGAGATGATTTGATCATTCAAGAATGAGGCCATGACTTGAGTGGTGCATGTTTTCACGGACTTAGCCTCCACCCACTTGGTGCCATAGTTTGTAGCAACCAGGGCGTACTTGTTTCCTCTTAGACTGGCAGGAGAGATGGGTCCGACAAAATACGATCCCCATCTATAAAAGGGTGGTAGATGGGTGAAGGGGAAGGTACTCCCATCGAGTAGGCTTTGGTCCACCTCTTTGACATGAGTCACACCGGCGTACATGAGCATAGCAATTTTGGAACAACTTTGGCCACCACATCCCCACGTGCATTACCTTTCTAGCAGTGGCCTCTGGATGAAGTCATAGGGACTGGTGGAGAGCATGAAGTTGAGTGCATGATGGATGGATTTTGTGATGAAGAAGTGTCTTGGGGTAGAGTAAAAGTGTGTAAACAAATATCTGGCCAAAACAGCTTCTGTGCTACTTCCCTAGATGACTTTCTTACACTCGTATCCTCGTCGATGAGGTTTACATTGCGATAAAAAGGACATGAATACCGAAGACTCTGTGTGAGGTGGTAGAACTGGGAGAGTTGGGAGACGGAGATAGGTGGACACAAGATGGGGAGTAAACGTATCCCTTAACCTAAGAAGCCAAAGGTGTTTGTGGCAAAGTCATAGGACTGAATGAAAGCAGTACACAACTAGATGTCCATAGGGGGAAGTGCTGCCATATCAAACTCCGTCAATGACACCCATGCAATCTTAGCATGAGATTATATGGTAGAGAGTTTGAGCTTAGGATCGAAAAAGGTTTTAAAGACAACTTGGAGTGCAAGGAGGATGAAGCAAGATCAAAAATATCTCTAGCAGTACTTTGTTATGGAAGACCACCACCACCGGCACTGTACCCACTAGATTCTTTGGATGTGGCATTTCGAGTTTTCGTGAGAGGCATATAGTAGTGCCCCCATGATTTGAAGAATCTGAGAGAGGTGATAGATCCTCATCCAAGATGATAGTTATAGTTTTGGAGGATGGAAAATTTGCATCTACTTTAGGTCGTTTGGAAGTTCCCCAAGGTGGGTCAATTGTTGTTCGTTTTCCTAGTGACACTATGGTTGGTGGGCCTTTGGATGCTCTAGTAGAGTGAAATCTAGCAAATATGGTGTCTTTAGGCAATTGTGACTTGCATTTTTGATGAAGCACAGGCATGAAAGTAGAAGTAAAAGTGGCAAGAAAGAGGCATCAAGGGCCACAATAGAAAAGAGCCCAATAGAGAAGAGCACAGTAGAGGAGGGTGTCTTGAGAGAAGTGGAGCAAAGAGGGGGTCCTAATGAAGAGGCAAGAAGGGTGCCAAACCAAGGGAGGCACAATTAGAGGAGGGTGTGTTGAAGAAGTGGAGCAAGGAGGGGGTCTCGATGAAGAGGTAATCATGGTGGCGACCACGAATCGCAATCAGATGAGCCACAAGGGAGTCGCAAGGAGCCACGAGCAAAGGAACCATGAGGGAGGGGGAACCATGATTTGAGGAGCCACGAAGGAGGGGGTAGGGCGCTACAATAAGGGAGCCGCCAAGGAGGGTTAGGGTGGATGGAGCAGTGTTTGAGGGAAAGGGTGAAGGCAAGAGCGGAGAAGGGGGGTGGTGAGGTAGGGAGGGAGGGGGGTTGCGTAGCTAGAGAGGGAGCGAGGAGGTGGGCAAGGTAGGGAGAGAGGTGGGTGAGGGGATGGAGGAAGAGAGAGGGGTGTGAGCGATGGAGAGGGGATGGAGGGAGCCACAGGTAGGGAAAGAGGGAGGGACCACAGCTAGGGAGAGAAGGGCGAGTTGATGTAAAGGGGGGGTGCAGCTAGGAAGAGAGGGAGTGGGGGCCACCAGGTTGAGAGGGAGTGAGGAGAAGGGCAGTTGAGCAAGTAGGGAGAGAGGGAAGAGTCACCAGGAAAAGAACGGAGGGAGGGGATTGCTGCTAGGAGAGAGAGGCATAGCTAGGGGGTGGCAAAGAGGGCATAGGTGGCAGATAAGGAGAGAGGGGAGAGTCACCAGGGAAAGAGCGGAGGGAGGGGATTACTGCTAGGAGAGAGAGGCATAGCTAGGGGGTGGCAAAGAGGGCGTAGGTGGCAGATAAGGAGAGAGATGAAGTCACTAGGGAGGGAGCAAAGAGAGGGGGGCTAGTTGCTAGGAGAGGGAGACTCAACCAGGGTGGGGAAGGTGGCACATGTGGCAACGATGGAGGGGGGGGGAAGTCATCAAGAGGGAGTAAGGAGAGGTGGTGGTGTGACAGAGGGAGAAAAGGGAAGGTGTTTGAAAGAGAGAGCGGGGAATATGACAAAGGATGAAAGAGAAGGGTTTGTAAGAGAGAGGTGGGTGTGACACAGGGTGGAAAGAGAAGGTGTTTGTAAGAGAGAGGTGGAGGTGTGATAGAGGGTGGAAAGGGAATGTGTTTGTAAGAGAGACATGGGGGTATGAAAGAGGGTGAAAGAGAAGGTGTTTGTAAGAGAGGGGTGGGGGTGTTGAGAGAGTAGAAACGGAACATGTTTGTAAGAGAGAGGTGGGGGTGGGATAGAGGCAAGAAAGGGAATGTGTTTAGAGGGAGGTGGGGGTGTGACAGAGAATGGAAAGAGAAGGTGTTTGTAAGAGAGAGGTGGAGGTGTGACACAGGGTGGAAAGAAAAGGTGTTTGTAAGATAAAGGTGGGTGTGTGACAGAGAGTGGAAAGAGAAGGTGTTTGTAAGAGAGAGATGGAGGTGTTGCTTGTAAGAGAGAGGTGGGGGTGTGACAAAGGGTGGAAAGGGAAGGTACTTGTTAAGAGAGAGCTGGGGGTGTGACAGAGGGTGGAAAGAGAAGGTGTTTGTAAGAGAGAGGTAGTGTGACAAAGAGTGGCAAGACAAGGTTTTTATAAGAGAGAGGTGGTGTGACAGAGGGTGGAAAGGGAATGTGTTTGTAAGAGAGAGGTGGGGTGTGACAAAGGTCGGAAAGAGAAGGTGGTTGTAAGAGAGAGGTGGGCGTGTGACAGAGGGTGGAAAGAGAAGGTGGTTGGAAGAGAGAGGTGGGAATGTGATAGAGAGTGGAAAGAGAAGGTGTTTGTAAGAGAGACATGGAGGTGTAACACAGGGTGGAAAGAGAAGGTGTATGTTAAGAGAAAGGTGGGGGTGTGACAGAGGGTGGAAAGGGAATGTGTTTTTAAGAGAGAGGTGGTGGTGGGATAGAGCATGGAAAGAGAAGGTAGTTGTAAGAGAGAGAAGGTGGAGTGACATGGTGTGGAAAGAGAAACTTCCATGGAAGAGAGAGAAGGTGACATCTAGGTGGAAAGAGAAGCCCCTATGTAGAGAGAGAGGTGATAAAACAAGAGGGTATATAAGAGCTTTGGGAGGAAATTTCCTTAGTCGACGTGGTACTTCTTGACTCATGACCCATGTAGGAGCGTGCCCTCCAAAGTGGCCAAGTAAACTTCCTTGCTTGGGATAAGCTTGGCTGTGAAAATGGGTCTTGTCCGATCACTTACAAACTTAGATTTGTGTTTGAGAAACTTCTCTATCCTGTCTATCACACTTCTTGAGCAAAGACTACTTCGCAATGATGTTTGTCCAAGGCTTCAAGATCCCATGATCTTTCAAGTGTGCATGGCTCTAAGTTATCCTCCATCTCTACCATGACTCTAGTAGTGTTCATGTGAAACTCATAGAGCATGACGCGCCTTGCGATTATAAACTAGTTGGAATGGTAAGCAAAAAGAGTGGTTGGTATATCCTAATCCACCAAGGAATGAAGACATAAATGAGCCACAATATGAGACATGGTCCGATTGGAGCTCTCAACCAAGCCGTTGGCTTGAGGGTAGTATGAACTAGATGTCTTGTGAAGAACAATTTGGAGTTGGCCTCATCAAGGATGACATCATTGAGGAAATGGGTACCTCTATCACTCATCAATTCCACAAGGCATCCAAACCTAGAGATGATTTGATCATTCATTCAAGAATGAGGCCATGACTTGAGTTGTGCATGTCTTCACGGACTTAGCCTCCACCCACTTGGTGCCATAGTTTGTAGCAACCAGGGTGTACTTGTTCCCTCTTCGACTGGCAGGAGAGATGGGTCTAACAAAATACAATCCCCATCTATATATAAAAGGGTGGTAGATGGGTGAAGGGGAAGGTACTCCCATCGAGTAGGCTTTGGTCCACCTCTTTGACATGAGTCACACCGGCGTACATGAGCATAGCAATTTTGGAACAACTTTGGCGACCACAACCCCACATGCATTATTTTTCTAGCAGTGGCCTCTGGTGCCATATGACCACACCCCATGCCTAAGTGATCTTGCTCAAGGATAGCTTGAGTTTTTTGTGAGGAAGCATGCACTTTAAGATGTGGTTTTTCCCTAGTTTGTACAATTCACCTGCAATGAACTTGAAGGGACGGCTTGAATGATCCTCTTCCATTTCTTTGTTGGAGTCAGACGTGGAGGGAAGCCACCCATGGACAACAATTGTACTATGTGGGCATACCATGGTGGGAATCATTCCATTGCAAATTAGCATTCATCATGTAGTGATGCCACTCCAAAAAGGCCCACATTGGGTAATTCATCTATAACACCACTGGCTGGTTCCTCGGAACTTAACCTAGATAAGTAGCCTGTAGGTTGATACATTCTTCTAGCCCTCACCATAATGTCAAGTTCAAATTTCTAAAAAAAGAAGAATCCATCTACTCAACCACTTGCCAAGATAGGTTTATTCAGTAAATATTTAAGAGCTTGATGATCAGTGATGAGAGCAAACTTGTTTCCGAAGAGGTAGTGACAGTACTTAGTCATGGCATAAACCATGTTGAGTGACAAAATATAAAGAGTGGAGAGGAGAAGAGCGGAGATGAGAAGAGAGGGCATAGCTAGAGAGCACACCACAAATGACTAACTGTACACTAGATTTAGTTGAAAATGTAGAATATATACAAACCCTTTTAGGGTTAGGGTTAGAGCATCTAACCCTTTCCCTTATAGCACTTTATATGTGTTAGTGCTATGCACATTTGCTCACATGATGTTGAGCATAGTCTCTCAACACCTTCCCTCAAGGTCAACATCATGAAGTAGGCATTTCCTCAAGATGATGATTCTAAGGAATCGAAGAAGGACTGAACATTACATTCCATCATACCCCTTTAATGGAAATTTCCTTCCTTTGAGTCAAAGCAAGAGCTTATTTAGCGTGATACTGGATTCTTGGTCGATGCTTGAGTCGTATATTGTTGTTGGCTTTGATTCATCAAAGTAATCTGTTTCTAACAATAGTTTTCTGAGCCCTATAGCCTCACATGCACCTGTAGTGAGTGTTCTATATTTTGCTTCTGTTGAAGACAAATAAATATTTGGTTGTTTATTTGACAACCATGATATAGCACGTTGACCAAGAAAAAATGCATATCCCTATGTCAATCTCCTAGTCTCATGGTCTCTAGCATAGTCATTGTCACAGTATCCATGCAACCTTGGATGACTTTCTTTGTATTCTATTCCAAACTATCTTGTACCTCTGATGCATCTCAAGACTCTTTTGCTTGCATTCTAGTGAGACTATTTTGGATTTGCCATAAACTATGCTAATGAGCATATTGCATAACAGATATCTAGTCATGTGATAGTCAAATATATAAGAGATTCCATAAGTTGCCTGTAGTACTTGTCATCAACTATAGGCTTTTTTGAATCTTTTGTAAGTTTCAAACTCGGTCCATGGAAGTGGCTGCAATATTATAATCTCCCATATAAAACTTTTTCACTAGATTGTGAACATATTTCAGTTGACTCATAAAGGTGTCGTTTGAATCTTTATAGATCTCAATACCAAGACAATAGTGCATAAGTCCAACATCTTTCATGTCGAACTCTATAGATAAGTCTTGTTTCAACTTTTTGATGAAGCTATCCATGCTTCCGGTTACAATCAGATCATTTACATACAAAAGTGCAATAGTAATGTCTTCCCCTTGAACTTTGTAGCAGAGAGTATGATTTGCATTGGATTTCATGTATCCTAGATCAGTAAAATACTTGTTGATTCTACTATACCAGCGTGGAGAAGGTGGCACATGTGGCAGCGATGGAGAGGGGGGGAAGTCACCAGGAGGGAGCAAGGAGAGGAAGGCTGGCCGTTAGGAGACATGGAGTATAGCCAAGGGTGGCAAAAGTGAAGCCGGCAGTGTGAAGGTAGATTCATGGTAGGAGGGAAGGAGAGAGTAGGCAAGGAAGGTAGGGGATTGTAGAGATGGAGGTGATTGCTGAAATAAGTCCAAAGAATTTTGCCACAGAGAACTTCCAGTCGCCAAAGCAAAGGACAAGAGGAAGGACAGAGAGGAGATGCTAAAAATACCAAGGAGATGCTAAACTTAGAAAAAGAGATGCTAAATATAGCAAGGAGATGCTAAACTTAGGAGAGGAGAGGCTAAACTTAGCAGACTTTGCTTGGAGCACTAGGGAGATAAGTGCTGAAAATAGCAAGGTGACATGGGGTCGAAAGAAAAGAAGTATGTAAGAGAGCCGTGGTGGTGGGACAAGGGGTGGAAAAAGGTGTTTGTAAGAGAGAGGTGGGGGTGTGACAGAGGGTGGAAAGGAAAGGTGTTTGAAAGAGAGAGCGGGGGATATGACAAAGGATGGAAAGAGAAGGGTTTGTAAGAGAGAGGTGGGTGTGACACAGGGTGGAAAGAGAAAGTGTTTGTAAGAGAGAGGTGGAGGTGTGATAGAGGGTGGACAAGGAATGTGTTTGTAAGAGAGAGATGGGGGTATGACAGAGGGTGAAAGAGAAGGTGGTTAAGAAAGAGGTGGGGGTATTGAGAGGGTGGAAAGGGAACATGTTTGTAAGAGAGAGGTGGGGGTGTCATAGAGGGAGGAAAGAGAAAGTGTTTGGAGGGAGGTGGGGGTGTGACAGAGAGTGGAAAGAGAAGGTGTTTGTAAGAGAGAGGTGGAGGTGTGACACAGGGTGGAAAGAGAAGGTGTTTGTAAGATAGAGGTGGGTGTGTGATAGAGAGTGGAAAGAGAAGATGTTTGTAAGAGAGAGATGGAGGTGTGACACAAGGTGGAAAGAGAAGGTGCTTGTCAGAGAGAGGTGGGGGTGTGACAGAGGGTGGAAAGGGAAGGTATTTGTTAAGAGAGAGATGGGGGTGTGACAGAGGGTGGAAAGAGAAGTTGTTTGTAAGAAAGAGGTGGTGTGATAAAGAGTGGAAAGACAAGGTTTTTATAAGAGAGAGGTGGTGTGACAGAGGGTGAAAAGGGAATGTGTTTGTAAGAGAGAGGTGGGGTGTGACAAAGGTCAAAAAGAGAAGGTGGTTGTAAGAGAGAGGTTGACATGTGACAGAGGGTGGAAAGAGAAGGTGGTTGGAAGAGAGAGGTGGGGGTGTGACATAGGGTGGAAAGAGAAGGTACTTGTGAAGAGAGAGATGGGGGTGTGACAGAGGGTGGAAAGAGAAGGTGTTTGTAAGAGAGAGGTGGTGTGACAAAGAGTGGAAAGACAAGGTTTTTATAAGAGAGAGGTGGTGTGATAGAGGGTGGAAAGGGAATGTGTTTGTAAGAGAGAGGTGGGGTGTGACAAAGGTTGGAAAGAGAAGGTGGTTGTAAGAGAGAGGTGGGCATGTGACAGAGGGTGGAAAGAGAAGGTGGTTGGAAGAGAGAGGTGGAAATGTGATAGAGAGTGGAAAGAGAAGGTGTTTGTAAGAGAGACATGGAGGTGTAACACAGGGTGGAAAGAGAAGGTGTATGTTAAGAGAAAGGTGGGGGTGTGATAGAGGGTGGAAAGGGAATGTCTTTTTAAGAGAGAGGTGGCAGTGGGATAGAGCATGGAAAGGTGGTTGTAAGAGAGAGAAGGTGGAGTGACATGGTGTGGAAAGAGAAGCTTCCATGTAAGAGAGAGAAGGTGACATCTGGGTGGAAAGAGAAGCCCCTATGTAGAGAGAGAGGTGATAAAACAAGAGGGTATATAAAAGCTTTGGGAGGAAATTTCCTTAGTGGACATGGTACTTCCTTACTCGTCACCCATGTAGGAGCGTGCCCTCCAAAGTGGCCAAGTAAACTCCCCTGCTTGGGATAAGCTTGGCTGTGAAAATGGGTCTTGTCCGATCACTTACAAACTTAGATTTGTGTTTGAGAAATTTACTTGAAGACAAGAGTATCAAATCACCGACTTTTCCTGAAGTTACGATCATGCCATGCTTTCTATCTTTTCTATCATACTTCTTGAGCAAAGACTACTTTGCAACGATGTTTGTCCAAGGCTTCAAGATCCCATAATCTTTCAAGTGTGCATGCCTCTAAGTTATCATCCATCTCTGCCATGACTCTAGTAGTGTTCATGTGAAACTCATAGAGCATGACCCGCCTTGCGATTATAAACTAGTTGGAATGGTAAGCAAAAAGAGTGGTTGGTATATCCTAATCCACCAAGGAATGAAGACATAAATGAGCCACAATATGAGACATGGTCCGATTGGAGCTCTCAACCAAGCCGTTGGCTTGAGGGTAGTATGAACTAGATGTCTTGTGAAGAGCAATTTGGAGTTGGGTGATGAGACCATCAAGGATGACATCATTGAGAAAATGGGTACCTCTATCACTCATCAATTCCACAAGGCATCCAAACCTAGAGATGATTTGATCATTCATTCAAGAATGAGGCCATGACTTGAGTGGTGCATGTCTTCACGGACTTAGCCTCCACCCACTTGGTGCCATAGTTTGTAGCAACCAGGGTGTAGTTGTCCCCTCTTCGACTGGTAGGAGAGATGGGTTCGACAAAATACAATCCCCATCTATAGATAAAAGGGTGGTAGATGGGTGAAAGGGAAGGTACTCCCATCGAGTAGGCTTTGGTCCACCTCTTTGACATGAGTCACATCGGCGTACATGAGCATAGCAATTTTGGAACAACTTTAGCCACCACAACCCACGTGCATTATCTTTCTAGCGATGGCCTCTGGTGCCATATGACCATCCCCCATGCCTAAGTGATCTTCCTCAAGGATAGCTTGAGTTTCGTGAAGGAGTAGGCACTTTAAGATGTGGTTTTTCCCTAGTTTGTACAATTCACCTGCAATGAACTTGAAGGGACGGCTTGAATGATCCTCTTCCATTTCTTTGTTGGAGTCAGACCTGGAGGGAAGCCACTTATGGACAACAATTGTACTATGTGGGCATACCATGGTGGGAAGCATTCCATTGCGAATAAGCATTCATCATGTAGTGATGCCACTCCAAAAAGGCCCACATCAGGTAATTCATCTATAACACCACTGGCTGGTTCCTCGAAACTTAACCTAGACAAGTAGCCTGTAGGTTGATGCATTCTTCTAACCCTCACCACAATGTCAAATTCAAATTTCTAAAAAAAGAAAAATCCATCTACTCAACCGCTCGCCAAGATACGTTTATTCAGTAAATATTTAAGAGCTTGATGATCAGTGATGAGAACAAACTTGTTTTCGAAGAGGTAGTGACAGTACTTAGTCATGGCATAAACCATGTTGAGTGACAAAATATGAAGAGTGGAGAGGAGAAGAGCGAAGATGAGAAGAGAGGGCATAGCTAGAGCGCACACCACAAATGACTAACTATACACTAGATTTAGTTGAAAATGTAGAATATATACAAACCCTTTTAGGGTTAGGGTTAGGGCATCTAACCCTTTCCCTTACAGCACTTTATATGTGTTAGTGCTATGCACATTTGCTCACATGATGTTGAGTGTGGTCTCTCAAAACCTTCCCTCAAGGTCAACATCATGAAGTAGGCCTTTCCTCAAGATGATGATTCTAGGGAATCAAAGAAGGACTGAACATTACATTCCATCGTACCCCTTTAATGGAAATTTCCTTCCTTTGAGTCAAACCAAGAGCTTGTCAGTGTTTCTCAAAAAGCTCTTTACCGAGTGGTTTGGTAAAGATGTCTACCACATTCTCTTTGCTATCATAATGCTGGAGTGTAATGTCACCAAGTAACACTCTTTCTCTGGATGAAGTGCTCTCTGACATCAATGTGCTTTGCCTGGAGTGATATACTAGATTCTCGGCCGATGCTTGAGCCGATTGATTATCATAGTATATTGTTGTTGGCTTTGATTCATCAAAGTTATCTGTTTCTAACAATAGTCTTCCGAGCCCTATAGCCTCACATGCACCTGTAGTGAGTGTTCTATATTTTGCTTCAGTCGAAGACAAAGAAATAGCTGGTTGTTTATTTGACAACCATGATATAGCACGTTGACCAAGAAAAAATGCATATCCCTATGTCAATCTCCTAGTCTCATGGTCTCTAGCATAGTCATTGTCATAGTATCCATGCAACCTTGGATGACTTTCTCTGTAATCTATTCCAAACTATCTTGTACCTCTGATGTGTCTCAAGACTCTTTTGCTTGCATTCTAGTGAGACTGTTTTGGATTTGCCATAAACTATGCTAGTGAATATACTGCATAACAAATATCTAGTCATGTGATAGTCAAATATATAAGAGATTCGATGAGTTGCCTGTAGTACTTGTCATCAACTATAGGCTTTTTTGAATCTTTTGTAAGTTTCAAACTCGGTTCCATGGAAGTGGCTGCAATATTACAATCTTCCATATAAAACTTTTCCACTAGACTGTGAACATATTTGAGCTGACTCATAAAGGTGTCGTTTGAATCTCTATAGAACTCAATACTAAGACAATAGTGCATAAGTTCAACATCTTTCATCTAGAACTCTGTAGATAAGTCTTGTTTCAACTTTTTGATGAAGCTATCCATGCTTTCGGTTACAATCAGATCATTTACATACAAAAGTGCAACAGTAATGTCTTCCCCTTGAACTTTATAGTAGAGAGTATGATTTGCATTGGATTTCATGTATCCTAGATTAGTAAAATACTTGTTGATTCTACTATACCAACTTTTGGGTGCTTGCTTTAAGCCATAGAGTCTTTTCTGTAGATGGCAAACCTGATCTTCTTTTCCTGGCTCAACATAACCTGCTGGTTGTTGCATGTAGACTTCCTTTTTCTAGGTAACCATTGAGAAATGCATTCTTGACATCGAGCTAGTGCACATTCCATCTACTGAGTGTAGCTAGTGATATCAAGAACCATATGGAATCCATCATTGCTATTGGAGCATAAGGCTCATCATAATCTTGACCGTACTGCTTGCAAATACTTTTGCATCTGGTTTGGCTTGATATCTTCCCCTTGAACTTTGTAGTAGAGAGTATGATTTACATTGGATTTCATGTATCCTAAATCAGTAAAATACTCGTCAATTCGACTGTACCAACTTTTGGGTGCTTGCTTTCAGCCATAGAGACTTTTCTTTAGATGGCAAACCTGATCCTCTTTTCCTGGCTCAACATAACCTGCTGGTTGTTGCATGTAGACTTCCTCATCAAGGTAACCATTGAGAAATGCATTCTTGACATTGAGCTGGTGTACATTCCATCTATTGAGTGTAGCTAGTGATATCAAGAATCATATGGAATCCATCTTTGCTATTGGAGCATAAGGCTCATCATAATCTTGACCGTACTACTTGCAAATACTTTTGCAACTAGTTTGGCTTTATATCTTTCAATCTTGTAGAAAGTGGAGACGAGGTGAGAACGGCAGAAGGGAAAGCAACAAACGTGGCATTTGCACTCATGGGAGAAGAAAGGGAAGATGAATGAAGGCAACCTATCACTATCGATAGGGGATTAGCCCTCCATTGATACAAAAACAAAAGTGACGTGTAGCCCACAAGTACATGTGTGATGCTTGTGGATAGTGTTGCAAAAAGTGCAATACAAGAGAGAAGCAAAGTCATAGGGAGTGGTGGAGAGCATGAAGTTGAGTGCATGATGGATGGATTTTGTGATGAAGAAGTGTCTTGGGGCAGAGTAAAAGTGTGTAAACAAATATCTGGCCAAAACACTCATATCCTCGTCGATGAGGTTTACATTGCGATAAAAAGGACATGAATACCGAAGACTCTGTGTGAGGTGGTAGAACTGGGAGAGTTGGAAGATGGAGATAGGTGGACACTAGGTGGGGAGCAAACATATCCCTTAACCTAAGAAGCCAAAGGTGTTTGTGGCAAATTCATAGGACTGAATGAAAGCAGTACACAACTAGATGTCCATAGGGGGAAGTGTTGCCATATCAAACTCGATCAATGACACCTGTGCAATCTTAGCATGAGATAATATTGTAGAGAGTTTGAGCTTAGGATCCAAAAAGGTTTTAAAGACAACTTGGAGTGCAAGGAGGATGAAGCAGGATCAAAAAGATCTCTAGCAGTACTTTGTTGTGGAAGACCACCACCACCAGCACTATACCCACTAGATTCTTTGGATGTGGCATTTCGAGTTTTCATGAGAGGCATATAATTAGAGCCCCCATGATTTGAAGAATCTGAGAGAGGTGATAGTTCCTCATCCAAGATGATAGTTATACTTTTGGAGGATGGAAAATTTGCATCTACTTTAGGTCATTTGGAAGTTCCACAAGGTGTCAACCTAGCACATGGGTCAATTGTTGTTCGTTTTCCTAGTGACACTATGGTTGGTGGGCCTTTAGATGCTCTAGTAGAGTGAAATCCAGCAAATATGGTGTCTTTAGGCAATTGTGACTTGTATTTTTGATGAGGCACAGGCATGAAAGTAGAAGTAAAAGTGGCAAGAAAGAGGCATCAAGGGCCACAATAGAGGAGAGCTTAACAGAGAAGAGCACAGTAGAGGAGGGTGTGTTCGGAGAAGTGGAGCAAAGAGGGGGTCCTGATGAAGAGGCAAGAAGGGTGCCAGCCCAAGGGAGGCACAATTAGAGGAGGGTGTGTTGAAGAAGTGGGGCAAGGAGGGGGTCTTGATGAAGAGGTAAACATGGTTGCGACCATGAATTGCAATCAGATGAGCCACAAGGGAGTCGTAAGGAGCCACGAGCAAAGGAGCCATGAGGGAGGGGGAACCATGATTTGAGGAGCCACGAAGGAGGGGGTAGGGTACTACAACAAAGGAGCTGCCAAGGAGGGTTAGGGTGGATGGAGCAGTGTTTGAGGGAAAGGGCGAAGGCAAGAGTGGAGAAGGGGGGTGGTGCGGTAGGGAAAGAGGGGGGTTGCATAGCTAGAGAGGGAGCGAGGAGGTGGGCGAGGTAGGGAGAGAGGTGGGTGAGGGGATGGAGGAAGAGAGAGGGGTGTGAGCGATGGAGAGGGGATGGAGGGAGCCACAGGTAGGGAAAGAGGGAGGGATCACAGCTAGGGAGAGAAGGGCGAGTTGATGTAAAGGGGGGCTACAGCTAGGAAGAGAGGGAGTGGGGGCCACCAGGTTGAGAGGGAGTGAGGAGAAGGGCAATTGAGCAGGTAGGGAGAGAGGGGAGTGTCACCAGGGAAAGAGCGGAGGGAGGGGATTGCTACTAGGAGAGAGAGGCATAGCTAGGGGGTGGCGAAGAGGGCGTAGGTGGCAGATAAGGAGAGAGGGGAGAGTCACCAGGGAAAGAGCGGAGGGAGGGGATTGCTGCTAGGAGAGAGAGGCATAGCTAGGGGGTGGCGAAGAGGGCGTAGGTGGCAGATAAGGAGAGAGATGAAGTCACCAGGGAGGGAGCAAAGAGAGGGGGGCTAGTTGCTAGGAGAGGGAGACTCAACTAGCGTGGAGAAGGTGGCACATGTGGCAGCGAAGGAGAGGGGGGGAAGTCACCAGGAGGGAGCAAGAAGAGGAAGGCTGGCCATTAGGAGACATGGGGTGTAGCCCAACGTGGCAAAAGTGGAGCCGGCGGTGTGAAGGTAGATTCATGGTAGGAGGGAAGGAGAGAGTAGGCAAGGGAGGTAGGGGATTGTAGAGATGGAGGTGATTGCTGAAATAAGTCCAAAGAATTTTGCCACAGAGAACTTCCAATCGCCAAAGGAGAGGACAAGAGGAAGGACGGAGAGGAGTTGCTAAAAATACCAAGGAGATGCTAAACTTAGCAAAGAGATGCTAAATATAGCAAGGAGATGCTAAACTTAGGAGAGGAGAGGCTAAACTTAGTAGACTTTGCTTGGAGGACTAGGGAGATAAGTGCTGAAAATAGCAAGGTGACATGGGGTGGAAAGAGAAGAATTATGTAAGAGAGAGGTGGTGGTGGGACAAGGGGTGGAAAAAGGTGTTTGTAAGAGAGAGGTGGGGGTGTGACAGAGGGTGGAAAGGAAAGGTGTTTGAAAGAGAGAGCGGGGGATATGACAAAGGATGGAAAGAGAAGGGTTTGTAAGAGAGAGGTGGGTGTGACACAGGGTGGAAAGAGAAGGTGTTTGTAAGAGAGAGGTGGAGGTGTGATAGAGGGTGGAAAGGGAATGTGTTTATAAGAGAGAGGTGGGGGTATGACAGAGGGTGAAAGAGAAGGTGTTTGTAAGAAAGAGGTGGGGGTATTGAGAGGGTGGAAAGGGAAGATGTTCGTAAGAGAGAGATGGGGGTGTGATAGAGGGAGGAAAGAGAATGTGTTTGGAGGGATGTGGGGGTGTGACAGAGAGTGGAAAGAGAAGGTGTTTGTAAGAGAGAGGTGGAGGTGTGACACAGGGTGGAAAGAGAAGGTGTTTGTAAGATAGAGGTGGGTGTGTGACAGAGAGTGGAAAGAGAAGGTGTTTGTAAGAGAGAGATGGAGGTGTGACACAAGGTGGAAAGAGAAGGTGCTTGTAAGAGAGAGGTGGGGTGTGACAGAGGGTGGAAAGGGAAGGTATTTGTTAAGAGAGAGATGGGGGTGTGACAGAGGGTGGAAAGGGAAGGTGTTTGTAAGAGAGAGGTTGTGTGACAAAGAGTGGAAAGACAAGGTTTTTATAAGAGAGAGGTGGTGTAACAGAGGGTGGACAGGGAATGTGTTTGTAAGAGAGAGGTGGGGTGTGACAAAGGTCAGAAAGAGAAGGTGGTGTTAAGAGAGAGGTGGGCATGTGACAGAGGGTGGAAAGAGAAGGTGGTTGGAAGAGAGTGGTGGGAATGTAATAGAGAGTGGAAAGAGAAGGTGTTTGTAAGAGAGACGTGGAAGTGTAACACAGGGTGGAAAGAGAAGGTGTATGTTAAGAGAAAGGTGGGGGTGTGACAGAGGGTGGAAAGGGAATGTCTTTTTAAGAGAGAGGTGGTAGTGGGATAGAGCATGGAAAGAGAAGGTGGTTGTAAGAGAGAGAAGGTGGAGTGACATGGTGTGGAAAGAGAAGCTTCCATGTAAGAGAGAGAAACTGACATCTGGGTGGAAAGAGAAGCCCCTATGTAGAGAGAGAGGTGATAAAACAAGAGGGTATATAAAAGCTTTGGGAGGAAATTTCCTTAGTGGACGTGGTACTTCTTGACTCGTGACCCACGTAGGAGCGTGCCCTCGAAAGTGGCCAAGTAAACTCCCCTGCTTGGGATAAGCTTGGTTGTGAAAATGGGTCTTGTCCGATCACTTACAAACTTAGATTTGTGTTTGAGAAACTTACTTGAACACAAGAGTACCAAATCACCGACTTTTCTTGAAGTTACGATCATACCATGCTTTCTATCTTTTCTATCACACTTCTTGAGCAAAGACTACTTCGCAACTATATTTGTCCAAGGCTTCAATATCCCATAATCTTTCAAGTGTGCATGCCTCTAAGTTATCGTCCATCTCTACCATGACTCTAGTAGTGTTCATGTGAAACTCATAGAGCATGATCCGCCTTGCGATTATAAACTAGTTAGAATGGCAAGCAAAAAGAGTGGTTGGTATATCCTAATCCACCAAGGAATGAAGACATAAATGAGCCACAATATGAGAGATGGTCCAATTGGAGCTCTCAACCAAGCCATTGGCTTGAGGGTAGTATGAACTAGATGTCTTGTGAAGAACAATTTGGAGTTGGGTGATAAGGCCATCAACGATGACATCATTGAGAAAATGGGTACCTCTATCACTCATCAATTCCACAAGGGATCCAAACCTAGAGATGATTTGATCATTCATTCAAGAATGAGGCCATGACTTGAGTGGTGCATGTCTTCACGAACTTAGCCTCCACCCACTTGGTGCCATAGTTTGTAGCAACCAGGGCATACTTGTTCCCTCTTCGACTGGCAGGAGAGATGGGTCCAACAAAATACAATCCCAATCTATAAAAGGGTGGTAGATGGGTGAAGGGGAAGGTACTCCCATCGAGTAGGCTTTGGTCCACCTCTTTGACATGAGTCACACCGGCGTACATGAGCATAGCAATTTTGGAACAACCTTGGCCACCACAACCCCACGTGCATTATCTTTCTAGCAGTGGCCTCTGGTGCCATATGACCACCCCCCATGCCTAAGTGATCTTCCTCAAGGATAGCTTGAGTTTCGTGAGGGAGCATGCACTTTAAGATGTGGTTTTTCCCTAGTCTGTACAATTCACCTGCAATGAACTTGAAGGGGCAGCTTGAATGATCCTCTTCCATTTCTTTGTTGGAGTCAGACCTGGAGGGAAGCCACCCATGGACAACACTTGTACTATGTGGGCATACCATGGTGGGAATCATTCCACTACGAATATGCATTCATCATGTAGTGATGCCACTCCAAAAAGGCCCACATCAGGTAATTCATCTATAACACCACTGGCTCGTTCCTCGAAACTTAACCTAGACAAGTAGCCTGTAGGTTGATGCATTCTTCTAGCCCTCATCACAATGTCAATTTCAAATTTCTAAAAAAAGAAGAATCCATCTACTCAACCACTCGCCAACATAGGTTTATTCAGTAAATATTTAAGAGCTTGATGATCAGTGATAAGAACAAACTTGTTTCCCAAGAGGTACTGACAGTACTTAGTCATGGCATAAATCATGTTGAGTGACAAAATATAAAGAGTGGAGAGGAGAAGAGCGGAAATGAGAAGAGAGGGCATAGCTAGAGCGCACACCACAAATGACTAACTATACAGTAGATTTAGTTGAAAATATAGAATATATACAAATCCTTTTAGGGTTAGGGTTAGTGCATCTAACCCTTTCCCTTATAGCACTTTATATGTGTTAGTGCTATGCACATTTGCTCACATGATGTTGAGCGTGGTCTCTCAACACCTTCCCTCAAGGTCAACATCATGAAGTAGGCCTTTCCTCAAGATGATGATTCTAGGGAATCGAAGAAGAACTGAACATTACATTCCATCATGCCCCTTTAATGGAAATTTCCTTCCTTTGAGTCAAACCAAGAGCTTGTCAGTGTTTCTTGAAAAGCTCTTTACCGAGTGGTTTGGTAAAGATGTCTACCACATTCTCTTTGCTATCATAATGCTGCAGTGTAATGTCACCAAGTAACACTCTATCTTTGGATGAAGTGCTCTCTGACATCAATGTGCTTTGTCTTGGAGTGATATATTGGATTCTTGGCCGATGCTTGAGCCGATTGATTATCATAGTATATTGTTGTTGGCTTTGATTCATCAAAGTAAACTGCTTCTAACAATAGTCTTCTGAGCCATATAGCCTCACACGCACCTGTAGTGAGTGTTCTATATTTTGCTTCAATCGAAGACAAAGAAATAGTTGGTTGTTTATTTGACAACCATGATATAGCACCTTGACCGAGAAAAAATGCATATCCCTATGTCAATCTCCTAGTCTCATGATCTCTAGCATAGTCGTTGTCACAGTATCCATGCAACCTTGGATGACTTTCTCTGTATTCTATTCCAAACTATCTTGTACCTCTGATGTATCTCAAGACTCTTTTGCTTGCATTCTAGTGAGACTGTTTTGGATTTGCCATAAACTATGCCAGTGAGCTTACTGCATAACAGATATCTAGTCGTTTGATAGTCAAATATGTAAGAGATTCAATGAGTTGCGTGTAGTACTTGTCATCAACTATAGGCTTTTTTGAATCTTTTGTAAGTTTCAAACTCGGTTCCATGGAAGTGGCTGCAATATTACAATCTCCCATATAAAACTTTTTCACTAGACTATGAACATATTTGAGCTGGCTCATAAAGGTGTTGTTTGAATGTTTATAGAACTCAATACCAAGACAATAGTGCATAAGTCCAATATCTTTCATGTCTAACTTTGTAGATAAGTCTTGTTTCAACTTTTTGATGAAGCTATCCATGCTTTCGATTACAATCAGATCATCTACATACAAAAGTGCAATAGTAATGTCTTCCCCTTGAACTTTGTAGTAGAGAGTATGATTTGCATTGGATTTCATGTATCTTAGATCAGTAAAATACTTGTTGATTCTACTATACCAACTTTTGGGTGCTTGCTTTAAGCCGTAGAGACTTTTCTTTAGATGGCAAACCTAATCCTCTTTTCTTGGCTCAACATAACCTGCTGGTTGTTGCATGTAGACTTCCTCATCTAGGTAACCATTGAGAAATGCATTCTTGACATCGAGCTGGTGCACATTCCATCTATTGAGTGTAGCTAGTGATATCAAGAACCATATGGAATCCATCATTGCTATTGGAGCATAAGGCTCATCATAATCTTGACCGTACTACTTGCAATACTGTTGCAACTAGTTTGGCTTTATATCTTTCCCTTGAACTTTGTAGTAGAGAGTATGATTTGCATTGGATTTCATGTATCCTAGATCAGTAAAATACTCGTCGATTCTACTGTACCAACTTCAAGGTACTTGCTTTAAGCCGTAGAGACTTTTCTCCATTGAGAAATGCATTCTTGACATCGAGCTGGTGCACATTCCATCTATTGAGTGTAGCTAGTGATATCAAGAACCATATGGCTTTTGGCTTGTCAACTACGTCTTTGAAGTACATTGGCTCTTTTGTAGCCATGATGGTAGTCATAAGAGAATAGTTGGTGGTTTCAACATGAATTGCTTTGCCATTCTGAGCATATGTCAATCTAGCTTGTGGTCTGCTTTCCCTAGTAGATTGTCTGATTTGCTGTGGTTCTTCTTAGTGTGGTTCTGGTAATTCTTGCTCTTCTTCATCAACCTTTTCTATAGATGACTGAGTAATCGGTGCGTCTATCTCCTGTGTATTTGAGGTTTTCCATTCTGATTCCTCATCAAAGATTACACTTCTGGAGATAATGACCTTCTGGTAGATAGGATATGATCATACAACTTGTATGCTTTGTTGTCTTCACTATAGCCCACCATGATGCATTTGTATGACTTTGCATCGAATTTCCTATGATGATCATCATGCATCTGGACATATGCTATGCAACCAAATATGCGGAGATGCCCAATACGTGGCTTGTGTCCAGTGAATGCTTCATAAGGTGTCATACCATGTATTGGTTCAATCAGAGCTGATTAAGCAAATATTTTGTAGTGGGTATTGCTTCTGCCCAATACTAATTCAGAAGATGCTTCTCACTAAGCATTGTGTTTGCTAAAGTACCATTCTTCCTTTCAACTCTTGCATTCTGTTGAGAAGTATCTGCACAAGTGAATTGTCTTCGAATGCCATGACTTTTGTAAAAGTTCATGAATGCTGAAGACATGTATTCACCTCCTCTGTCTGATCTCATGACTTTGATCTTTCTGCTTGTTTAGTTTTTTACCATGGCTTTGAATTCTTGAAATCTAAAAAACACTTCAGATTTCTCTTTTAGAAAGTAGATCCAACAATATCTTTTGTAGTTATCGATGAAAGTCAAGTAGTAAAGTGAACCCACCACAATAGAAGGGGGTCCTCATTTCTACTACTTTGCTATAGGATGAAGTGGTGCAATAGGCCATATTAGTGACTTGGCAATAGTAGTCAGACAATTGAGGGACACCCCCCTCGAGGATGGTTAGTGGGGAGCTTTAGGCATAGTCACTTTAACAACGACACTCTTTAGGAGTAAGAGAGAGAGTTAATATGGGATTTGAGTTCCATAAAGAGTTTCAAGGAGTAGGACTTTGCCTCCTAGTGGCCTTTGATTAGTATTAGAGTGAGGGCGTGAGCTCCAAGCCACAAATTTCCATAGGGCCAAGTTCTCTTATCATTCCTCCAAGGCATGCTAGTCCAACAATGGGACAAGATGACCAACTAGTTCTTCCAAACCAGCCCATCCTTAGCAAGGATGTAGATTCATAGGAGATTTTAAAGATGACCACAATATTCTATAGTCATTTTTTTCCACCTGAGGAGGAGTACCCTAGGCTCATGTGACTCACGAGTCATTTTAGACACATCCTCTATAAGTGGTCTCTTTGAATATAAGTACATAAGCGGGGGGGCCATTCAATGATGAGGATCTAGATCTTGGAGGATCTCAAGTTCCCTTTTGCAGAAGTGTCTTGGAAAGGATGGATTTCCACCATTCTTTAGGTGTTTCAAGGGGTGCATTCATACACCTCTACAATTGGCATTCTAAGAGATTTTTGATTCTATCTCACTCCCTCAATCATTGAGTCAAGGGAAGATTTGTTTGATCCCAAAGTGGGGAGATCATTCTTATTGAAGATAGCAACATCACATGGTGTATTAACACTTGACATTATGCATGCTTGCATAGAATTTCGACATGGAGAGCCCTGACTTCAAGTTAATATGCTTAGATTCTTGCTCACTCTTCCCCGATTGTTCTGGTGCTCAGATTCTTGCTCAAGCTAAGATGCTTGAATTCTTGCTCACTCTTCCTCAACTAATTTGGTGCACCAAACTCCACACTTCCACTATATCTTGGTGATCTTGGTTGGTGGCTCAATTCTCTGGGTGCATAGCTCACCACTAAGCTGTCACCTATGTTCCTTTTCTTCAAAATGGTCTAATGTCTTGGTATCAATGCAATCACAGTTCTCGACCTCCATAGTGCTACTAAATGGATGCTATCTAATCACTATGATCCTCCGATAAGTTCAAATTAAGAGGAGGATCATTTATGATTATCCAATCACTATGATCCTTCGATAATCTCAAATTAAGAGGAGGATCATTTATGATTATCTTCATCTATGTATGCAGTAGATTACGAGCTTTTCCTTTCACATATGATAATAAAACCTTAGATGTTTTACTATTTCATGTTGAGTTTTTGAGTTAGTGAACTTTCTCTGAATTCAATGATTTGCATGTAGGATTAGATAGTTGTGTTTTCACAACTCTAACATATAATTTTGGCACCCTATCACTCACTAGGTACTACCTATATGATTTTAGCCAAGAACTTGAGTTTGCAGTTTGCAGTGGCCCCATCTTTATTGACATCATTTATGCATGGACACACGTTTTGTTTGAGAATGCAGTTTTTTGGACAATCTTAATCTTTTGGGAGGTAGAGTATTTGTCCCGTGAAGAGTCTGCTCCCATGGACGTCCTTTTTGGGTTTAAGAAGGCAGGCCTATGACAAGGCAAACTGGCAAATCATTCCTAGATTAATATCATACAACATATGGTTTCCTAGACAAATGGATTCAGGGGGTTGAGATGTTGTACACATGGGGAGCAAATATTAGAGGTCACATGGGGGATGCCTTCTCCCTCTCTCTTGGTGTATATCCTAGGGTTTACTTCTCCTCCTTTCCTTTTCTAATTGTGGCAAAGGCTATGGACTTTTTTCTACTCACAAGCTATAGGCCTCACCTAGATTTGACATTCAATCTAGATTTGGCTTTCAATCTATCAAAAGGAGTTTTTGAAATCATAGTTTGCGAGGGGCAAGGTAGCATGTCTCGAGAGAGTTTGGAGAGTCATCGAGTTATATTACATGGTATTAAGTCCTGGATCAAATTAGTAAATTTCATCATTTTGTGAACTGAGGAGGTTCAACAGAACCTAGGGGGTGCTCTTGACTTCTATTGGGATCACACTACAATGAGGTCAGACAATAAGGTACCTAGGCTGCCAGTGCTCATTCACATTTTTGTAGAATAGCAGATTGCCTTGATACTAGATAGTGTGCAATGTGTTTTTATATTGGAGCTCAAGCAAACTCTCATAGAGAATTAGATTCTCTTGGCCACAACTTGGTATAGCTTCTTGTTGGTGTTGTCATAGGGGTTGCATGGGATAGCTAAGTTCTTGTCTACAACCTCTTGTGGGCTTTGATTAGATGGAGCAGGAAACCCAAGAGCCAAGATCATGTGGGAGATAGTGATCCTCCCCCAAGTAGAGGGAGGACATGGCATTGTAGACCCAAAAAGATATATAACATGATACACACAAACTACCCGCTTCATAGCAATGTTGAAACAATGAGCCATGTGTTAATAGAATTGGAAAGCTTCACAACTATCACATCGAGCTTTTCTAGCCCAAAATACTCACAAGAGCAATAGCTATTGATAGAGCTAATTTTGTGATGGAATCCACAAGAAATCAACTATCATTTGTCACTCAATGAGGGATGTATGCCTATAGTATGATGCCCTTTGGGTTATGTAATGTGCTCCCACAACTTTTCAATGACTTGTCACTAAACGCTTTCAAAAGAATATAGGCAATTTTCTTGAGGTATTTCTAGATGACTTCTTTGTTTTTAATGGTAAATCCACCTCCCACCTTGATCTGCCCATACAAAATTATCATCTACACTAGCTACGATGGGTATTTGATAAGTGCAGAGAAGCCCACTTGTGCTTGAACCCTGACAAACACTTATTTCTCACACTTAGAGGTGTTCTCCTTGGTCATATTGTTTTTACTTAGGGGATGACTACTGACCTTGCCAAAGTAGAGGTGATAATCTCATTGCCAGTCCCTCATACACCCAAAGAGGTGAAGTCTTTTTAAGGGCATGTGGGATATTATAGGAGTATCCAAACGTCATTGTTGCATTGACAAAACTTCTCCAACAAGACCGCTCTTTTGTTTAGGCCACACCCCAACAACTAGCATTTGATAATCTAAAGGACCACCTGGTGAAGGCTCCAATTCTCGAACATTCATTTTTCATGTTCATGTGGATGCTAGTGGATGTGCAGTTGATGCTATACTAGCTCAGCCTAACAAAGACCACTGTATTGACTTGCCAATCTACTTTGCGAGCCGACATCTTAATGGAGCAGAACCCAATTACAATGCCACAGAAAGGGAGGGTCTCGGTGTTGAGAGACCACGCTCAACATCATGTGATCATATGTGCATAGCACTAACACATATAGAGTGCTATAAAGGAAAGGGTTAGATGCCCTAACCCTAACCCTAAAAGGGTTTGTATATATTCTACATTTTCAACTAAATCTTAGTCATTTGTGGTGTGCTCTCTAGCTGTGCCCTCTCTCCTCATCTCCACTCTTCTCCTCTCTCCTCTTCATATTTTGTCATGGTAGCAGAGCATGGAGAAGCCTTCTGCTGAGGCACCATCCTTCTTGTGAGAGTGATTGAGAGATCAAGATCGATTGAGAGTTCTTTCATTCCATCAATGAAAGAGGATTTTTGTCCATTGAGAGAAAATTTCCATCCATGAGAGGTATTCTTGTTGAGTGAAAGAGGTTTCTACTCATTCTTCCATGAGAGTGAGTGGTTTCTACTTCTCATTTAGAGAGTTTTTTATCCATTGTGAGATATTCTTCTTCATGAGGGAGAGAGAAATTCTCTCATAAGAGTTCATTTAGAGACTTTGAATCTCCTTTAAGAAAGGAGAGATAGGTTTTCTATTCTCCTATTGAGAGATAGAGATAGAAGAGACTGCTTGTGAGTGCTCCAGCATCAAAGAACATCTACAACAACTACAAACTCCAAGCTGCAAAGCACCTAAGTAGCTGCATAGTCAATGACACCCAATCGACTGGGACTTCTAGAGTTTCTATTGAGTTGGCTGCCTTGCTGGTTGTTATGCTTGTAGGAGGTAACAAAGGTGAATTCTATGAGACTTACTACATCATGCTAATTGACTCCAGCCCTTCAGCACACAACAGTGCCAATCAAAAGCATCTACCCTCAATTGCGTCTTGTTTTAGCTTTTTGAATCAGCTCACACAGAATCTCGGCTCCATCTATAGGCCTGCAGCTCCATAGCTAGCACCTCCCTCTAGCAACATCCACCACAACTCCAACTTCTACACAGCCATGGCAAAAACTGCAGCACCTTCAAGCCACAACGTCTTCAATAGCCTCTCCGCATAGCAAACTCTACTGCCCTCTCCAACAACCATGGTCTCATGGGCTGACCTCCATCGACGTAGTAGACAGATTGTGTGTTTTCTTTGACATTCAATACAAAGAGGAGGCATTCAACATCCTAATGGATGAAGCTACATGGGACCGGTAGCTTCCCACCACAAATGATCGACACCAACAACTCCATAGCCAACAACTACCAGTGCCATAGCAAGCTAAGGCGACGCTTCTCTTCTAACAGCTCAACCAGGTCCGTCTCCATCTATAGCAAAGATAGAGCTCCATGCAGAGCAGCCCAACAATGGCCAACTACAAGCATCATAGGGCCTTCCAAACGAGCTTGGAATCTAGAGACGGCACCCACGATTGCCAAAAAATGGGCTCCTGCATCATAGACAACCTCCTACATAGCACTGTCCAATGACACGTCTCCTCAACATGACAGGATTTCACCCATCATCAAAATCTTTTGAAGATTCTAACATCTAAAGATTATGGCAATCCAAACCAAACACGTGGCACATTGTTCACCACTCTAGGGTAAACTCACCATATCTTGGTCAAGGTCTTGCCATGTGACACCTCATCTACCATGTAGGTTCTGGTTGCCACATCATCCCTTATCTACCACATGGCAACCACCTACCATGTTAATAGCCAGATCATCATGCGACATCATCACTACCAAGTCAATAGGACCACATCATCAAGGTTGACAAGTCAAAGTGCCACCTCACCTACCCAATCAATAGTGCCACATCATCACTGCCACATGGCAATGTCTCCTGACAGGCACATTGACCCCTTTGAAAACACACTGTTCACACTACATGTGAACCCACCTGCCACCTTAGCATAGGGATTCACAAGCACACCCCTTGCTAAGCATAATTGCCACATCATCACTGCATGTGACTCACCTTGCCACATCTTCACTGAGCACATTTGCACCCTTTTGCCCCTTCACCTAGATCAAGACGTATCTCTCAGGAAGAATTTGAGGGCGCTCCAAAAAAGAAAATTGCTCGATTTTTCTTGCTCTATGCATTTGTCAAATCATGCGTGCCTTTTGGTATAAGTATCACACACTTTTGAGCCTCAACCGATGACAAATCCACTTCCTTCATGCACAACAGCCTCTACATCGGTGCATCTGACCCAACACCTAAAATGAACAAAGAAAATGAATTATTTGCTATCTGTTCATTGTCAGACGGTTGGTCTAGATCTAGTTCATAGTAGATTAGATCATCCATAGCAGAAAGAACTCCAAAGCAGCCAATCAAAGCCATGCCAAAAAATTCCTAAATAGTTCTTACTCGGAGTTAGTCCTAATGCTCACATGCGGTTTCACATCATCACATTACTTGAAACTTGATGTTCCATAGTTCAGTGAGCAAACTTCAGAGTGTTTAGAGGTATTAATCAACTGATCAGTGGGTAGATAGCACAAGATTTGAATTCATACACATGCCATCATTGTAAAGCATGTTTGGCTATTTCATGGCATTGTGCACATCATTTCAAGCCTTGTAAACCTCTTGGCTATTCTCAACATCATTTTCCACAAGCCTTGCAACATTTGGATTATATATTGCAGCATGCCATTTTATGTGGTCCATAGCTTGACTCACTGATAGTTCAGATGTTGACACTGTCAGTGTTTTACAATTGATTCAAATAGTGATTTCATAGACACTTTGAGTACATTTCTTGCACCATGTTTACAACTAGCAACCTCAATTTGGAGGCATCTACTAAGCTAGACAACTCCAATTATGACATATGGAAATATCAAGTTGAGACCATTCTTATACTTCAAGACAAATGGAAGTATGTTGATGGATCTACACCCAGACAATTGGATGATCCAGCCAGCAGTAGCTCTAGTCCACTTATTGTCACAACACCAGTAGTAGCAGGATCTCTAGCTACATTAGCAGTTTCTACACCTGTAGCAGATCTTGCCAAGCACAAGCAGAATGGAACAAGAAAGACAAGTATGCATATCATCTGATCAAGCAGAATGTGCAAGATGTCATGCTAAGACAACTCAACCTAGTTAAGACATCAAAAGAAGCATGTGATATGTTCACAACTAGTTCTCTACGAGTCCAAAAATACTTCCAGGATTCTTCTCACATTGAGAACAAAAATCAATTATAGTTTTCACAACAGTAGTGAAACCGATCATGCTTACGTACTCAGGATTCTTCTCACATTGAGAACAAAAATCAATTATAGTTTTCACAACAGTAGTGAAACCGATCATGCTTACATACTCAGGATCAAAGATTACAACAATCAACTTGCAATAGTAGGAGAGACCATGAATCCAACAGAAATGGTTCAAGTCATCCTGAATGGACTAGGAGAGGGATACGAGAATCTATTCTAGAGTATTACCATCCAACGGTGGTAAATTCTGACACTGGAAGAACTTTAATCAGTTTTACTCGATAGAGAACTCAGGACGCAGGCTATTCACACACGCAAAGGTCATTCCAATGATCAAGCATTCACATCTTTAGATAGAAGTAGAGGCAGAGGCAAAGGTAGAGGTAGATCATTCTAGTGAAGTGGTAATCATCAGCAACAAAGTCATCGACAAAGTCAGCATCAGCATCATCCTCATCCTCAACAACATCAACATCAGCAAAGAGGAAATTATTCCAATCGAGGAAGATTCCAAGGACGAGTGAATGCATCCACCAACATGTCAAACATCCAATGCAACCACTATCATAAGTTTAGACACTATGAAAAAGATTGGCGCAAGAAGTAGTATGACTAAGGCCGTCAATCCAACAGCAATTGAGGAAATTTTTGCGACATAGGAAATCATCGATGTGGACATTGAAAGTCATAGCCATTATGCAAATGAACCTGAGAACATGTTTCTTGCAAGCAAAGAAATGCAGAAGATTGATATAGTGTATCTTGATACTAATTGCAATTCAAAAGAGGATTTTAGCTATCAAGTCATCCAAGCAGATTAGGATCCTTGTTACATCAACAACAGTGCATCATCTCATATGACAAGACATCAGGAACGGTTCACACAAATGAAACCATTGGAAGGACAAAAGAATGTCATCTACACAGTAGATAATATACCAAATCCAATTCAAGGAAAAGGCATTGTCCCTATGAGCAATTTCACTAGTACCAAAGGATTGGTGAAAGATGTACTCTATGTTCCAAAGCTCTTCAAGAACCTCTTGTTAGTAGGTCAAATGACAAAACACAACTATTGAGTCATCTTCAATGGAGATGAATGCACTATCAAAGACAAATGCAGAGGATTTTAGTGAGTAGGAAAAGCAGTCAAGGAAGGATGCTTCTTCAGAATGCTAGCCACAGTACTAGATTTGCATGCCATGTCAACTCAACGCAACAAATTCCACTTTCCACAAAATGGCACAAGAGATATGGACATGTCAATTTCAAAAGCTTGATAGAGCTCAAAAATTAGAATATGGCAATTTGAATTCCAAAACTTCAGTTTCTTGGAAAAGTTTGTGAAGCATGTTGCTTCAGTATACAAAAGCAAACAAACTTCATGAGAAGCACCTCTCGAGCATGAGGTATTCTTGATTTGATATGTATAGATGTATGGGGTTATGCCCAAACTTGTAGCATCAATGGTTTCCTTGATAGGTTGCTCTCGGTACACCATGATCAAGGAGTGACTTGATATCATGATTAGGGAGTGATTTGATAGTGTTGTCTCTACCAAAATGTCCATTTGTCTGCCTCTCTGTATTGCCCAATCCCCCACGTAGAATCTGTCAAGTCTCTCAAGCCATCCATCATGCTTGTGCTAGTAGAAGGAATAGGATCTTGAGACTACCTTGTAATTTGGAAAACTTTGCCTCCCTCCAAGGTTTGTGGCCATGGATTGCAAGATGCACTTCTCCCTTCGATTGAAGGCATTGTTAAAAATAAAGCTACTCCTTACTTGTCCTCCTCACTCTATATTCTTGAAGTCTCCTTCAACAATCCAAGAGTTAAGTTTTGAGAGGCTCTCTATAAGCCGCTACTACCAACAAGCTTGGAGGATCCCAATCTTTGACTTTAATATTTGTAATCACATTCATACCACTTGTCCTCTTATGAGATCTCCTTGATCAACATGTCTTAGGCCAAATATTGGGCTATTGAAATACAAACACCACCACTCCTACCCATTGTTGGAGACCAAACCTTTGGTCCTCTCCCTAGGAGGAGACATCACATAGTTATTGACATGCTTGATCATAAAACCTTGAATGTTCCAATTCACCACCAAAGTCCAACTCATGGGGGGGGGGAGAAAACAAGGCCTTATATGCATGGAAGGTTGTGTAATAACTATGGAATTATATGGATTTTAGTGGAGGCTTGGACGTGAGTGATTATCTATGTCTTTGCGATGGATTGCTAAAAGAATGATTGGCTCTATGCCCACCATTAGTGCTCGCTGCATTAGAAAAGAATTCTCCATACTTACCCAATGGTTGCATTGATTCAACAGCTAGTGTGTGACTTGCGTGAGTTGCTCCTCAAGTCCTTTCTCAATCATAGCTCTATTACAAGACCAAGGCCACATTGTTTGAAAGAAAGGCAAGGAACATAGTAGTTGTTTGTCCATGTATAATCTATAACTCCTTCCCTATTTTCCCAACCACTCCATCATACAAAACCTCTACTCTGTCATCATGAAGTCAAAGAAGATGGGGGTATACCACTCCTCTCCTATGGATGCAAAGTTGAATCCATAAAAATGATGGGAGGGCTCAGCTATGCCAATGGATCAGATCCCCCATTTAGGATTGCAAATTTAGGGTTCACATCTCTACAGTGATGGGGCAGTCATCTAGAATTTCTAGATAGTTCCATGGCCCCAACCATAAAAACTCCTAGAAAGAAGCTATCTTGGTTGCATCTTTGGACTTAAGAGTCTTCAAACTTATAGTCTGAGAGAATGTAGAAGACTTCGAGTTTGAAAGAATGCATCTTAGTTGCATATTTAGACTTAGAGTATGAGAGAATGCAAAAGAACCTTGTGTCAACCCTAGAGGAGTTAAACCCTATGCCTACAAGGAGGTGGATTGAGACTGGGATGCAAAAGTGGTTCTTTGGCCAAGGGGACCAGGTAGAGGTGGGTATTAGCCAATTGGCAAGGGCAGGATTGCTGGAGGAGGGGGGGAGGAGTAAGAGGCTATGATAGCAGATGAAGACAGATATAACCTAACATGCACTGTGGGGGTAGGTCATTGCCAAGTGTCCCATCTATGTGCAATGAAGACATTGTCCTATATACAAGAGACCTCAACCGTCAGACAAAACTCACCCCTTCCAAGGTCTTAAGGAAGGACAGGGACTTTGGGTACTCTACGATTACCGTGCCTTGAGGTATAGCCAATTGGCAAGGGCAGGATTGCTGGAGGAGGGGGTGAGGAGGAAGAGGCTATGATAGCAGATGAAGACAGATATAGCCTAACTTGCACTATGGGGGTAGGTCATCATCAAGTGTCCCATCTATGTGCAATGAAGACATTGTCCTATATACAAGAGACCCCAACCATCAGACAAAACTCACCCCTTCCAAGGTCTTGAGGAAGGACAGGGACTTTGGGTACTCTACGATCACCGTGCATTGAGGAGCCTCATCAACTACGAAAACCAAAGCCACTATAGGGAGGACTCTAGCACTTGACTAGAAAACCCTCCAATAGAAGATAGAATGGCCCAATACTCCTTTGAGAGACTAGGGAAATGAAGTTTTTTAGGAAAGTGTGTGGCACATGATGTGTAGAATCCATGTCATCAATTGTGAAGCCATGGTACTATGGTATAGAGAACACTAGATGATGAGGAAAGTCAAGCTCTACTATGTGAGGTCCTGGGTGATGTTGACAAAACTATCTAGAGAACAAAAATGCCTCCATAGAAGGTGACCTCATACCTAGAGAAGGAAACATCTTTGTAGAGACGAACTCATCTAGAGAAGAAAAACACATCCATAGATGGTTCCTCCAATTTGATACAAAGAGTTTTCATGCCATTAACAAGGGATTTCTTTGCACATGGAGGCACCCTATCTAGATATGAAAAACTCCAATCCTTCGTCCACCCTACAGTCACATATCAAATTGTTCAAGCCAAGTTATGGATGGAGCATCAAAAAGAGGGCTAGAGGCAACAATTACCTCATCCCATTCAAATATTGTTGTAGATAGAGACACTCTCAAGCAATCACTATGTCGTCAGGCATTGAGCACATGTCAACCATGTGTCGGGACCTGCCAACCATATGTTGTTAGTTGTTGACCATATGTTGTCAGTTGTCAACCATATGTTGTCAGTTGTTGACCACATGTTGACCATGTGTCGACACATGTCAACCGTATGTCAACCACAAGTTCATCCAGGAGTACCATACCCAAGGCGATCTCATATCATGGAGCAGTGAGCTCCACACATGGAGCAGTCTGGGGCATTAATAGTAGCTGCACATTGCAAAGATGTCATTCAATGGTGTAGTGGTCCAACTCACATGCACATGAAGTATTTACACCACCTGGACTAGAAGAGACTGGTGAGTTAGGAAGTCATCGAAACCATTAAGAGAGCTAATGGTGGAACATCTATCTCCAATGAGTAAGTAAGGATATAGGAGGATCACCAATCAAGAGAAAGGGGGGATATTCTTAGCAAGGGGAGGTACCCTCCAAGGCACAGGGATGAGGATGAAGGAGAAGGGGAGGATTAGGGGGGGGAGAAAGGGGGGATATTCTTAGCAAGGGGAGGTACCCTCCAAGGCATTCGACATTGGGCTTGGCAGAGAGAGTGAGAGAGGAGAGTGCGAGGAGAGATAGAGGCTGGAGCTACAAGCTCACTGAGAGAAGACTGTGTGGAGAGGCTTGAGCTACAAGCTTGCCAGTTCTAGCTTTGTGTTCACTATGGGGATAGACTTGTGTACTTTGGCAGCTATGGCCACCTCTTGTGACTTGTGGCTTATGACATTGCTTGTCCATTTTGGTGATTTGTGTACTTCGACCAACCTCCTCTCTCTCTCTCTCTCTCTCTCTCTCTCATCCCTTCTATCTCCCTAGCATACAAGAATTGTTCATGAATCTGGTGTATTATGATTGTTTCTCCTTGCATTCATTTTGTAGACTTCTCATCCTGATGTGACCATCACGTGGCATTTTGCACTCATACAGTGTGATTCATTGCATTACAGCCTACAATACCTGCACAACACTGCATAGTGCACTTTGTGCAATCCAATGCATTAGAGCTTATGACACCCATGCTTCTTCAAACCAATGGCATTTGGCCTATAGTAACACCTCTGAAAGGATAGGAACCCCCCCCTTCAACGATTTATGGCGATCACAGTGGGACACTACTGGTGTTGAGTAGCAAGATTGAAGTGGAGTTCTAGGGTCCTAGAGGAGAGAGTTCTTATGCCAAGTAGTTCTGATACCTTTTAAGGAGCTAGTGAGAGAGCTAGGATTTACTTAAGGAGAAAAGAAGAGACTTTTGACCGACAAAACTTGATACAAAAAGCATTATGCAAGACAAAAGCTCGCAAAGTCCTCAGGGCAAGCACAAAGTGAACCTAATGGAACAGTAGCCAAAGTGAGTAACTTCATCAAAACTCATCGATCTAGACCAAAAAGATCTGTGGTGGTTAGATCCGGACTCTGGAGAAGAAGAGTTACAAAGCAGAGAATGGGTGAAAGAGGAAAGTACAAAGGATGAGGTCTCCTCAGAAGCTCATCAAGGTTAAGATAGCCCCTCTTCTCCTCTTAGAACATTGTCTTCATCAGCAGCAATAGCCACTTCGACCACTTCAACGGGAGTAGTGCCTACTTTAGCATCGGACTTGACATCCAGTGGTCAAGCTACTCTTTCCTCTATTATGCATAACCCCGGTCCTTCGAGTCTAGTTTCTACATCCATGTCTCATTTACTCTAGTCATATCCCTACCCTCTATGTTGCCATTTCTATTATCTCTGTCCTTTCCTACAACTACTCCTCGATCATACATGGCTTCAACCCCTTCTCTTTCCCAACAACTGCCCTTGCATCCTCATTGATCCCTAGGGATGTTTCCTATGTCCTCACCATCTCTACTTTTGCAACTGTAGTGTCTGTAGCATATGCAGTACCATTTATTTCTTCTATGGCTACATCAATAGTAACTTCACGAGTGTGGCCCTTTGCATAAGGTGTTGCCTCATCATCCTCTCCATTGTATGTCTCCATGGTACCCATATTTAGTATTGCTCCATATCGGGAGGCCCTTCAGCTCTAACACCCACTTCAGCCTATGGGGTCGGTATGGTGGTTCTCAGTCTTGAAGAAAAAGCCAAAATTCTTGAGTTACTCAACAAGGTCCATGTGAAGACTCCTAAGTTCAAAGGTCATCTTCATGAGGATGTGGTAGCTCATGTGAGGAATTTTCTCACGACATGCAAAGGCAAAGTTGTGGACAATGAGCATACCTTCCTACTCATCTTTCCATCATCATTGGAGGATGTAGCTGATGTATGGTATAGTCAAATTCCCCCTAACCATTTTCAAACTTGGATAGACCTAAGGGAGGAATTCTTATGTACTTTCAAACTAGAGAATTTGAACATATGTTTGTCCATAAGTTGTCCACTGACACCATGAAGTCGGGGGAAAACATCTTTGAGATGTATATAAGCATGAGGGTTTTTTATAGCATTACCCCCTACCATTGCTCTAAAGTTGGATGACAAACTCCTTGAACATGCCTCACTATAAGACTTCTTGAAGGAAGTAGTCAAGATGGAACGGTCAGAGTTAAGTTTTGCCTCATCATCAACTTTGACCACCCGCTCCCCAAAGAGGAGGGCTCATCCACATGGCAACAAATCAAGGAGTTGGAAGAAATCAAAGAAGGTCTAAAGGATAGAAGAAAGGTGGATGACTAGTTATCCTTTGAGGCCCATATATGCAAAGGTTTTGATGGCGGTCACTAGGAGTGTCCCTCTAAGCATAAGGTACCTACTTCTACCTCATTTTGTACATTTTGTGAGATCCATGGACATGATGCCTCTGAGTGTAGGTACCTCAAAGGGTTAGAAGGAAGCTTCTTCTAGAGTATTCATGGGGGAAACCCTAGTTGTTGCAATCAGCAAAGCCACACCGATAACTTCTAGCCCGACACCCATACCTCTTCCTCCTCCTCTTGGAAAAGCATCTAAGCCACCTTCTCCTCCTATCATTCCACCTCCATTACTTTCTAATCTCCCTTTGCTCCAACATCCTGCACCCAATCCAGTTGGGGCCCCATATTTCTATCCTCAACCTTACTATGCACCGTACCAACACCTATGCCAGGAGGTGGATATGGATCCCCTCATCAACATGGTTAATGGGGTGGTTTCCGAAATGGACATGGAGGTGTAGGCAAAGGTACCAACTTTCAAAGACCCATCATGTGTTACAAATGTGGACAGTACAGCCACTACCAAGATGATTGTACATAGCCGTTTAGGGACCCTCTTGTACACAGTGCAACATGAATGACCACTACACCAGAGATTGTCCCAATGGAAGAGTGGAACTAGCATCCCAAGTCAATATGGTTGACCTATCAATGGTGGGGGAGGTCCAACCCCATTTGATTGGTGCATGTTGGGAGCTGTGACAAGGTCACAAACAAAAGGTGACAAATGTAAGGATGACTCAGAACAAGCATTGGAGGCCTCATCACCAACGAGTACCAAAAATTTATCTCCACGTCCTCCCCCCAAGGTACATAGTATGTCGAGTAATACACCACCCTTGCTTTCTCCTAATAATGGATCAAAAACACTTCCAAAGGGTACATAGTCATCAAGTTCTACCACTAGCTCTAGAAGTGCCTCATCTTCCGACGATCAAGAGGTGGTTAAGAGTGTCACCGAAGATCTTCAATATGGTTTTGAGGATGAAGACAGCACACCTTAATTTCATTCCCACAAGTCTAGAATAGTGAGGTTTGCAATGGAAGTGACAACCCTAGGACAACATAGGTAGAATGCAACACAAGTAGGTCCATCCAAGCCACACACTCGACAAAGAGAAGGAGATGGGTGTAAGACCTAGTAGTGCCCAAGAAAATGGGAAAGGGGTGATGGAAGAGACACCAAAAGAGACAATGACTCATAATTCAAAAGTACATCCTCCCCCTTGTGTAAGCTTTGACCCTCGGCTAGAAGCTAGGAGGATGAGGTCACAAAAGGCTACCACTAGTGTCCAGCCCTCCTCTTTGTTTTAAGATCTGATAGATTTCAAGCCCAACATCATCCTATGAAAAATTTGTTTGTTGTCTCCCCAAATCCAGCATCAAACCATTGCATTTCTCAATTGCATGCCAAGAGGTCGACATAGGGGATCCTTTTGGGTGAGTCTACACTGGAGACAATACCAGTTCAACATGGGTTGACACCAGATCATTGCTCTACCTATGCTGCCCTTATGTGTGAACTCCAAAGATTACAGTGGAGATTAATGGAGGGGAGCTGAGGGACATCTTTTTGGATGGTGGGGCAGCCATGAACATTATACCAAAAGGTAGACTTCAACAACTTGGTTTGAAGTTAACAAGCGACATTCATTTTCAAGTGCACATGATTGATTAACGCAAGGTGAAGCCAATGGGAGCAATCAAAAGTGAACACATAAAGATTGGTGGAATGACTTTCCTATCCAATTTTGTTGTCCTCGACATGATCGAAATGAACAAACATATCCTCTCCTTGGTAGACCATGGTTGCGGTCAGCGAAGGCCATTCAAGATTGGTCAACTGATGAAGCTTGGTTGCCCTTGGGACACATCTCTAGAAATAGATATGGTCATAGGGATGGCACAACACTCCCCATAGAACTGGGAGAAAAGGATTTTGAAGAACAAGTAGGAGTGGAGGAGGAGCGTTGGGATTTTGGGGATTGGCCCATTGGCAGTGACCAAGATGGGCGAGAAGAGACAGAGGCATCAGAAGGGTTTGAGAGCTTGACCTACTTGTTGTATCAATCTGACCAAGAAGGGTTTGAGAGCTTGACCTACTTGTTGTATCAATCTGACCAAGAAGAGGAGGAAGTTGTCATCTTGGATTGGATGGTAGCCCTGGGCTCCTTAGCTGTCAACATGGTGGAACTATGCCGACAAGAAGATCCTAAGGAACACCTTAGCACTTCAAGTATGGTATCGGAAGTAAACTAGGAAGCATGTGCACAAGGTCTCACTAAACTAGTTTACAAGTGGATGCCTTTTGGTCTCTATAATATTCTACCCATATATTAGATAATGGTCACTAGAGGTACCTAACAAGGTGGTGGTGAGGGCAGGAATATGCCTTAGAGAGAGGGCAACATGGTAAAATGGAGGCAAAGGGTATGATTTATTCATGCAAATTGAGAACAAAGATGGTACTGTAGAACACCAATGATTGTACCAATGCCAATGATGGTACTGCAGTGAATACTAATGGTAATATGGTGTCCATGATTGATGCCATTGGTCAAGAAAATGTTTATGGTACTATAGCATACAATGATGGTAATACTACATACAATGACAATATTGCAGAGGACACCAATGGTACTATAGCATATAATGATGGTACTATGGAGTACAATGATGGCACTATGGAGTACAATGATACTAATGCAGAGGATAGTAGCAGTAGTGGAGAAGACACTGATGGTTGGTGATGGTGCATTAGTAGACATTGACATAGACATGGCTGATCTTGAGAGGGATCACCATCAAGAGCTTGATGTCTTGGGGAGACACAAGGTGCACACGGGATATGGAGATGAGGACATGGCTGACCTTACTCTACTTGACCTTTACTTATCCAAGGTGGATTACCCCTTCATTGAAGGCCTTGTTGAAACCACTTTTGAGGTGGAAGGCTTACCTTATAGGGGAACACTTAAACAGGCACCGAGGCATCAAAGGAACATAACACCTACTGACTCTACATCTCAACCAATGCAAGAGAACATACCAGTTGCTTTTCCACCATCTTGGTTGAGAAAAGTGGAGGGGGAGTTTCCCCTTGAGGATACGCTCACACATAAGGATTGGGCATGGGTGAGCCAAGTACTTCCACATCCACAAGCATTCCTCTAATTGATGAGGCACAGAATTGGTGGACCTCAACATCAAGACAGAGGACCAATCACGGCATTTGAAGGTAGCCAGTTGGGTTTGGGAACATGATTATCTTCTAGTATTAGTAATAAAAATTTTCAAGAATTTGCGAATGTATTTGCTTGGTCCTGCAAGGCTCTGAAGCTCACCTATTCAACTTCTTTACCAACTCTATATGCATCGCTCCATGTGGCATTTGCATGCTCAATTCAAGTAAGGTTTGCAATTCTCCACCAATACCTCCTCTCAAACTGAGGCTGTGCAAAATCATAGGAACATTGATATTAAACATCGACCAAATGGGGCTGTACAAAACAAAGTGCTTCCCTAAAACAAAATACATAACAATAGGAGAACAATATCAAGACAAAAAGAGTCCCCCCTTTGTCAAAGCAAATTAAGGAGATAGCAAACTATGTTGAGAAACAAAAAATTATTGTCCATTATCAAAGATGGAGATAAGCAACCAAAGCTAAAACAATTTGTAAAAAATTTTATTCATAGCTGTTGCCAAAGATTTCATCACAGACACCTTTATCAACTACAATCACCAAGCTAGAAGGCCTAGTCATCATCGATTGATCTCATGCCACCTACACACAGTTCTGCAAATGCCTCCATGACATGTGCGACTAGTCTCCTTGTTCACCTTTTCCTTTGAAGCCATTTCATCTTCTCTTTTGTAACAACATGTTGCCATATGCCTGGGTTTCTTACAATAGTTGTAGTGCATTTGCTTCCAGTCACCCTTCTTAATACCTTTCTTTTGTAGCATACACATATTCTTTGACGATGTAAGATACTTGGCAACACTCTTCATCTAGTAAAGTTTCTATCATTTCATCCAGAGACATGCTTGCATTCACTTTTAGGATTTTGACTATCTCATCATAAGTTGGAGGATGGCTTGATAGGAAGACTGCTTTAGAAAAATCATCATCAACTCGAACTCTTAGGTTGGACAATTGAGAAAGTATTTAGTGCATGCAATTCAAATGTTCAACCACTATAGATCCTTATTCATTGACAAGCTAAAAAATAATTATTGAGAAGAACCTTAAAATTCTTCAAGCATGATCCAAACGACATGTCAAAGGTGACGTTTCAGGTACTGACTTTCTCAAAGATGGATGGTGGTAGTACTTACTCCCAGAGCTCCACCTAGGATTCCAAATGTCCTCTCGTTCTTGCTTTCCCATAGTGTGTGCTTGTCGGATGTTTCTTGTGTAGCCTTACCTGTGGGCTTCTTCTCAATGCCTACAATGATGGACCAGATTCCCTTCTCCATGAAGTATAGATGGACTCCAAGATGCCATGTAGGGAAGCTCTCTCTAATAAATACCACAAGCTTCATTGAATATTTCTTCACTTCCATCTCTAAACCATTAGCTTTGATACCACTGTCAATTGCAAACATACATCTATACACATGCAATCGACTAAGAAGGAAAATCAAACTTTAATCTAACTCAAAACTTTATTTCATGTAAGATAGCTTTAGAACATTATGGGTCCCCTATGTGGCTTGTTGGAGGACATCGTCTCACACTATGCTAAAAAGATATACAACATGCATGACACACACGAGCTACTCAGCTTCACAATAATCTTGAAACAAGGAGCCATGTGTTAAAATAGAATTGGAAACCTTTGTACCTATCACTCCAGGCATGTCTATAGCCAAAATTTATGCAAGAACAATAGTTGTTGATAGAGCTAATTTTGCCATGGCATCCACAAGAAAATGAGCCACAGTGACTCTTCAGATGATCTCCTATCAACTTCTCCACCAACTCTACATGCATGGCTCCATGTGGCATTTGCATGCTTAACCCAAGTAAGGTTTGCAATTGTGTCTAGGATATAGAGGATGCAACATGACTTCACTTAGGACATGGCATCTTGGCTGACATAGGGGATTGATACGATCACCCTAACTTATAGAATCTAGGGATAGAGAGTCTTCTAGATCAAGGTTTAGGAAACAAATTCTCCCTCTTACAAACATCCCATTTCTTCACCAGAGTTGTATTGACAGACGATGACTTGCATCATTGCTAGAACATTTGTTTCGACTGTTGCACGGAGGCCACTAGGTCCCCTTGATAATCACCATAAATGAAGGTAGCAATTAGCCTTAAACATTTCTATAGTAGATTTTACATAGTACTCATGCCATTATCAATTCTATGCATTATGTGAGAAATTGATATGTAACTTCAATAAGTCCAAGGATGCATGTGTATGGAATCCATATCTAGGTCAAAATGTATAATCAAAGATGGATTTTGGCAGGAGCAAATATTTTCTTTGTAGTTTTGAGGTTTCAAGTCACTAATTTGGAAGAGTACTATACATAAATACATACATATATGATTGTCCTAAATTCAGTTTTGTTATTGTCTAATTGATGAGACTATGTTTTCTAGTATTTAAATTACTTAGTTGTTTAATTCTCAGGTTGGTTCCAGTCATGAATGGGCTGGTTCGAGTCATGCACAAGCTGGCTTGGAGTTAATGTGATTGCCCTAAACTAGACTATTGGTTGGAACAACAATATATAATTCAACTAGTTAATATGATTTTCTTGAATAAGCTTTGTGACATTGTTAATTGTGTTTCCCTATAGTTAAATTACTGTAGCCATTTAATATGTGGGCTAGTTCATGCCATACACGGGCTGGCTTAGAGTTAATCTGATTGTATTAAACCAGCCCGGTCGTTGGAACAACAATATAGCACTGAGCTGGTTTAGGCCAGACACCAATTTTGTGACGATCCTAAACCAGCCTGGTGGTATTTGTTTTGTTTTCAAGTAATGAAATTATTTTGTTTTCTTATAGCTTGATTACACTATGCTCTTGTATGTACTATGTTTGTTTTCCTCATAGTAGTGCAAAAAAGGGAAAATAAGACAATATTGCATGTTGCATGCTTGAGATGGAGTTGTTCTTTGCATGCCCAAATTTGTTTGAGTGAGCAGACAAAGCTCTATCTAAAGTTTATGGCTCTAAACCTTGACATCACGAAACTTAAAGACAAGAATGTGTGTTGTTGCAAAACACACATTGACTTTGAGCTAGCATGGCAATCTTTGAATGACTTGAGATCTTGTCATGTTGGGGCATTTTCCCATGGAGACAGATGCCCATGTCTCATAGATGAATGCATAGTCTTATGCCACTTGGATCCTTGCCATGTGTGGCAAGGGAGGGCAGGACAACTTTAGTAGCCTAAGGTCTTTGGTGATCTAGTGGGTTGTCCAAAGGGAGACTTTGAGTGGCACCATATTGAATGCATTTGTGGCAGTCCTTTTCGGAGATCATCAGATGCTCTATAGTTCAACAACCCTGGTCGATCCTCAGTCCTCATGGCGTGAGGTGGGGATCATTATATTTGCTAAGAAGCAGGTGGCTCTAGCCTTCACAATGATTCAAAAGTAAAAAATTGATGCTATAAAAAAGATGACTGAAGACAATGTCAAGAAAGTGAATTCCTTCATGGAGTACCTCAATTTTTATTGCATACAAGCGGATGTTGTTGAACTACTTCATCACCAACATGAAACAACATTTAAGTGGAGAAAAGAGCAAAGCTGAGGCATTCAAAGCATTGCAAGAAATGGTGAGTCAAGAACCAATCCTCAAAACACCCAACTAACACATGCGTCCGTGCATGTGTTCAAACATTGTTGTATGCTTATCACACACAATCTCTCTCTCTCTTACTACACACACATAAGATTTCTCTCTCCATCACACCCATGTGTGCTCTCTCCCCTTGAGTGTCTTCCTCACATGCATACAAACATAGACACTCAAATATATGAGGTCCCCCCTTTGTCTTTCTCATTTACACCTAGACGCACATACATGCACACATCTATGTTATAGACTCTCTCTCTCTCTCTCTCTCTCATACATAAACAAATTCTCTTTTGTTTCTATTCCCCTTATACATAGAAACACACATGCACAAATACACAAATACTCAAACTTCACAGACATGCACACATACAACATACACACAAACTTAGGAGATATAGACACACAAACACTCAAATTTAGGCTCGCTCTCCCCTTTGGCTGCTACTTGGCAACTTTTCCCCAATACAAATGTGTCTTTGTGTGTGCATGTGTGTAGAAGTAAATATAAACGTGTCTTTATGTGTGTATGTGGCCGTGATTGTGCAACACGCACATATATTTCCTTTTTATTTTTACTTTCTAAACATACATAAAACCTTTTTTCCATCTAAGAGAAATATTTGCTTAGGCTTAACTAATATCTAGTTCAAGAATTCCTAGAATGAATTCAAATATTGAGAACCATAATAAAACCTAAATGTTATCCTTGAAATTAAATGAAAACTTGCAAGGAATTGTTGTAACTCATTGAGGATGACTAAAATAGAATGACCACTATCAAGGAAGACACAAAGAGGCAAAAGACAATCACAAAGGGAAAATGAGAGAGAGAGAGAGAGAGAGAGAGAGAGAGAGATTCGTTATGCCTAGCATTAAGGGGTGAAATTATGCGCACATATGTGTACATCTAGATCCATCATGTGTGTCATGGTCAGAGAGTTTGTTGTTGGAAAGGCTTGTATATCTATCTCCTACACTCTTACTGTAAGTGCCTTCATCTTAGTAAATCTTCTAAATCCTTTTTGGTTTTATACAAATAGTTTGTCCATTGAACCTCTCAGCTTTCCTACATGGATTTGGTTGTTTAATATAGGACTATATTATGCCCATCTTGTTTGATAACTTCACTACATGATACTGTAAGTGACGTCTAGATGTTGATTTTAATGTTAGATAGATGGGCTTTCCATCTTTGTATGCCATTTGTGTGTTTCAATTAATGCACATTTTTTATGAGATAGCTTTCTAATTTACAACCTAGGCCAAGAGGAGAAGGCAAAGACCCATTGAGAGAGAGAGAGAGGGGGGGGAGATAGGCTTTTTGCCAATGGAGGATGCCTTGTTGGTTGCTTGCATCCGTTGGAATCCATATCACTCAAAGCCAAGAGAATAAATATAGTTCACTAGATTCAGTCTGCTTGCAAACTTCTAATTTGGACCCCTCACATTCTTTGGCACGAATATTTCCTTACTATGTCCCCTTGCATTCAGTCACTTTGTGTCCCCTTCCAAATTTCCATTTTACTTCCTTTTGGCCTTCAACATGACTGGAGGAGGCTTAAGAATCCTGTACCTTGTCTGTGCCTTCTGTTCGATGTTGTCAACAGTGCAAGACCATCAAACGTGAAGTGTCTTTCCATGAGAAAGTCCTTTACACCTTCGTTTCCCTCTTCATCTTTTCCTAGTATGTAGCCAGCTTCCCCTTTATAGAATCTGGAGGTAGTGCTTACCCTTCTCATCTATGGATTGCTAGTTTCATGCCATGGCTAGAGGAGCATTCATAGACCTTGTAGGCACCCGAGTGGCTTAGTATCATGGAAGGATCATGATCTACATAATGTTCACATGCATCATTTCCTTGAGCATTGGACTCATGTTTGGCTACAATGTTCCCTCCATGAAAATCACTCACCACCTCAATCAACTACCTATGATAAAAGAAAGCTCACTCTAGAACATCCAGACTCTCCATTCATATCAAAAGGCTACACTCCATGCAAATAAGAGGAGGGAGCATAGATAAAATTGAAGAGAAAACAGTTCTGCCTTTATCTCCTACTTCACAGACTTTGAATTTTTTAGCCTTGGCTTCACTTTCATGCCACTCTCTCTCTCCAAGAGGGATTCAATTTCCACACATGCAAGCATTCAACCTTCTTGCTCCTGCACAATGCACGCTGTCTCCGGCATGCCTCTCCATGTGGCATTCTCCTCCTCCTCAATTGTGTGACATGGAGCACTCTAAGCTTCTCTCCAAACACAACGTGGCATACTCCTTTGTGAGACACATGGAAACCTTTTTCTCCTACTCTCCTTAATATATAGTAGGAATATAAGAAAGATATGTAGTAATAAGTAGTAAGATGGCAAGAGCTCATTTACTCATTTTATCACAAATTGATTGCATCACATGCATTCTCCATGAGTAATCAGATTGGAAATTTGAAATTTCATTAATACAATTTTTATTCACAAAAATCAATAAAAAAGACAAAATTATTGAAAGATGTGGCGGACATGAAAATCGTGATTTTTGGAACCACATTAGGGCAACCAATTGACTAGCCATTTTACTTTGTGATATGTAAACTTATAGCATGGTAAAATATTCAATGTACCGCACCATAAAGTAGGATATTGCATGCCAATATGTGTTTCTAAACGGAAAAAATAGGACAATAAAGCAACTAATTGGCATATGGCAAAATGTGCTTAGGCAAAAATCTCATGTAATAAATTTTTTCCCCATGAAAGAGGGTATTTTAAGTTATGCAAACAAGACCAACATGTCATTGCATTAACGCTTTGGCCCATATTTCAAATAGATCCACAACAGTAAAGTCCCAAGAAAAAACCTTATACCTATTGTCTCTGTGCTAACATGGACTTAGGTAGTATAGAATGTGTGTATAGAGTAGCGGCAAAGCTCCGCTTGTACTTGCATAACGCTAGGAATAATTCCTCTTGAAAATCCAACTTGCGTGTTCTACATGCAAGTTCTACATATGATTCTTACATGCAACTCTTACATGCGAGTTCTACATGCAACTCCTACATGCATGTTCTACATGCAACTCCTACATGCAAGTTCTACATGTAGAGAGAGAATCTCTTACAATTCCTACATGCAGAGAGAGAAGCTGTCCAACTTGTATAAATACCCCATAATGGAATGAAGCCCACACTCTTTGGGGCATTGTGTTGAGTTCTAATTTGGTATTCCAAGCAATTGTCTCAAGTGTCTATGCTTCCTTGCACTCCACGTCCAAAAGCATGTCCTAACCTTGCAACTCCTCCTCCCCTCTCCTCTAACCTTGCAACCCATCCTCTTCCTCTCCTCCTTTCTCCTCCTCCTCCTTTCTCCTCCTCTCTCCTCCTCCTCCTCCCTCCTCCTCCCTTCTCCTCCTCCTCCTCCTCCTCCTCCCTCCTCCTCCTCCTCCTCCTCCTCCCTCCTCTCTCTTCTTTCCCCCATGCTCTTATACCTTCTTCCTCTCCCATTCCTATACTCCTCCTAAACCCTTAGTTCCTCAACCCTTAACCTCCATGATCTACGAGGGAGACGACTTCTCCACCATGTACTCTACCTTGAACCTTGGATTCTCCTTCTAACCCTGGAACCTCTTCTAAACTCTGGAACCTCTCTCTAAACCTTGGAACCTCCTTATAACCCTTGAACCTCTTCTAAACTCTGGAACTTGTTTCTAAACCTTGGAACCTTCTTCTAACCCTTGAACTCCTCCTAAAACCTGCAACCCCCAATGAAGGCTTTTAAGCCTTCATTACCTCAACCATGATGATACACGTTCTTTTTACACATGCATGCACTATGTTTGCTTACCACACTTAAGCCTACATCTCTCACCCCTGAATATGACTCGAGGTTCTAAGCTACACGTATACTACAAACGACAACCCCAATATATCTGTAGGTGACAAAAAGCCTCGGAACCCTGCATACTGAGAATACCCTACTCTTCTTGCAAAAGCCATGGGAAAGACCAAACATTTGGCACCGTTGTCGGGGAGACTAGCGTCTCAAGTAATGAGTAAACATACGCAGGTATGTGTAAAAATGAACTACTTCAAACTTTCATGAACATATCACTCAAGGGCTAGGAGAGCGAACTTTCATGAACATATCACTCAAGAGCTAGGAGAGCTAAAATTTTTCCAACCCAAGTAAAAATTTTAAAAATAATTCCTAGCTAAAACTCTTCGTTACCGGTTTAGAGAAATGCATGTTTTTTGGAAAAATAGCACCTTAAGAAATAAATCAGACCATGTGATGGTTGTCAGAGTGTAGAGCTTGAAATTTTGAACATTTCTCCTTTTTACGGAAGCACATTCTGACACAACCACCAAAAGTTATGGGCAATAAATGATTAAAGGTTCTAAATGCCATAACCCAGAAGAAAAATTTGAACCACCTCGCTAGTCAAACGTGGACAAATTCAAAGCTGCACATGTATTTGACTACTCAAACGTGGACAAATTCAAAGGTGCACGTGTTTGACTAAGTCCACAGCTCCCCCTCCTTCCCTATAAAAGAGCATCCATCCCTCTTGTACTTTTTTTTCACATCTTGCCTCCATCCTCTCCCCCATTCCGAGCCCTATGCAAGACACTCTTCCCTCTCCATTGACCACCACCCTACTCCCATCCTCACACGGTGAGTTACTTCGAGCCCATCTCGCAGTGATAACCTAGCCATCCACCCACCATCCATTCGTCCTCAACAACGACCACCACCCTACTCCCATCCTCACACGATAAGTTACTTCGAGCCCATCATCTCGCATCAATAACCTAGCCATCCACCCACCATCCATTCGTCTTCAACAATCCCGTTACATCGAGAAAAACTTGGAGAGCATTCAGGTGACCATCTCTTCCTCCCTTTGGATTTCCATCAAAGTTTCTTGTCCATCAAGTTTTTTTATTTTTTTATTTTTTCCCCCTCCCCCTCCTCCATCTCCATCTCCCCCTCCACCCTCCACCCCTTCCATCTCCACCACCCCCCCCCCCCCCTTCCCCCTCCCCCCCCCCTCCTCCATCTCCCCCTCCACCCTCCACCCCTTCCATCTCTACCATCCCTTCCCCCCTCCTCCATCTCCCCCTCCATCCTCCACCCCTTCCATCTCCACCACCCCTTCCCCCCCCCCTCCATCTCCTCCTCCACCCTCCACCCCTTCCATCTCCATCACCCCCCCTTTTCGCCCCCCCCCCCTCCTCCATCTCCCCCTCCACCCTCCACCCCTTCCATCTCCACCACCCCTTCCCCCCCCCCTGCTCCATCTCCATCTTCCCCTCCACCCTCCACCCCTTCCATTTCCACCCTCCACCCCTTCCATCTCCACCACCCCTTCCCCCCCCCCCTCCTCCATCTCCCCCTCCACCCTCCACCCCTTCCATCTCCACCACCACCCGCCTTTCCCTCCCCCCCCCTCCTCTATCTCCCCCTCCACCCTCCACCCCTTCCATCTCCCCACCCCCTCCCCTCTTCCCCCCCCCCCCCCTCTCTCTCTCTCTCTCTCTCTCTCTCTCTCTCTCTCTCTCTCTCTCTTCGACCACTCCTCTCACTAGTCTAAGGGCCTAAGGCCCTTCCTAATTCTCAAGGGCTTAAGGCCCTTGGCTTGGGCCTTGTTGCACAAGCAGCTCGGCGGCCTGCAACGCTCGCCCACGGTGGCGCTCGCAAAATTGCCTGGGACAATGCATCGATGGCTCCTTGCTCACAAGCAGGCGGCGATGCCTACTACATAGGCAACGCCCGCCCCACCTGCTTGCCTTGCCGCCTCCTCACCAACCAGGCACCCGCCTCGCCTCCACTCCAGCCCTGCCTCCACTCTAGACCTTCTCCCCTCTTCCGCATCTCCATAACCCCCCTACTCAAAAAATAATAATAATAATAAATAAAAAACCTCCACCCCCCGCCGCTACTCGATGCTGCCCCCTTCCATCCCCCTAGGACTTTTATTTAAAAAAAGAAAAAAAAAACTAACCCTAGGACTAACCTTGGTTAGGTTCATTTATCTTAGGTTAGGTTTTCTTTACCCTAGGTTAGGTTAGTTTAACTTAGTTAGGTCTAACCTAGGGTTATTTACTAACAGCTAGGTTAGCTTAACTAACCTTCAGTTAGTGACACTATAATTAGTGAAAGTAGTTAGGTTAGTTAAACTAACTACCCAGTTATAGTAACTCAAGAGGTTATAGGCTAGTTAGACTAATTGAAATTAACTTGGTTCAAACCCCTCAGTTGAGCTTAAAGTCCATTCACAGCAACCTTAAGACCAAGACCCCTCCCAAAGGCCAATTTTACCCCTACTTCAACACTTCGTATCGCACCCGTTTGGGACCGATTGAAACTGGAATCCGTTTGAACCAAAATTTCACATACGAAAACACCATGCTACCACGATGGTCCCCATAACACTAACACAACTCTAACCCTCCAAAAACAACATCAACACCCGCACTTGCGGCAACAGAGACACCCTTTGCAAAACTAGCCCAATCTGCATGCAACTACGTTCCAGCCAATGCCTCTAACTGCAACACTCACCAAATCCGCATACAACTCCACTGCAACCACCACCTTTGACAATCCTCTACCCCGAATCCCCCACCAAAATTCAAGCAATCCCTTTAACTCCTCCACGCCACATGGCTGGATGCCGTCGCGACAATGATGGGGATATCGACCTCAATGTAGGGGCTTTCTTTAATCGAAGAAATAATAACAATCAAGGCAGGTGCCCCTTGGAAAAATTGAAACTTCCCAAATATAATGGAAGGGGAGATCCAGCCCGATTCCTCTAGCATGTTGAGCAGGTGGAGATCAATCACATGAAACCAAAGTGGCTTAGTTTCCCATGGCCTTAACTGATGAAGCGTCTGAATGGTACCTAGACCTTCTAGTGGAAGAGCGAGCCACATGGGACCTACTTTAAACAAAATTTAAAAGACACTTTCAAATGGAGAGGCTACAAGATGATCCTGCTTTCCAACTAAGCAAGATCGAACAAGGCCGTCGAGAGGATGTATGCATGTACCTGGGTAAGATGAAAAGATTGATCGCCAAATGTGACCCACGTCCTGATGCAAAGTACCTCACAGCTTGGTTCATTGCAAGACTAAGAAAGAAAATCCGAAAGGATATGAAAAAGATTAGCAGCTATGAAACGTTCAGTGTTGCTCATGCAGCAGCCAACATTGACATCAGGGATGACATGATCGACTCTGACACTAGCAGTGATGATGGTAGATTTAGTGCACGAGATAAGTGCTCAAAAAAGGACAATCAAAGTCCACTACCGAAACATCAAATGAAGATCACCTAGAGGCCATAACCATGAAGCTGAAAGAAGACATGATGTAGGCCATGGAACAAAAACTTCACTTGTCTCAGTTGCCAACTCAAACATATCCACGGTGAGAAAATGTCTAGTGTCCACACTGCATGGCCAATCATATAGCAAATGAGTGCCCAGTCCTAAGAGCCATGATCACTGCACAAGAAAATCCACCGCCAATGTTGTGATGCCATATTTGCATCATCGATGACCATGATGACAACATTTGCATCTTCAACATGCGCAACAACCTGACTTGACCTCAACAATACCAAGTGGCACCCATGCCAATGTATAAGCAACTGGTACTTACACAAGTGCCCCTAGCTCCAAGGCAAAATCCTATTCCCGTTCGGACACAAGTCCCAAAACTAGTCTAGAATCCGAGTCCACAACCATATCCAAGAGCACCAAATCCAACTCCTCAGGTAGTTCCAATACATTAATTATAAGCCGAGGAAGTAGAGTCGTCATTTGAGTATGAAACACAGTACCTAGTGTACTATGTAGAAGGTGTAGAGGGTCTAATTCCAGTTTATGTAAATCAAGTACATCCCAACACATATCAAGCACCAATCAAGTGCTACGGTTGTGGAGAAAATCACCGGATTGCAGAGTGCCCTCATCGTGGTAGCCTTGCTACTTTCCAACCACTATGCAGAGATTGTGGCATAGGACATGCCTGTATGGATTGTCCCATGAAAAATAAAGTCCCATAACAAACAGAGGTTGAGCCTGATGTCCCAATTGGCATCATTGGGGTGGACCCTCAAAGTCTGGGTCCGGCAAGTGTAATATCACAACCTGTAAATGTAATTACATGCCAACAGAAAGAGGCGACCAAGGACCTTAACATTCCAATCCAACCACAGTGACTTCTTAAAAAGAAAGCACAAGAGCCTCCACCTCCACCAAGCAATGAGCAACCGAGCTTGTCCACATCAACTCCCAAGCCTCAAATAAAAGAATCTCCATACCCAAATGCAGAGGTGGAGAAGGCTCATTTTCAGGCACTTCAACAATGGGTACAAAAGGAACAAGCTCAATTTGAGGCTGATAAACAAGCTCAAGACCCAATCCATGACTTGGCCCCACAAAGTATTGATATTGTACTCGAGCCTCTGTTCCAACAACAGACTTCACAACATAATGTACCGCCATGTCAACTTGAAGGAGCCACACTCTCTAGCATCCTAAGTTGCCCTATGTCAATTCCCATCGAAATCCTCCTATGAAATTGTCCCAATCTTTGGGAGAGTTTCAAAGGATGGATCGAACTCGCAAATCCCTTTCCACCTATGAACAACATCGAAGAAATCCCAGTGCAGATGGGTAAGAGAGATGACATATGCAACATTACTGTGCCTTTGATCCACAAGGCATATAATAATATCCAAGCCATAGTGGATGGTGGAGCAGGTGTAAATGTCCTATCAAAGGAGCTCTATGAAGAATGGGGTCTCCCACCAATGCAAAAGGCTAATTTCAACATATGTCTTGTCGATGATTCAGGGGCTAAACCCTTAGGAATAGTAAATGGCATGTCCACAAAGGTCACAGGAGTCTGCTTTTCCCTTCAATTCACAATCTTGAATCTTCCAAAAAAATCCTATCAAATATTATTGGGATGTCCTTGGTTACAGGAAGCATCAGTCCTCCATGACTGGGGAACTGATAGACTGACAATCCAGAATTGTGACACCGCAATCAGGGTGAATGTGGGAACAGGAGCTATAAAACCAATTGTGCCTAGAGCATTGGATGACACATCGAGCATGCCATAGCGAAGATTCACAAAGCAATGTAAATAACTGGATACAAACATTGGCAACCATCGATAACTGCCATTCATTAGACCCCATCTTCTCACAGATTGATGCTAAGGTGCTACAAGTAGATCCTCCACTCACACATGAAGAACCAATCAATCTATAAGGTGCCATTCTTTATGGCTGACCTCGAGTGGGATAATGAACCTAAAGAAGGTACCCATACCAATGATGACTCCGATTTTCCTTGGGCCCTTGAAACTGAGGCTGAGAATGCTAAAATTGAAGATCAACACCAAACATAATGTCAGGCTTCTGCCAAGCTTTAGAAGGAGACTCTAAATCAAAAATGTGATGAATATAGTCATCTCCTAAGCCAAGAACAATGATGGCATAGGCTTTCTCCTCTCTAGTAGGATCTCTTGCCGGATGTGTCAGAGCTGAGGATTCTCCAGCATTAAAGGCTGTTGAAGCAGGTTTGACAAGCCCCCAGAGGTTTTTCCTCATCAATGCAAACTTAATCTTCATCTGCCATGTGTGAAAGCCTTTACCATTGAACTTATCCATATTCAAGATGGTAGCCATGAGAGGGTCTAACCCAAAATGGGCAGTGTCTACTCTCTTACAAGGCTAGAAAGAGTTCAAGAGCTTCAAAATACAAGCATTTAGAGTAGCAAAGGCTTGTAACTGAATTCCATACTACAAAACATAATGGAAATGATGCTTTCACTTGCATGCTTCATAGAGTGGCTAAATGAAAGAATTCCAAGCAAATCCAGGTGTAGCAACTTAAAGCAAAGCTATAGCCATAGTTGTACTGAAGCTATTCAACACTTTAAAACATCAGAAATGCTAAAGTAGCATCTAATGTAGCATCAAACTCACAACATTGTCAAAACTATCCAAAACAGAGACAAAAAATTGGAGGATGCAATTCTCACAGCTCATAGCTCTATTCAAGGGAATTTTTATGCAAGAAGAAGGGCCTTATACCAGAGAAGGGCTACTAGCAAGGAGAGGCAAAATGCCATGCCACGTCGCCATAGCCAGCAGCTTAAAAGTCGATTGGTTTTTTTGTTGTTTCTCCCTCCTTGGTGGACCATTTTCCTTCAAATCTGGACAGGAGCTAGCTCATACTATTGTGCAAGCTTGGATTAGAGGAATTTTGGAATGGCTACTTCAGCAAGTCACATTGCAAGAAAAGGCATCAAGGAGTGTGAGTGTTGGCATTTCACATACAATCGAAATTTCACCAAAAGCTTGCAGCTAGAAGTTTGCCATACAAGAGGAGTTTGTAGCTCAGAGGGTTTGGGCAATGGTCGTTTGTAGGCAGAGAACAGATCTCTCAAAGATTTTGGGAAGAAGGAGGAAAATGGAGAAGATGAAGAAACTTGTAGTTTATGCTAGAGATAGCATCTAATGCTAGGCTAGGCTAGATCTAGAACCTAAAGCTTTGATACCATTTGTAGGATCCCGTAGGATAGAATAGATGCATCTTGCAAGAGGTGTGAGAGCACAATGAAAGCAATATGGTAGATCTCTATTATGATTGTGAGAGAGAAGACTCTCTTTTATAGAAAGGGGGAGAAGGTAATACCTTCCCTACATAGTGGCAATCAGTCCCTACATCAGTGGGAATCAATCCCTACATCAGTGGGATTCCCTTTGTCTTACATCATCACTTAGGTCACACACTAGACACATCATAGCACTTGATGTGCCTTTACAACAACCACAATGTTTTGATTGGGCAGAGGAACTGAATGCAGCCTTATGGGCATACAAAACCACACTCAAGGACAGTACAAGGAACACAGCTTTTCAATTGGTGTACGGCCTTGAAGCTATGGTCCCACTAGAATTTGTAATACCAAGCCTACGCATAGCAATACAGGAACGCATGGGAGACCATGAATCCTTTAAAGAAAGACTGTATCAGTTAGAGAAGCATACAGAGACAAGACTAGTCACCTACCATGCCATGACAACAAAAAAACACATAAGAAAGGAATGGTTTGACATAAATCTTAAAGCTAAAGACATCAAGGAAGGTGACTTGGTCTTGTTATACAATGCCAAAGTACACAAGGGGAAACTGAAGCATCTAGGTCAAGGACCCTACCGAGTAAGAAAGATGCATCCCATCAGAGCTGTGTTGCTAGAAACATTGGATGGAGTCCAATTCAACACAATGACTGAAGCACTATTACTTCAACACGCAAGCCATCCCCGACAAAACAAAGATTGGGGAAACCCAAGTCCCTTAGTTAAGCCTACGTCTCTCACCGGAATACGACTCAAGGTCCTAAGCTACACGTATACTACAAACGACAACCCCGATATATTTGTAGGTGACAAAAAGCCTCAGAACCTTGCATACTGATAATACCCTGCGAAAGTCGTGGGAAGATCAAACAATACCTTTCCCCATCATAAATGTTTTCATAGAGAGGACTAAACCTTTATGTGACAGACCCAAAATTTTTTGCAAATATGATTGTATGGATCTTCTACCTTGGTCCCTTTGAAACCTTGGAGCTCAACTTTGATAGTCCTAGCCACCTTAACTTTGATAGTTGCTAACTTGGGACTCTTAGTACGTTTCTCGTCAACCTCACAATCTTCTTTGTGATGCACATCTTTATGGCAACAATCATTAATCTGGACATGCTCACGAGGATGTCTTCTAATAGGTGGTAGTCAAGGCACTCATCTTCCCAACTACAGGTACCTTGTCTGCCAATGGTGTAGTAGGACTAGGTTCTCTTTGACTCGATGTTGCTTTGCATCATGAGTTTATGCTAACTTGACTACACCCGTGACTCGATTCTTGATCTAAATGCTGACCAAGGTCATGGCTCTATTCTTGCTCCACATTTGATTTGTGGGTAGATCTTCTTTATTGTTTCTTGTTTGAGACATGTCTCTACCTTTGTACCAAATTCTTTTCTTCTACTTGGGGATCCATGCTCATGGCTTGGTCCATGGGTATAATTGTTCAAACTCCTCAGAATCCAGACTCTCGTCAAGGACTACTCTGAATCCTCCTACCATAACTTGAAGGTTCCTTCTCTACAGAATGCCTCAAGTTATCTTGAATGTAAACTCAAAATTGGCTCACTCTTGGAGTCAGCATGATAGTTAAAATTCATTTCTCTCCATAGATGGATAGGTCTTCTTCTACCTCGAGCTCTCTATTGTAGGTGGCTCTTTGCTACCTTGTTTTGGTTCCATTGTTCATCCATTATTTGGATTGGAGAAGGTATAAGCATAGTCACTGAGTAGTGCTGAGCCAAGTGGGGATGAACTAGATAATTCGACAGATTTGTTTTGAACTATTTTTTACACGTCTTGATTGTTTACATGTTGAGAAGCTACGAGCCTCCATCCATCAAATTTAACTTATGAGAAGTAGCTATGATTCAACTAGGCCAAATTTTGGCAAGTTTGTTGGGTTGGCGAACCTCAGGCAAATTTATAAGCCTAGTTTGCTTTTGCATCACAACATCTAGTCTTCACGCAAAGGCTAAACTCCTTCTATCACAAGCCTAATGTGTTTGAATAATTATCAAGATTTGGGGATCGATAGAGACCCGATTAGTGTGCACCTGATTGGAAGTGTATCTCATATCTGTTGTCCCTATCTCTCCCAAGTCTAGGTATCGAGGGCATTGGCCACCTACAATCATGTCGTTGCTCATTGTAGCATAGGTGTTCACAAGTGTAGCTGAGGTCCTTGGGTCCTATTTCGGTGAGAAGTGTATACTAAAGCATGGGAGCAAATCTCATATGTATGGGGGTGAGAAAGAAGGCTTGATCACAACAATGGATGGAGGCTCTCACCTCCATGGGAGTTCAAGGGTTTAGAAATGGGTTTCAGAGTTCAAGAGGGGGATAGAGTTGAGAGAGCTATCTAGGCATTCCAAGGTTCAGAGAGGGTTGTAGGGTTTAGGAGGAGTCCAGGGTTGAGAAATGGAGAGCTAGTCTCATTTGCGAAATCAAAGGGTGAAAAGTTGAGAAGAGATAAGGGAGGAGGAAGTAAGAGGGGGGGAGGAAGGAGGAGGAGGAGGAAGAGGAGGAAGGGAGAAGGTGGAGGAGGAAGGAGGATGAGGACGAGGACGAGGAAGGGAGAAGGAGGAGGGAGGAGGAGGAAGGAGGAGGGAGTACAATGGTAGGGAGAACCTCAGGAGTCCCTCGACAATGTGGGGGGACCTTAAAAGTCGTAGGCTTTTAGTATTTCTCTCTCTAGTTTTAGTCCTTCTTTCTCTAGAATTTGATTTTGCAAGTATGATTGGATCTTTTACAGAGAGTATTTTGGCTATCCTCATTCTTTTATAGAATTTGATTTTGCAAGTATGATTGGATCTTTTATAGAGAGTATTTTGGCTATCCTCATTCTTTTAGATTCATCATACCATCTTTTAGGCTTAAGATAGTACAAGTGGAGCTTTGCCATAGCTTTTCTAGAGAGGATTTTGGCTATCCTCATCCTTTTAGATTCATCATACCATCTTTCAGGCTCAAAATATTACAAGCGGAGCTTTGTCGCCATTCTATACACACAATGATTTCATCTTCATTGCTCTAAACTGCACTTTTGACCCTTGTTGCCACATAGTAACTTTCCCCCATACCAATTTGATTACTCATCCTCAGGTATCTGGATGATGCTTTTGACCCTTGTAGCCTCAGAGTAATTTTCCCCCATACCAATTTGATTACTCATCTGATGCTTTGAGTGGAAAGTTTTTTGAACTGTGTTTCTTCCATGGAGTTTTTTGGTTGTTAGGGTTGGTCTAATTTACCTTCTTTTGATGTGATGTTGTCATCGAAGTAATTCTTGCCTTGTTGTTGTTCTTCTTCCTCTTTTCTTGTAGATTGCATAAAAATAATTTGTATGTGGGAAATGTGGTACAATCTTGATACTTGATGTTGAGGGTATGGAGTACCATGTGTACCTAATTTTTCCTTTTGATAATGCTTGGCATTTCTCTTCTTTTTCTAGTATGTGGCATGTAGATGCACATGTTGAGAGGCCTTGTGTTTGATTACATTGTTTAGCATCAAAGTTGGCTCACAAAAGCATACTCTTTTACTTGTTGTATTCTTTTTTGTATATAGAATGTATGTCTCTGAATTTGATTCATTATTTGTCAAGAGGAATGCTTATAAGAGATAAAAGCTAATCTCTTGGACCAGCGGTGTTCGGATGGTTCCTCCTCAATGGTCGGAGGTCCTCTGCCGTCCAAAAGCTGCTTTACCTACTTTGAGAATGGCCGTTGCCGTTGTGGTTCTGCAGGCTCTTCTTCATCTTCTTTGTCTTGAATCCTCCCAAGCACCATTGGGGGAGTTCGGTCTGCTGTTGGTGGCGGTACTGGATGGATATCCTGGTCCTGGTTATCTAGGAAGGAAGCATCCTCCTCCAATTGATGCTGCTGTTCTGAGAAGACCACGTCATGACTTACAATTACCTTCTTGGTAACAGGGTTATAGAGACGGTAACCCTTCGCCTCTTCACTGTAGCCCAAGAAAATACACTTCCTGCTCTTCAAACCTTGAGTTGAGTGTACTTGGCCTTGTACTAATTTGCATTAATATCATGATATTGTGCTCATATCAATGCCCTATTGTCATCTAAGGACTGTGAAAGTGTATGCTTGGAGCTTCTTGGGTGTCTTGTGCTGCGTAAAGGAGATATCTAATATGAACACCTATTCACCTAAGGCTTCTAAGGACTATGCCTTGATTTTGACATTGAGTGCTTGACATATTGTTGCCCCTCGTGCCCCTCCTATTAATGGGGTTTTATTTGTGCATCTACCATGTCTAAAGTTTAAAAAAAAACTTTTTCATGTGCATGTGGACATAAACTATGTGTCTAGGTGCAAACTTACAAAGTTGCACGATTTGAGAGAATTATATTGTAATTTTATTCATTGGCGCCATGGTTGTGAAACTATATTATTTTTCGTGGTTCAATCCCCAAATGGGATTTTATCCCATGCCACTTCTTTAATTTTATTTTTATTTTAATCCTTCTTCTTTTTACCCCCATCTCCCCCCCTCTCTCTCTCTCTCACACACACTTTTTTTTTTTTGTGAGAACTCTCTCTCTCACACACACACACCCTCTCTTCCCAAATCAACTCATCCCTCTAAGGGCAGTGCTCACTCGCTTGAGCACTCGCTTGTTTTTTATTCAGAGACTCTGGCTTGTCCTTCCTTGCTGATTTAAATGGCGGCGTTAATGCTTGAACGTTCCATAAAAATCTCAGATCTCAGATTATTAACCGTGCGGGGCCGGCCCGCTGGTCATGACTCGCTAGTGACGGTTTCGTTCGTGACGTTCCAATGCATTATGGGAACAATTCGAAGATGCTTCCTCCTATGTGAAAAATGAAAGGGAGATCGTTCAGAATCTTAGCGTGGGACGGCGGAAGCCCGGCCCAATCCTCCATATTATCCGTTGTTCGAAATGCGATTTGGCGTGCATGGCAAGGTTCTTGCCATACTGATAACTGGACTCGTCTAGATTCCAGGACTCTGGCGATGTGCCTTCTCGAGCTTTTGGAATCATCTGGATGTCGAGAGCCACTTACAAGTTTGAAGTCTCGAGTCGTGACTAGCGAGCAACTGCAAAGTTTGAAGTCTGGCAGTAGTGACTCGCGGGTGAGCAAGCGGCAGGATGCAAAATGTACTACATGGCTTGATGATCGGCGTTATGGATGAAAGATTGCAAACCGCCCTGTTGTGCAAAGTGGGAAAACATGTCTATAGGTAATGACTGTGAAAATCTCTGAGGTCGAATGCGTCAATACTTCAAGCACATACGCCGAAACATTTTTCATGGGAAGTCTTTTGTTACGCCAAGGCTCTCCTGCAATTTCGCCGGTTGATCGCTCGAAGACGGCACCCATGTTCAACACACAAGTTCGTGAAACATATATCTATTAACTATTATCCGCTCCAGTCTAGCATATATACATGCGCAACGATAAATCAAAATTATCTTCAAAGAAAACAAAATTAAGTCCAACAAAAAAGGCAAAATTTGTTCAAAATTAAGTCCATTGCTCTATTCGTATGACCACGCTAGGTACTTTCGACGCTCTTTCTCCAATAGTACGTTTAGAAATAGATGCTAGAGCCAAACCACACATTGTCAACAACTCGTACATGACTCAACTTTCGGAGTCCGCTACATTTAGGCAAAAGGCCCACGACTCTACGTGAATTCAGCTTACTCATCCAATTTTAAATTAACAAAGAAAGTTCTGGCATTGGATAAGAGCATGTGTTCCAGCTGCACACGTATCGCCCCGTTACGAGTTGGCTCAATAATCGTCAGCTTTTAATCCAAACGTCTTAAAAGTGAAGGTGATGTGCTAAGCGCTTAATAATTGTCAACTACTAATCCAAACGTCTTTTAACAAGTGAAAAAAGATGAATGACACATGTCATTCAAAAGGCCTGCCCAAAATAAATAGGGAGGAGAAGGGGGGGACTAGGGACGAGTGGTGGAGTAAGGAAAGCTAAGAGAGAGAGAAAGAGAGAGACTTGTGGTGGGGTGAGGAAAACTAAGAGAGAGAATAGGGAGGCGAAGGGTGGGTGGGCTAGGAATGAGTGGTGGAGTGAGAGAAGCTGAGAGAGAGAGAGAAAGAGAGAGAGAGAGAGAGAGAGAGAGAAATCGTTAGTTATGCATAATTGCCCCATTTATTGGGCTGATAGCTTTAAGAAAGGCCAATGAGAAAAATATAGAATTTATGAAAATTAACAAGGTGAGTGATATTCAATCATTCATAAGACGTGCCCAAGATCAAAAAGTAAACAAAAAGGAATTCACTGGAAATGGTGTGGAGGAAGACTGGAGGAGATAAAGGGGGGAGAGAGAGAGAGAGAGAGAGAGAAACGGAGGGTGTGGGAGAAAAGGTGGAGATCCTGTGTAAGAAGACTTGAGGAGATAAAGAAGGGAAGAGAGAAAGAGAGAGAGAAAGTCAACCACTTTAAAGTATATATTGAAGTCCAATGAAGAAGAGCCAATAGGAAAAATGCACTTTCAAAAAATTCAAGAAATGCCTAATTTTTGCTTTCCCAAAATTGCATCGTTGCTAAGGCTACCCAGAGGGTAGGCCAAAAACTTCCCTATTTTAGCTTTGCCAAAGTAGAACCATTGCTAAGGCTACCTTGTAAGGACAGGCCAAAAAGGTGATGCGCTCGTTTCTACGACGATGCATGAGTGTGAGTGGAAATGTAGGGCAGACTTCTGCTGGCATTAAATAATACACGACTTTGTGCCATAAAACTCCTCAAGGTTCGCGACAAGTTTGATGAATTTGACTCTTTCGCATAGGGAGTACCACTTTTCCAAGTCGAGAGACAATCTTAAGCCGAGGCCTTCCTCTAATATTGCTTTTAAACTTTAGAATATCTCTCATAGCTCTCCTTTTCTCGGGAATTTTCAAACATGAAGTGGAGTCTCGTGTCATGGAGAAAAACTAACACACTCACACCTCTTTCAAGCAATAAATAAACAATACATATCTCTCTATTTATTTGTTTACATATGCACATTAAAGATACATACATATATGGAGAGAGAGCGCGCGCCTTCTCGCGAGAGAGAAATCAAAGCTCACTCTATATAACTAGTATTGCATCCTATATAAGAGTAAGTATTAGTTTTTTGACATCCTGTACAAAACAAGCTTCCTTCAGAGGTAAGAGTCAGGACAGCACTCTGATGCAATCCGTCGCTCCCTAGCGTTAAGATATAGAGTTTGACACAGTTTATGGGGTTACGATGCCTCGGTACAAAATTCCCACAAACTGTTATCTGCTTCTGTACTAATCTTCAAGCTTGTCTTTTAACATTCAGCCCACGAATTCTCGGGACAGTGGACTCATAGCTTCAGATCTTTGAGTGGATTGACAGTGGTCACTTCATAAGTTCAATTTAGTTAAGCGCCCATAGCCACTCCATGGTAATCTGATTACCACAGGAATCGTCCGGAAGAAGACAATCATCGTTTCTCATCGAAAGATGCTGATACACGCCGTTGTTATCCACGTTTCCACCACAATGCAGGGAACCTAAGTCTAGTCTTTCCTCTTTGCATTGCACAGCGTAGTGATCACCAATTGCAAGTTTCAAATGTCCATCGATACAGCTCAGTTCAGTAGTGCCTTCCCAATGGCTTCCCGTATCCATAATGTCACTGTAATCCGAACATGCAGGTGAAGCGATTTCTCCGTCCAAGTCTGAAGCGGACTTGTCCGTCTCAGGGCTGGAAACTTGCTCTGGAACTGGAACACCCACCTTCACAGCAATGCACGCTCCTTCTAATGTCAAATGTTTCCCGGCTGCGCGCGGCAATTCATGCGCAGATATATCCTTTCCTCTCGTCTCCAATTCAGCCGTTAGCCTGGTTACCTGTGGCAACGCAAAAATACTCTTGTCGTTATCGAACGCATACATTAAAATACGTAACCTTCGCGCGTCGACGATTGTAACTTTGTCTCAATTCTCACTTCGTGCATTTTGAAAAGGGAGAACGCTGATTAGCAACGTGTCGTGTCAACCTTACCTCTGCTCGGAGCCTCTCCATCTCAGAAGACATACAATCGTATTGAGACTTGAGCAAACCAAAATCATGTTGAAGTCGCTTTGTTTTCCAGCGAGCACGTCTGTTTTGGAACCAAACAGCAACTTGGCGCTGCTGCAGCCCAAGCTTCTCCGCAAGCCGCTGCTTCCTCTCGGGTTCCAGCTTGTTGTCCATCTCGAAGCTGATTTCCAAAGATTTTACCTGCTCCGTTGTCAGCCTTCTCTTCTTATGTCGTGGAGAGACAACAGTGCCTTGGTCGTCGCTCGCCTCGTCTTCTTGTTGATCGTCCAAGAATGGCCAGAAAGGTCTTTTAGGAATCGCTGCAGAACAATTCAACCTACGTCAACAACGGCTGGAATACCACCCACAATAGTCGATGAACTACGAAGGCTATCGTGCGTGTTTATCCTCAATTCGGAGTCTCGGGGAAGGACCTCACCTCTGAAATGATTGAGAGGGAAAGGTGCGCCGAGCACCGTTCCAAGGGATTCTTTAGAGCTAAAATCGCCCGTCATTAACATAAAATTAGATGAATCGTACGCTCCCATCTTCCAAGGATGCATGCGCTCACTGAGAATGGACCTAGGCCTCTAGTGTGTAAAACTTCTATCTTAACGGAACGGTGGTCATCGGCCGAACCGTGAGCTAGCTAGGGCCTTGTCCTGGAGGAAGGTGAGAAGTCAACTTGGAGAGTAGACACAGCGCGCAAGGCAGGAAAGCAAATGCGCATTTCAAACGGACCTTAGTAACGAAAGAAGCATCAGTATTGGAGAGCAGCATAGTAGTGTGAGTATCAAAGGTGGAAGCAGGTGGAGGAGCAATGGATAAACTCACAAGAAACAGCTAGTGGGAACGAAGCGTCTAGGAAGCCAAAGAGGGGGAAGGGTGGCGAGGCAGGGGAAAGCCAGGGGGGGAAGGAAGCAGCACTACTGCACTGCAGTAAGGAGATTGTGAGGGCTGCGCCTTATTAATAGCCAACTCGGTAGGCGCGGCCCGTTGCTCGGCTACATGTCTACCGTTTGCTCCCCGTTTCCCCGCCTTGACCCCGTCTCCCCTGACGGTCCCCTCTCCCGTGTCTCCCGGTCGCCGCCCACGTTCTGACGTCACCCCTTCACATGCAAAAAATGGGATACAGCCCTCAACTGTTCCCAATACTTGTTTACTTCGTCTTTTTCTTTTTAAAAAACAAGAAAGGACGTCGCCTATCATTGCAAAAAACTCCCAAAAAAAAAGAGAAATTTGACGCCTTCATCTAGAAATGGTCAACGTACAAAAATTTTGGCCTCAAAGGGACTTAGCCTTTAGGTTTTTTTTGGCCCTTGGGTTACGTAAATGGGTTTTAGTGTGTAGGCGGTCAAGTTGACCGGGTTAGCGTGACCAGCCAGGTTAGGCCTAGGTTAGCGATGTGGTTAGCTCCTAGGCTAGGTCAGGGTTAGTGGTCTGGTTAGGGTTGTAGGGATGGTTACTGGTAAATGTTGTCTTTTCTAATGTTTCGTCCGGTATATCACGCCGTTTCCTGTAACGCGTTCTCTCACGATTGTTTTTTGTCTTCTCGCTCTCTCGTTAGTCTTTCCTGTTCCCTCCTTGGAACTGGCTCGATGCTTGTCTCTCCTTCCATGCATCGCTTGCCTCAGAACGGTGTTGATGGAGTCGTGATTCAGTTACAAGAGGTTGTGCGGGTCATGCGCTTGGAGAAACGGGATGAAACGGTCACACGTTCGTTTTTGTGTTGTATGGACCCAAAGAAATCGAACATGCAACAGACTATTATTACATGTCGGTTTCGAAGGGGAAAACAAAGGGGCCTTCCAGTGCTGTCATGTGTTGTGTGGATTGCGAGTGGAGTCGGTTAAATCAATCAAGGGAATGAAGTCAGTCGACAAACTTTGTAGAATGTTGGGTTGAAAAAGAATGTGTTATTCTTGTCTTTTGGTCGTTCGAGTTCGCCTATAAAAGGTCTTGTGATTGCAGTCAAATGGTATCTGTGTTACGATAGTTAGCATCTCTGTTGCTGTGTATATCTATCCGAAGTTTTGAAGTGCTTGCACTGTTGTGGTTTCCTTGGGCGAGTTCGAAAGGAAGCTGCTCGATCTTAACGTCGAAGGGAGGTTCTTGCATTCTGATGGGGAGCACTTGCGAAATGGAGATAGCTGAGTGTGTAGAAGGTATTTCGCACTTTTATTCTGTGGTCTTCTCAATGGATTTTATTTCGGGTTGTAGGAGCGGACGGCAGTATGATGCTGTAGGTTTGTGCGAGTCGTATACGATAGAATTTGTGAGTGCACTTTGCGAGTCTGTTTGTGCGAGTTGTATACGCCAGTTTGTGAGTCTGCACTTTTCCAAAACACCTGTCAAGGTATCAATCGAAGGTGGTTGGGATACCTGTTCCAAAGTAGTGAGTGTCTGTTCTAAGCTAAGGATCTTCCAATTCCTGTACTTTTCTGCTGCTCTCGAGACGACGCGTTGGGCCTTCCAAACGCGGTTGCTTGATTTTTCTGTTTCCTCCCACCAATCCAATCAGCGCCAAAGGGCTTTCTCGGGATTGAACTTGCTCTTTCATTATTCAATTCACTCCTCCATTAAAGGAGGAACATCCCTTTCGCTTTGCCTTTGCCTAAAAAGGGACGAGCTACTGTAGTTTCTTCTCGCGCGGCCATAAGACTGCGTATGGGTACTGGCAGATTGGGACCAATCTCAGTACTGCCGGGGTGCTTTGTGCTAGAGCGTGGAATCCTCAGCAATCGCGCGCTGTAACTTATTACACTGAAGGGTACTCCGATTTACGGCAATGTAGGTTCATCTTGTGCAGTGATAGCGGCGAACCCGTACAAGGATCTTGGGTAGCTTCATACTTAAATACAATCATTCTGTGTATTTTTTTCTCTTCTCTCGTAATCGGGCTTGTTTTCCTTTCCTTTGAACTTTGAAATCGAAGCACGATTTCTGCTGTAGTCTAAGATGTGAGTCTTTGTGGAATACGCATTGTCTATTTTTTATGGGTGGCTTTTTTAGCCTTGGGTTACATAATTGGGCCTTTGTGTGTTGGTCTTTTATGTCTAGGCAGTCGAGTTGTCTATTTGTTGGTAATCTGCTTGGATTTTGATCCTGTAGAGAATGTATGTTTGTCATTTGTTATTGTGAGCTTGTAGCTTGTTTGTATCATTACCGATTATGTCTTTGAAGATCTTTGGAAGACATTATCCATGGAAGGCCCCACATTTTCGAAGATATTATGTAGGAAAGGATGGAAGATACTATCTCCAACATTAAATTAATTTGTAGAGAGAACACTCTCTAATGATTAGGGAAAAACATTGTAAAACATTATTCCATTAAGTTGTTAAATATTTGCATTTTGTTACACATATTTTTGTATAAACAAAATTTTAATCATATTTCATTAAGGCAGACTTTTGTTATAATAAATGTTGTAATTTTTGGCCCTTTTATTGAGTCTTTATTTAAGAAATAGCATTTTTTTATAATAAGTGTTGTAATTTTTGGCCCTTTTATATAGTCTTCATTTAAGAAAGAGCATCTACAATGAATATATTTAAACTTCTTAAGCATTAGTGAAATCTATAGCCAAAGTATATAACGATTTGTTTATTAATTAGTTTTGCAATGCTTTTTTTTTTGTTTTGGATTTCCTTGAATTACTTGTAAGTTTTAATAAATTTAATAATTACAAACACTAATTTCTGTAAAGCATTTCATTGTACTTATAATTTAATTCTAGATTGTGTGCAATATTTATTTTTTAAATTTCTTTGAATTACTTGTAATTTTTAATAAATTTTATAAACTGTCATTATTGTACATGTTTGTACCTTGTATTTGCGCCTACAACTGTTGCTCGCAAAGTAAATGTAAATGATTACTGCCTTATGTTATATTAGTCTTACCAACATGTGTGAAATTGTCAATTTGAAAAACCTTGGTATTATGAAACTGCTAGAGCTTTAGGGTTTTCAGAGTTTATAAACACACATCTATATAGTCAAGAGTAGTCTATACACAGATAAGACTTTCTTTCTTTATAAAGTTTTTAAAAACAAATGGAATGAATGTATCTTTGATAATTTGTATAAATAAGTATTTTTATTTTGTAACGAATTATTTGTAGTAGGAAATCAAATATAATTAGATATTGTTAATGCATAATTTACAAAATATGTAATATGGCAAGTATGTTAGGTTTAAGATGTTAAGTTTTTTAGTTAACCCAATATACTAGAGTTTTAGCAAACATGATTATTTCAAATTCAAGTAGGTACTACAGTAAGGGCGATGCAGTATTCCCTGTCGAGTCTGATGGAAAATCATCAAATTTTGTTGTTGTGACTGTAGGCAAGAGCTCCGTGAAAAGAATGTACAATGAGGTAGATTATAGAGAAGATAAATGAGCCAAGTTAGAATCTCCACAAGAGGAAAGATCTTATCATACTTTAACTATAGAGTGTTCGGATGATTTAAGCATCAAAAGTGAGTATTTGCCTAATGAGAGGGCTTTACTCATTCATGAAGTAGACTTGTAGTTAAGAATGGAATATTCAAAGGTAGAGTATTGAAAAAGTACGGCACCTAGGCCTTACAAATGTTAATTACCCCAAAACTTTGAAGCTAGACTTAATTGATTGAGAAGGAGGCGGGTGTATCACACTTGCTATAAGCGAGGTTTACTATGCCGACTTTGTCAAGACGCTGAATGTAGGAGATTGCATTAAGATTACAAACTTCTCAGTTTATAATAGAAATACTCGGAATGATGGGGGCAATGTGATAACACCTTAGTATTTGATCCTTCGACCAAAGTCGAACGTTCTAAAGCATTTACAATCGACCCAATATTCATTCCAACTACTAGAATCTGCAAGTATAAAGAAGATTGTAAAGAGATAATGAACAAAGGACAAAGGAACTATTTACCACTAGCTACAATCGCAATGACAGTGATTAAGCTTGGAAGCTGCATGTGCCAAATGGATGAACTAATCGTCGGTGATGGTGAAAATGCAAAAGATCTTATCATGGTAACTTGTCATTACAATTATGTAGATTATTAGTCATAGTTAGTTTCTTTAGTTCTAGCCGCAAAAATTTTAACACATGTTACCATTATAGCTAACTTTTTGGAACAATCGATGCTCGGACTATGTCAAGATTGTGGATAGATTTAAGGTAGTGGGTTTCTGCCATTTTGTTCTGAGAAACGTAGGTGCAAAGAGCCAATCGCGCTAAAGATGCTTGATCTGACTATTATGGCACCTGCACATGTCCCTTTGATCTCTGCCAAATTAGCCTGAGTGTTCCATCGACATATTTAGTAGATTGGTTATAGAAACCAAGTAATGTTTGATTTGTGTACATTAGTATATAGTATTTTAGAACAGATTATAATATTTTGGTAGTTAATACTTACTATGATGTGTTTATAGATAAGCGGCATTCTCACTGTTACGGGCCTAAATTCAACATTATATGAGCCGGTGTGCTCATTTTGTAAAGAGGGAAAGATTTTGAAGGAAAATACTGTACCCCGATGCTTGACATGTGATCGGATTACGATTCTAAAAAAGATCCCCAAAGTGAAGGCACTCATTACAAGCTTAGATGGTGCAACTGTGGAGGTTACACTGAAGGGCACATGGGTCGATAAAGTTTTAGATTTTCTCGGACCTTTTATAGAGTATGCTATTTATTTATTAGTACTTGTTATTAGTTTCAAAACATCACTTATCAATCTACTCGTTAAACTGAAATAAGCTTTCTTTTTGCGATACCACTATAATGATTATAAAATATCTATATATTCGCTAGTATTCCAAATCCAACAAAATATTTTATTTTCTCTCCAAGGTGCAATGATATTTAAGGAGTTCATCAGTTCAGTTTTCTTATAGCAGAATAGTAGCCTAATCTTTTTCAGCTTCAATTTCCTTCATTATGTAGTTCAAGATTTTCTCTATGACTGTTTTTTAAGTACTATGAAATGTAAGCTTGTAAGCTTGATTATTTCATAACATAATAGCACTCGTTGTTGCATGTTACTTTGTAAAATCTCCTTTTTACTTAAAAAAAAGAAAGAATATACATGAAAAAAAAGGTGCATCTACTTTCATTTAAAAAAAATTTCTAAGCAAAATCCATTCAACAAATAATATATTCTTAGAATATAGAATCAACTTCATGCATAGATCAGATATTGTTGTCCCAGGATATGCTAATATGTTCCCCATTTTTCACAAATACAAATTTGTTATTTTAACGAGCACACTGTATTTGCAATGTTAAACTCATTTTGACTTTAGTTTATTGCCACGATATTATTCATAAACAACCTTTCCTTTTAAGTTCCTTAGTAATCTTACTTATAAGTTGTTATTTCATATGAAAATAATAAATGTATCATCCTGTTTATTGCAAAATTTAAAACCACACTATTCCTCAGGTTCCTCGTAACCATACTATACAAGTACAATTCCTTCATATATATAATTTGACACATGCATATCGCAAATACCATTCTAAATAAAACAAAAAGATGTCTCCTAATAAACATAAACTCTCTAGAAATTAAATAAACACTTGATTTGCTTTGGTTACGAGTTACCATTTTAAATGTCTTGTTATTTGTATTTTACACATAATGTTATTTCAACATTGATACTTGCCATTAGGTTCTTAAAACTATAGTTTTTTCCATATAAAATGTTGAATAAATAGTTCTACCAATAAACATACAACCACAATAAAGCTCTATTAAATGTATGGCGCTCTCATTTAAAATTTCAAAACACCACTACCTTTATTATTTGTAAAACAAAAAATAATACGTACTTCTCAATCTTCAACATTAAATCATATGCCTTCCACAAACCTTTTACTATCTAGCTCTGCTCTTCTCAAAGCGTGGCTGTTAGGACAACCTGTACTTTTAAATACACCTCTATGTTCTAGCCATAATTATATTTATTATAACACTTATCTATTTAAAATGTCACACTCATTTATCTAACAATATATTATCACCATTTATTATAATTGCCAAATTATGATAATAAAATAATGTCGACATCTCTCGACAATTTAATCTTTGCCTCTTCTAAACATACTCTTCTACCTATCTTTAAACAACCACACACACACTACGATTCAAACAATGAATACTATAGGTGTAGATTGATCTGAACAAATAAAGGTCGACTTAGAATTCCTTGACCTATATCCACAAATTAAGTGTATATTCCTATGTGTATCTTACATGTTAGATTTCCATATCACACCAGAAGCATTGAAAAAAGCCATGTACGTGCAATACATAGAACTTTCAAAACAACCTTAAATTTCAGACAGCGATTTGGGGCGAACAATTCTTCAAGTCTAAGCTCTTTCAACAACTATATCTGCAAATCGAAAGCATTGCCCAGTACAGTAAAGGATTGCTACACAATACTTTTTACTATTGCATCGAAGACTTGTTCTTGCAACATGTTTTTTCTTGCACATTCGGTTTTGAATTTGAAATACATTATTCCCAGAATCAAATTCCTGCAAGTACTTCTAAAATAATAAAACCTACACAAAAGCCACAAAAAATATGACTTATCCTAATAAGGCCAAAAATGCTAATTTTTCCATCTACAATGGAAATAATAACCCCAAAGTATACTCATTGGAACAAGCACATCGGTCTTATTCTAGAAAACATAATCAATCAAAATGCACTCACTTCTTCTACTAATGCAATCGATATCTTAAAACAAAACTCCCGGAAGCATTTCTTTGTAGTGATATTATCAAACATAAGATTCTGGATATTAAAAAGAAGCAAAAAAAACATGCGACACAACACAAAGATAATTACAACAAGCAAGAGACTGAACAACACAACCAACAACTACATCCCAATGAGACAGCAACCACAATTGTACTAGGAAAAACTTCAAACCCATAGCCAAAAATGACAACATGCAAATGAAAGCATAATGCATAATAGATTAATGCATAACACTATAGAAATACTTGACAGCATTTGGAACTTCTTCAAAGTTCATACAAAAATACATTGTTACAATTCAAGACATGCCAAAATGTGAATGCGTGTCCTACGAGCGCCTATTGTTTAAAAAGCAAACAACATACAAAAAAGAGACCACACACGCTTGGATAATGACCAAAATACAACAAAATGTTCCTTTCGAAAAAAAGAAACAGCATATTTGCATAGAATGCAAGACAACAATAAAATTAAATAGCATTCCAAAGTATTTCATCCCTCATTAAATAAAGCGAAACACATAAAATTGCCAAATGTGGTAATTCTTAATGACATCGAGGAACGATTACAGACACATAACTATGACACTGATAATATTAACAACAACGACTTCGAACAAAATAACTTCCCTACATATGACATTGCATCTAACATGCAAAATACAAAGAAAAAAAAGAAAACCAACAATTTCATTATTCCAGTTACGAAACAAATCCTAATGCACAAAATAGGTAAAGAATACAATATCAGAGCAATTGAAACATTCAATAATGACAGCCACATCTCGTCCAAAATTTTAGAAAACCCTAAAGCAATAGATGGACTACGAATGACTATAATGATCAAAGAAGGAATGCCGGTTGAATTATGTGTAGGAAACATTAACCAACAAGATGGATTAGTTAATGGCACAGATGGATTTTTCATGAACACGTCTACCTACAACAATAACGACATTGTATGGATTCAATTTCAGAACCAAAAATTGGAAATGAAACTCATCAAAACAACTATTATGCATACACTACAAACATTAGTCGCAAATGGATACCTATATTTTGAGTTACAAGGGAAATACAAATTGGCCTTTCTAAAACAAGTATTCTTATTCGACAATAATTCCTAATCCAAGCAGCTGCTACTAGAACAATACACAGACCACAAGAACTAACAATGGATAAGCTAGCTTTCTCACTAGCACAAATCCGCATGCATGGCCTTGCATACACAACACTTTCACGTGTAGAAAACATAGACACTCATTCAAAATGGAAAACATTAAACAACAAAATCTACCAACACACAGACACAACTATACTGATACAATCTTTAAACACTAGGTCACTACATAAATACAAAGATGATGTACAAGCCACAGAGTCACTTGTCGATTTCGATATTATATGTTTGCAAGAAACAAAAACTGAACACTGCCAACCATATCTAACATCTGACTTCCAATGTATAAACAATCATATTAGTTGTACCCTAGTCCAAAACAACATTGTCATTGAAACTTCAAACAAAATTTTACTACACGGAATTGAAATCACAACAACAAAAATCATAACAAAAAACGAAACATACGAAATTGTAAACATATATAGACCACCATCCAAAAAAACAAAAATATACTTTCAATTGCTTTGCCAAAAATTATCAACAACTATTGCCACACAAAAAAGAATTATCATAGGAGACTTTAACATTGACATGCTTCAACAAACAAAACAACGACAAACACTACAAAACATTATGAACATTTTCGGCTACAACCTTCAATGCCATCATATCACAACAATATATGGTTCACAACTAGATCACATTTGGACTAACATACCTCACAAAAAAAAGGACAGTGGATCTACATATGCATATTGGTCAGACCATTCTATGGTCTACATCCTTGTCAATAACTAACTATCTCAAACAACCTTTAAACCCCCCAAAAAAAAAACCACTCATTAATTCTAGTCCTAAAACAAAACCCAACCATTAATTCGAAACCTTAAAAATGAGCCTTAAAAAAACTAGAGAAAACAAAAAATCATCTACAAACCCTAATCCATACAACTCCCACTGACCTTAAACCAACTCCACCTTTAAATTTTTTTTAAAAACCATTAATTCTAGTACTAAAACAAAACCCAACCATTAATTCCAAACCTAAAACAAAATAAACCAAACACCTTCCGTGAAAAAACTTGCAACAAACTAAAGAAAACAAGTTGAATACATTCATGGGGCCTACCCTGGCAACTGACCAATATGCATATGCAAATCCGTAGCTATTTTTCTTGTTAGGTATATTAGTCCAAATGTGATCTAGTTGTGATCCATATATTGATGTGATGTGATGGAATTGAAGTGTGAAACCGAAAGTGTTCATAACTGTTGTAGTTTTTGTGATTTTTTTGTTTTTTGAAGCATGTGAATATTGAAGTCTCCTATGAGAATGTTTTTTAGAGAGTTTGCAATCGATCATAATTTTGTGTGTAGTAATTGAAAGGATAAGTTTGTGTTTTCAGATGGTGGTCTATATATAAACAGTTTACAATTTCATATATTTCATGTTTTGTTTTGATTTTAGAAGTCGTGATTTCAATTTCGTGGACTGGAATTTGTCTACATTTTTTATGACGATGTTGTTTTGTACTAAGGTACAATTGTTGTTATTGTTTGAATATTGGCAATCGATGTTATATATGGCTGGCAATGTTCGGTTCTTGTTTCTTGTAAACATATAATATCGGAGTTCATAGATGACTCTGTGGCTTATATGTCATCTTTGTATTTATGCAATGACCTTGTGTTTAAAGATTGTATTAGTGTAGTTGTTTCTTTGTGTTGATAGATTTTGTTATTTAATGTTTCCCATTTTGATTGGGTAGTCAGTCTTTCCATTTCTTTGTGAACATCTTTGTCTACAAGAAAATGTTGTTATTGGAGTGATTGAAGTAAAGATTTTCTATATTTTTTACACGTGAATGTGCTATGTATGCAAGGCTGTGTGTGTGAATTCCTTCTAGTGAGAAAGCTAGTTTATCCATTGTTAGACCTTGTGCTCTATGTATTGTTTTGGCAGCAACTGCTTAGATGGAAAATTGCTATCAAGTAAGGATATTTGCTTTGGAAAGTCCAATTTGTATTTCCCTTGTAATTCAAAATATGGGTATCCATTTGCTACTGATGTTTGTAGTGTAAGCTAGAGAGTTGATTTTTCGAGCTTCGTACCAATTTTTGGGTCCTAAAATTGAATCCACACAATGTCACTATTGTTGTAGGTGGACATGGTCTCCATCTGCTCCATTAACTAATCCATCTTGTTGATTAATGTTCCCTGCACATAAATCAACTAGCATTCCTTCTTTGATTTGTATAGTTGTGCGTAGTCCATCTGTTGCTTTAGAATTTTTTAGATGAGATACGAGTATCATTATTAAATATATCGATTGCTCTAATATTGTATTGTTTGGTGGTTTTGTTTGTCTCAAAATTGGTATAGTAAAGGTGGGGGAATGTATGGTCATTGGATGGCTCGCAAAGGCAATATTGGTTTATGTATTATACTTGCTCACGTGTATGTGTGCAATTTCTAAATGAGTTCAATGTGTGTATGAATTCAGTATCATTTTGTTGCATTGTTTTTTTGAGCTCATAACATCGTGGCTTTGTGAGCTAGTATGTGTTTGCCATTGTTTGTAATGAGTCTCTCTGGTTTGAATACCCAGCTGTCTCGTACTAGTTTTGCTTCATATAAATCTCCACAACAAATGACATCGAAATCTTCAAAGTATTATGAATGGTTTCTTTTGAATGTTCTCATAGGGAGGTCTGTAAAATCCAATGTATGTCTTTCTACTAATGAGATTTCTTCAAAAACAATAAGTTGTAATTGTTCATAAAGACGGATCAATATGTCAAGCTTTTCCCTTGAGAGGGAGGTTAAGTTTTTTGTTTATAATGGTAAATGTAATGCAGTGTGTATAGTGGGTCCATTTATGTTATAAGTTGCTTTACCTGTGTAAGCTAGCATTAATACATGCAGTAGCTCATAATCTACATTTGAAATGGTTCTGTTATAAAATCAAAGTATAGGCCTTGGACTTTAAGTAATAGAAGGTATGTTTTCCCTGTACCAACTCCACCAGGGAGAAATAAATGTATTTTCTCTGTTGGATAAATCCTCTTTCGTATCATAACATCGTCAAATACTTGCCTTTGTTCACTATTCAATGTTCGAATCATTTTGAAGTACTCATCATTATGCATAAGAATTTATTTTTTGATTGGAATAATAAAATTGTCAGTTTGCTTTGTTTCCCCGTACTTTGCATGTCAAATGCAATATCGTATGTGTGAAAATTATTTTGTTCAATATCATTGTTGTTAACATTATTAGTATCATAGTTATTCGTTTATGAGATGTTTGTTTTTTCTAGGTTTTGATCATCATTAATATTTTTTATGTACAAAGACTTATTTGTTAGTATAATGTCATAGGCAGCATTATAGGCTTGTTGCCAAGAATCATGTATTAGTAGTTCATGATTTTTATCACCTTTGAAAGGATAGTAATAATACTTATTCTCGATGGTAATTTTTTGGATCCTTGATGATGTTGAATTTCACAAATTTTATCATTCTTGGTTTGCATCCTTTTTTAATGGTGCCATTGTCGTAGTTATATTCTGCTACAAATGTTGCGAGGCACATGTCATCCATGTTTTTTCTTTTTGTGTATTTAGTGATAATAGTGTCACAGGTTATGTTAGTGGAATCACTGGGAAGTGTGGGGGTTAAAGGCCACTGTGCCTTTACCCCGGTTATGTACAATACTCAAACACATATATAAATGAATGAAAAAGAAGATTAGGTTGTTCTGCACTCACCAAAACTTGTGTGGCTTTCTGTTTCTCTCTCTCCCTCTTTCGTTCTTGCTTCCATTGAGAGCACTCTGAACTGGTATCAGAGCCCGAGTGATCTAGCTAAGCGTGCATGAATGCTTGAAGCTCAGCAGCTCTGTGGGAGGAAGGAGAAGCTTTGTGGAAAGCTTTGTGGGTGACTTTACTTGCATCCGAGTGCGTAGAGACCTTGGAGGAACCTTTGGAAAAGTCACTTTGGTTTTGCGAAGTGGTTTTGAGAGCTCGTTAAGTGTTTTCAAAGAAAAAGTCGTTCTTTGAGCTTTTCCTTGTTCCGTTCGATGACAGAGACTCCGTATTGACTTGTAGAGGCAATTATTGCTTGCTTTTGGTGTCTGCTTCACTTCAAGAGCTTGGAAACACCTTCATTCTTGAATCTAGGATCATTTCATTGGATTTCTGACTCATTGTGTCAGTTTCTGCGTTTTTCTGCCCGGGTGTTGGAACTCAAGTTTGGAGCAACCATTTGCAGATTTGTTAGTTCCGGTGGACTCAGGAGGTCCTAAAACTTCTATATTACTCATCATTCGCACTCCGGTGGAGTTTACAAATAGCTCTGTTTCCAAAAACGTTTTTCAGTCCGTGTGTTGGACCCAGTGATTGAGACCACGGTTTCCAAAACCATCTGTCCCATTGCATTTCGGATGCCCAAAGACCCCTACCTATCAGTTCTTACGTGATTCAGTGGAGGATTTTCAGAGTTATAGATCTCTGTGTATTCGATTTCATCTCTCTGTTATGCATTTTTTATTCTAAGGTTTTGAAACCTTAGATTTATGCCACATGGCAGTGGATAAGTGTTGACTCCCATTTCTCACTCATCGATTGGGATTTTGGAGTTCCCACATAAGAGAGATATTTGCAGATTTTCTTACTGAGTCCGATTATGCAATGGTGCCCATGTTTTGAGGCATCTCAGGTTCTATTTTCAGTAGCGGTCATTACCGTGGGACTATGATTTCTTGAGCATACCTTATGCAGATCACTTTGGTTGCAGTTTGAGCAGTGTGTGCTCATTCGTGGTATGCATTGGGTTGCAGTGGATGATTTATAGGCCATTTGGATGCATTGCAGTCCTTATTGGATGCGCTGATAGGCCCAAATTGCCTTGTGGGATGCTATTTTTATGGATGCTTTGCACATGGATGCTATTTTATGCTAAGGGACAGCTTTGACACATTGTAGGTGATGCACTGATAGTGCTATGCTCTCTTGGATGAGATATTATTAATGCATATGCCAGTGGATGGTGTTTATGCTTGAGTCATTTGGCACTTATTGGCATTTTGGATTGCCATTGCAGTTGGCATTTTCTTTTGGGCCAGATTTGCTCATATGCATGCATAGTATATGCACATGAGTCAGATGCTTTGAGACATGAGTTTTGGTTATATTTCACTCTATTGTGGCATACACATTTGGGTGCACCTGGTATTTGGTGTGATTCTCTCTTGTAGGCACTAGCATTTGGGATTTTTGCTTCATTTGCATCATGGCATCCTCTTCCATGTCTGAAAATGAGTTTTTTAGCATTAAAAAGTTTGATGGGACAAACTTTTCTTTGTGGAAAGAACAAATAAGGGATGTGCTTATTCAAAAGAAGCAGATTAAGCCCATAAAAGAAGGGGAAAGAAAGAGTTTGAAAAGCTTGATTTGGTGCATTCAGATGTATGTGGTCCCATGCCTACACGGTCATTAGGCGAGGCTGAATACTATGTGACATTCATTGATGATGCAACTAGGAAAGTGTGGGCTTATGCTATAGCTCGGAAGAGTGATGTGTTCCAGGTATTTTAGAAATGGCTGGCCTTGGTTGAGAATCAGTCAGGTAGAACGCTTAAATGCCTACCGACTGACAATGGTGGAGAGTATCTCTCTCATGACTTTCAGCATTTCTGTGATACACGTGGGATTAAGAGGGAGCTCACATCCCCTCGTACTCCAGAGCAAAACCCAATTGCAGAAAAGATGAACCGTACCATTCAAGAAAGGTTGTAATGCATGCTTTCCAATGCAAGTCTTTCTGGTGGTTTTTGGGCTGAGACAATGAAGACTGCAGTGCATGTGATCAATAGATCACCTAGTAAGAGTTTGGATGGTGGTATTCCTAAAGAGGCATGGAGTGGCAAGAAGCCCTCTTACTCTTATTTGCGTATATTTGGGTGTGAGGCATATGTACATGTGCCAAAAGAGCTTCGAAAGAAGCTAGATCCTAAGTCTAGGAAATGCATCTTTCTGGGTTATGGTGAAAGTGGAGAGATGGGCTATCGTCTCTGGGATCTAGAAGCGAAGAAGATCATACGTAGCCATGTGTAGTCTTCAATGAGAAGAAGATGCATAAGGCACCCATGAGGGATGTGGAAATGAGGAGAATCACTTTCCAGGATGTGAATCCACCTGCATATGTTGATAGATAGCAAGCTGTCCATGCACCAAATGTGCAAGAAATGGTACCACCAAGTACTCCCATAGGTATACAATTAAGGGTAGATGATGGATCATCTATTGGTGGAAATGATGAGCCAAATGTGGCTGATATGTAGGTGGGAGAGCAAGCTGAAATGCCCTGGAGAAGATCATCTAGAGTGTCTAGACCGCCTGATAGGTTTGTTCCAAGGATAGACTATGTGATGCTTACTGACTGCAGGGAGCCTTCTTGCTACAGAGAGGCTGTGATGCGCGAGGATCAACGCAAGTGGGAGTATACTATGCAATCAGAGATGAGTTCACTTATGAAGAATAAGACTTGGGACTTGGTTTCTTTGCCACATGGAAAGAAAGCATTGCCATGTAAATGGGTCTACAAAATAAAGGTCATTGGTGATGATGTGCCTAGGTACAAGGCCTGTTTGGTCGCTAAAGGGTTCAAGCAAGAGAAGGGTGTGGACTTTGATGAGATATTCTCTCCGGTTGTGAAGATGACCACACTTAGATGCATGCTTGGACTAGTGGCATTAGAGGATATGGAGCTTATGCAAATGGATGTCAAGACAGCTTTCTTGCATGGGGATTTGCATGAGGAAATTTACATGGTGCAGCGGGAAGGCTTTGAAGAAAAGGGCAAAGAGCATTTAGTTTGCAAGCTGAAGAAGAGTCTCTATGGTCTTAAGCAAGTGCCTAGAGAATGGTATCAGAAGTTTGATGCTTTTATTCGGTCCCAGGGTTTTAGAAGGAGTGAAATTGATCACTGCCTCTACACTAAAAGGGCTAAGGATAATAGCTTGATAATCTTGGCACTATATGTGGATGATATGCTATTGGCTAGCAAGAATACTTATCAGCTAGATGCATTAAAGGCCAAGTTGCATGAGGCCTTTGATATGAAGGATTTGGGACTTGCAGGTCATATTCTTGGAATGCGCATCACATGTGATTGGAGTAGGAAACTCCTTTGGCTTTCACAAAAGGAGTATGTTACAAAAGTATTGCAGCATTTTAATATGGAGGGGGAGAAGGCAGTGAGTACTCCATTGCCTCCATATGTGAAACTGAGTCATACAGATAGTCTGAAATCAGATGAGGAAAGGGCCATGATGGCCAAGGTTCCCTATGCATCAGCGGTTGGGAGTCTTATGTATGCTATGATAGCTACTAGACCAGACATTGCATTTGCAGTGGGAGTTGTTAGTCGGTATATGGCTAATCCAGGAAAGAGGCATTGGGAGGCAGTTAAGTGCATCATGAGGTACATGAAGGGTACCAAGGAGATGTGCATCTGCTTTGGTAGAGAAGACATGCGTGTACTTGGGTACATAGATTCAGACTATGCAAGGCATGTGGATAGTAGGAGATCCACTTCTGGTTATGTATTCACCTTTGCAGGTGGTGCAGTGTCGTGGATGTCTCGCACACAGAAGTGCGTTGCTTTGTCTACCACAGAGGTTGAGTATGTTGTAGCCACAGAGGCTTGCAAGGAGGCTATATGGCTTGATCGGCTAGTGGGAGATTTGGGGATTCATACAGGTGTACAGACATTGCATAGTGATTCCATGAGTACTATTCAGCTAGCACGGAATCTGGTCTTTCATGCAAAGACCAAACATATTGAGGTCAGGTACCATTTTATCAGGGAGGTACTTGAGGACAAGCGCATAGAGCTTGTCAAGGTTCATACAAATGATAACCCTATAGATATGCTGACGAAGAGTCTACCTAGTCAATGGTTTGAGTATTGTCGTGTATTGATGGGCATTGGATAGTATGCTCACTAGTTATTCTCCCTTAAAGGCACATTGTCCTTTAAGTGGGAGGTTGTGGGGGTTAAATTTAGGTCACTGTGCCTTTACCCCGATTATGTACGATACTCAAACACATATATAAATGAATGAAAAAGAAGATTAGGGTGTTCTACACCCACCAAAACTTGTGTGGCTCTCTGTTTCTCTCTCTCCCTCTTCCATTCTTGCTTTCGTTGAGAGCACTCTCAGGAAGATGTTGCAGTTGTTTTTTTTGCTTGAGGATGATTGCTCTATTTTCTTATTTGTTTGTGTTTATAAAGTAGAAGCTCCTTGTTGTTCGATGTAAGGGTAAAGATAGAGTAATGAAAGATGCTAGTTGTGCACTCATTTGTTGTGCATGTAAAAATGTATTTCCCATTTTTCATAGCCTATCATATGCAGTACTATTTTCTTATATGCAACTTTTGATTGTGTGTTGAAGACTTTTTATTATTTTATCATCCATTTTTGTAATGTATGAGGTGTAATATGTTGTGGCTGAATATAGATCCATAATGTACTATATGCCCATGTTTTACTGCCACAAAAAACTCATTTTTGGATTAAAAGCATTTGTGAAAATATCCTTCGCTTCTCTTTTCAAGAATAGTGTTGGCTTGCCTATTTGTGATCATATAAATAGTAAGTATGTTGATATATCTATTCCAATATTATCAATCCACTCGGCAAATGTTGTATTTATTTCAGTATCTATACTGTGTAAATGTGTAGCAATTTTTATGTATATTGCTTTATTAATGTGGAGATCATTGGCGTGTAAAGGGGTTGGAATCATTGTTTTCTCTAGTGGAGGTTTTGGATAATGGAATTTACAAATGGTAGCTCTCTTTTTGTGGCATGTAAATATATGTTTGTGTGTTTTAATCTCTTTGATATTTGGTGGTAGTAGGCTTTTGTCACATGTTATGTACTTATCAACAAAAGATGTGATGTCATTATTGTCATGAATTCCATATGTTGGCGCATTTTCTATCCATACCATTCCATGTTCACGTTGGCTTCCTCTACTTTGGAGTTCTGTAACGAAGAAGTAATCGTATATTTTTATGAGTATTTCATCATCTTTCATTATTAGTTTGAGGAATTGCTAGATTTTATGAGTATATTACCTTGCACAGATGGTTGGATTTTTCCTTATTAAGTCCTTTATATCAGTGTTTTTGTGTTGTTGTGTTATGCTTTGTTTGTTGTTAGTAGAGTATGTGTCATATAAACATTATGTTAAAGGTTCCCACATTCTTTCTGCACATGACAATTTCATAAATAAAGACGGAGAACCTGGTTGTCTCATCATTGCAAATGCATTTTTCTTGAGTTTTTCTTTATGGTCCAAAGAGGTGCGCAAGTTTTCAAAGTCCTGGTATCAAATGTTGAATTTCAAAATGGCTTCAATGTTTGTATCATTGGAAACACATTTTGTGTATAGTACTTTGTTTTGTAGTGCACCTTTGTGCAGTCGCACCCATATGGATTGCATTACTTGATTAATGAGAACCTTAATCGATTTGAAAAATAGATTGGGTATGTTTTGTGAAAACTTGAGCGATTTATGTGTTAGTTCCCATTTTGCAATGTCTTGATACGTCAGCCAAGGATTTTGAAACTGTCTTTCTGAGCCAAAGAAAAGTGTAGGAAAATTTAATTCTTCACTATTTTTGTCTTGAAAGAGTCCTCGGAATGGTCTATTATTTTCACAAGGGACTACATAGTTGATGTCAATTTCATAATCCATAACCTGCTCAGCTGTAACAATGTTATGTATTAAAGTATCTATGTAAAGTTCATCAGTGTCATTTGAGTAGGATTGTTGGTCGTTTTCTTCTTCTTCTATGTTTTCTTGTGAACGTAGGATCTCTTCTAAATGTTGTGACCATTGTTGGTTGATTTGTACATTATAAGATTTGTAAAGTGGTGTTTGAGTGAGTGTATGTAACGCTCGCATAAGAATAGTTGGTCTGACTTTTGTAGTTTTTTTTTAATTCCAAGTATTATCGATGATTCATCATTAATAAAATCTTGGTAAGATATGTTGTACTTTAGTTGTGTCACAGACATAACGTTTACAATGCTACTATGCATTCCGTGTTGACCACCATAAGCTAATTCTCTTATTTGGGCAACTAATCGTTCTTCAATGTCATTAAGCATTACTACATTTATTATCTGTGTGTTTCGTTGTATATGATGAGGGACAAAGTATTTTGGGATGATATTTGATTTTATGGTTGTCTTACATTCTCTACAAATACGACATTTCTTTTCTTCAAATGGAATATTGTGCTGTCTTTTGCTTATTATCCAAACGTGTATGATTTTGTTTGCATATGCTCTTTGTTTTTTAAATAGTAGATGGTCACATGAGAAGCATTCGTACTTAGGAGTGTTCTGAATCAAGATAATATATTTTTTAACAAACTTTGAAGGAGTTCCAAATGCTTTTAAGTATTTTTATAGTGTTGTACATTCATCTGTTATGCATGTACGTTTTCGTTTGCTTATTGTTAGTTTTGATTGTGAGTTTAAGTTTTGTTCTATTGTAATTATTATTGTTGTATCATTGTGTTCCTATAGTTGATTGTGTTGTTCATTGTTTTGATTAGTACAATCATGCTTGTGTTTTGTCATTGGGGTTTTTTGTCTTTTTTGAATGTCCAAAATTTTACGTTTAACAATATCTATACGAAGAATTGCTTGTGGGAATCTCTGATTTAAGATATGGATAACTTCAGTGGGGGAAATGAGTGTGTTGTTATTGATGATGTTTTCTAAAATATGACCCATGTCTTTGGTCCAACGAGTATATTTTGTTATTTTCATGTTAATCACACATCAAAAAATTAACATATCCGGGTTGCTTTATGAGAACTCATAATTTTTGTGGGTATTTGTAGGTTGTATTATTTTAGAAGTGACAGCATTGATTTGCACGTGTAAATGGTGTATTTCAAATTCGAAACCAAATGTATTGAAGAGAACATATTGCAAGAATAAGTCTTCGATGCAATAGTAACAGTGACTATGTAGTAATTGTTCGATGTACTGGGTAATGCATTTGATTTTGGGGTACAATTGTTGAAACAAACAAACAAATGTATTTTGGATGGCTCCTGCGAATGCTCCCACCCCCCCGCTCCCGTCTACCTCCCTCACATTGCGCGGCCCCCTCCCCCCTTCCCCTCCTCCCTCTCTGCCGCCTCTCTGCTCGTAGCCGCCGTGCCTCCCTCCATCCCCCTCTCCTCCTTCTCTGGCTGCCATCTTCCCTCCCTCTCCTTCCTTCTCCGCCCCTCCATCCTTCCTTGCCTCCCCCCCCTCGCGTTGCGCTACCACCCCCCCACCCCCTTTCCTCCCCCTTCCCCACCTTTGCACCACGTTGCCACCCCCCTGTCCCCTCCCTTCTCTCCTCCTTGCTTCCCCGCCCTCCCTCGTGCCACGTTGCCACACCCTCGCCTCTCCTCCCTCCCCTTCCCCATCTTGCACCGCGTTGCCACCCCCCCTCCCTCCTCCTTTCCTCCCCTCCCTCACCATTCTCTCCCCACTCTACCGCCTCTCCTCCCCCTGCTTCCTCGTACATCTCCATCCCTCCCTCTTTCCTCCCCCACCTCTGCCCCATTCCTCCCTCCCTCGCCTCTGCCACTTCCTTTTCCCCGCCTTTTGGAGCTTTCGCAGCTTGTCGGTGCGGTATGGCGGCTATAAGTTTGGAACCGGTGGCCCAGACTCAACCCCCCCTCCTTCAGCCTATCGCATAACACTGACAGAGCATCAGGTCTCCTTGGTGAAGTAGGCCACCACTGACTTTTCCCATATGTTTGTTTATGGGAGTCATTGGCTATGCCCCTTCACGAGCAGACATCAGGGACTGGTTGTAGTCCACCCTTTACCTTGAGGACAGCCACATTGAGGAGGTCGCACTCATGGGACGTGGTATCTTCTGGCTCAAGCTCTTCTCAGCATAGGCTATGAGCGATATGGTTAGACGGTCCCCTACCTCTGTGGTGGGAAGATCATCCTTATGGTCCCATGGTATAGGGGTTTCAATGTAGTGGACTTCGATGCCCGCTTCCGCATTCCCTGCCATCCAATTACCCTCATCTTCCCAGGCCTCACAATAGAGCTTTGCCCGATCATCAAGGACTTGGGGGTGCACTTTGGCTGGCTCATGCAAGACACCTTTGTTGATGCGGCGGCAACCCAAGGGGTGCCACATGTCAAAGTGGCAGTCCTAGATCCGTAGAGTATCCCCTCGGAGTTCGAGATTGAGATGGACACAGATGTGGTGACGTAGCGCATTATGGTCACTAGTCGCCTAGATCAGTGTCTGAGATGCCACGGCTTCAGGCACTAGGTGCACTCTTACCCTCGCTTCACAAGGACAGAACCTCAGATGGCCCCCATCTAGGCAACTCATGATCCCCCCCACCAAGCATCAACACCCCCTCCCAAAGGGGAAGGCTGGACTGAGGTCAAAAGGAAATGGAAAGGAAACAAAACAGTAACAAAAAAGCCCCCCCCTCTCCAACAAGAGACCCTTATGGTCACCAGTCAGTAGCATCTTGATAAGGGGAAGGAGAAAGGGAAGGAGAAGGTCAACCAGCCTCCCCCTCATCCTTCACCCTGCCCCCCCCTCCTCGGTTCCCCTACCTCCCCCCCTTATGAGACCCCCCCCGGCACCTTTGGTTTTAGCCCCCCCTCTCCCTCGAGCATGATCCTGCGGGAACCCCCCCATCCACCTGCGCCCCCGAAGCCAGACAAACCTCCTCTGCGCCTATCCCCCCTAGCTCGGTGGAGGGGAGAGGCCCTTCCCCACAGACGGCCAGCACCACTCCAACTCTTTCGATAGCCAGCACCCCTCTTTCTGGTTCTGACTCCTCATCTGCATCCCCCCACCCAAGGGCAACTCCTAGAGCTCTACCTTTGGAGTTTTACCAAGCAGGACCTTGGGATTACTTGGATGCAGCTAGCATTGGCTCCTTCCCTGCATACCTAGACATCAGCACCTTCTTCCTCCGAAAGGGGGTGGAGGGTAAGGTGTCCGTCCTTGCCCCCCATGATGGTCCTAGCTATTCCTTCACTATCACGAGTGATGGGAATGAGCAATGGACGAATAAAAATGTTTGGGAGACGAGTCCTAGGAGCAAGTATAGGACTGGATCAGTAGCAAAGCAGTGAAGCTTCTTCAATAGCAGTGGAAGGAGGGTGATGTTCGTCTGAGATGGTGCCACAGCGCCAAACGATTTCGCCTTTTAGTCATCATTCGACCACCTTTAGAGTGGATCCACGTGGAAGGGCTCCACCCTTGGAGGACCTCAGAGGTAGTGGGCTTCTATAGTATTTCCCTGGCAGAGGCTTCGAGTTGGTTAGAGAGAGCTTACCACCATGGGATGAAGGGCCTTTCCCCTCTGCTGAAGGTTTTAGAGGATGGGTCCGATGATGCGGCCTCTCCTTCGAAACCTTCACAGAAGCGCCTTCGTCTGTACACTGGACGTCCTCCGACCACCTCGACATCGACCGCAAGCAGATAGCTATTTGTGGCCCATCTCTCCTCTTCATGAGTATACGCATTATCTCTTAGAACATCAATGGGTTCCACTCATCAGGAACCCACGGCCCCAGGAAGATGGTGCTTAGACAGGAGCTCCAGCCAGCTTTGGTGGGAAGGGTAGATGTGCTCCTATTGCAGGAACACAAGCTTTTGGCTTCTCAGACCAGTAACTGTGGGAAGGTCCTCACAGGACACTCCCACACCTACTAGGAACCTTCGATTGGTGAGCAAGGGAGGAGCGGGGGTGTCTGTACCTCCATCGATGCTTCTCTAGTTCAGCATGTGTGTGGTTTTGGCACCTTGATCCCAGGACAAGCACTTTGGGTGGGCTTGAATATTGAGGGATCCCACATCGGCATCCTCAATATCTTGGCCCGATTGACCTTAGACAGAGAGCCGCTTTCTAGAGCTCTTTGACAGACTTATTGCCAGAGATGGATTCTTGGATTGTAGGAGGGGATTTTAATAACCTTGAGGCTTTAGAGGATCAGTAGGGATGGGGCCCAGAGTTCCTCGGTATAGCTTAGGCGGAGCAGGCGGAATGAGACTCCTTCTTGTTCGCTGTGGGAGGTTCGGACAGTTGGAGATAGCCTTCCTTTTGTAGATGGACAGGGAGCATGGACTTCTCTTGGGGTTACAGGAGGGAGGGAGATAGACTTTTGGAGCGGTTGGACCATTTCTATGTCAGTGATTGGGCGATAGGCAGAGGTGGAGAGTCAGGGGTAGTTCTAGGGATGACCCTCTCTAACCATGCCTCAGTCATCCTAGTCTTGGAGTCAGCCTCTCATTCCTTACCTCCCCGCTCGTGCCGGATCCTAGACTCCATCTACTCCAGAGCAGTGGTTTGCAATAGGATAGTGGACCTGTGGGAGCAGGATTGGGACCCCATGGGGGATATGGCAGCTCAGGTAACTCAGGTTCTTGCCGAGTCTAGCCTCATATGTTAGCAGGAGGTGACTCTGGTCAGGCAGCAGTGGTGGGCGAAGGAGAGGGGTCTCAGACGAGACCTTGCCTCGATATAGCGGATGCAGCAGTCTTCTCTAGGCTCTGAGGAGCTCAAACAACAGGAGGTTAGAGCCCGAGCCATGTTAGAGGAGATCACCCAGCGACGCTCAGAGTTCTCGTTTCATGCTTCCGAGTCCTTTTGGGCTAGGAAAGGTGACAGGATGTGCAGAGAGTTCTTCAGGACTCATGGCTAGAGGTCAGCAGGGGAACAGCTCCGATCTCTTAGAGCGTAAGATGGTAGTGTCAGGACAGGTCTAGACGAGGTCAGGGACTTGGCGATAGATTTCTACAGATCCTTGTTCCAGCAAGAGCCCCTAGATCCTCATGCTCGCCGATGCATGGAGGAGGTGTGGAGGTATATGCTGTCACTCGTGTAGCCTAGCATGAGTGAAACCCTTCTCGCCCCATTCATCGTGGCAGAGATGCAAGATGTTGTGAGTGATATTGATGGGCAAAAATGCCCAGGTGAGGATGGGCTCTCTAGAGCTTTCTTCACCACCTTTTGGGAGCAGATCCACCAGCCCTTGCTCGCAGCCTTCCAGCATATCTTCTCCAATGGACAGATGCCAGAGAGCCTTGCGACAGGCTTGATTTGCCTCATCCCCAAAGGGGGGGACCGTCAGGAGATCAGATAGTGGCACCCTATCACCCTCCTCCTGACTGCCTATAAAATCCTCACCAAGATGATCAGTAGCCGCATCCGACCCCTGCTACATGACTTGATCCATGACACCCAGACTGGTTTTATCCAAGACCGTAGCATTTTGGACATCTTCACATTCTCAGAGGTGATGGAGTGGACTCAGCATAGTGGCCAACACCTTGCCATACTCCTTGACTTTGAGAAGGCGTACAACAAGGTAGACTGGTCCTTCTTAGAGGGCACACTTTCTTGGTTTGGTTTCCTAGACGAGTGGATCAAAGGTATTACTAGCCTCTATAGATCGGCCTCTAGCCAGGTTATCATCAGTGGCAGGATGGGGGAGAGATTCACCCTCGAGCGCTCGGTACGTCAGGGCTACCTGCTTGTGGCCTACCTCTTCCTATTTTTTGCGAAGGCCATGACTCACTTCCTACGAGCCCACACCACTGGTCTTCGAGGGATGCGCCTCCCTATTAAGGATGATGCAGAACTTCTGGACTCTGAGTATGCAGACGACATGGCCCTATATGTGCAAGATGATATTGAATCACTGGAGCGAGTGAGACTATCTTTAGAGGTTTTTTGCCTAGCCGCTGGGGCAAAAATCAACTGGCATAAGTCAGTTGGTTTTCTTACAGATCCAGGAGCCAGCTCACAGTGGGGTATTTTCTTGGGGTTTCACTGGATCCCTAGAGGATAGATGACACGTTACCTAGGATTCCATGTAGGGCTGGATATCATGCCAGCTCAGCAGTTCCTACCGGTCCTAGTTTCCATACGACGGAAGCTAGCCTTCTGGAGCATAGCTCAGCTATCTCTGGCAAGCAGGGCCCTTGTGGTCAATCAGGTCCTTTTAGCCACCGCTTGGTACGTGGCATCTTGCTGGTGTTTCTCGAGATCGTGCATAACCCAGTTGAGGAGACTGGTGCGGAACTTTCTGTGGTCTAGCTCAGATGGTTTCGACACTACCAGAGCTCGAGTCGCCTGGCAAACGGTCATTCTCCCCTAGACAGAGGGCGGTCTTGGCATCATAGATCCAGAACTGCAAAGTCATGCATTACTTGGCAAGTTAGCCATCTGCAGTCTGGCCCCAGGAGGGCAGACGTGGAAGCTCTTGCTTCAGCATGGTCTCAATGCATGTATCCCCCAGAGAGGGGGTGATTGGCAGCCATCTATCTGGTGGATTCTCACTTCAGCCCCGCTCCCCCTTCCTCCACGACCTCATCTCGGTCTAGAGGAAGTTGCGGCACAGCCTCTCTCAGGTTCCCCCTAGCTACCGAGAGGAGATAGATAGACAGCCCTTGACCTGGAGCAGCCAAGTGACAGATGATACAGGTCGCCAACTTGGAGAGAGATCTCATATCCCATGGGCGTCCTGGGCGCGTGGGCCTGCGCGCTCGCTCCAGGTTTGGAGAGACGTCTATAGCCAGTTGGGCCTAGGCGAGCTGGCAGCAGTAGTAGGTATGACACGTGGGATCTAGGCTCGGTGAGCGGAGATCGATGCTGCCATTCCTATAGGTTGGAGGATTCCCATGATCACCAGACAGCTCCTCCCAGGAGATGAGAGGTGGCTAGAGCAGTTCACTCTCCGCGACATTCCTTTGATAGTTGTAGGCCTTTTCTCAAACTCCTTGATTCACTTCTTCTCCATCACCGATGGTAGCCATTTCCAGAGTAGAGAGGCCATGATTAACCCCCAGCTTCCCTGGCAACGCCTTCGCATCATAGGGCTACAAGGGAAAGCGTGGCATATAGACCCCCTAATTGTTCAGGACCAGGACTGGAGACTCTAGATTTGGGAGGGCCGCTCCTTGAGAGAGGTGGAGTGGGACCCAGGGGAATGGCACTGGCCACCACTGGAGACCTCAAAGAACCCTACCCCCTTCTTCTCATACAGCGCACGTACCGGTAGGCGTGCTCTGGGGACTCTCCAGTGCAGGCTACCCACCCAAGCACATCATTGGTATGCCCAAGGGATATCTTTGGTCTTTCTTCGTACATTCTGGAAGACTCTTTGGGCAAGTTGGTGACCGAGGAAGATCTCTTACTTTCTTTGGATGGTGGTCCACGAGGGGCTACCAGTTGGGAGATGGTTGAGGCAGATGGGGTAGGAGGGGCAGTGCCAGATGTGTTTTCAGGAGGAGGAGTCCCTGAAGCACTGCCTTTGGAGCTATTCGCATGCTCAAACAGTGTGGAAGGGAGTCATGGGGATCTTAGTGAGGGCTGCACCCGAGCTAGGACCGGTCACTTGGGGAGCCGTTTGCTGGTGCAACACCGAGATGGGACATCACTTGGCTTATGAGTTCTCTCGGTAGGATCCAGTTTTCTTCATCACGCAGGCCACCTAGGCATACATGGAAAGCTTCCCTTGGCATCTAACAGAGACAGATGCAGGAGCGATGACTCGGCACCCAGTTTGGGAGATCATAGGGAGTATTGTAGGCTGGCATATCTGGACTTCTAGATGTGCACAAACCTTAGGAGATCAGGCTTCTTCTACTACCCAGACCCTAGCGGACATCTGGAGCATGATCATTCACACACTCAAGGGTCAGTGGGATCAGATTCAGGGGGAGTCCCGGGCAGGGAAGGAGAAGTTATGGCGCTTCCTTCATGACTGGGACCATTAAGTGCTATCCTTCCAGCACTCTGCTCAGAGTCTTCAGTGGCATTACTCCCCCCCACCGTGGCTATTTGTCCACACTCGGATGATTATGCCCTGAGAGGCTTGTAATTATTTTGTTACCATGGGCTGTATCCGTTTTGTGATTACAAGCCGCTGGCCTTTAGGCCTTCTTATACTCTCGTTTTCAAGCAATATAACTAGCACTACTTTTTGCCAAAAAAAAAAATTATTGAAACAAGTTAGAGTTAAAAAATTGTTGATCCCATTTTGATGTCTGGAATTCAGTTTGTTTCGAAATTATTGTGCATTATATGTACATTGCTTTTCTTAATGCTTCTGGTGTGATATGGAAATTTAGCATGTAAGATATACATAGGAAGATACACTTATTTTGTGGATATAGTTCAAGGAATTCTGAGTTGATATTCATTTGGTCAGAGTAGTGTTCACTTGTCATGTTGATTGCTTTGATTGTAGTGTGTGGAAGATTTTTTAAAGAGTGCTAGAATAATTTGTTTGTAATAGGGCAAGACTAAGTTGTTGAGAAAGGTCAACATTCTTTTATTATTATAGTTTCATAGTTGTAATTAATGATGACCATGCATTATTAGATGAATGCTTGTTAATTTTAGGAAAATGAACGTGATAATAAAAATAAGTATTTCTCATTTGGAGCATATAGAGTTGGATTTGAAAGCATATAATAAATGGAAGTTATTATATGAAAAATGAAATGCTTAATTAGATCAAGAGTTGTTAATATTTAAAACAGTCAAATAATTAACTATATAGTATATTCATTAAGATGTAGTAAATAATGAAGATTTTAGTTTATGTGCGTAATGATCATTAGAATAGCAATGAACATATAGGTACTCTTCAATAGTTCTAGTAATAATGTAAAAAGAATACTTAATTCAGTTTTACAGGTAGATGAAGTAGTGTTGGTTTAAAATTTTAAGTAGAAAGGTTGATAGATTTAATGAAGCTTTAGTATTGTTGTATGTTTATTAATAGTAATTTTGATCTTTTAAGTAAATCAAACTAAGGGCTTGTTTGGTAGTATTTATTCGATGTGGGAAATGAAATTGGTTAGTTCATACAAAAAACTTGTGTTAATCAAGGGCTCATCAAGGGACACTTTATTATTGTTATATTCGAAATAACATTTGTATACTTATATTATTCAATTATAAATAATAGTGGCAGCTTAAATATTTTCTTAAAAGTAACAATATACTTAGCAATTTAACGAGAGGTACTAGCTAATAAGTAGAATTACTTCAAGTGTTTAAAAAATAATCAAATATTATGAATATTATTTTGTAAAGACACCAAAGTAAGACTGACTTTAACATTGCAAGTAGTTCAACTTTGTTAGGTTAATACAATTCTATTGATGAAGCAATAACCTTGTGTTAAAGTATCTAGAATAACATGAAACAAAATGCAACTTTTTTTTATGTACATTTAAAAGAAAAAAAAACAAATAAATAGCACTTTACAAAGTAAGATGTAGCAGTGAGTGCTACTATGTTAAGAAAGAAGCAAAATTACAAGCTCATGTGTTACAGTATGTAAAGAACATGCTTGGTGAAAAGCTTGAAATGTGTGCCAAAGGAAACTTTAGCTACAAGACTTAAGGCTACCATTCTACTGGAAACAAACTAAGCTGATGATCTTGTGCTATACAGTGGAAGTATTATGCGATACGTCGTATGATTGGTTGTTGAGGCATTCATGCACCATTGTGCCTTAAAGAAATAAAGCCCATAACAAGACCATGCATGTTTACTGGAAATCTTCCTTCAATTCTTTGGTCAAATAATTCTAACTTTAGAACCTATGTGTTATCTTTCAGTAATTTTATAAAAGGCTGAGGTAGATCTAAAACTTTATCGACCCATGTGCTCTTCAGCGTAACATCCACGGTTGCACCATCCAAGCTTGTAATAAGTGCCTTCACCTTAGGAATGTTTTCCAAAATCGTGATGTGATCACATGTCAAGCATCGAGGGATAGCGTTTTCCTTTAAGATCTTTCCCTCTTTACAAAACGAGCACACAAGCTCATACAATGTTGAGTCTAGGCCTGTAATAGTCAAGATGCTGCTTACCTATTAATGTAACACAGCAAGTGTTAACTATTATTTTACTATACTTTGTTGTATGATAGTATATACTAATGCACACAAATCAAATATTACTTGGTTTTCATAGCCAATCTACTAAATATGTCGGTGGAATACTCGGGCTAATTTTGTAAAAATTGACAACTCGTGCAGGAGCCATGATAGTTAGATCAAGCATATTCAATGTGATTGGCTAGCTATTTCTTTCGCTCCTACATTCCTCAGGACAAAATGGCAGAAACCTACAGCCTTAAATCTATCGATGATCTTGACATAATCGGAGTGCCGATTGTTCCAAAAAGTCAACTATAGTAAAATGTACCTTATATTTCCTAGTCTGAGGGTAGAAATATCACTGCGATTTACAATGTAATGGTTTGAAATAATAATTTACCGTAATAAGTTCATCTGCATCTTCACCATCACCGATAATAAGTTCATCCATCTGACGCATGCAGCTTCCGAGCTTAATTACCGTTACTATGACTATAGCCAATGGCAAGTAGTTTCCTTGTCACTTGCTAATTATCTCTTTACAATCTTCTTTATATTTGCAAATACTAGTGGTTGGAATGAAAATTGAGTCAATTGTAAACATTTCAAAATGTTCAACCCTAGTCGAAGGATCAAACACCAAAGTGTAATTAGATGTCCCTCCATCGTTCCGAGAATTTCTATTACAAACTAAAAAGTCTATAATTTTAATACAGTCCCCTATATTCAATGACTTAACAAAGTTGGCATAGTAAATCTTGCCTATCATCTCTCCCCCTATCAAACTTTTTGCCGATTCCATGCAGTGTGATTGTATACACACTGGCCAGTGGAGCTCAAACAACCCCACGAGCAACCCATTCAAAGGGCCCATGGTGATTGCTCTAGAGTTGCTCTATTCTTTGAGCTCTACAATGCCATCCCAACATCTCTGTTTCAAGGCTTGCTAGCCCGACAATGCGATGCCCAAGAATTCTAATTGGCTTAGAGACTTTGAAACAACCTGCAAATCACTATCGAACCTTATTAATCCTTCTTGGAAATAGAAGCAATCCTTCATGGAGTCTGGTTTCTCCAAACCCAATTAAGCAAGCCAACATTCAACCCTTGCAATAGTGTAGGAAGGCTCTCTTACTTGCATTGTCTTTGTTATTGCTTCATGTCTATTTTTTAAATAATTATCCTCCATTTTACACATTATGTCTATGGTGTTCTTTTTTGGAGGGTTATGTCACATTTGTGTAGAAGTGTGACATTCATACACAGCTAACTATAAGCAATACCTTGTAAAACAAGCAATGATACATAGCTAACTATAAGCAATGCCTTGCAAAACAAGCAATGTTGTTGAGGTTAGCAATGCTACATAGCTAATTAATAATGCCACATAGCTATGTGCAATGGTCTGTTCACTACTAATTAGCTAAGTAGTACTTGCATCACCTTGCGAGGGTCACTAAGCAATATGTAAGATAGCACGTGCAATCAAGGGAAGGGTTTTTATTTTCTTATGGAGTTACAAAAAATATACATATATAAGGTGTTTTTAAATTCAAAAAGGGAAAATTTTCATAGAAAAGGAATACTTGTATCATGTAAAAATTTAAAGAAGGGGTGTATATAAGTTATATAAGTTTGTAGGAAGGGGTTTTTTAAGTTACCCCTTGATCGTACATGCTATAGTTACATCCAACATTTTGTGATCATGTTGGTATTCAAGGTGACTTCGTAACAATCACCTAGATGACTTGCATGATGATGAATTTTGATTTACTGTTGATTTAAAAATATACGATCAATAAAAGTTCATATATACCAGTGGTATAAATACACGATCAATATTTGCCTTTATGCCAATGTTATAGATCGTTGTTTCCATTTGTATAAAATATTCATGTTTCTATGACACCAATACAAAAGCATGTCATCTTTCTTATTGGAGAGAGTGGAGCACACAAGATAGTAGCTTGCACTATACAGTATGTTATATTGTAAAGGATGTTGTATGAAATGTCTTAGATAAGTCTTGTGAATTCTCCTCCTTCTTTGTTCCTCCTAGTTCACTTTCATTCATTTTGTAAGGTTCTTCGTAAGAGGTTTTTTGAGTTCTAGTTCAATTCGTGTCTACATTGTGCCTACATCTTCTACCATAGTTGAGAAAGGAGAGTATTTCCAAACCACTCCCTCCTTGCTCCCTCATACAAGTCAAAACACAACTACACAATGACACTGGCTAGTAGAGAGAGTTAGCAAGTAGAAGCAGCCTATCCTGGGGGGGCCACAATGTAAAAACCCCATATAGCACATGTGATCAAGGGGTTTTAAAAAGGAAACTACCTATAGATTTTTAGAACCTATATACACCCCTTCTATAAACTTTGAGATGATAAAAGTATCCCTTATGTATGAAAAAAAATACTTTTTGAATTAAAAACCCCCTTAAGTATGTATATTTTATGTAACTCCACAAAGATATAAAACCCCTTCAGTTGATCATTGTTGCTATGTTACATATTGCTTAGTGGCCTCCTTGGGTCAGCCTATGCAAGAAGCACCTACCACAACTACATATTAGAGGCTTAAATGTAGACTATAGGCAAGCAAACAAAGACATAAATTTAGTCAATGCAATGGTCAACCAACAAAGAGCAAAGAAACTCCTATAGCATGCAACATCCAAAGGACTAGAAGGCATGCACTATCTCAAATAGAGGCACAGATAAGAAAGCATCGTACAAGCAAAGAGCACCTACAACCCAAACAATCTATGATGCCAGATAACACCAAATTGAAAGACACATACATATAGTACTTACTTGACTACTATAGCAAGCATTTGAAGGAAAACACAATGCAAGCACACAACATTTACAACAATGTGTAGCTATGATAAATTCAACATGTAGCACCACCAAAGCCAAGACCTACAAGCATCTTTCTACAATAGAACAAGCAAGATAACACAACAGGAAGAAACATCAACAATGCATGCAGAATAGGAGCAACTCGGAACCTCTTCAAATATCTTCATCTTCATGCTATTGACATTGCTACCATTGGGATCTTTCTTACCCTACGTCTTCATTTTTTTACCAACCTTCACCTAGGCCACGTGGCAAATAATATTAGTGGACATGTAGGGTCAAATAGGGTTAGCTCACCCTAGGATTAATATTATGCCATGTGGAAATGCAGTCACATGACAAATAGCTTTATACACATAGTGCCACATATGCCCAATCAATAGTCTATTCAACACAATGGACACATCATCCCTTGGCACATCAATAGTCCCATGGCACCACATGCCACATCCACTTATACCACATCATCAACCTTATCCATAGTGCCACATGAATAAACCATGTTAGCATGCCACAATTCTTTGGCACTCTTCCCTTATCCCTTCGGCCTACTTTCTGAGTGCATGAAGGGTAACCTACAACCTAAGTGAGAGAAATGCACATTTATGTATCGGATATTTTATGTTGTACTTATTTTATAGGCATCCATTGCATAGTCATGCTAAGCTCACACATGCACATACTACTCTAACTTTTTTAGTTTTTGTTGCTATCATATGCACTAAATAAAAATTAAAAAAAGACCTTGTACATGCACCCTCTACTTACCCATTACTAATGGAGCTCTTTAAGAAAGGTTGTAAAGGATGGGGTAAATTGCACCATATCATAAGAGCAAGAGAGAGGATGATTTTGGAGGTTTGGAAAAAGATGGAGGGAGGTTTGCGAGAGGCTCGATGGAGAGCAAGTGGGGGTGCCACATGTTGCAGAGGCTCAGGAAGAGCAATAAGAGTTTCGAAGGGTGGAGTGACTGCACAATGACACATGGCAATGCGGCTTTGGACATGGTATGCATCAAAGCTTAGATGCACTCATAGTGATAGTGGACCAGAAGGGTGGCTAATAGCGTGGCTATAGTGGCGCCGTAGTAGTGACATGGTGTAGCTTGCATTGCATAGCATATCGTGGGCAAAAGCTATAGAGCAGACAATGGCGCAACATGGCACAGCTTATAGAGAGATGAGGTGGCAATCTATGAGCAGACCGACAAAGATGAGAGATGATCTTGCTGGAAACGTGTAAGGAAGGACGTGGCTATAGCCAACAGACGATGCCATGTGGACTAAGACGGTAATTGGCCTAAAGAGATAGAGAGCCACATGCATAGAGGATGCGACTGGCCCTATAATTAAATGCATGAGGGGGATGGCCGTGCAGCCATCGGTGTCAAAGTCACCAACTAGACCATAAATAGAGGCTGGCAGAACCCACAGAAGCCACCAACAGTGGACAAAGTCCTTAAGAAGCCACTGGACTATGAGAGCTAATGCAAACTCTTGGACTATAAGTTCCAAAGATGCCCATGAGATTGAAAGTTACTTCTAAGAGGTGTTGCGATTGTGTCCCAGAGAGGCGAGTACTACACACAGAGACACAGGGAAAGAGCTAGAGAGAGAGAGAGAATATTGTATATAATATAATATAATATATACATACACACACATACATACATACATACGTACGTACGTACGTACATACATACATACATACATACATACATACATACATATATATATATATATATATATATATATGTAGAGAGAGAGAGATGAGGTGGCACATCACACTCAAAGGGTGGTGCAATGTGGAACCGCTCATTGGGAATGGATGTGCTAGCTCTCTTTGCTCAATCAAAGCGAAAAGGGTAGGCACAAGATGAACATTTTTTATCATTGTGCTAAAAACTCTCCCAATCTTTTTGCATCCCTCCCTTGAATGGCAGAGATTTTGATGAGCTTAGCTACTATCTCACCTCCCAGTTTGGCATTCTAAAGATGATGGGATGGAAGAAAGTCCATTGTTGGAGACTATCTGAGAGCCCTCTTCTAATTCCAGTTCTTCAGAAATGATAGCTCTGGCTACCAGAATAGAATCCTTCTCTTCACCACCATGCTACAGACCCTAGGTAGTGGCACTCTGTTAGATCCATGAAATTCTATCATGGATACCATAGGAACTCATTCTATGTACCCAAATGTCCTTATAAAGAAGGCAAGGGGGGATCTAGCATGGTTGTGGAGGGCAGTGGGAGTAGGGAATGGGCATGCGAGCATAGCGGCAATGAAGAGGGGCTGGGATGGGAGGAGTGGGTGGGTTGACATGGGAGATCAAAATCAAATTCTCAATGAACTTCCTACTACTCCAGCTTGGATAGCAATGGCAGTAGTTTTCTTTACATTGGCAATCCTTTTCTTCCCCCACTTCTCTATTGAGCTCCCATGTAGATGTCCAGCTAGAGCTTCTTAAGTATGGCATTTGTTGGTGCTTGGTAGCTTGGATAGCACCAGAGGCATTTTGCACAACAACCGTATAAATATATGGTTGGAATGCAATCCCATAAAACTACAGTGCTATTTTATCTTTTTGGTAAGCATTTGAGTTAGTTTAGGTTCCCACAACATCATCTACAACTTTCATTACACTAAAAAAATGCAACTCTTATTGAAAGGTAAAGATGACAGGATAGAAGAAGATGAAAGTCCATTGTTGGGGACTATCTGAGAGCCCTCTTTTGATTCTAGTTCTTCTCCAAAGACAACTCTAGCCACCAAAATAGAATCCTTCTCTTCACTACACTATAGGCTTTGGACAGTGGCACTCTGGTAGATCCATGAAATTGTGTCATGGATACCGTACAAACTCAACCTATGTCTCCAAATGTCTTTGGAGAGAAGGCAAGCGGGGCTTCGACCTAGTTGTGGAGGGCAGTGGGAATGGAGAATGGGCATGCCATCATAGCAATGAAGAGGGGCTAGAAGCAATGCATGTGATGGGAGAAGTGGGTGGGTTGATGAGGGAGATCAAGATGAAATATTCGATGAGATTCCTGCTAAACCTGCAACTCTAGCTATGATAGCAGCATCAGAAATTTTATTTGCATTGACAAGTCTTTTCCTCCCTCACTCCTATGTTAAGCTCCTGTGTAGATGTCTAGTTGGAGCTTCTAAGTATGGCATTTTTATTTGCTTGGTAGCTTGGACAGCACAAGCAGCATTGATGGTTCCTTGATTAGCAACTATTTAAATATAAGGTTGGTGTGCAATCACCTACGTGGATATCATGGAACTCAACCTATGTCTCCAAATGTCTTTAGAAAAAAGGCAAGGGGGCCTTTGGCATGGTTGTGGTTGGCAGTGGGAGTAGGGAATGGCATGCGATCATAGCAGTGAATAGGGGTTGGAAGTGATGGGTAGAGTGATTGGGTTGATGTGGGAGATCAAGATCAAATTATCAATGATATTCCTACTACTCCATGCCCATCTAAGACTTGCAACATGCCATTTAAGACTTGAAAAAGGGTAGATGCAAGTCATTGTAAGACTTACAAAGACAAGATGCTTGAAGAAAAGTCAAGTAATCTACTCTCAAGTGGTAAAGAGGAGCTTTTAGAAAGATCTATTTATAGGTTACCAAAATAGAATCCCTCTCTTCACCACCACGCTGCAGTCCCTAGGTAGTGGCACTCTATTAGATCCATGAAATCCTATCATGGATACCATAGGAACTCATTCTATGTACCCAAATGTCCTTGTAAAGAAGGCAAGGGGGGATCTAGCATGGTTGTGGAGGGCAGTGGGAGTAGGGAATGGGCATGCGAGCATAGCAGCAATGAAGAGGGGCTAGAAGTGATGCATGTGATGGGAGGAGTGGGTGGGTTGACGTGGGAGATCAAAATCAAATTCTCAATGAACTTCCTGCTACTCCAGCTTGGATAGCAATGGTGGTAGTCTTCTTTATATTCACAATCCTTTTCTTCCCCTACTTCTCTGCTTAGCTCCCGTGTAGATGTCCAGCTAGAGCTTCTTAGTATGGCTTATTGGTGCATGAAAGTCCATTGATGGGGACTATCTGAGAGCCCTCTTTTGATTCCAGTTCTTCTCGAAAGGCAACTCTAGCTGCCAAAATAGAATCCTTCTCTTCACCACACTATAGGCTTTGGGCAGTGGCACTCTGCTAGATCCATGAAATTGTGTCATGGATACCATAGGAACTCAATCTATGTCTCCAAATGTCTTTGGAGAGAAGGCAAGGGGAGCTTTGGCCTAGTTATAAAGGGCAATGGGAATGGAGAATGGGCATGCCATCATAGCAGCGAAGAGGGACTAGAAGTGGTGCATGTGATGGGAGAAGTAAGTGAGTTGATGGGGGAGAAGTGGGTGGGTTGATGGGGGAGATCAAGATCAAATTCTCAATGAGGTTCCTGCTAAACCTGCAACTCTAGCTTGGATAGCAGCATCAAAAATTTTATTTGCATTGACAAGTCTTTTCCTCCCTCACTCCTATGTTAAGCTCCCATGTAGATTTCCATGTGGAGCTTCTAAATATGGCATTTTTATTTGCTTGGTAGCTTGGATAGCATAAGCAGCATTGATGGTTCCTTGATTAGCCACTGTTTAAATATAAGGTTGGTGTGCAATCCCCTACAACTACATTGCTATATCAAATCTTTTTGGTAAGCATTTGAGTTAATTTAGGTTTCCGCAACATCATCTACAACTTTATACACTAAAAAAACACAACTCTTACTTAAATATAAAGATGAAGGGATAGAAGAAGATAAAATTCCATTGTTGGATACTATCTGAGAGCCCTCTTCTGATTCCAGTTCTTCTCAAAAAATAGCTGTGGCCACCAAAAGACAATCCTTCTCTTCACCACCAGAATGAAGACCTCGGTAGTGGCACTCTACTAGATCCACGAAATCCGATTGTGGATATCATGGAACTCAACCTATGTCTCCAAATGGCTTTAGAAAGAAGGCGAGGGGTCCTTTGGCATGGTTGTGGATGGCAATGGGAGTAGGGAATGGCATGCGATCATAGCGGTGAATAGGGGTTAAAAGTGATGGGTAGAGTGATTGGGTTGATGTGGGAGATCAAGATCAAATTATCAATAATATTCCTACTACTCCATGCCCATCTAAGACTTGCAACATGCTATTTAAGACTTGGAAAAAGGTAGATGCAAGTCATTGTAAGACTTACAAAGACAAGATGCTTGAAGAAAAGTCAAGTAATCTACTCTCAAGTAGTAAAGAGGAGCTTTTAGAAAGATCTGTTCATAGGTTATCCAATCTCAAGTAGTAAAGAATCACCTCATTGCAATGTGATTACATGAGTAATGGATCTTAAGAACAACAATATAGGCCATGCTACATACATACATATATATATCAACACATAAAGAGAGGCGGAGGCTACGGAATAGAGAGGTTAGTAGAGAGAGAGAGAGAGGGAGAGAGAGAATATATTATTATATTATATTATATTATATATATAATATAGTATATAATATATAATATATATATTATAAGATCCATGAAATCCTATCGTGGATATACCATAGGAACTCAACCGATGTCTACAAATGTCTTTGGTAAGATGGAAAGGGGGCCTTTGGCATGGTTGTGGATGGTAGTGGGACTATGGAATGGGCATTGTGTGATCATAGCAGGGCGAAGAGGGACTTGAAGTGATGCATGTGATGGGAGGATTGGGTGGTTGATGTGGGAGATCAAGATTGAATTCTCGATGAGGATCGTGCTACTCCATGCTATCTAAGACTTGCAACATAGACTTGAAAAAGGGAAAAGTCAAGTCATTGGAAAATGTTCAACGATAGGATGCTTAGAGAAAATTCAAGTAATCCACTCACAAGTAGTGAAGAGGAGCTTTACGATACATCTATTCGTAGAATTATCCACTCTCAAGTAGTAAAGAATTGCCTCATCGCAATGTGGTTACATGAGTACATGTATCTTAACAACAAGAAAGTAGGGAAGATTTTAGCCTTTATGCACAAATGCATGAGTAAGGTCTCACCAAGTATAGCTTTACCTTTTTTGTCATCTTGAAATCTGTTGCAACACAGCATCTCTAGGTGCCATTATATCCAATACTGAGATTGACACTAGTGCCATTTTCTCCATCACAAGGGGATAATGGCACTAGTTCCCTTCTATCTAATATTTTGTCTTGGCACTAGTTCCCTTCTATCTAATATTTTGAGACTAATGCCACATTCTCCATTGCAAGGGAATAATGATAGAACTCATTGGAGGTGGTGGGAATAATGGCACCAATATCATTCCCTTCAATCTCATTGGAGGTAATGAGTAATGGAACTAGCACCATTCTAACTTGTAAAGAGGAAAATGGCATTAGTGCCATTCTCTCCTTGTAAACCCAAGGTTTTGGATTTGCAAAGGAGGAGTGGCACTAGTACCATTCTCACTTTGCAAAATCAACATTTTGGAATTGCAAAAGGAGAATGGTACTAGTGTTATTTTCTCCATTGCAATAGAGAGAATTGTATTAATGCCATTCTCCACTTGCAATGGGGAGAATGGCACGATTGCAATTTTCCACTTGCAATAGGGAGAATGGCACAATTGTAATTGTCCACTTGTAATGCCGAGAATGGCACTAGTGCCATTCTGGCCATTGAAACGAGGGGATTGGCATTAGTGCCATTCTTCACAACCTCAAAGAATGGGGACAATGGCACCAATGTTATTCCCTATGACCTCATCAAAGGCTATGAGGAATGGTACTAGTGTCATTTTCACTTCCTAAAGTCATTCTCCCCTTTCAAAGTCAAGAGAGTGTAAATTTGAACAAAATGAATGGCATTGGTGCAAATTTCACTTGCAAAGCCAATACTTTGGCTTTGTAAGTGAGAATGGTAGTAGTTCCAAAGGGGAAAATGGCACTAGTTCCATTCTCCACTTGCAATGGGGAGAATGGGAACTAGTACCATTACAGGCCATTGCAATGAGGAGATTGGCAATAGTGCCAATCACCGCAACCTCAAATAATGGGAATAATAGCGCTAGTGTCAATACATGAACCCTTATTGAATGATATAAGGAATGGCACTAGTGCCATTATACACTTGCAAGGGGGAGAATGGAAGTAATGCCATTCTCCCAGTCTCCTCTTAACAAAGACAAGTGTGTGGAGTTGCAAAGAAGGAATGGCAATAGTTCCTTTTGCAATCATCCATAGCAATCATCGTGACCTATTCTAGCACCATAGCGATGAGAGCAATAAAATGTACCAATTCATTTGATTGGAGATCATGAACCTTTCCTCTTCTTTGGATGGCATTTGGAAATGATCGTCACTTGAATTTTAATAATGGCTCTACAAGGGGAATGGCACTAGAGGTATTCTCCCCTTGATAAGCCATGATTTTGGATTTTTAAAGGAGGAATGGTGCACTTGTCGATCTCCCTTGCAAAAGTAAAATGGCACTAGTGTCATTTCCACCATTGCAATGAGGACAATAGCACTAGTGCCATTCTCCCCTTGTAAAGCCACGAATTTTCAAAATGGCACTCCCCACTTACCATGGGGAGAATGGCAGTAGTGCCATTCTTTACATCATAAAAATATATTGGGAATGGCACTCGTACCATTCCCCCTTGCAAAGATGGATACCTAGGATACAGCCCCACAAGTCTCCTTTAAACCAATTGACTCTAGGTCATCATCACAAACACCATGAGAAACTTCATCATTAGGTCATAACCATCACCATGGAATGCATGATTTGGTACCCCCTTCTATTGGTAAAAGGGATTTGCCAAGAGTTGGTCAATCAATTCCATTAAAGTAGGGTAAATGACTTGGTCAATCAAGTGAGTTAATGACATCATAGGAGGTTTGGAGGAATGGTACTAGTGTCATTCTACACTTGCAAGGTGGAGAATGGCACTAGTGCCATTCTACCCTTACAAGAAGGAGAATGGCACTAGTGCCATTTTACCGTTGTTGCAAAGTCATGATTTTATTTTTGCAAAGGAGGCACTTCTTGCCATTCTCAATTGCAACAAAGTCTTGGACCCCCCACCTTAATCTTTTATCCAAGTGTTGATGTCTATTGGGTACAAAGCAATGCACATCTTTCTTTTGTATCCAGATAGATTTTCTCCTTGTTTGGTTGGATTGCATCTGATTGTAGGAATACTCATTGTTGTTGAAGGACCAATGCCTTTATGTTGACATTTTGTTGGAAATAGCCATTGGATTGAGTGATTTGATTTGGAGTCCTCTTTGATGTGGTATAATGTCTAGGTAGTCAAACTACTTTGATTTAGCTATAGGAGTGCAAATCATTTAGATTTATTTTTATCACCATTGATCTTTGTTTCTAGCCGTCCTTGGCTCTTGTGCTTATATAAAAAAATATATATGCTTTGAATGCAAGCTCTAAAATACATTTCTCTCTCCTTCTACTCTTAAAAAGTATGTCTTGGAACAAAAATGCAAATTGAAATAGAAGGGTGAACGAGTCTATCAATCTCTAAGTCTCACTAGCATAGGACTAACAACCATAGCTTTCAATCTTGAAGATGAGCATAGGATTATGAACCTCAAAAGTTGCTATGATTCCAAGACGATGGAAAAGGTAATACTTTCTATACCAATAAAGGAACAAGGAGACAATATAATAAATGCTAGTATGAGGGATAAGTATAAAAGGACTCACAATTTCTCCATGAGAGAGAATCACACATATTGTGCTTGTATAGAAACATAGAAAGAGTTACATTTGAAATAGGAATGTTACATGGGTTCCGATTTCAGACTCCACCTACATGGGTTTTTGTATGTAGATTCTACATGAATTTTGGAAAAATAAAAAAAGAAAGCATTTACCACTTTTGCTTGAACAACTTCAAAGTTCCTCTCGTTTCAGGAAAGTATGGCCTTGTTTGTTTCAACTCATCCTGAACATCTATTGGCAAGCTCAAAACCTTGACTTCACCATCAGTACTAATATGAGCATTGGTGTATAAAGCTTAAATATCCTTTCTCTTCCATGAATTGTTCTTGCAAATCACCTCCATGATTTCCTGCCACCTTTCAATCATGCCTTCACTGATGTTAATCCTTTGACTTTGCCAGACAATGTCATGATTCCAAGATTAGGGGAGGAAAGATTGTGTGAGGAGCTCTCGCATGTCACGATTTCAAGATTGGGGGAGGGAAGATTGTGTGAGAATCTCTCGCACTGTGTAGAGGGGGAGGAAAGATTGTGTGAGAAGCTCTTGAACTGTGCAGAGATGGAGGAGTAGGATGACACATTTGGGAGCTTAGTGTGTCCAGGCGAATCCATTGTGAGAGTCAATAGAATTTGCAAGAAGAGTGCAACGATGAAAACTTGAGAGGTAATGAATAAAGGGAGTCAAAAATGACAAAATAGTTAAAGCAATGAGAAACAGTGAATGAAATGGAATAGTGTAAGCTTAAGTAGAGCGAGGGCCACAACGATGGTTGGATGAGGCCTATTTAGTAGTCATTATGGTGGTTGGCTAAGTAATTGGTTGCTAAACCATTGAACCATAAGCATAAAAGGCTTGGTATGCCAACCATAAGTCTTGATGGCTCAAATTTTGATTAATTAATGTGGCTTATGATTGTTTGGATGGCACCATGGGACTTGTATGTGAGTTAAGTAGAGCACTGTTAATTACCAGCCAATATGGTGGCCCATGATGAGCCTTATAAATTAAAGGTAACGTCAAGATCAAACCCAAATGGAATTATAAAAGTCTATTAAAATTTATACTATTACAGGGATTTATAACTAAAACATGTAAATCCTATCCCTCAAAATTAAATTGCAGCCAAGATTGTTCAATTTTAACTAGGAATTTTGTATGCGCAAATAGGTTTCATGAGTGCTGATGCTTGGCATGGTGGCTCCTTCATGATTATTTGGGCGAGTGGCATGTGCTTTATTGGTGGCTAAAATTTTGATTTATTGAATGTGACATGTACCAGTCATTGGCATGGCGGCTCCTTCATGATTATTTCGATGGCACCATTAGGCTTGCATGTACTAGTCAGCCACATGGTGACTCCTTGATGATTATTTGGATGGCACCAATAGGCTTGCATGCAATTAGTTACCATCTAATTACTAGTCATTGGCATGGTGGCTCCTTTATGATTATTTGGACAGGCTTGTATGCACCATTGAGATTTTTTTTTTAAAAGTACAATTAATTACCAGTCACCATGGTGGCATGTGATTAAATAGAGGCACATGATTCTATAATTGGATAGGCTTGCTTGCCAGGCTTACATGCGATTATTTTTGTGGCAAAACAAGTAATCTAATGTAGTTAATTGCTAGTCACTGCAATGCCCTCATCTTTAATGAGGCGGCCAAATTTTACTCTAGACTTCTAAATTTCAGAAATAGCGGCTTTATTTTGAAGCCTAAATTATTTTAAGGCCTTCTTATGAAGCTTTGCATGGTAAAGAAGATCTCTAAAGGCTGTAAAATATAACACTGGCCCGGGTGGCTTGGCATATGATTAATTGTTGGCATCTCAAATTTTGATTAATTGAAGATGGCCCATGATTATTTGGATGGCACCACTAGGCTTGCGTATGTGCAATTAATCTTCTAGTCACCATGATGGCTCAAAATTTGAGTAATTGAAAGTGGCTCGTTATTATTTGGACGATTAAGTAGAGTGCCACTATTACCCATTTAACCGTGGCCTTGAGCATGGAGAATTTTATTTTGCTACTTTGCTCTATGCTCCTCACTTCCAGCTCTCATCTGCTCCCTTGCTCTATTACTTGGCTTCTTTACTCCATGCTCCCTGCTTCCATCTCTCATCCACTCATTTGATTCCTTGCTCATCCGCTCCACTACTCACCCAGCACCCTTACCTCTTTGCAGTCTCCATATCATCGCCATGCCTCCTACCAAATCCAATTATATTCTCCTTGATATCAATGCGATCCCCATCTTATCTGCGTTATTGTACAAGGTCATAGTGTCGCACTCAACAGGAATGAAATGCATGCTCTTGTGCATAGTATTTGTATTCTCCATCGGCTCCTCAAACATTCACCTTGGATGGCATGCACATGTCTGGCCTCTTTTTGGATGTGTTCTATGAATACCCTATAGACATTGATGAAGGGCTAAGGATTTTGTATGGTAGAGTTTTCTCGAATTGTTGTTGGCCTCAGATTTTGACGCCTACAATTGTGCATTGTCTCTGGACTCTCCATCAGCTCCCCAAAATCTCACGTCGCCTTCACTAGCTCCCCAAAAATATGGACACAGTGAGCTTGAATCTGTGAATACAAATATGCATTGTTGTCCACCCGCAAGCCTCAATGAGACTCTCATCAATGAATGAGTTGTACAATGTCCTCTTAGGATGTAATCTCTTTAGTCCAACTTTTGCTCAGTGGAGCTCTTAGCAATGGCTAAGTGGTTATCCTCATTGGATGTAATCTCTTTTGTTTAAACTTATTATAATACTATTATGGCAAAAAATATATTTGGATGCAATCTCTTTTGTTCAATTTTTGCTCAATGTGGCTCTCAGCAATTGCCGAGTTGTTATAAACTGGCTTTGGATGGAATCTCTTTTGTTCAACTTTTGCTCAATGAGACTCTCAAACAATGGTTGTTTGTTATACTTGCCAGATGTAATCTCTTTTGTTTCAACTTGAATATGAATAATATTATTATCACTGTCGTTAGTGGTAGTAGTCATTGATGGTAGCAATCGTTGTTGATTGTAGTCATTGCACAAGAAATTGCACTAAAATAACTTCAAGAACCAATGCGTTGGTTTGCAAGGAAATACATTTTCCATGCTTTGGAATTAACTGCAACTAGAGCTCCAAGAAATTGCACTAAAATAGCTCCAAGAACCAGTGTGGTGGTTGTAGAAGGAAATAGGATTAACTATTAACCACTTGTTTTAAACTATTAATTGCACTCTCGTCACACTATAATAACAACATGTTGTTTGCCTTATGATCATGCTTAGCCTTCTGTCGATCTTCTCTTAGGATGTCTTTTAAGAGTATGTGTAAGGGAACTCTAAGGCTTGTGAGCCTAGAAGTTGAGAGCTGCATGATTGCACTGTAATTATTTCTCTATGAGATGGATTTTCCTTTAATATATATATTAATAATAATTTTCCCAAAAAAAGACAACATGCTATTCCGGGCTAGTTTTAAACCTACCCGATGGCATGCTAAGAATATAAATTAAGCTATTTAAAAATACAATTTTCGACATGGCCCTTAAGGGGTCCCCTTTAGGGGCAAGGGCCATAATATCAACGTGTCATTGGACATATATGGCATGTTTATATGGCCCTTGCCCCTAAAGGGATCCCCTCAAGGGCCATATCGTCTCATGAAAGGGGACCCCTCAAGGTCAAATGATGTGAAATATATGAACAAATTAACAAATACATTTTCCTTGGTTTTGGAGTAATTGCAACCACCACTAAAATAACTCTAGAACCAGTGCAGTGATTGCTCTAAGCCAAGATCACCATCTTGTCAGTGTCATGGTCGCACATCTATATCTTTAAGGATTTTTAGTCTAGACCAATGCAAAAAAGTAGTGTATACATGACAGCAGCTGGCAAGCGTGGGTAGATGATAGGTGGCGAGTTGAGGTAGGTGACATGTGGTAAGCTGTGAGTAGATGACATGACAGACTATGAATAGTATGATTCACTAAGATGCACTATGCATAGGAGGGCAAAACTGCTCGTGTAGTGACGTGTGTCAAGCTCACTCTGCATTATTCAGAACATCAAGTTTCAATAGATTGCATCTCATCATTATGCCAATGCGGTAATCATTACGTCGAAAAAGAATTCGGTGAGAGCATGAGTCCATCCCAAATTCAAAATCTCTCTTACAAGCGCATCGCTTTGCAGCTCCAAAATTGCCCCTAAAATAGTTTCACAATTGGCTACACTCGATCATGCATTAATAAACTAATGTGCAATGAATGAAGATATGAAATCAAACGCACCAACCTTAGCATTGACAAATTGGAGCAAGTAGTTTGTAACCTAAAGTGGAAGGTTCCTCCCTTTTGGGCACCTAAGAAAGGAGTGAAGATGAGTACAAGCCAAAGATGCTTTGGTTGACATGAACGTTGAAAGGCTCTTGCAATCCACTATTGGCTTATGTGACTTCACATGCCTTCAAAAATTGTTGGACTACAAGTACAAATTATAAAAAAACTTTTCACTATGGCCAGGCAATTGGGGCCACCTTCTTTGTTTGTTACTTTCTCAGCAGTAGAAAAACAAGGGGAGCCTCTATTAATTTGCTTTTTATTGCTCCAAAATGATGGCATTCCACACGAAATGACAACTTCTCCATTGGACATACAAAACTAATTTGCTCGGACCCAATGACTACAGCACAATACTATGTGCACAAATTCCAGTCAGTGCAGCGCCTCCTAAGACATGATGTCACAATTTTGGAAAAAGTATTGGACGACTTTTTGTCACTGAGTTTCAAAATAGAGGCATACAACATGACCATGGCTTGTTATGGATACAAGATGCACCATGCCAATAGACCTTAAGCTTCAGGAGGCTTACACAATGAATTGAGGCTGCAACCAGGCATGATAGTAGAAATGTCTTTGGCAACCTAGACATTAATGATGGCCTTGTCAATGGTGTGGATGGTATGTTTAGACACTTAGAAGTGCACAAGAACCTTGCCGCTATTTGAATTGATTTTCTCGAATGGGCCACGTGGCTCGCATCACAATTGCATTCCTCTACGATTAAGACATCATCCCCACATGGACTCCAATCTTGCAAACATCATGAGAATTCCAAATAGGGAAGAAACCACCTAAACACCATAAGAGCCTATTCCCCATTTAGCCAGTTGTAGCACGAACAATTCATAGAGCACAAGGCCTGGCCTATGGACACCTTGGCTTTCGATCCCACATACATCACCTCACATGGCCTTGTCTATAAAGTGCTCTCTCAAGTACATGACCCCTCATAGTTTTCATTCTAGAGAAGCTTGAACCAAAACACATCAAGATGGACTCAATAGTTCTCGAAGAAATTGACCTCCTTGGTTCCATGTGCACGTGGAAGCTTGACCAAATTTCCTTGGCATAAGCATCGCACCATACGGCGACATTGCAGTGCTCAACACAAGATCATTCCACTATCATAAGCCAAGCATACTCTGGAATAGTAGTGTTCTCGTGCAACAACAGTGACACCTGCAAGTCAGTGCCTTCCCGGTTTCAGCTAGGAACTTGAACTTCCTACTACACGCTATAACTTTAATAAAGACATTGAGTTCCTGCTAATGATACCTTCAAAGGCTTGCAATACCTAATGTATACAAATCATTAAGGGCAAGCATAAAAGTACTCATTCTAGCATTTCAAGAAATGCTCATGGCAATAATACCAAGCACTCAAACTTACATTTTAGGAGACGTCAACACTGACTTTACCAAGACAACCCCAAGCATGTCACAACTCCATCAATTCATGTCTAATCACAACATGGAACAACTCATACATAGCAAGTACAATCCATGGATCAACGCTTAACCATATTTGGACTAACACAATAAACAAGGGTGCATGTATGCATGAAAGCACTTGGCTCCAACTTGTGGGTTTTATGGGTCTTTAGACATTTTCGATTGTTTAGTAAGAAATAATAAAAAAGAAACTCTTTGAGGACTCACAAGATCCATTAAGATTTGCCAAGGTCTCTATAGTTATTTGCATGCTCTCACATTGATTGCAAAGCCACTGCCTTAAAAAAAAAAAACTATAAAATAAAGCTGGAAGGTAAATCGGCGTTATTTTTCCTTGAAGGTTTTACGAATGATACCTGCAAAGTTTTGATCTCAACTTTCTGGGGGTTTTTTTGGCTTTATTTTTATAAACAGATCCAGTATAGACGACAATCTCTTCACCGGCAAGCATAAAGCCCATTAGGTAGACATAAAGCCCGTTTGGCTGGCATTTAAAAAGAAAAATAGATTTTTCAAAACAGGCAAACCTGTTTTTTTGGCAAATGGCTTTTTGGATAGCAAATATTTTTTTCAGGCAATGACTTCAACAGTTAACAGGCGAACCGACTTTAGTGCCTTGCTCACAAACGAACATGCAAGACCTGGATGAGCGATCGGAAAGCTTTAAGTGACTTGAAGACTTGTAGCTGGAAGAAGCCAAGGCAATCGTTCTAAGGAGAGCATGGTGGAACAGTGGAGCCCCCGAATTGATTTATAGCCATGTTGGAGCGGGGTAAAAAGCACACACACACAAGCTAAAAGTTGAAAAGCCAATAGCCACACAAGCTAAAAGTTGAAAAGCCAAGAGCCATCTAAAAGTAAAGGTTAAGAATTTAAAAAATTCATAATAAGAATTTCTAAAAAAACTAAGAATAATCACAAAACTCCCGCTAACAAAAACAACACATGAGCGAGAACACTCCCTCTTGTACACAAGTCTTGGAAATATGCGAACACATCCAATAGGACCCATCTTTGCACTTTTGCAACACGTGCAATCCCCCGAACTTAAGCTCTATTGCGCCCCTCCAGCTGCGCGCAGTTGCCTCTGCCCGCCTGTCGCCTATTGGGCGGTTTGACTCCCCATTGTCCATTGTCCATGGCTTCAGAAGCTCCCCTACCTCCTTTTCGTGTTGGGCAGCGTGTCATGAGCTTGAGTAAAGAAAGGGGCCCTCAGATTGGCACGGTCAAGTACGTGGGTTGCGTGGAGGGCTACCAGGGGACGTGGATCGGAGTGGATTGGGATAGCGGTGAAGGGCGTCACGATGGCACAGTGAATGGCGTGCATTACTTCGATACAGACGGGGGAAAGTCTGGCTCGTTCGTTAAACCTCAAGTCTTGACTGCAGGTCGAACACTATTTGAAGCGTTGGTCTCCAGGTATAGAGGTGAAACGAACGGCGAGGAAAATGGTAATCTCTATTCTTGCTTAAAATGTACAGACTAAAAGTTTTTTACGCTTAAGGTTGTAAGTGAAAGACCTTGGCGCGACACTGTCAAAGGCAAACTCAGCTTTCTTCACGCGATCATCTCTCTACTACTTAAATTGTTGTCCTTAGACTCAAGGGGCTCGTCAATCAACCACGTGCCTTGCATGCGCGGTTGTGATCACATAATCAACTATGCTTGATCCTTGAGTGGTTTCACATGTATCCTTCCCATATGGGTGATTTCCTCAGCATCTTTTGATGTCCTTTTCCAGCCTTTTCTTTCATCATTGTCCTATTCTAGTTCTGCCATCCATATTGGGTCTCTCCCTTCCATGGTGGTGATGCCTTGCATTGATCCTGTTCGTGCATCAAAATCTCCTATGAGAACAATTGCATTTTCCTTGGAGAACCTGGCTATATCCTCCCTTTAATGCACGAGGGGGTCTTCTCAGGATATGTGGCTGTTGTTTTGGTAGATGGGTGATTGTGGGGGTGCAAAATACATGCTGTCATTCTGTACTTCCCTTCTTTGCCCCTATTTCTAACCACATATATTGCTTATGTGGGTCTTCTTTTACGACCTTTGCTATTTTTTCCCATGCCATGCTGATGTAGCATGTTAGTCTCCCAAACCCTCATCTGCCTATGCGTGCTTTTGCATTCCACATTGATGTTTTCAAGAAACCTTGAATTCCTGGGGATGCATTTCTCTTCATGCTCCCATGCTCCAAAATTATAAGTATATCTGAAACGGGTCTCTAGCAAGCTAAAGGGCAGTAATCACAGGCACAATGCACAATTTTCAGCCACTTCCATTAGTTACCACTGAGAAACAAACTTTAAACACACTGAAAAGGGAGGCTTGAGGGCCCCTGCTCATGAACCAAACACAAGAGACACAGATTGGCCCCAAATGCATTGGCGCCCCTTTCGGTACTTATTTACTTCTTTTGGCAATGGAATATGCTTCTACAACAGGAGCTCACCCTTTACACTCTGTTTCACTGTCCAAGTCAATTCTTGGCTTCAAAAGGCATCCAATTCCAAGCACACACTAGCACCCAACTGCCAAGGCAAGACTTAGGCATGTCCCACTGTCTGTGTCCAACTGAAAGCTGACTATGTATTCCACAAGACTTCCAGCTTGCTTTAGAGGAATTGGCAGTCCCACAATCCAAGAGTGACAATGCATTAACACAAATCCCAAACTGCACAAGTGACCTCAAGGTAGGAAGAAAATCTCAACGCTAACCCTCCTGCACCAATCAAGGCACACCCTTTGTGTCTGGGTGTTTGTCCAAAGCCTGACTGGCCAAGAGAGAACTTTAAACAACAAAAGAGCAACAATAAGCTTCAGACATGACAAATGGAATCCAGATGAAGGTTAGAACGACCGTACCCGCTGTCCATGGAAGAGGGGTGAGCAGTGAGCTCGAGCCTCGCACCTATCCTCTGTCCAGGCCCCCAACAGTGCACAGGTGACCCTTAGTCACAAAGCAAGTGAAGGAACAGCAGCAAATGAGATCGAATCAGCTTCCACGGGTGTTAAACTGGCTTCCAGGTACTATGTTCCAAGCTGGAACACTTCCAAGAGGCAGCAGATCCACCAAGCAAGAGGCAGCAGGAGAAATGGGAAAGATAGGATTCAGCGCAGAGAAGATCACGGGCAGGAGAGAGAAATCCGTGCAGCCAGCAAGTAGCCTTGGGAAGCGTGCAGCAAAATTCCGTACAGCAAGGTATCCGCCTTGAATTGCATGCCAACTGGTCGGTATAATAAGCGAAACAGCCTTGATTATCGTGCCAAAGTGATATGTACAGGCCGCAAAGCAAGGAATGTGCCTTGGGATGCGTGAGGGAAATTCGTACTGCCTTGGACTATGTGCAACCAGCCTCGATTGTGTGAAAGTGCTCATGGGTGAAGAGGAAGGATTCCCTATGATCACATAATAGCCTCAAGGTGCAAGGTAGAGAGAGAAGATAACACGTGCAATCACATGCACACGAGATTGCCACGTGGCTCATTAAAGCCCCTAACCCACGTATCAATGACATACTTATGCCTTCCCTTGGGCCAAACTTTTTGACCTCTCTTTTCCTTGCCTTGCTCTAGCACTTGGGTCTAGTGGGTGCACCTAGGGATTGGACCCACTCTCTCAAACATTAGGGGGTTTTCGTATCTGCGGGTTTATTTGCACAGATATTTGCACAGAAAATCATGTCCCCGTGACAATATATGTCTCAGCTATATCCTCTTCCACTGCAATGGCCTTGTCCAAGGTCCATCCTCCTATGTTCCATACTTTGATCTTGAGGGTCTCGTGTCCCTATGCTTGCTTCACACCCTCCTACTTTTTTCTGTAATAACTGCTTCTCCGTCCTTCATCTGTCTGCCTTTTTTGCCTTTCTGATTTTTTAAAAGCTCCTAAAGCTTTTGGGCATACTGGCTCAATTGTTCCATTAATCCTTATGGAGTGCCCCTTAAGGTGATGCTTGTGGTTGAGCACTTGGAGGCTGTTTGGGGCGTTCTGAAACTTTCCAAGTATTTCTCTAGGATTTTCTCCTTGCCTCCTACCCGAAAGGCTTCGCTGATATGTGTTTTTTTTTTTTGGAATACGGGGTAGGACTTTCTCCATGTCCTCATCCTCACTCTCTTCTATTGCCACAATCCGTATATTAAGTGCTTTTTCCTGCTGTTCTTGTTGCTTCTTCATTGTAGAAGCTCACTCACTTTTGACTAGATCATCAATAGTGTTGGTGATATCATGTTTTTGTGACCCTTGTGGAGTTTGCATTTGATCCTTCTCTCTCTACAGAATTGGCCCTGGTATGTGTTGTTCCATGCTACTTAGTTTGGCATAACCTGTGTCTATTTTCTTCTCCCTTTCAAGCGTTTCTGGTGCATGTCATGCATTTTTGTCTTTCATCTGCTATGTCTCTTGAATTAGCACTGTATTTTGATTCTGTAATTGCATCATTGCCTCGTATATTTGCTTCTTTGATGATCTGTACAAACTAGGATTGGGTGACATAATATTGATGGGGATTCTCTTAGGGCTAAACATCATTCCCAGCCTGTTTTTGCAATTGAAATATCAATGTCTCTGACTTTCCAGGTTCTTACTTTCCCTTTGAGCAAATCTGTCCCAGATATAATGGTCAAGTATATGTTTCAAATCGATTTTAACATCTGTCATATATTCTGCTTGCATTATCTGATTTTTGAGCATTACTTCATCTGCTCAATACTTCGAATGTTTGTACTAACTCTAATGCATTCAAAACCTATTTTCCTAGAGCTGTCCTGTACTGCCTGGAGCTGTCCTATACCAGATGTGCAGGTCTGCGCTGCCTTCTGATGCAATGAGCTTCCTTGGAGCAGCAGCAGTAGCATTTGTGCTACCTAAGAGAGAGAGTAGGCTGTAAGGAGGAGGAAGGAGGACGGAGAGTAGATAGGATTAGATGTCACATCAAAAGTGTACAATGAGTGGTGGATGGGAACTTATATAGTCCTTCCACATTTCCCACCTAAAGGGCCACTAAAGTAGCCCCTTTCCCCCCTTGATTACAGCCATCCCTTCCCATAGAATTTTGCCCTCAAAATTACACATACCAGCTGCTATGCAAGGGTGCTGGGACATCAAAGTGATGCTGATCAGCCTGGTAAAAGATAGGGGTACTTTTGGACAATACTCTCTGGCTGCCATCACTGTTCAGCCTCTGGAAGCCCTTTCCATCTTATGAGGTACTCAATGTATACCTTGTTGCGGAGTACTGGATCTCTGAAACCCACAATGTGTTCAGGAACATAGAGAATATGACCTTCCTCATCCATAGGTGGCAGCTTTGGAAGTATGTGCATATGCTGGCCTACATGTGGTTTCAACAAAAACACATGAAACACATTGTGAATCTTGGAGGTGCTCGGTAGCTCCAATTGATATGCTCCCCAGTCTTGCTTATGATCTTGTAAGGGCCATAATATTGATGAGCAAGCGTTGTGTTGGTATTATCCCTCAATGAACCATATTGATTTTATGGAGGCGTAAATGCACATAATCTCCTTCTTTGAAGACCAAATATCTCTCATCCGCATGTTTCTTCTGTTTGGCTTGGGCATCCTGCATATTCGTTTTAGCCAATTGCAGAAGGCCTCCATCCTTTCCAAGTCATCTCGTGCTTGCTGATTTTTCACAACAGTGTCGGCAATTGAGGAAGGCATTCCCACTTTACACCCATACATTGCCTCAAACGGGCTCACGCCAATAGAGAGATGCTTGGTATTGTTGTAGCAAGTGTCAGCCACTTATCCCATGCCCTTTGGTCATCATGACAAAAACGCCTCAAGTAATTCTCCATCCATGTGTTCACCCTTTCTCACCGTCCATCAGTCTCAGGATTGTATGCAGTGCTAGGTGTGAGTAAAGTACCCACTGTCATAAATAATTATTGTCCCTTAAATAATTCTTGCCAAAAGTGATCCATAAATTTTGCGTCCCTGTGACTGACAATTTCTTGGGGAAAGCCATGGTGCTTAAACACATCTGCCAAGCAACCTATTGACACGACCCCAGTGCTTGTGAAACCTCTGGTTTGCAAACAAACACAAGAACACACCAAACATGAGGAATCTGAGCAGGCTGCTCACCACCCAACCATGACACCTACGGGATATGATCCCGAATCAGGAGATGTCCCCTCCGAGCCACGAGTTGAGCTACTAGCACGAATTCCCAACCAGATCCTGACCAGCCTGGTGTCCCATACCACCAGGTGACACTTAGAGGCCTTGGATCTGTTGCTGGGTCTTGGGCTACGCTAAGATGCAGGCGCGTGTCCGCGACTCAGGATCAGACCTAGTACTAGGGAACTAGACTTGCTCCCATCGGCTCACTAAAAACTGAACCTCTGGGCCCCTTTTATAGGCGCAGGTCCAATGCGTCAAAAATAGCAAAGACCTAAATCTGGTTCGTACCCTTGCCACTCAACCTGAGAATCAAGCCTGCCTAGCCCTAAGCCACCCCAGGCTACCTGAGCTAGTCTTGTGTACCGAGTACACGTTAGATACCAATCCGTGCACATGACATACTTCCTCTCCTCCAAGAACTCACTCCTTAGTTCGCAAGAAAACCTGAGAATGTCCTCTGGAGGCTAGGTAATGTCTCCCATATTGTGTCCTCCTCAACACGATCCTTCCACTTGATCTTGTATTCCGTGATAGTTGTATTCTTGATCTGTATTTCATGAAATTCAAGAATACTCTCAGGTTCGTGTGGTATAAAAGTCAAATTAGTAACTTCTATTATTTCTTGAGGAGAAACAAGTTGATCATCAGCACCAGTATCTCTTTCAGTTGACTGATATGAAAAACTGGATGTACTTTAACATCAGGAGCAATTCTAGTTTATATGCAACTGGTCCAATTCTTTTAATAATCTTGAATGGACCACCGCAGTTTTTGGGGGATAATTTCGGAACCAAACCAGAACTTAGGCTCTTGGATTCCTTGGGAATACGTAAATATACCATCGTCTCTTTAGAGTACTCTTTGGGTGAATTATGTCTATTAACATAAAATCTATCCTGATCTTGGGCACTTCTAATAGAGTCTTCGGCAAACTGCAACATTTCTTGCATGTCTTGCAAGAATGTCCTTGTAGCATCATTATTTATTCCCTTGAATCCAACCATAACTGGTGACTTAGGTTGAAACTTGTACATAAGCATAAAAGGACTGTAACCTGTACTTGATTGCTTTGCACTGTTAAGGGTGTCTCTTTGGAACATATGCACGAAGCGTATCTTCAACCAAGTGGTTAACCTTCTCTGTGCTGCCATCGGATTGTGCATGATCTGAGGAACTCATACGAGTTGTTTCCAACTTCTCAAAAACAAGTGTCCAGAAGTTACTTGTAAAGTGAGTCCCGGTCATTGACTATGTTGAAAGGCAAACCATATAGCTTAAACAATTGGTCCACAAACTTGTGAGCCAACTGAATAGTTGATATGGTCGATCTAGTAGGTAAGAATCTAGCCATCTTTGCTAGACGGTCCACTATGACCCAAATGGAGTCATAACCCTTGCGCGTTCTAAGCAAACCCGTAATAAAAACCATGGAAATACTTTTCCATTTATTACCTAGGATTTGCAATGGCTCTAACAAACCCACACTTCTAAGGCGTTTTGCCCCAGTAACCTGACAAACCCGGCAACGTACCACACAAACTTGTGAGCCAACTGAATAGCTGATATGGTCGATCTAGTAGGTAAGAATCTAGCCATCTTTGCTAGACGGTCCACTATGACCCAAATGGAGTCATAACCCTTGCGTGTTCTAAGCAAACCCGTAATAAAGTCCATGGAAATACTTTTCCATTTATTACCTAGGATTTGCAATGGCTCTAATAAACCCGCACTTCTAAGGCGTTTGGCCTCAGTAACCTGACAAACCCGGCAACGTACCACATAGCTTTTAATAAATGCATGCATCTTAGGCCAATAAAAGATATGTTTCACAAGAGACAGAGTCGGATGAATGCCGGGATGTCCAGCACTAGGAGCATCACGACACTCCCAGAGAATCTTGGATCGAAGATCCGAAACATCTGGCACACATATCTTTCTGCAGCAAGCCGTTCCTAATCATCCACTGACCTCCTGCTACCTTTACCGTAGGTGGCACAATTCTTGAGTCCTGGTCAACCATGGAGCTCCCATCCTAGACCTTCTGCCAATAAGAACTGAAATGACTCGGTTGCGTAAAGCCCTCTCAAGGATTAAAATAGGTCTAAGAATATTTGCGTAAATGACAAAGCATTTACAAACTTGACTCGACTAAAAGCATTCGCCACACTATTCAAGGAACCCTTTCGATAACATATTTCAAAATCGAAATCTTGCATTAGCTGTGCCCATGTAGCCTTTCTTCCCCTCAATTCCGACCCGTCACACACATACTTTATTGACTGATGATCTGTCAATACAAGAAACTTGGAACCATATAAGTAGTGTCTCCAAGCCTTTGAAGCATACACGATTGCATACAGTTCTTTTTTTAATGTGGGCCAACGATATTGGGTGTCATCTAGCTTCTTACTTTCAAAAGCTACAGGTCTGCCCTCTTGGAATAAAGCTGCCCCAATTGCAAAGTCACTCGCATCGGCCTCTAAAACATAAGGCCGGGTAGGATCGGGAAGTGCCGGAACAAGGGCTCCCTTGATAGTTTGCTTCAATGTCTCAAAAGCCTTGTTCATTTCATCATTCCAAGAGATCGGTTGGGTAGACCTGCGTCCACAACCTTTCAACACGTTGGTCAAGGGTGCCGTGATGTTGGAATAATCACGCATTGACTTCCATAGAGAAATCGTAAATCCTAGGAAAGAACGAAGTTGTTTCACTGTATGAGAAATGGGTCATTCCAAAACCTTTTGGATACGATCTAGATCAATGCTAATACCTTCAGAAGAAATCTTGTGTCCTAAGTAAATGATCTACTGCATAAAGAAGTCACATTTACTCATCTTGGCACATAGCTTATGCTGTCTTAAAAGAACTTAGACAATCTGGAGGTGTCCAATGTGATTCTCTAGCGATTGGCTATATATCAAGATATCATCTAAGAACACGACAATGAATTTGTCCAAATAATCTCGGAACAAATCGTTCATCATTTTTTGGAAGATAGCGGGAGCATGGTCAAACCAAAAAGCAATATGAGAAAACTCGTAGTGGCCATACCTAGTACGAAGTCGCTCTGGCCAATCGGTCTATCAAATCATTTGAACGAGGAAGAGGGTATTTGTTCTTAATTGTCACATTATTCAATCGTTTGTAATCTACACACATCCTCCATGACCCATCTTTCTTCTTTCTTAAAAGGAAAGGTGCACCCCATGGTGATTTACTTGGGCGAATATAACCTATGTTTAGATAGTCTTGAAGCTGTGAAGTTAATTCGTGCTCCTTGAGTTGGCTCATCCTATAAGGTGAAATACTAATAGGTTGAGCCCCAGGTACTAAATCGATGTGATGATCTATTGCCCGTTCTGGAGGTAAACCTTCCGGCAGGTGTGCATGGAATACATCAATGAAATCATCTAACAACGTTGTCAATTCTCGGTGTTCAAACACGCTTAAATCATTTTTGTCGTAAGTGTGATCGCTAGGTGTCGTGGACAGCCCCATACTTTGCACAAGTTTGTATTTCACAAAATTGTGAGAGCTGCTCGGATAAAAGAGAATGTGAACTCTTTGGTCCCTCACTTCTCCATAAGCTCAACAAAGGTCATGGGGGCCAAATAACGAATTATTAAAAGTGTAATTACAAGAAAGTGGGAAGGTAATGACATTTAAAAAAATACCTGTCATCGATGCTTGGTTAGCTCCCTTAGCTTTGGTTCCTTGGCCTGCATGGAGCTTTGGTCCGGGTGCTGGCATCTAGTTCTTGTGCTTAGGACAATCGTTCCATGTGTGGCCCCGCTCCTCACAAATAAAACAATGTCCTCCTTTCTTGAGCTTAAGGGTGCGTAGGAAACGGGCTCTACCATTCTTTGTCTGAGTCGAATTCTTCTTGGAGGCATTATCAACTGACTTTGACTCCCTTGTACCAGTTGGTGACTGGAAGAACTTCCTCTTGTTCTTCCCACTCGTGTTGGCAGGAGGGGTTCCCTTTGTGCTGGCCATGGTATCATCATAGATGCGCGCATAGTTCATGGCCTCTTGCAAAGTGGTACACTTGTTGTTCTTGATCTGAAGCTTATAGGAGTTAGGCAAACAATCCACAAAACAGCCCAATAAGGTGACGGGGTCCATCTTTGTAGCTCTGGTCTGCAAATCACGAAACTTCTGAAGATAAACTTCAAAAGGCAAATTCAGTTCAAACATATCGAGGGCCTTGAGCTTGCCTACGATATCGTAGTCCTCCTCTTTCTTCAAAAATTCTTTCTCGAAGAGCTCTTCAAATTCGATCCAAGTGGAGGGCTTTGGCCGTAGTTCCTTCCACCAAAGTAACGCTTTCCCTGATAAATACCGTGCTGCAAGTTGCTTCTTCTTCTCATCAGGATAAGGGTGAAACTAGAATTGGATAAAGATCTGGTGTAATATTCGGGCCCAACATTGAAGCCAAATCGTCAACATGTGTGAGAGCTTGGATAGTGCTGGCCAAGAGCGTGATAGAAGCCTGAATCCCTTGGAGTTGCTGTGTCAACCCCGTATGATTCGAATTTTCAGTTCAAACTTGGCATCACTAGCTGAGGCGAATTCACTGAAGGCAGTCTTTGCAATCAAATCATTGTAGAGACCCTGGTCGTCCCCTCCATGGTAATCCATGCCTTGATTACCCTCCGAAAGCTTGGGTTCCACTGAATCAGCCATGAGTAGGTCGTGGCAAAGGAAGCGCTGAAGTTGAAGTTGGAGGAGAGAACAGGCTAGAAAAGAAGAAGCAACATTGGGGTCTGAGAATAGGAGCGAGTAGTGAACGAGGGATTGCCACGGAAGGCAGCTTGCGATATTTTGGAGATCATGTTTGGAGCAAGAAATGATGCCCGGGTCTCTTTCCTGAACAGAGAGCTATCTCACACACATATGGATGACGGTGATTCCATGAATGCTTACCTCACCAAGCTTTAGGATTTGAGGGAACAATTGCTGAATATAGATGAGATCATTCTTGATCAAGAGATGATTACCACCACTTTGAATTCTCTTCCTGAGTCATATCTCGGTTTTCATACCTCGCTGAATTTGTCATTGAGGGGGGGTGCCAATCCTCTCTCTTTTCACGAGTTGGTAGGACTCTTGTTGTAGGAGGAGCAAACTAGGAAGAACATGGCCACATGGGCTGGTGAGCATGCCATGCTTTCAAAATTCAAGCCTAAAGGGAAAGGGCAGCAAAAGCAACATGCTAATCAGCCTACACATCGGCATAAAGTTGATTCCGGACAGCCCTCTCACAAGGCTAAAGGTGATGCAGAGAAGCCAAAGAGGAAGGGTATTTGTCACTACTGCAAGAAGCTGGGTCAATATATTGGTGAATGCAAGAAGAGAATAGCAAAGGAAAAGAAAAAGGATTCGGATATGGGTGTCTCAGATGCATCAGCCTCTAGTGCACATGAAGGAGCGGATGCTACAGCCAACTTTGTGAAAGAAGATTATGCCTTTTTGTCTTGCATTTTAGATTTTCAAGTTGCTGGTTTAGATACTACAGCCACTCTTGAGGATGACTCTTATGCTTTTCTGACTTGCAGCTATGACCCTTAGAAGGATGCATGCACTTTCAGTGTCAATGAGACATTGAACACATGGTATTTTGATAGTGGTGCATCCAGGCACATCACTTCCAGGAAGAGTCTTTTTGCATCTCTGCATGCACCACCCGTTGGAAAGAGGGTGATTTGTGTAAACAATTCTTCTTATTCAGTGTGTGGAGTGGGTGACATTATACTTACCTCCACGGATGGCACAGATTTCAGAATTTCCAATGTTTATGTGCCTGGTATCAAGAAGAATTTACTTTCAGTGTCCTCGCTCAATCGAGGAGGGTTTCAGGTCATCTTTGAAGATGCCAAGTGTGCAATCCGAGACAAAGAAAATGATTATGCTTTGATGTTGTCTGGCACTTTGTATGGGGGTTTTTTTCAGCTTGATGTTTATGAAAAAGATCCGATCTTGCACTTGCAGTAACTACTCCCACTGCTGCCATGCAAAATGCGGAGTTATGGCATGCTAGATATGGACACATGAGCTATGGCAGCTTGATGACACTTCAGAAGCATGCTATGGTTGATGCATTGCCTCCTTTGGACTCACCTCCTCCTCATGCCTATGAAGGGTGCATCCTCGGTAAGATGCATAGATTTCCCTTTATAAAGGATGGTGCAATACGACCCGTCCGGAAATTACAGGTCATACATAGTGATGTCTGTGGTCCCATGAGGACAACTGCTTTGGGTGGTTATCTGTATTATGTCACATTTATAGATGACTACACAAATTACACTTGGGTCTATGGCTTGAAGAAAAAATCAGATGTGTTTTTGCATTTCAAACACTTTGTGGCCAAGGTTGAAACAGGACTCAAGGTGCCGACACTCCGCACTGACAGAGGGGGGGGAGTATATGTCTGATGAATTTGAGGCATTTTTGAAGGAGAAAGACATCACACATCAGCTTATAGTGAGGCTTACCCCTCAGCAAAATGGCAAAGTTGAGTGGAAAAATAGAACTCTAATGGAGATGGATAGATGCATGCTCACAAGCAAGAAGTTGCCTCACAGATTTTGGCTCGAAGGGCTCATGTGTGCCAATTATGTTTTGAATCGGGCTCTCACAAAGGCTTTGAAGACAATCACTCCTTATGAGGCTTGGCATGGGAGAAAGCCTTTAGTGGATGTCTTTGGATGTGTTGTGTATGCCCTCATGCCTGTGGAGTTTCGACATAAGTTGTCAAATAAGGCACGGTATAGTGCAGAGAGCAAAGGCTATCGTCTCTACAATCCTGGCATACGCAAGATTTTTGTGAGTAAAGATGTAATTTTTTCAAAGAATTCAGCTCATACACATGCTGAATTCACTATTCCAGCTTCTTCAGATGTTGTTTTTGAGGAGTTCCTTCCTATTGTTTTTGGTTCCCCAACTGATACTCATGCTGAAAATCAGCATTTACAGCAGCCTTCTCTTGATCCACATGCCCCAATTCAGCCACCTGCTGATTTTCTTCTCCACAGGCGGTGGATGATTTTGTCAGATATACATGCAGCAAAAACAGTTCCAAACTGGTTGCTACAAACTCTTAGGGAAAGTAGGCTTGAGGAACCTTTGCCTGGTAGGACTCGTAGTGCAGCAAGGCATGCAGGCTGGGCTCTTTCTGTTGAATTAGCTTATGCAGGTACTTTTCTTGATGAAGAAGAACCTGATACATTTGAAGAAGCCAAGGATAATGTGCATTGGATGAATGCCATGCACAATGAATTGCAGTCCATTGAGAAAAATCAGACTTGGGATACTGTGGATTTGCCACTAGGAAAACATGCCATTGGTACCAAATGGGTTTTCAAAGTGAAAAGGAAGCCAGATGGGTCCATTGATAGGTATATGGCACGGCTGGTTGCCAAAGGATATGCTCAGAAAAAGGGCATAGATTATGAGGAGACTTTTGCTCCTACATCCCGGATGACAACTATCAGATTAGTTCTTGCCATGGCTGCAACTTTTGTTCGGAATGTTCATCAATGGGACATAAAACAGCTTTCCTTAATGGGGACTTGCAGGAAGAGGTTTATGTCAAACAACCTCCTGGCTTTGAAATTTCGGGCAATGCACAACAAGTTTACAAGCTGAATAAAGCTTTATATGGGATCAAACAAGCCCCACGTGCATGGTGTGCCAAGATTGATGCCTTCCTGGCAAGCAAGGGGCTACATAGTAGTCCCACTGAAAGCACCCTCTACATCAAGAAGGATAGGGGGGATATTTTAGTCATCATTCTTTATGTAGATGACATGCTGCTCACAGGGTCAAATGAGGAAATAATTGCAGATTTCAAGGCTGAATTGAAAGCTGAATTTGACATGACAGATTTGGACTTGTTAAATTTCTATTTGGGGATCCAATTCATACAAGACAAGCGTGGCATTGTTATGTCTCAATCCAAGTATGTGCAAAAGCTCTTGGATAGATTGATTGTAAGGCTACAACCACTCCCATGGAGCTAGGGCTGAAGCTTACTATGTATGATGCAAGTGAATCAGTGGATGTCACACTTTAAAGCCACACTGTTGGATGCCTCATTTATTTGTGCAATACATGGCCCGATATTCAGTATGCAGTATCTCAGGTGAGCAGGTATATGCACGGCCCAAAGACAACACATTGGCAAGCTGTAAAACACATCTTTCGTTACTTGCAAGGCACAAAGTCTAATGGCTTGATGTTTCCCAGGGGGGTGACTTGCAAATGCATGCTTATAGTGACTCAGATTGGGTTGGAGACTATGACACTAGGCAGTCCACAAGTAGTAATTGTTTCTTTTTGGGCAAAGGTTGCATTTCTTGGCTGAGCAAGAAACAATGTACTGTGGCTATGTCCTCGTGTGAAGCTGAGTACAGGGCAGCTTTCACAGCGACAGTTGAATGTGTTTGGCTGCGTCGTTTGTTTGTTGATCTTCATCTCTCATTGGAGGGCCCTTCTCTGATTCTCACTGAAAGGCAGAGTGCTATAGTAGTGGCAAAGAATCCTGTGTTTCATGCTCGCACGAAGCACATTGAGGTTCATTATCATTATGTTAGAGAGAAAGTGCATGCAGTGGAGATCAGTATGATCTATGTGTCAACACATGACAATGTTGCAGATATCTTCACCAAAGCACTTCCATGTGAGAAGTTTGAGGCATTTCGTAGTGCCCTCAACTTATCTACTTTTGGTGATTGATCACGTCCTTGTACATCATCACGTGACCAATGTAATCCATAAGTGAGTTAGGGGCACTTTTTCCTCACTAGAGGTTTTTCCCCCTAACCACAGTTAGTGGGTTAGTGTGGTTTTGTCACTTAGACAAAACCACCTCCACTCTTGTTTTGTACTCCAGCTCTTGTCTCTCTGCTTGTTTGCCTCTCTCTTTCTCTCACAGAAAGTACATTTGTGGCTTATGCATAAAGTTAATGCAACGTCAAAATTTTCAGCACTTGTTTGACATGTCCAATGTGCTCTTGTTTGTTCTTGCTGTAAATGAGGATGTCATGAAAGAAAACCAGCATGCATCGGAAGAGAAGTGGCTGGAATATATTGTTCATGAGTGCTTGGAAAGTGGTTGGTGCATTAGTCAACCCAAATGGCATCACCTTGAACTCATATAAACCCCCTTCTATGTAGAAGGTTGTCTTGCGCTCACCTCCCTCTTTTGATGGTAGCCCGACCTCAAATCTATCTTCGTGAAGAACTGAACACGCTTGAGTTCATCTAACAAATCATTAATCCTAGGGATTGGAAATTTGTTTTTTATGGTAGCCCTATTGAGATCCCTGTAGTCAATGCACACATGGTGTAGGATAGAATCACTCACACCTCACTTCCTCTCTAGCTCATACAACACTCAGAAAAACTGAAAGAGAGATAGGACAAAACTCAGATATATTCCTTCACAATCGTGGGCAACAAAAGCTCAAGGGTGAGCATGTACAAACAGCCCGAGTGCTGTCAATGATGCTGAGCCTCTTCCTCTCCCTGTGCACTTGCCTGTGTGCAAGGCTGTAAGTGCAGGTGATGATGAATGAGGGGGGAAGGGGGGGATTTTTATAGGAGGGGCCAGGCCCCCTCATTTTGGCCGGCTAGGGAGTTGGCTCCCTGCCCAAGGCACCGACCTGCCAGCCTGCCAACTGACCTGATTGGTCGGCCTTTGCTGGCTGGTCAGGCCGGCTTAGGCCAGCCCTATTTAAGGGCCCATAAGCCCTGCTTATGGGCTGCTGTTGCAGCTGCCATCTCTTCCCGTGCGCAGGTCCAAGAGCGCCTAGCATGTCGCGCCATTTTCACGCTGCAGCGCAAGTTCCCTGACAGGTAGGTCTTCTGCCTTTTCACCTCCCCTACCCCCTATGGTCTCTTGCCCCCTTGTCCCCTCAAATCGGGGGCTCATAGGTGGGCCAGTGACCTTCTAAAACCCCCTCACAACTGTGGGCCGATCCCCATGCGTTGAATGAGGTGCTCCAACTGCTCCCTGGGAAGCGCCTTCATGAAGACATCTGAGATGTTGTCGTTGGTTGGGCAGTATATCAACTCTATGACTTCTTCGTCGATGAGTTCTCGAACAAAGTGGTAGTAGACCTCGATGTGCTTCGTCCGTGCATGAAACACGGGGTTATTGGCGATCGCTATGCAACTCTGGTTGTCGCACATAACTGCAGTCACATCTTCTTGGGCCACATTCATGTCCTCCAAGATCCACCTGAGCCACAATGCTTCACATGCCGCTGTACAGGCAGCCCTATACTCTATCTCTGTAGATGAAAGGGCGACAGTAGGTTGTTTCTTACTCAGCCATGACACAGCTCCTAATGAGAGTAAGAGACAATATCTAGAGGTCGATCTCCGGGTATCAATGTCACCTGCCCAATCACTATCAAAGAAACCTCCCAACTCAATGCCTCTGGTATAAGTGATGCCGTAGGTGCAGGTACCCTTCAAGTACCTTAGCAGCCTTGTACCTGCGTTCCAATGAGCCTTCTTGGGTGTGGTGGAGAACTTATAGAGCAATCCAACTGTGAAGGAAATGTTTGGTCGAGTGTTGGTGAGGTAAAGCAAACTCCTCACCAAGTGTCGATATAGTGATGAATCAACTGGCTGAGATGGATCACGCACACTCAGCTTCAGATCAGTTTCCATGCGAGTCACTGTAGCTTTGCAATTTTCCATCTCAAAGCGTTTGAGTAGTTCCTTACAATACTTCTCCTGTGAAATAAAGATATTGCTCTTTCCCTGCTTCACCTCAATCCCAAGAAAGTAGTGAAGTATGCCTAAGTCAGTCATCTCGAACTCCTCCATAAGAAGTCTCTTGACGTGAGCAATCTTCTTCGTATGATCCCCAGTAATGATGAGGTCATCCACATATAGAATCAATACCAGCCGCAAATCCCCCTCTGTGTCGAGATAGAGATTTGCCTCTGATGGACTCCGCTGAAGCCCGATCTTTTTGAAAGAAAACATCTATCCATTGGTACCAAGCTCTTGGGGCCTGTTTCAGCTTGTATAAGGCCTTCTTCAGCTTGTAGACTTTTGATGGGGATCTTGGAATCTGAAATCCTGGTGGCTGCGCCACATATACCTCCTCCTCTAGGCTACCATTAAAAAATGCAGACTTGACATCCATCTGAAAGATAGGCCAATTGTGATGAGCAGCCAAGGCAATGACTCTCCGAATAGTCACCATCCTAGCTGTGGGGGCAAAGGTTTCGTCGAAGTCAAGTCCTTCTGACTGTGCGTAGCCTTTCACCACCAATCTTGCTTTGTACTTGTCCAAGTTCCTATCTGACTTGAACTTAAGCATGTACACCCATTTAGTCTCGATGACCTTCCGCTTGGTTGGTTTGGGCACTAAATCTGAGGTGTCATTTTTCAAAATGGCATCCATCTCTACCTTCATGGCTTCCTGCCATTCTGGTATATCCTTTGCTTCCTGGAAGGAACAGGGCTCCGTAGGTTGAGCTACCAAAGCGAAGTTCATGGAGGGAGTCTTCATGTTTCTTTGAGACCGCCGCGCTCCGGAATTGCTCTCGGGTATGTCTGCTAACATCTTCAAATACCATTGAGGTAGCTTCTTCTCACATGGAGATACTTTGGATGAGGTTGACTTGGGAGTTGGCTTTGGAATGGCATGCTCCTCCTCCTTCTCCTTGGGTTCTTCAATTGGCTCCACCTTGCGGATGGTGACTTTGGGTGGGGGTAACACTGGGAGTTTTGGAACCTCCTCGGTAGGTTGTGGCTTGGACTCTTCAAAGATCACATCCCTGCTGATAAGGATCTTCTTCTTGTCCAGGTGGAATAGGCAGTAGGCCTTGGACTCTTCGCTATATCCCACAAAGATACAGCTCTGACTATGGGGATCCAGCTTTGTTCGCACATCTTTGTGTACATGCACAAATGCTTTAGAACCAAAAACCCTCAGATGAGATATGATGGGCTTCTTACCATAATAAGCTTCGTATGGAGTCTTGCCATCAACAGCCTTGGTCTTGGTTCTATTGAGGATGTGAACAGCAGTGTTCATGGCTTCACCCCAGTAGGCTTTCGAGAGATTTCTCCCTCGCAACATGGTCAACCTTGTCTTTGTGACGGTCTTGTGCTTCCGCTCAGCAACTCCATTCTGTTGAGATGTGCGAGTTGTTGTGAGCTGTCTCTTAATCCCTTGCTTCTTGCAGAATCCATTGACCTCGGTGGAAGTAAACTCTCCCCCTCTATCGGTGCGGAAGGATTTGATTACCTCCCCGCTCTCCTTCTCTACCTGGGCCTTCTAGTCTTTGAATTTCTCGAAATCCTGAGATTTCTTGGTCAAGCAGAATACCCATGTCATGCGATTGAAATCATCAACAAGTAAGAGAGAATACCGCGAACCTGCGAATGAATTTGTCGACATTGGGCCGCAGATGTCGGCGTGAACCAACTCGAGCGGCTTCTTGGCCTGTGACGAGGCCTCCTTATCCCTGTGTTGCTTGCCTTCCACGCAAGCCCTGCAGACACGATCATTGCCTGCCCGGTGCACCAACAAAGCGTTGAGCAAATATAGCCCATGCTCCTCGACACCTTGAGCCACCACCTGTCCGTTTGCCTTGGATGTGACAGTGACCTTTCCGTTGTCGAATAATACCGACATATTGTGATTGTCCATTTGATTGACAGACAATAGGTTCTTGCACAAATTTGGTACATACAGTACACTTCGTTTCCTGCGGTCGTAATGAACATAATACTACCGGCACCCTTCACAGGGCATGACCGGCTATTCCCAACAGTGACCTTGGAATCGGGATGCGTACCGTCCATGGTTTTGAACCATTCCTTCTTGTTGGACATGTCCTAAGCTCTTCACCATCCATTGGAATGAAAATCTTCCCCTTGTTGTCGAACAAGTCTTCCGGTTTTTCCTCCACCCCCGTCGTTAGCTTCCACAACTTTTGGGCCACAAGATGGCTCCGTATTTTCATTTTCCAGATCGGGTAGTTCGACCCGTCTAGCTTCCTTGACTCTCCGAAGTTCGGGATTGTGAATGAGAGGAATCTGGAGGAGGAGGAAGGAAGAGAAGGGGCTGAAGAGGCAACAATAGAATCTTTGTCCTCCATCCTTGCTGTAATAAAGAACAGTAAACTGAATATACAGCGGAGAACTTGACCACGCAGCAAACCTGAGTGTCGATTTAAGTCGCCTTCTAGCAGAGGTACTCCGATCTAGAGTTGTGAACCTAGCTTTGATACCATGTTGGAAATAGAGGATAGAATCATTCACACCTCACTTCCTCTCTAGCTCATACAACACTCAGAAAAACTGAAAGAGAGATAGGACAAAACTTAGATGTATTCCTCCACAATCGTGGGAAACAAAAGCTCAAGTGTGAGCATGCACAAACAGCCCGAGTGCTGTCAATGATGCTGAGCCTCTTCCTTTTCCTGTGCGCTTGCCCGTGTGCAAGGCTGTAGCCTGCAAGTGTAGGTGATGATGAAAGGGGGGGGGAGGGGGGGCTTTTTATAGGAGGGGCTAGGCCCCCTCATTTTGGCCGACTAGGGAGTCGGCTCCCTGCCCAAGGCACCGACCTGCCAGCCCACCAACCGACCTGGTTGGTCGGCCTTTGCTGGCTGGTCAGGCCGGCTTAGGCCAGCCCTATTTAAGGGCCCATAAGCCCTGCTTATGGGCTGCTGTTGCAGCTGCCAACTCTTCCCGTGCGCAGGTCCAAGAGCACCTAGGATGTCGTGCCATCTTCACGCTGCAGTGCGGGCTCCCTGACAGGTAGGTCTTCTGCCTTTTCACCTCCCCTACCCCCTATGGTCTCCTGCCCCCTTGTCCCCTCAAATCGGGGGCTCACAGGTGGGGCAGTGACCTTCTAACACATGGTAGAACCCATCGTTCCTTTTTACCAGGATTACTGGGGAGGTGAAGGGAGAGGTGCTACGAGAGATGAAATTCTTCTTAAGCAACTCTTGCATTTGTACTGCCACTTCCTCCCTTACCACTTTGGAAAAATGGTATGGGGCTTTGTTAATGGGCTTACTGCCAGGTTCCAGAACTATGGCATGATCCACATCCCTCTTTGGAGGCAATTGAGATGGCATATCAGAAAATATATCTGCAAAATTTGAGAACAATTCCTGCATGTCCATATCGTTCACCTTAGGATGCTGCCTGTATGAGTCATTGACATATTCAATGCATACATGACACTTCCTTTCTTGAGCTCTTGGGCCAATCGCTGCTGAAATGATCTGCATTTTGGGGGCTGTCATTCTATGCAATACCATTGATCTACCCCTGTGTGGAAAGCGGAGTGTTAAGGCATTCAAGTCCATGCTCAAACTCCCTAGGAATTTCACCCTGCTAAACTCCCCAGGGATTTCATCTTGTCACAGCCCAAGACAATATCGATTGGACCCATGTCCAATGCAAAGAGATCACCTATAAAATCATAACGTGAGAGAGACGGATCCTTGCATCCTGGCAACATAGTCTGTGCTGTCCTTTGGCAACCTCCACTTTGAGCACATGGTCTATATTTCTTTTGGCAACCAATTCCACCCTTTGCAAGGTCTTGGTGTTGATAAAACTATGTGTACTTCCACTATCCACAAGCATATGAACAGTCTTGCGTTCGATCTCACCCTTCAATCTCATTGTCTCAGCAAGTCTGGCACCCATCAATGCATCAAGCGAAATCGAATAAAGTACTGGCTGAGTATCCCAATATTGCTGCTTCTCATTCACAGGAGCATTCCCATTAGCAACATTCCGTGCATGGAATGGCACAACAGTACGATACTCCAACAAGGAGACTTTAGGCATACGACAAACATACGACCTGCAATACCCTTGCTTGGCTGAACCTTGGAGTGCCTTTCAAGCTGAGCAAGACCATGTGGATCATAGGGAAATTCAGAATCTTGCTCAACTCCGGCATCAGGTTTTGGTCTTGACTCATGTGCTTCATCTGTTTCCTCTTGAGATGTGTCTAGGGATTCAGAGGCATCCATCAACTCTTCATCATCTGATAAGTCGATAATCATGCTGAGTTTGGCTGTGCCACTGTTTCTCATCTTGCACACCTCCCTATGCTAGGGAGTCCATTTGTCACCACACTTAAAGGCATAAATTGGCTCTCTTTCTGCTATCCATGATGGCCCTGGTGTGCTGTTTAATTTCTAATTTTTCTGTTTCAGCACTTGGTTTCCCTCCTGGCTTTGCGTCCGGGTGCTTGTAGGGCTTGGCATATCGCAGTTTGCTGCCCGATATTGTGGAAACGTTGGAAACGGTGCTGTTGTAGTTTTCATGTTGTGCCAGTCAAACATCTTGGGTTTCTTTTCACCCTCAAATGCAGTCCCATGTAGAAAATGATATCTAATATCATATTTTCTAATTGTAGTATTTGATTGGTTATTCTAGGTTAGTTTCTAGGAATTATTTTAATCCTTTAATTAGGTCTCTTAAATTTTTTTGCCCCATGACTCCTCTACCCATGCATACAATTAATAAATTAAGAGACCTAGAACAAATGCACATGCTAGGTTTGCTAGGCTCATAACTTGACCTAGACAACTCAGAACTTACCCAAACTAAGTCCATCCTGTAGACCTCGACATGCTCTATCTGATGTGCATGTGAGTGATCAAGATGCTAAGCCTAACACTCAAACGTTAGGGGTTTTGAAGATCGCATCAGCCTCATGGCTAAATATTACATGATCTTGATTTGCCCTAGCATCATTGCCCAACGGAAGGTCTTAGGAATAAACCATGGGTACTGAAGACCCATCGGGTGTTAGAAAACCCTTGTGGATGTGCGAAGCATCATCAATCTCATATGGCATGTTGATAACTTAATATCAGGGGAGGGTGATCTGTAGAACTCATCCACTAGCTTTCAGCATCTTGTTATTAGATGTGACTAATATGGATCCATCACCATACTAAAGATGGTGTAATCAAGACCATACTAAAGACGGTACGATAAATAAGTCATACTAAAGATGACAAATCACATTGAAGGTGGATGAAGTTATGCTGAAGGTGGCATAGACACGCTGAAGGTGCCAAAGGCTATACTGAAGATAGCACTTTAAATAATGTGGTTATGTTGAAGGTGACTAGAGCTATACTGAAGGTAGCATACATGTTGACCAGCCATGGTAAGAGCTATGAATTGTGGACTATGAGTCCTACATCTATGCATCATGATGGGTCATTTGGAAGGGTGTGAGTAGGAGACGTTACAAACTTCTTCTAGTACATGATTCCTTTTATCCTTTAGTACATATGTACATAACTAAAACATGAACGACTTATAGCCAATGACAAAGATAGAACACCATGCTCCAAGTGAGCACGGATGGTTTGCAACGAAGTTACAACTAGGCTAACCCAGATCTACATTAGCTTGAGGACTCCATCGTAGATGCTCAACCCTATCCTGACTAGTTAGGTTCTTTCCTTGCAACCCTTCTATCTATCTGGGGGAGTTTTTATACCATGGAGGCTTATTCATTGGTGTACTACTTGATTGGTGATGATCAACTGGTTATAGGTCTTGTTATGAATGATCTTCAGGTATCTGTGACACGATCCACTACCTATATTACCAGAGTTTTTTCCCTTGGCAAAGGATGCTATTGCAATGACCAAAGAAATTAGAGGAGGTTGTTATACAAAACCCTATTGACTTGCACACATCAATCAAATTTTTCACCGTGGGTAAGGGACAAGTGTTCTCAACTTTGGGGGTCTAGTGGCCAACATATCCTTTCTTGGGCTTCATATAGAGTTTTTATCGCACATCCATGAGATAGGTAGGACAGACTCTTGATCATGTGGTAGAGAGGGAGAGTTTTTTTGTAAATGCGATTAGAGGGATCAAACCTATGTTCCTTTCATTTGAGTAACCATGGATGCAGGATTGTAGAAGATAACTGGCTAGGGTGTGATGTCCTGTCACAAGAACTCACACAAAGAAAACTCACGAGTGTGGTCAGTAAACATGTGATACTAAATGAAAATAGAATTGCATTCCCTTTGTCCCCTAAACATTGAAGGAGATGGAGAGAGTGAGAGCTAGAGAGAGTGAGAGAGTCGAAAGCTTGGAAGCTGTAGTTGCAAAATAGAGTGTAAAAGAGTACAACACAAAGTAGAGTTGATAAGGTTTTGTCATAGTGACAAAACCTTAGTAGTCACTAACCATAGTTAGTGAACTAACTGCAGTTAGGGGGAAAAACCTCTAAATGAGGGAAAAGTGCCCCTAACTAACTTATTATATTACATTGGTCACTGCTGAATTATATCTATAATTCCAACACCCCCCTGCAGTGCCAATGTCATGTACAAGGCTGATCAATCACCAAACGGATATAAGTTCAGGGCACTGCGAAATGCCTCGAACTTCTCACGTGGTAGTGCTTTGGTGAAAATATCTGCAACGTTGTCATGTGTGGACACAAAGATCATACTGATCTCTCCTGCATGCAACTTCTCTCTGACGTAGTGCTAGTGAACCTCAATGTGCTTCGTGCGAGCATGAAACACTGGATTCTTTGCCACTGCAATGGCACTCTGACTATCAGTGAGAATTGGAGAAGGACCCTCCAAAGACAGATGAAGATCAGCAAATAAATGTCTCAGCCAGACACATTCAACTGTTGCTGTGAAAGCTGCCCTGTACTCAGCTTCACATGATGAGGTAGCCACTGTAGATTGTTTCTTGCTCAGCCATGAAATGCAAGATTTTCCCAAAAAGAAACAATTGCCACTAGTGGACTGCCTAGTGTCATAATCACCAGCCCAATCTGAATCACTGTAGGCATGCATCTGCAAGTCACCCCCCCTGGGAAATAGTAAGCCAAAAGACTTGGTGCCTTGCAAATAACGGAAGATGCGCTTAACTACCTGCCAATGCATAGTTTTGGGGCTGTGCATGTACCTGCTCACCTGAGATACTGCAAACTGAATATCAGGCCTAGTATTGCAGAGATATATGAGGCATCCAACAGCTTGACTGTAAAGTGTGGCATCAACTGATTCTCCTGCATCATGCATTGTGAGTTTCAGCCCCGGTTCCATAGGAGTAGATATGGGCTTACACTCTTGCATGTTAAATCTGTCCAAAAGTTTCTGAACATACTTGGACTGAGACATAACAGTGCCACGTCTCTCATGAGAGAACTGGATCCCCAAATAAAAGTGAAGCAGCCCCAAATCTGACATATCAAAGTGGGTCTGCAAATCAGTTTTGAAATCTGCAATTTTGTCGTCATTGGACCCTGTGAGCAGTAAGTCATCAACATAAAGAAGGATGACTAATATTTCCCCCCCATCCATCTTGATGTAGAGGGTGCTCTCAGTAGGACTATTGTGCAGCCCCTTGCTGGTCAAAAAGGCATGTATCTTGGCATACCATGCACGAGGGGCCTGTTTCAGTCCATATAAAGCTTTATTAAGCTTGCAGACTTGAAGTGCATTTGCTGTAATTCCAAAACCCGGAGGTGGTTTGACATACACCTCTTCCAGCAAGTCCCCATTTAAGAAGGCTGTTTTGATGTCCAACTGATGAACATTCCACTCAAAATGTGCAGCCATTGCAATTACGGATCGGATGGTAGTCATCCGGGATGTAGGAGCAAAAGTCTCCTCATAATCTATGCCCTTTTTCTGAGCATAGCCTTTAGCAACCAGCCTGGCTTTATATCTGTCAATGGAGCCATCTGGCTTCCGTTTGACTTTAAATACCCATCGTGTGCCAATAGCATGTTTACCCTGTGGCAAGTCCACAACATCCCAAGTGATTTTTTGCAATGGACTGCAACTCATCGTGCATGGCATTCATCCAATGCACATTACCTTGTGCCTCTTCAAATGTGGCAGGCTCCTCTTCATCAAGGAGAGTACCTGCATATGCTGATTCCATTGAATTAGCACCTTCCATGTGCCTTGCTGTACTGCGAGTCCTGCCAGGTAACGGAGCATCAAGTTTACTCTCCCGGAGAGTCTGTAACAGCCAGTTTGGGACTGTTTTTGCTGCATGTATGTCTGCAATTTCTTGCTGTACCACTTGTTCCACTTCCTGTGGAGGAGGCATGACATCCCGTGGCGGAACTGAAGCATTTGAAGGTTGCTGTAAATTCTGATTTGAATCAGAAAAATCAGCAGGGGAACCCAAAGCAATGGGTAGCAACCCTTGAAAGACATCTTCTGAAGGTGAAGGCATTTGAAAATCAGCCTGAGTGTAAGCTGAATTTTCAGAAAATATCACATCTCTACTTACAATGATTTTGCGTGTAGCAGGATTGTAGAGACGATACCCCTTGCTTTCTGCACTGTATCCAACAAATATGCATTTGATGGCTTTATCTGACAATTTGTGCCTAAATTCAACTGGCACATGTGCATAGGCAAGGCATCCAAAGACTCGGAAGTGATCCACTGAAGGCTTCCTGTCATTCCAGACCTCAAAAGGAGTTTTTGTTTTTAAAGCCTTAGTGGGAGCCCTGTTCAAAATGTAATTGGCACACATCAAACCCTCTAACCAGAATTTATGAGGCATGTGTTTGCTTTTCAGCATACATCTGTCCATCTCCATGAGGGTTCTATTTTTCCTCTCAGCTTTGCCATTTTGCTGAGGGGTCAGCCTGACTGTGAGCTGATGCACAATACCCTTTTGTTTGAGAAAAGCATCAAATTCTGCAGATAGGTATTCCCCACCTCTATCCGTGCGTAATGTCTGTATCTTGAGCCCGGTTTCATTTTCAACCATGGCTGAAAAGTGTTTAAACACTGTGAACACTTCAGATTTCTTTTTCAGCCCATAAACCCAAGTAAAATTGGAGTAGTCATCAATAAATGTGACAAAGTAGAGATGACCACCCAATGAAGGAGTCCTCATGGGACCACAGACATCACTGTGTATAAGCTGCAATTTGCGAACAGCTTTAACTGAACCATCCTTCTTGAAGGGAAATCTATGCATTTTACCTAAAATGCACCCTTCACAGGCATGTGGAGGAGGTATCTCAAGAGGTGGCAATGCATCAACCATTGAAAATTTCTGAAGTGTCATTAAGCTGTTGTAATGCATGTGGCCATATCTGGCATGCCATAATTCTGCATTTTGCATGGCAACTGTAGGGGTAGAAATTGCCAAAGCATGAGCTTCTCTTTTCTGAAAAATATCAAGCTGAAAAAGCCCACGCAGCAGAGTACCAGATAACATTAAGGCATAGTTAGCTTCCCTGTCCCGGACAGCACATTTGTCATCCTCCAAGATGACCTGAAATCCTTCTCTGTTAAGAGTGGACACTGAAAGGAGATTTTTGGTTATGCCAGGCACATATAAGACATCAGAAAGTCTGAAAATTGAGCCATCAATTGCAGTGAGCTCAACTTCTCCTGTGCCACGTACTGAATATGAGGAGTTGTTGGCACAAGTGACTTTCTTACCAACAGGGGGTGGATGCAAGGAAGTAAAAAGACACTTCCTCGAAGTGATGTGCTTGGATGCACCGCTGTCAAAATACCATGTGTTCAGTGTTTCATCAACACTGAAAGCAGATGCATCTGAAGGAGAGTCAAAACTGCAAGTCAAAAATGCATATGTATCATCACTGCAAGAAGCTGTACTATCCCGAGCATCTGGAACAGCCAACCTAGAATCAGAAATGCAAGATAAAAAGGCATAATCTTGACCAACAAAGTTGGCTGCAGCATCCCCACTGTCAGATGCACAAGGGGCTGAATCTGAAACAGCCATTCCTGAGCTGTTTTTCTTTTCCTTTGCAATCCTTTTCCTGCATTCTGCTATGTGATGACCTGGCTTTTTGCAGTAGTGACAAAAACCCTTCTTTTTGGGCTTGCTTGCATCACTTTTAGCCTTTTGTGAAGGCTGTCCTGACCCACTGGAAGGCTGATTTGCTGCTGTTTTTGCCTGTCCCTTTGTTTTTGATTTGAATTTTGAGAGCATGGCTTGTTCACCTGCACGTGAAGCCAAATTTTTCCTGGTCTGCTCTTCCTGAAGCAGGAGTCCTATCAGCTCATGAAAAGAAAGAGGATTTGCACCCCCCCTCAATGATAAATTCAGTGAAGTATGAAAGCTGAGATAAGACTCAGGAAGAGAATTCAGAGTGGTTGTAATCATCTCTGAATCAGGAATAATTTCATCTATGTTTAATAACTGCTCTCTGAGATCCTGTAGCTTAGTGAGGTGGGCTGACATGGAGTCACCCTCTTCCATATGTGTATTGCTCAACTCTCTTTTTAAAAAAGATACCCTGGCATCATTCCGTGCTGCATACATGCTTTCCAAAATATCCCACGCTGCCCTGGAGGTCTTACACGACCGGATATGCGGAATGATTGATCTTTTCACTGAAAGAGAGATGCAAGACAAGGCTAAGGCATCCCGTGAATCCCATCTCTTTTGCTCAGGAGTATTGACTGTAGCTGCACCAACAACTTGTCCTGCAGCTGCAACTTGTGCACGACCTCTTCCACCTCCTTGGTGAGGAGGGGTAGCAGGTGCAATATCTGCTGGTCGGATTTCATCCCCATTGACATAATCCCATAAATTGCGAGAAATCAGAATATTACGTACCATGAAACTCCAGAGGGAGTAGTTGGTACCATCCAATTTGTCTTCCTGTGAAAGACCACCGAACTGAAACTCATTCTGATTTTGATGGGCCATATCTGAAAAAGAGATTGAAGCAGATACAAAGCTGAATTCCCTTACTGGGAATAAAATGCACAACTCCCAAAAAACCACACCCAAGCACGGGCTGTATATGCAACTTAGATTTCTGCACTTGAGCTGTCAGGAAATCTGTCCAAGCATAAAACACTCTCCAAAATCTGCCAAAAGTGTTCCAAACACTCCAGGAAAGGCAGTATGTACTGAATACTCCAAAAGATGCTCTCCCAACACAAAAGCCCCAATTTGTGGCTAGAAATTGCAGCCAGAAAGGGGTTAGAATGCTAAAAACCCCAAATCTGCAATTTTAAGACAAAAGCCCCAAATTTTAGACTATATTTCCAATTTTTCTCCAGATGTAGCTCCAAAATTGCACAATGATTGCAATGGCTGCAATATGCAAAAATGCCCCAAATGTACTCCAAAACAACTGCACCAAACTGTATTTTTCTGCAAGAGAAGCCTGTCAAAGAATACCCGAGGTTGATAACAACCGGTCTATATCTGCAAGTACAGATGGTAAGTCCAAACTGTACGGTCAGTACTGATTGGACGTACTGTACGGAAAGTACGGAATAGGCCGTACAGTACGGGAAGCAAGAGCTGTACGGTCGACTTGTACGGCTTCCTGCGCAGGTACGGTGAGCAGATACGGGAGCTGCACGACAAACAGGTACGTATATTGTACGGCGCGCAGGTACGGTGAACAGGTATGTACGACGGCGTACGGTGTACGGCACTTCACGGACGACGGTACGGATTTGTACGTCGATGTACGGAAGCTCGGAGCTGTACGGCAGGCGAAATTGTACGGCGTCAGAATTCCGTACAGTCGTACGGACTGTACGGACAGATTGGCGCAGGCTGAAAGTCGAGGCTGAGGTTGGAACTAGAGGGAGCAAGGAGCACCAGGCTCTTGGACCTGCTCTGATACCAAATGAAGGAGATGGAGAGAGTGAGAGCTAGAGAGAGTGAGAGAGTCGAAAGCTTGGAAGCTGTAGTTGCAAAATAGAGTGTAAAAGAGTACAACACAAAGTAGAGTTGATAAGGTTTTGTCATAGTGACAAAACCTTAGTAGTCACTAACCATAGTTAGTGAACTAACTGCAGTTAGGGGAAAAAACCTCTAAATGAGGGAAAAGTGCCCCTAACTAACTTATTATATTACATTGGTCACTGCTGAATTATATCTATAATTCCAACAAACATTTGTTCTCAATTGACAACAACTAGGTGGGAGTACTCAATTGTAGGGTCTCCTCGTAGAGCTGTACTAGATGAGCATATTCAGCTACGTAATGGCAATCCACCCACTTGACAACAGTGGTGGCATAATGTACAAACTGAAGTAAATACTTGTACTCATAAGACCCTCCGCGTGTATGGTTGTCCTGATGATAAAGAACTTGTTCAGGTATGACAACTTCATCTTTATCAATAACCTCAGGTGGTTCTTCATCCATGACAATAGATCGTATAGATCTCTCATAACACTAAAGAAGACTGACGTGAAAAGCGTAATGGATCTTCTAGATAGGTGGAAGATGCAAGCGGAAAGATATAATCTTTTGAGAAATCTGATAGGGACCATAGTAACGCAAGGCAAGCTTTACACAGACAACTTGATTTCCAACCTTGGATTTCAGCCTTGCTTGGTTGAAGCGTAAAAGTACCCAATCACCTTCTTTAAATTCACCGCCCTTCGTCGCTTATTTGCGGACCTCCTTTGGCATTCTTAGGCTTGAAGAATGTATTTGCGCACATAATCATATGCTGATTTTTGCAGCGAGTACTTCATCCTTGGTGTGCAACACAGGTTAAGGTAAAGGCCTTCCATAGATTACCTCCGTGGGAGCTTTTCCTGTAGAACAATACTTGCTATCACGGTCTAAACAATTGGCTGAGGTACACCATGATGTACAAAGATAGCTACCATCCACCCTCTGTGTGAAAATCCTCCGCGAGATCCCATCGTCACCAACCTTACGTGACCATTTTCTCTGGTGCTTCTACAAGCAACCTTGCTAATTGGATCCAAGGCATGGGGAAGTGCCACGTGGCACTCCCAATACCCCCTCTAGTTAAGATCAAACCAATGGCCAACAGAACTTCTAAGGTCCTTTTCCTCCTCTTTGGGGCCAAACCACAAATTCACCCCCAAGGCACACTTCCCTAGGGAGAGCTTAGCACACCCACATCCCAAGGCCTTGCCCATTCAGTTTTCCAGGGTCTTGTCCCATGCAAGTACAAACTCACGCCCTCGTGACACATGATTTGGATAATAATGGACAAGTTCAGTAAACAAGCTCACTTTATTTCTTGTAAAAAAGACGTCAAAAGCAATTGAGCTGGAGACAATTTTTATTAAGTCGTACGGCTGTACGGATTTCTAAGCGCTGCTGCCGTACGGCTGTATGGAGACTTTAATTGCAGTTGGTACGGACGGGTATGGGAGCTGGTACGTGATTGAATGTACGGGGCAGTATGGACGCCTATGTATGCGACTATGTGTACAGGATGGGTCGTACGAGATTGTGGTGCTGACATTTGATGTATGGATTGCTGCTCTCAGACTGTGTGTACGGCCTGCAGGAGTACAACGTATGCATGGATTCAGTGTACGGTCTGTGCACGGACGATTATGGATGCACACGAACTAAATGGGGCCAATTTGCTGATGGGATTGGTCTGTACTTGTGATCATGGGCTGGCTGAGGTTGCAAGGGAGGTCCGTACGTGCATTCAAGGGGCTGCTGCTCTTTGGTGGGTTGGAGCATGAGCTGTACATACACGCCCTTGAGCTGGTCAAGGTCGTGACTTTGGAGCTCGAGCTGAGTAATTGAGCATGGTCTGGTCACAAGGAGCTGCTCCAATTAGCTGTGAGCTATCTTTGAGAGCGGGCTGAGCACATGTGGATATGCATGGCCAAGGGACCGATTTTCAGTATTTAAATAAAGGGCAGAAAGCCTTTCCCCAACCCTTTTTGCATCCAGGGTATTTTTATTTCAAATGGCTGGTCAAGCTAGTGATGATCAAGGAACGCCTGGTTTTCAGCCTGGGATGCAAGGCAATGTATTTGGGGATATGCAGCCCGCAATGCCTGACATAATGTATGGCAATATTGGCATGCAACCAGGAATGCAAAGTGAAAGGTCAGGGACCTTAGGAGCTCTACGGGTATGTTTGGTATGCCTGGGGCTGGTTTGGTAAACCCTTTAATGGCTAGTGCAGTGTAGGACAGGCTGGAGGAAATGCAATGCAGCCTCCATTTTTGCAGCCATCTCTGTATGGCAATCTGACACCCAAAGGAAAGGTAAAAGATTACAAGGAGGGTCGAGCAGCAGTAAAGTTTGAGACCTTTAATGGGGCTTAGGAGAGGTTGATGGCTTAAACTTTTGTGCAATAGTTTGATGCAGCCTTTTCAGGGGGAGGGGAATGCTCTACAGTGGTGGACAAACTTGCTTTAGAATAGAGCACCCACCAGTTGGGTTCAGTTCAAACAAGTGTTTTCAGCTACTTGGTTGACCACTACCTTTGAGGTGGATGTTATGACAGCATGGCATAAGTTGGATGCAACCAACTATCATAACTCACAAGAGTACAATAAAAAGCTTTGGGAAGCCCTCTTGCCGGGTAGCTCTTATTGGCACGTGCCTTTGTAAGAACAGATTGAAAAATATTGTTGTGGGCTGCCTGAGGAAATTAGAGACTACTGCACAAAGAATAGGGTAACCAACATGTCTCAGCCGATTGAGAATGCTACCATAGCTGTGTTAGAAAATGACCCAACAGAGGGTACACGCAGCGGAAGACTTATAGTAATACCCAGGAGCTCACACAGTGTGCGTGTGGGATGTGGAATCACAAACTTCTTTACTTATGTGCATAAAATAGGTGTGCAGACTCATCAATAGACAATGAATCAGCCAGATAGAGAAACCACCAAAATATATATTTCCGTCCAAAACTATGGACACAATACAAGAGAGATAGATCGAGATTCCCACCAACGGTGTGGTCCTCTGATCTAACCACAAGGTCCTTCTCCAATCTGCTGGCACTTCAGGCTCCCACACCTGTGAGCCTCCTACTTGGGCTTTGATACCATGTTAGAAAATGACCCAACACAGGGTACAGGCAGGGGAAGACTTATAGTAATGCCCAGGAGCTCACACAGTATGCGTGTGGGATGTGGAATGACAAACTTCTTCACTTATGTGCATAAAATAGGTGTGCAGACTCATCAATAGACAATGAACCAGCCAGATAGAGAAACCACCAAAATATATATTTCCGTCCAAAACTATGGACACAATACAAGAGAGATAGATCGAGATTCCCACCAACGGTGTGGTCCTCTGATCTAACCACAAGGTCCGTCTCCAATCTGCTGGCTATCTCTAGACTCGAGTCCGTGTGCTCCACCTCGAGCATGTGTAGACTTTCTGTCCAGTGTGTTCTTCTCCACCTTACTGCCTGTGAATCAGCCTAGGTGGGCAGCCCCTGCCAAGCTTTGTCTGCAGCACACAGGTCCCTGTTCCATTGCTCCAACCTGCTTGTGAATGGCTGCTCCAGAAGATATGATGATCTCAGCACCTTGCTGCCCTAGAAGACAGCCAAGGTCCAGCCTGTTCCTGGCTAAGTCTGCAGCCCTTCAAGCACCCTCTCAGCTCCTGGATATAGGTCTAGAGGGTGGCTTCCTGCTGCTCCTTTCTGCCTCCTGGAATGCTGGCTGCTGGATGATTAATGGGGCATGAAGCCCCTCCTTTTATAGGCCGAGGGGCCTGTCAAAAACCCGACCAGTCTGTCCCAATCTGGGCCGACTGGACAGACCAGGTTGGCTGGCCCAACTGACCTGGTTGGGTCAGCCCAACCAGCCCTTTAAGGGCTCACAAAACTAGGGCCCTTTGGCCCACACTTCTAGGGCTTTTGGCCCTCCAATCAAGGCAAGGGCCCAGCCTATATAAGGGCCCTAGCCAGGCCCTTTTGGGCTGCTGCTAGGCTGCCCTTTGCTGCTGCTGGAGACCCTATTGCAGGCTGTACTCCTGCCCATAGCCTCTGCCATCTGCCCCGTATCTTTCTTCATGCAGGCGCCTTCCTGCTGCAGCATCCTTGCCTCTTGCCAGGCCTTCACCAGCCCCGTACAGCCACGTATGCATACCGTACCCTTCCGTACTGTTGCGCCGTCTGTCCTTGCTGGAAATCCCTGCGCAATCAGGCTGCTGTAGGTCCCTGATGTCCACGTGTCTGCCCTGTACATCAGGAGCTCCACGACTTGCTAGGTACCCTTCTTGCTTTGTGTGAGGTGCTGCCCTTGTGGCAGTCCCCCTCCCTTTCTCTTCTTTGGGCATCTTCTGCCCTAGGTCTCCCTCCCCCACGCTCTCCTCATTTGGGGGCTTACAGATGGGGAGGTGACCATTCCAACACCCTACATCTCAAGATCACCTGGACTGCGAACTTTAAACGCACTTGACTGAACCTGAGTCACCCTCCTTCTCGCAAGGGCACAATCCTCGAGTCGTGGAAGTCGATTCCCTAGAGCTTGTGAAGCAGGGTCATCCTTCAGCAAGGTCCCTAACTTCAGGCTCCCACACTTGTGAGCCTCCTACTTGGGCTCTGATACCATGTTAGAAAATGACCCAACAGAGGGTACACGCAGCGGAAGACTTATAGTAATGCCGAGGAGCTCACACAGTGTGCGTGTGGGATGTGGAATCACAAACTTCTTTACTTATGTGCATAAAATAGGTGTGCAGACTCATCAATAGACAATGAACTAGCCAGATAGAGAAACCACCAAAATATATATTTCCGTCCAAAACTATGGACATAATACAAGAGAGATAGATCGAGATTCCCACCAACGGTGTGGTCCTCTGATCTAACCACAAGGTCCTTCTACAATCTGCTGGCTATCTCTAGACTCGAGTCCGCATGCTCCACCTCGAGCGTCTGTAGACTTTTCCTCGAGTGTGTTCTTCTCCACCATACTGCCTGTGAATCAGCCTGGGTGGGCAGCCCCTGCCAAGCTTTGTCTACAGCGCACAGGTCCCTATTCCACTGCTCCAACCTGCTTGTGAATGGCTGCTCCAGAAGATATGAGGATCTCATCACCTTGCTGCCCCAGAAGACAGCCAAGGTCCAGCCTCTTCCTGGCTAAGTCTGCAGCCCTTCAAGCACCCTCTCAGCTCCTGGATATAGGTCCAGAGGGTGGCTTCCTGCTGCTCCTTTCTGCCTCCTGGAATGCTGGCTGCTGGATGATTAATGGGGCATGAAGCCCCTTCTTTTATAGGCCTAGGGGCCTGTCAAAAACCCGACCAGTCTGTCCAATCTGGGCCGACTGGACAAACCAGGTCTGCTGGCCCAACCGACCTGGTTGGCTCAGCCCAACCAGCCCATTAGGGCTCACAAAACTAGGGCCCTTTGGCCCACACTTATAGGGCTTTTGGCCCTCCAATCGAGGCAAGGGCCAGCCTATATAAGGGCCCTAGCCAAGCCCTTTTGGGCTGCTGCTGGAGACCCTATTGCAGGCTGTACTCCTGCCCATAGCCTCTGCCATCTGCCCCGTATCTTTCCTTATGCAGGCGCCTTCCTGCTGCAGCATCCTTGCCTCCTGCCAGGCCTTCACCAGCCCCGTACAGCCACGTATGCATACCGTACCCTTCCGTACTGTTGCGCCGTCTGTCCTTGCTGGAAATCCCTGTGCAGTCAGGCTGCTGCAGGTCCCTGATGTCCACGTGTCTGCCTTGTACATTAGGAGCTCCACGACTTGCCAGGTACCCTTCTTGCTTTGTGTGAGGTGCTGCCCATGTGGCAGTCCCCCTCCCTTTCTCTTCTCTGGGCATCTTTTGCCCTAGGTCTCCCTCCCCCACGCTTTCCTCATTTTGGGGCTTAGAGATGGGGAGGTGACCATTCCAACACCCCCTCTCACCGACACATCCAGGCCCAATGCCAACACGTCGATGAAGATGCTCCAGTAACTCCTTGGTCGTAGTCCTGTGGAACTTTTCGGTGTCGAAATCTTTTTCTGGCTTTTCATCCAGTGGCTCCCGCTCCATCAGGTCCAGGTCCGGTTCCGCTTCGGCGCACCATCCTGGTACACAGGTTTATCTCTGGTAGCACCTCTTGGCACCACCTTCTTCAGTCATGTTCGTGCCTTCGAACTCAAGCAACCCAACCTCTACGATCTTCCAGCTGTCCCCCTCATAATGAGTGAACAACATGGAGTCTTCCAGGCGCCATGCTCTGAGGGTCTGTTTCAACCCGTCCTTCTTTTGGCAAGGTCTGCAACAAAAGTACATCTCCAGATCACCTGGACAGCGAACTTTAAACGCACCTGACTGAACCTGAGTCACCCTTCTTCTCGCAAGGGCACAATCCTCGAGTCGTGGAAGTCAATTCCCTAGAGCTTTTGAAGCAGGGTCGTCCTTCAGCAAGGTCCCTGACTTCAGGCTCCCACACGTGTGAGCCTCCTACTTGGGCTCTGATACCATGTTAGAAAATGACCCAACAGAGGGTACACGCAGCGGAAGACTTATAGTAATGCCCAGGAGCTCACACAGTGTGCGTGTGGGATGTGGAATCACAAACTTCTTTACTTATGTGCATAAAATAGGTGTGCAGACTCATCAATAGACAATGAACCGGCCAGATAGAGAAACCTCCAAAATATATATTTCCGTCCAAAACTATGGACACAATACAAGAGAGATAGATCGAGATTCCCACCAACGGTGTGGTCCTCTGATCTAACCACAAGGTCCTTCTCCAATCTGCTGGCAGTCCGCGTGCTCCACCTCGAGTGTCTGTAGACTTTCCGTCTAGTGTGTTCTTCTCCACCTTACTGCCTGTGCATCAGCCTAGTTGGGCAGCCCCTGCCAAGCTTTGTCTGCAGCACACAGGTCCCTGTTCCACTGCTCCAACCTGCTTGTGAATGGCTGCTCCAGAAGATATGATGATCTCAGCACCTTGCTGCCCTAGAAGACAGCCAAGGTCCAACCTCTTCCTGGCTAAGTCTGCAGCCCTTCAAGCACCCTCTCACCTCCTAGATATAGGTCCAGAGGGTGGCTTCCTGCTGCTCCTTTCTGCCTCCTGGAATGCTGGCTGCTGGATGATTAATGTGGCATGAAGCCCCTCCTTTTATAGGCCTAGGGGCCTGTTAGAAACCCGACCAGTCTGTCCAATCTGGGCCGACTGGACAGACGAGGTCTGCTGGCCTAACCGACCTGGTTGGCTCAGCCCAACCAGCCCTTTAGGGCTCACAAAACTAGGGCCCTTTGGCCCACACTTCTGGGGCTTTTGGCCCTCCAATCAAGGCAAGGGCCCAGCCTATATAAGGGCCGTAGCCAGGCCCTTTTGGGCTGCTGCTAGGCTGCCCTTTGCTGCTGCTGGAGACCCTATTGCAGGCTGTACTCCTGCCCATAGCCTCTGCCACCTGCCCCGTATCTTTCTTCATGCAAGCGCCTTCCTGCTGCAGCATCCTTGCTTCCTGCCAGGCCTTCACCAGCCCCGTACAGCCACGTATGCATACCGTACCCTTCCGTACTGCTGTGCCATCTGTCCTTGCTGGAAATCCCTGCGCAATCAGGCTGCTGCAGGTCCCTGATGTCCACGTGTCTGCCCTGTACATCAGGAGCTCCACGACTTGCCAGGTACCCTTCTTGCTTTGTGTGAGGTGCTGCCCATGTGGCAGTCCCCCTCCCTTTCTCTTCTCTAGGCATCTTTTGCCCTAGGTCTCCCTCCCCCACGCTCTCCTCATTTGGGGGCTTACAGGTGGGGAGGTGACCATTCCAACAAGCTGATGCATTGTTGCTTGGAAAGACCAGCGGGTATAAAAGCAGTAAGTCTGAGAGTTTCAAGAAAGCAGGGAAGCTAGAGAATGCTTCCAAGGCTCCATTTAACAAAGGGAAGAAGCGTAATAGGCCAGGCTCCAATTGGCTGTCACGTGAGGAAAGGAAAGCTTTGATGGAGGCCAATAAATGCTTTCATTGCAAGGAAGAGGGGCATGTGGCACAGGATTTCCCAAAACGCAAGCTTAAAGGGAAAATGGATGATAGGGATGAGCAAAAAGTTAGGATTCTTAAACCATATGTAGGGTTAATGCCTGATGTTATTAGCGAGCAGCCCAATGGCGATGCTACAGAGCTTTGCAGGGCATGGGGCAAAGTTAGAGATTAGATGACATTGATCTTCTTTGACCCTGGACTCGTGCAAACTTTACTTCTCCGGAGTAAACTTGGAATCCGTGCAGAGGAGATGGGGCCTATGAGCGAGGTAGGATTGGCTTGTCCTAGGTTTAGCACTCCGATTACCCCTATCATTGGAAAGCTTCGCTTTCACATTTAGAGATTTGTGGACAGCGATGGATTTTATATAATGCCTCTTGAGGGCTGTGATGTTTTGCTGGGTATGTCTTGGTGTCATAGAGTTCATGCTTTGGTGGATACATACAATCGAAAGATCTCGTTGGAGCATAGAGGAAAGAAACATGTATTGGATGTGAAACTTAAGGGAGAGTCCCTGCTGTATCTGCTTCAGCTATATGCTCAGTAATGAAACATCATATTTCTGCGTATTTAGTTTTTGCAAAAGATACTAGGTTTGACGATCCACAATTTGTAATCTCTAAGCTAGATAAAGAGCGGACAGATTTTCTAATCAGTTTGGGGAGTGTTTTTTAGACTCATTGCTAAGGAAACTTCCACTTGAAAGGCTTGGGATCATGGGCTTGATATAGTGCCAAGCAGTAGTCCACCAAATAGGGCACCTTATAGGGTGAGTGCAGCTCAGCAAGAAGAAATCGTGAGCCAGGTGAAGGATCTTTTAGAGAAAGGGCTGCCAGCTGTCTAATAACCATCGCCATGACCATTATACTCTCAGAGATGGCTTTATTAGGATGCATGGGCGCCTTTGTGTCACAAAGTAGTTAAGTTCAAAGGTTATGATAGAAAGTCATGCTCCACCGTATGCAAGGCATAGAGGCATTGATGCCACGGTCAAGGCAGGGGAGCACTTTTTCTATTGGCCAGCTTTGGGACGAGATGTGGATGCCTTTGTCAGAACATGCATCATGTGCCAAAAGGCCAAGTTTGACTGGCAGGAGACACCTGGCAGCCATTGCCAATTCCAGATAGCTGTAGGAGAGCATTGCTATGGATTTCACATTTGATCTTCCTAGGACATGGCCTTTGGACTATTATATTCCGGTTCAGCAAGCAGGCACATTTCATTCCGGTGAGGAAGAAAATTACAGTGGATCACATGGCAAGATTGTTCATGTAGAACATCTTCAAATATCATGGGATGCCCCAATCTATCGTGAGTAACAGAGATCCGCGCATGACGAGTTTGTTTTGGAGAGGGCTCTTTTGTTGGAATTATATCTATAATTCAGCAGTGACCAATGTAATATAATAAGTTAGTTAGGGGCACTTTTCCCTCTTTTAGAGGTTTTTCCCCCTAACTGCAGTTAGTTCACTAACTATGGTTAGTGACTACTAAGGTTTTGTCACTATGACAAAACCTTATCTACACTACTTTGTGCAGTACTCTTTTACACACTCTATTGAGCAACTACAGCTTTCAAGCTTACGTCTCTCTCACTCTCTCTTGCTCTCACTCTCTCTATCTATCTCCATTCCTTCATATGGTATCAGAGCAGGTCCAAGAGTCTTGTGCTCCTTGCTCCCTCTAGCTTCAATCATAACCTCGACTTTTCAGCCTCAACAAATCAGACCGTACAGTCCGTACGACTGTACGGATTTCTATCGCCTGCCGTACGAACAGCTTCCCGTACGATTCTGTCGCCTGCCGTACGATTTCGCCTAAGTACATCGCCGTACATCGTACCTGAGTACATCTCCGTACGATTCTGTCGCCTGTCGTACAAATCCGTACCTCTACGCCGTACTTCGCCGTACAGCGCCGAATCTGTCAGTCGTACTTCGCCGTACAGCGCCGAATCTGTTCGTCACCTGCAGTCGTACTTGCTGTACCTGTAGTCGTACTTTGCCGTACCCTGTGACCGTACACCGTACAGCGCCGTCGATCTGTACTGCATTTGCTTTTCGCTGTACCAGCAATCTGTACTTCGCTGTCAATCCGTACTGCATCTGCTTCAGTACAGCAGCACGGATCTTCTTGGTTTTGGACAAGAGATCTGGCAGGCTAAGTTTTTGGCAGGTCATCTTCATTTTGGCAAGTGATTTTTGACAGGCTAAGTTTGCAACAGCCATTGTTTGGCTAAGTATTCTGCTAGAATATTTGGGGCATTTTGCAGATTGAAGCCATTGCAATCATTGGGCAATTTTGAAGCTATCACAAGAGCAAAATTGCAGATTTATCTGAAATTTGGGGCTTTTGTATTAAAATTGCAGATTTGGGGCTTTTGACATTTTTACCCCTTTCTGGCTGCAATTTCTAGCTACAAATTGGGGCTTTTGTGTTTGGAGAGCATTTTTTGGAGTATTCAGTATATACTGCCTTTATTGGAGTGTTTGGAACACTTTTGGCAGATTTTGGAGAGTGTTCTATGCTTGGACAGATTTCTGACAGCTCAAGTGCAGAAATCTAAGTTGCTTATACAGCCCGTGCTTGGGTGTGGTTTTTGGGAGTTGTGCATTTTATTCCCAGTAAGGGAATTCAGCTTTGTATCTGCTTCAATTCTTTTTTCAGATATGGCCCATCAAAATCAGAATGATTTTCAGTTCGGTGGTCTTTCTCAGGAAGACAAATTGGATGGTACCAACTACTCCCTCTGGAGTTTCATGGTACGTAATATTCCGATTTCTCGCAATCTATGGGATTATGTCAATGGGGATGAAATCCGACCAGCAGATATTGCACCTGCTACCCCTCCTCACCAAGGAGGTGGAAGAGGTCGTGCACAAGGTGCAGCTGCAGGACAAGTTGTTGGTGCAGCTACAGTTAATACTCCTGAACAAAAGAGATGGGATTCACGGGATGCCTTAGCCTTGTCTTGCATCTCTCTTTCAGTGAAAAGATCAATCATTCCGCATATCCGGTCGTGTAAGACCTCCAGGGCAGCGTGGGATATTTTGGAAAGCATGTATGCAGCACGGAATGATGCCAGGGTATCTTTTTTAAAAAGAGAGTTGAGCAATACACATATGGAGGAGGGTGACTCCATGTCAGCCCACCTCACTAAGCTACAGGATCTCAGAGAGCAGTTGTTAAATATAGATGAAATTATTCCTGGTTCAGAGATGATTACAACCACTCTGAATTCTCTTCCTGAGTCTTATCTCAGCTTTCATACTTCGCTGAATTTATCATTGAGGGGGGGTGCAAATCCTCTTTCTTTTCATGAGCTGATAGGACTTCTGCTTCAGGAAGAGCAGACCAGGAAAAATTTGGCTTCACGTGCAGGTGAACAAGCAATGCTCTCAAAATTCAAATCAAAAACAAAGGGACAGGCAAAAACAGCAGCAAATCAGCCTTCCAGTGGGTCAGGACAGCCTTCACAAAAGGCTAAAAGTGATGCAAGCAAGCCCAAAAAGAAGGGTTTCTGTCACTACTGCAAAAAGCCAGGTCATCACATAGCAGAATGCAGGAAAAGGATTGCAAAGGAAAAGAAAAACAGCTCAGGAATGGCTGTTTCAGATTCAGCCCCTTGTGCATCTGACAGTGGGGATGCTGCAGCCAACTTTGTTGGTCAAGATTATGCCTTTTTATCTTGCATTTCTGATTCTAGGTTGGCTGTTCCAGATGCTCAAGCTAGTACAGCTTCATGCAGTGATGATACATATGCATTTTTGACTTGCAGTTTTGACTCTCCTTCAGATGCATCTGCTTTCAGTGTTGATGAAACACTGAACACATGGTATTTTGACAGCGGTGCATCCAAGCACATCACTTCGAGGAAGTGTCTCTTTACTTCCTTGAATCCACCCCCTGTTGGTAAGAAAGTCACTTGTGCCAACAACTCCTCATATTCAGTACGTGGCACAGGAGAAGTTGAGCTCACTGCAATTGATGGCTCAATTTTCAGACTTTCTGATGTTTTATATGTGCCTGGCATAACCAAAAATCTCCTTTCAGTGTCCACTCTTAACAGAGATGGATTTCAGGTCATCTTTGAGGATGACAAATGTGCTGTCCGGGACAGGGAAGCTAACTATGCCTTAATGTTATCTGGTACCCTGCTGCGTGGGCTTTTTCAGCTTGATATTTTTCAGAAAAGAGCAGCTCATGCTTTGGCAATTTCTTCCCCTACAGTTGCCATGCAAAATGCAGAATTATGGCATGCCAGATATGGCCACATGAATTACAACAGCTTGATGACACTTCAAAAATTTTCAATGGTTGATGCATTGCCCCCTCTTGAGATACCTCCTCCACATGCCTGTGAAGGGTGCATTTTAGGTAAAATGCATAGATTTCCCTTCAAGAAGGATGGTTCAGTTAAAGCTGTTCACAAATTGCAGCTTATACACAGTGATGTCTGTGGTCCCATGAGGACTCCTTCATTGGGTGGTCATCTCTACTTTGTCACATTTATTGATGACTACTCCAATTTTACTTGGGTTTATGGGCTGAAAAAGAAATCTGAAGTGTTCACAGTGTTTAAACACTTTTCAGCCATGGTTGAAAATGAAACCGGGCTCAAGATACAGATATTACGCACGGATAGAGGTGGGGAATACCTATCTGCAGAATTTGATGCTTTCCTCAAACAAAAGGGTATTGTGCATCAGCTCACAGTCAGGCTGACCCCTCAGCAAAATGGCAAAGCTGAGAGGAAAAATAGAACCCTCATGGAGATGGACAGATGTATGCTGAAAAGCAAACACATGCCTCATAAATTCTGGTTAGAGGGTTTGATGTGTGCCAATTACATTTTGAACAGGGCTCCCACTAAGGCTTTAAAAACAAAAACTCCTTTTGAGGTGTGGAATGACAGGAAGCCTTCAGTGGATCACTTCCGAGTCTTTGGATGCCTTGCCTATGCACATGTGCCAGTTGAATTTAGGCACAAATTGTCAGATAAAGCCATCAAATGCATATTTGTTGGATACAGTGCAGAAAGCAAGGGGTATCGTCTCTACAATCCTGCTACACGCAAAATCATTGTAAGTAGAGATGTGATATTTTCTGAAAATTCAGCTTACACTCAGGCTGATTTTCAAATGCCTTCACCTTCAGAAGATGTATTTCAAGGGTTGCTACCCATTGCTTTGGGTTCCCCTGCTGATTTTTCTGATCCAAATGAGAATTTACAGCAACCTTCACATGCTTCAGTTCCGCCACGGGATGTCATGCCTCCTCCACAGGAAGTGGAACAAGTGGTACAGCAAGAAATTGCAGACATACATGCAGCAAAAACAGTCCCAAACTGGCTGTTACAGACTCTCCGGGAGAGTAAACTTGATGCTCCGTTACCTGGCAGGACTCGCAGTGCAGCAAGGCACATGGAAGGTGCTAATTCAGTGGAATCAGCATATGCAGGTACTCTCCTTGATGAAGAGGAGCCTGCCACATTTGAAGAGGCACAAGGTAATGTGCATTGGATGAATGCCATGCACGATGAGTTGCAGTCCATTGCCAAAAATCAGACTTGGGATGTTGTGGACTTGCCACCGGGTAAACATGCTATTGGCACACGATGGGTATTTAAAGTCAAACGGAAGCCAGATGGCTCCATTGACAGATATAAAGCCAGGCTGGTTGCTAAAGGCTATGCTCAGAAAAAGGGCATAGATTATGAGGAGACTTTTGCTCCTACATCCCGGATGACCACCATCCGCTCAGTAATTGCAATGGCTGCACATTTTGAGTGGAATGTTCATCAGTTGGACATCAAAACAGCCTTCTTAAATGGGGACTTGCTGGAAGAGGTGTATGTCAAACCACCTCCGGGTTTTGAAATTACAGCAAATGCACTTCAAGTCTGCAAGCTTAATAAAGCTTTATATGGGCTGAAACAGGCCCCTCGTGCATGGTATGCCAAGATACATGCATTTTTGACCAGCAAGGGGCTGCACAATAGTCCTACTGAGAGCACCCTCTACATCAAGATGGATGGGGGGGAAATATTAGTCATCCTTCTTTATGTTGATGACTTACTGCTCACAGGGTCCAATGACGACAAAATTGCAGATTTCAAAACTGATTTGCAGACCCACTTTGATATGTCAGATTTGGGGCTGCTTCATTTTTATTTGGGGATCCAGTTCTCTCATGAGAGACGTGGCACTGTTATGTCTCAGTCCAAGTATGTTCAGAAACTTTTGGACAGATTTAACATGCAAGAGTGTAAGCCCATATCTACTCCTATGGAACCGGGGCTGAAACTCACAATGCATGATGCAGGAGAATCAGTTGATGCCACACTTTACAGTCAAGCTGTTGGATGCCTCATATATCTCTGCAATACTAGGCCTGATATTCAGTTTGCAGTATCTCAGGTGAGCAGGTATATGCACAGCCCTAAAACTATGCATTGGCAGGCAGTTAAGCGCATCTTCCGTTATTTGCAAGGCACCAAGTCTTTTGGCTTACTATTTCCCAGGGGGGGTGACTTGCAGATGCATGCCTACAGTGATTCAGATTGGGCTGGTGATTATGACACTAGGCAGTCCACTAGTGGCAATTGTTTCTTTTTGGGAAAATCTTGCATTTCATGGCTAAGCAAGAAACAATCTACAGTGGCTACCTCATCATGTGAAGCTGAGTACAGGGCAGCTTTCACAGCAACAGTGGAATGTGTCTGGCTGAGACGTTTATTTGCTGATCTTTATCTGTCTTTGGAGGGTCCTTCTCCAATTCTCACTGATAGTCAGAGTGCCATTGCAGTGGCAAAGAATCCAGTGTTTCATGCTCGCACGAAGCACATTGAGGTTCACTATCATTACGTCAGAGAGAAGTTACATGCAGGAGAGATCAGTATGATCTTTGTGTCCACACATGACAACGTTGCAGATATCTTCACCAAAGCACTACCACGTGAGAAGTTCGAGGCATTTCGCAGTGCCCTGAACTTATATCCGTTTGGTGATTGATCAGCCTTGTACATGACATTGCAGTGCGTTTGGTGATTGATCAGCCTTGTACATGACATTGGCACTGCAGGGGGGTGTTGGAATTATATCTATAATTCAGCAGTGACCAATGTAATATAATAAGTTAGTTAGGGGCACTTTTCCCTCTTTTAGAGGTTTTTCCCCCTAACTGCAGTTAGTTCACTAACTATGGTTAGTGACTACTAAGGTTTTGTCACTATGACAAAACCTTATCTACACTACTTTGTGTAGTACTCTTTTACACACTCTATTGAGCAACTACAGCTTTCAAGCTTACGTCTCTCTCACTCTCTCTTGCTCTCACTCTCTCTATCTATCTCCATTCCTTCATCTTTGAGAATATGGGCACTACTTTGAAGTTTTCATCTTCTTTTCATCCTCAGTCAGATGGGCAGTCCAAAGAGCCTAATTCTGAAATGTTATGTGTCTGAGTATAAGACACAATGGGAGTAGTATTTGCCCTTAGTGGAGTTTGCTTACAACAATACTGTGCATACTTCCATTGGGAAGCTCCTTTTGAAATAGTGGAAGGAGGCAAGAAAGTCCCACCTATCTTGCATACTAAGGATAAGATTTTTGAGGCTGATAAGTATGTCGAGAGCATGGATGTGGCATATAAGAAGGTGAAGCAAACTCTCCAGAAGACTCGGGCAAAGCAAAAGAAGGCAGCTGATCGTCACTGTCGTGAACTGGTTTTTAAAGAAGGTGATTGGGTTCTTTTGCGTTTTGAGAAGGCAAGGCTGAAAAAGAAGAGGGGCAAAGACTTGTTGTTCCCAAAGCTCAGTATGAGATACTATGGGCCTTTTCAAATTGCAGAAAAGATCAGTGATGTAGCTTACAGGTTGAAGCTATCAGAGCATTGGGAGGATTCATAATGCTTTCCATGTAAGTCTCCTAAAAACCTTTCCATGGCTAGAGGTTGAGGAACTTGATGAGATTCTTGTTCCAAAGCAAATCTTGACACATAAGGAAAGGAAAGTTAAGGGTAAAGTTTTCCGTCGCAATCTGGTGAAGTTTCATAACTATGCACCATTGCATGCGAAGTAGTTGGAAGAGGGTGATTTGGCAGATACACCACAGTTGTTACAGCTTTACATTTCAGCTTGAGCCTACTTTGGTTGTGGCTTCTACAGGCTCAGCAAAGTATAGGCCTGGAGCATTGCCTGATGCTCAAGAGAGGGGTAGTACCTATGTCTCTTTGTTACAGACATGCTCAGATATCTAGAGGTTGCTTGGTGACATTGTATATTTACCCGAGGTACCGCTTGTTGCTGACAGTATATTTGCCTCGGGACTTCTATGATTAGTGTACTAGTCACTATGAGATGGTTTAAAAAAAAAAAAAAAACAAGAAAGTGATATATTCCATTCAAAACGAATCATACAACAGGTGGGAGAGAAAGTACTCTATCCCTAGCCTCAACAATGTGGCAAAAAAGCCATGGTGGTGGTCTAAAATGCCACGACATCCCAAAAGGGGTCAAATGAAAAAATAATGAGCAGTCCCATGTCCTCATGAAGGATAATAGTCTCCCACGAGCTGCCAAAGAGGTGCCTGTACACCGCTCCCACTGACTCGTGAGAGTGAAGATAATCTCCGCCCAAATGGAAGCAAGAATGTCAGCCTCCGTGCTTAAATGACCCCCAAGGACAAAAGAACATCGCGAACACCATATTCGCTATAGGGTAATGCTAGAAATCACCTCCCAGGCTGAACCTGCAGGTGAAGTAGGCCTGGAATCCTGAGCTGGTACTGGTACCAAAAGTAAGTCCTGCGGCTCCATGGTGCTAACATCTGTGGGACCCCGTCTCTGGTGACACTGCATGAAGAAACCGTGGTCTCCTGGCTCTGACTCATAGAGGGCAAAGGCTCCAGATCCTCTCCCCCAAAGGGCAGCACCCCATGTCATCAGAAAGGACTCGGATGTAACATATGAGAACAACCTGAAGATACCTGTCCATACCACTCTAGAGCTGGGGCAGCTCCATAAACAATGCTTACTAGATTCCTCTGCAAGCTGACAACACATACACAAGGAGGGTTTACCCATCTGCTGAAGCCAAGTACCCACAGGTATACCCCTATGAATAGTGAGCCAAAGAAAGTAGGAGACTTTCCTGGCTCTACTGATGCCCCAAAAGTGAGTCCAGTAGCTCTGCAAGAGCTCTGCAGTAAGTCCCTGTGCGTGCCAATGCTGTGAGGCAGATGGTAGGTGATGAGAGTCTCTCTGCTGAAGCCTGTAACCTGCCCTCGTCAAGTACTGGAAAAAAGGAAGAGGACGAGCGCCTGCCACTGGAGCAGCCCACGCCCACTCACCTGGGTCCCAGTCGAGCCCCGCAAGAGGTCGACCCTGAAAAATCCAAAGTCTCCATCTAGGATCCTCTGCAATGGTCAACCTGGACGGATCTGTGGTCCATTCCTTACCCAGGCAGCCAATGACCCTGACTCTCTGCCAAAGGAGCTCCTGTTGATCCAGGGGCTGAGTGGGATACAATCTGTGAGAGGAATCCGTCTCAAAATAAGTAAACGGTGCCGGTCCTAAACGAACTCCAATGCATAGCCCAGACTCACTAAAACAACCTGACCAAGTAGAGATGGGATGAACATAGTCTGGATCTGTAAGCATATCCCTCCACCTCTGAGGAATAGCTCTCATGATCAGTAATCTGGTGGCAACAATCTGTCCAAGTGGCCCGTGTCTATCTCTGATCACCTCCTCTGACATCTCCACACCTCCCCTAAACCAATCTCCGACTGTCACAACCCCCTGAGCATGCCATATGGCCAAAGGAGTCCTAAGTTCTGTACCAGGGGAAGATCCCTGATACCGAACCAGGGGGTTATGATATAGTGGCTGTCGGGCAATTTCCTCTCTAGAGGAGGGAACTGCTCTGATTGCTGCTCTGGGGGTGCACTGGTGAATCCCATGCAGTAGGAACTGCTTTCACGGCTAATCTCCTGGAGTCAAACCTCTAACAAGAAGTTTGACTAAAAGGGCTCTGCTCTGCATCTCAGGATCAAGAACTCCAAGTCCTCCCTGCGAGGCGGGTAAAAGTATCCCATGAAACCCTGGCCCTAGTGTCCTCAGAAGCATCACCACCACTCCAGAGGAAGTTCCGGAGCAATCTCCTCACCTGACGGATCGAGTCAGCATGAAAGCACCAACATGACGCAACGTACCACATAGTCGCTAGTAGAACATGGTTGAGTACCAGCGCTCTTCCGGCCAAAGAGAGTCTAGCCGTACTCCAGTAGGCTAGCTTTCTCCGGATACTCTTAAGAACTGGGGCAAACTGTTGTGTCGGGGACACCTCAATGCCAACCTGGAAGCCTAGATATCTCGTGGAGGTGCCTCTGGGTATCCATACAAAGCCTCTGTCTCCTCCCCATGCTGGTGTATCCTGCTGAGCTCCAGTCCAGATGCCTTTTGATTTGTTCCAATTGACAAGTCCCCCTGAGGCTAGGCAGAACTTGTCAATTGCATCCGCAGCAGTAGCAAGACTATATGCATCTCCTCTGACTGTCAGTGCCGTATCATCAGCAAACTCAGTGTCCAGAAGCTTCTGCTCCTGTCGGATAAGTAGATGAAGGCCCAAAGTGCCATGACTGGTAGCCTGCATAAAGTATCCCATAGCCTCCGCTACGAAAAGGAAAAGGTAAGGTGCAAGCGGGCATCCCTGTCGTACCGATCTGGATAGCTGAAAAGCCGGTCCTCTGCCTCCACAGACAACCATCTAGCTATAAGAGTGAGAGTAAAGTGAGGAGACCCATAAAATCCATCTATCACTGAAGCCTAGCCTCCTCATAGTGCCCTCCAAGAAACCCTAGTCCACCCTGTCATAGGCCTTCTCAAAATCGAGAAGGAGAACTGCAATCTCCTGCTGACTCTCCTTGGCCCAGTGAGTGGCCTCCCAAAAAGTGAAGATATTGTCCAAGATACTCCTATCTTGGACAAATCCTGTCTGAGTAGCTCTGATGATAGCAGCATAGGCTTTAAACGAAGGGCCAAGGTCTTTGCTAGGATCTTATTGGCTGTCCCTAAAAGTGTAATGGGTCTCCAATTACATAGGACTGTCTTGTTTCCCCCTTTTGGGATGAGACAAATCATACCTGTGCATAAAGCCTCGCCCAAAGATCCTGTATCAAGAGCCTCTAAAAAGGCAGAAAGTAGATGAGGCCCAATCGTATCCCAGAGAGCTCTAAAAAGAAGAGGCGACAGATCATCCTCCCCTGGGCATCTGTCTCTGGGCAGCTCATGTAACGCATCTGTGATCTCCATGAGTGATAGCGGGCTATCCAAAACATGACTCATCCTGTCTGAGACCATCTGGGGGACATGACTCCAAATCTCCTCTCTGGCTCTGATCATCTCCTTGGTGACTGGATCGGCGGTGTAAAGAGTCTATTCCAGAAGTGATCTCAACAAGACGATGAGGATCCGTTTGAAGATACCCGGCCTCATCCACAAGTCTGCGAAGGCTGTCCGAAGAGTATCTCTGACCCACTGCCGTGAAGAACTCTCTAGAGCATCTATCCCCCTTTTGGATCCGGAAGGTCCGCTGGGAGTAAAACCTGAACTGGGCCCTCCTGCCCTGAATCTCTTCTAGTCTCTCTTGAGCCTTTGAAAGCTGCCCTCTGATGAAAAGAGAATGAGGAAAGCTCTGAATCAATCTCTGAAGTCTGGATACCTCCGCTCTAGCGTTCCGATCTCTGATTCTGAGCTTTTCATTCTCCTCTTTTGCCCTCAACTGGCAGGCCATGCTGACTCTAGCCAAAGCCCCTTCTACCCACATCAACCAGCCCTGATCCTTAGGAGTGTCCTCTGTCAACCAAGCCTCTCTCAACTGTTCCACGAACTCTGTGTCCTGAAAAACAAAGTCTGGAACTCTCACAAAGCCTGTGCTCTCCAATCGAGAGGTAGGGAGAATCTGTAATAGGACTGGAGCATGGTCAGATAAAACATAACCTGGGCGGATCCCAATCTGTCCTCCTCTAGCGTGGCCCTAATGGCCAATATAAAACCTGTCAAGCCTAGCCAAAGAGAGGGAGCCATGGCAAACCCCAGACCAAGAGAACTGAAGACTATCAGCCAAGTGACGAAAGTCATCCAATCGAGCTGCATCATGAAGTCCAGCATGCAAAACAAAACTATCTCACTCCACTCTCTCCCTATCAGAAAGTCCACTCTCTGTCTGGCCCGACTTGTCTTCAGAGAATTCAACCATGTTGAAATCTCCTCTGACAATCCAGGTGTCTGCCTGAGGAAGGGACTCTCTGAGTTGTGTCCAAAATGCACGTCTGCGGGCTGGATCCGTGGGAGCGTACACATTGAGAACACCAACTGCTGTGCTCTCAATCTGAAGAATAACATAGCAGGCCCTTCTCTCCACTAGTGTACCCTCTTGGCTGATCTCTGGGGCCCACCTGGCTGAAACTGAAATGCAGACTCCACCCCTCGTACCATCCGCTGGGCTCCAATAAGTCCGGCTCTGTCCTCTGAGTAAGGATCTACATCTGTGAATCCTGTCCTGGGTATATGGATTGCTATCCTAGGTTTTGAACTGTGTATAGTTGTATGGACGAGGACGTACGCTTGGCAACATGGTGTGCCTCACTGATGTAGGCTATGTACGGCGCTAACCACATAATGTATGGAGAAGTTTCAAAACTGATGGCGCAATTGTACTGTGATGCTTAGACGCTGACGTACGACACTGTTGAGCTGAAGCTGATGACTGTTACCGTGATGGTCCTCTAGCAAGGCAGCATAAGAGCAATAGTGAAGAACTGTGAGCTAGGAGGTGAAGCGAGCACGAGCTTGCTCTGATACCACTGTTGGGTGCAGGAAGCCATGGAAGGAAGTGGAATGCAAAGGGAGCAGACAACAAGCAGGAGCAAATAGGAGTACTTGCAAATGGATAATGAGAAAGTTCAAAGGGGTGGCCTATATGGCCCCGAAATCAACTATATGGTTGACCAATGAAGTCAACCTAAGGGCTGACTGAGTCCTAAGACTAGCTTACAAGGCCATACCAGGGCTAAGTGTTAACAGTAAGCACATAGCTTAAATGATATACATAGATTTGGATTGTTAGATGCATGTGAATGGGAAATTTAGGGCATCCAAGAAAATTGTGATGTGATAGGTACAAATACCTTACAAAGGCACGAAAAATCTACTATTAGATGAACATTGATGTATGTGCACATTTTTTGTGACGCAATCCAAATATGTGCACATTTTGGGGAAAAATTTTGGCTCAGGAAAGGGGCGTAAAGAGAAGATGGAGTTTTAGCACAAAGGCGTAGTGATGTTGTCAGTATAAATGCCTTATAAGGGCATGAACCATCTGCTACCAGGTGAACTTCGACGTATGTACACATTGTTTGTGACAAATGTGTTCTTTCTTAAATGCTAAGCCATCCTTGCAGATATTCTTTCAGCTGAATTAAATCAAGGTTTCTCATTACTGATTGCTGATTGCTGAGTGTGTAGCATGTTTTTGGAAGATCCTCATGTCCCATCTATGCCATATCACTGCAAAGTGTGCACAATGTATGTCTAAAAATTTAGGACAAGTTTCAATCACAAGCATTAAGGCAGCTTTCACAATTCTGCTTAATTGTGTTTGCATTTTCATCCACTTCAAATATAACTGCTGAAATTACATTTACCTGTCATGGTGCAGATATCATGTACCTGCTCTCTGTTCGGCAGAAACGTGTAGTAGTGGAGCTTGTTGGGAAGGATAAAATTGAAAAGAAGCAGAAGATATTAGAGGATCTCACGACTGCTTCTCTTGTTCATAAAGGCATTTCTTCAGCTGGAGAACTGCACAATGTATTACCTAGTAATCTATCAGCTATCAGCTCCTGTCAACTTTTACAGTTTCTGTTCAGTCTTTTTATGATAAATGTTAGAAAAGACAATGTCTGTTTGTGGTACTAGAGATTGGAAGCTCAGGTGTTTACATTTTTACAGATCTCAAAGAGCTTGACCTCACTGGAAATTTGCTAGCGGACTGGCATGTATGATATATCACTATCTCTGTTTGACTTAATGAGCTTTTAAACTTGCTCTTCAGTTAGCTATACTTCCTGCCTTTTTGTTCTAGTTCTCAATTCGCAGGAATATCTTCCAGTTTTGATTGCTTCTAGAAGGTTGAATTGACAAAAAGGGATTTAAATCTGTGTTGGTGAGGAGACACTTGAAGCACGCTCTTCCTGTGAACAGGCTGTTGGGCATATTTATCATGAACTTCCAGCCTTGAGAGTTTTGGACCTCAGCAAGAACAGGTTACAGCTAAGAGCTGATCCATTACCAGTATTCGAGCATCTTCAAACTCTCGTGCTGAACTATTGTCAAATAACGTGGGGACAGGTAAATTATGCTCCAAGCTTCATGTTCTAAACTGAGCAATATTAAGGGGAAAAAGCAACACAGACCTTGGTTTTCATGTTTTGTTGGAAACTAACTCAAAAGATACAGCATGCTGTAATGTAAGTGTTGTGAAAAGATAGATCCAACTTTTTGATGTAATATTATCACAAATGAGATAGATTCAGCACAAAAGGACCATGAGTGGTTGGGATTTACAGGTGGAGTTGCTCAAACATGCCCTACCAGTGGTAGAAGAGCTTCATTTGTGTGCAAACAACATTAAAATACTAGAGGTATCTATTTCTGTTTTGTTTTATTCCCGAAGTATGCTCATTTCTTTGAGGAGTGCTATTTCTTCCCTGGGAAAAGAAAATGCTTTTGCCCTTAGTCTTTGACTTTAGCTCATTGCTCATGACATCTTCAGCTGCACAAGTGAACATAACATTTGTTTAATGTAGTGTAATAGCAATGACCAAAAGGGAATGAGAGGGCCAGTCTAAATATTAAATCAACGAAGCCTTTGACACGGTGTCGAAAGCATATCACAAAAGACTGTTTATTTGTTATTTTCATGAAAAAAGCTTCTATGAAGTATGGAAAAACCCCAAGAGCAAATTGCTCAAGGCATCAAATACATCATGCACCGCATGAGAAAGCCCGAGAGGGTCAAGCCCTACTCAAATGAAAGAGCCGTGATCGAGGCTGAAAGTGCCAACTCAAGCCTATAGGGACCTTAGCGAAGAAAGGACGCTCTCTTTATTCTCTGAGGAAAATAGTCGTCCTAGCAATAGCAGACCTGGAAGATCCCTGCATAAACATGTGGTCATCAAGGTAGTACTGTATCCGTCCATATAATGGCCAATGTATGAGATGGGTGGACTAGGAGCAAAAGAGTGCCTCTGTGCATCTGGGTCTCCAGATTACAGCAATTCCTCCATGAATAGAAAGCAAAAAGGTAAGAGTAATTTTTCTATTATTGAGAGTCTTCCAGAGCCTCTTCAAAAAGATTTCTGTAAATCTGCTGAAATCTACCTCTCCTCTCAATGGGGGGCTTGGAAGGCTTCCAACCCTGTACTGAAAGAATGGGGGGGGGATCTTCTTGTGATTTCCTTCATCAATCCACTCCCACTCTCCGAGGCCCCGCTGCAAGTACTTTCTGCGGACACCCGCATAAAGCCTTACCCTCCAAGAGCCAAGAGGGATGTTCTCCGGACATGGGTCGAAATACCACCGAGAAGTACCTTAAAACACTACTCCACATGACCTACAATGCTAACTTGCTCAAAGTGGATATCCTCATCCGTGGATTTGGAAATCTTGCCCCTAGAGTGACCAAAGCATCCCCATGTTAGCTTGCTACAATTAATACTCCCCGCAGCAGCAGAAGATTAACAAAGAGATAGCACCCAGTGTGTGTACTAGTGTAGAGTGAGAGATACGTGCCCTCTTCCCCCCTCTTCCCCCCGGGGGCCCTTCATATAGTGTTGGAGGGCCTGGAAATAGTCGGATTTTCTCACAGACTAGGCTGACCCAGTCTGTGATCTTCTTGCAGCTAGCCGACTTGGGGCCAGGCCTATAAATGCCCACAGCCTTCCCCATATGGTGCGGTACTAACCTGACTTCTTTACAGGGACTTCCACTCCGGATCTATGCTGCATCTCTTGCACTCCTGCGTCAACTCTAGCCTTTGTACTTGTCTGCAGCACCTTGCAGTCTCTGCTTCAACCCACAAAACGCTTCCAAACATGGCGCCTTGTTGCCATGTGGCGCTCTTGCTCCAGATGCCTCTGTTTGCTTTGCTCCGACCTTACGTGTGAAGAGACATGGGGGTAGGGAGAGCACCAATCTAGCACTAGAAACTAGGAATGGAATGGAAAGATGGAAAGCATGATGGAAAAGGCAAGAAAGTACAAGTGCAAGGCAATAACCAAAATACTTACATGTAGATGAAGCTTGATGTTGACTGATATTTAAAGACTCAAGACAAGTACAACAATTTATAGTGTGCCACTAGACTCTAGAAAGCCACAATGTCTATGGGATATTTCCCAATATGACACGTGGCATGTCTAGGACTCACTAGAATATAAAACACCCCCTAGACTCATTTTTGACTCACTTTGACTTCATATTCCAACACCCCCCCATGAAGGCAAGGTGAGAGACTACTGGAATGGAACCAAGAACAAAACATGACAATGACGGTCATCAAACTGTGCACTGACGGTCGAGAACTAGACATGGTTCCCACACAATCTCAGAGGCAAGTGAGCTTGGCTCAGAGGCTAGTGAGCATAACATAGAAAGCTCATCTAGCATGGCTCAGAGGCTCATCATGCATGGATGCATGGCCAACTCAGAGGTCTAGGAGACCAATGCACCAACAAATAGACCTATCAAAGCCAAAACATATGGCTCCCATAGTACATCCCCTCCTGGCTCCAAAGACTAATGAGGGACTTGGAGCCACACACCAAAAATAGAAAAGAAATACATCATTTTAGGAGGACTATCCAAGGCAGAGTACCTTTATTGACTCAACACACATGATTTATTTCATTCATTTTGGGGGACAACCTAGGGCAGAGTACCCTTAGACACAAACATGAAGATAGTAAATTCATTTTATGCATAGCAAGGGCAGAGAACCCATGTGGAACCCCAAGTAGCTGCCTACACATGTGTGCACATCTCGAGTCGATGAAGAATGTCAATGAAGTGCATGGCGAGGATGCCCCATAAGATGCGTCAATGAAGCCATAGGAGCAGCTACCAAGGGTGATCACGTCATGACTCTCAATGTGCCGATCAGAGAGTCACTGAAGTCGAAGGAGAGGCTCAAAGATGAGCAACAATGATCAAGGGAGCAAAATGCCAAGTGAATGTGCTAAAATTTGATAAAATTACATGATTTTGGCAAAATCCCCAAAAGAATTACATGCAGGGGACTTCAATAATGCCAAAGGAAACCAAAATCCAGGAAAACCCTAAATTTGGAAAATTAGGGTTTAGCAGGAAATTAGGGTTTTCTGAAAATTACGGTTTCTGATCTTTTTTCTCAGAATATGAAAGCTCTAGTGAAGAATATGTCAAATATGTAAGAATCCCCAAAAATTACTGAAAATTTGAGGTGTAGTTACAAAAATCGATTTTTAGGGCAAAAAACACAGTTTTGACTGTTTTTCCCAGATTTCAGGACTAGAGTTGCTCTTCAGAGTGTCTTCCAGCAGCAATAGAGGTGGGCGACTGTAAATATGAAGGCAGAATCTGAAAAACGACCTCAACCAAGCCAGAAATCATGAAAAACAGTGTGGTGGTTGGTTCTAACAGCTCTTTGAAGTCAAAACGACCTTGGAGAAGCGTAGAAATGAGGTGGCACCTGCCGTAACAGCAGCTAGGAGCCTGAACACTTGAAGAAGAGCAGTCATCCAGCCCAAAACACAGTCTTCATGACAAAAAAGGGGAGGAAAACAGTTCGAAAATTGAGGAAGACAAGTCGCCCAACAGTCGCCTCTTCCTCTCCAAAGTAGATCAGCTCCAAAGTCTTCAATGGTAGCTCCAATGTCGATGTAGATCAGCTCATGGAGAGGCTAAGGGTGAGGAGAGAAGAGCTCAAGGGAGAGTGGGAAGCTAGCCCTCCAAGTGGAAGAGAGGACCTTCCAATGAGGAGGAGGAAAGGCGGCTTCATGGCTACCCTCTTACCTCAACCTCTTAGAGGTGGCTGTGATACCAAATGAAGAGACATGGGGGTAGGGAGAGCACCAATCTAGCACTAGAAACTAGGAACGGAATGGAAAGATGGAAAGCATGATGGAAAAGGCAAGAAAGTACAAGTGCAAGGCAATAACCAAAATACTCACATGTAGATGAAGCTTGATGTTGACTGATATTTAAAGACTCAAGACAAGTACAACAATTTATAGTGTGCCACTAGACTCTAGAAAGCCACAATGTCTATGGGATATTTCCCAATATGACACGTGGGATGTCTAGGACTCACTAGAATATAAAACACCCCCTAGACTCATTTTTGACTCACTTTGACTTCATATTCCAACATCGTGTGCCTTGACCTACTCCTGCACTGCTCCAAACAACCTGGTTGCTGTGCAGTCTTTTGCTGCTTGGTGCAGCCTCCAGCGCAGGTCATCCCTACCTTTCTCTGTTGATCATGGTCATAACTATCGCGGGCTCTTCTGCCCAATGGTCATGGCTTGTCCAGCCCTCCAATGGCAGCCTGGTTATGCTGCCTATCCTGCCCATATGTTAGCTTACATGCTGCCCATGTGACAGCCCTGAAAATGCTGTCATTTCTGCCCCTGTGGCTGCCCAGGTCTCATCTTTGACTCTCTAGCTCTCCTCGTTTGGGGGTTCACAAGTGGGGAGGTGACCTACAAAACTCCAACAAGCCCTCTCACCGACCCACTGTGGGCCAATCGGCACATGTTGATGCAAATTCGCTTTTGGCTCTCATGGAGAATAGAAATATTTATATTTCCTAAGGTAGTAGCCAATGTTATGTAATAAGGGGCTAGGGGCACCTTTTCCCTTTATTAATGTTTTTCACCCCTAACCTTAGTTAGAGATTGAGTTTGTGGTGAGTTAGTCACCATACATGTTTCACCCAAGGTAGGGGCCATCCTAGGGTTTTGTCTGTATGACACCGTGGCTTTGTACTTCATTTGTGTTACTGCAATTTCATTCTAGCTTCCTTGATCTCCATTCTTTCACGTTCTCTCGCTGCCGATTCTAACATTGGGTATGAGAGCAGGTTCCCCCATGCTCCCACACCACTCCTCGTGCCTCCCATGTCCTCTAGCTTCTCATCGCGAAGAACTCACTTTTGTCTCGAAAACTTGGTCGTTTTTGACTTCATCCAACACTTGGAGCATAGCTAGAGGCGGGCGACTCAGTTTGCAGCCACGTAGAAGCTAGGTGCTTGCATTTTGAAGCAAGTTGGCTGATTTGGAAGCAGTTTTTAGCATGGCCGCCATCTTTTTCTGCTGTTTCGACCTGTTTTGGGCTCCTGGAGTAGTGCCCTCTTTCATGGAGAACATCTCTAGCTAGGTGACCTGTTTTTTGCACCCGTGGAGCTGTTTAGAAGCATTTTGACCAGTTTTCGCACAAATTTCAGAAGCAGCAGCTGTTTGGAGGCTGGGCACACGTTTCGAGGTGTTTTTCAGAACTGTTTTACGGATTGGAGGCTGTACCGCCAGTTTGGAGACTGTTTGGGGGCTTCTAAAGCGTTGTATGCACTGTTTTGGAGCTGTTCCAGGCAGTTTTGTCAAAGTACAGCCCACTTTTTGCACTTTTGGATGCAATTTCAGTCCATTTGGTGATGATACTTGCTGATTTTATGCAAAGCAGTCCTAGAAATTGGTCCTGGTGCTAGTTCATTCAAGTATTGACTGAGGGGATCTTCTATTGTGCGGAGAACAATTTTCAGTTCCTTGTGCTCTTTTCGTAGGCATTTGGCTGCCCATTCCTTTCAGGAGTGACCTGGTAAGAATCCAAATTGTTATTGCTTGCATTGGGAATTAATTTCCTTCTCCTTTTCTTGCATTTGTTGGCCCTTGTGCCACTGAGGTTTGCTTTTCGGGTAGAATCAGAAATTCAGTTGGATTTATGCCATTGGTTTATGCCTTGTTGAGCCAAACATTGGATGATTAGAGAATTCTGAGATTGCAGTACATATCCCAACACGGGAGTTTTGTGGCAAATTTGAGGTGCATCCTCGAGCCAAGTATTGGCTTTGACAGCGGTTTGTTACTTGAGTAGGGTGTTCATAGCACATGAACTTTACTGAGTTTTTTTGCCTCTTTTTACTTTGCTGAAATGGCATAGAATAATCCAAATGATCTCTTTCATATGCTTGCCCAAGAGGATTGGTTGGATATCACCAATGATCCTCCTTGGAGCTTTATGATTCATAATCTTTTGGTTGCCGAGAGTCTATGGGACTATGTCACAGGTGCTGAAGCCCGTCTTGGTGCTCATGCAGGACTCTTCCATAGCAAGGGGGTAGTCGTGGTCGTGGGCAACAACAACAACAACAAGCTCTAGTTGGGCAAGCAAAAGTACAAGCACTTGCAAGTGTTTCTCTTGAGTAGAGGAGGTGGGATAGTTGTGATTCCCAAGCATTGCCATTGATTTCATTTAATGTGAAGAGGTTCATAATTTCTCATGTTCGGTCCTGCCGGCATTCAAAATCAGCTTGGGATATTTTGGAGAACTTGTATCAAGATAAAAAAGAAGCTAGTCTCATTTTTGCGTAGGGGGCTTCATGGGGTGCATATGATTGAAGGGGACTCAATGTAGTAACATGTCGCTAGAATTCAAGACGTGTGAGCAACTCTTGAATATTGATGAAATTATTCGAGGTGCACAGCTTGTTTCTACTACCTTGAACTCCTTACCGGAGTTACAACTTTCTTTTCACACATCGCTCAATCTCTTGTTGAGGGAAAATACAAATCCTCGCACTTGTCAAGAGTTGGTAGCACTCTTATTGCAGGAGGAGCAGACTCGAAAGAATATGGCATCTCACTCTCATAGTGGGGAGCAAGCATTTTCGGTTAGGGACAAGGGCAACTTAGCCCAAACATGAATCCGGTCATGGTTCTTGCAGTGCTTTTGGACATCCAGGTGGTAAGGATGTTGTGAAGCCTTTTAAGAAATGTAAATGCAATTATTGTAAGAGGCCGGGCATGCCCAAAGAGGCTTGCAAAGGAAAGGAAAAAGGAACTTGGTATGGCTGTTTCAGGTTCAGCCCATAATACAGGGACAAAGGATACTTCAATCAACTATGTCGAGCATGAATATGCATTTTTTACTTGCAGCTATGATGCCTCTTGGGAAGCACGCATATTCGGCGTGAATGAGACGGTATAGACATGGTATTTTGACAGTGGTGCATCCCACCATATTGCTTCACGCAAATCTTTGTTTCACATGTTATCATGTGCGTTTGTTGGTAAGAGAGTCTTGTGCGCCAATAGTTCTTCTTATCTGGTTAAATGGATTGGAGAGATTATGCTTACAGTCGTGGATGTTTTCAATCTATGCCTTGTTTGTCCTTGGAATAAAGAAGAATCTCCTTGTAGTGTCCTTTTTCACAAAAAGCGGCTTTCAAGTCATCTTTGAGGATGACATATGTACGGTTTGTGACAAAGAGAGAGACTTTGTATTAGTGTTGATAAGGCACACTCTCTCACCGGATGTTCCAGTCTTGATGCCTATCAGAAGAGATATGTTGCTTCTACCACTACCCCTGCTATGCAGGTTGCAGAGTTATGGCATGCGAGGTTTGGGCATATGAATTATGACAACCTTTTATTATTGCAGAAATCTCACATGGTTTATGCCTTACCTAATTGTGAACAAATCTGTGAGGGCTGTATTTTGGGAAAATGCATAGATTCTCTTTTCCTAAGGATGGTGCACCCTGGGCTGCTAGAAAATTGGAGCTTGTAGACAGATGTTTGTGGTCCCATGCGGATACTATCTTTTGTTGGCCATTTGTATTTTGTTACCTTCATAGATGACTTAACAAGATTTACCGGGATGTTCGCTTTTAAAAAAAAAATGAAGTATTCATAGTTTTCAACACTTTGTTGCCTTCGAGGTGGGGAGTATATGTCCAAGGCTTTGACATATTTTTTGGCTGAAAAAGGCATTAAACATCACTGTACAGTCTGCTACACTCCTGAGCATAATGGAGTGGCTGAACAAAAAAACTTATGGAGATGGGGAGATGCATACTGAACGCAAATTGGTGTCACACGAGTTTCGGATGGAAGCAATTATGTGCTCCAATTACATTTTGAATAGGTGTCCCACAATGGCTTTATCAAGCTTGGTTTGACCATAAGCCCGATGTGGGTTACTTTTGTACATTCGGTTGTGTAGCGAATACACATGTACCTTAGGAATTGCATGGCAAGGTCGATGATAAGGCAGAAAGTTGCATTTTTACTGGCTACAGTGGTGAAAGCAAGGGTTACTGGCTTTATAATCCCGTGACCAGGAAGGCTTTACTAGTCTGGATGTATTTTTGCAATGCAGATCTGCCTCTTGCTGTTTTTGACAGAAATCAGGGTTCTTCTAATGCCTTTGATGGGCTGCTTCCAATCTCATTGGATGTTGCACCATAACATGCCTATAGAAAATCAGAATTTGCAGCATGGTACTCCAGTGGTTGATACCTCACTTCAGCCTATCACTTAGCAAGAGATCGAAGATGCAGTGGCTTGTAAAAATAAAGCAGTGCAGGAAGCAGGATGGTTCCACGTTGGCTGCTCTGTACTTTGGAGTGCAGCAAGCTTTTTACACCTCTTCCAGGCAGTACATAGAGTGGCAGTAGAGATGCTGAGGATGCCCATTGTTGTGAATCAGCTTGGTCAGCAAAATACTTGAGGTGGATGAGCTTGATTGTTTTGAGGATGCACATGACAACGTGCATTGGATGCAGGCCATGCAATTGGAGTTGGACCCATTCAAAAAAACCACACTTGGGAGTTAGTAGATCTGCCTGTTGGCAAGCAAGCAATTGGGACCAAATGGGTATACGAGATGGAACGTAAGTCAGATAGTTCGATAGACAGTTACAAAGCCCATCTCATTGTAAAGGGCTAATCCTGCTACCAGTGGGGATATTTGGGTCATGACCATTGGCGGCCGTGGGGATCTCCGGGTAGAAAGTAACCATTCTAGGGAAACGTGGAAAGTAACAAATGGCAGCCCTAGGGATCTCCAGGTGAAGAAAGATCCAAGCTCCTTTTGAGTACATCCCGTTCTTAGCAAAATGTTGGGCCTGAGTGTTGTAATAACACTATATCGGCACCGATCTCTCTCTCAAGTATTGAAACACATAGAACTCAGATTTGAAATAGTTAGGGTTAGAAGATCCCTAGAAATCATTATTTTCAACCAAACATGACCAAAGCCCTTGGAAATTGGAATTCAAAGTCGGTAGGTTAGACCTAAAGAAATCCAATTCTAGAAGTGCTCAAAAGTGAAAAAGAAATCTGAAACAGAGAAAAGCAGCCTCAAATTGAATCACGATTTTAGTAGAAGGTTGAATGTGTGAATTACTCTCACCTGGAGGCTTGCTCCGGGTTTGGAAAGCAGGAAACCAGCAAGCTGAAGCAGAATTTGAGCATAATATCAGACTAAGAGAAGTAGGAATTAGATTTAGAACAGAGCTTGTGCGAGGGAATGATTCTGTGATGTCAAAAAATAGCCCATAAATGCAAGAAATCCAATTGCAACCGTCCAGGGAGGTAGACTGGCTGCTGCAAATTGGTTTTCAGCCTCTTTTCATCCTCTTTGCTGCAGGCTTGGCAGGGCTTGGAACAGCTCCCAGTTGAACGACAAATCAAGTACAGCCTCCTAGAAGCAAGTGGAAAGGTTGGAAAGCAGGGTTCAGCAAACAGCAGGAAGAGGGTGTGAATTTGCAAGAGAGCACAATTAGACTGCCTAAAACTGATCGCAATCTTCTTATAGACCTTGGGTGAATGCAAAAAGCTTCTAAAAGCTGAGAAATCACAAAAAACAGGTTGAGAAAGCTGTAAAAAGCTGAAAAAACGATTTCTAATATCCTATTTTCTAATTGTAGTATTGATATAGGAGTTATTTTAATCCTCTAATTAGGTATTATAACAATTTTTTCGCATGATCTCTATCGATGCACACAATTAATTAAATTAGTAGGCCTAGAATAATACAATCCTGTTAGAATTATAGATATAATTCAGCAGTGACCAATGTAATATAATAAGCTAGGGGCACTTTTCCCTCTTTAAGAGGTTTTTCCCCCTAACCGCAGTTAGCTCACTAACTATGGTTAGTGACTACTAAGGTTTTGTCACTAGGACAAAACCTTATCTTTTCCTTCAGTGTGTTGTACTCTTACACTCTTCTATTGCAACTAAGCTTCCAAACTTCCAGCTCTCACACTCTCTCTTGCTCTCTCTCACTCACTCTCTACTCACATTTGGTATCAGAGCAGCTTCAAGAGCTTCGGGCTCTCTGCTCCCTTCAAGTTCCAGCCCCTTGCTTCAAGTTTCAGCCTGCTCCAACTTGTCCGTACAGTCCGTACGACTGTACGGAATCCCGACGTACTGCACCCGTACAACCTCCGTACAAGTCGCGTACAGTTGCCGTACAACTTCCGTACCATCTCCGTACAACTCGCCGTACAGTCCGTACAGGTTCGCCGTACAGCGTCGTACAGTGCAACGTTCGTACAGATTGATTCCGTACCTACGCTGTCAGTTCTGTACCTGTCGTACAGTCCATACGTACTGTACCGTACAGTCCGTACTGTACCGTACCATATGTACCTTCCATAGATCTGCGTGCATTCCTTCAGTACCACACGTGTGGCAACAATCTGTTCATCCGTACAATCTGTACTTGCAGATCTGTATTTGCAGATTTTCACAGGTTTCCTTCAGCCACAGGTGTTCTTTGGCAGGCACATCTTGCAGAAAACCATAGTTTGGTTCAGTTGTTTGGGAGTACATTTGGGGCATTTTGTATATTGCAGACATTGCAATCATTGTGCAGTTTCGGAGCTACATCTGGAGCAAAATTGCAGATTTTGTTTAAAATTTGGGGCTTTTACAGACAGATCTGCAGATCTAGTCTGAAATTTGGGGCTTTTGTTCAAAAATTACAGATTTGGGGCTTTTAGTAATTTTGCCCCTTTCTGGTTGCAATTTCAAGCCACAAATTGGGGCTCTTGTATTGGGAGAGCATTTTTTGGAGTATTCAGTTCATACTGCCTTTCTTGGAGTGTTTGAAGCATTTTTGGCAGATATTGGAGAGTTTTTGATGCTTGGATAGATTTCTGACGGTGCAAGTACAGAAATCTAAGTTGCATTTGTTGGAACACTGAAAGGAAAGAGTAGAGTTGACACAAAATCAGAATACTTGCTCATAGAATGAAGAAGAAAGAGGTCCTTAAGTAGGCACCTCATACAAGGTCACTGACATCACTGATGACCTCAAAGCTCCTCAATCATCTCCTCAATCTGCTCCTAGATTCACTCAATCATCCTATGTGGCTTTTCCACCACCTAACTGTGCTTGTGGGCACCTAACTGTGCCTCTAGCACTCACACATAGAAACATAAGGTGTGTCTGAGGCATACACCTTGAGATATCCCAACAAACCCCCCCTCAAGGGAATGCCTCAAGCTATGTCAAGGATACATCTAGTCTCATAGTTTCTCATGCCATCTCATGGTGGTCAAGGATAAATCTATGGCTAGGTTCTCATGCTAGCAAGGGTTTCCTTGGGTGTAAGGTAAATAGAAAGGGATACAAACAAACCTTCCAATGGTTATCTCCCCTACATGTACATGCACACAATGTTTGTAGGAGGTACCATGGAACAAAACATACACATGGCCTACATCATAAGGTGACCAGAGGTGTTTACAAAACACACAACACACAATAATTTATTTTCATTCATTTTGGAGGACTATCCAGGCTGAGTACCTTGACATAAAAAGAGTGATCTGGAGCATACATAGAGATGATTTAAAATGCATAATCTTCATGGGATGCCTCATCTTGTGGAGGCAAATTCACTGTAAGTAGATTTGCATTTTCTGTCTTTGCTTTGTCTCTGCAGAACTTCTCACTATGGTTGTTTTTGCCACAGTGCTTACATGGATTAACTTTGAAGCAGTCCTTTGAAAGGTGATTTGTCTTTCCACAGTGATTGCAAGGAGAGTACTTGCCCTTCTGGAATTTCATAACATAAGCAGTGTCATTGCCTTTCCTTAACTCCATGTGTCTTTCTTCTTCTTGGAGAGCTGAGATAATGCCTTCAAGGTTTGGATTGGGAAGATTCTTCAAAGTGCTTACAATGTGATCAAAGCTTTCAGGCATACTCTTAAGTAGTACTGCCATAGCATCATCAGGGGTGATAGGAGAGTTGATAGAAGCTAACTGAGTCATAAGACTCCGCATATAGTTGACATGGGCAGCTAAAGTAGTATCACTTGCCATCTTTAATTCAAAGAAAGAGATTTTAAGTGATAGTTTAGAAATATGAGAGCTTGCACCAAAAATCAAATCTAGCTTCTGCCATGCTTCCGATGGAGACTCCAAGTCAAATATATGATGTATGTAATCATCACCCAAAGCTAAAGCAATTATACCATATGCTTTTTCTTCTCTTGCTGGATCCCTTGCCGGTCGTGTCGGAGCTGAAGATTCCCCAGCATTTGAGGCCGTAGAAGAAGCGGTAGGAGTAGGTTTGACAAGTCCCCATAAGTTCTCCCGCATTAATGCAAATTTTACCTTCATTTGCCATGTATGGAACCCCTTTCCATTGAACTTCTCAAGATTATACAAAGTAGCCATGAGAGGGTCTAACCCAGATATTGGGCAGTGTCTATCTCTCTTACAAGGCAAAAAGAACTGAAATACTTCCAAAGTATAGCCACTTGATGTAGCAAATAGTAGTGACTAGTTTTCAAACAATGATGCTACTTTTGCATGCTTCATATGAGTGAATGAAATAAACACTTTCCAATCACATCCAAGTCTAGCAAGTCAAAACAAAGCTGAAGCAACACTCGTAGTGAAGTTATTAAAAACTTCAAAAGACCAGAAATGCTAGAGTAGCATTTTATGTAGCATCATTTTCAAAAGTATGTCAAAACTGTCAAAACTAGAGAGCTGAACTTGGAGGGCTCATATCACACTCTTCAAAGCAAAAGAAAGAGGGCTTTCTGAGGCAAAAGAAAGCTGGTATACCACAGTAGATCCTCTGGGAAGAAGAGGCGAAAATATGCGTCAGGTCGCCTTCACCTTCATGAACAAAGTCGACTGGTTTTTCTCTGTTTTCTCCTTCAATATGCAGCCATTGCTGCTCAGATTTCAACACAAGGTAGCTCTAGGTATGGAGAAGCTTGCCCTGGAAGGAATTAGGAAAAGACAGAGCAGGTGCAGAGAACTTGCAGTAGAGGATTTCGACGACTTTTCTGCAATGGCGACGAGCAGCACGCGAATTTCGTCGATTCCTTCCAGCTCAAAGTTCGCCCCAACCAGAGGGATCTCCAGCAGAAAGGGCGTGGGAAATGGTTGAGGATTGAAGGAGAACAAGCTCAAGCAAAATTTTTGGAGAAGAGGGAGAGATGGTGAAGAAGAAGAAGAACAAGAAGATGATGATGTGGCAGAAATGGGCTCAAGGAGGATCAAATGGCTCTGATACCATGTTGGAACACTGAAAGGAAAGAGTAGAGTTGACACAAAATCAGAATACTTGCTCATAGAATGAAGAAGAAAGAGGTCCTTAAGTAGGCACCTCATACAAGGTCACTGACATCACTGATGACCTCAAAGCTCCTCAATCATCTCCTCAATCTGCTCCTAGATTCACTCAATCATTCTATGTGGCTTTTCCACCACCTAACTGTGCTTGTGGGCACCTAACTGTGCCTCTAGCACTCACACATAGAAACATAAGGTGTGTCTGAGGCATACACCTTGAGATATCCCAACAACATTTACAGCCCGTGCTTGGCTGTGTTTTTTGGGAGTTGTGCATTTCATTCCCAGTAAGGGAATTCAGCTTTGTATCTGCTTCAATCTTTTTCTCAGATATGGCCCATCAAAATCAGAATGAGTTCCAGTTTGGTGGTCTTTCACAAGAAGACAAGTTGGATGGTACCAACTACTCCCTCTGGAGTTTCATGGTACGTAATATTCTGATTTCTCAAAATTTATGGGATCATGTCAATGGGGATGAGATCCGACCAGCAGATATTGCACCTGCTACCCCTCCTCAGCAAGGAGGTGGAAGAGGTCATGCACAGGGTGCAGCTGCAGGACAAGTTGTTGGTGCAGCTAGAGTCAATACTCCAGAGCAGAAGAGATGGGATTCACGGGATGCCTTAGCTTTGTCATGCATCTCTCTTTCAGTGAAAAGATCTATCATTCCGCATATCCGGTCGTGTAAGACCTCCAGGGCAGCGCGGGATATCTTGGAAAGCATGTATGCAGCACGGAATGATGCAAGGGTATCTTTCTTGAAAAGAGAGTTGAGCAATACACATATGGAGGAGGGTGACTCCATGTCAGTTCACCTCACAAAGCTACAGGATCTCAGAGAGCAATTGTTAAACATAGATGAAATTATTCCTGATTCAGAGATGATTACAACCACTCTGAATTCTCTTCCTGAGTCTTATCTCAGCTTTCACACTTCGCTGAACTTATCATTGAGGGGGGATGCAAATCCCCTCACTTTTCATGAGTTGATAGGACTTCTGCTTCAGGAAGAGCAGACCAGGAAAAATTTTTCTTCACGTGCAGGTGAACAAGCCATGCTCTCAAAATTTAAATAAAAAACAAAGGGACAGGCAAAGACATCAGGGGTCAGGACAGCCTTCACAAAAGGCTAAAAATGATGCAAGTAAGCCCAAAAAGAAGGGTTTTTGTTACTACTGCAAAAAGCCAGGTCATCACATAGCAGAATGGTGGAAAAGGCTTGCAAAAGAAAAGAAAACAGCTCAGGTATGGCTGTTTCAGATTCAGCCCCTCATGCATCTGACAGTGGGGATGCTGCAGCCAACTTTGTTGGACGGATTATGCCTTTTTATCTTGCATTTCAGATTCAAGGTTGGCTGTTCCATATGCTCGGGATAGTACAGCCTCTTGCAGTGATGATACATATGCATTTTTGACTTGCAGCTATGACTCTTCTACAGATGCATTTGCTTTCAATGTTAATGAAACACTGAACACATGGTATTTTGACAGCGGTGCATCCAAGCACATCACTTCTAGGAAGTGTCTTTTTACTTCCTTGCATCCACCTCCCGTTGGTAAGAAAGTCACTTGTGCCAACAACTCATCATATTCAGTACGTGGCACAGGAGAGGTTGAGCTCACTGCCATTGATGGCTCAATTTTCAGACTTTCAGATGTCTTATATGTGCCTGGCATAACCAAAAATCTCCTTTCAGTGTCCAGTCTTAACAAAGGGGGATTTCAGGTCATCTTTGAGGATGACAAATGTGCTGTCCGAGACAGGGAAGCTGACTATGCCTTAAGGTTATCTGGTACTCTGCTGCGTGGGCTTTTTCAGCTTGATATTTTTGAGAAAAGAGCAGCCCATGCTCTGGCAGTTTCTACCCCTACAACTGCCATGCAAAATGCAGAATTATGGCATGCCAGATATGGCCACATGCATTACAACAGCTTGATGACACTTCAGAAGTTTTCAATGGTTGATGCATTGCCACCTCTTGAGATACCTCCTCCACATGCCTGTGAAGGGTGCATTTTAGGTAAGATGCATAGATTCCCCTTCAAGAAGGATGGTTTAGTTAAAGCTGTTCGCAAATTGCAGCTTATACACAGTGATGTTTGTGGTCCCATGAGGACTCCGTCGTTGGGTGGTCATCTCTACTTCGTTACATTTATTGATGACTACTCCAATTTTACTTGGGTTTATGGGCTGAAAAAGAAATCTGAAGTGTTCACGGTGTTTAAATACTTTTCAGCCATGGTTGAAAATGAAACCGGACTCAAGATACAGACATTGCGCACGGATAGAGGTGGGGAATACCTATCTGCAAAATTTGATGCTTTTCTCAAGGGCAAGGGTATTGTGCATCAGCTCACAGTCAGGCTGACCTCTCAGCAAAATGGAAAAGCTGAGAGGAAAAATAGAACCCTCATGGAGATGGACAGATGTATGCTGAAAAGCAAACACATGCCTCATAAGTTCTGGCTAGAGGGTTTGATGTGTGCCAATTACATTTTGAACAGGGCTCCCACTAAGGCTTTAAAAACAAAAACTCCTTATGAGGTCTGGAATGACAGGAAGCCTTCAGTGGATCACTTCCGAGTCTTTGGATGCCTTGCTTATGCACATGTGCCAGTTGAATTTAGGCACAAATTGTCAGATAAAGCCATCAAATGCATATTTGTTGGATACAGTGCAGAAAGCAAGGGGTACCGTCTCTACAATCCTGCTACACGCAAAATCATAGTAAGTAGAGATGTGATCTTTTCTGAAAAGTCAGCTCACACTCAGGCTGAATTTCAAATGCCTTCGTCTTCAGAGGATATCTTTGAGGGGTTGCTACCCATTGCTTTGGGTTCCCCTGCTGATTTTTCTGATCCAAATCAGAATTTACAGCAACCTCCAGATGCTAGTTCCGCCACAGGATGTCTTGCCCCCTCCACAGGTAGTGGAACAGGTGGTGCAGCAAGAAATTGCAGACATACATGTAGCAAAAACAGTCCCAAACTGGCTGTTACAGACTCTCAGGGAGAGTAAACTTGATGCTCCATTACTTGGCAGGACTCGCAGTGCAGCAAGGCACATGGAAGGTGCTAATTCAGTGGAATCAGCATATGCAGGTACTCTACTTTGTCCATAAAGTTTCATATCGGATTGCCAACATAGAGACCATCTCACCCTCTCCTTGATAGAACCGGTCCAACTGCAGCATCAAAGAATTTGGCGACTCCACTGTCCCAAATCTCTGCTTCATTGCAGCCACCACTTGGTCCCAGTCCTCCTTGGTGGAGTCTGGCAAGGCCTGATGCCAACTCAAGGCTACACCTTCAAGAAAATCGGGCAAAATCTCGGCTCGATCCTTCATAGAACATCCAGAAAGTTGGCATCCTCAAACAAAATCCCGAAGATAAGACTCCGGGTCTTCCCCTTAGGTCCCTTGAAACATTGGAATCTTCACCATGATGAAACACAAAAAGGAGAGGCAAAGGATAATGTGCATTGGATGAATGCCATGCACGATGAGTTGCAGTCCATTGCAAAAAATCAGACTTGGGATGTTGTGGACTTGCCACAGAGTAAACATGCCATTGGCACACGATGGGTATTCAAAGTCAAACGGAAGCCAGATGGCTCCATTGACAGATATAAGGCCAGGCTGGTTGCTAAGGGCTATGCTCAGAAAAAGGGCATAGATTATGAGGAGACATTCGCTCCTACATCCTGGATGACCACCATCCGATCAGTAATTGCAATGGCTGCACATTTTGAGTGGAATGTTCATCAGTTGGACATAAAAACAGCCTTCTTAAATGGGGACTTTCTGGAAGAGGTGTATGTCAAACCACCTCCGGGCTTTGAAATTATAGCAAATGCACTTCAAGTATGCAAGCTCAATAAAGCTTTATATGGGCTGAAACAGGCCCCTCGTGCATGGTATGCCAAGATACATGCCTTTTTGACCAGCAAGGGGTTGCACAATAGTCCTACTGAGAGCACCCTCTACATCAAGATGGATGGGGGGGAAATATTAGTCATCCTTCTTTATGTCGATGACTTACTACTCACAGGGTCCAATGAAGAAAAAATTGCAGATTTCAAAGCTGATTTGCAGACCAACTTTGACATGTCAGATTTGGGGCGTGGCACTGTTATGTCTCAGTCCAAGTATGTTCAGAAACTCTTGGACAGATTTAAATGCAAGAGTGTAAGCCCATAGCCACTCCTATGGAGCCGGGGCTGAAACTCACAATGCATGATGCAGGAGAATTAGTTGATGCCACACTTTACAATCAGGCTGTTGGATGCCTCATATATCTCTGCAACACTAGACCTGATATTCAGTTTGCAGTATCTCAGGTGAGCAGGTACATGCACAGCCCAAAAACTATGCATTGGCAGGCAATTAAGCGCATCTTCCGTTATTTGCAGGGCACAAAGTCTTTTGGCTTACTATTTCCCAGGGGGGGTGACTTGTAGATGCATGCCTACAGTGATTCAGATTGGGTTGGTGATTATGACACTAGGCAGTCCACTAGTGGCAATTGTTTCTTTTTGGGTAAATCTTGCATTTCATGGCTGAGCAAGAAACAATCTACAGTGGCTACCTCATCATGTGAAGCTGAGTATAGGGCAGCTTTCACAGCAACAGTTGAATGTGTCTGGTTGCGACGTCTATTTGCTGATCTTCATCTGTCTTTGAAGGGTCCCTCTCCAATTCTCACTGATAGTCAGAGTGCCATTGCAGTGGCAAAGAATCCAGTGTTTCATGCTTGCACGAAACACATCGAGGTTCACTATCACTACGTCAGAGAGAAGTTGTATGCAGGAGAGATCAGTATGATCTTTGTGTCCACACATGACAACGTTGCAGATATTTTCACCAAAGCACTACCACGGTGAAAAGTTTGAGGCATTTCGCAGTGCCCTGAACTTATATCCGTTTGGTGATTGATCAGCCTTGTACATGACATTGGCACTGCAGGGGGGTGTTAGAATTATAGATATAATTCAGCAGTGACCAATGTAATATAATAAGCTAGTTAGGGGCACTTTTCCCTCTTTAAGAGGTTTTTCCCCCTAACCGCAGTTAGTTCACTAACTATGGTTAGTGACTACTAAGGTTTTGTCACTAGGACAAAACCTTATCTTTTCCTTCAGTGTGTTGTACTCTTACACTCTTCTATTGCAACTAAGCTTCCAAGCTTCCAGCTCTCACACTCTCTCTTGCTCTCTCTCACTCACTCTCTACTCACATTAATAACACAATCCTAGGTTTGCTAGGCTTATAACTTACCTAGACAACTCAGAATTCACCCAAACTGTAGCCATCCATCCTCTAGACCTCGACGTTGTCACTTCTCTTCAGCAGCAAGCAAGAAGGAGAATCTGTTTGGAGCAGTTCTCTAGCACTTTGGCAGGCGAAATCAACAGAAGCAGTCATGGACAGGAGGAAAACAGCAAATCGTCTTCCCTCTGGCACTCCTCTAATCCCTGACAATCCAATCTTGATGGGCGACTAAACTTGGTAGCTGTTAAGCAGACTAGAAGCCTGCTGGAAGAAATTCATCTCGTTCTGGAAGCCCTGGTAGATGTGAAATAGAGAGATGCCTGTTTGGGAACCCTATGAACATACCGGATGATGGCGAAATTGATAGGCAACTGGCTTGAAAGCTCTGGAAAGCCTCTGTCAAGTGTGAAATAGAAAAAAGACCAGCTTGAAAGCCTGAAACAGCTCTGGAAAGCGCGAAACAGAGAGGCGTCTGTCCTGGAGAGATGGGAATCAGCAACTGCGCACCTTGGAGGGTTCTGGCATGGTGCAAATTCACAAAACAGCCCCTGGGAGGTGCGAATTTGCAAGCTGGGACCTAGTAGGGCTCGCGAATCAGCAAGAGGGGCTGCTAGAAGGTGTGTGGATAGTTGGGGAGCAGGAAAAATGTGATTCTGCACTAAGAGGGAGCTGGACCAGCCCTTCCTACCCCCAATCCACTTGATTCAAGAATAGCTGCCTTTGCTTGCTCTGCAAGTCACTTGATTTTTACCCCTCTCTAACCTTCAGATCCTTTGCCTTGGCCCATGGAAGTAATTGCACTGAAGGGGCCTTTACAAGTTTAATCAGTTTGAGGCCAGGTCAGCCTCCGTAAATTTCAAAAAATTAGAAACTGACGTCCTCGTGACATGACTTCTGCACAGACCTAATCCAAGAGTAAGGCTGTTTTCTCAGCCCTCCTACTTTCTCTGAGGTGACTAACCAACTGAAATATGTGCTCCTTTGGAAGGTTTTGAAAGCCTTCCATGAGGCCACAGAGGAAGCAAGCCCTCTCTTCCACTTGGACCGCTACATATAACTAGAAAAACATAAGGACTTACCAAGATCATCAAGGATTGAGTCATTCCACATGGTATCAATCTCTTTCTCTAAGGAAGGAGGGATCCTTTGAAGAGAGTTTCTAAAGCTGCCTAGAGCCATAAGGGGAGAGGAAGGCTTCCTAAGGTGTGCTGAAGGAGAAATTCACATGTTTCCTGTCTGTTCAAGCACCACCTAAGAGAGATGTAGAGGACCCAATGCACCGGGGGGAAAAAATCCTTCCATGGCTCCTATCCTCGTAAAACTTACAAACCAAATGCTTGAACTGCAGATCTAGATGATAATATTAGGGCCCCCTTCGGCATCAAGGTCTCCCAAGCCATCAAACCTACTACATAAAAAATTACTATTGGTAATTGGCCTTTTGAGTTGAGAAATGCATTCCCTAGGATGGCACCAACAATAGCAAACAAAAAAAGCTGTGGCTAGTAGCACATGGTTGACCACTCGTCGGTGACATAAATGCACAACAGTCACCCTGGCATATCACGAGTGGAGCTCGATATCTCAACACTCCCCCTCGAGCTCAATCCCAATTCCTGCACACCAAGCAGGTCTCTGAACTTGCGCAGCTTCTCTGCACCCAATGCCTTCGTGAATATGTCAGCTACCTGATCCTCTGTGCTGACATAAACTAGAGCAATAAAACCTACTAGAACCTTCTCCTGCACATAGTAATAATGCACCTCAATGTGCTTTGTTCTAGCATGATAGACTGGGTTATTTGCCAAGTGTATACTGCTCATGTTGTCACAATAAATGACAACTGGCCCATCTGTAGACTGATGCATATCATAAAGTAGCTTATGCAACCAAGCTGCCTCACATGCAGCAGGCTGTCGTGAAGGAGGTAAGATCTATGGAGTGGCATCCAAAAAAACAGTAGTGTCATGTGCGGACTCACTACCCAGAAGCTCCTTATCTTGGCGTAAGGGGAAGCCTCTTCAGAGATAGTTATGGAGTGTTGGCCCGTTTCCTCTCCTACCTAGACCAGTGATGTTCGGCTACTTTCATTCATGAGGTGCTCAGACACCGCGATAGGATACTCCGAGCACGGAGACAGGAGCATACTTCCTCCTCGACTGATACTTCTCAGACTTCTATCACGGAGTTCTTTCAGCCAGATCACATAGACCCCCACGAGGCGAGGCCTTGACATGACCGCGACCCGGAGCCTATGACCCGACAGCTCAGACAGAGGGTTGACTCACAGATCATACTTGGGGACATCCCCTCCTTGTTTAGGGTCGGAGCCCGACCGACGGGGGTCACAGTGGCCCTGGTTAGACGCAGAGCTACGACTGATGATGATGGTTATGATGATGTCAACGATGATGCTGAGATTGATATATATATAGTTGAGATATGACTATGTTGTACTTAGGATTTAGTACTGTCATTTTGCATTTTCTGCATTTTGCATTGGTATGGATGCTCGTTTAGTAGCTCCACTACCACAGCTCATTGCATCAGGTTTTAAAAGTCTCATAGACCCATCGGTCTTCCGAAGACTTTAATAAACTTTCTTTCTTTCTTTCTTTCTCAAGCCAATAATATCTGCTTGAGATCTCATGAAGGTGCTCATGGCTTCAGCCACACATAAATCCAGAAAGGAGGCCACAGGGCATTTGTGACGGACTGATCTAGAAATCTGAAATCTCTCTTCTCTAACCCTTTTGATAAGCACCTAGCTGTGGGCTGATCTATATAAAGAGAAAACCTCTGTGATCCAAGCATGTGAGAAACCAAAGCACAATAGTTTACCCTCCAAGAAATCATAATCCACTCTGTCATAGGCTTTCTTGAAATCTAGGATTAGAATGGCCAAACCCTAACTGCTATGCATAGCCCACTCCACAAAGGTACTGTTTATCATTGCAATCTCCATTCAAATCCCACACAGAATACATATCAATGAGCTGTTATACATTCATGAGGTTTCCCGCAACATAAAGAATGAAATGGAAATGTTCTTAACATTGAGTGTGAAACTTTTGGGATCAATCCCTTAAAATTATATCACCTAAGGTGTTCCATCGAGATTATGATGTCTCCTTCATTTCTGCAATGGAGTTGGCTTTGTCCAAGTGGGGACAGCTCTTTACCTCAGGCTGAGCCTCACACCAAGTGAAAGACTTAGACCATATACAAGAAAGCACCATTTGGAAACCATGCAATGCTAGAGCTCCGGGGATTTGCCCGAGGCATATAGAGGTGATGGGTAAGGTGTTTTCCCTGATCGTCATCGAGTATACATTCGCATCCCATATCATGGTTGTCCCTCCGATGAGGGAGGCGGCAGGCCCTAGACTAGCTTGTGAATTTGTAATGCCTTTTGTTGGGATGCATGTTAGGGTATTGATTAGTTTGCCCATGGCACAAGCCCTTGTGCCAATTTATTGCCTCGCACTATGGAATAATAACTATGCATAGGGTCTTTCATCCTTGGTCCAAATGGTTTGAAACTATATTTAGACATAGGCTCTTCCACCCACTCTTGGTTAGTAGTCTCACCCTGTAGAATCTCCCTTTCCCTAGGATTTGCCATTGACCTTTGTCAACTCACGGCTGTAATAGCATATATGGAAGGTGAGGTTGAGGGGACGAGCTTCCTATCATGAGATTCTTCTAGCTGCGGGGAAGGATTAAATGCATACTGTTAGAGGCTTCAGGTAGCAGATTCTAATGAAGCCAGGGCCTCTTTTACTCTTTTTTTCTGGATCAGCAGGTTGATGGATTTCCTGTGCCGTCTGATTGCATGGACTTGCCTGGTTCAAAAAGTGCTCTTATGTGTGCTTACTGGTTTCTTCTGAGACCTTTTTTAATAGAGTCTTTTTTGGAGCATTTGTGGTTTCTTCCAAGACAAATGTTCTAGAATAGAGACCAAATGGGAAGAAAGGTTGAAGAAACAGAAAGTAGTCAGCTACATTTATTTTGACAACCCTCCTTGAACTTTTCTAATAGACTGTTCTGGCATGCATTTGGTAATTTCTACAAAGCATTTCTGCTACATGATCTCTTTTGATTATAGCTTACAGGTGGAGATTCATCTAGTAGTTCTGCAACATATGTGGAAGGGTTCCGATATCTGCACCTATTGAATCTTGAAGATAACTGCATCGAAAGCTGGGAGGAAATTATGAAGCTTTCGAAGCTTGAAAGGTTGTTCCTGGCGTCCTTGCAAGGCAGTGTATGATTTGCTGTAGTACTAGTGTTTAAACTCAATCCACTGCTGCAGGCAACAAACCCCACCCCCTCACACGGCACCCTCCCTCTGTCATCCCCTTTTTGTTCTCCAGAATCTGTTTATACAAGGACTTTTTAAGTCCCATCAATGGGCAACCTGAATAGGATCACAATTGCAATTTCCTGTGCTTTATTGCTCTCTGGGTGTTAATGTAATTGTTGGTGGGAGAATCTTTGTTGCAAATATTTTGTCGCTTGATAGGTTTGAAGTAATAACATTTAAACAAAACAAATCTAACTACAAGTCCTGATTTAGCAGTTTGGAGCAGCTGCATGTTGGCCACAACAAACTTAAACAAATCTTTTATCCAGATAATGTGAATGGTGATGGAGATTGTGGTGGCAGCTTTAAGCCTTTCTCTTCGCTGCGTTGCCTGCTGCTTGGTAATGCTTTGCCTTGAGCTGTTTGGCCCCTTTTCTCTCAAAATGAAGTTCGAGTCTGCTCAAGTTTGATTCAAAGTTCCTGAATCACCGATTTGCCTAGGTTTATCTTAATGGTTTGAATCTTTGGTTTTCAGGTGGGAACTGCCTTGAAGACTGGGCTTCTGTGGATGCACTGAATTCATTCCCTAATCTCAAGGTAGTTTTTACAGCAGAAGCAAAATCCTCATTGCATGGACTTTATAATAAATACGGTTTTATATCTAGCTTGGGTCAATCTGGTGTATGGCAAGATTGAGAGGGCGGAGCATCTGCGTCTAGTGAAATCCTCAAGGTAGACTGCTGCCCCACTCCAGAGTCTCCTGATGTAGTCTGAACGATGCTTGGACTAGCCCCAGGGAAGGGGGCGACAGCCTAACAAAAGATGTGATCCGCTCTTTCTGTGTGGTATTTGTCGAAAGCCGGTACAAACTTTTCGTGATGGTAGATTCCTTTTCTAGTTTCCCTCCCTATTGCTGTGTGACCAGCTGTGAAGTTCATCTGTACGATTTATCAGTATTGCTTGCTTGATCTGTCATTCACTATGGTGCCAAAAGCCCCAAAGCATGAGACAACTTGAGCATACCAGTGCACCAACTTGTCCTTATATGGAGTGTGCACAAAGCCCCTAATGGTAAGCAAAAAATCTCAGATTGCTTTGAGGATGGTTCCACTATCGTTAGTATGCTAACTAGAAGGTAGCATCTAGTCTCATGGGTGTGGTCTAAGCAATCCGTATTGTTTTATTTTTGCCCGTAGATAAGCCCACTGTACATGGATGCTGGTCCTATCAATGGGTATTTCTACCAAAAGGCCTTAAAACATTCATGGGACATTGTCTACTAAAGGCCCTAAAAACATTAATGGGATATTGTAATCCCTACAGATAATCAATTGGTATGTCTACTAAGGGCCTTAAAACATTTATGGGATATTGTAATCTCTATAGATAATCAAACCAAAAGTGTGCCAAGAATATCTTGGGGGGCCAAAACAAGCAAATATAAATGTACTAGTTGATGCTTGAGGTGGGGTTCCTAGTCTTTCAAAGATATTTTATCGATGGCCAAAGGTCACTGATGCAAGGAGTTGTGCCTCGCGTACACGATCCAAGATTACTGTGATGCAAGTTTTGGAAGTGGTACCGGAAAGTAAAGGTATCGTGGTGCTAGGGAGCACAATGGTACTAGTGAGTGAAGACAACGTACAGAAGCATAGTATGATTACTGGTTCTTATGAAAGATCAGTACTTATTCTCGAATCTCACATGACACATGGAATGGACATAGAGATGGATTGAACAGAGAGAAAGATCACTAGCAAGATTAGAAGGTGATGACCACGTTTGCCGAGAAACCCAAGTTCACTACTCCTAGCCTTGCCCTATAGTAGGGAAGATGTCCGAGCCGCCTCACCCTCCCCCTATAGTGTGGATGGCTCTGAGACTCCCGGTATATACAAGAAGGGGGATGATCGGAGTCATGGTCACTCTCCATGGTCTCTATCATGCGCTAGATCTCTTGATACTATTTGTGTAGCCCAAGCATCCCTTTTGTATGTGGCAAACTTTGATAGAATTAAATTGTGTCATCAAAATAGTTGCAATATTTGCCAGGGAGATCACGGAAGACAAGGCTACGTTGGGATTGTGCCTGGCCCTAAAAATGATTTAGGGAAGGAAACTGGATTTTGCATGAATAATAGAAGTCTGTGAAAGGGATTGAGACGACGTTGTCCACGCTAATCGAAAGGGTTTGCATGGGAAGGCACATCAGTGGAGCTAGCACCATGGGAGGAAGATCCTCCAAAGTTCGAGGCCTCAAATGCCTTGTTCTTTGCCATGAGTGGGTTTGTTAGCAGAAATATGCACAACCTGACCTACTGAAGGAGATCTTGTGGTGACGTCAACATTCAACGCTTTTGTATCGGCCTGGAAGATGCGTGTAAAGTTTACTTGCCACCTAAGGGGCTTCTACCTTGCACACCTGTGGCTGGATAAACCTAATGAAGGGTACCCTTGACTACCTTGGGCTGAAATGTGCCTTTGGGAAGTTGTTGAGAGTCTTGTTGGAGAGGGAACAAAGGTAGTGGATCGAGGAAAACATGAGGGGCCCTGTTGGGTTGTTGCCTTTGTGCTCGTATTGCTCTACTGATGTGTGTTTCTTGTGTATGTCCTTGTAGTTGGATCTAGTTGCTTTGCTTTGTTGTTGATGTTGGTTAGTGTGTTACAGTGTTCAGCCACACTGTGCTTGCTCTGCTTGTCTTAACTCGGCCTTGGGTGTGTCATGCTGTTCTGCCATGCTGTGCTTGCTCCGCTTGTCACACAAGCTTGGCCTTGGGTGTGTATACAAAGGGAAAGGTGCAACGAGTGAAATTGAGAGGAGGGAGTATGTGGAGAATGTCGAGGGGATGCTAGGAAATCCACTAGAGGGGGTGAGCTATGTGGAAATGATAAGAAGGGGTAGATTAGCAATGTAAGGGAAATACACAGGGGGGTGAACGAGTGAAATTGAGAGGAGGGAGTATCTGGAGAATGTCGAGGGGGTGCTAGGAAATCCACTAGAGGGGGTGAGCTATGTGGAAATGATAAGGAGGGGTAGATAAGCAATGTAAGGGAAATACGAAGGGGGGTGAATGGGAACTGATATCCACAAAAGACACTAGTGGAAGATGGAAGATCAACACAATTTGCCAAGGAAAAGGAGGGTGACTGAGAAAAAGAAAAAGAAAATGTGAGGTGTTGTATGTACCTCATCTATAAAGGAGGGGGGGGGGGGGGTGCGCTGAGGAAAACTGAGAGAGAGAAGGCAAGAATCTGTCAAAAAGAAGAGGGCTTTGGTAAACTCGTCAGAAGGGTAGGAGGTGGGCTGAGGGCTGACAGAATAGGGAGAGAGTGGAGAGAAGGGGGCCAAAAGCTTGAGAGAAGGTGGAGAGAGTGGAGAAAAGGGGTGGAGAGAAGGAGGGGATTTGAGAGAAGGGGGCTGAGAGAGTGGAGGGAAGGGGCTGAGAGCAAAAGGGGCATGGAAGGGGGCTAATTGAGTGAGAGGTAGTGTAGGAATTGGAGGAGAGAGGAGCAGCAAACCGCAATGCCAAAAAGCAGAGGAAAACGCAACATTTGGGACTTTTCACCCTGCCACCAACCCTAGAAAGGGAATGCCATATGCAGGGCTGGAATGCGTTCTAGGAATGCCGGAATGACGTACCCTAGTAACTGCCTACCTGGGAATGTTCCATGGATGTTCCAAGCGTTACCTAGATAGCCGTTGTCCGGAACGGCATTCCATATGTTTAGGATGTTGAAACACCGTTCCCTGGTAACTAAGGGCACACACACACACCCCTTTACACAACTCGACCCCTTGTTTGTGGGTTCCATCAACACCCACCTAAGTCACCTTCCCCCCCTGCATGCTTGTCCAGATGGCCATGAGTGTGTATATAGTATCAGTCCATATACTAGCCATAGATTGGGAAGGGTGAACCTGTGAATCCTCCATCACCTCCGTACATTTGGCCCTCCAAATATGCCAAGCTGCAATGCTAGCCAGAATCTCCCAAGATTTGTCTACTGAGGCATGAGCAGCTCTGAAAGGAGTGAAGGGAACATCCATGAGAGAGCATGACTCCATAGTACCACAGGCATTGTGTCAATACACAAAGCAAGGGACCCCCATGGATACTGGGAACTACCGCACTGTTATGATTGATCATACAATGGCCAAGATTTATGGGTCATACTATAGAAAGAGATCAGCTCCTACATAGAGACACGCCGGCAGCGGACAGTAGGATAGGGTGGGTTTCGGAGACAGCATTCCACTCTTGATTATATCTTGACCCTTCGGGCAGTCAGCAAGGAGCCGAGATCGAGATCCTAGAAAGTCTACGCTTGTGGTGTTGGCGTAATGCAGCTCGCATATTTTGTGCTGTGAACAAAATGCATGTGGTGGGTCTGGGAAGGGCGGACATATCAGGTGGTTCTTGAATTGAGACATCATAGAGGGATGTCGCATAAGTGTGCCACACATCTGGGTCTGTGATGGGAATGGGTGGCTTCCCCTCAGATAGGAGTCCCAAAGCGAAGGTGGGATCACCTCCTTGAAAAGGTCGAATCACCTCATCCATCCTATGTGAGAGGAATGTCTGTCTCTTACGTTGTGCAGACATCCGGAGATCCTTTGTGCTTCTGATCTCGTCAAATGTCCCAAAGTCTGCTCTCGTATGAGGTGAGATCTCATCTCTTGGCAGTCGTTGTCAAACCATGGATTCTGGGGCATCTTCCTAGTTGGGGAACGTGCTGTAGGGCAAGTCGTGGAGAAAGACCTAGCGGCGGCAGCTTGGACAATTGAGACCAAAGGTCTAAGGTCTACATCTCAAAGGGGGGTCGGTAGCTCACGGGACAAGTGGCTCATATACACTGCATCTAGGGGATGGTCAAAGTGTATCTGAACACTGGTGGGAGCCGGTGGGTCCCTTCCTACGGCTAGCGTGGTGGTGGATATGCTGAATGCCAGTTAGGAGCAGTCCGCGCCAAGTGGGGGGGGGACGGACCGTGAGGGCTGTACATGTGTTACAAAGGCTTGGGAGCCCATCAAGTAATCCACTGTGATTGTCTCCCCTCCATGTGGAAACAAGTGAGCCCTCACAGTGACAGCCATCTAAGAAGGTCGTTATATATGACGAGTCATGCACTGCTCCCATTCCAAGTAGGTGTTAGCCTGAAACCAGCCTTCATTAATCGAAGGGTGGGGAGATCCAATTTAATTACAGCATACACAGTAAATAATCAAATTATTAACCACCACAGATTAAACCACAGTGAGCTAGAGTGCTCCTACTTAGAAACAAAGACATCGATTGGCTCCAAACATTGGTTCCCCTTGTGGTATTTCTTTAATATTCATATAAATCCAAGAAGCTGATTACAAGGTCTCCTGAAAGCTGCTCCACAGGCAGACCACTGCCCACTGGCTTCCTCTGGCACAACTAACCAGGATACCCTTCCAAAACAGCTCATCCCAATCTGTAGCCACCCGGGTCACTGCCCAACAGCATAAATCACCCTTCCCCTACCTGGAAACAATACCAAACGCAATAACCAGCCCACAACTAGTCCGGGAACGGAAAAAGCTGGCAAAGACCAGCCTTACTCTGCCAGGAATCCTAAAAAAAAGAGTCGTTTGGTCTGGAAAACCCTGAATCCAGCAAGGAACTGATGATTCAACCCTAAAACAGCCCAGAAGCAACATAGAATAGGTCGCCCCACCTGGAAAAGGCCCAAAATCAGTAGTAGCTGGACAATAATCGGCCAGAAATCAAATCGTCTTGCTTCTTGCAGCCTGCCTACAACCTGCAAAGCAACAAAAAGGGGCCGCCTCTTCTCTTGGAGTGCTCTTGGGGCCCACAAAACAGTAGAGCCAGCCTGTTGAAGAAATTACCCCACTCCCTACACAGCGTCCGGTAGCAACAGCAGCATTTAGCAGGTCGCCTTGCCTCCAGCAGCAGAAGAAGACCAGAATCCAGCCCAAAAAGCAGTTCGTCCAGCACACACACCCCCTCTTGGAAAATTGCGATGGATTTTCTCTCTCTTTTGCTCGCTTTTTGGCCTCCTACAGGCCAACCAGGTGTCCTGTGTGAAAAAATAGCAATTTTTAATTGCACCACTCTTTTCCCCCTCTGTTGCACAGATTGGTCCTAGGAATTCATCGCCTAGTAATTGGCCTGCATATTCACGGTTTCGAGGGGCCCACTAGGAATTTTAATTCCCCAAGTCCCGCACACTTGGCCAGACTTCTGTGCCCTAGAGGCCCAAGGCAGTCACACGTAAATTACGGGAGTCGCCAATCAAAATTCCCATAAATTCACATCGCTGTGACACAGCCATATCTTGTGACTTCTGGTGCATGCTCTAAATGTCTCGCTATCCCGTGCTCTGCTGGATCAATCTTTGGTACTCTGAGAGGGTCAGCTTCAAAGTCGAGCATGCCAATCTGTCTGCTCCCCGTCCGTGCATTGAAGTCACCCAAGAGGAGAATCCCCCCCTTCCTAAAGAACTCTGTTATGTCGTCATATATTGTCTCTTATGGGTTGTGGCTCTCTGTGATGACCTCATGTGCATATGATGTATGTGGGGAAAGGGGAACGGTTTTTTGGTGAGCTTTTTCAGGCGAGCTTTTTCAAGCGAGGCGAGCTTTTAGGGGCCATTGTGGCCATTGTGGTGAGCTTTTTCAGACGAGCTTTTAGGGGCCATTGTGGCCATTGTGGCCAATTGCTAGCATTTTATTGAAGCCTCAACAATGCTGTGCAAGCCTACAAATTGGCCCTGAGCAGTCCCAAACATGCTGCTTCTTGTCACCTATTCATTTTCCCTTTTCCAGGCTCTATGTAGTAGTCCTATATGCTCTACCCACATAGCAGCCCACATGCTAACCATGTGGTAGGCCTAATGTCCTTGCAGATATGCTTTGTGGCAAACTCTCTGATTACATCCTTGGCATGTGCTGTATTTAATTAGAAATTCAAGTCAATGGACAGAAGATGAACTTCAAACACCGGTCACCTCCAATTTATCCAAATATTTTGAAATTGTAGGTAGATATACAAGAGCGTGGCCGTGAAAGCAAGCCTAGCACTAAGGGGCTAGAGAGTGGACATAATTACACTGCTTCCACCACTTTTAATGGTATTTGAGCACAAAACAATTATATTTTGTCAAACGGCATGGACATACCGTTAAAAGAGAGAACAGATCCAAACATCATTGTGACTTCATTGTATGACCTTTTGGATCTAAGACTACCCATGTCAACCAAAAAAATTCTATTTAGCACATCGGCCCATACATTTCAGCTCCACTTTCCATAAGAGAGTGACAATTCATTTGGAATCTACATCAACTATACATTTCAGCTCCTCTTTCCATGCAACATCCATAACATTCAAACATCAATGCCACCACATTATATGACCTGTGGATTCAAGACCACCCATGTCAATCAATAAAATTATATTCCAGTGCACACCTTTTACGCATCAACCTATACATTTCAGCTCCACTTTCCATGCAACAGCCCCAAATAGAGAGTGGCAATTCATTTGCCATCTACATCGACCCATACATTTCAGCTCCACTTCCCATGCAACAGTCCCAAAAAGAGATTGACAATTCATTTTCAATCTGTAGGCATGTAAAACATTTCCACTCTCATTCAAGTTTATGCAGTAATCAACTTCAAATAGATAGAGTCAAACGTCTACTCAAGCCCACAAAAATAAAAGTTTATGTCATGTCACAATAATAAAAGTACATTATAACCCTTGAGCAAACGGCCTAAGAAAATTGTCTAGCAAGGCGTCATCTCCAAAGAGATGCAATGTCGGGCCATTTCTCCACATGCATTGGCCATGTTTCTTGTCCTAGAAAATGCATCTATGACTGTGTCTCCCTCCCTTGTATAAGCATGGAGCATATATCTGCAAACAAAATGAAAGTGGGAGGCTAGATTGGGAAGATGGGGTGTGCATGTCACAAAGTAGTTAGTAATGAACTCGTTGCTTTATTCTTACTTGTACAAAGGGAACTTGTCTCTGAACACCACCGCAAATAGCTTCATTGTCATGTTTAGAAATGATGGCCTCTTCAAACCGACACTCCCTTAACCAATTTTGTTTTAGTGCACGTATCTCTCTTCCTAATTGCTTTGATGCTCCTCTTTTATTATAGACCATGGGTTTACAGCCCTCATGAACAAAAGAACAAAGCACTAACCACACAACCTAATATAGTATGGAGAATATATTTATCATAAAAGATGACCTAATGTACCAAATGTTTAAAAAATTTAAAGACATACCCAATGCTCTTCTTGCAAAATGTCACTTTTTATCTCCTTTCCATACCTTTGTAGACCCTTTCCTTTAGGAGATATCAAATTTTTATCACCCCCACTATGTTCACCCTGTTCTGGAATAGAGTTGAAAGGTTGTGCCTCAACTATTGGAAGAATTGTTGTTTGGGAAATGGTACTAGCCATCCCTATGCTTGCATATGATACATCATGAGAGATATCATGTCCTCCCTCTTTCCTATCAGCCCACAAAAAGAAATAAAAGTTTATTAACATATGTCCTATGAGACCAAGAAGAGCTGAAATCAACTATTGGAAGAATTGTTGTTTGGGAAATGGTACTAGCCATCTGTATGCTTTCATATGTCCACAAAAGTTTATTAACATATGTCCTATGAGACCAAGAAGTGCTGAAATCAACATGAGAGTACATCCCCATGGGGGAACTAATGGTATCTATCACACCTCTACTGCAAAAAAATAGTAAAAAACTCCATTTATAGGATCATGTCATGTCATGTGTCTTATATCTATACCATGCCTCAATCACGAGTAGCTTGAGCCTTGTGTGGGCCCCACTAGGGTCCCACCAAGAATCATTTTGTCTCTGGAACAAATCAAAGAGTTGTTGCTGGTGTCAGCAGGTAGATTCTAAGCAGTAGACCTCAAAGAGGACAAGTGGATAGGTTTTGAGAGGCTACAGATCATGATGTTGTCCCACTTGATCTGGGGAAGAGATGTACTCCACACGACATTAGCCTAGCAGAATTTGTAGCAAGACCCCTCCACGTGGATGCCTTTTTCCAGCTAGATTGTGTTCGGCAGTTCAAATGGACAAATGCAGGGCGATCGAGATTACCATGGTTGGCCTTCTCATAATCATATATGCAGCTTGTAGCCAAGGGAGATGAGTAGTGCTGATACACACAAGTCTCCTGATGGTTACGCTAATAGGCATGTCTATCAACCAGTTACTACCATTTTAGTACAACAAGAGATTCATTAGGTCACTAGGGATGAGGTATATACCCAAGGTATCCACCCGGCGGCCACATGTAATGAAAATGGCCTTCTACTTCATCTAGGCTCCCAGATTCACCTTTCCCATGTAGTAGGTGACACATCCCAGAACTCCTGAAACCCCTGATCTGCAAAATAACCACACACAACATCAGAACTGAGCAGGCTGCTCACCACCCAACCGTGACATCTACGGGATGTGATCCCGAATCAGAAGATGTCCCCCCGAGCCACGAGCTGAGCTACTGGCACGAACTCCCAATCAGATCCAAACCAGCCTGGTGTCCCATACCACCAGGAGGCGCTGTGAAGCCCTGGATCTGCCACTGGGCCTTGGGCTACGCTAAGATGCAGGCGCGCGTCCGCGACACAATCCAGGATCAGACCTAGCACCTGGGAACGAGACTTGCTCCCAACTGCACACTGAGAATTGAATCCCCTGGGCCTCTTTTATAGACTTGGGTCCCGGCGCCAAAAATAGCGAAGACCTATAAATAGTTCGTACCCTTGCCACTCAACCCGAGAATCAAGCCTGCCTAGCTCTAAGCCTCCCCAGGCTAACCTGAGCTAGTTCTGTGTAACTAGTACACGTCAGATACCAATCCGTGCACATGACATACTCCCCCTCCTCTAAGAACTCACTCCTGAGTTCGCTAAGAAATCGGGAAATGTTCTTTGGAGGTTTTGTAATGTCTCCCATGTTGCATCCTCCTCAACACGATCCTTCCACTTAATCTTGTATTCTGTGATAGTACGATTTCGAATCTGTCTTTCACGGAATTCAAGAATAGATTCAGGTTCGTGAGGAATAAAAGTTAAATCTGTAACTTCTATAATCTCATGAGGAGAAACAATTTGATCATCTGCACCCAATACTTCTTTCAGTCTATTGACATGAAAGACTGGATGTACTTTAACATGAGGAGGCAATTCTAGTCGATATGCAACTGGTCCAATTCTTTTAATGACCTTGAATGGGCCACAGTATCTGGGGGATAATTTCGGAACCAAACCAGTACTTAGGCTCTTGGATTCCTTAGGAATTCTCAAATATACCATCGTTCCTTCAGAGAACTCTCTGGGTGAACGATGTCTATTAGCATAAAATATGTCCCGATCTTGGGCACTTCTAATAGACTCCTTGGCAAACTGCAACATTTCCTGCATGTCTTGCAAGAAGTTCTTAGCAGCATCATTTTGAATCCCTTGTAATCCTACCATAACTGGTGACTTAGGTTGAAACCCGTACATAAGCATAAAAGGACTATAACCTGTACTAGAATGCTTTGCACTGTTGTAAGCAAATTCAATCATGGGTAGATAATCTTCCCATGAAGACTGTCTCTTAGATACATATGCCCGAAGCATGTCTTCAACCAACTGGTTGACCTTTTCTGTACTGCCATCGGATTGTGCATGATCTGAGGAACTCATACTTAGAGTAGTTTCCAACTTCTCAAATACAAGTGTCCAGAAGTTACTTGTAAACTTTGAGTCCCTGTCACTGACTATGTCAGACGGCAAACCATACAGCTTGAACAAGTGGTCCACAAACTCGTGAGCCAACTGAACAGCTGAAATAGTTGTTCTTGTAGGTAAGAATCTAGCCATTTTTGTCAAACGGTCGACTATGACCCAAATAGAGTCATGACCCTTGCGCGTTCGAGGCAAACCAGTAATAAAATCCATGGAAATACTCTCCCATTTATTACCTGGAATCTGTAATGGCTGTAATAAGCCCGCGCTCCTAAGGCGTTCAGCCTTAGTAACCTGACAAACTCGGCAACCTACTACATAGTTCTCTATAAATGCACGCATCTTAGGCCAATAAAAGGTATGCTTCACAAGAGACAGAGTCCTATGTATACCTGGATGTCCGGCACTAGGAGCATCATGACACTCCCAGAGAATCTTGGATTTTAGGTCCAGAACATCAGGCACACAAATCTTTTCATTCCGGAACAGCAAGCCGTTCCTAATCATCCACTGACCTCCCGCCACCTGTATCCTAGGTGGCACAATCCCTGAGTCCTGGTCAACCATGGAATTCCCATCCTGGACTTTCTGCCAATAAGAACTGAAATGACTATCAGTTGCGTATAGCCCTCTCAAGGATTGAAATAGGTCTGAGGATATTTCCGTAAATGACAAAGCATTTACAAACTTAACTCGACTTAAGGCATCCGCCACACTATTCAACGAACCCTTACGATAACGTATTTCGAAATCAAAATCCTGCATTAACTCTGCCCATCTGGCTTTCCTTCCTCTCAATTCTGATCCATCACACACATACTTAATTGACTGGTGATCAGTCAATACAAGGAACTTTGAACCATACAAGTAGTGTCTCCATACCTTGAGAGCATATACTACTGCATAAAGTTCCTTCTCCAGTGTGGGCCAACGATACTGAGTGTCGTCTAGCTTCTTACTCTCAAAAGCTACAGGTCTGCCCTCTTGGAATAGAGCTGCCCCAATCGCATAATCACTCGCATCGGCCTCTAAAACATAAGGCCGGGTAGGATCGGGTAATGCAAGAACGGGTGCTTCCTTGATAGATAACTTCAAGGTTTCAAAAGCCTTGTTCATTGCATCATTCCAAGGGATCGGCTGAGTAGACCTGCGTCCACGACCTTTCAAGATGTTGGTCAAGGGTACCGTGATTTGTGAATAATCACGGACTGACTTCCGAAGAAATACCGTAAATCCTAGGAAAGAGCGAAGTTGTTTCACAGTCTGAGGGATAGGCCATTCTAAAACCTTCTGGATACGATCCAGATCAATGCTAATACCTTCAGAAGAAATCTTGTGTCCTAAGTAAATGATCTCCTTCATAAAGAAGTCACATTTACTCATCTTGGCATAAAGCTTATGCTGTCGTAGAACAAGTAAGACCACCCGGAGGTGTCCTATATGATCCTCAAGCGTTTTACTATATACCAAGATATCATCTAAGAACACTACAACAAATTTGCCCAGATAATCTCTGAACAAATCGTTCATCATCTGCTGAAAAGTAGCAGGAGCATTGGTCAAACCAAAAGGTAATACGAGGAACTCGTAATGACCATACCTAGTCCGGAATGCGGTCCTATCTATGTGTTTAGCATAGATACGGATTTGGTGATAACCCGTGCGCAAATCAATCTTAGTGAAATACTTCGCTCCGGCCAAACGGTCTATCAAATCATCAGAACGAGGTAAAGGATAGCGGTTCTTAATTGTAACTTTATTTAGTCGTTTATAATCTATACACATTCTCCAGGAAGAATCTTTCTTCTTTCTTAATAGGACAGGTGCACCCCAAGGAGATTTCCTTGGGCGGATATAGCCCATATTCAGGTAATCCTGAAGCTGGATAGCTAACTCATCCTCCTCTACCTGGCTCATCCTATACGGTGGTACACTGATAGGTTGAGCCCCTGGGACTAAGTCTATGCGATGATCTACTGCCCTTTCTGGAGGTAACCCTTCCGGCAGTTGAGCTGGGAATACGTCCTTAAAATTATCTAACAACGTTCTCAATTCTCGGTGTTCAAACACACTTAATTCATTTTTGTTAATTACCGAAACAATAAATGAAGATAGTGGAATCAAAACACACTGATAGACATCATAATGAGAAGTGTTCAATATATTCCGAAGCTGCATCGCAGATACAATAGGCCCCTGAGAAGGGGTAATCTTATCACACTGAATATAAAATTGGGTGCCTTTGTCTACAAAAGAAAGCATATGCTCCGTCCATCCGATCTGGATATTGTGGGTTTTAAACCACTCTATCCCGATCAGCAAGTCTACATGCTCTAGATGCATAACATAACATGTGAGAGCTCCCGTGTAGGCTTGAATCCGGATGGGAAGCGCTTCAACCTTGCGATCCCAAAACTGCTTCCCAGCTGGAAGCTGCACCTCGTAGGTGTGGTCGCTAGGTACTGTGGACAGCCCCATCTTCTGCACAAATTTGTAATTAACAAAATTGTGAGAGCTGCCCGGATCAAAGAGAATGTGAACCTGTTGGTCCCTAACTTCTCCATAAACTCGGAAAAGATCATGGGAACCAAACAACGAAGTATTAAAGGTACAATTACAAGAAAGGGGGCAGGTAATGACATTTACTGAAATACCTGTCATCGTAACCTGGTTGGCTCCCTTGGCTGCGGTACGCGGACCTGCCTGGAGCTTCGGTCCTAGCACCAATTTCTGGTTCTTCCGCTTAGGACACTCATTCTTCGTGTGGCCCCGCTCCTCGCAATAAAAACACCGGCCCTCTTTCTTGAGCCTGAGAGTGCGAAGGAAACGGGCCTTACCATTCTTCGCAGGAGTTAAGCTTTTCCTGGAGGCGTTGTCCGTAGACTTCGTCTCCGCAATACCAGTTGCATGCTGAAAGAACTTGCGTTTGTTCTTTCCGTTCGTCTCGGTAACTGTGGTTGCCTTGATACCGGCCATGGTATCATCATATATGCGCGCATATGTCATGGCCTCCTGCAATGTTGTGCACTTGTTATTCTTAATCTGTAACTTATAGGAGTCTGGCAAACCATCGACGAAAAAACCTAACAAGGTTACAGGATCCATTTTGGTGGCCCTGGTTTGCAGATCCCTAAATCTCTGAAGATAAACTTCAAAAGTTAAATTCAATTTCGACATATCGAGGGCTTTGAGCTTGCCGACGATATCATAGTCATCTTCCTTCTTCAGGAACTCCTTCCTGAAGATACCCTCAAATTCTGTCCAAGTGTCAGGCTTAGGCTGAAGTTCTTTCCACCAAAGCAAGGCTTTACCTGACATAAACCCTGCTGCTAGCTGAATCTTTTTCTCGTCTGGATAGGGGTGAAATTGGAAGTGAACTTGCCACTTGTGCAACCAAGTGTCAACCACCTCCTTTGTTCTTGATTTCTGGTCACCTGGAAAGGGATCCGGAGTGATATTCGGGCCTAGCACGGAGGCCATGGCATCCACATGCGTGAGTGCCTGAACCGTGCTAGCCAGAAGAGTCAAAGTTGCTTGTATCCCTTGGAGTTGCTGTGTCAACCCCGATTGATTAGCGTTGACCTGCTCAAATTTACCATCCAGAGCAGTCGTGAACTCACTGAAGGCTTTCTTAGTGATCAGGTCGTCATAGAGTCCCTGATCATCCTCTCCCACTGGAGTGTAATCTAATTCCTGCTCTCCCATAGTGAACTCGGGATTCGGAGAATCAGACATGGCTGAATACTGATTTGATTACAAACGGAGAGAAATAAATAACTGAAACGGAGCACGGAGGGAGATGGAGTAGAAGAAAACCGTCCCAAATAAATCTGACAGAAAAGGATGCTGGAATCTGGAAGACCACGAGTCCTGGTGCCTCCCCGAATCTGCAAACCGGATGCGCAGTCGACAATAGAGGCTGTACGGACTGCTGACGTGGCCTGTACGGCTGCTGACGCAGTCCGTACGGTGGCTGCAGAAGCTGGCGCAGTCGCTGTACGGAGCAGCAGCAGGTACAGGAGCAGGCGAAACAGTCCGTACAGGCTGTACGGCTGTCGCTGTAACTGTACGGACTGGTACGGAAATTTTGGGAGCTGTGCAGGGCTGACGCAGGCAAGGGCAGATGCAGGGGAGCTGAACGAAACAGGGCGCTGGCTGTACGGACGAGGCTGGCTGGGCACGGAACTCGAGGTGAGATCTCGAGACTCAAGGCTGCTTGTGGGTAGCCTAGCACCCAGCCCCCACCTATATAGGGTGCAGGGCTGCCTTATTTGGAAGCTAGGCTTCCAAAAAAGGCTGAGCCCCTCCAGCTTTGGAGGGGTGCTTTTGCGAAAAAAGCACCTGAGCCCCTCCAACTTTGGAGGGGTGCTTTTTTCGCAAAAAAGCACCTTCCTCCTACGCAGGCTGCACGCAGCCCTAGGCGCAGGCTGTTCGCAGCCTGTTGCGCAGGCTGTGGACAGCCTATTGCGCTGGCTGTGGACAGCCTATTGCACAGGCTGTCCTGCCGCTACTGCCTCGCCTACTGCGCCCTTTCCTACACCCCGCATCCCTTCATCCCCTTGCAGACTTTTTTTCTGCACAACGTTCCTTCTTTTCTGCTCTCTTCTCCTCCCTCTAAACTTCTCTCCGTAGCCTTCAGAGATTTCGATTCTATTTCACTCCTCTTCTTCTTCCTTTCCCAGATATTTCTTCACCCCTTCTACCCCAGGTAGACAAAAAAAACGCAGCAGGAAATCTCGAATTTTAGGGCATACCTGGAAGAGAAATCCGTCAAATTTCTCGCATCAGAAGTTCCTACCTCAGGAGGTGGCTCTGATACCAACTGACACATCCCAGAACTCCTGAAACCCCTGATCTGCAAAATAACCACACACAACATCAGAACTGAGCAGGCTGCTCACCACCCAACCGTGACATCTACGGGATGTGATCCCGAATCAGAAGATGTCCCCCCGAGCCACGAGCTGAGCTACTGGCACGAACTCCCAATCAGATCCAAACCAGCCTGGTGTCCCATACCACCAGGAGGCGCTGTGAAGCCTTGGATCTGCCACTGGGCCTTGGGCTACGCTAAGATGCAGGCGCGCGTCCGCGACACAATCCAGGATCAGACCTAGCACCTGGGAACGAGACTTGCTCCCTACTGCACACTGAGAACTGAACCCCCTGGGCCTCTTTTATAGACTTGGGCCCCGGCGCCAAAAATAGCGAAGACCTATAAATAGTTCGTACCCTTGCCACTCAACCCGAGAATCAAGCCTGCCTAGCTCTAAGCCTCCCCAGGCTAACCTGAGCTAGTTCTGTGTAACTAGTACACGTCAGATACCAATCCGTGCACATGACAGTAGGGATCACCATGGGCCAACTCATGACTTCATACCATAGATTCTAGATTGAGGGAGAACATGGGATTGCTGTGAGATGACATTGAAGTTGTTCTCTTTACGAGACATAAGAGGTGGAAATGGACGATTCCCTTGATTAAAGGAAGCTTTGATTGGAAACTTTGAAATAGCTATCCCCTTGCCCAAAGGAGCAAAGATACCCTTGATTTTTGAAGCTCCCTATATCTGCTTGTTGAAAGAAAAGTATGTTATTAAAGATTGTCAAAGGAAGAAGTGGGACAAGAGGAATAAGAAGATAGAAGACAAAGAGAAAGAGACCACCTCTCATGAGGCTAACTTGGCTGAAATTCTCCTTTATTGCCTCCTCCTATTGTGTTCTAGCTGATGGGCATTTATTTTTTGTGAGTCCTTAGTGGTTCAAGCTCTTCTTGTGTAGTATGGATGCTTGATCAAGATAGAGTGATGAAAGATGGATGATCATAGCATCCAAACTTCATGACTAAATGTGTGTGTCTAGGTGAATCAGGTTGTCTAAGGTTCTAGTGATATGTGGATTGTAGGTGGACATGCCACTTATCAATCATCTCCTTGATTTAGGACACCTCCCATGGATTCTTCCTTCTAGACCAAGTTTAGAGATGATGGTGAAAATAGTGGAAGGTAGATGGATTCTATTTTTTTCCTATTTTGTAGCTATGCATATCACACTTAGTGTGGGTGAGATAATTATGTGTGTGAGACTATTGAGTACGTGAGGTATTTATGTCTGTGACAACTGTGTGCTTGCATCCGATATCCTCAGTGATAATAGAAGCTTCGTGTTATTTTGTGATATCTCATCTCCACATGCATGCTATGTTTTGGCTATTATTTCATGAGGAGATAGTAGGAGATCACACCCCCCTTCATACGAGATGTAGCTACGAGATTCCACGATTGTGACCCATGCTCTTACATATGCCAGGTCAAATTTGGACATGTGTTGCAAGCACTCGCCCCATTCGAGGTACTATCCTTGTGGCATCTCGACGTCAGGCTGCCTCATGCCACCCTCGAGTAAACACTATAGAAAGGAGTTGTGGTCTCCATATTATATCTCGTTCTCTCACTTTCCTTTTTCAACCATGATCAGCTTCTGTGCCTGAGTTCCTAGGTGAGCAACATGTTTTGTTGCTGTAGCTTGTGCATAAGTTGAAAGTTAACCCTGTTACATAGGTATTAAATTAGAAAATCTACCCTCTCAGCTCAGTACTTTTAGTATGCAACATATGGAACATGCACCTGGACATACGTGAAAGGCCTATAAGCAACTCCATGGTTTATTGAAGAAAGATGATTCCTTGACCTTCCCCAACTAAAATCTAGCCTTAGAATGAAATTGTGCCGAATACCCAAAACATAATTGGAGGTGGGAGCTAGACAGTTTGAGTGGTCTTATTTGATACCAAAAAGCAAAATGAGTGGGTTTCGCCCGGTGAAACCACTTCCCTGGCTCTAGCTAGGGCAAAAGAATTTGCTGTTTGAACAAAATTTTTTCATTGGATGCAATTTTTTTACCTGGTTAGAGCCAGGAAGTGCGAAACCCATTTCCTGGCTTTGGCCAGGGCAAAAAAATTTGCTTCAAAGGACAAATTTGTCCTCATCCTCCACAATTGGAACAAAAAATTTCACCCAAGGTGCCACTTCAAGTAATAATGGGTTGATGTGAGATACACCACATTAATAATCACACAATGTCTTTTATCCAAAGGCAGAGCGGATGGATGGAAAGTTGCAACCCCTATAAAGTTCTAACTTAGAGTTATAAATGATAGATTTTTGTCCTTTGAAGCAAACTTTTTTGCCCTGGCTAGAGCCACAAAGTGGGTTTCGCTGAGTGAAACCCACTTCCTGGCTCTGGCTAGGGCAAAAACATTTGCTTAGCCACACATTCCAGAATAATTTCTACAATCATTCTCCACCATCCTACGATTTTCAAACCCTTCTCTTCGAGCAAAAGAGAAACGGCAAGGGGTTTCCCGTAGTGGAGATCCACACCCTCACTGCCCGCTCTGGCGGGAAATGTCCGGCAGCCTATGACGTCTAGGCTCTATGGATTTGAAGGCGAACATTCTCCCACCACCGCTCCAATGCCTCCCATTGTTAAGCTAACCAGCATCAGCCCTTTAGCAGCCTTTTCGTGCATTTCAGGATGAGGGCTTAGCCTCCCTGACTCCGTCAGCCAGCCAGCTTTAACCTCTTCATTAAGGGTTAGTCATTTGTATCTCTGCCTATTCATAAGGTACAATCACAGTGGTAGCTTTTGTAGACCATGACATTGCTTGAAGCCATGCTCACCTTCAATGCTACATCGGTCTACTCCTTTGTAACATGGTTGATTGATGAGGAAACTTCTTTCAGATCGTTCAGGTGTTGGATTTTTTAAGTCAAAAAAACTATGTAATCAAGCTTGCCGGTTGGTCAATGCCTATAGTAATACATGGTATTTCTTGCAATTATTTAATTGTATATACTGTAGGACAAATGCCAGGCTCAAGCATCCAACACTCTTCTTGCTATAGGTTTTTAGTTTGCTTATCATGCTTCGCAGGTAGCTCAAGTGCCAAGAGCTTATGGAAGGAGTACTTTACAGATTCTTCCCAATTGGGGGACAACCGAGTGAGCAAAGTAAGTATGATGTCGAGTCTGAACCAAACGGCTTACTCAAGTAAAGATGTGCATTAATTGGCTAGGCTGACCAGTGAATCTTACCAGACAAACCAAAGGTTTTCGGATTTCAAGCATAACATTGCCAAGGAGATAGTATGGATAGATGGCTGGTACAGTCTTGGTTGTGTTCACTCAAGACATGCTCCAGGAAAAGGAGTCCTGTGGTACGAATGTACAGGGTCCAAGCATCCGTTGCTCAGGCCTAGGCAAATTCTAAAGGCCGTGGCTTGGTGAAGGAGTGTGGCAAGTCTGGCTCAAGGTCTGGAGTATAGGTGAATGGATCCAAAGAACAAGAACTGCGAGAGAGAACTGGCTGGAAGACGCTTATCTTAGAGGAAGCACTCATTTCGTTGAAACAACCGTGTTCCTTTGAGAGCCTTACATGCATATTGCACAAGTGCATAAAAAAGGAAAATTTGGCATATGCCAAGCGCTTGCATGCCTACATGTGTAAAAGTGGGTTGGAAGATCATATTTCTCTTGGGAACTATCTGGTCCCAATGTTGGTGCAAGTTGGAAGCATGTGCAATGTTGTGCAGCTTTTTAAGAGGTTGGTGGTTCGAAATGTATATTCTTGGACTTCTCTCATCATGAGCTATATTGAATATGGGGAGCCACAACTGTGAGCAAAAGGGTGTGAGCAGAAAGGAGAGCAACGCCAGTTGTATTGCAAAAGATGGATAAGCAACATACAAAACTAGGGGTTTTGTCAAAGTGACAAAACCCTAACTAATCCAACCACTAACTACTAGCTGTAGTCGAGTATCCTAACTGCGGTTAGGGGGGAAAACCTCTAATGAGGGAAAAGTGCCCCTAACCCACTTATTAGTCAACATTGGTCACTGCCATAAATTATGGTGATAATTCCAACACCCCCCTGCAGTGCCAATGTAATGATGTACATGGAAAAAATCAATCACCAAAAGGAGATAAGTTGAGAGCATTGCGAAATGCCTCAAACTTCTCAGGTGGAAGTGCTTTGGTGAAGATGTTTGCAACATTGCCATGTGTGGAGACATAGATCATGCTGATCTCTCCTACATGCAACTTCTCTTTGACATAATGATAATGAATCTCAATGTTCTTTGTGCGAGCATGAAACACAGGATTCTTGGCAACTGCAATAGCACTCTGACTATTATTTAGAATAGTAGGAGGAATCTTCAATGCTAGATGAAGATTAGCCACTAAATGACGCAGCCAAACACACTCAACTGCTGCTCTGAAAGCTGCCCTGTACTCAGCTTCAGGAGGTAGCCACTGTAGATTGTTACTTGATCAACCAAGAAATGCAAGCATCACCCAAAAAGAAACAATTACCACTAGTGGACTGCCTTGTGTCATAATCTCCAGCCCAATCTGAGGCAATGTAAGCATGCATTTGCAAGTCACCCCCCCTGGGAAACATCAAGCCATAAGACTTAGTGCCTTGCAAGTAACGAAATATGTTCTGCTAGGCAAAGGAGCATCAAGCTTACTCTCCTTGAGAGTTTGGAGCATCCAATGAGGATGTAATGAAGGGGAAAAAGAGGCCAAGTTTGAGGCCCTTTAGGCGGAAAATGTGGAGGGACTATATAAGTCTACATCTACCCCTTACTATGTACTTTTGGATGTGACATCTAATCTTATCTACTCTCCCCTCCTCCTTCCTACCTACGCTCACACACACTCTCTCTCTTCCCTACTCCCTCTCAATCTCTCCCTCTCTTTCCTACCTCATTCTCTCTCTCTCTCCTACCCCTTGTCCTCCCTTCTTCCCCTGTCTCTCTCTCCTTTAGCTAGTCTATTCCCCTTTTCCAAATTTGTCCCTACTCCCTTTTCCAAATCTGTCCCTACTCCCTTTTCTACATTGGTATCAGAGCCCTTTCTATGGCCTGCTACTCTCCCCTCCTCCTTCCTACCTACGCTCACACACTCTCTCTCTCTTCCCTATTCCCTCTCAATCTCTCCCTCTCTTTCCTACCTCATTCTCTCTCTCTCTCTCCTACCCCTTGTCCTCCCTTCTTCCCCTATCTCTCTCTCCTTTTGCTAGCCTATCCCCCTTTTCCAAATCTGTCCCTACCCCTTTTCTACATTGGTATCAGAGTCCTTTCTTGGGCCTGCTATTCAAAAGAGCAGGATACATCGCTACGTGTGGTATCCAAGGAGTAGATCCACGTGAGCAGCCTGGAAAGTGCATCGATTTCGAGCTGTTGACAACCCCAAACCCTAGCGATTTGACGTAGAGGTGGAGGTGGACGGGCTATTTGACAGCCCTTGCTCACACCTTGCTATTCGACAGCCCCATGACAAGTCCATTGAGACGGGCTATTTGGTTTCTCAGACCATCAAGACAAACAGCCCTAGGATAGGCTATTTGGTAGCCCGATCTCAAAATCAAAGGACCTGCCGACCTACAGTTCCGATGGGCTATTTGGTTCCCCCAACAACAGCCTTCACCTAGCCCTGCCATCGCCATCGCACAGCCGCGCCACCATGAGCCAACCCCGTCCTAAATGTAGCACCCATCGATAGGCAGCTCGAGGGCAAGGCTGTCGCCTCTGTCAAGTTGCCTTCAGCGCTCCAATGTTCCTATCCATTGCCAAGCCCACGCCATGAGTCCATCCCGTCACGCTGTAATGAAGGTGGGAAAAAGATGGATTTTAAGGGGGAAATAGATGGGAGAATAGTAGGGGAAATGTGGGAACTGTGGGGGACTATATAAGTCAACCCAAAAGGATTGTAAGGGACTTTTTGATGTGACATCTAATCCTATCTACTCTCCCTCCTCCTTCCTGCTACCTGCTGCCTACGCTCACACACTCTCTCTCTCCCTCTCTCTATCTCTCTATTCCCTCATTCTTCTCTCTCTTCCTCTCTCCTTCCCCTTCTTCTCCCTTCCTTCTGCTATTCTCTCCCCATCTCCAAACCCCCTTCACTACATTGGTATTAGAGCTCCGCTCTCTGGCACCTTGCTTCCGTTGGCTTCACCAACCCTGCATTATAGCAATCAGTACGTTGAGACGCCTACAGATGCAGCAAGGTACAATCAGCTCGTAGGCTGACAGACGCAGCAAGGTACCACTAGCTCGTAGGCTGAGAGACGCAAGGCCAACGATACCAGTTGCTACGTGCCTATCTAAGCCTATCTTCGCATATTCCACAAGCCCACGACCAGTCTGGAGAGCCGAGAAGAGTCCACGACAAATGTTTTCGGAGAGCTCCTCCTCAGCTAGGGTATTCCGGCTTGCCACCTACCTGCCTGTGCCTCTAACGGATCCGCCTTCGTGGCTTGCACCTAACGACGCTCATGCACTGCTCAGCTTTTCGTTGCCCCCTTTTCCTTTGCAGGCATCTCGTAAAGAAGCAGCCCTGCAAACCCAGCAGGCCCAAGCTACAAGTCATCGTCCGTGGCATCTCGACCTCGGTGGCATCTTGCTCGTGGCATCGCCGTCCGTGAGCATCTCTGTCACTTCAGTGTCCCTTTCCTTTTCGTCACTCCAGCGCTCCTACGCCTTTGCCTTGCTCCGCCTGGCCGCCATGCTTCTGTCGCCCTTTCTCTCTGCCCTCTCACCAGGCCGCCGTCGTCGATCATGCCTACAATGCAACCACAAAAAAAAAAAAAACCTTAGTCTTTCCTAAGGTTCCGTTAGCTAGGGTTTAGGGGGGTTGGTTAGCTACTTGGGTTTGGTTGGTTAGGTTAGTTTAGGTCTGGTTAGGTCTAGCTAGTTAGTGGATTGGGTTACTTTAGCTAGGTTTAGTTAGGTTAGTGATTGGGTAAGGTTGGGTTTAGTCAGTTTGGCTTAGTTGAGACTACCCTAGGTGTCTTAGTTGTCCTAAGCTCCCAAAAAAAAAAAAAAACCCTCTTTTAGGGTACTCCTACAACCCTATTCTGGGCCTTTCTAAGCCACCTTCGTGGCTCATTTTGAGCCCCGTTTCCAGCTTCTTCACCGAGCTTTCTTCGAACCTCTTCAACGACTGCATTTGAGCCTCTTTACTGACACCTCTCGAGCCTCTACATCGAGCCTTTGACACTTGGCACATTTTCCTCGTGTCACTCATGGCACCCAAACGTGCACCCCGGTCGGCTGAGTCATCTCAACAGGGTGACGATGTTGCTCAGCAGGAGCAGATGCCGGTCACAGAGGGTGCATCTCCTTCACAGCCAGTTTCTGCTATGCCTACCGACACACAGTTTCTAGATGCATTGGCCTCGATGCTTCAGGGGGCTTTTCAGCAGATGGGTCAGCAGTTGGGGCAGCAGCTCACCACTGCTATGGCTATGCACGATACAGCTATCACCCAGATGGGTAAGAACATTGGGCAACAGATCACTACCGCCATCAGTATGCACGATAAGGGTAAGCAGCCCGCACCCCAGCACAGGGATCAGTCGGATAGCCAGGGTGATTTTCCTGACCCACACAGGGGATTTATGGCTGATGGTCGTCGCACTTATGATGTTGGTTCTATGCATGCACCCCAGCATGGGGATTATGTTGATTCTGGTGATGCCTTGCCTATGCCGCCGAGCACTTCCCTTATTGATTCCAGGCCTCCATTTGGCTCGCATATTTCATTGGCTGAGCCGTCCATTTTGGGCCGGCCCATTGGCACATTTTTGCCAACGGCGAGCATGCCTGGATTGGGTGTTGGGTTTCAGGGTAGTTGGGAGAGGGGCCAGTCCTCTTCTCAACCTTTTTCTATGCCACCCACCCACCGAGATGTTTATGGCAGGCAGACTCAGCAGGGATTGCATGCTTCGATGACACCTCCTGTTAATACATTCAGTCAGACTCAGCCTGTGTATCAGGGAGGTAATGCTTTCAGTCAGACGCACTTTATGCATCAGGGGAGTGGTTCTCCTAACCAGCATGATGCTGGAAGTGGGCAGCATGCAAACATGGATGATATGCTTTCAGATGCCTTACGTTCATATAGGGCTTTGCCTGAGGATGTTCGTAATGAGATGCCCTTTTCACAGTATGTGAGCTTCAAGCGTGACTATGCTGGTAGTCACTATAGGAATAACGCAGCCAAAGATGTGAAAGATAAAATCTCTGTGCATAAGTTTAAGGGTGACACTCGCACTCCCAATGAGTTGGAGGAGTGGCTCACGAAGCTTGAAGATTATTTCCGCTTCTACCCTAAGAATGATGAGGAGAGGATCATTTTTGCTGGCATGCATTTATAGGATTATGCACATACATGGTGGCGTTACATGCGAGAGTCACCTCAGAAGCCTACCACCTGGAAACAGTTCAAGGAGCTTATGGTCACGACCTTCGTCTCGGCCCTGATCCTTGAACAGTAGCTTGCTGAATTCTATTCACTGTCACAAACAGGTACGGTCCAGGAGTACTTGCAGCGTTTTTGGAGACTTTCTTTGTTTGTATAGGATATTTCTGAGAAAGGGAAGTTGCTGCGTTTTATACAAGGCTTAGATCCCTCTCTAGCTGCTGATGTGAGAGCTCACAATCCTCTAACCATTGAGCGAGCAGCCCAGCTTGCTGAGGTGTTTGAGCCAAAATATGCTAGCAAGTACAAGCATGTGTCACATAGCTTCTATGGTACTGCTTATGATGCTGACAGGAAGACAAATTCTGCTGATTGGATTGATAAGAAACCAGCAGCTGCTTCCTTCCCACGATATCCAACGGTTCTTGGAAGTAAGATGCCATATGCAAAGCCATACAGGCCCATGGATGCAAAGACAGGTGTCAAACCCAGTGCTGGTTTTGGCAAATCAGAAGTTAAACAACATTCCAGAGCCATAATGGACAGTAGGAAGAAGGCAAATTTATGCTTTAGGTGTGGAGAGAAATGGACACCTGAGCACCGAGATGTGTGCAAAATGAAGAATGTCAGCTCAGCCAAACTCAGCATGATAATTGAATTATCTGATGATGATGAAGTGGCTGATGTAGCAGACCCCCATGATGTCTCTCATGAGGAATTGACAGGAGTTCATGATGCAGATGAGTCTCCTGACACAGATGCCACAAAGGGGACTGCTTTTCCTTTTGATCCGGGTGGGGCTATTGAGCAAACCACTCATGTGATGCATGAGATTGATATTCAGCCTACATGTAGCAGGAAAGGCCGTAAGCCAACACTCTCTGTGTTGGAGCATCAACCTACAATGCCTTTTCCTGTCAGAGGTGATGCTAATGGTAATGTTCCTGTGGATGATGAACAGATTTATTGGGATGCCCAGTCTACACTGTATACCATCTCACTCCATGCCTTGATGGGTGCCAAAAGTGCTGACACAATCAGGTTGAAGGGAATGATTAATGGCAGATCTGTCCATGTATTGGTAGACAGTGGTAGCACTCACAGTTTCATTAATTGTAGAACATTGCAAAGATTGGGATTAGTTGCTACAGAGATAGACCATGGTCTGAAAGTGGAGATCGCGAATGGACAGCACATGATCAGCAGACATTGTTGCCAGGATGCCAGGATCAAGTTTTCTGATCATTATGAGTTTGCAGGTGATCTTTTGGCATTGGATATGGGACCCATAGATGCTGTCCTGGGTTGTGATTGGCTGAAATCCCTGGGGAAAATCAGTATAGATTTGAATGCTTTATCTCTTGAGTTTTGCCACAAGGGTAGAACTGTTACATTGCAGGGCATTGTGAATCAGAAATTGCAGGTCATTTCAGCAAGGCAGCTAGCTAGGGAGCTCAAGAACGAAAGTGCCATTTATGCATTGAATGTCTCCGTACCTCAGGAGGCTGGTATTCCCCATGTGGATAATTGTGAAATGCAGAAATTGCTCTTAGAATTTGGGGATGTGTTTGCTGATATGCCATCTCAGTTGCCCCCAAAAAGAGATGTTGATCATGCCATAGTCCTGGAACATGGTAGTAAACCAATAAACAAGGCCCCGTACCGACTCTCTAAGGTTGAACGGGAAGAAGTGGCAACACAGGTGCGAGATTTGCTTGAGAAAAACTTCATTGCTCATAGCACCTCGCCATTTGCATCTCCAGTACTCCTGGTGAAAAAGAAGGATGGCTCTTTTTGTATGTGCATTGATTACAGAGAATTGAATAAGATCACCATTAAGAACAGGTTTCCTATTCCCAGGATTGATGACCTGCTGGATGAACTCAAGGGTGCTCAGTATTTCACGAAGATTGATTTGAGGTCAGGTTACCATCAGATCAGGATGAAAGATGGTGATGAGCATAAGACTGCCTTTCGTACAGAAAGAGGATTATATGAGTTCAAGGTGATGCCTTTTGGTTTGACTAATGCACCAGCCACCTTCCAGGCACTCATGAACAAGATCTTACACCACCTTCTTTTCAAATGTGTGCTGGTATTTTTCGATGACATTCTCATTTATAGTAAGGATGCACAGGAACACATTGACCATGTCCGACAAGTGCTAGAAATCTTGAGGATGCATCAGCTTTATGCCAAGGCCAACAAGTGCACATTTATGGCAGAGGAGGTTGAATATCTTGGTCATGTTGTAAGCAGGCACGGAATCAAGGTAGACCCATCTAAGGTGAAATGCATTAAGGAGTGGTTGCAACCACAAAATACCATGCAGCTCATAGGTTTCTTGGGTCTTGCTTCTTTTTACAGGAGATTCATTAGGCACTTCGCCAAAAGGGCTGCCCCTCTCACTGATTTGCTGAAAAAGGATGCCTTCCAATGGTCAGAAGCAGCACAACTCAGCTTTGATAACCTCAAGGATGCCCTTAGCAATGCACCTGTATTGGTGTGCCCTAATTTCTCACGGTCTTTCATTATTGAGATGGATGCCAGTGGCAAAGGTTTAGGGGCTGTCCTAAAACAAGAGCATGGTGTGATTGCTTTTGAGAGCAGGAAGTTTAATGCGAGAGAAATGAATTATCATGTTTATGATCAAGAGATGCTGGCAATCTTGCATGCTTTTGCAAAATGGCACCACTACCTGTACGGTAGCAAGATTAAGGTCAAAACGGATCACAGGACACTCAAGTACTTCTTAACGCAGCCTACTTTATCCATGAAGCAGAAGAGATGGCTGGCTGCAGTTCAGTCCTATGATTTTGACATTGAATATAGAAAGGGGAAAGAGAATGTGGTTGCTGATGCCTTGTCCAGGATGTGGTCATGCAAACTATCTGCCATTTCCACGCTTCATCAGGAGTGGATACTCGGGATTCAGGAGGAATACATGCAAAATTCTGATGCAGCTCCTATTTTTGTGGAGTTACAGAGGCCGTCCAGCCAAGGACATGTTCGATTTCAGCTCTGCAACGGACTGTTATGGTGCAGCGACAGAATTTATCTTGTGCCAGACTCCAAGTACAGGTTGATGGTATTACAGGAAATGCACTCATCCCCTATGTCAAGGCATACGGGTATCACAAAAACATATGAAAAAGTCAAGGAGAGCTTTATTTGGGATGGTTTGTGGCGAGATGTGGTTAAGTTTGTCAGTGAATGTTTGCCCTGCCAACAAAATAAAGTGGACAGCCGGTTACCCGCAGGCCTTCTGCAACCGCTACCCATTCTTGAAGGCAAATGGACTCACATTGCCATGGACTTCATTACAGGCTTGCCTTCTACAGATAAGGGTTGGGATAGCATATTTGTGGTGGTTGACAGGATGACTAAGCAGGCCCATTTCATACCGACTAGGACTCGGTACTCCGCTTCACAGGTTGCCTGGCAATTCATTGAGTATAGCGTGTCCCTCGTGATATATCGCATGACACTGATGACGCTGCTCAGTATGAGCAAGTGCCTGCCACAGTGGTTGCATCCACCGGTGGTGCAGAGGTTCCTTCCACTGAGCCTCTCTCTCCTGCATCCCAGGAAGTGCAGGCAGCGCAGACATAGTTTCTGGATGCCCTTTCCTCTATGCTCCAGGGTGCTTTCCGCCAGATAGGACAGGAGTTCAGCCAGCAGCTTACCACAGCCATGGCTATGCAGGATACCGCTCTTGTCCAGATGGGATAGCAGATTGGTCAGCAGATCACATCTGCTATTGCTATGCAGGATAAGGGTAAGCAGCCCGCACCCCAACAAGGGGACCATTCAGACAGTCAGGATGTTTTGTCTGCTCCATGTAGGGGTTTTATGGCAGATGCCCATCATGCCTATGAGCATCAGACCCCAGCTTGGGGATTATCTGGACATAGATGATGCATTTTCTGTGCCACAGAGCACTTTCTTGTAGGATGTCAGGCCATCTTTTGCCTCTCAGCTTTCTGCATCTATGCAGGCTGAGCCGTCTCTTTTGGGCCGACCTATTGGTGTGCATCCAGCTAGTGCTCCTTTCACCGCACCAGCGAGTATGCCTGGAGTTGGCTTGGGTTTATTTGGCAGCCCACACCCCTGGGAGAGAGGTAAGTCCTCTTCTCAGCCCTTTGGTATGCCATCATTTCGGAGAGATGCATTTGGCAGAGAGACCCAGCCCGGGGTTCATGCACCTATCGCTCCGCAAGCGATCACATATAGTCAGATGCAGCCAGGGCATCAGATGGCAGCGACTTCTACGCAGCAGGGGGCTGGTGGTGGGCAGCAAGCCACTTTTGATGACATGTTGGCAGATTCTTTGCGTTCATACAGGGCCCTACCTGAGGCCATCAAACTTGAGATGCCCTTCTCCGATTATGTGAAACTCAAGCGTGATGATGCCCACACTTTTGGAGGTTACACACACAAGAATCATGCAGCCAAGGATATCAAGGACAAACTCATAGTGCATAAGTTTAAAGAGGACACTCGCACTCCCAATGAGTTGGAGGAGTTGCTCACGAAGTTGGAAGACTATTTCCGCTTCTACCCCAAGTCTGAGGAGAAGCGCATCATTTTTGCAGGTATGCATATGCAGGACTATGCCCACACATGGTGGCGATACATGAGGGATTCGCCTCAGAAACCAACCACTTGGAGGGGTTTCAAAGAATTGATGGTCACTACTTTTGTATATCCACTTGTATTGGATCAATACTTGGCTGAATTTTATGCCTTGTCATAGACCGGTGTGTGAAGATTTTTGAAAACCCCAAACTCGTCTTGTACATATGTACATGTGTGATGTTCAACTTGTGTGTGTGCTTGCTAGTGTTCAATCAGATCTTGTGTAAGCAGCTTTCGAGTATAGCATGGTATCCAGTGTGACGGTGTTGATTGTGGGTGACATATGTCCGTCATAGTAGTCCTTTACCAAGTGTTCATAGGGTCATGAGTGATGTTTCGTATTGTGGTGAAGTCATGGGAGCACTCATGTACTCCGTGTGGGCATCATGGATGTGTGGTTATTTAAAAGCTTTGCTGGAGTGTATGTGCAAGGGAAAAGGTGAGCCTAAGGTTGAAATATAGGCATTAATGGCCTTGGTCTAAGTTTTGGGGGAGCTTTGAGAGTGGTAAAAATGTAAGCATGAGGTGCCTAATGAAAGGTGACGTGGTTAATTTTGAGAGAAGGAGGCCATGCATGCTATGTAAAGAAGGAAGGAGAGCTTCTGGAGAGAGAGAGAGCATGTACGTGAAACTTGGGTGTGAAGGAGGATTGGGAAAGTTTTTTAGGAGCACACAGAGAGTGGACACGCAAGCTGAGAGGGAGAAGGAAGTGTGGATGGAGTTCTCGGGAAGGATCTGGACTGAGAGGTGGGGGGGAGTCGTTGAGCCTGGGGATCTGGTGTTTGTTGTGCTGAAGGAGAGGGTCTCGATGATGGAGTGTGGGAGGACCACAGATGAGGAGAGTTCCGTGAGTAAGAGAGGCTACATGGTGACTGTGATGACATGTCAGGTTACGGGTGCTCTTGATTGAAGTCTTGGGAAACCTGGCTGTGGGATCTTAATAGCGGAGGCTTGGAGGAGACATGCGACGCGAGTCCATGAGTTCCATGGAGATCTAGAGCTTCTTAGTTTGGTGCATTATGGCGTGGTTACTGTGAAGTGGGAGAGCCTTGCAAGAGCTAGGTGATCCGTGAGGCGTCTCTACTTTGCTTGGCTGGGAGCTCCTGAGACGAAGGAAGTGTGAGCTCTATAAGGTAGAGGGAAGCTGTGATGCTATTGTGCAGCCGAGAGTGCTTTGGAGATGGAGGGCGTGCTCCATGAGCAAGGGCAAAGTGTCTCTATTATGCAGTACAGAGGTCCGTGATCTCCATGAGCTCCATGAGAAGGAGATAGCTGCGGTGCTGGGAGTCATTGCGTGAAGGCAGAGACGGGCCATGGGACAGCGTAGGTAATATATGAGCGGTGGCTGTAGTTTAGTGGAAGAATTCCACGTTGTGTGGGCAGGGAGAGCCTTGGAAGAGCTCTGTGTATTCTGAGAGCAAGGGAGAAACTGCAGTGCTCTAATCCCTTGAAGGTGATGTGCGATGGCTGTCCTGCTTAAAAGTTCAGTGATTGTTATAGTTGTAAGGAGTTTGGGCTAGGCATGTCTATTGTGCTGCTGGAGGTCCTTCGGGGAAGGAGGTACGTGAGCTTGCATGAAGGCATCGACTGTTGCTATCGATGGGAGTTTGAGTTGGGCTGTGGGAATCTCTTTTGAGAGAGCTCAGAGACTTGGCTTGGGCATCGCTAATATGAAGGCGTGGAGGAACTTGGACGATGAGAGGATGCGAGCTAGAGCTTTTGGACTTAGATATGGGGTCGCTATCAAGCAGGCCGAGAGTGCCTTGATTGATGTAATGTGTGCTCTGTGAGCTGAGAAGCTGAGTGGCAACTATAATTTCATGAAGGCGACGGGTGCAGATGCAGGGATCTCGACAGTGAAGAGCACTATTGATGGCAAGCTATGTCGGGTGTTTTCCTCACTTCAGTTTTTAAGGATCTCAATAGGAGCTTGAGGCTGGCTGGCTATAGTAAACCAGGTGTCCATTGTTGATTATAGAAGAAGCCTTGCTTGTGATGATGAGGCTATGGGCAGCATGTAAATAATGAAAAGTGAGCTTCATGGAGTCCAAGGTGCTATTACATACATGCTTGTATAGTTCACAGTGTGGGTTCTCTCACAGGGTGGTGTTTGAGCATATGCTACTTGAAGTCAAAGAGAGCCGGGATTGTTCTTCACGGATTTAATCAAGGAAGATATGAGCATGGTTGTTTATACCTTGAGCTGTCAGGAAGTGTACATGGCATCTAAGCAGTTCTAAAGTTGTCATTTTCTTGAGTTTCATGTTTCATGGGACTTCTATGTATTTACTCAGCTTGATCTCAGTCAGTAGGAGAGCTTGTCTTGAGCGGTGTAGTCCTTTGGGTTCTTTTTGAGGTTGTTTGGCTTGGGAGGAAATGTGGCCAGTGTATGAATTGACTGTAAAGGGGTGTAGAGACAAGGATGTTGAATGAATGGCTTTTACCTTCTGATAGTGTTGTTCACTTGCTTTAAATGTGATGAGGGTGGCTGTGAAGTCGGTCTGAGCTCTACTGCTTTTGTCCATCCACCGGTACGGCCCAAGAGTACTTGCAACGCTTTTGGAGGCTTTCCCTATTTGTGCAAGACGTATCGGAAAAGGGAAAGCTGTTGCATTTCATCCATGGGTTAAATTCTTCTCTCGCTGTAGATCAAGGCACATAACCCTCAAACAATTGAGAGGGCAGCTCAGCTTGCAGAAGTATTCGAGCCTAAATATGCTGGCAAGCACAGAAATGCCATGGGCAGCTCGCATGCTACGGGGTATGACGCTGAGTCGAAGCCTAAGTTTGTGGAGTGGACTGACAAGAAATCTGCAGCAGCACCATTTCCTCGCTTTCCTACTGTCTCGGGTAGTAAGATGCCGTATGCCAGGCCTTACAGATATCCAGATGCCAAGCCTGGAGGCAAGCCTACTGCTGGAAATGAGCAGGTTGAGATAAAACAGCATGCACGGGCAATAATGGACAGCAGAAAGAAGTCCAACTTATGTTTTAAATGTGGTGAGAAATGGACTCCTGAGCACAGGAATGTGTGCAAGATGCGCAACAGTGGTACTGCCAAGCTCAGTATGATCATTGACCTCTCAAACGACGAGGAATTGTTTGATGCCCCAGGTTCTTTAGATAGGTCTCAGGCTGAGATGGCAAATACACATGATGCAGATGAGGCTCCTGACACTGGAGCCATGAAGGGCATTGACTTTCCTTTTGATCCTGGTGGTGCTACTGCGCATGACACTCATGCTTCGCATTCGTATGAGATTCTGCCCACTAGTGGCATGAGAGGCCGTAGGCCAACACTCTTTTCTGTGGAGCATCAGGATGCGATACCTTTTTATGCACGGAAGATGCAGGTGGTAATGCTCCTGTGAACGAGGATGAGGTTTATTGGGATGCCGAGCCAACACTTTATACTATTTCCATGCATGCCCTAATGGGTGCCAAAAGTGCTGATACTAACAGATTAAGAGGGATGATTAATGGCAGGATTGTGCATGTGTTGGTGGAGAGCGGTAGCATCCACAGTTTGGTTAACTGCAAGATCTTATAGAGGGTTGGACTGATTGCTACTGAGATAGACCATGGGCTGAGAGTAGAAGTGGCCAATGGACAGCATATGATCAGTAGATCTTGTTGCCAAGATGCAAGGATTAAGTTCTCTGATGACTATACATTTGCAGGTGATCTCTTGGCACTTGACATGGGCCCAATAGATGTTGTCCTGGGCTGTGATTGGTTGCAATCACTGGGCAAAATCAGCATGGATTTCAATGCCTTAACACTCAGCTTTGTCCACAGGGATGGATCAGTTACATTGCATGGTATTGCAGCTCCTTAATTGCAGGTCATTTCAGCAAGGCAGTTGGCCAGAGAGCTCAAGAGGGGCAGCGCCATATATGCATTAAATGTGTTAGTAACTAAAGAGGGTGGCATTCCCCGTGTTGATGATTGTGATATGCAGAGATTGCTCTCAGAGTTTGCAGATGTGTTTGCTGATTTGCCATCACAGTTGCCTTTGAGAAGAGATGTAGATCATGCCATACTCCTAGAACTTGGCAGTAAGCCAATCAATAAGGCCCGATACCGACTCTCTAAGGTAGAACGGGAAGAAGTGGCAACTCAAGTGAGGGACTTACTTCAGAAGTGTTTCATCACTCATAGCACTTCTCCTTTTGCATCCCCTGTGAAAAAGAAGGATGGTTCTTACCGTATGTGCATTGACTACAGAGACTTGAATAAGGTCACCATCAAAAACAGGTTTCCAATCCCTAGGATAGATGACCTGTTGGATGAACTCAAAGGTGCTCAATTTTTCACTAAGATTGATTTGAGGTCCAGCTATCATCCGATTAGAATGAAAGCTGGGGATGAGCACAAGACAGCTGGGGATGAGCACAAGACAGCCTTTCGCAGAGAGAGGGGAGTGTATGAGTTCAAGGTGATGTCTTTTGGATTGACCAATGCACCAGCTACCTTCTAGGCACTCATGAACATTTTGCAGCCTCTCCTTTTCAAATATGTGCTGGTATTTTTTGATGACATCCTCATTTACAGCAAGGATAAGCAAGAGCACATCAAACATGTCAAGCAAGTGCTGGAAATTTTGAGGTTGCATCAGCTTTATGCTAAAGCCAGCAAATGCACTTTTATGGCACAAGAGGTTGAGTATCTTGGTCACATTGTGAGCAAGAATGGCATTCGAGTGGATACTGCAAAGGTGAAATGCATTGAGGATTGGCCGCAGCCACGCAACTCTACTCAGTTGAGGGGATTTCTAGGTCTTGCTTCCTTCTACAGGCATTTTATTCGCAAGTTTGCCAAGAGGGCAGCCCCTCTGACAGACCTTTTGAAGAAGGATGCTTTTCTGTGGTCTACAGATGCACAGTGCAGCTTTGAAGACCTGAAATTTGCCCTCCCTCATGCTCCTGTGTTGGTATGCCCTGATTTTTCACGTACTTTCATTGTGGAGGCAGATGCCAGTGGCAAAGGATAAGGGGCTATGCTAAGACAGGAACACGGGGTAATTGCTTTTGAAAGCAGGAAATTGGATGCCAAGGAACTAGATTATCATGTGTATGATCAGGAAATGTTGGCTATCCTCCATGCTTTCCAAAAATGGCACCACTACCTGTACGGTAGCAAAATCAAGGTTAAGACAGATCATAGGACACTCAGGTATTTCCTTACGCAGCCCAACTTGTCAATGAAGCAGAAGAGGTGGCTGGCTAAGGTTCAGTCTTATGATTTCGACATCGAGTACAGGAAAGGGAAAGAAAACGTGGTTGTAGATGCCTTATCCCGTATGTGGGCTTGCAGTTTGTCTGCCATTTCTACCATCTACCAGCAGTGGATTCAGGGTATTCAAGAGGAATACATGCAGGATTCTAAGGCATATCCCATATTTGTGGAGTTACAGAGGCCATCAAAAGCCAGGGGCATGCTGAATTTAAGCTGCATAATGGGCTGTTGTGGTGCAAGGACAGAATTTATTTGGTGCCAGATTCAAAGTACCGACTGCTGGTCTTACAGGAAATGTACTCATCTCCTATGGCAGGAAATGCGGGTATTACTAAGACATATGAAAAGGTCAAATAGAGCTTTATCTGGGATGGCTTGTGGCGGGATGTAGTTAAATTTGTCAGTGAATGTTTGCCTTGCCAACAAAACAAAGTGGACAGCCGGTTACCCGCGGGTCTGTTGCAGCCATTACCTATTCCAGAAGGCAAATGGACAGTGTACTCTTTTTCCTACCAGTGGGACTGCTGCTGCTCCCCGCTCCTCCTGCTGCCCTCCCCTCGACTCCCCCTGCCTCCCTCCTTGACTCCCTTCCTTGCTGCTGCCCCCTCCCTTCCCCTCTCCGAACCCTCTCCTTGCCCCCCGCGCTGCTGCTGCGCTACCCCCCCGCTGCTGCTGCACTACCCCCCTGCTGCTGCTGCTGCGCTACCCCCCTGCTGCTGCTGCACTACCCCCTGCCCCCCCCCCCCCCCCCCCCCCGGGTGCTGCTGCGCTGCCCCCCCCCCCCCCCCCCCGGCGCTGCTGCCTGTGCTGCCCCCCCCGCTGCTGCTCCCGCGCCCCCTCTGCACTGCTGCTCGCACCCCCCCCCCCTTCCCTCTCCTCCTCTCCCCCCCCCCCTCTCCTCCCCTCCCTCTCCTTCTTTCTTCCCCTCCCTCTCTCCTCTTCACTTGTCCCCCTTTCCTGCTGTCCCCTCCCTTGCTGCCCTCCCTCTTCCCCTTCCAGCTCCCCCTCCTTCAACCTCCCTCCTCCTTCAACCTAGACTCGCTCTCTCTCTTATCTCCCTCCTTCCCTCACCCTCTCCCTTTAGGTGTACCCCCTTTTTTTGGGGGTCTCCTAGGGATCAGGAAAGCGGACCGAGTTTCTTTATTGTGTTCGAGTCGGCCTTACCCACCGCGATTGACGAATGGGCACCCATTCAGTCAATCTATTACCGCACACACTGGCCGCAAGAACCGTCACATTTTCAAAAGATGAGCTGCAGTAGTTGCAAAAGGACTTCGAGCATGAGTGTTCCACGACGCTCTTCGCACATATCTTTGGTTCACACCCCTCCAGATCACAGGCTAGAGATTGGATGCTTGCGGTGCTTCCCCAGGAACTCGTCCCCCACCTTAAGGATGTTCGTTTGTTGGGACGAGGTTTCTTTCAGGTGTGCCTAGATTCCCCAGACGTCACGTGAGACTTGCTACAGGCTGGGTTTCTACTTCTAGGCTACAGGAGGATTTTTTTGTTTCCCTTTCAACTGGGCTTTGACCCAGTTGAAGAGGACAAACAGGGAGCTTCTGTTTTCATGAGGTTCCATGGTCTCCCCTCAGTTTATCATCGGCTTCTTTCAGAAAGGACCGTGCTGCCCTGATTAGTTGCACACTTCACGAGGCTACCCTCCAAATCTTTCCCCACACCACACGGTCCATTAGACCACCACCTCTTGGTTTTATACCCTGCAACAATTGGTACGATGCAGAGTGCAAGGCTTATCGCCGACAGCTCCGCCGACTTGAAACCAAATGTCACCTCCCGAACACACTAGACAGAGTACGCAAGTACCGATGTCTCGTACATCGGAAGAAGCAAGTATATCTTCGTCGAAATGAGGAGGAGCCGCTGCACATCTTGTACAGCAACAACTCTAAGGATTTTTTGCGGAGATTCCTTGAGCGTAGGTCTCCATCACCGCTCACCAACACGAGAGTCTGGCACACGTATGCACACCATCTTTATGATGTCCCACACCAGCCCACCACTCCAGATCTCATACACACACCTCGCCCCACCACTTGCACGTTGTTCATCAGAGAGAGACAATGCTTCCACTCTCACTTCTAGGACCCTCGGACCAAGGCTCTTCTCTTCGACTCCTTGGTCTGACCAGCCGGTATGTATGGCAGCCCTTGTTGGGAGCCTCATATGTCAGAGATAGAGTGGACACGGGTGGAGCGCCTGCAGATCCTCATGCTCTCACGGATGATGCAGGGGAAACCGTATGTACCACATCACATCATTCAAGCTGAGTTTGGTGCTTCTCCACTCCAGCTAGATGCAGCCTTTCAAACCATCACATATCTACACCGGGTTAGATCATATTGGGGACTGCACATTAGGGAGACAGATGTTGCCATGGTTGGCTCTCGATTCCTCCTTGAGGTTGGCAGTAGAGGGAGACGAGCGATGCTGGTATGCACGGACTCACAGATGGTTTGTGAGACTAGGGTTCCACATCGATAGGATACCTCCTTTTCAGTGCAGTTTAGATGCCCCTCCAGTACTCCCACCCACCATCCCGATCGGGCTACACACCAACCAGGTCATCCGGGAGGATCTCCTACAGCTACACACCTTTAGGACCTGGTTGGAGCCAAGGGAGCTTCCAGTGAAGCTGAGTTTCTACAGAGAATACTATCTTCGTATTTCGGAGGAGAGATTCATCACACCACCAGGGTACACTGAGCTTCATATGCCTCACTCACTATGGATCTCCATCGGACAGTTTTGGGTATTATCACACCACCTCCGCATAGAGAGCGGCAGAGCAGAGGGGATTCCGAGGGAGCATCGCTTATGCATATTGTGCGAATGTCAGGAGGTTGAGTCGGAGGAGCATTTTATTTTCAGGTGCCTAGTGTACTACGAGACCCGAGGTCGCTACCACTGCCTCTTTAGAGACAACTCCAGGCTCCTTTCCAGATTCCTCGCCTACCCAGATCAGAGATGCCTCGCGGCTTTCATTCACGAGGGGGTCCGACACAGAGAGTACTTACTTAGGCGACGAGGCTTGGCCACATCATCAAACACCTCTCAGAGCAGGATCGCAGAGTTCTCCCCATCGAGTGACATTGATCGTCCAGTCTCTAGCTGCAGACATGACAGAGACCCCGACCCGACGACCACAGCACAACACACGAGACATCGAGGGGACACACAGATCACTATGGGGGACCTCCCGTCATTGTTAGACCCGAGATACATCCCACGGGAGTCACGGTGGCTCTGGTCTTGCGTCAAGCCTCGTCTAGGAGACCGAGACGCACGGCACCCCTTGACGGGCGCCAGCGTCCCATCACCGGCTATGCACCAGCCAAGGTGACATGACATATGGAGAATTTCGCTCCGCTCCAGTCCTTTTCTTTTTCATTGGTTACATCCAGATGTATTTGATTATGTATGATCAGACTTATGATTCAGCACAGGTAATGATGCTCGTTTCAGTAGCTCCACCCTTACTGTGATTTGTATCAGGTTTTCTTTCAGTCTCATAGATCCATCGGTCTTCTGAAGACTCTAATAAAATTTATTTCTTTTCTTTCTTTCTTTCTCAATGTCAAACATATAAACAGAAACATCAAGATCTGCATACCTTATCTCAGCGACACTCTAAGTTGTCACCAAGAAAAGCTCCTCTTTTATTGTGACCACAATGGCTGCTGGCTTTGACTCCTCCAACTCTTTGTTTTACCCTACCCTTCTCTTTTGGTAGGCTTTCCCTTTCTGTAGTCCTTTGCAAAATGTCCTAGCTGGTCGCAGTATAAGCATTTCTTCTTCTTCTTGCCTCCACCAGATGAAGAGTCCTCATCATCAGTTTTATTGTTGTCAGACTTACCATTGCCAGGCTTGCCCTCCCCCGTGCATTTGCTCGTCTTGCTCAAGAAAGGCCTTCTTATCAGACATCGTACTTCTTGTCCCGAGAATCTTCTTGCAAAAGTAAAAGAACTCGCTCCTCGAAAGTCACTGGTGCCAACCTTTGTCCTGCAACCATGGTTGTAGCAAACCCTTTATAGCTCGTTGGAAGCATGCCAAGCAAAAGCCTCACATTTTTTTGCTGCTCCAGTGGACAGGTAATCCTAAGGTAGTGTTTGCTGCTTGATTCTTGACCTCCTTGATGCTTCCATCTGCAGCCAACGGTGAAGCAGAACTCTCCTGTGATTCCTGTCCTCCTTGCTGCTATGTAGGCAGCCCAATCTGAGGACCTCTTGAGTGTTCTAGACCTCCACTGCTGCTGTGTAGGCAGCCCAATGTGAGGCACCAAAGACTTTGTAGAGTGAATGTGGAATTTCCCCCCTGGGACCCTTTATATAGGGCTGGAGCCCTGTAAATCTGCCCGAGCAGTCAGTCTGTAGACTGGTCAGACTTTCTACTGGAGGCAAATGTCTGCCCAACTACTGTGACCTGTTGCCACATGACAGTGCTCCATGATTTGCCTGTCTGTTGCACCTTTTCTGCCCTGCCCTGTCCTGCCAATCAGCTCCAGATTGCTCCTGTTCAGTGTGCAGGTCTGCAGACCTGTTTGCAGCCCTCTGACTAGACCCTTGACAGCCCATCCTTGCTGTCCATGCAGTGTTTCCTCTGCTCCAGACTAGTGTTGACTCAGTCGCAGTCATCTGACACCTGTCCCTGCTGTATATGCTGCCCACATTGCAGCTTGCATGCTGTCCATTGCCACCCCTGCATGCCTTCCCAGATTCGCTCCCATGGCAATCAATCTCTTTGCCCACGTGGCATCTCCTATGTGCTATTGGTACACCTCCCCCAGGGTGTCACAAATAGGGAGGTGACCTAGATAAACCCAACACAATATAATAGGTGAACAAGATTACATCACTAATTGTGGCCGTGTGAACTTCTAGGGTGTGGACGCATTGATGCTAGCCAAGAAGAGAGAGTGATACTGTGAACATGCACTCTATGATCACATCATTGTTGCAGTAAGAGTTGTGCTAACAACAAACATTATTCATAATGCTTAGACCTGGAAATTACCAGATACCCTCTCATATAACTATTTGTTTCCCTCAATGAAGAGGCTGAGCTATTACATCTTGGTCCCATTGAAGGGGCTGGATTGTAGGGCTGAGGCTATGCTGGGCTAATCATGGCTCGGACTGTAGGGACCTGCTGCTGCTACTGCTGGAGCTGATGGATAAATGTGGGGAGAAGACCCTTTTTTTGTAGATTCTCCTGGACTGGCCAACTCGAGAGCCTGGCCATCCTGTCACAGATTGGACAACCAATCTATGGGAGTCTGTCTCTGCCAACTGCCACATGGCAGCAGCCAACTGGTGCCATCTGCTTGCCCTGGCCCGACTAGATCTGGGCCTTATAAATAGCCCAGACTATTGCTGCTGGCCCTGTCCTTCTCTGATACTGCCTACCACAGACAAATGGCCCAGGTTGAAGGATGCCAATTATGAAATCTCATTTCGAATTGGAAGCTAGCTATGGTTGGGTTAGTTAGCGTTTTGTCACTTTGACACAACCCCTAGTTTTGCTTATCCATCTTTTGCAATACCACTGACGTTGCTCTCCTTTCTACTCACATTTGGTATCAGAGCAGCTAAGCTCCTGGATCCCTTTCAGCCCACCTAGCTCCAGTCCAATGTCTATACACAGCCTGTGAGCTGTTCTGTCGTCAGCTCATCAGTACAATTATTGAACGCCACCAGTACGCTGACGCTGCTCCAACCTGCAGCTCTTGCTGCTGTGCGTGTGCCGTACCTTGCTGCTCCGTCCGTACAGCTCAGCTCCATGCTGCTCCGTCCACCTGCGTGGAAGTTGTCTGTACAGCCGTACTACGACGTACGGCACAACATCGTACCAGCCTTCCGTACAGGAGCTACCTGCGTAACACATTCATACAGGCCCGTACTTGATATTTTGTACAAGTCCATGTGTGACCTGCATTCATTGTTCCATACAGCTCTGCCTACACAACAGTACAGCCTATACTGTACAAACTGTTTCATTTCACTCTGCCTCATCATTTGCTTTGTCAGGGTCTCCTTGCAGGATCCCTTTGCAGGTGCATTGTGCAGTGTGAGCCATTGTTTGGCCATTCTATTGGAGCAAAAATTTGGGGCATTTTGTGTACGTGACAGACATTGCAATCAGTTTGCAAAATCTGCTCCAAAATTTGGGGTTTTTTTTTTCAGAAGTGGGCAGTTTGCATCAATATCCCAGCACAGATTTGTGTTGTGCACCTTCATTCCCAGAAAGGGAATTTTTTGGTTGGTATTTGCTGCAAATTCTTTGGCAATTATGGCCCATAACAATCCCAATGAAGTGTTTGGTGTCCTCACACAGGAGGATAAGTAGGATGGTACCAACTACTATCTATGGAGTTTTATGGTTCGCAATATCCTAGTTGGCAAACACTTATGGGACTATGTCAATGGGGATGAGCCTCGGCCAGAGAATGCGGTTACACCTGCCACTCCTCCTCAACAAGGTGGAGGAAGGGGTAGAGGACAAGCCCAAGGTGCAGGACAAGTGCTAGCTACAGCAGCTGCTGCAGCGGTGGCTCCTAAACAAGATAAGAAAAGGTGGATTTACGTGATGCACTAGCACTTTCAGCTATCTCTCTTTCTGTCAAAAGGTTTATCATCCCGCACATTCGGTCATGCAAGACCTCAAAGGTAGCTTGGGATATTTTGGAGAGTATGTTTTCAGCCTGCAATGATGCTAGGGTCTCATTCCTGAAGAGGGAGTTGACTCATACTCATATGGATGATGTCTGAGTACCTCACTAAACTTCAGGATTTGAGAGAGCAATTGTTGAATATTGATGATATCATTCCAGATTCAAAGATGGTTACTACCACTCTGAATTCTTTTCCTGAGTCTTATCTTAGCTTTCACACCTCATTGAATTTGTCATTGAGGGAGGGGTGGCAACCCTCTCACTTTTCATGAGTTGATAGGACTTTTGTTGCAAGAAGAACAAACCAAAAAGAACATGGCTTCACGAGCTGGTGAACATGCAATGCTTTCGAAATTCAAGCCCAAAGCGAAGGGACAGCATAAGCAGCATGCAAATCAGCCTTCACATCAGCATAAAGCTGATTCTGAACAGCCTTCTCACAAGGCTAAGAATGATGCAGAGAAACCCAAGAGAAAGGTGATTGTTATTATTGCAAGAAGCGAGGTTACTGCATCGAGGAAAGCAAGAAAAGAATTGCCAAGGAAAAGAAAAAGGATTCTAGTATGGCTGTCACAAATTCAGCTCCTCATGCACATGATGGTGGTGATGCTTCAGCCAACTTAGTGGAAGAAGAGTAAGCCTTTCTGACTTACAGTCCTGATGATCAGATGGTTGCTCCAGATATTACAGCCAACTCTAAGGATGACTCTTGTGCTTTTCTGACTTGTAGATCCTTCTAAGGAATTGTGTGCTTTCAATGTCAATGAGACATTGAATATTTGGTACTTTGATAGTGGTGCCACCAAACATATAACTTCCAAGAAGTGTTTGTTTGATTCTTTGCATTCATCACCCGCTGAAAAAAGGGTGTCTTGTGCCAATAATTCTTCTTATTCCGTTCGTGGCATTGGTGAGATTGTACGTACAGCCACAGAGGGCACAAATTTCAGAATTCATGATGTGCTTTATGTACCTGGAATCAAGAAGAATTTGCTTTTAGTGTCCTCTCTCAATAAAATAGGATTTCTGGTTGACTTTGAAGATGACAAGTGTGTAGTCCGAGATAGGGAAGATGACTATGCCTTGAGACTATCTGACACACTGTTTCATGGTCTTTTTCAGTTTGATGTTTTTAAGAAAAGACCAGATGATGCACTTGTAGTTTCTACTCCCATAGCTGCTATGCAGAATGCAGAGTTATGGCATGCTAGATATGGGGCAGCTTGATGACACTTCAAAAACATTCTATGGTTGATGCTTTGCCTCCTTTGGAGTCACCTCCCCCTCATGCTTGTGAAGGGTGCATACTTGGGAAGATGCACAAGTTTCCCTACAAGAAAGATGGTGCAGTAGGAGCTGTTTGAAAATTGCAGCTCATTCATAGTGATGTCTGTGGTCCCATGAGGACTCCTGCATTGAGTGGTTATCTCTATTATGTCGCATTCATTGATGACTACTCAAACTACACTTGGGTTTATGGTTTGAAGAAAAAATCAGATGTGTTTAAGCATTTTTGACACTTTGTTGCTAAGGTTGAGAATGAAACCAGCCTCACGGTTCAAATTCTACGCACTTATAGAGGGGGGGAGTATATGTCTCATGAATTTGAGGCTAATTTGAAAGAGAAGGGTATCACACATTAGCGTATAGTGAGGCTTACCCCTCAGCAAAATGGGAAAGCTGAGCGAAACAATCGAACTCTTATGGAGATGGATAGATGCTTGCTTACCAGCAAAAAGTTGCCTCACCGGTTTTGGCTTGATGGTCTCATGTGTGCCAACTATATTTTGAATCGGGGCTTACCCCTCAGCAAAATGGGAAAGCTGAGCGAAACAATCGAACTCTTATGGAGATGGATAGATGCTTGCTTACCAGCAAAAAGTTGCCTCACCGGTTTTGGCTTGATGGTCTCATGTGTGCCAACTATATTTTGAATCGGGATCCCACTAAGGCTTTGAGAACAAAAACTCCTTAAGAAGTTTGGCATGGCAGAAAGCCTTCAATGGATCATTTTCGTGTCTTTGGATGTGTTGCCTATGCCCATGTGCCTGTTGAGTTTCGACATAAGTTGTCCGATAAGGCAAGTGCATATTTGTTGGGTATAGTGCAGAGAGCAAAGGTTACCGTCTCTACAATCCTGCTTCATGCAAGATTTTTGTTAGCAAAGATGTAATCTTTTCTGAAAATTCAGCACATACACATGCTGAATTTAATGTTCTAGCTTCTTCCACCTCGGATAATGTTTTTGAGGGATTGCTACCCATTGCATTGGGTTCTCGAGCTGACATCCCTCCTCAAAATCAGATTTTACAGCAAGCTCCTCTTGTTCCACATGCCCCGATTCAGCCTCGAGCTGATTTAGTTCCACCACAGGCAGTGGAAGATGCGGTTAGCCAGGAAAGGACAGAAATTCAGGTTGCCAAATCAATTCCTCTGTAGAAAAGGGGGTAGGGACAGATTTGGAAAAAGGGGATAGACTAGCAGAAGGAGAGAGAGATAGGGGAAGAAGGGAGGAGAAGGAATAGGAGAGAGAGAGAATGAGGTAGGAAAGAGAGGGAGAGATTGAGAGGGAGTAGGGAAGAGAGAGAGAGTGAGTGAGCGTAGGTAGGAAGGAGGGGAGAGTAGATAAGATTAGATGTCACATCCAAAAGTACATAGTAGGGGGTGGATGGAGACTTATATAGTCCCTCCACATTTTCCACCTAAAGGGCCTCTAACTTGGCCTCTTTTTCCCCTTCATTACAACCATCCCTTCCCATAGAATTTTTCCCTCAAAATTTCATATGCGGGCTGTTAAATAGGTCAGCAAACATCAAATAATAATTAGCCCGGTAGGAGATAGGGGTTGTCCTGGACAATGCTCTCTGGCTACCATGGGTTCTCATCCTCAGGGAGTCCCTACCACTTGATAAGATACTCGGTGTAGACTTTGTTTCGGAGTACGTGATCCCTGAAACCCATGATGCACTCTGGAACATAGAGTATGTGGCCCTCCTCATCCATAGGTGGTAGCTCAGGAAGGACTTGGACATGCTGTCCGACATGTGGCTTCAGCAAGGATACATGGAAAACATTATGAATCCTGGAGGTCTTGGGTAGCTCCAACTCATACGCCACCTCGCCAACTTTGCGGATAATCCTGTAGGGACCGTAATACCTGTGAGCAAGCTTCGTGTTGGTGTTACCCTTCAGCGAGCTATAACGGTTCTTATGGAGGCGCAAGTGCACATAATCCCCTTCTTCAAAAGATAGATACCTCCCACGTTCATCCGCATACTTCTTTTGGTTGGCTTGGGCATCCTGCAGATTCTTTTTAGCCAATTGTAGAAGGGCATCCATACTCTCCAAGTCATTTCTTGCTTGCGGAGGAGGCAGGTTATGTGGAGATAACAGACGTAGTGCTGCATGATGTGGAGGAAGAACTAGAGCTGCACTTGCTGAAATACCACAGCGAGAAGCTGGCCATTGTTTTTGGGCACATGATGATGCCACCTAGAACAACACTTCGTATAATCAAGAATCTCCGGGTATGTCCTGATTGTCATTCTGCCATAAAGCTCATCTCCACTATCCTTCAATGTGAAATTATTGTGAGGGATTCTTGCGGTTTCCATCACTTTAAAGAAGGGATGTGTTCGTGTGGAGATTATTGGTGACAGTTTCTACAAGACATGTTATCAGGCACATCCTTCACCAGGAAGAGAGCAAGATTTTTCACAGCCATGTCTGCAATTAAAGATGGCATACCCACTGTGCATCCATACATAGCCTCGAACAGGCTCATGCCAATAGAGATGTGCTTGGTACTGTTGTAACAAAATTCAGCAAGTGCCAACCACTTATCCCAAGACTTCTGTGTGTCATGACAGAAATGCCTCAAATACTCCTCCACCCATTTGTTCACCCTTTCTGACTGTCATCTGTCTCAGGGTGGTAAGCAATGCTAGGTGTAAGAGAAGTACCTACTGATGTAAATAATTCTTGCCAAGAGTGACCCATAAATTTTGCATCTCTGTCGTTGACAATCTCTGGAGGGAAACCATGATGCTTGAAAACATGCTCGATGAACTGCCAAGCAACCTGTGATGCTGAATAACGGGTCTTAGTGGGTATGAAATGGGCCTGCTTTGTCATTCTGACAACCACCACAAAAATGCTATCCCATCCCCGCTCTGTGGAAGGCAACCCTGTGATAAAATCCATAGCAATGTGAGTCCATTTGCCTTCTTTTTTGTTTTTGCAAAAAGAGACTTCTATTAAGTATTAAAGAAAACCTTTAGAGCAAGCTCCATACAAGATACACCATGCAATGCATGAAAAGCTCAAGAGCTAAAAAGAAAGGATTGTGGCTGATAGTGCCATCTCAATCCAGTAGAACCCTCCAAGAAAAAGGGAGAACCCCTCCAAACTCGAAGAAAAAGAGTCCTCCTAGAAGAGGCTGCCCGTGAAGGGCCCTGCATGCTAGCCCAAGTGGCTATCAACATGTGAACCGTGTCAAGTATAAATGGATGCTCAAGTATGTGTGGGTGTGTGGAAGTATGTGTGGGTGTGTGGATTTGTATGTGTGAGAGCATATTTTTATACTATGGTCTACACCCACTGTTGGGCGCTGATGACGTTAGTGGGGATGTCATAGTAGCTAGTCCCTGCTATGCATGATGGAGTTTATGGTTTTCAACCTTGTGAGTGACTATCATGAGATTGAAACTGCACTATGTTGTGTTTTTAGAGGATGAGTTTGGGAATGTTCCTGGATTCATCTAGGTATATGTGAACCGTGTCGGTCCAAATACCCGTGAACACTTGTGATGGGTGTATTTGCGTGCCATCCAGTGCCTCTGTACATCTAGCTCTCCAAATGTGCCAAGAGGAAATGCTAGCCAAAATCTCCCAAGAGGTGTCCACTGAAGCATGGGAAGCTCTGAAGGGAGTAAGTGGTACATTCTGAAGAGAGCAAGGCTCTATCACCTGCCTGCGTGAAGCATGGGAAGCTCTGAAGGGAGTAAGTGGTACATCCTGAAGAGAGCAGGGCTCTATCACCTGCCAGCAGACCGAGAGTGCCCAAGAAGAAGGCTCACCCTCATAAAACACCTGGGACCCAGTAAGGGATAACCATGCGATCGAGCCCCAAGTCATGAAGAAAGGGGAAGTATGAAAAATGCTGAGTATCCGAGCAACCCCTTTCCAAACAATCCTTGCCTGACTGCAGTCCCAAAGGCAATGTCGCACTGACTCCTCTACAAAATGACAGCAAGGGCAAGTGGGATCAGCCTCAAATCGTGATCTCCACTGGTTCACTCCAATCCCTCCATGAATAGAAAGCCAAATGAAAAGAGTGATCTTTCTATTTCTGAGGGATTTCCAGAGCCTCCTTCAAAAATTCCTATGCAAATCTGCGGTGATGAAGAAGTTGTCCCAGTGGGGGGCTCTAGAGGGAATCCAACCCCTAATGCTCAGCTGCAATCTCCTGGCATTACCAACCGTGAAACGAAAGAAGGGAATCCCCCTCTCTTGGTGCCCATGATCTATCCACTCCCACTCTCCTGGGTCCCACTGCAAGCACCTGATAGGTGCACCTCCATATAACCACAACCTCTAGGATCCCAGGGCCAAGACCAGAGGGTCAGGGTCTAAGTACCACTGCAAGCCCGCTCCATGGTCCACAAAACGAGCAATCCTGACAGGTTGAAAGGCAACCTCTAGAAGGATATCATCCATGGATGTAGAGAGTATACCTCCATCCCCAACATCAAAGACCAGCGCATCTTCCTGGAGACCTCGAAGAGTGATCACCTGTAAAGGAACTACTATCCTCGAAAAAGCTCCCATCCAAGTGGTGGAAGTAATAGGCATCTCAACTGTCCATTCCACCGGGATGGCTGCACCTATCTGCTGAATCCTGCGTGCTACTCCTCTGAGGTGACTCACTGACTATAGTCTCTAATCCTCAGGTAGCCTAATAAAAGCCTTCCAAGTGCCTACTGTGTAGGTGGGGCCTCTCTCCCATCTAGACCACTGCATGTAATGGGAGGTGCCCAGTGGTCTGCCATGCTCATCAAGTATACTATCCTCCAGCAAGGGGAGGATCGGTTCATGTATCCTATTCGATTCGCTTCTCGCCAATTGCTCGAAACTGAATGACGTATCATTCACCGTCTCGGTGAATGACTGAGGGTCTTTGTGAGAGAAAGTTAAGTATAAATTACAAATAAGAAAGTGACCTGCTTATGACAGAGTAGATTGGAGTTTTTTGGAGGGCACCCTTCTACGCTTTGGATTCACTGATGTTTGGATCAGAGGTGTTTCCTCTTTGTACAGATCATCCCATAGCCAGGTACTTATTTTGGTGGGGTAAGGGGTGAGAGATTTTAGATTTCGAGATCAGTCCGTCAGGGATGCCCCCTTGCTCCTTTCCTTTTTTTATTCGTGGCCGAAGCTATGAGTATCTATGTTAGATCTCAAGCTGACATCTTTGGGCTGAGACTTCCCATCAGAAGAGAAGAGGAGCTGCTTGACAGTGAGTTGGCTGATGACACAGCGATTTATTTGGATGCCTCTCCATAGACGCTCACTTCTTTCAGGACAGCATTGGATTTATTTTGCTTGGCGGCAGGGGCGCAGATAAATTGGCATAAATCCAATGGCTTTTGGATCAGTGATGAGGATACTCCAGTTTGGGGGCTTGACATAGGGTTCACTTGGGTTCAGAGGGGTGTGCCTATCAGGTATTTGGGCTGCTAGGTCGGCTTGGGTATTTCTACCACGCAGCAGTTTGCTCCCGTGTTGGAGAGCATCAGAAGGAAGCTTCTCTTTTGGAGCTCAGCCAAGCTGGATCTTGCCTCTAGAGTTGTGGTGGTCAACCAGGTCCTCTTGGCCACTGCCTGGTTTATTTGTTCATGTTGGTGCCGTTCTAGGGACTGCATCATTCAGCTCAGAAGACCGATCAGGAACTTTCTCTGGAGTGGGCTTGATGGCACAGCAGATGCCTTAGCCAGAGTGGCTTGGGAGACCCTCATCCTCCCTACACAGGATGGGGGGTCTCAATATTATTGATCCAGATTTACAGTGCAGAGCTTTACTTTGCAGGATAGTGGTGCGAGGACTTATGCCAGGACAGGAACTGTGGAAGGACTTTCTTATCAGCAGCATACAGAGGTGCACACCTTCCTCAGGAGGAGACTGGATGAGCAGTGTTAGATGGATCTTCACCACAGCACACCTCAGGTCACCTTCATCCCCTCTCATGAATGCCATTCTGAAAGCTTGGGCTAGTTTCAGAAGCTCTCTTCGGAGGATTCCTCCTTCCTTCCGGGAAGAGATTGATAGGCAGCCCATCATGTGGAACGACAGTATTTTAGATGATCTTGGCAGGCCACTGGGTACCTCACTCTACATGCAGTGGGCCAGGTGGGAGAGGGGACCTGCTTCTTCTTTGGGATCTTGGAAAGCTTTCCGTAGGCTTCCAGAGGAAACCAAATCAAGGTTGACAGGACATCTCAGAGGGAGTGCAGGGAGGATCTTGCAGATTGAGGCAGCCCTTCCAGAGGCTTGGATAGACACAGATGATATGCCTCTCACTTCCTCTACTTGGGCAGGTACTTTCTCGAGAGGCGGGGTTCCACTTCAGGTCTTAGCCTTCCGAGATGCACAGGAGGATGCTTTGGTTTTCAGTGTCCAGGATGGTGGCAGATTGCTCAGATCTACAGAGGACATCTTGCTTGAGTCTGCTTTTCAGCCTATCAGGGTTGTAGGCCTTTTGATGCAGGGATTAGATTCAGAGTGGTTCTTAGACCCTGACCCCCAGTTACTCTCCACCGGGTCTTGGAGGCTGTGCCTCTATGGAGGAGTTCCCATCAGGTATTTACAGTGGGACCCCGGAGAGTGGGAGTGGATTGACGCGGGGCATCGAGAGAAGACCATCCCCTTCTTTCGTTACACGGTCAGTAATGCCAGGAGATTTCAGCTCAGTAGTAGAGGCTGGAGACCCTCCAGAGTTCCTCATTGGGAGACTTTTGGTATTACTGCGGATCAGCAGAGGTACTTCTGGAGGAGGCTCTGGAAACCCCACAGGAATAGAAAGATCACTATCTTCTTTTGGCTTTCTATCCATGGAGGGATTGCAGTGAACCTTTGGAGGTCCAGATTCGGAGCCGACCCTACTTGCCCTCGTTGCCTTTCTGCTTCGGAGTCTATTCAGCATTGCTTATGGGATTGCAGACAGGTGAGATTGATTTGGATGGGGATAGCCAGGATCTTCAGTCACTTTGCCCATTCCCCACTTTTTATGACTTGGGGCTCGGTGGCTTGGCTTTCTCTTACAGGACCTCAGGTTTTCTATGAGGGACTTGACTCCTCTCGGGCCATTTCGGTTTGACGTCATCGGGTTGAGTTCTGTTCGTTGGATGTGGTTCCACACCGTCCTTTTACAACTGTACATGCCTCTGTGGATACTTCTTGGGAGATTATAGCGAGCATAGCAGCCTGGCATATTTGGAGAGCCAGATGCACAGAGGCTATGGAGGGTACTCAGGTTCATCCCTCGCACACATTGGCTAGTATCTGGACAGACATCGTACACACTCTGATGGCCGTATGGACGGGTATGCAGGGGGACTCCCGTGCAGCCTCAGCTAGGAGGGCTTCTTTCTTAAGGGAATGGAAGGATTCTCCTTTCTTCTCTGAATCTACTACAGGGTTGAGATGGCACTTTCAGCCTCAGCCTTGGCTTCTTTCCACCTCACTCTGAGGGGTTTTTTAATTATCCTCATGATTTCATGATGTATTCCGCTTTGAGCTTGCTCTCGCGGGTTTTTGTTCTTACTTAATAGAAGTCTTTTTCATGGAAAAAAAAAAAGGTGGGCTGCTGAGGTTGTATTGAGGGTGGGGACAGCATGATCTGAGCAGGGGAGTGGTATGTAGGAGTAGCGAGGCCGGACGAGGTGATGAAGGATGGCTGACTGAGAGGTAGAGGTGATACGAGGGGAAAGTACTGTGGAGTCGTGGCCGGTGGGGCCAGTGGTGAGGCTACTGGAGAGGAGACCTGTGATGATGATGCAGGAGAGGGGGAGGAGAGAGGTGGCATAGATGATGAGGCGGATGATGGTGGTGAAATAGTGGTGGTAACCATAGAGGTCGAGGATGTGGTGAGCGGCATGGGCTTTGGGTGGGCCCCTTTCTTGTGGGCCACGGTGCTGTCCACTGTCAAACCGCTCCGGTTGTTGCGTTTATTGAAGTCCTCCAGATTGAGTTGCTTTTGTGTTTTCGCCTTGTCACTGTTCCCCTTTCCCATCTCCACGCGCATGCAAATTTGGACCGAAGACCGAAGAGTCTCCCACCTAGTCTTCTATCGTCATCCCCCTGTTCCCTTCATTATGGGGGAGGCAGCAGCGGGCAAAGAAGGGATTGTAGGAGGTCGGGTATGAAAGGTTAGAGGGACCATAAACCTTTGTGGAGAGGTTGAGGATTGCTCAGATTGCTCTGGGAGTAAAGCTGATATCACTCGCATGAGGGAGGTCTCGTTTAGAGGACCTCAAGGATGAGAGTCAGATCGATGCAAGGACACTAAAATGGCACTATAGGTTTACATAGGGATGTTGTGGGTGCCTCCAAGAGGTACCTGGCTTTTTTAAAGCAAGCGCACTCATGAGTGGATTCATCGTTGTATTCTTTGTGCATCAGACTTTAGTAGCATGCTATGGGCAAAGTTTTTGCTTTATGTTTCTCAGGTGTTCAGGGACCAGACGGTGAAAGCAAGCCTGGTAGGTAGAGTGGGAAGTTTTGGTGCTTCTTCAAAGTTTGGTTGTAGGTTGCTGGAAGGAGAATTTTTTGAACCTTTTGAAGCCATCATGGTGGAGACAAGGGCATCTACCAGTCAAGAGAGTACTAAGTTGAGAGTTCATCTGGAGCTCATGGTGCAGGATATCTGGAAGTACACTTGGCTTTGGAGATCTGTGTGAAAGAGCCAATAGGATCTCACTGTTCAGGTGAAGGACTTGGTTGTGATATAGCCAAAGTGAAGAGTTAGATTGCACGTTGGCAAATCTGGGAAGGTATGCAGGGTTGCTGCATGGGCAGAATGCAAGCTATCATGTGGGTAGCATATACAGCAGGGAGAGCTGTTGGATGATTGTGTCTGAGTCAACACCAGTCTGGAGTAGAGGAAACACTACCTGGACAGCAAGGCTGGGCTGTCAAGATGTAGTTAGATGGCTGCAAACAGATTTGCAGAGACCTCCACAGCAAACAAGAGCAATAATCTAGGGTTGATCTACAGGTCAGGGGCAGGGCAAAAAAGGTGCAGCAGACAGGCGCATCATAGAGCACTGCAGCATGGCACCAGGTCACAGCAGCTGGGCAAACATTTGTCATAAGAGAAGTTCATGCTCTAAACATGGTGAGTAATCAGTACAAATGGATTGAGTAGCTGAGGTGGATATTGAGATCATCACGTGTTTGGGTTACTCCTACATGTATGCAAACCAAAGATGGCAGACTGAATCTCATATCATATTGCATGCAATTTTGCATCATCGTTGATCTAAAAGCTACTTATGGGAGGAGAGCAAACCCCCATGCATAGATAATGTGCATGTTGGTGTGGAGTAGTTGATGGGATGCTTTTTTAGACCAAGATTGTGGGTAGACACATGTTAGTGTGTCATTTTCAATAAAAGTGGGAATGCTCACAAGTAGAAGGATTTTCCTATAATTTTCCTACAAGTCTAAAATCCGAAAGCTTACCAAAAGTTGTGAGCTTACAAAAAGCTCGCCTTGCTTAAGGATTTTCCTATAGTTTTGAAATTTGAATGCTCACCAAAAGTCGTGAGCTTATAAAAAGCTCACCTCGCTTGAAAAAGCTCACCAAAAAAGTGCACTCTGGGGAAAGTAGCACACTGCAATGAAAAATCACCCGTGCAGCATGTGGTTGGATCCGAATCCACATGTGCCATGCATGTTCCTTTCTATGCATGTGACACACACACTTTTTTTTGGGTGAAAGCTTTGATTGATTGCTACAATTACATCAACTGAAAATTTCAGTATATGCCAAAAAGACCTCATGGTCTATGCAGCGGGTCTGCAAGCAATCAAAGAAAGATTGCTGCAGAGAATGCCTAAAAAAGCCAAACAGAGAGAAAGTAGGATCACCAAAGACTTTACAATTCCTATATGTCCATAAAGTCCATAGTGCGGGAATCTTGCTCGCAGGCACTGTTGAAGCAAATCAAAAAACTCACGAGAGCACGGACAATGCCAAAACAAGTGAGGCCAGTCTCCGAAGAAGCAGAACATCTGTGGCAAAGTGCAGGAGCAATGTGTCGATGAGCTAATAGCTGTCCAGATGGAAACACTCCCAAAAGAACTCGCCAAAAGAAAAGCTGTTGCCGAACCGGTACTTTATAGGCCCAAAGTTGCTGTAATCTTTTCCTCCACTTGGCTGGGCGATGCATTCGCCAAACAGAGTCACCTCTCTCTGAAACCCAAGGTTGAGGCAAAAGGATTTTATACAATGCAGGTACAGTAATCTGAGACTCAAAGGACGAGAAGAGGACCCTGGACACCCCCCCCCCCCCCCCCCCCACACACACACACACACACTTTTTTTTTTTTGGGTAAAATCCAGTGCACTGTATTTATATTGTCATAACTTTACAAGAGGGAAAGTCTCCAAAAAAGGACACACACAGATGTATTAACATCCACGGGAGGCCTCGCGGGCCTATGGGACAAAGTGCACAAAAAAAATACTCATACATGCCTCATTGGGCTGGAGCAAAGTGGCTTTTGCATGGCCATTTATCCTAAGGTAAGTGCTCCCTTACCACACCATGTGCATTTGGCATATCGCTACTGGTAGGGCAGAGACAAGATTAAGAGTAGAAGAGTCAGCAGTCTTAATTGTGTGGCAAAATTTCAGATAAGACCATCTTAATAATGACAGTTGCTGGGTGAATATATCATATATCATGGTATGTATCCCGAATCTCCCTTATATTGTATTTTAGATGGCAGGTGTAAGACCAACTAACAGCTCAAAACTTCCTTTAAAGACCTGATTTGTGTTCATGCTCTCGGATATATTAGAGGCTATTTGACATCATTACTGCAAAGGAATAATGGGTTTGCCCTCTCTCATCAAGGAAAATTCAAAAAGCATGCTTTAGAATGCTCACTAAGGGATAATCATGATAGTTGTGAATACTTAGATTGATACCAGAAGTTGTGTTGTTGGAGGAAACGGGGCCACGTTTACCCTTAGAAAACTTTTCTGATTGTCTTGTTGTGGGAGGAAACGGGGCCACGTTTACCCTTAGAAAACTTTTCTGATTGTCTTGTTGTGGCATTAAGTTAAGGGGTTCGTGCATTCCTTTTTTGGAAGCATGTGCAACTGTCAATCATTTCGTGGAAAAGGATGTATGTAATGACTAAAAGATTTTCAAGTACTTTAAATGATGTTGAGTGAATCTTATGCGTACAACTTTCCAGGAAGTTCGTCTGTCAGACAATCCCTTGACCGATCTGGCTGCAGATGGTGCTCCAAGATACCTCTTGGTAGCCCGTCTTGCAAGAATAACACTTCTCAACAGCAGTGAAGTATGTTCTTAAGCTGCATTCTTATTCTTTACAGAGGATTGTGTTTTATAAATCTCAAAAATTCTAGTACAGACTGTATGATCATACATCAAGTTCAGTTCAGTGAATTATAAAATGATGATAAAGGCTTCCTGCAGGTCAAGAAAAGGGAGAGGAAGGATTCAGAAATCAGGTTTGGGTGCCAAAGAGTGATGAATTTCTTCAGAAACTATATAATGCTTTTAAAATATATAAATAATGCGAATGATTAGGTTATATGTCCCTTTCCATTGCTCAGATATGTGCACTATGTTATGAGCACCATGCCCAACAGTGATGATCGAGAACGAGTGCGAGTTCATCCTAGGTAGTGATCTCAATTCTGCACTAGTTTGCCTCAGGAAAGCAATAGCATGATTCCATCCAAACTGGAGGTCTCAGGTTGCATGAGTTGCGTTCATGTCTACAGTGCCAAGTGTTGGGATTAAAACTGAACTTTTTCTTAATATTTAAGTCATGCCAATCCAAGAATTATAACAGCTTAGGAGCATAATATCCTCTTTCAATATTCACCTTGAAACAGCTTTCTTGGAATCATAGGTTCTTGGAGCTTAAGGAATTGCATGATCTGGAGGAGGAGAAAATACAAACAAGGAAAGTTGCAGGCACTGAAAAAATGGCCAGAAGTCTCAGAGGTACGGGACTTTATGCTCATTTGTGTTTGAATGCTAATACTGCATTTTCCTTTTATTTTTGAGGGCACACTTCATAAACCCTGCCATAATATTGCTGCAACTGACCTTACAATGAATTTGCTGAGGCACATCAGCTGTCACACTAGTTTGTGTTGCATCAAGTATTGGAGAGAAGGAGCCTTCTATAAGAAAGCTTCCTCTGTCGACGACGGTATGTATAAGCTTTTGTTACCTTTGCAAGTTATGTCTAGGCTGTGCATGAAACCACCAATTTTGTTGAGTTGACTCTTATGCATCTAGTTTTTTAGGAAAAAAGCTACTTAAAGTTGGTTTGCTTGGCCTCTGCTTCAGATTGGTAAGCTGAAACTTATTTGTGAGTCTTTATTCAAAGTTAAAGCATCCAAGCAACGGCTTTTTCTTCATGACCAGGTGAGCGGCCCTCCTTTCTCAAGTGTAAGGACTAAGTCAGGAGTCAAATCTTTGCATGCAACTTCAGAGTCGAGACAGTATTGGATATCAGAATAGATGCATATTCTTGTGAGTGCGATGCACAAACTTGGGGTACAATATAACTTGTGGAGTTTGATTGATTGATGCATATTCTTGTGGAATTTGATTGATTGACTAACTTACGGTACAATATAACTTTTTGTTCTTTGAAAGCTTGACAAACGCAGGGTAATATTTAGGAATAGTCACCCAAAAGTATTTTATTTAGACATTGTGGATCCGTCACACGATAATGCAGGTTAGGAGCTTGTATAGTAGTTGAATTTTAACATTAAATATCAGCCAAGCACAAGATCGTATCAAGTTTGGTTCATACAATCATAAATACTAGAAGATGCTAACTATAACGATAACAGGAAATGAGGGGTTGAGGAGGGCCTTTTTTTTGGGGGCGGGGGGTGGGAAGGGGCTTTGACGAGCCATGACAAGGTTCTAGGTCTAGACGAGATACTCAAATACAGCAGTGAACTATAGAGGGCTATCATCAATTCTCTCAGCTTACAGGCATGAATTATGAAGCCTTGCGAACCTTCAAGGGTCTGTGCCAAATTAGCTTGGCACACTAGATGGTGTCTTACTTCTTTGGATGTCTACAAATCAGCAGAACAACGTGTTGTCATATTGAAGTGTAACCGTGCAGACAAAAGTGTATGATTGTGAAAATGTTTTCAAGGGAAATCACCGAATTATATAGGGTAGTCTCTTATAAATAAAGTGCAAAGAATGAACTCTATAGCTGTACAGAATGAATGCTATCATGTTTGGAATGTGCGACATGCAGGTAGGATCATTTTCTTCTGGGATGGAAAAAAGTTTTAGTGTGCATGTACACATGTGCGTGTGCTTGTGCACGCATGTATGTGGGGGCATTTGTGTTTGTAGGGGTGTGGGTGTGCATGTGCGTGGGGGTGGGTGTGCTCATGTGTTTCTTTTCTCGGGTGATAATTTATGTTGACCTTGAGATCGTGTCCTTGTCCATTGACTTTCTCAAATTTGAGGAGCAAATGGGCATCTCTTCAGTCAGCTTGTTTGTCTGTGCCTTGTAAGAAGAACCTTCAGTTGAGACATAATCTCGTATTTGATAGTAGAGGTGGTGTGACTGGTGAGTAGAGTTACACTTCCGGTGATTTTTTTGTCCATGTATATAGATATGTATCGAGACAGAAATTTCAATTCTATGTTCTGTTTTTGGTTAAAGAACTGAAACATCTTGTAACAGGATTGTTTGCAATGCAGGATGCACCCATTCCAATACCATTAGATGAGGACTTGGAAAATCTTGGGGACATTGGGATGGGATCTAAACCTACCATCCTCGTGGACGAGGTGGGTGTATGATTTTACGCAATGCATCATTTTGAGATGAAATGTCATGCTCTTACTTCAGGGGACAGTATCTCAAGGTTCAACTGTGAAAAGACAAATATGTTCTTGAACGTAGCTCTTGGTTGTCTCCAGAAGAATTACTAAAGCTATTGGTATTTGGCAATTGATCAAACAACATTAAGGGGCTGATAATATCGTATGTATGGAATACAGTCCCTCTTTAGTATGTAACATCAGAAAGCTTTCCCAAAAAGCTGAAGAGCAAAAATAATACTCAAGGATTAATGCTGATGTCGCACAACGACATATACGTATGGGGAATTGTTTATTAGCTGCCAATGCTGCACTTTGCTAGGGTTGAAGAATTCCAATTAGTTTTGTTTGCTTTAAAAGCTATCCTTGATTGCATCTGAGTGGCAGGAGCATAGTATAAATTCTACCTTGTTGAAAAGTGCATGCATTCTTGAAACTCAGATTGTTTAATGGCACCTTGTTGTGGCACGTTGTAAATTGCACCTTGTTGAAAGTGCATGCATTCTTAATATCAGATTGTTTAAGGACACCTTGTTGTGGCACGTTGTGAGGATGGTATTTGAGTGAGCATGAAGCCAATGGTTGTTTGGTCTGAATCCCAGCCTGTAAGTTGTATTTAAGAGCTTTGAAAAAAGATAAAAAAGACCTTTCCATTTGTAGCCAGCATGGAGGAGGAATAATAGAAGGTGAGCTGGATATACGCAAGGGGGTGTCTACATCCAAAGCTTGAAGCAATCCTTCATTTTAGTAGATTTGTCTAATTCTCTTAATTATTTCATGCGCTAGCCTATACTCTCAGCCTTTGCATTTTACACAATGGAATAGATGATACTCATTTTGGATACCCTAAATTATTTTCTTTATTGGAAAAATGACATGCTATCTGAGGCTCATAAGAGTGAAGGTAGGATGAGTCTTAGGAGTAAATATTGCATGATGTTAGGGAAATTATGGTGCAAACACTTGTTACACACACTATGAGCGGTGAGCGGTTTCCATGTAGAAGGTATATGGATTCTTGGATGGCTGAGTATGCATCTAATGGTTCTTGGGTGCAAGTGTACAGGTTCTGTGTGCTTGATTTTATCGCATAGGTGTTAGTGTTGTGATCAGGAAGCAGGCATCTTCCAATGGCACAATGCATATCCGATGCTCACCTACGAGCCCTCCTTGTTTGCCTTTATGTTTTGATTGTCCATGTTTTTTACAGTTGCCTTTGTGGCCTCCAAGAGTGGATCCTCCATACGCTTCTTAGGGAAACCTATGCATCCAAGCACGTGGTTAGTGTGGGGATTGTCGTTCACAAGTATTCGTGTACATTTCAGTGCATCTTCTACGCTGTCTAGTAAAATCACAAGGAACATAAAATCGTCTTAATTCAATTCTAGAAATAATGGCGAAAGAAGAAATATGAATGTTAAGTTTAATTTCTAGCTCAAACCAAACATCTGCCAGCCCAGTGTAACTTGCCATACGATAATATATTTTATAATCAAGGGTTAAGTTTTTTATTTTCACAACCTCACTCGTTAAGAGTGTGTGTGTGCGCATGCGCGTGCGGGATTTAGATTATCTTGCTTTCTTGTCATATCTTCTAATTCTTATAACTGGAGGTCTCAGCTTTTGGGGTATAATCTTCAATGGATTTCACTGAAAAAGAAGTGTGAGTGTGTGTGTGTGTGTGGGGAGAGCTAGACGGTGTGTGCATGTGTGGTGTAGAGTCCGGTGCCTTCCAGCCACCGTCGCGACCTTTGCTGTCTCCCATACCACCTGTACGGCTACCCGTACAGGTCGTACGACCGTTTTCGTACAGGTCCCAGCCCACCTCAGTTGCTCCGTACAAGCTCGCCTTTGCTGTTGCTCTTCCGTACCTATTGTACAGTCCCCTTGGTGTGTGCACTGTTCACGGTATATTTGTGTGATTTCAGTGAGGTGTACGCGTTTCTGTATATCGTTCTCGCCAGGAACCCTGCGCAGCCTCGTCCGTACATCTGTGCGTCTGTACGTCCATACGATTTCGTACCAACTCCGTATTCCCGTACGGTCAGCCTCCCCCCCGTGCAGCCCGTACATACTTCAGCACAGCTCATCGTCATCCGTACAACCCAGCACCTCTTGCCGTACAAGCTTTTGGGGTTTCTTTGCTCCGGTGTCTTCTCGAACAGCCTTGTTTTTTTGCCAAAATCTTACCTTTCTCTCTGCTTTTCTCCTCACTAGCTATACTCTTCTCCCCCTCTCTTGTGGGCTTCCTGTGGATATTTCTTTGGGACTGGTTTTTTTGGCCTTCACTACCCCTTTACAGGTACTTCATTCCCAAGCTCCCCTTCTTACAAAGTCATGGCAGAATACTCATATGAATAAACGTTTCAAAAGGAGCACTCGGCTCCCTGCAAGAAGCAAAAGCAGGTTGAGGGTCAGCATGACCCGGTGCATGATACTCTTGAGGCTCAACTAGTTGCAGATACAAGAAAAGAGTGGAAAGACTCGGTTCCTTCAGTTGGCCTCATGGTTGAGGTTGATGAAATTGTGGATCCAGTCAGAGAATATGCTAAGAATGTAGTCATATTATTTTTTCCAGGCCGGATGCCACCTGTTGCAGAGATAGGTAACTGACTGACACGCACATTGGCTGGCTCTTTTGTTGGTAAAGTACACTATGCAGCCAGGGGCTTTTTTGAGGTTATCATGGTGGATGAGATCCACAGACAAATGCTTTTGGAACACTCGCCTCTCCTTTTTGGGCAGCAAATGGTGCATGTATTGCCATGGTCTCCCACACGGGACTTTCAGGCTTTAATCCGACACAGATGTCCGGTTTGGGTTGAAGTTGTTGACTTCCCACAATGTATGGCCTCACTTTTGCCCTTTACCTCGGTTATGTACAATACTCAAACACATATATAAATGAATGAAAAAGAAGATTAGGGTGGTTCTGCACCTACCAAAACTTGTGTGGCTCTCTGTCTCTCTCTCTCCTTTCTTCCGTTCTTGCTTCCGTTGAGAGCACTCTCAGAAATAGCCTACAGTTGCCTTGTCGAGCATAGAGGCTGAGTACAGGGGTGCAGCAATGGCTGCATGTGAGGTAGCTTGGTTGCATAAGCGAAACAGAGACTGCGAATGCTAAAATTGAAGGTCAAATCTTTGATAATGACTTAGCCATTCTGCATGCCAAAATGGCAGTCGAGCTCCCAAAAGTTGAACCTCCAAAGTTGAATAACAGCAGAAGATTCCGCAAGAAAGCTAGAGGAAATCGCAGAAAAGCCAAGGCCAAGCACTTCAATGAATTCGAATGAGTCCAATCAAGGATCGTAATTGCAGCATCTTTAGGTAAAGTGGTCTGCCCACCACGGCCAAATGGCAACTCAAACAGATTTTGCATTCTCTGGGATACCGATAATCCCACACCGGACTCTTATTCAGTCACGGTGAATAATGTGAACATGGGCAGTGCTTTTTATAAACTCAAATGGGCTTTATTTGCAGGGGCCTGTTTTGGGTGCAAAAAGTTTGGACACATGGCTTCACAGTGTCCAATGAATCAGCACAAAATGCCTTGTACCACTTTGTCAGTTCACATGCCTACCAAAGATACTCCTACTCCAGTTGTCAACAAAAATAAAAGCAGTAGACAGCCTTCTGGGAGTCAGGAGAAAGGCAAAGCTCTAGTGGCTCCCAATGGGAATCTCACTTCACATTCACCTCCTACCATTCAATCCTCGACCAAAGGACAGTAACCTTCAACTGATGGCTGGCAAAGTCCAAGAAAAGTTATTTCTACTCGAAGAATTTCACCCCCCTGCACTTGGAATGGTGCATCTTCTAGCGGAAATACCCCAGAGATAAATACAGGAATTGGGATTACATGGGCTGCAGTAACAGCCAGCAGAACACTCTTCCCTGAAGAAGAGGTTGCTACTTTGCTGTCTACTTCTCAAGTGGCTACTTCTTCTCAGGGGCGAGGCCTCAACCCTGAGATAGAAATGCAAGGTTGACCTCATAAATTTTGCTGCTGTACATAGTTGTTACATTGCTGTAAATACCTGTACATATGACTGCTCACATCAAATGTTTTACACTCAGTGTCCAGGGCATGTGTGACAGTAGGAAATGGAAATCTGTGTGGCTGTACATCAACAGGTTTCAGCCTGACATAGTGGCATTACAAGAGCACAACCAACATATTTATGTAGGCAAGACAGGACACTACTGTGGATATGATATTTTCTATGCTGGGGAGCACTCTTTCTCAAGGGTTGTCCTTCTGATCAAACATGAGCTTCAACCAGTCATTGCATTAAATGACAACAAAGGCAGATGGCTTGTTCTCCAATGCACTATTAGAGGAGAGGTGTTTGAATTTGCTTCAGTTTATGCACCTCAGTTCTCTAGAGAAAGAACGGCAATTTGGGATGCCATGCAACAATATCCGTGGAGATATCATGCCTACATATGTGGAGATTTCAATAATGCTCCACAACAGGGAGACAACACCTCCAGACATGACCATATGTTATCTCCTGAAAGGCATGCATGGTCTCAACTACTTTTGCATTTGGATCTTGTTGACCTATGGAAGGAATTGCAGGCTTTGTCACCGGGCTACACTTTTCAACATAATGCTCTTTCCGCTTATCAGGCACGTCTGGATCGATGGTATAGTGTCGCTTCCTAACAAAATGGGGATTTCACATGCAAAATGTGGATTGACTATGCCTTTGTGCATTCAGACCATGCACCGCTATGGCTGCGGTTATCTTTTCATGATATGCCAGAAGATAGATTGCCACAAAGGAGACATCTAATCATAAACAATAGTTATTTGCAACATGCTGATTTCAAGGCAATGGTTACTGAAGCAGCTCATTGTCTTTGCTCTAGTAGCCATCTACATGTTGATGGTGCCTGGGATTCTTTTATTTCTAGAATGCAAGTGGTGATTAGAGATTATGGCAAGTCTTACATGAAGACTCTAAGGGAAATCATTGCTCGGGCCAAATCTACTTGTCAAGACCTCACTGAACTCAGTCATCATCGTTCGTTGTCCATGCATGAGCAAACAACACTATCCTTGGCCAGACATTGTCTTAAACTAAATGATCACAGGAAACTGGCAAAATGGGAGACTAGAGCAAGACAAAGAGCCTTCACAGACAAAGGTTGCTCTTCCAATGAATTTTTCAAAAGCTTACATCAGAGGAGAATCAAAACAGAAATTTGCAGAGTGCTTATGCCCGATGGATCATGGACTACTTCATGGTCACAGCTTGCCTCTGTTTGTGTGCATCATTTCTCTCAACAATTTGGCTTTGCAGCTCCTCCCTCGCAACAGATTCTGCTTGCACGAAATTTACTGTTGCAACATGTTTCTCCTATCATTTCCCCTACTCAAGCTTTGGAATTGGAGGACCCCTTTACTGAGAGGGAATTGTCAGATGCGATCAAATCATGTAGCAGATGGAAATCCCCAGGATGGGATGGTTTAACAATCGAGTTTTTTCTAGCATACTGGCCTATTTTGAAGCATTCATTGCTATATATGGTGAATGCTATCTAGCAAAATCAGAAAATCCCGGACACATGGAAGAGAGGTCTTGTTAAACTCCTTCCCAAAAAACAAATTTATGAGTCTTTGGCAGACTGGAGACCTATCACTCTTATGCCCGTAATTTACAAAGTCACTACCAAAATGATTGTTGATCGACTAAAGGGGTTTTTACATGATGGGTTGCATCCTGCTCAATATGGCTTTGTCCCGCGTAGGCATATCATAGATAACATTGCTAATGCCTACATTGGAATTGAATATGCCAAATACACACAGCAGGATGTTTTGTTATTGCAAGTTGATATTGCCAAAGCCTTTGATACTGTTCAGTGGGATTTTATTTCATCGACTATGCAGGCATTGGGTTTTGGCACAAAAATGCAGCAACTCATCACTTGGCTATATCAAGATAGTGAAGCTGCCTGCATACTTTCAGGAGATATTTCTCCATCCTGGACTCTTGCTTGCTCTGTCAGGCAAGGATGTCCCCTGAGTGCTTTACTTTTTGCCATAGCCACTCATCCACTACTTCAATATCTGGATCACCTCTTGGACACTGACCACTTGCATGGTTTGGAGATTCTTGACAGTCGCAGCATGATTGCTCAGGCATATGCTGATGATTCATTTTTTACTCCAAAAAATACTCGGGCTGATCTGTCCATGATTATGCATGCTCTTTCTACATATGGATTGGCTGCTGGCCTTCGGGTAAATTTTCAGAAATCAAAATTGCTGCCGTTACATGCACAGGAATGGCACAACCTTTTGTGGCCTGGGGAAATTGTCCCCGCTTCTCAATTCATTCGATATCTTGGTTATCCTCTAGGCTGGGGACTCACTCGTTCACAACAAACTGATTGGGTGCTAGTAAAGTTAAGGGCAAAACTTGAATATCAGAAGCTTGCAACTTGGCCATTACATGTTCATCTGCGAATTACACAATCCATTTTGATAGCATACATACAATTTTATCTACCTCTCACTATGTTCACTAAGGCAGATCTGGTTTCTTTTATGTCAGCTATCATGGAAATTTTCTGGCGTTCAAAACATGGCAAGAAAAGTCTCAGATTACTCTCTATGCATCGTCTCTGTTCTCCAAAGATGCACGGGGGTCTGAACATTCTCAATATTCAAATGCATTTACTTGCTCACAGAGGGAAAATGATGATACAGTTTATGCAAGGAGATCAGCCTTGGGCTTTCATGATCCGCTCTCTCTTATTACATCTTCATACATCTGCCTTTGGGAATTGACAGCCTACTCAGTGGGATTTTTTATTTGGCTCTATCCAAGGCAAGATCAGAGGATGCCCTTTTGTCTCTCGTCTGCTTCTTGATTGGAAACACATTCTATCTCACTTGGAATGGCATGGCAGGGACTCTCTCTCGGGCAACTCTTTGAGGGTAGAGAATATTTTTTGGTCTAAAGTATTCCACCCTCCTTTGGCCATACAAGAACCCCAACGTTCTTATTTTCTCTCCTTCAAAGGCATATCATCTGCGGCGGATGTACTTCAGGATGATGGCACAATTTTATCTTTTTCTATGGCTGCTCGCAAATATGGCTTGGGAGCTCATTATCGTCCTTTATGGCATAGAATTTCAGCAATGCTCCAACCGTACTTGCCGGTACCTCATTTGGAACTTCAGAATCGGCTTGAGGATTGGATTTTATGCTCTCCTTCCTTATACGCCCGTCCTTTAAAGCTTTCACATATCACAATGTCATCACTGTATAAAGTGTTATTACCTCCACCTTGGATTTCCCACAGAGCAAATACTGTTTGGCATATGGATCGTCCAATGAAATGGTGGAGAAAAAGACTGTGTCTCCTTTGGCATTACAAAGTCCCTCTTCGACAACAGCTTTTCCTATGGCGAGTTCTCCTTGGCATTTTTCCATCCGGACAGTTACTCGCACACAGACGTATTGCTTCAGCTGTTTGTCATAGATGCCAGCACTCTACTGAATCAGTGTTTCACATCTTTTGGTCCTGTCCAAATACTTCTGATCTCATTGCTCTCATCAGATAGAGGCTTCGACAGTGATTTCCTACTGTTACTTTTGGCAGATTTTTTTGGTTGTTTGGCTTTCATCCACAGAGACAGGGTTTTGATTTATTTTTTGTATGGGTGCGCTATTGGACACTATGGACTTTATGGATGGATAGAAATCATAGAGTCTTTGGTGATCCACTATTTTCATCCTTTCTTTTTTTCAAACGATCTCTGCAACAATCATTCTACGATTGTTTTCAGACTCGTTTGATTGATCAGGATGTGTATACAGCTTATACTGAGATCTTTAGTTGAGTAGTAGCTACTTCGTTTTTGAAGTAACTATGAATGTAATTACTCTACAGAAATAAAAGATTTCTTCCCACAAAAAAAAGTGTGTGGGGAGAGCTGGAGGAGCTCAGCTATGGCGATGTGTGACAGCCCTCTGTTCCCTCCTTGTACCTATCCTCTAGACTTATTGTATCTATTCCGCCTGCTTTAACTGTTTATACTGTGTTGTACATCTGCTCGTACAGGCAGTACATAGTGTATAGCCTCTTGCGCCACTGTTCATCGCCATCAATCCCTGCTTTCGACCTGATATACCGTGTTGTACATGTGTTCGTATAGGCCGTACATAGTGTACGGCCTCTTGCGCCAATGTTCATCGCCATCAATCCTTGCTTATTACCTGCACTCATTCCCCTTCACAGCACCCAGCTCTAAATTAGTACCTTCAATCCTCTGATTGTATGTGTTTTTTCTTCCGTACAAGCCGTACAAGATGTACAGTCCTACCTCAGCTTAGCCTCAGCTTCCCTTCACACTTTCTCCACCTTACCTTACCTTACTTTCCTTCATTTTTGGTTTATTTCATCTTCTCTCAAATTTTCCCGCTCCAAAATCTGATTTTTTGGGCCTTCAGCTTCAACCTCTTACTGGCTCTTCACTGCAAGTTTCTTCTTGAACAGGTTATAGGTCTTTTGGGAATCATTCAGCGTTCATTTACAGGGAGTCTATCTAGAGTTTGTCTGGGGTTTTTTTGGATTCTATACAGGTGATAGGCTTTGGATAATTCACCATGGTTGAATATGCATTTAAAAAGACTTTCCACAAAGATCGTCTGGGATAGCAAAAGTAGTGTAAGGGTCAAGATGACCCTGTTCATCACTCCTTAGAAGCCAAGCGGGTATATGATGTGATGCATGAGGGCTTTGAGGATGCGCGTAAAGATTGGAAGGATTCAGCTCCGATTGTTGGTCTCATAGTTGAGGTAGATGATATTGTGGACCCTGTTAGGGATTATGTCCAACATGCGATAATTATTTTCTTTCCTAAATGTATGCCTGTTGCCGTAGATGTTGGCAAGTGGTTGATAGGCACTTTAGGGGGTTCCTTTGTGCACAAAGTTCATTATGCAGCACGCGGTTTCTTTGAGGTCATTCTCACTGATGAGGAGCATAAGTAGATGCTCTTAGAGCATTCTCCTCTCTTCTTTGGACAGCAGATGGTGCATGCCTTACCATGGTCCCCGACTACGGATTATCAAGCCCTGATTCGACATAGATGTCCGGTTTGGGTGGAGGTGGTGGATTTTCCTCAGGGTTTGACTTTCCTGTTGCCTAAGATTGCAACTTCTTTAGGCAAGGTGGTCTGTCCTACGAGACTGAATGGGAATTCAAACAAATTTTATATTTTATGGGACACTGATAATCCCACACTTGAGTCTTATTTAGTCACAGTCAATAATGTTTTGATAGGATGTGCTTTCTACAAGCTCAAATGGGGTTTATTTGCAGGAGCTTGTTTTGACTGTAAAAATTTGGGCATATGGCATCACAATGCCCCTTGCGTTTGTAGAAATTGTCGAAAGATTTGATGCTTGTTTTTCAGCAAAACAAGGACTATGACAAAATAAAGGGACTAAAGAGGTGTATGTTGCTCGAGAAAGGTAAAGAGCTGGTTGTTAATGGGAATGCCTCTCCTTTAGTACCTTCAACTTCTCAATCCAAAGGAAAAGAGAAGACCTTGCAGGAAGTTTGGCAGACTCTGAGGAAAACTATCATAGCCAGAAGACCTTTGCCTTCAGGCACTTGGAGTGGTACTTCTTCTAATGACCACACCCCTCAAGAAAATTCTGATGTGGGCATTACTCGGGCTATTGTAAGAGCCAATCGAACCCTCTTCCTAGAGCAGGATATTGTGGGTTTGATGTCTTCTACACAGACTTTGGTGACACCTCGAGGTGGACATGCAATCTTGATTTCTTTGTTGTCCTTTGTACATACTCTATAAATATGTTGTCACGTCTTAACTGTTTAACGCTCAATGTACAGGGTTTGTGTGATACTATAAAATGGAAGTTGGTTTTAAACAGTTTCAAGCATCATGACATTATGACTCTACAAGAGCGCAATCAACACATGTATGCTGGACAACACGGTTACTATAATGGATATGATATTTTTTGTGCTGGTCAGCATTCTTTCTCGGATGTAGTGTTTTTTATAAGGCATGATTTGCAGCTTGTAGTAGCATACAATGATGCAAATGGCAGGTGGATGGTTATGCAGTGTCTACTTCAAGGTGAGATTTTTTAATTCGCCTCAATTTATGCCTTGCAATCATCTCGTGGTAGAAGTCGAGCTATCCTTGGCATCATTATGCTTTCATTTGTGGTGATTTTAATAATGCGCCTCAGCTAGGAGATAATACATCTGGTAAGACACATATCAACGCCTATGAACGTGATCATTGGTGTCAGCTTTTGCTTCAGCTTCGACTAGTTGATCTTTGGAAAGAAATTCAGCCTTCTTTGCTCCTCTATGGTTGAGGATTTCTTTCCATGACATGCTAGATGATAGCCTATCACACAGAAGGATGCTTATCGGTGAACAATAGTTACTTGTAGCATGATGCCTACAAGGCTTTGGTCTATGATGCGTGTCAGCCTCTTTCTTGTCAAAGTGCTGCCCCTCTTATGCATGATCAATTTTGCTTGGGAAAATGAACATTTGCCACATTCATGGAAAAAGGGCATTGTCAAATTGCTTCCTAAAAAACAAATATGTGACTCCTTGGCTAATTCGAGGCCCATCACTCTTATGCCTATTATTTATAAAATCATCACTAAAATGGTGGTTGATCCCATTAAAGGATATCTGCATGATGGCCTTCATCCTGCTTAGTATGGTTTTGTTCCTTGTCGGCATATTATAGTTTATATTGCTGCTGCATATGTTGGCATAGAATATGCCAAATATAGTGAGCAGGATGTTTTATTACTGCATGTTGATATTGCCAAGGCTTTTGACACAATCCAATGGGATTTTATTGCTCAGACTGTGCGAGCATTGGGTTTTGGTCCAAAATTGCAACATATTATTTATAGTGACAGTCAGGCGGCTTGTATACTGTGTGGGGATCTTTTTGAATCTCAAACTCTTCGTCGTTCAGTTCGCCAGGGTTGTCCACTTAGCGCCTTGCTTTATGCCATTGCCACCCATCCTATGCCGCAATATATGGATCATTTGGTTGCCTCGGACAGGGTTCTCTAAAACAAAACATGCTTGGGTGATACACCAGAATTTCGTGTTTCAGTTTCGGCCGATGTTCTTTATGCTCCAGTTATGAGCTTGGCCCACAAAGTTATGGTTTTGCTTTTCCCAGGAAGAATGCCTGATGCAGTTGAGTGGTGCAATGGCTCGAATCTCTTTTGAAAAGATGCTTTGCTACAAGCTGTTATAACGTTGATAGGGGCTTTTATGAAGTTATTTTTACAAATGTTCAAGATAAACAATAATTGGAGAAATCTTCGCTATTTTTTTGGAAATCAGCTAGCACATGTCTATCCTTGGATGCCTACGCAGAAGTATTCGAGTCTTATTCGGCATAAATGCCGTGTTTGGGTAGAGGTGGTTAATTTACCTTTATATTACAGACCAGCTCTACTTTGCTTGGTTGAGGCTTTGGGGAAGGTGGTTTGTCCCCTCGCTCTACTGGCAATGCTAATAGGTTTTGTGCACTGTGGGACACGGATAGGCCCACCTCCCCCACATGAGGCTTTACACATGGAAATGCAAGCTATGCCTTCTCAACATGTATTTTTCAAGTTGAAATGGGGTAATTTTGCAAGAAAGTTTGATCACATGCAATCCGAGTGTCCTTAGCTTCTACAGAAACCTCCCCTCCAGCTAGTGCTCCTAATGACTCTTCTTTGCCAAGGATGGTTGTTATGCCATGCAATCATGGTTCTAGGGTTGGAACCCCTCCTAAAACCAATGACAAGGGTACAATGAAAGGCATATTTGCCTTCTCAATTGGTAGATAAAACAATAGTTAATGCGGAGAAAGGGTTATCTCCTTCTGATTGGCAACATCCCATGAAATCATTTAAGCGAATTGTGGCTAGTAAAAATCAGACAAAGACAGTCTCCACCTCTAAGGAGGCCTCGTTAGGTGTTGGTTTTAGGGTTGGCAGCCTTTGGTCTGTGGTGGTTAGCTTAGATCCATTATTTTTTATGAATATGCTAGCTCAACACATCTTGGTGCAAATATGTAGGTTGAGTCCTGAATTTTGCAACTCACATATTTCTCATTTATATATGTACATACCGATCAAATATTTTTCATACAATGTTCAAGGCCTCTGTAACATAAATAAATGAAGGCTAGGTGGGGACTTCTCATTTCTCATAAGCCTCATGCCATATGTTTACAAGAACATAATCAGCATGCTTTTGCACACCGTGAAGGTTTCTTTCGGGCTTTCGCATGTTCTATGCTAGCCACTTTTCCTTTTCTAGTGTTGCCATGTTTATTCATCATGATTTGCAGCCATACTGAGAATACAATGACTGACGTGGTTGTCAAATGCATTATTAATAGGGACACTTTTGAATTTGCCTCACTTTATGCCTTGCATACATCTGTTGCTCGTGTTGCAATCTTGCATCATCTGGCTGAATATCCCTGGAGTGGAAATGCTTTCATTTGTGGGGACTTCAACAATTTCCTTGACATTAACGATTGCACTACTTGTGGGTCTCATATGCTCTAGAGAGAACGAGATGCATGAATTCAAATGGTTGATTCTTTACATGCCTGTGATTTGTGGAAACGTCTTATGCTTGATAACCTTGGGTACACATTTCATCTTAATGCATGAATACCTAGTATTGGGCAAGGTTGGATTGATGGTATATGCTACATGTTGTCCAATTTGATGACTATCTCTTTGGATTATTCATTGCGTCTATTGAATAATTTCCCGGTCACTATTACTTAGTTTCTTGGCCTTCCAATGCAGTTCCTATTTGACACACCAAGCCTCTTCAGTTATGGTCAAGGGACCTATTACCAGATTTGCTTTGCACACTTCAGTGAATATGGAATTGGGCATGGGTTTGTTTTTTTTCCATTATGTAGACCTTGATCAAAGGATATGGTAAATGCTATCTGGTGACTTACATAAAAAATTGGCTGATGTGAAGGCCCAAATTCAGCATTTTAATGTGGTTGCACAGCAGCATTAATTATTTAGCAAGGAGCAATCTGAATTTCGAGCTTCCCTCTAATGCCTGGCCCAGAATGACCAAAGAAAATTAAGGAAATGGAGATTTGGTCTCGTTAATAAGCCATGTAGATATTGGCTACTCTTCCAAGGCTTTTTTCAAAAGCTTAAACACCTCTCGACCAATGCATTCCTTGCATCGTGTCTTGTGCCTAGATGCTACGTGGACAATGAATAAGCAACAACTTGATGATATTGTTCAGCATTACTATAGTGGGTTATTTGTTGCCCCTCCTCCTTCTTTGCCAGCAAAAATTGATCCCACATTTTCTCTTCTTTGTCATACTCATACAATTCTCTCCTATGATTAGGTAACTTAGTTGGAGTTGTCGTTCACAGATCAAGAGCTCAAAGGGGCCTTATATAGATTGGGACAATCCAAATCCCTAGGATGGGATGACCTCGCTATGGAAGTTTTTGTTGAATATTCAGATGAGAAAGCTTGCTGTGTTTGATTCCCACAAGAAGCCTCTTTGCAAGCATTTGTTCGATCGGCAGCCAATTACTTTGATGCCTGTGGTTTACAAATCGTGTCTAAAATGTTGATAATGCGTATATCGCGTATTTTATACACAGGATTGCATCTCGCACAATATGGATTTGTGCCTTCTAGATAGATTATGGATAACATTACAATGCCTATGGTATTAAATATGCTAAATATACACATTAGGGTCTTTTGATCATGCAGATTGACATTGAAAAAGCTTTTGATATTGTGAGACGGGACTTCGTTTACTGATGTCATGCAGCAGTTGGGTTTTGAACCTAAGATGCAAAAAGTGGTTTATTGCCTTTATGAGGGTGGGACTAAATCTTGTCTTTTATTTGATGCACTCTCTTCTCTATGGAATTGAGATGCTCCATTTGTCAAGGTTGTCTCCTTAGTGCTTTGCTTTCTTCCATTGCCACTCATCCACTTTTGATGTTTCTTTGAGGGATTGAGGAGCCACCTGCCACTAAAGAACCCAAACCACACATAAGTACTTGAGAGACAGCCGCATTGACTTTAGGCATCACCATGGAAGAATTGTCTGGCTTCTCTAGCTGCGAGGAATCCATAACCTATGAGAGCATAAAGCCGTATCTGTCATCTTCTTTGGCTCCTTCCTTCCCTTCCTTCCCTTCCTTGATTGTAGTTTGGGTGCCATTTTCTTTAGGACAATTCAATTCTATTCAGTTGGGACATGAGGTATGTAGGCGAGAACACTTCACTTCAAGAAACTTCAGTTGGGACGTGAGGTGTGCAGGCAAGGACACTTTAGTTCACTTCAAGAAACTTCAGTTGGGACTTGTGGTCGGTGGGCAAGGACACTTCAAGGACACTTCAGAAACTTCAGTTGGGACGTGAGGTCAACGGAGGGAAAGTAAGAGTGAAGGTGAGGAAAAGCACTTGGAATCTTGAGGGTGAGGAGGCTAATCAGCTTAAGGGTTGAGGAGGGATGTAGGTTGGATTCTTGAGGGTGAGGAGGACAAGGAGGTTGATGCTTTGGGGCGAGGAGGGTGAGGATGGCGAGGAGGGTTGGAGGATTGAGGGCAAGGAGGGCTACAAAAAGGAGGCTTGACCACAAGGAGAGTGATGGAGGGAAAGTAAGAGTGAAGGTGAGGAAAAGCACTTGGAATCTTGAGGGTGAGGAGGCCACATCGACTTAAGGGTTAAGGAGGGATGTAGGTTGGATTCTTGAGGGCGAGGAGGGCAAGGAGGTTGATGCTTTGGGGCGAGGAGGACTAGAGGCCTGAGGGCGAGGAGGGCTACAGAAAGGAGGCTTGATCACAAGGAGAGTGATGAGGGTTGAGCGAAGTGGGGTTGAGAATGATGCTTGAGGTTGGAGAAAAGTAAATTATTCGATTGCGTGGCTTATCCAACCGTTGTGAACATGAGCTGACCCGAGCCAACATGGGCCAGCAATCATTTTTGTGTGTGGAGCACAATGTGTGCCTGTCAAACAAAGTCATTTCTAAATCAAGACCACATGGCATACACATGGATAGTTGTGAGTGGGTTCTCGTACAGTTTGCCTCATGAAGATATCGCCACATCAGCTTGCATCATTGTATATAGACCATCTCACCACATCATCTTGCAGACTATCAACAAGCTTATTATTGATGATGCGTTGCTTGCCATATCACCTCAACATGCAATCATTACTACCATGTCAACATACTGATCATCGACAATTTGAGGTAGTACTGTACCACATCTTAAAAATCTCCCCATGTCGATTTGTCGACCGTCGACAAGCTAATGTGTTGCATGCCACATCGCCTCACATGTGTAGCCCTTCTTGGCATGTCAACATACCCACCATCGGTGATGTGACATAGCATTTTGCCACATTGTGAAAATTTACCACATCAGCATGTCAACCATTAGCTAGCTGGTGTGTTGCTTGCCACATCCCCTTACATGTGCAGCCCTTCCTACCATGTCAGCATACCTACCATCGGCACAGTGACGTAACATTATGCCACGTGTTGAAAATTTTACTATATCTGCTTGTCGATCATTGATAGGCTGATGTGTTACTTGCCACATCACCTCATCCGGCCATGTCAGCATATCGATCATCGGCAAATGTGATGTAGCATAGTGCCATGCATTGAAAATCTCACCACATCGCCTTGCCAATTGTTGATACGCTGATGTGTTGCCTATCACATCGCCTCACTCGTTCAACCCTTCCTACCATGTCAACATACTAACCATTAGCAATGTGACATAATACTATTTGATCTGTTAAAAATCTTGCCACGTTGGCTTGTCGATTGCCACCCACAAGCTAATTGCCAATAATGTTGCCTACCACATCGCCACACACGCACAATGCTTCTTGCCATGTTAGCATAACAACCATTAGCAATGTGCATAGCACTATGCCACGTGTTGAAAACACACCACATCAGTTTTTCAATAATCAACAAGCCGATATAGCTCCAACCACATGCACTCGCTTGTGCAGTGCATTGTGCCAGGTGGTCAGCTTCCCCATCCTTGACATGATAGGTGGCCTTACTGATAGCCTCAATAGTCCTAACATGGCTACCATGTTGCATGCACATGGTTGTCATACTTGCAGTAATTAATTTGTCCTAAACCTAGTGCCAATCTCCATCATAACAAAATTTGGTGCGCATTTTGCACTGACATTTTGGCCGTTCTTGGTCTTGTCTCTCATTATTAATTGAGTAACTCGCTCTTGCAATGGAGGCAGAGTTGTTATTCCAAGATGGTAGTGATATGAACGTCTTTGTTCCATTAATCAATGGAAGAGGTATTGTGAGCCTTTTTTTTAAATAAATCGCTTCAAGTCCTTGGACGCAATCATTGTGGAAGTGGATAACTTTCCCATACTTAAGTGGAGGGGAATGACATGTACATTCTCGAGGGGACATTGCCTATCTTGTATGAGGTGATAGACAATTCCGGATGTGAGACACCCATGAGTAGCAAGGTGTTTGTGGATATTGAAAGTTCTAGCTCCTTGCAGGTGGTTGATGCAATTCCCTTAGAGAAAGAGCTACCCCATACAAGTGCCCCATACAATGGTAAAAGTGCTATCAAGGTCTTGCTTGCTACAATGGAGGAGAATACTTTAAGAAAGCTTGCTCGTAGAATTGAACAGTGCAAATAGATGCGCTTCCAAGATTTTATGATGTAGTTGTGATGATTGAGTTTCCATGCACAAAGGAATCTGGTTCAGTAATGGCAAGGATAGAGGAGATGCTAGATGGGCATATGTGGACAAAGCCAGCCACTTCAAATGTTGCGTTTCAAGGCGTTTGCAAGATTAGCCATTGTATGCAGCACTTGTAGTGCGATAATGTAACCTATTTGTGGTACGTGAACAATGGCATTTGCAATGACAATTGTTTCATAAGAAGATGTGCATATTGGGCCTCCCACCTACAAATAATAGGAGGGTTGCAAGAAGCCTGCCAATTGTATGGGATGTTGCAGTTATTATGTGTCATATGTCATGCCTAATGATGATTCTCTCTTTATCGATTAATGATACATATGGGTAAGCATTCACATAGTGGTAAGTATTTACACATGGTGGTAAACATTCACACTGTGCATAGACGAGAACATTAAAAAAACTATTAGAGAGATGAGAAAAATGGTGGATAGACTAGTCAGCATTGAGAAGAATGCCAATCCAAGAAAGAAGGGTGCAAATATGATGTGGCAAAACAATTGGGTAGGACCTCCTTAGTACAAAAAGGTATCCATGACTTGCTTAGAGAAAAGGAGCTCCACGATCTCCTAAAGGACCTTTTAAGTGCATATGCATTATGAATTGGTTGAGGTACTAGTGTGAGCCTCTATTACCTCTTGTGTATTATAGGTTTCAGAGGATGTTTTCCCAAGCATACAAGGGGCACATTGTAGGGTCCTTTTGCTATGATGAGTTGTTGTAGTTGAAGAGAGATAACATGCATGATTTCCTTCACAGATGTAAATTTTTGGCCAAGGGAGTGAATCTAATCATTGTTTTGTCTTCAAGATGTCAACAAGGGGACCTGTTGTTGGGTGTTGATCTTGTAAATAGAAGATAGTGTTTAAGAACAACTTATCTCTATTGAGCTTGGATACAGTGGACCACACACCTTATCTCAGATTGGGACTATGGCATGCCATGTGTACTATCCAATGGATGACTCAATTAATCTTAGGGAGTAGTATGAAAGCATAACTATTGTAGAGCTTTCAAGGTGCGAACTTTTGGATGTTGTGTGTTATCTTGTGTAAGAGCTTCTTACAATATCTACTTGCAAGATGAAAGAAGAGTACAAGACCTCCCAAGTCTTGTTTTAGGTCTGCCTTAACAAGGTCATGGTGACTTTGGGAAGGGTGATTTTTGTGGCTTCATGGTGGCAGATGAGGCATAAGCCAATTGGAATTCCATAAGAGAAGCGCCAATGCAGTGGAGATGCGAGGTCATGTTTGTTCCACTAGGCAGAGAGCGTAAGCCTTCATACACAAATTATGTTGTGAAAGTAGCCCAAAACATTCACAAAAACATGTGTGGACAATGGCAGAGACAACAAGAAGTAAAGAAGTGGTGACAGTGCAAGCTATGTCATGTGTGAATGGTGGCGCAATGGCAATGTCAATGATCAATACATACCTGCTATGGATGTATGGTTCAGTTGGTGGGAAATTCATATTGCTAATTGGAGTAATGTAATGATATCTTTATGATTACTGCCCCTATCTCTTGTTGCATTTTTTAAAATCTCTAACATAACCTTTGACACCACTTATTCTAGTAATTACTATAGGTACTAAAGAATAATAATGAAGCATGCGCACCAAGAGCAAACCTATTGGAATCAAATCATGCAAGTTAGCTAGTTGCGGAGGGTTTCAAGCAAAAGAAGCCAAGAGAGTGAAGCGTCTGTGGGTGGATTTAGAGGACTTTGAGGTAACGAGTGGCTCTAGTGAAGGGGCCCCATCGCAGGGTTTCAAGGAGTTCTGCGTAATGATGCATCGAATATGGTGCCCTGAGAAGTGGATGCCTCTAGACTTGATTCCCCTTCCTATGCAAAAATGGTTTCGTGGAAGATGCATGGTGGTTTCATGCAACTTGAGGATGATGAGGCTTGGAATCTTCTCCAAGCTATAGTTCGCAGGAGAGTGCGTGAGCATTCAATCGTCTCATCATTACTTTCCAAGAGTGTAAATATGGTGAGTCAGAGTATCTTTGGTTTATGATTCGATCGATACAATACTCTGTGTTTGTCAACTGTTTGAGTCGAGAGAATTGTATGGAGTGATGCTCAAGGTTTGGAGTTGTTTAGGGGCCCTGAGGGTCATATGATTGCGGTTGATGTTTGTGTCTATGATTATTCTGGGTGTTTATGTCCCTAATGGTTCTAGGGAGCGAGTTCAGTGCTGGGAGTTCATCAATTTTCATTTATCGGGTTCCAATGGTTGCTATTAGGTGATTGGAACATGACGGTGTCGAAGTATGCCCGGTCCCATGGAAGCCAATCGATGCTGCTCTAATATTCCCTTTAAGTTTGGTGGTACTGTGTTAGGCTTGAGAGGCTTCAAAGAAGAGATTGCATGCTCCTGGGTTTGGGGTTCCCCTGTTGAACTTTGTGAAAAGCATGCTGATAGATTGTGGTAAAGTTTGGTCTGATAGAGGGCCTTTGGGCATCTCTATTGTGTCAAGCGTTGATGCTTAGTCTGCCATAATGGCGTGGGTCATGTGCGGTCGGCCCGTTATAGTTGACCATTTCTTTGTATTCTTTTTTTTTTTTTAATAATACAAGCCACACACACACACACACAAAAAAAAAATAAATTTGATTAGTAATTGTATCTCACACACACAAACACTTATTTCTTTACATACACACACACACAAATTATGACTTATTCTTTTATGTACCCCCATGAAACTCAAAAACTACACCTAAAATTTTCTAGCCAAGCCTAACCGAAAATTAAACTAATAAGTTGCTTGCTTACATGCAAACAAAACTAATAGAACAAGACATGAAAGCGACATCACATAACCAAAAAACAACAACTAAATTCACCATGGACAATAATCAAAATTTAAAATAACAATTACAACCAATTGACACAAAACACCTGTCATTACATTATAACAAAACCATTACATAAAATGTTCCACCAGATGACCGGTACCAACAAAAGTCATGTAGGCTATAAAAAATACAAATCCAAAATTTATTGGCTAACCGGATACGTCAGACACCACATCCTTCCTCACAAACGAAGCACCATCTATGTTGGTATTGAAGACATAATCTTAGAAAACAACACCAGAAACCAGCAACCTTCCACCAGATCTTCCATGAACAACTTCATACAACTGTTCCATCCAAGAAACAGCGCTCGCTTGACAAAGCTCTCATCGTTGAAAGCATTAGAGACATTCTACCATGAAGATTGGTTTGTTCTTAAGAATTGAGACACTAGCAACAACATCGGCATTTGGAAACCCATCACCATCATGACCACCATCAGCAGCAACCCGAACAATAGCTCGAACACCTTAAACATCATCATTAACCATGACACTGTGAGCACCACAACCCGATGCATCAACACCAATCATAGGACAAGTAGTCCCAGTAAAACCAAAACCAGTACCACCAACACTTAAATCAGCAACACATGAACTGGATGCACAAGAAACACTAGCAGTAGATTCAACAACACTGGAGCCAAATGAAGCATAAACACCAACAAAATCCTCAGCAACACCAACAGATCCACTAGATGCATGTCCACCACAACAATCAACCACCAAAGCAACACCTCCCAAAGTTGATTCACCGCCATCCCTTGCACCAGTAGCTCTAAGAACCTCCATTTCCCTAGAAAAAATACCATCAACCTTCCTACAGTAAACGTCCTAATTCCTTTTTAAAGCATCATCATACTTCATATGAGGTTAGTAGCCAACTCCAAAGCCGTATCAACCTTGATACTCTCACTGCTATCGTACTTCACAGAACTATTGACCCTCTTATGACCTGTAACCCTCATAGCAACATTAGAAGGCACTCCACAGACATCCAACCTTGTAGCCAAAGTCATACGTAAGCTCTAATTGTTGCTGAAATTCCCACCACCTCCATCATTGTTCTCATAGATTTACTCAACCCTTCACACTCACACGATTCTTGTTGTACCAAACCAACAAAAAACAAAACATGGACACAATTATAAACACAACCTCAAAAAAACTAAAAAGAAACAAAAAACATCACAAACAGTATAGAAACCGTACCACGCTTCTTGGATTATCAATTCCTTGCATGAACACATGCATAGATCCATAAGAACCATCAGAATCTTCAGGAAGATGCTTTTCCAGTTGATCATAAGTGAGCACAACATAAGCTTCATGCACTCGGACAGGAGGCTGAAGGTCATCTTGCGAAAAGTATTGCATGTTGACATGATAATTCTTCTATGCCCTTTAATTAAATCTACAAAGAAGCATAAACAAACAGACACAAAGACGGATAGGAGGCGCATAAACAAACAGACACAAAGACGGATAGAAACTCAAAGAAACAACTAAATAAACACTTACTCAACGAAATCACCAATCGCATCAGTTCCCCGATTAAAATCATTCAGGAGAAAGTTCGATGTATGTTGTCTTACTCTTTCCCGCCTAGGATATAAAATCGAGCTAGACAATAATAAGCAAACCTTCGTTGAAGACCATGCAGATGGAAAATACTCTAATCAACATCGGCCAATAGACCCCTTTCAGTCAAAAGGCCAACCACATCAACCTTCTTCCGTGGCTTACACGCTCCCTATTGCACAGACCTATTCATGCCACATGGACATCTCAATGCACTGATGAACACCCAAAAATATAGGATTCTTAGTGGAATCTCGTCCACTCCAGTCTCAACAATGAAGCTCCTGCTTTCTATCAATCATCCGACCAAACGCTCGAATCATTGCCATTAACGACTCTGAAGGAAACAACTCCCCATTTATTTTTTAGAACTTGCATGAAAAACCTCTCAAGCATGCCATTAGGCTCTTGAAAATCAAGATCCTCAAGCCTCACACTCAAATCCAAACCAGAAAACTTTCTCCACGCATCAAATCGATTCCTAGCAGAAAGTCAAGCAAGCTCTCCAAGATCAATCTCCAAAAACGTAACATCCCGACTCAAACTTGGCACATGCACTAGTTTCAAAGGACGACCACCTCTCGCGACCATTTAGAACCTACAACCTCACTCGCAACTCCAGATCTCACAGACGCCGAAGTACAAACTCGGTAACACCTCCATTAGGATCAAAAGAAACACCACCAAGAACACCCTTAACAAGAAGCGTTACCGGCAGAACTCACACCACTCTCCTGATGCGCAAGGACAAGTTTGAATAGCCTTCATGCACGGGATATCGGGGTAACAACCGCGCCGCCATCGACAAAAACCGGCTTGTGGATATCCGAAGCACGCAAAAACTCCCATGGAGTGCCACGCTAGACCACACTCACCGCGACAACCGGGAAGGGCCGTGCCTTTCCAGGTCAAAATCCGGTTGGATTCTGCTATAATACTGCAGAAGAAGAGTACTAAAGAAAACACAGCAACAGTAGGACACAAGCTGCAGGATCAAGCAGGCAAGCGAGGAACAGAGATCAATCATCGTCATTAGCATTGATCTCTTAGATTAGGGGGTAATCTTGTTTGCGAGGACAGCGGTAAACCCCGCGGACAAGCGATTAAGAATTTCGACTGTCCCGCCTTTCTTTTCCTCAGGCACGCGACACACAAGAGCTCGATGAAAGACAAATCTGGGAAATCAAAACTGCAGCAATTACGAGTCTCCCAGAAATGGAGCAGAGGTCTCAAACTACAGCTTTCGGAAGCAAACACTATTGCTCCGTGCTTGTGCCGACTCATGACAAGAGGATGGAATCCATGGGGGTCTCATACGGCAACGAGCTTGTCCTCCGATAAGAAAAACAAAGAGTAGTGAGAGAGGCAAAAGTAATGCGAAGAAAGAAAATTCGAAAGTTCAAGTAGTCTCCTGTTATGGGCTGGAGTACATGCAAAACGATGTGCTGTTGGGCCGCGGCTGAGGATAATCCTCATCCTGCTCACTTTGTCTTTTGTGGGAGCAGCGCTTGCATGGGTCCTTCCTTCCGTCAACGGGCCTGGAGCCTAACGGAGTTTTCCAAACGGAAGGGCATTTATCTGAGGTGAATTACGGGGAAGGTTAACCTTCCCCAACGAGGTAAGCATTTATCCCCTGCTGCACTCCATCTCCCCTGCTGCTGCTCCATCGCCCCTGCTGCTACGCTCCATCCCTGCTGCGCTCCATCCTTGCTGCGCTCCATCACGTGGAAGACCAACTCCCTTATCCAAAGCTCCCTTATCCAACGCCCCTCCATCGCTGGCCATATTGGTGGAATACTCTGTTAACACTGGCCTTATCCATTGCTCCCACTCCCTACTCCTTCGCAACTCCAGCCTGAGGCCTCCCGTTTGAGGTGTGCTCCAAGGTTCGCTCCCACCCTCACCTGCAAAGTTTGCTGGCTGTACCCGCTCCAACGTTCGCCCTTCCTTTGCTCCAAGGATCCACAAAGCAATAGCCTCTAAGGCTCGCTGCCCCGACGTCAAGCCTCAGGCCCTCCAAGCAAGACACCTCATACTCAGTAAGCAACACTCTACTAACCCGTTTGTTTAGTCTGAGGCAAACTAATAGTCATGAATGTAATCACGCACTCTGTGAATATAATCTCACTATCTCTGGTTTTTTTTTTGTAACGCCGAAATTTTTAAAATCCCCAATCTCTTTTTCCTTTTGTTGGCCAATCTCTCCATGTTGAATGTAATAGCATGATGTGTGAATATAATTTTTGCATTAAGAACATTTTTTTTTGGTAATGTAAACCTTCATAACCAATCACACACCCATGTGAATTTGGTGTGGAGGTGTGTAGGAGCTTATCTTAGCCACCAAGAACGTCACAAACCATGGCCGGTAAAAATTTCAAGCGCGGAGTGGAGGATGAAGGGCACTATTGGTTTGTTTGCTTGGTCAAAAAATGCCCGCTTCAACGCAAGAAGTTCACAACTCTAAGGACATTTAACAACCACAGGCGAATTATACACAACATGTCTCCTATTCCACACTTGAAGCGCGGTCCGAAGATAAAGCGAGTATGCAAAGATAAGAAAAGTGAGGATGCATCATGTGCTTCTCGCCACCTACAACGATCGATAAAGCGCTCGTTCTCGGTCGAAGAGAGGTATGCCAATTGTAGGGCTCAGGCAAAATACAGGGCAAAGCTTAGTGCCAAAAAATTATGGAAAACCTTGCCTTGCAAAGAAGGGATAGATGAAGCACAGTGGATTGAGGAGCATGTTCAAGGTTTCATGGCTACCTGGGACGCTCCAGCTCGTAAGGAGAAGCGTTTGTCCCGAACTTCCGAGAAGGTTCTCGGAAAGAAGCAAGCCCGTCAAGCCTCCATGGCTACATCCCTCGTCCCTGAGTCAAAGTGTGATAATCCTTTTGTTGATGATTCCTCGGAGGAGGACTAAGGACCTATTTGCATCTTGTGCTTTGTATTCAAAATGCAACTATTGTAATCTCTATTTGGAAATGACATTGTAAGCCTTATTTATTGTGAGTCATAATACAAGGAGGACTAAGGACCTATTTGCATCTTGTGCTTTGTATTCAAAATGCAACTATTGTAATCTCTATTTGGAAATGACATTGTAAGCCTTATTTATCCATGTTAATCTTTTCATTCATATTAGTCTCCACTCTTTATTATGTTTCCTCCAAGTTTAATATTGCTATGTAATCTCAATGAGTTTAAAGCTAAGAGAGAGAGAGAGAGAGAGAGAGAGAGAGAGTTTCTACCTACATGATCATATGACTTTGTGCATTATGAAGGATCCACCCATTTTTAAAGCAAATTAGAAGGCTAGAGACACAATTACAACATTTGTATACAGTCATCTCAAAATATGCAAAAAATAATCCATAATTGATGACATGTTCCTAGGTAGACATTCAATTCAATGTTTCAAGATTAACAATAACATCAATGATTAGGTTGTCTTGATGTAGCTTGCTTGTCTAGTTTTTTTTGCATCGTTACAGGAGCCTTCTTCTTGGGCCTTTGGAAAGGCTTTGCACTCTCATGTGGTGTTCTTCGCCTAGCAAGACTTCGTTCCACAAATGGCTTCTTTCGAACAATGCTGTTATCATAACCATCTTCCACAACCTGAAACTGAAGTACACAATCTGTCGCCTCGCTAGCATCTTTTACATCACAAAATTTATGCTTCATTCGCCTCATTAGGGACGCTAGATGTTGAAGTAGTCTCATGTCATCACCTGCATGAGGAAAATTTAAAAATTAGAGGCTCACCATTTTCTTAAAAAACAAATAGAGACTCTCCAAATTTTTACGGCAACACTGACATACAAATGAACTTCGATTGCCTACTCACCTATACTCTCCATTTCCCAAGCGGATCGTTCCGTTTTGCAAGAAGCATAGGAAGTGCTCTGGAATATTTTGCCTAATATGAGATTCAATCCAGTGACTGTTCTCACTTCCATACAATACAAAACATGCTACTTGAATCTTTCCTAAAAGCAGCCATAGGAGCAAATGTCCCAAATTTTGGGGTGGCCTAATACGAAAGTCACATTCAAACCAAAAAGCCCATCTGGTATGAGGATCACTTGGCATGTATGTCAATGGGAAACCATACATCCATGGCACTTTTTCATCTGCCTTGTCAAATATTATTTTTCGCACGTGCCTGGGAATGCTTAGAGCCATGCCATCAATGAAATCTTGCAAATTCGTCTCTAACTCTGCCAAAATAGGGTTGCCTTAGCCACACGTTGTATACAAGAGGTAAGCCTATTCCATGAGATAGACACACAATGATTTATTACAAGCTTCTCTTGGACATTATACCTGGACTTTCGGGATCCCCTGGCATGGCAATGCGCAATCTTCTTTGTGGTGCCAGCATAGGAATCTTGACATGACCATGTCCCATATGTCCTATGCCATTTTGAGCAAAGCAGAGGAATCTGTCGGGTATGTGTGGTCTCACTTGCTGCTCTATCCATGGTCCCTCACCATTTGTTTCCAAACAAAAACAAATTACTTGTATTTTGCCTAAAACTATCCACATAAGCAAAGGTCCCATATTTTGGATGGGATAAAATTGAAACTTCTTTTCCAAGATGTAAACCCACCTCGTATACAAAGATGTGGGCATGTAGTATAATGGAAGACCACACTCCCAATTTGATTGGGCTTGCACAAGCCCATATATTTTTGTTTTGATGCTAGAGGGTAACTTTCCCATGTAGTGCTTGAAGATAGAAATTTCAATAGGGTCGATTGCTATGTGTTCCTCAGCTTCCCCTTCTGAAGTCGATTCCATATCTGCTACAAGTACATAAAAGCAACCAAGTAAACACATTTGCATGTATTTTTCTACACATTGCCACACCTTGGCTCTGACCCTACCAAAGAATACCTAGTGCATGAACCGGAAAATTATGCAATCACCTCTAAGTCCATCGGGACTTAATGCCATATCAATGTCATGTGACTCCTTTGATGACATGGTAGGCAAATATTTTGTCTTTTCCTTGAAGGTGGAAATCCAAGCACAGGCTTTTGCTATATCTAATCTTGGTGCCCCCTTGAAGACCATGTCTGCTACAAGTATGCACAAATTCATTAAAAGAATGTTCTTTGGTCTCACCCTTCCCTATGAATGAAAACTCCTTTGAGCAATGACACACATGCATGCAGTGGAAGAAAAAATCACCTGCGATCTCGACTGCTTCATCCAAGTCTGACATAATTGACTTCAATAACATTTCTCGATTGTGTGGGTCCTGGCACGAAGTATCTGCATGAAATTCTAGCCAATCACATGTGTGGGCATGAAGTGTAGGTGTTGGACCAAGCGTACATCTCATTGCAAAATAAAATGACATAATTTCATGAGTTTATTATGTGTACCTTTACCTGAACGTTCATGTGGATGTAGTGTCGAGTCATGTACATGCACTCTTGTTGTTGGAGCATGTGATGAAGAGGAAGCACCAATCTTGTCCTGGTACAAGTTGTGGCACTTGCGAACGATCGTGTGCACCTCTAAGCCCTGAAGAAGCATAACTTTGATTTGATGCTTGCACACATTCCCTTTCTTGGACCAGTTACAATTGCAGCAGGCCCATTCAGAGATGGCATTGTACACGGTGTAATAATGTTCGCGTTTGCTTTCACTCAGAACTGATGCAGTGCGTCCATCCCTTGAAAATGTAACAGATGCATCGCTAATATTGAGGGCTCTTGTGACAGAATGCTCTATTAGCCGTTCGATGTTAAAGTTATGCTTAAAGCCCTTCTCTTTAAGAACATCCATATACCAGTAGTAGGGTAAGCAGGCTGATGTAAGCTTATGTACCAGCCAATCTAGACGTCGCCCATATATTTTTTTCTTCTCACATAAAAAGCGAGACTTCAGAGTTGCGTGGTATGACTCAATTGCCCCGTTCGTGTCTTGATTTGCATGTGGGAGAGTACGTGCTGCTCGAACCCACATAGCTGTAGCACAACTAAGCAAGAGAGAGGTTACGCACGATTTGTAGACCCAATAGACAAGTCAGCATATAGAGAAGTAACACCACCTTGAGTATGGATATGTCCGAACTTACGTAAGCGATGGGCCCATCGATCTTGAAAATACTCTAGGAACTTCGATTCCTCGACAAAGTCTTCTATGAATTGGTCAATCTCCATCTCAACCTCAACCATCAATTGCTTGTCAGACCATGATTTATCACGTCCCATATGCATGATTAATCCCAACCTCTTAAAAATCTCGGCACGTTTGGGCCAATCGTTGACCTTTTTAATGACATGCTTTAACCAGCACCGTCGAACATGCCAAAGGCATAAATATATAGGTACATTGAAGACACGTCTACATGCATTCAAAAAAAGAGTAAGTAAGCTATTAGGAGGTCTTAAATTAGCAGAGACTGAGAACACACAAATGACAATATGCATTATCCAATAAGTATGTGTACCTCAAAGCTTGGATTTCTGCAGCTGCATCATCTACCATAAAGGCATTAATATCCCACGACTTGTTGAAGTCAAGGACACGATTGCGTAACACTCTCAACCAATATTCGGCCACATCCGTAGTGGAACTCGAGGTGATCACCCAAGCAACCGGAACTCCATTACGATGTGGATCAAAAACCAACATAGTGTACAATTGAAACTACAAGGTAGCCAAAGTGTAGCTATCATTATATTACTAGAACATGAAAGAAATATAGGATGAGAATGAGAATGAAAAATGCAGTTATAATAAGGTGTAGAGAAATATAAACTCTTACCTTATATACATTTGTTCCAAATGTTGAGTCTAATGCAACCAAGTTATCATTTCCAAACTCACTCATCTTCTGTAGTTGCCAAGGCGTTTGGATACCAAGGATGAAGTCATGGTGATTGTCTTGTTCTTGATATACGAAGACATGGTCTCTATTCTCAATCATCCACATTCGTATGCTTTGGGCATCATTGGAGTGTAGTTCATACGTACTCGAAGCTAAACGCTTTGCAATATTAAGTACATCCCTAATGGAAACAAAATCGTCTCTTTGATAAACACAATCCGGGCTTAACTGTTGCCTCTGATGCACCATTGCAATGTGCTTGTCCAAAACTTGTGAGGGAGTGAACCCCTTACACAACATATTGAATATCCATTGTTTCCTGTCTAAGGATAGCCATGGGGCAAAAGCAAGGTTGGGATCACTTATAATATCCATAGAATTTCCATGGCAAATAGTGTCATCCAAGTTAGTGTGATGCATGTGAATGTATGAAATGCATGCTACGTCAACCCAATGATACAACTGCTTTACCACAAAATGGCATTGGCAGCCTACTGCATTCCGCCCATGCATTGCATGAGGCCTAGATCCTTTTCCTAACTTTGGAACTTTGTTGGGATCCACAGGGAGTAGTAGAGCATTTTTGGCATCCAAGGGACCGAAGGAGCACCAATACCTACACCACACCCATATTGCAATGAGGGAGGACCTATTAACAACAAAGGATCGAACTCAACATAAATTTGGCATCCAAGGGACCGAAGGACAACCAATACCAACACCACACCCATATTGCAATGAGGGAGGACCTATTAACAACAAAGGATCGAACTCAACATAAATTGATAAGAGCTTACGTTTTTTTAAGTAACCAAGAATTGTCTTTTGACTTTTTGAGGCACCCATCCTTTTTATGTTCTGTCTTTTGGATGCGAAAGCTTGTAGGGAACATCGAGTTTTGGCTCTCTCCCTCAATGAAGTCGTCAACACGATCCATGTTGATGTATGCTATGCGACAGACCTTGTATCGAGATCCAAGGTCTTCAACAAGATCCCAATGCAGGTTGCTTGCATTAAATAACCCAATGGGAGGTGTCTGCAATTTGCTGATATGGTATCCAGAATAAGTTTGTTTCAAGCAAATTGCTTTTTTCTCAATGTCTTGAAGCCTGTCATCGAAGAAGTTTAGAAATAGGTAAAAAGGATTTAAAAAAAACACAACCACCATGATTGAATAGAAAGGCACAACGTACGCAGTCACTGGGAGGGAAGCCATGGGGTCGACGGTGGATGGTAATCTTCACAGAGATGCTTTTGTAATTCTTGTAGATGCCCACGTGTTGGCCTCCCGAACCTATAGAACAAGCGAGGGCCAAGAAGACGTAAATAACTATGAGGAAGAAGGAGATCCAAAGGGGGGATTAATGGAGGGAGTAACGTTTGGGGAGTAAGGGGACACATGTAGTATTGGTGGAAGGGGACACATGGAGTATCGGTGGCAGGACAGATGGAATATTGGTGGAAGGGGACACATGGAAGGGGACACGCGTCGACTTTGTGGCTGGAGCAATCGACCCATGCAAGCGCTGCAGGTGAAGGTGGGAGCAAACCTTGGAGCACACCTCGAACGGGAGGCCTCAGGCTGGAGTTGCGAAGCAGTAGGGAGTGGGACCAATGGATAAGGCTAGTGATAACAGAGTATTCCACCAATATGGCCAGTGATGGAGGAGCGTTGGATAAGGGAGTTGGTCTTCCACGTGATGGAGCGCAGCAGGGATGGAGCGTGATGGAGTGCAACAGCAGGAGCGATGCAGCTTTGGATAAGGCGAAGCAGCAGGGGCGATGGAGCGGCAGCCGAGGAGATGGAGCGCAGCAGGGGATAAATGCTTACCTCGTTGGGGAAGGTTAACCTTTCGTTTAATTCGCCTCAGATAAATGCAGGCATGCCCTTCCGTTACTCTGTTAAGCTCCAGGCCCGTTGACGGAAGGAGGGACCCATGCAATCGCTGCTCCCACAAAAGACAAAGCGAGCAGGATGAGGATTATCCTCGCCGTTGTGGCGCTCAACTCTGTATGGGCTCTCAACCATACCATAAACTTTCCTAGCAAAGTCACTCGAAGAGTGCAATCCTCACAGAGATTCTAGCTTTCAAACTCTACAATCGGAGAGTTATAATAAGACGATCTTACCTTACAAGGTCTGTCAAACGTTATTGATACCTTGAAGACAAGGTTGTTGCATTCCTGCTTGTCCCTTACTGTCCCTGGGCAGGAAGATTGGCACTAGGAGAGAACAACAGACTCGTGATCAGGAATGCAATTATATGCAACAATGAGACTCAAACAAGTATGGAGTCGAGGAGCGGGAGAACGAATTTGCATGCCGAAGAGCTTGAAGCACTAATGCTCAAAGCTAAGAGACGCATAAACAGACTTAGCATCAAGGATTGAACAGAAAAGCTCAAATTTTAAACGAGAGATTGATCAAAGCTGAGGATTATGAGAAAAGGGAAATCTGAGATCCCACCACGCATGGTGCTGAGCAGAGGAAGAGACTAGGACTTGTTAGGACTACTTAATCCTAATCCCATAGATTAGCAGCGGCGCAACTGTTCAGCGCTCACGGTCTCAACTGAATAACTGACTCTCATCGTGAGACTCGATCTCTTTCAATATCGTGAGACGATGTGGCGCCACGTAAGCAGGTTGGACACCTGGCTTTACGGTTAGGTACGTTGTAATCGGTTGAGGCGACGCTATTTGAAGCGGGTCCGTCTCTTGTGAATGGACGTTCTTGTTCTAAGCCTTCTGCATCTCCCTCGCATCGTCTATCTCTGTCGTGGTCTTCTATCTGTCTTCTTGTCTGTAAGTGAGATCGTTACGTATTTGGTGGAGACGCCGGTCATCAGCATGATGATCCCCAAGTCTCTTCTCCTCAGCCTCAAGTCATGCCCGATGTCCTCGCTACTCTCTTGTCAGAATTAGTGCAATCCAACATGCATGTAGCTAACCTGACAGCACATCTGACTTCGCGACAATTTGTAAATCAAGGCCACGATTCCAAGGTCAGAACCAAACCATTCACCGGAGCAGCAGAAGAAGACATTTTCTTATGGTTGGATCACTTTTCGAATCTGTCAGAGTACCATCACTAGTCGGACGCGCAGAAAATAGAAGAGATTAAACCTTCATTCCAAGGTTTGGCGGCCACATGGTATCACTAATTGCATGAAAATATCAAGGGTTCTTGGCCACATTTGAGGGATGTACTTACGACAGCATTCGGCAGTACAGACGCTGTGAAGGATGCTCTTACACAGCTAAGAGAATTGACGCAACTACCACACGAATCAGTGTCACAATTCGGCGTTAAGCTTATACATCTCCTGCTCAGAGTCGATCCGAATATGATAGAAGACTTGAAATTGTTTTTTCTATGGCCAAGATTGCATTCAACGGATATCAAGCACAAAGAAGCCAGGGAATGGGCCGATTTTTTGCAGGAGACACTACCTTTTCTTCGACAGAACAGAAACAAAAAATGTTGTATGATCAACCACATCAATCAATTTCTTTTTCCCCTGGTGATTTAGTGATGGTACATTATCCTGTTCGCAAGAAAGGATTAGCTGAGAAGTTTCTCGCTCGTTGGATAGGCCCTTACAAGATCATAAAACCAGCTGGTAAAGTCACGTATGCAATTCAACGTTGTACGCCTGACGGACGAAAAACCCATACTACAGCTCATGTTTCTAGGATAAAACCTTTCCATTCTAGAGAAATTCTTTCTTAGAGGGGGAAGACGTGACGATGTGGTGCCACGTAGACACCTAGCTTTACGGTTAGGTACCGTTGTAATCGGTTGAGGCCACGCTATTTGAAGCGGGTCCGTCTCTTGTGAATGGACGTTCTTGTTCTGAGCCTTCTGCATCTCCCTTGCGTCGTCTATCTCTGTCATGGTCTTCTCTCTCTCTCTTCTCGTCTGTAAGTGAGATCGTTACGATATCATCATCTTCCGCTTTTCTATCTCAATTGACAGCGTTCCCTCTATCTTCTCTTTTCACAGTATTGCAATACTTTCATATGCGCATTTCCCTATCTTCTCTCTTTTCACATGTTATCAGATATATCCACTTCTCCAAATCACTCGATCCTGAAGCCTCAATTCGCTCCTCTTTCTTGATTGCGCAATCCCCCGTCAAAACCACCCATGGCTTCATCTAGTTCATCTACCAGGCGAGTGTACGAGATTGAGAAACTTTCCAACTCCAATTACCGTTCGTGGGCCATTCGAATGGAGATACTTCTCATCAGGTCTGACCTATGGGACATAGTGGAAGGCACGTCCGTTGATCCGGGTGTGACACTCCCCGACATGCACAAAAAGTGACAACAGAATAATGCAAAGGCCAAGGCCGACATCCTGTTGCACTGTGGCGATACGCCACTCCAACTAGTTCATACACTAAAGAATTCGAAGGCAGTGTGGGACTAATTAAAGGCAACATACGACCATGTTGACATCGCCACCCAAGTCCATGCGCACAGACGCCTCCTGAATATCCAATTGTCCGATGCGGGATACGTACTCAATTTCTTAGATCGTTGGCAATCACTGCTGGATGAAGCCGTCAATGCGGGTCTCTCCATCCCCACTCTCCAGCAAGTCACCATGCTGCTTTCGGCGCTCCCGTGACCACCAAGAGCAACTTGTCAGTGTTGACGCTCCCATCCCTCATCGGCAAGATTCTCCAAGAAGACTCGATGCGACGAATCTCCGAGCCTTCAGAAACAACAAATCTGCGGTCTGCACTCTTTTCTCAAGGACGAACACCTCAATCCTTCAGAAGGCAGAGAGGATCGCAACAATTCCCTCAGGGACGAAGCACTCCCTCCAAGTGGAACTCTGCTTCACGGGACCATTCAAACACACCTTGGCGACAAGCAGCCACAATTTGGCCAACCGCGATGCTTTCCACGCGGCAAGGGGCAAGATTCACGACGCATGCAGAACGGACCTCCACGTCAACGATACCCGCAGTCATACCTTACCCAGGTGGAGCCTCAGCCGACGCTCCTCTGTACGGTTGTCTGCCAACTCAGCAAATCTCTCCATGACCAGATGGACTGGTTCTTGGCCACAGGGGACACACGACACATGACATCTGATCGATCTTGCCTCTCAACGTGTTCCTCGGTGACGACAGCTTGCTCGCCGCGACAGGCACAGGCCAAGTCAATGTTCAGACACCAAAAGGGTCCCGCCTGCAACTCCGGGATGTCCTTTTGGTACCAAGCTTCCGAAAGAACTTGATTTCCGTGTCCTCATCGACAACTCAGAAGTACAGCTTCACCTTTCACCACCATGAACATTGTCTGACAAACCTCACGACTCTGCGGCCTCCTTTCGATGCAATCAAGAGAACGGGTTGTATGTGCTGACGAAAGATTTCCCCTACCAGGAAGTAGCTCTCACAGCCGCCACGATTGCTTGACTCAAGTGTGGCACCAGCGCCTTGGTCACATCAATTTTCAAGCCATGGCCAACATCGCCAAGTCCAAATCTGTACAGGGCCTCCCTTCCAATGTTTACACACGTGACCCGTTCTGCAAGCCATGTGTTTTTGGCAAACAACACTTAACGACATTTTCGGGGCTCCATGGCACATGTGCCACACGGATTCTTCAATTGGTCCACTTAGATTTATGCGGCCCCATGCGCACCAAATCCTTAGGTCCTGCTAATAGTCGACGACTACACAGGATACACCTGGGTCCTGCACCTATTTCCTCCATCGTAAGAGTCATACACTTGACAAGTTTCAAGAATATCACGCCATGGGCAGGACACAAATAGGATACCCACGGGCCACACTTGACAAGTTTCAAGAATATCACGCCATGGCCACGACACAAACAGGATACCCCCTTCAAGTGCTACGAACCGATGGCGGTGGGGAGTTCTGTTCCAAGGCATTTGAAGCCTATTGCAAGGCAAATGGGATCATTCATTAGACCACTATCCCGTCACACCTTCACAGAACCCGATCGCTGAGAGAGATTCGTACGCTCGTAGAAGCCGGTCGCACCATGTTGCTTCTTGCTGACCTCCCACACACCTTCTGGAGCGAGGCGATCATGACGGCTACTTACCTCCAGAACCTCACCACCTTGTGCGGCCCTCTCCGAATAATCCCGTATGAAGGCTGGACAGGCCACAAGCCCGACTTGAGCCATCTCCGAGTCTTTGGTGCACGCGCACATGCTCACATACCCGACAAACATCGGCACAAATTGCAAGTCAAGTCCGAAGAATGCATTCTCATCGGGTATGGACATCCGTTCGGCGTCAAAGCCTATCGACTGTTTAATCCAAAGAAACATCGGGTTCAATACTCACAAAATGTTATCTTCCGAGAAAATTTTACCTCCTGTCAAGCAGAAGACCAGTCTCCGGGTTACGTAGTCTCAGGACAAGAGACAGAGTGTGCCTCCTGCTACAGAGTGTGCCTCCTGCTTAAAAGCCTCTATGGGCTCAGGCAGTCACCGCGAGTCTGGTATCAAAGACTTAACAAGTTTCTCATCAAAATGGGCTTCAAGTGACTTCTCTCCGACACATCAAGAAATCTAGCCACGCATTCTGCATACTTGGTCTCTATGTAGATAATTTACTAATCTCTAGCAATAACATTGATTTTCTCACGCAGGTTAAAATGCAGCTTTCGCTCGAGTTCGCCATGACAGACAACGGCCCAGCACAATACTGTCTAGGCATTCAGATGCAGTGACAAGGTCTCGGACCGATCACTCTCGTCCACGACATCCTCAAGTGTTTTCAAATCCAAACGACCAAGACACAGCACACACCGATGGAAGCTGATCTCAAACTGATCAAATCGATGTCTCCTACCACAGATGGCGAGCGTCATCTAATGGGGTAGATACCTTATGGACAAGCAGCCGGCGCGATCGGATACCTTGTCACTTGTACCAGGCCTGACATTGCATATGTCACTTCTCAAATCTCGCCACACATGCAGGACCCTGGTCCATCTAATTGGGACGCAGTTCTCCGTTTGTTCGACTACCTACACAACACACAAACAGTCAACATCACCTATACGTCCCAACCCTCATCCATTCGGCAGGGATGGTGTGATGATAAGGATAGATTTTGGGGTGTTTGGTTTGTCGCTAGCGTAGGCAGCGGGCCCCAGCGTCGTCGGAGCTCTTTCCCGGCGCCGGCACGCTTATAGACATAAGTATATAATCTATGTGCTTGTGCACAAGCATGTGCGTGGCTCAGTGGCGAAAGCTTGCAGCTTCTACAGGTGAAGTCATGTGTCCGATCACCAGGTGGGAGGTTAACGCCTCAAATGTCTGTAAGCTTTTGCACTTAGTGGACAGCTTTTCTAGCGACTGGCGGGGTGGGTCTCGGTCTTTTGAAAGCTCCGCATAAGACAAACCAAACACCCCAAAATATATCCCCAGGCGTGTCGATGCTGATTGGGCTGGAGATCCGGATACATGCAAATCCACCACAGGCTTTGTCTACCAGCTAGCCAACGGGGCCGGTGACCTGGTACAGTAACAAGCAGACAATGGTAGCCATCTCCACAGCAGAAGCCGAATACATCGCAATCGCCATGGCTCTATCAGATGCAATTTGGCTCAAAGGCTTCTTAAATGAACTAGGCTTCCCGTTGCCTGGTCCCTTCACCCTGTTCTGCGATAATCAATCAAGCATAGCAATCGCCAACAGCCTCACTCAAAGCAATCGAACCAAGCATGCAGATCTCAAATTCCACTACGTCAAAGATCATGTTGAGAAACAAGATGTACTCCTACCATACATTCCTACACAGGATAATTCTGCTGATGTTCTCACCAAAGCACTACCTCGCATCCCACATTGGAAGTGTTGCTCTATGATCGGAGTTCACAAAAGTGGCTAATCGACTCCACAGATTAGGTGTTAAGGGGGGGTGTTAGGACTATTAAATCCTAATCCCATAGATTAGCAATAAACTTGAGATTTGTAGTGGTGCAACTGTTCAGTGCTCATGCTCTCAATTGAATAATTGACTCTCATCGTTGTATTTCAAGATACTCGATCTCTTTCAATATCATCATCTTCCGCTTTTCTATCTCAATTGTGACAGCGTTCCCTCTATCTTCTCTTTTCACAGTATTGCAATACTTTCATATGCGCAGTTTTCTATCTTCTCTCTTTTCACAAGACTCTCTCTCAAAGCCTTCTTCATGAATCACAAGGCCGGACTGGTAGGAAAGGTAAATCATAACCAAAGGCATTACCGTTTCAAAAACTCTGATGATGATAGACCGAGTCGAGGGCTTCCGCCCCCCGAATCAACTCAGTCACAACAGCAGAGAGAGTTGAGCTCATAAGCATTGTGCACAAATTTTTTAGGAAGATCAAGTGCATTTGGTTGGTATACGGACTGTCTTTGGTTGGGAACCAAAAGGAGCTGCTAGATTTTGTGAGATCGGTAGCTCACACACAATCATGGGAATTTCCCATGCTTAGATTTGCAACCGGTCCTTTTTTGTTCAAAAATTTGCTTGAACTATCAAGATTGTGCTAATTCTAGCTTGCTTGTGTAGAGTGCAGCCTTGGAGTCGAGTGGGTGATGGAGCTGCAATGGACATGTGGCATGTTTTTATCAGGTTTTGTGATGCGCAAATGGTGCATGTGATGTGTCATGTTTTAATTGGTTGGCACGTGTGCTATTGAGTGGCGCAGGTGTGTGGTTTCTATCAATTGCATGATCTTCACTGGGATTTTTGATCCGGTCGAATGTGTTTGTTATGGATGCTTGGATGTTCTCGATGGTCCTGTGGCAATGACGATGAAGATTCTATCTCCGTTTTTGAATGGCTAGGTTGTTGGTTCTGGTGTTATTATTGGTTCAGGTTCTGCTATTGAGTGTCATGGTTCTGCTGGCGGGTCTATTGTTTGTGCATCGACGAGTAGTGGAAATGCTTTTGTTCTCATGTCTATTTCTGGTGGTGTGTGTGGAGATAGTGGTTCGGGCATCTGTTTACTTGCTATTGATGAATATGAAGAAAGGTTAGCTGGGTGAGTGGGAAGTAACAGAGTTTGGGTAAGGATGAATGGGTTTGATGTTTCAAGGAAGTTGCATGTGAGGTTGGAGTGCCTTTAGTATTGAGTCTTGAATGAGATGTTTAAAAAGTTCTTCCTTCGAGTGGTTAAGTTGGATGAATTTCTTTACTCCTGAGATGTTGACGAGGATGTTCAAATGCTTTAGGAGGATGTTGCATCGTGAACAAGACATGCGTGTAGCTGCCTTTGGTAACATAGAGGTTCTTATTGATATTGTCAAGAGTCCTTATCTTTAAGGGAAGTCAATTTATAGTTATGATGAGAAAGATAATGGTTTTGTTGCTGGATTTGGCAAGAAAAAGATCTTGGACGACATCGACTTCTCGATTTAACATTTTTTGTATTGGGGGGGTGAAGAGTTACATGGCATGCATGCTATGATTAGATTTTTTGCATGAGAATGATGAATTGGGTGAATTTGTTGAGTGAGTATTTTTGCTTTGCTTCTTTTGGTGGTTTTTGCTTTCTATATTTGTCCTTGTGTTGTGCTGTTTGGTTGCAGGTCTAATGAGTGGCTCAGCAAAAACTATATAGTAAGTCTTATGACATATTAGAAGATTGATTTTTGAGCTGGGGTTCGGGTGCATGAGACTAATGTGCTATGAACTTATCAGCAATTATTTCATCATTTTATAGCATTGAATGCCCGAATAGCAAATTGATAGTTTTGCAGTGCATAGACAACTATGTTTCTTAGGTAAATTTTATTATTTTGTGTTGCTTGTGCTGTGTTTTACAGTTTGTATGGTTTCTGAGTTTGTGCTGTGTTCTTTAGGTGTGGTTCAATGTAATTCACATGAGCGAAGATCTTGTTAGATTGATGCTTGGGATTGTGACTTGTTCAGGTTAAATGTGGTCAAGTGGATGATAGTATGGTCAATGTTGTTTCTAGAGGAGTGGTTTCTTCCATTGCTGGTGGGTTTTCTGATGCTACTACAAATGTAGGAGTTGTTTCTGTTGGTAATTGAAATACTGATATTGTGGGTGGTTCTGTTGGCATTGATGGAGGTTCCACTGATGCTGATAGTCCGGTTGGTGATTCTTTTTTGCTTAGTGTTTTGGTTGGTGGAGATTGTGTGTAGAAATACCTGCTAACAATCGTGCCAAGTAGACGAGAGCTAAGATCTAGCCAATAAAGAGCATCTATTTTAATCATCAATCCTTGCAACTCAGAGGTCTATACTAAGAAAGAAACTCAGATTCATCCACCTCCACTGCAAATTAGGCAAGGTTTGAAGCATTGCAAACTTTAGGAATCGTGTAAGGGTGGATGATTTCTTGAAGCATTTCATGCATATACCATCCCTGGGCAACATAGTGCTTCAAATGTATAAATGAGTTCAGCTCAAGTAGCCTACAATTATGTGCAAACTTCTTTAGAGACTCAAGGCTTGGATACTCTAAGGCATCTTCGAAGGGGTAGAAAATCCAGGACTCTACCTATGAAAAAGAGAAGGCTTTAAAGTGACATAGAATTGCATCACTAAAGCAACATGATCCAAAGGTAAGACCATTCTACTATGATTATTTAGACTTTTTCTCATTGGCTTTTGGCATATTCCCTATCTAGCTTTTGTGCTCTTATACTTTTGAAAGATAGGATACCCCTTCAAGGTTGATATGACATGGTAACGGAGTAGAAAGGATTCTACAAATAGGAATAAGATGTAATAAGCTGCAAAGGACATAGGTCCTTCTAGCTAAAGTAAGGATATTGATGATTTTAGTCATTTGAATAGTTATTAACATTAAAACCTTTTCGTACTTAAAAAATAAAGGGGACGACCATTTTTCAAGCGAAATCTTCCGAGCATTGGAGCAAAGGTGGAAAAAGAAGGCTTCCAATTATGTAAACATGTGGCAAAAATAGATCGAAACAAAACATAGTTTCACTTAGAAATATGCAAAGTATTATAATAATGTCTATTTTATACAAATATTTACATGATTCTTTGGGAATGGTGAGTAACATAATGGGATGGCTTTTGAAGAAATGTACATGTAGAGTAGACTTCTCTATGAAATTTCCCGTATGATCCTTTTACAAAATTTTACTTAATAGGGGGTGGCATTGAAAACCCTCTCTCAACTTAGCTTCATGAAAGGGTTTCTCCAAAGAAACCTCCTTGAAGCAAGCCATCACGATAGTTTCACCAGCAAAACCCCTTTGAAGTAGGTCTTCCAAGGTAGTTTCGCTGGCAAAACTACCATGGACAACACTTTTAAAAGTGACATCCAATATCCAAATATAGTCATTCAAATACTCAAATTGATTAAAAGCCCCATTCGAGCACATCTATGGGGTTATATTTTGGAAAACCATGCATACAGGTATTTTGTGAGATTGATATATAGGCCCAATTTGATATTTATTTATAGTAATTTAAACTTCTTTAGAAACATATCCATATATCTTGTTATTTATGCTATTAAAACACTATAAAGCTCTTGTTATATTGATATAAATGTGTTTAATAAAGTAATATTATATGTATAATATTATTGCATTGAGAGTGATTATGAGGGATGTTTCTTAAAGGAATTATTTTCAACACTTTTTTAAGGTAATAACAGGGATATAAAGGATGTCTACGAATAAGAAATTTTATGTTATGTAAAAAAGAATGAGTGACTATTCTCTATATTTTTATGATAAAGGGATCTAGTTCTAGCGAAAATAAAAGTGTTAAAACCATGTTTCCTAATGAAATAATATTTCTTTAATCTCTTGAAAAACACACTTCGATAAACTTGCTCATGGATTTTTGCTCATAAATTTCGCGCATCCATGACCATTTAGTTCATATGTCTACGAGTTTTAAGAATAAGAAATACGCCAACTTAGATGGTTCTTATACTCATATTTTGTTTGAGTAGACACTAATACAAAAATCCTTAAAGATAGTAAAATTACTCCTACTTGATACATATGGTATGCTTAGATAATTGCTCTACTATATGAAAAACAATTGAAGAAAATTTTTATTAAAAAAAAGCACATGATCACATGATGACAATTATGGTCAAGAAGAGGGGGATACATGAATGTTAGAGTTTTTAGCTTGTATAATTTCTTTGTTATAATGAAAATTAGTTGGTGTGCTATATAATGTCTTCTATGTATTTTCTAGTAGATTAAGAAAATGTATATTGGATCATTACTAGCTACAAAGGCATTAAGTTAATGACTGGAGAAATTAAAAACCCTTGAAACATATTCTTTTGTCAGCCACAGTGATTAATATAAGGCCTTAAAGAAATAAGCATTGTACTTATTGTTTCTCAATATGTTACTGCTATGGAACGGTATACATGTTGAAGAATTTGATAAAAAATTATGCTTGGACCTATACCAAAGTAAGATGAGCAATGAATGGATGTGGTATAGTAATTTATATTAGTACGAGATAAGACTAATAAGAATTCTCACAAGTTGTAAGTTGGATAAATTCATTACGCCTTCATTAATAGAAGTTTATAATCTTTTAAAAAACATTTTGAGCATCTGTTGATGATAATTCATGAATCTCCAAGATAGTCTTCATAGCTCTACTCCTTGACTCATAAAGTCAAATACACAACTGAGGTTAGTTGCAATCTAAGTAAGAGGGATGTTATGAAAGTTATATTTCTTGCCTCACTTGCTAGGGATATTATTTTATATTATAGTCATGTTGACTATGGCAAAGTATTCCATTGCAACTGTGTTTTTTCAGGCTAGGTGGTTAGTATTGTGGGTAATTCCATGTTAATACTTATATCACCAGTGTCATTGGTGTTATGCAAGTGGATGTAATGTGTGTATTTTGATGCTTATATATCAAGCGCAACTATGTTGGATTAGCTAGTGTGATGATTCATCAATTGATTATTATAAGTAACACAATTGGTGACTTAAGTATAAATGATGAGTTAGACAATGACGAATGGAGATGATGAAGATGTATTGGATTGACAAAAGTATCGGGTTGTTAAGCCTAAATTACTTTAATAAATTTAATAGTTCCCAAAAAGCTACCAAATCTTATTAAGCAAGGATGGAAAGGGCTATTTAAAAATTCTCTACATGAGGAGGAGGATATCTTGAGATGTGATAAGCTTACAATGTACTTCTATTACAAGAATGGAAGATTCATATACAAGATAGGGTTGTGTAAAGATCCCCATGCTCGTATATACTAATCTAACCCATGCACTAACCTATGTATACACTACTAACCCATATACATAATGAGACTATAATGCTAACTATTCTAAAACTTCCCTTTAGCTTATGATACATAGATTATCTCTAAACATTTTCAAAATTTCTCATGGCAATGTCTTAGTGAATAGGTCTTCCAATTTCTCTTTAGAGAACAGACGAAGGGTCAACTTCCCATTCTCATGATCTTTTGGATTCTTTGCCAAAGCATTTGTGCTCGAGCACATTATCATAAAAGATTGCAGTATTTCCAACTAAGTCTACATCACAAAATCTCATTTGTCAATATGTGAAAGTGAATGATCCATGAGGTACCTTGAAGATCCTCATTACCATCTTTCAATGATGCTCACATGGGTTTGTGTTAGAAATCCTAGGGCATAATTGATTCTTGATCTGTTGCTATGATTAGTTGGACTAGTTTTCCAACTGCTTGTTGATAAAAGCTTCATTTTAATTTAGTGCATGGTCCATGATCACACTCTGAAACACTCTTGACATGAAGTATGCATCAAGCTTGATGTACCAAGCTCTTAGAGGGTATTTTAAATTGTGAAGTGCTTTCTTCAATATGTGTACAATATTTATTTCCATTTAGTGCATAGTCAATTATCATCTTCACTCTGACACATTTTCTTGACATGATGTATGCATCAATCTTGATGTACCAAGTCTTAGAGCCTATTTTAAACTTTGAAGTGATTTCTTCAATATGTGTACAATATATCCTTTCCATTTTACATCAAAACTTGGTGGTTATTGCTTACAAACCTCCATTGAGAAAATTTGACATCCTACATGTCCAAAGTGCATGAAATTGGCATAGCAATTCGTTCTAATTGTTGGTGCAAAAGTTTCCTCCAAATCTACTCTTTGTTCCTTGCATCTTTCCATTATGTGATTTGCATTCAATTTAACTTTGTAAACCCACCTGTAACCAACAATATTCTCATACAAAGGTGGTTCCACAAGTTTCCATTACTTCCTGTTCATTGTACCTTCATATACCTCCTCCATATCTCAAATTCAATGCCTTGACTTGGTTGCTTCTTCAAAAGATGTAGGTTTGTAATAGCTTTTACAAGAAAGACAAACTTTGATGTTTGGGTTTCTTATCCTTGATACTCTCTTGCTTCTTCACCAATTTTGCCACCAAATTTGTTTAAGATTTTGATGTTGATGCAGGCTAATCTCCTTTTCTCTACTAGGGAAAACTTGATGGCTCTAATGTGTCAGTGTATTGCTAACCTAGGGTTACATACAAAGTTGTGTGCTCTTCATGTATCTCCTTCATTTCTTCCCCCATGTGTTCACCTGTACCATGCAGCTATTTCCATATCCTTAATGGGTTTTTTTTTAAATGCATCTTCTCTATTGGATCATGACCATGGCATATGTCCTTTAATTTTTTCCAAAGATAACATTTTTATTGTAAAACGTTCTCATTATTATCATATTATAGAAGTTGATGCCTTCATTTGTTTTGTGTATCCAACAAATATGCATATTTCACTTTTTGATGCAAACTTGCCCCTTTCATCCTTTAAGATATATTGACCCCTTGAAATTCTAGGAACAAAAAGATCAAGTTTATTGTCACTTCTTAAGCATCTCGACTTTCTCCTTGACTAAACTTCTACCATTGTAGAAGGCCTTGAACATATCGAAACTCTTGGAGATCTTTTTTCATAGATTATATGTATAGCCTCTTAGTGTATTCATCATGAAAGAAAATGTCTACTTTGTCCCAAGGATGGTGTGACTAGCATGTACTTGCAATATCTATGCAAACTAGATGCACTACACCATGTGCCCTAGATTCGTACATATACACATCCTTCACATAACATCAAGGTCTATGCACCAAATTGCTCTTCTCCAATAATTAAAGTGATTGCAAATTCTATGTTTAGGGCTTAGATGCCACAAATTTTTCTTCACAATGAGCAAGTGTGCATTGTCTTACTAAGTTACATCACCACTAGCTTGTATAGTGTATCATTCCTCATACTATGTGCAAGAACTCCATCGTGATTAAGTATTATGTAGTCCTTATTGTCAAAGTGAATGTTGATTATTTAATCATTGTTTCTCTACGAGATATTAAATTATTGTCTAGTATCCATGCATATATCACTTGTCAAATTCTCTATGAAATCATCAATCAGATGGACTATGAGCCATTCGATTGGTAACTTTCTGTCTTCATTGAGAGAAATGATGTGGCATTCCTCCAATTTTATGATGAATTTTAACCAATACTTTTAAATCTCATGGCCATAGATACTATGTACCAAAATGTCTAAATTAGGCTTTATGTAGCTAAGCACGCTAACAATGCTTTTTCTATAGTAAACTAGCAAGCCAAATGGCCATGCATCTCTTATACTCTGTGCAAGAACTCCATCTTGATTAAAAATTATGCACCCCTTATTGCTAGAGTGAATGTTGATCCTTAAATCAGTGTTTCTCAACATGACATTAAATTATTTCCTAGTCTCAGAACATTATCACTTGACAAATGTCTCTATGAAATCCATCAATATGATGCATTGTGAGTCCTTCGATTGGTAACTTATTGTCTTCATCAAGATAAATAATGTGGTATTTCTCTAATGTCATGATTAATTTTAACCAATAAAATTTAAATATCACATCCATAGATTCTATGTACAAATGTCTAAATCAGACTATATGTAACCAAGCACAGTAACAATGGCTTTTTGACAGTAAACCAACCAGCCAAATAGCCACACACTTTCTTGACCCACAACCTTTCTAGATGTTCTTAAACCTAGCCTTCCAGTAGCTAGGACTTCTCCTCAAATGCCATTTTTATTCTATTCAAAAACCATTGTGTGTCTAGCCACCAAGGATCAATAGATAGAAACCAACTAGCTATGAGATTGAATACAGCCCTCAAGGATCAGGGCAAGCACCAATTCAAGCATAGCAATACAAGCTAGTTGCTAGGGAAGATGCAATTTTGCCAGAGGACCCATCACTAGAAACATCATGTTTTCCAGGCCACTAGGTTACCTATGCCACTCAAGAGTTGGGAATATAATGCACCAAAAAACTAGAATGTGTTGAATAACATTCCACCCAAGAAGGCTATGGAAGGTTGTGGAATAATTTGTCATGTTTGTGGAATTTTCCAGTAATTCAGCTCATTGTATCAGTTTCTTTTAGTCTCAAAGACCCTTTGGTCTTCCAAAGACTTTTACTCAACTCTCTCTCTCTCTCTCTCTCTCTCTCTCTCTCTCTCTCTCTAAATGTGTTTGTGTATGTGTGTGTGCATGTGCATACACATGCACATGCATGCTACATTTTTTGTCTAAGACAAGATAAGGAGATCATGGGCAACATTAGAGATTAGATTTAAATGAGTCCAAATACTCGATATAATCTTAGCAAAATACCAAGATTGAGATCTATATGTTCTCACTGTACAAGCACCAACCTATCACAAGCTCTATACTCGCTCTGTAGCACATAAATTCCACACTAGTATTAGTTAGCTCTAAAAATTCTAGTTAGAAAAATAATCAAGAATATATTCCTTAAAAACAAACTTACCTAGAATGGTTAGAACACGTTAGACTATGCTAGAAATAAGTGGAAAGAAAAGCATTGAAAGGAAAAGTTGTGGCTAGTAAAGAATTAAAAAAAAAACTAATGTAGAGATAAGTAAGATTTATAGGCAAGGCTAAAGGGCACTATGTAGTTGTTGCAATTTATAGACCAACCCCTTCGTTGGATGTGAAAATCTCCATGCAAGGCTGCTCTTGCTCCAGTCACAATTGATGGAGAGTTTAACTTTAATGATGCACAAGCCACAAGAAGAGAAGTTCCCATGTCCATATTAAAATACTTTTCAATCTCTTATAAAAAAGAGCTTTAAACAAGATGAACATGTTTCAATTGACCTACCATGTGGCATTTAATTGGGTGGGTTTGTGTTTTTTTGTCGGACATTAGGTTTAGTTGTTACTTGTGCGCTTAGTTCAAAGAATAAAAAACCAAAGAGTGGTCTGAGTAGTACACAAAATATGTTATGTGTGAAGTGTTGTTTGTGGATGATCTTTTCCATATGTGGTCAATAGTGCTCCCATAAACACAGTGTTATTTGTTGCTCCATGTTGAGGGATTGCATGTATTGGAGGAGGCTTTGCTTGTTTTGACTGTTTGCCTTGTAGTCAAGGTTAAAATCTCGGACAATGTATGTTTCTTGGTTTGGATGGATGTTAGCTTGTATTTCTTGTAGGATTGTTTCAGTTTTTGCTTTTGGTGCCTTATACACATTCATAATGACTACTATCCTATCTTTTGGTAGGTCTAGAATTGTGAGCAAGCAGTTCCAATTGTCCCTAAAAATGTTTTGCGTGTGGATTACGACGATGCCGTCTTTGAAGTATGTGGCCAAGCCGAAGCAGTGGGTAGTTGCGACATGCCAAAATCCTGGCAAGCCGATGTCCATGGTCTCTTTTGCATGGGTTTCTTGAAGGCAAAGTATTATTGCACTTGCTATTGCCTCACTTTGCACAATGGTGGATCTGTGGCTTGTGATAGACCTTGTGTTCAAGCTTTGCAATGTTTTGCATGTTTTATTTGTGTTCTCGAGGTTCCCGCGCTCAAAGGCCCAGAGCCTCTCTATTTGTAGCCATTGGATCTCTTGGAGTACTGCTTTATCTACCTTGATGTGTTTTGTTTCAATTTTTTCTAGTAGGTACAACCTACTGGGGTCACGCACTCATGATAGAGCCGTGTAAACAAGCCCGTACGATTTGATTTCGGTTGGGTCAAATGCGACGGATTCCATCATGAGCCCTTGGGAGCGGTGGATTGTTCTGGCTATTGCTGGCTGTACTGGGAAGTGTGTCCTTGTGGCTATGTGTAGGTGGTTGTGCCCTATCTGAAATTCTTTTGTTATTTTCCCAACGGTGGTCCAACAGGCTTGCTTTGTTCTGTGTGTATGTGCTTGTTTCTTGCACTGTTTGCTCACCTATTTTCTTGTCCCCAAATTGCACCCACAGAGTTGTGCATTGGTTGTGTGTGAGACTCGATCCTCTGAATGTCCCCTTCTTTGCCAAAGCTTCGACATCTGCTGTAACAGGATTGGTTGTTGGAAGGAAATAGATGATGAACTTAAACCACAAGGCACAACCGAGATGAAAACGTGCGCTACAAGAAATGGGAATCCAACACCAATTACATATGCTCGAATAAGCAGCGACATACCCACAATAATTCCTTAGCTTTTTTTGTTGGTTCCGATTGCTGCTCTAGATCCAAGGTCGTATTGGTTACCTGGTTGAGAACGACCATTGGTAGCTCATGTTTTTCAGCCGCATCTGTTTGTTTTGCAAGTATAGAAAAGATTAGATACATAGAAGCATCACCAAACCTCACAGCATTCTTCAATTAATTTTTTATCATGACGAACCTTGAAGTCAAGAGGGGTGGCTTCATCAGGACATCCCGGTTTAGGTTCTGCAATACTCATCATGTTTGGAGAAAAGTGACGTTTCGAAAACGAACGAATCAAGAAATTGAAATATGGAAAATGAATGGAAGAATACGAATAATGAAGCAAAGAGGTCTATAAACCTTTCTCAAATTGACCGCTACTGGTATCCATCGATTCGCCTGACAATTATTGGTCTTCATCTAGGCTGCTCATGGTCGTCGGAGGTAATGTGCGTGATTGCAAAACAAAATTCGGGTTTCAAAGCAACACACAGATTCGTGTTGCAAGGCAAATCACACACATTCCCACGCTGGAACGATGTAGAGGATTAGTTTATAATGATCATGGAAGTGGCATTCTGGCACAGATAGAAACTTCTCGTTTCTAAGGGATGGTCGACACTGGAGAGTCAGGAAGAGCTTCTAGGACTTACTACCGTCCGATTGTTTACGATAGAAGCTCCCTGACATGCAGGCCATGTATCACGGTGCTTGTTTTGCTCTGGGAACTCGTTTCAAATTGTAGAAGCAATACACATACACGGTTGCTGTCTGAGAAAGTTGCTGTCCGATTTCGTGAAGATTGATTGCACCTGGGAAGTCCCTCATCGGAATGCATAGCCTACACGCTAATCTTTTGCTTCTGCTTAGCGAACCTTCAATGGAGATCCTTGGAAGACCTCTGTGCTGCTCGACACTCTCAGTTTTGATGTAGCTGCTTGCTCTTGCTCCTCCATGTTCCTCTTGCCTTCTGGAGGACCCAAGAATTGGCTCATGACTGCCTGTACCTCCTCCATCCCGCTTCGATAGCTTACCTCATTGCACATAGTACCCAACAGAATGAAGAACCTAGCTTTGCTTATTTTCGAAGTTGTCTAGCACGTCTGCTTGCTACCCTGGTTCAGCGCAACCTGGCATTCATTTACTTTCTTGCCGGTCGTCCTGTGTGACGGGATACATTTTGAGATTTGTGTCTGGCAATGCACACGTTGATGGAAGAACGTTTAGAATTGAAATGAAATATAGGTTGACCAGAATCGCGCAAACAATAGTAACTACAGAAGTGAGAGAGAGCCGTTCCAGATCCGCCTGTGAGCGCTTGCTTTTGGAGGAGAAAGTGGTAGATTTTCCATAGGGTCGGGTCATTGTTGCAGTGGGGAAGGAAGTCTCTACGATGACTAATCCATCAAAGCCTCTAATCTCTATTGTGTGTAAAAAACGAAGTAAAGCAGTTGCTAGGATTCTACACTGGCCATCAATCTATTGTGGCACAGCTTGCCATGTAATCCCAGTTTTAGCATAGAAATCGATCGCGAAATCACATTAGTCACAAGGAGTTTACGAATGTCATATGAGCTGTGGGAAGAGCTTCTAGTATTTGGAGCTGATTTACCATCCATGGCAATGCTCTGAGCATGCTTCTGAGATGTATAGCAAAAATCGTAAGTGGGTTGCTATGTGAATAGCCAACAAGTAACATGGATGTCAAATAACACTTGCATGAAGAGCTATGACTCGATGGCAAAACCAGTACGAAACTTCAACGAAATGTCTTCGATTGATAAATAGTAACACAATTTTTGTTCACACGTTCATGCAATGAGTGCACACCTTCGATGATCAACCTATGCAATCTTCGAACCGATTGGATTCGTTTCTTAACATGCAGGGCTTTGTATGCGGAAAGATCGTTGAGCAAGGGGAAGGTGGTAGTGATAAGAAACAGATGGTGATAGCATCGAGTAGGGGAGAAGCTGGGAAATAGAGATGGCGATGGCATGAGAAAATAGGATTTCACAACGATTGAACTACGAAGCACCCCGAACACATGACAAACGAGCATGCGATACAACTGGAGCAGAGGCTAGAACCATCATGCTCATAGCTTGCCATCACAAAGAGATAGCAGCCATGGCGAAACGAGTTGTTTTGTGTGCAAGCTACCTCTCTTGTAATGCAAGCATTCTGCGTCTGTGGGGAAGGACGGTAGGGAAGGAAGATGAGGGTTGTTTTGAAGTCATCCATAGATAGCTGGAGGAAGAGGGCGATGGTAGGATTGATTGCAATGATGCCAACATTCATTGAGGACTGGTTCGGCGAGCAATTGCAAGGCGCAGAGCACGGGAGAGGTGAATGCGATGACAGCCGGCCATGCAACTCAAAACCCTCATGCAAATGGAAAGTCAATCGTTTGGAATATGAAAGTTGTGGGCCTCTGCCAAGTGGTGGCAACACATTGGTGCAACATAGCCATGCAGGTCCAACGGGATGTTTTTCATTGCGCCACAAATAAAACAAACAAAATTATTTTTATCTTCTTAGACATCGACTCGACTCACGGCAGGCCAAAAAATAGCATATTAATGTCTCCTTTGGCTAACTAGATGATCTTTGGCTTAAACTTTGTCAAAAATTGCATGCTATTTGCCTGATGTGAAATTGAAACTCATAACTTGACATTGTAGACTATCCCTCCTCCAACCACATCGTTTGGATAGGATTGCCTTCCACTCTCTGGCTGCTGGCGATCTGTCTGACACGTCACTCTTTCTGGGATCGGCTCTTATCTAACGCATAAACGACTCTCAGCCACCACCTGGAGGGAATACACAACATGAAAGGGTCGGACACCGTGGAAATTATCATACACGAGCGGCCGGAGGATGCACGGTACGTGGAAAGCAGTTGCTCCCTCTAGCTACAGATAGACTAGAGAGAGAGAGAGAGAGAGAGAATCACGTTCTTCTCGAGATCCTATGTCAACGTGCGGCATAATCTCATGTGCGAAAAAGCATAGCCTGTGAAGGGGCAGCAAGAGTGCGTGGAGCAAGCAGAAATTCGTGCTTAATGGATATGCTACGATTGAACATTGACGAAGAGGACTGTAAGCAAATAAGAGCGCATCGAAAATTTGGATGTTTTTTCTCTCTGCGTTGACATGTCTAGATGGTTTCGACGTCACTTGTCACGCACGCTTCGTCGCTGTTGATGTCCATGTTACTGCTAGATGGGGGTACAAGGCCCACGCAGCAGGTGTTGATGATTTAACGGTTCATTGGCATTGCATCATGTACTGCAAGGATGCTGCGCCCCTCTTGGGCGTGGGAGAAGTCCCAAATTGTAGGTTGGCAGCCTGCTGTTGCACGAGGTCCCCATCTGCATCTTTTCCAACCGTTGATTGTGATGTCATCTGTCATGGCTTCAACTCTGCTCCTCGGAAAGTGAGACCCAGATTTTGCAAGATACTGAAGAAGTCCGGTGGCCCGGGAGGGAGATTTCTGCTGTCGGAAGAGAATTGGGCCATCCGTCCTCTAGTTGATTCTGTAGGAAGTCAATTGGCGTCTCTGCTCTCTTCTGTGCGATGTGGTAGTACAGCCCTCACAGAAGTCAAAGACGAATTAGGTATGGACGAAAACCTCGACAGGCGTGTAGGCCAGTTTCAAAAATTGGAGCAAACTTCTAATAGAGCGGAGGAGGAGGATGAAAAAACTGAAAAGGAGCAGTGCCTTTTACAGCTTGATGCTCATGTGAAGCAGGGAAATGTTCAAGAAGCAGAGAAAGTCATGCAACGAATGCAAGAGTCTGGAATAAGGCCAGAAGTCTTTGCTTACAACTCTATGATCACGGTCAATGGCAAGGCCTACCATTTTAGACGTGCCAGGGAGTGGTTCCTTCAACTACAAAAGGAGGGCCTACAACCAGATGCGGTGACATACCGATCTTTGATTGGAGCCTGTGGAAGGTCTGGGAAATTGAAGGAAGCTCTCAACTATTATGATAGGATGAGGCTATCTGGATTTCGCCCAAGCATTACTACCTTTAATAGCCTTATTCATCTTCACCGGAAGGTAGGAGATGATGGCAGAATGTTGTCTCTTCTTTCAGACATGAAAGAGCTGGGTTGCTGCCCTGATTTCTCTACTTTGGATGCTGTAGTGAAGGTTTATGAACGGTATGGCAAGCTTGACAAGATTCCACAAGCTTTGAGGCTCTTGGAAGCTGCGGGATGGTGTCCTGATGAAAAGTGCTATGCCATTCTCATCAGGGCCTATATAAGATGCAGCCTGGTGGATCAGGCTCTGGACGCTTTCCATTATTTGTGTTCCAGGTCGAGGCTTGGGGAACTACTGTGTCACAATTTGATTTCATTGTGCAAGACTGCAGGTCGGTATGACGAAGCACTTCATGTCTTTCAAGAAATGCAACGGTTTGGTCCACGGCCTGGTCTGAGAACTTCTTGCACCATTATTGACATTTATGGTTTGAAAGGTGCAGTTGAAGAAGGAGCAGCTCTATTTAATGAGCTGAGATCATCAGGAGAAGAGTTGGATTCTGTCGCATACAATGTGTCAATTAACATGTTCTTGAGGGCAGGCTTGTTACAGAAGGCTGCAGATATTTTGACTCTGGTGAATGAACAAGAAGGGCTTACGCCTGACTCATACCTCTTTCTTTCTATGCTTAGAGTATACGCAAAATGTGGCAAGCCTCATGAGGGTGTAAAAGTCTACTGGAGGATGGTACAGTCAAAACTGACCTGGACTGAAGCTTTGTTTAATGGAGTCATACATTGTTGTGGTAGGGCATTACCTTTGGAAGAAATCACTAAGGTTTTCCAGGCAATGGTGTATGCAAAAATACCAGTAAACAATGTGACCTGCAACGTGATGATTGATATATTTGGTAAGGCTGGCTTATTGGAAAAAGCTGAGGATGTCTTAAGAATGGCACAAAAGCAGGGGGTGATAGATTGCATCTCGTTTAACACTATTATAGATGCCTATGGTAAATATAAGGAATTCTGCAAAATGGAAGCTGCTCTGACAGAGATGCAAAACGAGGGATTTAAGGGCTGTGTGGAGGCTTACAATGCAATGCTTGATGCTTATGGAAAATCTGGACAGATTGGCAAGATGACAAATATAATAGAGCGCATGAAGAGAGCTGGCTGTAGTCCTAACATGTCCACTTTTAATACTCTCATTAATGTCTATGGAAAAGAGGGACTGATTGCAGAGCTACAAGGTGTACTGGACAAAATGGAAGAGGCAGGTATGAAGCCAGACAATTATACCTACAACATTTTGATACATACTTACGGAAATGCTGAAATGCCAGACGAAGCAGTGAGATGGTTTAAGAAAATGCAGGATGCAGGCTTTGTACCAGACCGCATCACATACACCTGCTTAATTTCTGCTTTTGAGAAAAGTGGAAATGATTTAGAGGCTGCCAGGTGGTCTTCATGGATGACCCAAGTAGGAATGTCTAGGTGACAGCCAGTACATTAGCTGCATAATCGTATAATTTAGATGAGAAATGGGAGGAGAAAAATCTGGAGTCTAGTCCTTGAAAAGAAAGACATATATGCAAGGCCTCCACTACGTCGAGGCAGTAATTCTTATATATCCTGGGCACGGTATTATGTGGCAGTAAACATGCTGACATTATTTTGAGTCATACACAGAGCTTGTGTTGTAGTTATCAGGATGTGGAGTTTGCTTCATCTCTCTGTTGCTGCAAAAGTTGTGTCGACTTGAACAATCTTTATTGTATGGCAAGACAATGCCCAGCTTTTCCTTTCTAATTAATGGCATTTGGCATGTGACACAATGTTTTTTAGTGAAACCATCGATTCAATTAATTCAATGTACAATTGGTACCAATGTGGCAGCTAGAAGCACTGGGAAAACACTTCTAAAAGATGCAGAGAAATATCTCCTGTATAATGGGCATCATATGGGATGTATGCGGAGAATGCTTGAAAAATGCATACGTATCTAAGGAGGCATGGGAGGATATACAATTATTTCTCCCATGCGAGATGGTCCAATATGCAATAAATCTAACCCACAAAAGCAAAGGGGCATAGTCAGCGAGAGAGTACTGAAAGCTCCCAAATAGCCAGAATTGCTTGGAAAAGGGAAGCGATCCATAGGCTGGTTGGCACTGTGGTCGCAAGGAGATGCCTAGTGGCCGAACAGTTCCACAATAGCGGATAATAGTCTCTCTGGGACAAGAGCAACGCAAAAAATGTGCAGGTTCAATACGGCGATTGGCCAATGTGGTCCCCATCGATAGGACCCCCAGAAAACACCTTTACATGAAAACCTTTTGCTTCAGGGGAAGCCTATTCTTCCAAATGTGACACGGGTATCGAGTCCACAATCTAAGAGGTTTACCTAACTGCCAAAGCTGGTTGGCATGATGTTGTATCCATAGTGGGGGAATCAATCGCCGATAAGTTGCTGCTGCTGTCAGTTTCATCATGGGAATGGCTTGGCAACCAGTCTCCGATTTGGAAAGTATTCAATCCTTCAAGCGATTTTGTGCTTGAAGATGGGGAGGAAGGGCTGAACTAAGTCTCGCAGCTTGTGCCAAACAGGAAAGAGTGCATTCCCAAGGCATAACATCGATTGGCTGTGGGCCATAAGCATGAATCACATCCTATACACATATTTGACACCTGTAAAGGCAAAATGGTATGCCTTTCGGAGCTCTACTATGGCGCTAGGCAAAGGAAAGAGCTTACTCCAGTGTATGTATACTCGCCAAAGGAACACATCAAGTGGACTTCCCGACCAACATAATTATTGCAGAAGTACTTGCCAATCAGCAAAATGGCGTATAGAGAAGGGGCTGCCTGGAAGGTTCCCTTTGAAAGAACCCGTGGTAAAATCCCAGAAAGTGGTCTCCCATTTACAAAATGCAAGCGTGTGAACCTTAGTGCACACTTCAGCTAGCATTTGTGTCCATGATTCCTTTTGGACTGCAAAAGTAAGTAGGGTGCGTGTGAACCCTTAGTGCACATTTCAGGTAGCATTTGTGTCCATGATTCCTTTTGGGTTGTATAAGTAAGAAGCAGGTGACTTTTCGGGCAAGCAAATGATAGTGTATGTTCAAGATGTTAGGTCCCCCAATGTTTAAGTCCTCCATGCATTTTGGAAGAATTAACAAACTCAAATTTTAAGAGGCGGAGAGCTTCCAAACTTATTCCATTGCTTGAGGCATGAAAGCATCCAAGGTCTTCTTATCCTATGCTAAAAGTGGTAAGTGGAATTGTATGTAGGCCATGATGATTGCTTGTACGATTCATAGATGCACATGCAAAGCCAAGTGGGGAGCTTCCAATAATCTAGCTTTTGTTGTATGCGTTGGCATCACCCAAGTGAGTTTCCTCCTTATGGAAAGAGACGAGCTGATAAGATATCCTAAGCATCGTACTATTTGTCTTGTTGTAAATACGACCCGGCCACAATTGCTCATGCCAATCTTTGGCATTCCGAGGCAGAAGCTTTGACTATTGAAAATTACCCAACACCTAATCCATATAGCTCCAAAGCATCCATGGTAGAGTGCATGTCCAACTAAGTGTTACGCGGATACGCGGGTAGAAGAAAGTCATCCCATACCACAAAATGCTTACCGTCTGTAGTTGCAACCCATGCAAACTACCGTCATTTGTAAGGAATGTCACACAGACACATATGTAGGATCCTAATGAGATTTCAACACAGACTTATATGGACTATCATGGATAGTTTTAGTAAACAAGCCCAATTCATGCCATGCCAAAAATAATTAAAGGTGCTAAAGTTGCACACCTATTTATTAGGCATAGCTTCAGAGATCATGGAATACCCAAATGGATAGTTAAATAGAGAATAACCTTTGGGCACCATTGCTTGGGAATATGGGTTGTCAAGCAAGCTTTATAAAAACAAGAGAGTGAGAAAACAGGTAGTTTAGTTAGCAAGGGTCCTTCCCATCACCACGGGGGTGTGGTGGAAGATAGCTACTCCTTTTAAGAAAACATTTGGATGAGGCACTAGATTACTCTCATTACCATACTTTTCGATGTGGGTTTGTCTGTGTTACTACATTTTGAGTTTTTGTATTTTTGTGTACCTTTACTTTTTCTCTTGATTTTTAAACTAGAACTCATGCTTCAAAAGCACAAACTTGATAGTCACAAGTGCGATTCTACTTTCACAAGTTTTTTATTATTAACCTTTCCTAACTCTTTTTTTGATATTTCTCTCTTTAGAGACTAGAGGCTGCTGACTTGATAACACACGTGCATTGTCAGTCCTATAAGTGAGAAGCTACCGAATTGTATGCTAGAGATGAAAGGGACTTAGTAATATGAACTAGTTGCAAGCACATCCCCAAGGATCAGTGAGCTTGATGGGTGATGAGCAACAAGATAGTAGTTGCACTACTAGAACAATGTAAGCGTGTGCAAGCAAGACATGTAGAAGGGATTCTATTGTCAAGTCCCTAAGGAGGCACATGACATCCTTATCACCATCTCTGTCTACTTCCAGCCTAGGAGCTACTGTACATTTCGACTAGGTCAAAATAAGCAAAGCAATTGATCGCTTCATGTGATAAGGAATCATTTGTGGTAATGCTAAATGTGCTAACTTTGAACTTCTAGGGTTGAATGCGTGCTATCATATTGGTTGGTGGTCATCCTGTAAGCCCTTCATTTGTTTGGGTGGTGGGGCAATTGCCTTTTCCATATGACTAGAGGGGGTGAGCAGACGCAAAGCGGGTGGTGACACTGAACTCCAATTGGAAGTGGGTTAACGACTTGGGGGGGGGGGAGAGAGAGAGAGAGAGAGAGATGTTTTCTCAAATGATTGCATTCTATTGACGGGAGCCTCACGGCTAGATTACCACAGCGCTCTGGTTGCACACCTACGACTCTCTATCCTTTTATACTAGACATTCTCATGGTGGGTGCTACCCGCATGTATGTACAAGGCTCATCTTACTCATGTTAGGTGAGTAGGTGCCTTAACTTTGTATCGGTTCATGTTGACAAGGATCACTTGAACAAACCCTTCATGGTGGCATCCTTTGTCCGTTTGTTGATGTGAGGGTCAATTTGTGTTATGGCACTTGCTTTGGTGTTGGAGCTAACTGTACAATCCTAATGAGTTTTGTCGTTTAGTGTCACTCTTCTTGTCACCTAGTGTGAGTTCTTTGATTATTGTCCTTGCATTGGTCTTGGCTTGTCTTTAAGTATGGTGCACGATATTGAGGTTCAAGTTTGTGTTGCCTTCACCTTCAACTATCACCTCCCACCATTGGTCATTTTGGGGCTCCACTCGATTGCTTCATGCTTTGGCTAGATTTGTTTCTCTTTAGTATACATTTAAGCTTCAAAATGTTAGTCTTGGGGTTCAACAATCACTCCATCTCTATATCACATAGAAAGAGGGAGGGCGAGGAGGAGTTGAAGAGGAGGAAAGGGGGTAGACCAATAGGTGTCGAGGGTGGTGAGGAGTAGGCATGGAGGAGGAGGGACGGAGGAGGGAGGATCAGGAGGAAGGGGGAAGGAGGAGTAGCGGTGGAGGAGGAGGGAGGAGGAGGGGAGGAGGAGAAGGCATGGAGGAGGGAGGGAGGGGGAGGGTAGGAGGAGGAGGTGTGGAGGAGGAAGGAGGGAGGGGGAGGAGGAGGAAGGGGGAGGAGGGAGTGAGGAGGGGAAGGGGGAGGAGGGGGGAGGGAGGGGGAGGAGGTAGTAGGAAGATGTGTGTGTACTTTCTTCGTGAAAAGGCTCAAGCTTTTGCCTTGGAGCATGTCTCGAAGACTCGTAGATCTTTTTGAAACTCGCGAGACCAGGATCTTATCCTTGATGTTGGTGCACTATGCATCTATGATCTTGACACTGATCCATAGAGAAATGTTCTATCTATGGCTCTCCCAATACATCTTTTTGAGCTCGCGTCTTAGAGTCAAGCAATCTCATTTTTAGCTTTGTTAGCCTCAAATGCGGCTACAGCCTTCTCTTCTCTTGCCCTCTTGGCATCATCTTGCAAAATATTTGGTTGGAAATGTATGTGATGCATGCTGCCCACATTGCATCATTCTCCTCTGTTGATTTTTGCAAATCTTTGATCTTTTTTGTATGAGATGCATGTTGCCCACATTGCATCATTTTCCTCTTCCAACTTCTATGAGACTGGTAACGGGTGAGTCCTAGGGGAAGGTAGTGGTCAACCATGACGCAAATGACATTGCACACTTGGAATACCTTGAGTGCCAATGAGTCACAGTAGGCCTTGACTGTGGCTAGGACACAATTTAGTGTGTACACATGGAAGGTGGTGTCATGGGGACATCATAAGTGAGCTAGCTGCACTCTTGTGGGTTGGAGTTATCCGTAAGTTATATTTTGGTTGAGACTTGTGGGAGGGTCATTTCTTCATTTTGTGTTGTTGTGTCATCTTTGGCATTCTTAAACCTCTTTCATTTTTTTTCCACTAGATTGTCCCTACCTAGAGGCTTAATAGATGCTCTAGTTGTGGTTGTGGTAGCGGTGGCATTTTTTATGGCATGAAAGGTGTTGGTTGTGGCTATGATGCTTTTGGTTGGGGCTCTGTCATCATCTCTATGTCTTCATGTGGCAGAGACTTCTCAAACAAGTCATCCAAGAGAGTCGAGGGCTTTGATGGGGCCTGGGGGTTTGCAAAGTCATTGCCACTTTGCACCAACATGCACCCAAAATGATGCTGAATTTTGATTCCCATTGTGCACCCGCATTAGCTAAAAATAGAGCTATAATACGAGAAGCCTTTTCTAGTTGATAAGGTGATTTTTGGCCACCCTAAGTGCCATCTGTACCAATGTCCTTGGCAAGCATGTACCCAACATCTCCACCAAAAGGTTTTTGTTTCTAGGTCGGCACCCTTACTCGTCACATACCTTGTCCTGCTAGCCACACCTTGTTTGTGGAATAATTTGTCACATTTTTTAGGACTGGGGTCTAGTATCTCATCTTCCACAAGTAGAAGCGTGAGCATGCGATCCACCTCAGCAACGTGGTAAGATCATAGTACTTCCATTCTAAGTTTCAGTCGAACATTAATCCCCATGGAAGCACTTGGGATTCTTGGAGTCCCGTGAGGTGCAGCAGGGGGTATGTTCAGATGGTTGAGGTTCTTAAGAGAGCAAGCCCTAGGATCTCTCCACCTTTTTCTTCTTTTGAGGAGGCGACATCCTTGTTTGGCACGGCCCTCTTCTTCGAGTGTCTTGTTGACATTCTATGGGAATGCTCTAGGATCGAAGATGAGCCGTGAGACTTGAGGGATGAGGAGATTGGGGGAGATCATCATTCCCCAATTTGGCGAGTCTGGGAAATGAGCACTTCCTTTCCAAAAGCTTTATATAGGTAGGTGTATTGAGCACCTTGTGCCACTAAAGTGTCCATATTTAATTCCTTGTCATCACCTCTCCCTGCCATGATGTTTGTCTACATGTCTTGATTCTTTCTCATTGAGACTGCACTCTACTTGGAGTTTGTACCGACTTCTGCTGCTCCTACCAATCATGGCACTGCATGATCTGATCTTCCAGTCGAATGTGATGTGCAGCGGCTTTGCAAGTATGGTTGTTGGCCATTTGGCCATCAACATATGGTCTTTGGTTTTGCCTATGTAAAGTAAACCCATGGCTCTTGACGTTGAGGTCACTTCCTTTGACCATGTTTTGTCGATTCATGTATCGGTGGATCCTTCGCATGCCCTATCCTCCTCCTTTTTGCATAGCATGTTGTGTGATTGGTTGCCTTTTGTTGGATCCTTTGGAGTCCCTTCATCCTTTGGTTGCTAGTAGTAGCTTCTTGGCACTATATTCTTTTGGTGTTTGAAACGTAAACTTCACTTACCTCTGACATTTGAGCTTGCAATCCCTCTAGATCATGCCATTGCCATCAAAATTTCCACATCCTTACCTTCTTGTGTTATTGTGAGCGTCTCCCCCCCAATCATGTAGCACCCTAGTAGCTTGGAGCCACCATTGTCCTAGTAGCATGGGGTATGTGCTTCAGCTACCCACAGGCATGACTAGCTGCCAATTAAATTTTGAATGGTGAGGGCTTCAAGCTTCCCAGCTTGAGCCTCTTTTGGACTTCATTTAAAATGATGTTACCTTGACATTGATTGCAGGTACTTCTTTGTCCCAGATTCCTATTTTGGTCACTTGCATGCTTAATGCTAGGCCCTTCAGCTATGGTTCATTGTTCCATCATCAAGCTTTGGAAAAATTTTGTGAAATGGGGAGTGAGTTCTATCAATTGGCCCATCGAAATCATCACATTCAGCTCATGGAGCTTTCCCAAGCTATGTTGATCTATGCTTGCTCCACCATCCTTATGGCCTCTTCTTCCACTAGGGCTTCATTTTCCCAGCAGGTTTGTTCATTCTGCTCCATCTGTCGTCATTCAGGTTATCGATTCAACCTTTTGCCCACTTCGAGATGAGTGGTTATGTGTGCTTCAACTCAAGGCTAATCTTTATTGTCGACTTCTTCTCCTCCTTCCAATGGAATTGTAGCTCCTTTGGCTTCTTCGGTTACGTCTTAGGTAACCCGTGAGACGAAGTGATTGTTGTTGCATCCAATTGATTATTGCCACACCTGCTTGGGGTGCACGATCTTCTTAGTCATATGCTTTCTAGAGCATGTCGAATCGCTCCTTCCAAAACGAGTACTTGCTTTTTTGGTGCCCTTCCTTCCCATGGTATAAACACACCATGCTAGTGTTCTTCATCCTTTCACTTTGGTAGGCCCTCTTTTGCTCTTGTTCCACTTTCTGGTCATTCACTTTTGTTTGTCATACCAATAGTCTTCAGTATTGTGGCCGTAGCAATTGTTGATGTTTCCCCATCTGCTTGATTGAAACATATGAACCTAGGTTTTACATTCGTAGCAGTAGGTCTCGCCCTTTTCTAGGTTCCCTCAAATTCCCATCTTCTTTAAGAGCTTCTTTAGCTCCTCATCTTCCTATTCTTCTTCTTTGTCTTTGCTCTCCTTTGTGGTGTCCTTCTTTGGCACATCTTCTTGTTCTTCTTCTTCGTTTTTGCTCTTCACTTCTCAAGCGGGCAGCTTCTCTTGCTTTCAAGACTTTGAGTTCCCCTTCTCTAATGCAATAGCTCATTGAAGCAATCCGTCATATGTCCTCATTTGATACGTTATCTCTGTGTCATAAAAGTTCATCCCCAAGTGAGGCCACTTATCAACCATGACCTCATTGCCATCTTGTCTTGTGCATTGGGGAGCTAGTTGGTCAGCACCCTCATCCTGGTTGTAAAGTCAAACACCATTTTGCCCTTTTCTTGGTTGAGATGGTTGAGCTTAAGCAATACATATTCATTGCCTATATTGTGTTAGAACATCTTCAAGAATGTAGCCTGCAACGCGTCCACATGGCAAAGTGTTCATCAAGGTATTGGTCGTACCATTTGATGGCCTTGTTCCTCCCGATTGACTAATATTGGTCTCTCTCTCTCTCTCTCTCTTTCCAACTTCCCTCTCCTCCCCCCTCCTCGTAGGTCCTTCCTCCTTTTTCGCCCCTCCCTCCTCCCCCTCCCCCCTCTCCCTCCCTCACAGCTCCCTCCTTGCTCCTCGTAGCTCCCTCTTGCTCACAGCCCTCCACCATCACCTTGGGTTGCTCACTCGTCTACAACCCACGAGCCTAGCCGTTTGTAGCCCACTCGCCTAGTACTCACCCTTGTTGGCAACTCTCCGGCTGCATCTCCTTGCCTAAAGCCACCCTGCCAGTAGCTCACTTTCTCCGTTGGTAGCTCTGCCTGCTGCATCGCCCCTTGCCTAGCAGCTACTTCGGTTGCAACCACCTCCCTGCCCAATTGCCTCCTTATCTTGCACTACTGCGCCATTCTCTCGCCTCCCTAGGCTATTCCCACCGCCCGCTCTAACTCCCGAGCCTATCCTGCCACGCCCCTAATCAGCCCCGCCACCACCCCTAAACTATACCCCATATGGCCTACCTCCAATCCTCTGCCCCTAGCCTACCTATACCCCCGCCCCTAATCTCCCTAAACTTCGCCCTGTACCCTCGCCTCTTGCTCCTCTACCCCCATCCTCCCCCGCCTCTCTACCCTCTGCCCTCTCCCCTCTACACCAGCTCTTCTACCCCCGCCCTCTAATACTCTCCCCACCAATTGTCCCCCCTTCTTTTGCATTGTTTTGTTTTCTTGGTGGGAGCTGTTTTGCAGGGCCTCCAAATGGTTTGCTCTGCAACCTAGACGTCCCCTACAAAGCTGAAAAGAGTTAATGTGTGTATTAATTTGAAATGGAAAAAGGTGAGAGAGACCAAGACAATGAGAAAGAGAAAGATAAGAAAGATGACAAAGCTTCTCACCCAAAGCCATTAAAGCTTGAGGGTGTCTCACCCAAAGCAATTAAAGCTCACCAACATTAGGATCAAGAATGCCTCTCTAATTTCTAAGCTATTGCCGCAGATGTTGGATAAACATGCTCCCTGGATTGAAATTGTCAAGGCACTCATTAGTAAAAATCGAAGCAAGGGGGCATGTACGTGGAAGGGGCTCTCTTGGTATGATCGCCTCTTCTCAGTGTTCCTAGTTTCCATTATAGGATTGGATCTGGTGGCCAACCTAATGGCGGCGTGGAAGGAAACAATGGGCTGTCTTTCCTGGAAAGGACGACCAGGGCTGAAGGGGGATGCAAGCCTGGTCGAGAATATCTGGTGGAGTCCTACCCCGCTAAGAGGCGGCAAACCCTTTGCAGTGATGGACCTGGTGAGAGCCAGAATTCCCTCGAAGAAAGGCATCCGCTCCTGGTCTGATCTATGGTACGCCCAGAGGGCGGACTCGAGACCTATTGACTATCTGAGGCAAAAGTTCTTACTGATGAACGATGGGGGAACATACATGATCCGTGCAGTTCTTGACTCCACCCCCGACTAGTGGCCAACAAACACATGCCTGTCTATAGGATGGTGCGCTAACCAATGGACCCTGAGGAGGCAATGCTTCCGTAAGATCTCTGCCAAGTCCATCTACAACCATCTGACGTAGGGCAGGTCCCAGGTCTCGGACCTTAATCGTAAATGGTCGCTTTGCCTAGGAAAAGTATGGTGGAAGGATTGGTTGAAGGGCATTTGGAAAGCCTATGCCGCCCAAAAAGCTAGCTTCCTAGTTTGCCCCGTATTGGCAACCATTGGTTCAGGATTTTTCATAGGGGCCAAGAGGTTTTCGGTGAATCCCTATTGTCCGCTCTGTGGTAAATGCACCGAAGTGGTTCACCACTTAATGTGGAACTATGTGGTTACCAGAAGTGTTTGGGCGAGAATGGAGTCGGCAATCAGACAATTAGGCCTTATGGCTAAATTTTTCCTTGGTCCGTAGTTGAAATTGGCTCTCATAGGGGATACTGTAAGATTCCTGCCAACTCTAGCCGCTTGCTGGCCCTACGTCTGGCAGCGATCTACATGGTAATTTGGGACATTCAGAACAAGATCATTTTTCAGCCAGGAGTCCCAATGAGGTAGAGAGAGTCCGCCATTCTGGCACTTGTCAAAGCCAATCTCAGGGATCTGAGCTGGATTACCCGAAGGATAGACCCTCTAGTCAGTAGATGCCTCTTGGTAGTTAGAGCAGGGTTGATGAGTGGCTAGCACCCCTCCACCCGCTACATGGTGCTGCTTGCAGTGTAGGCCTGGGGAAGTCAGCCCACCCATAGGCCAATTTTTGTATAAAGGTCTCTCTTTTTGACAGGGCTGACCACCCTCTTAATATACTTGGCTTTTTTTTTTAAACATTGAGGGTGTCAATAGACATTTTAACTATAGCCGCGAACTCAGAGTAGACAGCAAACAAAGGGTGCTCTCCCCTCTCAGGTTATGGTGGAATCATCAAGCTCATCCCCAAGGAAGGCTCCAAAGAGGAGCTTAAGAATTGAAGACCTCTCACAATGCTTAATTACAGCTACAAGATATTTGCTACGACTTTAGCTCTCAAAATTCAAAGAAAGACGAAGGAATGGATTCTTCCAGAACATAAAGGTTTTATAAAGGGTCGTCACATTTTGGAGGCAATTATAATTATTTTCGAAGGGTGTGAATATGCCAAGGAGACCAAGCAAGAAATATGCTTCCTCAAGATAGACTTTGACAAAGCCTATAACAATCTAGAATGGGATTTCCTCCTACAATCTTTGCAAGACATGGATCTAGGCTCTTCTTTTATATAACTCTTATGTTAACCTTTTACTCACTAATGCTCCAGCTAAGGTAAGTGTCAATGGCAACATAAGTGTCCCTTTTTTCATGAAGAGGTCAGTTAGACAAGGTTTCCCTCTTGCCCCTCTCCTCTTTGCAATAGTAGCTGACTCTCTTGGGTGGCTTCTTAGGAGTCAGATTCAAGAGGTAACCTAAAAGGTATTGAACTCATGTGTGGCAAACAATTAGTGTGTCAGCAGTTTGCCAATGACACTACTCTTACCCCCCGAAACAGTGAGCAGGATGTTAGTTGCATAATGGACTGTCTAGACATCTTCTGTAAAGCATCAAGATCTAGAATTAATCATACAAAAATAGGGTATGACATTCTTACTAGTAAGGAGCAGATAGTTTTGTAGAATTTGGGATGCCACAGGATCAAAAAGGACACAGTTTTTAGGCTCATGGGGATTCCAATGGGATTTGACATATCCATGAAGCAAAGGTGGGATTGGTTTATGGATGAGGATTGATAAGTGGAGGGGATTTCAAGCCAATTTGGTAGGAAGGAGACTAGTTCTCAACCATTGCATTTATCCCATCTCTATTTTTTACCTTTCTTGTTGGGCTCCATTTAAGTCTGGGCTAGACAAATTCATTAGAGTTTGCAGGTCTTTTCTATGGGGGCCCAGGGGGTAGATCAAAAATCTATAAAGTAAGATGGCCTTATTGTACTAAGTCTAAAAAAGAAGGAGGGCTAGGGGTCATAGATATTGCTATGGCAGCCAAAAAGTTATCTACTACTTGGGTCATTAAAGCTATTCTAAATCCAAAGTGTGATTGGGCTCAACTTTTGATGCGGAACATGAAACAGATTAGGCTAGTTAGGGCCCCCAAATCAAAGAAATATTCCTTAGTATCTACTGTTGGTAACCTTGAACCCTGTAAGACTAAGGGTAGTTCATTGTGGCAATCTATTTGGAGAGCTTTTGAGGAGGTAAAAGTGTTTTTATAGTCCTCTGGTAAAGGAGCCTTTATGGCTAATGATTCCATTTGGGTCTCAACTATTTTTAAAAACTCCCAACTCACTGATGATCAGTTTTCTCTGACAAGTACCTTGTTTAAGAAAGGTTTACAAACCTAGGCCAACTTTGAAACAAAGATGAGCTCAGATGGAAGACATGGCAGGAGATTAGGAGAGAATTTGATTTATTTAACCAAAGCCATGCTCTTATATTAAGCAGGTTGGAATTATGGCAAGGAGACGTCAAATGGAAAATTTCGGCTCCGTGTTAATTTTCACAAGGAGTTCAGATGGTTAGAAAGTTCTTTAATCCTTCATATTCCCACTCCTATTGCTGTTATGGATGAACTCTTTAAAACCCTTAATTCTAGATTATCTTTATAGGAGAGCAAGGATAAATGGTATGAAAGGTTTGACAACTCATGGATTAAGCAAGTCCCTGAGAAGATGTCTTGCCTTTCTTGGCTCATTCTTCACAAATCTGTGTGGACCAATGTCAGAGGACTTGGAAGGGAGATGGGAAATGCAGAAGATGCCCTGGAGTGCTTGAGGATATTTTCCACTTGTTTGTTGCTTGCCCTCATGCCGAGAGGCTTTGGAAGTTCATCCAAATTGAATGTGGTGAGCCAATCAACTGGAAGGCTATATTGCTAGGGGATGCATTCAAAACCAAGCATGAGCCTTGGTTCCAAATAAAGGCACATGCTTTATGGTTTATCTGGATCTCTAGAAACAATTTTCAATTTAATGATGTTGAAATGTGTACTGATGCCTTGTTTGCTACATGTTGGGACAGGAAATAAGAAGGTTGGAATTTGAAATAGATGCTTATAACCATGAGCACACAAGGTTGAGTGCAAACCTGGCTGAGCACAAGAAGAGATGTACCATTGTAGAACAACATAACAAGCCATCCCAGTATCTCCATAGGAACCCTCCCTCCCATGATGGGGTTCAATACTCAACTATCCAAAGTAGAGTGGCTGCTGGTCCTTCCACTCAGTCCCTTTCTCACACTTATGATGGGAAGGTACATGCACAAGAGACCTCTTTGGAACCTTTATAGGGTATTCCTACTACTGTTACTGTTGACGCTTCACAAAGCGCATAGTACAATGAAGAGGCTACTAGCATTTCCTTTCAAGTCCCCTCCTGCGCATCTATAGGAGGACTTGAAGAACTTCTCTGTTGTAACTGTTTGTCGTAGATAGTATTTTGTCAGGATGATTTGGTTGTGAGTCCTATGTTGGACTAGTTGAACTCTCATGGATAAACTCTATGATGTACAAAGTATTTCAAGTTTAATATAACTACTCTTTTTTTCTCCCAAAAAAAAAAACAAAGCCTTTCAAGCAAATCAGAGATGACGACGTGCGAATATCATCAATTGGTATACCAAAAGAAGTAGGATTTTGTCCATTGTAATGAGGAGTTACTAAACATCCTATTTACTAAGAACTCCAAGCACTTTTGGTGGAGATTCCTAGAGCGGCGTTCAATGAGACACAAGTTTAGTACACCTATGCATGTGTGTTTATGATATTCTAGCACTAGACCATCCCTGATCTCTCACACACATCTTATCCCACCTCTTGCAAGGCTCTTGCACACTCTTCATGAGAGGGCATGTCAAGGATGTTGTGATGAACCTTCATAATGGCCGAGCGAAAGATCATGAGGGATTGTTGCTATGAGAATTGGGATTATCCCATTACTTTTTAAATCCTTTAGTATTTAGTTGTGAGATCTAGCATTTTATTGCATAGCTGATGCAGTGTGTGCACCATCCGTATGCATGGCTAGAGATATAGCTACAGCTGTATGAGAATCGAAGAAGGACTGAGCATTACATTCCATCACACCCTTTTAATGGGAATGTCCTTCCTCTATGTCAAACCAAGAGCTAGTCAATGTTTCTCGAATAGCTCTTTACCAAGTCGTTTGGTAAAGATATCTGCAACATTTTCTTTGCTATCACAATGTTGTAGTGTGATGTCACCAAGTAACACTCTTTCTCTGATGAAGTGCTCTAACATCAATGTGCTTTGTCTTGGAGTAATATACTGGATTCTTGGCCAATGCTTGAGCCGATTATTATCACAGTATATTGTTGGCTTTGACTCATCAAAGTAATCTCTTTCTGACAATAGTCTTCTGAGCCATATAGCCTCATATGCACCTGTAGTGAGTGCTCTATATTCTGCTTCCGTCAAAGACAAAGAAACAATTGGTTGTTTGTTTGACAACCATGATATAGCACCTTGACCAAGGTAAAATGCATATCCCTGTGTCGATCTCCTGATCTCATGATCTCCAGCATAGTCACTATCACAGTATCCATGCAACTGTGGATGACTTCCTCTGTATTCTAACCCAAACTGTCTTGTACCTCTAATGTATCTCAAGCCTCTTTTGGCTGCATTCCAATGAGTTTTGGATTTGCCATAAACTGTGCTAGTGAGCTTACTGCATAACAGATATCTAGTCGAGTGATAGTCAGATATATAACAGATCCAATGAGCTACTTGTAGTATCTATCATTGACTATAGGCTTTTTTGAATCTTTAGTATGTTTCAAACTCTGTTCCATGGGAGTGGCTGCAATCTTGCAATCTGCCATATGAAACTTCTTCAGGAGACTGTCAACATACTTGAGCTGACTCATGAATGTGCTATCTGAATCTCTCCAGAATTCAATTCCAAAATAATAGTGCATAAGTCCAAGATCTTTCATGTCGAACTCTGTAGATAAGTCTTGTTTTAGATTTCTGATGAAGCTATCCTTGCTTCCCGTCACAATCAGATCATCTACGTACAAAAGTGCAATAGTAATGTCTTCCCCTTGAACTTTGTAGTAGAGAGTATGATCTGCATTGGATTTCATGTATCCCAGATTAGCAAAATACTTGTCAATTCTGTTGTACTAACTTCTGGGTGCTTGCTTTAAGCCATAAAGACTTTTCTTGAGATTGGCAAACCTTATTCTCCTTTCCTGGTTCAACATAACCAACTGGTTGTTGCATGTAGACTTCCTCATCTAGGTAACCATTGAGAAATGCATTCTTGACATCGAGCTGATACACATTCCATCTGCTGAGTGTCGCTAGTGATATCAAGAACCGTGTGGAATCCATCTTTGCTACTGGAGCATAAGTCTCATCATAATCTTGACCATATTGTTGTGCAAATCATTTTGCAACTAGTCTAGCTTTGTATCTCTGAATACTTCCATCTGGATTGTACTTCACTTTGTATACCCATTTCTTTGCTATGGCCTTCTTTCCTAGTGGAAGGTCGCATAATTCCCAAGGATTATTCGTATACAAAGCATCCATTTCTTCATTCATAGCAGTTTGCCATTCTGGCTTGTCTACTGCGTCTTTGAAGTACACTGGCTCTTTTGTAGCCATGATGGTAGTCATAAGAGCATATTTGGTGGTTTCCACCTAAATTGCTTTGCCATTCTGAGCATATGTCAATCTAGCTAAAGGTCTGCTTTCCCTAGTAGACCGTCTAAGCTGTTGTGGCTCTGCTTGGGGTGTTGTTGGCAATTCTTGCTCTTCTTCATCAACCTGTTCTATAGATGACTGTGAAGTCGATGCTTCCATCTCTTGTGTAGGTGAGGTTTTCCATTCTGATTCCTCATCAAAGATTACATCTCTAGAGATAATGACCTTGCGGTTGATGGGATCATACAATTTGTATGCTTTGCTTTCTTCACTATAGCCAACCATGATGCATTTGCGTGACTTCACATCCAATTTCGTGCGATGATCATCATGTATGTGGGCATATGCTATGCAACCAAATATGCAGAGATGCCCAATATATGGCTTGTGTCCAGTGAATGCTTTATAAGGAGATACCCTGTATCAGTTCAGTAGGAAGTCGATTAAGCAAATAGTTTACAATGGCTATTGCTTCTGCCCAATACTGATTCGGAAGATGCTTCTCACTAAGCACTGCTCTAGCACTTCTTGCTCATATCCCATTCTTCCTTTCAGCTCTTGCATTCTGTTGAGGAGTATCTGCACATGTGAATTGTCTTCGAATGCCGTGACTTCTGCAAAAGTTCATGAATGCTGAAGACATGTATTCACCTCCTCTATCTTATCTCATGACAATCTTTCTGCCTGTCTGGTTTTCTACCATGGCTTTGAATTCTTGAAATCTGGAAAACACTTCAGATTTCTCTTTCAGAAAGTAGACCCAACAAAATCTATTGTAGTCGTCAATGAAAGTCAAGTAATAAAGTGAACCATTGATTCTGCGAGTCTGGGCATAACCCCATACATCTGTATGAATTAAATCAAGAATGCCTCATGCACGAGAGGTACTTCTGCCAAAGTTGGTTTGCTTTTGTTTGCCAAAGCAGCATGCTTCGCAAACTTTTCCAAAAAATTGTAGCTTCGGAATCCCAATTGCCATATTCTAATTCCTGAGATGTAACAAGTACTTGAAGTTGACATGACCATATCTCTTGTGCCATTTTGCAGATAGTGGCATCTGTTGTGGTTGAGCTGACATGGCATGCTTATCTGGTACTGTAGCTAGCATTCTATATAAGCGTCCTTCCTTGACACCTTTTGCTACTAGCTGACATCTTTTGGATTTGTCTCTGATAGTGCATTCATCACCATCGAAGATGACTCTGTATGAGGTTGCGTTGCCAAGCCCAACTCACTATGATTAAGCAAAAGCACAAAGCAAACATGCAAGAGTCTTATGGTTCCAAAATGAAGAGATCATGGAGATGGTGGTATTTTTAAATGGAGATGATTTTGTTTGTGAGCTAAAGATCACTTGTAGGAGTGAGTTTTAGATGGATACTAATCATAAACCCAACAAGTCCTATAGGCATATTTCTCTGAGTGAGAGCACCTTGGTTCTTTTAGAAAAGACGGCTTAGTGTTTGAAGTAGTTGATGCGTCAGGCATAATAGTAATCAACTGGCATTGATCTTGAAGCCTAGGGTGATGACTGAATGAAGAAAAATGCAAGGGGAGAGTGTTCTTCTCTTGTTATGTGACAAAAAACCTTGCAAGCACAGTTGTCTATGTGAAGGTTTGGTCACACATAGGACTTAACTCAAAAGCTATGTCCTAATACAAAGAATATAATGAAGAAATGTTGGCTTTGGGTTATTAGTGAGAAACAACTAGGCGTTGACACTGCAAGACCTACAAAGTCTATGCCTGCTACACTAATTTCTCAAGAATTACAAAAGGTTATGCTTGCTTTGTCTTTATCTGGTTCATGAGCAATTTGTTTTTTATTGTGTAGTATATTCAAAATAATACATTATTTTTTGATGGGGTCAAAGCAAAAAAGGTGTCGCAAGTATGATTTCTTAGGTCATTACTCAATCGCTTGATATCTAGATTGATTTTCCAAGCATTTCAATAAGCTTGGCCATCGTTTCTTAGCACAAGAGAGCATGACAAAGAATGCAACCATTCCAAGCTACCAAATCATTGCAAAGAAATTTTTCTTCAGCTTGTCTTTGTAATCCTTTGATGCTCATAAAGCCACAAATTCTTTGTAGCCTATTCTTGATTTTATCAAATCATCGACGTTTGTGTCGTTTTGCACATATTTTGCACTAAGTTGTTGGCCTTGTAGTTTGTCTTTCTATAGTTGGACCCAAGTCAAAGTTATAATCTTATTTTCATTGTTTTGAAGAAATATTTTCCATATTCCTTACAAATCTTCTACCTTCATTAATTATCCCCACTTTGCAATGGCCTGGGTTTCTAGTACATGCTTCGTGGTAGAGTCTTCTTTGCCCAAAGAACAAGGTTGGAAAAGGCATCTCTTCACAAAATGTGTCCTTGAATAAACTAAGCAAAGAGTAGCCTTTTGATGGAAAGTGCAACCTCCATATGTTTTCCCTTTCCTGCAGTCTATACACCTTATCTTGGATTCGTTTATCCACCATTAGCATTGTCATTGGACAAAGCGCTTTGAATTGAGGCATAAGCATGCGCGCAGTACTTCCTCCATTAGTTTCAACTAGTGTTTGCTATGAGAACTCCTCTTTTGGAAGCCAATGCACTCTTGTGTTGACAAACTGTGACATAGGAAGATCAAGAAACTATTCTAGATCATATCTACGAGTGTGATAATGTTTATTTCACTTGTGCTAGTGTTGGGGCCATAGATTATACTATTAGTTCTTTGAAAATCTCTATAGGTCATGATTGTTAGGCTCCATTCAATTTGCATCAATGACATGACAAGACTGCTAGCATGGTGAATCAACATCTTTGAGTTTGAGATTTATCGTAATAAAAGTAAAAGTCTTTGTCTAACTATTGATCCATGAAGGACTCTAATACCTTCTAAGAAGAATGAATGCAACAAACGTGTACATTTGAATTCACCAAGTTGAAACCTTGCTGGCATTCTTGATTCTACCACCTGCTAGAGGCGCCTCATTGTTTGTCAAGTATGCCATCAAAATAAATAGATCTCTATTCACAAGAAATAGTTGCCAAAAGGTAGAGTCTATGTGGAAAGTAGTAATCTATTCAAGAGTCAACACAACAACTAAATTAGAAAATAAAACATAACAAGATTAGGCAGAGGTTGAAGGCCCAAGAGCTCTCATCACTAATCTATGGAACTTGGGGAAGAGGATTTTGAAGAAGAAGCAGGGGTGGAGGAGTAGCGATGGGCACTTGGGGATTGGCCCATATGGAAAGAAGAGTTGGCCTATGTGGAGGACTCACCCTTCCAAGATGAAATAGCTCAATGTTAATTGTGCAACTCATTGGCTCAAAGATGCATAGAATTAGATATGCTTAACCTCTTTCGCCACAACTTCCTCTCATCACGTGATGTGTTGTTTGGAAGCTATTCATTCCAAAAAGGAATTTCTCTATATGGAATTTTAAATGTGCTACTTTTGTTCTCTTTGTAAAACTTCATGACACAAATTCCTTTGGTTAGATAAGTTTAAATTTCAAGAGTGAATCTCTACAATTGGAACGTGGCATCATTACAATCAAAACAATGCTAACAAAATCTAAATCTTTGTTTGAAACACACATTTTAGATTCTTTGTAGCCTTAGGCACCAGCAATGATTTCCACATCCCAAAGAACCAGCACAGCTTCATGTGCCTAAAGAGAGCACTCATATTGCACATGCTTGTTAGCTGAAAATTAGCAAGTGAAACCATAACATTGAGAAGCTCAAAGCATGGGCTAAGCCTTTTTCCCACCATAATTTCAATAAGAAACATGCAAGGAGAAAAACAAGGTAAAAAGAAAAACAATAACATGCTCAACCTCAACTCTCTAAAGATCATGTGCACTCTAGATCAACAGAGAAGAGTGGTGAGCATAAGAAGGTTCGTTTAGGGAGATCGCGCATATTATGGATGCCTACAATTTTCCAACTTTCACGACGCGCTCAGCCTCAACTCTCAAATTGTATGAATTTGAGCCTTTCTATGTATGATAATCATAGAAGCTATGCAAAAAATAGAATCAAGGTCATGCTTAAATGATTCAAAATTAAGCATCACCAAAATTGAATAAAACATTTTACAACTATTCTTGAAGTAACAATACTCAAAAAATAAATAAAATCTTTATAGCTATTCTTGAACCAACAATAGCCCAGAAAAAGTTCAAATATATTGAGATAAAAAAGTAACACGGAATAGCTGAGAGAGTAATTACTCAAAAAAATGTTTCCATATACTTATCTCAAATACTGATTATAGAATGTTTCAAATATATTAGATTAGAAAAAACCAAGCAGCAGTCAAGGGAGTAAATCACTAAAAAAAGGTTCTATATATTGATGTCAAAAATTGACTACAAAAACTCTTGTCCTCCCTAAGGACAAGCAAGTCAAACAACTGAACTCCATTTCTTCGTAGCAAACGCACCTTGCTACCATCTACTGGCATTCACCACTAGCAGCATTCGAAAGTACTTCTGGGAGTGCAAATAGCATAACTGAAGCTAGAGGAAACATCAATAGCATAACTCTATTTGCAAGCCAAAAGCATTTGCCATCTATTTTTAAAGGACTTTCCATAGCATAGACACTAAGACCGATGAAGGATATCAGAGAGACCACTAGTGATAAAGGGTGAGCACATACACTAAGGTTGATAAAGGATAGTAAAGAGACCACCAATGATAAAGGGCAACAGCTTATGTTGAGCAGCAAAAACACAGAGTTAACATACTATCAAAACAATGATTATGAACTAGTAGCCAATCATTCAGAGACAATGCACTAAACAATCATTCACATTACACAAAGCATAGGCTCCAAAAAGCAAGGGCTTCAGGCCATTTCACCATCCAATAAGCACCACGTCAAGCATTCCTATTTCAATTGCTTCAACTATTTGAGTTAGAAATCAACAACATGTCCTTGATGATCAAGTGAGAACATGCCACTCTTTTGCACACTAGCAAGGATAGCCTTTGCATTGAGTGCGCTTCTTGAGTAGATTAAAATAAAGGGTTCCTCAAATGCAAGCACTCTGTCAATCTTTGGTCCTTGAAGAAGGTGCACCTATGCTTGCGAAATCCACCATTTTGCATGTGATCATATTTATTGAAAAGAACATATGTGTTGACAACGACAAGTTTTTCACGTCATTGGGTGAGCCTAAACATACCACCATCAGTGTGGATGTAAAAAGGGACACAAAGAGTGCAAATGTGGCTTCCCTAAGCAAGAGAGTTGTATCCTACATTCAATCAATCACGAGACCGATCCTTTTGATACACACCTCCAGACACTAGCAAATCAAATCAAGGAACATATACATGAGCTTGGCTATGAAACAAGAATTTGATTCTATGAATGGCTAGCTCTACAACAAACAACTAGAGGCGAATACATTGAAGCACTTAGATATTCTACAACTAAGCCAATAATTTTATGAATAGGAAGCCAAAAGACATTATAACTTTAACACCAAGATATCTCTCCCATGGGATGCAGACACATATATTCAATTTATTCTGAATCCACATGTTGTAGCAGCATATTGCACATCCTACATCACAAATACAGAGGCAACGACAATGAAAGAAGCATACAACTATTGCATGAAAAATAAACTTAGCACAATTGAGTGATTAAGAACTCTTGGAAACACAATGATAAACACTCTAGAGCTAAGCTCACAACAAGTGGCATATGTTGCACTATGGTTGCCTCTATCAAGCTATTCACAAAAATTTGTCTTCGTTAACACAAACTACGAAGAAGATAGAACGTTGTTACGAGAGTGCAAAGTAACTCTACACAGCTCGGATGAACATGAAAGCAATGTGTTCTATAATAAAATATTCAACTGTCGAAGTGGATTGGATGATATATGTTTGGCCAAGTTTGTGTCCCAATATCAGTTAATCAATGGTAGACCAAAAAAGTTGAGAAATGTTCAAATCATACGATTTGTGAACTTCAGCCAACATAAAGATCCCACGTTACTTCTACCATGAGAAAATTCTTGCTATATTTTCCATTTAGAGACTCTGAGCAAACTATCGTACGAAGATATGGAACATGGCATGATGCCTCTACAAAGAATATATTAACATTATCAACCAAAACAAACATAAATTCAACAAAGCTCTAATTCCAACCATAAGAGACATCAAAGTGGTGAACTCTAAGAGTAGGTTAGGAAGTGAGAGATCTAGCTATGATATTGCAATCAACATCCGAAGACATAGAAGCATTCAAAATGATAATTGGAATGTCCACAAAACATATAAGCTCATGCCAAATGAGGATTACCACAACAAAATTAGGAAGCTAAACATGCAATAGCATCTCCTGCATGATGACATGCTACTCTAAAAAATACTACAGTAAGAGGAAACAATCTATTTAATTTTGACTCGTGGTGTTGGCACTAGGAAAACTTTCTTTTGCGAATTGTTGTTCTAAGTCTTGTCTATCACTACACACAAACAATTGACAATGATATTGAAAGCCCACTAGCATTGTTGATGACCTAGATAGGGAAACATAGGAGGCACAATGATCCATTCCTCATTGCATCTTCCCTTGGTTTCTCATGGGCCAACAAATCTGAAGGGTAAGAAGCCAGATAGTTTGAGCGCATTCTATAGGAATTTGAAACTAGTGGTGTTTGATGAAGCATGTAATTCAACAGAGAATGTTAAACTTGATTAACACTTGGCTTCATTTAATCAAACATAGCCACACAAACCATTCGGTGGCTTAGATGTTTTCTACGGTGATCCTTGCCAAGTAAGAAATTTCACTTATAATCATATTCAATTGTGTGTTTGGACAGCATTTCGTACAAATGAGACTCCCTTACTTTAGCTTCAAGTTCCAACATGATATTGTCAATTGGAAATCCTCTTAGCCCATCCATAAATAGTAATACTTATACTATTTAACATTGCATCTGATTATGCCATGTACAGAGGCTCACCTTAGGCTTCAGATGTCAATCTATTATCTAACACCCTCAATAGCCACACAAGTCTTACCTCTCGTTGAAGTTCTAATGAAAAACACTGCTCCACGTTAGAGTGGGCATGCAGAGCATGCTAACATAAGAAGAGAACCTTAAACGCACAAGGTCACCAGGAAATCCATTCCTTAAGTTGACCTCCCTCACTTTCTAACACAGATCCCAACATTCCAAATAAGTCTGTATCCCTACGATAACCCAAAGAATAATAGTGAGATGATAACAGTTAAACCACGAGGTAGCTAAGCTGAAAAACAAGAAATATCTTTTGGGTTATAACAAAACAAACGCTTCATTCAATATTCTTCACATTGAAAACACATTTCTTCCAGGTAAAAAAGATTGGATTGCAATCAAGGATAGAAGACTGGAAGAGCTCTAGAACAATCACAAAAGCTCCATCCATTACATGAAACAACCTGTATGAGCAGAGCTCCAGATCAAATGAACTAAATTTTACATTCCGACAAGACTTTTCTTTAATGTCAGCATCACTGGCACTAGCATGCTTGCTTCTGTAATATGTATATGGTCAGGTCACCAAAAAGGTCATGCTGTTTTCTCTTGAACTGCTGGCAATTCAGGAATAGTCTCAGAAATCTTTTTATTTCCCTTGGGAGGACCATAAAGGAACTCCTTTTTGTTGGCCTCTCTGATGTAGTAACAAATTTGTCTTACTCTTCCTCTCCCTACCAGCCACATCAGCAATGCTTTCATGCGAATCTTACTTTTGATCCCTGCTGGCTGTTCAAGAGAACATACAATTCCAAACTAGTCTGAATATATGCAGCTTTTAGGTTATAACAAATACAAGAACTGCATCTCGCAACCTGTAGAAGCTAAAGCCAAAAGGGAGGGAAGAACAGACCAAACAAAGACAGATTTACAAAACAAAATGACAAAAGAATGTGAAGCTAAATCTAATATAATTCAGTTACAGTCACCGGTAGAATTCTAGTAACGCAGTCCTTTGAACGCTGCTCTTGCCAAACAATTCAGGTCATCCTCCCTGCCCTTTTATTAACAGTCGCCAAAGCCACTGAGATACCCCTAATCCTGTGAGAGTGTAGTGGAAACTGAACAACAAAAGAGAGAGCAAACACCACAAGAACTGAACTGTGAAATGGAAAGAGAGAGACTGCAACGGATCTCAGGAAAAGCAACTGTAGGAATCCATCGCGTGAACTGTCCAAGCTAAAGACCGCCGTGGATACTATCGGAAGAAGCCCCCTCTCAGCACAAACTGTCTCAGCATGATCACTGGAGACCTGAACTACAAGCTCCCAGGCTACGGGTACCAGGCAAACTCCTCTTGTTTGGTCCTTTACTGATATCACAATCCAACTGATACTGCCATTGCTGCAAGATCTGCTTTCCTGCATGGTCACTGCATCACTCAGCTATACAGCCCTCTGAATCCCCCTTTGAGATTCAATCTAGTAGACTGACACCAAATCGAGTGTGCTCCAGAAACAGTGAGGCATCCAACTGCTCACTATAATCAAATTTTGTGGTGTATCGGATCCTGCAATGGCAATCATCCAACCCACCCAAATTTCCAGCAGCTCATCATACAACAGCTGCAGCAGAACAACAAGAAACCCCCTCTAGGTGTCCCAGGTAAATGGTATGTATAGGGCCACCTGAGTCAGCGGGAAAAACTCCTGTGGGTCCTGCCTAGACGCCTACCTCGAACAAAACTCCTACACCACTATACCGTACAGCAGGTACTGCTGCCACACACAAGCAAGCAATCCTCCATCGAAATACCTGCTAGCAATGCCTCCTGCCTCATGCTGCTAGAAGGCAGGAATAATCATGGTGATGGCTGTGGAATCTGCTTCATTCTTCCCTATCCGCTCACCAGTCCTCTCACTTTTCCTCTGAGAGCGTTGCTGGCAGTAGTGACCTTTCTGGCCACAATGATGGCACGTATGTGAAGCCTTGAGTGCTTCCTTTTCAGCATATGTCCTCTTGTTCCTTCCCTTCTACTCAACTGCAAAGGCCTCTGAGCTCCCTCCCTTGGAAGGACTCCGAAAGCGCTCCTAGTCGAGCACCATGGGTACCAAGTCCTAGCGTATTCATCTTCCACTGGTGATCAAGGATGAATAAAATGTGGAGTACTGGGAAGATAGGTGGCAGCAACGTAATGGCCATGTCCTCGGTTGATATCTCCTTTCTTGTTTTTGAAGAATATCTTGCTGAAGCTCCTGGATCTTGTTGATGTGTTCCCACATGTTTGAAGACTTTGTGAGATCCAACACTCTCATCTAAACTTATAGAGAGACCCTCTGTACAAGCACACCTAGTGCTCCCACATCCTTTGGCTACGTCATGTGCTTAACATGATTGAAAATCTGAGGAGTACGGTTTCAAAAAATGAAAGGATGTCCCTCGCATTGACCCGGTCCTAGACCCGAAACTAGAGAAGGGGATTCAAGGAGGAAGAGAGGAGAGGGCTGGAGAAGACAATGAAGAGGCTTGCAGCCTAAGGTACCTTACACCGTCCCATCCCTAGAAAACACCTCCTCTCCGATCTTCAAACACTTCACCCCTTGCTAAACACCCGAACAGTCCACACCTCCTCCATGCAGTTCGCTGGCTCCAAGTGCCCTCAACGTCTCAGGTCTTCAGCCAACCTTTGGCTCTGATACCATGCGAGAGTGCAGCAGAAACTGAACAGCAAAAGAGAGAGCAAACACCACCAGAACTAAACTGCAAAATGCAGATAGAGAGACTGCAAGGGGTCTCAGGAAAAGGCCCTCTACTGCTGGGCAAAACCTCAAAAACATGAGATAATACAATGGGTGGAAGAAGGGCCTTTATATAGAGCCCCAGCCCCCCTTCCAGTTGGTCCACAAGAAGAAGGCCGACCAGGCTGTCAAAGGGGCCGACCTGTGGGTTGGTCTGCCCCTACCCATAGATCGGGTAGTGCCAAGTGGGCCTGGTAACTCGACCAGAAAGGTCGGGTCTTGCTGACCAGGGGTGGCCAGGTTGGCCCCCCATGCTGGCCCTAGCTAGGCACAGCAAATGAACAGGTCAAAGGACCCTGAAACAGGCCCAGAACAGCCGTACCAATCTGCACACCTCCTGGGTCATACGCAGCCCCTTGGTGCAGCTTATCAGCATGAAACCAGGCTGAGGTACACAGCCAACCCCCCTCCTACTCTAGCCTTGCATGGGCCGGGCACACCCACAATACAGCCCTCACTCCTACTCTACATATGATACATCAGGAGATGCTAACTCTAACAAATCCAACCCTGCAACTCTATAGGCATCCCTGGCTGGCTAAAAATGAGAAGGTTTAGAACTTAGCCCCAGATTTGCCACTTCTGCTCCTTTTAAATCAATATCTCTGATTCATATAATTCTCATTTATGTTTGTGGCCTGGGCACGATTTGTTGTTGTAGCCTGAAGCTAACCGAGAATCTCACGTACAAAGTACACTGACAGTTGTAAATAATGGAATGCATCTCTCACAAAAATCTAGGCAATCTTGGTGAAGAACCAATTTGAAGGATACTAATCTTTCTCCACTTCCCCATGTTACCCCCCCTCCCCCGTTTTCACTACATATTCCTCTTGCAGCCGCGCATCCCTGCTTCTTACCTCTGTTTCATCAGCTGCTCCCTGCAGCCTTCCTTTGTCCTTCCTCTATATCAAGCCCTTCCTCTCTTTGTGGCTAAAGCAATAGCTCCCACCCTGATCTGCCACCTCTCAATCTGCTCTTCCTCATAGTTCAGTGAGGAAGCACTCTACTTTAATGCAGCACAGAGTCAGAATGTGACCTTCAAATGGCCAAATTCCAATTCCAAAGTGGTCAGCTTAGATGAACTCACCAGAATCAGGACTAGTCAAGGACAAATTGGTCTTCCTGGCCGATTAGCACCACGGTTCCCTAGATCTGGGATCTCAACTCCCAAGCCCATTTACAGCATGGAACAAGACAACAGCTTCCAATTGATCTTGACAGGCTGGTAGACTTTTGGACTGCTACGATTACTCCATCCAGCTTAGATCCTTGCATCACTTTGAGCAGAACTTCTGAAAAATGGCTGCTATGTAAGCTACTACATGCTTAAAGTTTGCAGGCTGCTTCATTTCTCATTAGTCTTAATATATGCACTGCAATCTCGTGACTCAATGGCCCAGAGGTTTACTAATGCTTCGTTTTACTTCTCAACTTAGGCAAAGTATGCAGAGCAAGTGGATAGATATATTCACCACTGTTTCCAGAAAATGTTGCTTTGAATAGCATAGAAATGGGTCTCTACCAGTGACATTCCCTTAAAATGAGCTGGGGCTTTCTTGAAGGGCCACCAGGCAATGATCTTCTCTTTTTGGCTGCATTGATCAAAGCTAACAGACTATTAAATGGGCTCGAACCTGTAGGCCATCTTCTCCCAGTTCTAGTGATGCCCTATGGGCCAGGCCTGGTATGTGCCTTGTAGGCATAGTTATAGGCACTTAGTCTATTTTGTGCCTTTTATGCCACATAGGATACTTAGTCCTATGTGACACCTAGGACACTTAGTCCTAGGTTCTAGGTACAAGTACTATGTACTTCTCTTTTCTATTACACTAGTTGACATGACGGCTGCTATCCTCAAGACTCTTGCACCTTATACTTGCTCTCTCTCGTTAATCGATCCTACAATGGTATCAGAGCCACGTTTGACTCGTCTCCTACTCCTGGACTTGCACCAGCTCCCCTCAGCTTATCTGCTCCTCCATCCGTACAGTCCATACGACTGTATGGACGCCCGTACACATGACACCCGTCGTACCTGCGCTGCTGTATAGCCTACTTCGAGACACCCGTCGTACCTGCGCTGCCGTATAGTAGAAGTACTGCGCTGTACATCTCCCAGTACAGCCGTACTGTGTCGTACCTGCTCCGTACAGAAAGTATCGTATCTGCTCCATACAGCAGACGTACTTGCTCTGTACAGCTTCTGTACGACGTCCCCGTTTTGTACCGTGCTCCGTACATCGTACCCGATCCGTACAGCATCTGTACGTTGTACGTACACTATACATTGGACACTTGTACCGTCCGTACACAGCAGTTGCCCGTACAGCTTGTACTTTTCCGTACAGATCGTACTAGTTCCGGGATTTCCGTACAGATTTGCACAAGCAAATCTATATACAAGACATTCTCAAAATTTGGGGCTTTTGAGGGCTTTTGCAATCCTTACCTTCCTTTTACTGTTTGAAGTCTTATCAAGCTATTTCAATAGTTTGGAAAGCCTACCTCTTGAGGTCTATACGTTGGGACAGTTGCATTTTTGCAGTCACCTTGTGGACAGCAAGTCCTAATTTTGCAGTTGCAAGCCTTGAGGCTACCTTTTGGGATTTGGTCTGCAATTTCTTGGTTGATTGCAATACATTGGGTCAGATTGGAGAACATTGAGTCACTTTTGCAGGACATTGAGTATTTTCTGCAGGACATTGAGTCAGATTTTTATACCTTGGGTCACATTTGCAAAAATCTTAGCAAAATTTGGGGCTTTCCTGCATTTGCCCTCTTTTTGGCCTATTTGCCCTCATTAAATTTGGGGCTTTTGCCAGATTTGCTGTTTTTGCAGTGAACATTGCCTGACACAGTCACATTTGGGTCAAATCTGCATTTGCCCTTTGATTTGGGTTGGAAAGTTGCAGAATATTTATTTGCAGATATTTGCTGTCATCTTTGGACAGCCAGCTCTTTGCAGTGATAGCCTTGAGGCTTTTGGGTTTTCAGGTCTTTTTCAAGGTATCACATTTGCAATGGCTGGGAACAATCATGATCTATTTAGCATTCTTCGTGAAGATGATAAGTTGGATGGCACCAACTATCCGATGTGGTCTTATCTCATGAAACATATTCTTGTTGTAAGGCATTTCTGGAATATTGTTTCTAGGGTTGATCTGAGGCCAGTCAATGCTACAGTGGTTGCCTCTACTGCTGGTCCCTCTGCAGAGGATACTCCTCCTGATGCCTTATCTTCTAGCATCTCTACTACTGCTCCCCCAACTCAGGAACAATCAATATGAGATGCAAGAGATGCAAATGCTTTTAGAATAGTCCGTCTATCGGAGTGCGTCTATAGATGCATCTGAGAGCGCGTCTAAAAGCGCATCTAAGAGCACATCTATAGACGTGTCTACTTTGTTTTTGGAAACATATAGCTGCGTCTATAGACATGCTATTATACGCGAAGATAGATGCGCTTTGTTATTTTTCCCTAGCCTGGCCTTCCCTTCCCTTCCCTTCCCTTCCCTAGCCTGGCATTTTTAAGAAGACAGTTGCAGGAAGTCAGTATGAATGAAGGTGATTCTATGGATGCATACCTGACAAAGGTCAAGGACCTCATGGAACAACTTGCAAATATTGATGAGGTGGTACCAAATTCTCAGCTTGTCAGTACCACAATGAATGGACTGCCAGATACAGATCAAGAGTTTGCTACAACCCTTCGGTTAGTGGCCATGGGTAATCCATACCACTACTCTTTTAATCAGCTAGTTACTTTGCTTTTGCAGGAAGAGCAAAGTCAAGCTAATAGACAAGCTATTATTCCTTATCATGCTTTTGCTTCACAACAAACAAGAAGAGGCAAGGCTTCCAAGCCTATGGGCAAGCCTAAATGTGCGCATAGCAGTGGCAATTTCTCCAATGCATCTAAAAATACAGCAGATAAGTCAAAGAAGAAAAGATGCAACTATTGTCGCAAGCCTAAACATGACATTTCACAATGCAGGAAGCGCATTGCTTTGGAGAAAAAGAAAGCAGGATTGACAATTAATGCCTCACATGCAATTGTATCCCATGAGCCAGCAGATGCTTCACATGCACATGCTCTCCAGGATGATAGGGCATGAGCTGTCCATTGCTCATTTGATCCCTCCAAAGTTGATGCACTCTTTACTGCTAATGATGCTCAGTCTTAGTATTTTGATAGTGGTGCTTCTAAGCACGTCACATCTTGCAGACAGTTGTTTCATTCCTTAGCTCATGCACCTCGAGGATGAACTGTCACATGTGCTAATAATGCTTCCTATGCTGTAAAAGGAATTGGAGATGTGCAGCTCACATCCATTTCAAGCCATCCTGTCACTTTGACAAATGTTCTCTTTGTGCCTAGAATTTAAGTCAACTTGATTTCAATTTCAGCAATTGCCACTTCAGGTTTCACAGTGATTTTTGATGGATATAGATGCCTAGTATATGATCTTCGTGATGACAATGCCATAGTCCTCACTGGCACTTTGAAAAAGGGGCTTTATCACCTTGATGATCACTCAGCTGCACTCTCTATTAAAGCATTTGCTATTTCAGATTCACAGCTTGCTGAAACTCATCTTTGGCATGAGAGAATGGGTCATCTCAATTATAGAGCTCTTGCCAAGTTACATTCACAGGACATGGCAAATGATGTACCTCAAACTCACACAGTTTCCAAACATGTGTGTGAGGGTTGTCTTTTGGGTAAGATGCATCGGTTTCCTTTTCAAAACACAAAGGAAATTGCAGCTAGTGCACAGTGATGTCTGTGGCCCAATGAGGACAAATGCCATTGGGAGGTACAAATATTTCATGACTCTCATTGATGACTTCACAAGATATTGCTGGGTATATCCTTTAAAATCCAAATCTGAAGTGTTCTTATGCTTTTAGAGGTGGCTGAATATGGTTGAGAATGAATTAGGATGCAAGCTTGTCACCGTCAACACAGATAGGGGGGGAGAGTATATGTCAAAGGAGTTTGATGCATTTTTGTCTTCACGGGGCATTGTTCACTCATGCACTACTTCTTACACTCCTCAGCATAATCCTGTTCCTGAAAGGAAAAACAGGTCTACTATGGAGATGGCCACATGCATGCTTAAGGCCAAGTCTTTGCCCAATAAATTTTGGCTTGATGCAGTGATGTGTGCCAACTATGTGCTGAATAGATCACCTACAAGGGCATTGAAGATTGTTACACCTTATGAAGCATGGAAAGGCAGGAAGCCTTCACTTTCACATATGAAAGTTTTTGGGTCTCTTGCATATGTTCATGTACCATCTCAGCTGAGACATAAGCTTGATGACAAGGCAATCAAATGCATATTTATTAGTTACAGTTAGGAAAGCAGAGGATATCGGTTATACCAACCAAATACTGGGAAGATTATTGTCAGTAGAGATGTCATCTTTGCTGAACATTTGGCTTCTCCTCTTGTGGACTGCAAAGCTAAGCCAAAAGTTGACATGTTTGATGCCTTTGAATCTTGGTTACCTTTGCCATCCTCAAAAGAGGACTTTGACCAACAACATGAGCCTCCTGTAGGCCCTCCATTAAGCAATGATCAGCCAGTTCCCATTGCTGATTTGCAGGTTTCTCTTCCAGCACAAAATGATCCCACTATTCATGATGCAGTGATTGAAGAAAGAGCTGTCAATAGACAGCACAGGCAAGTTCCCAGATGGCTTCTTGATACATTGAGGGACAGCAAACAAGATTAGCCTTTTGCTGCCCGGACAAGATCAGGGAATAGACAGATGCATGGTCACTTTCTTGAGTTTGCACTCCTTGCTACAGCTTGCAATGAAGAGCCTTTAAGCCATAAAGATGCTTTTGACAGCAAAGAGTGGATGGATGCAATGAGAGCTGAGTTACAATCCATCGCCAAAAATGACACATGGGAATTAGTAGATCTCCCCCCCGGCAAGCATGCCATTGGTACCAGATGGGTCTACAAATTAAAAAGGAAATCTGATGGTAGTATAGATCGACACAAAGCCCGTCTTGTTGCAAAAGGGTATGCCCAACAACAAGGCATTGACTTTGAAGAGACATTTGCTCCCACATCCAGGATTACTACCATTAGATGTGTCATTGCCATTGCAGCCCATCATCATTGGCAAGTGCACCACCTCGACATCAAGACTGCCTTTCTTCATGGGGATCTGTAGGAAGAAGTCTATGTCACACAACCTCCTGGCTTTGAGGTTGTTAATTCTGAAAACAAGGTATGCCGGTTTAGAAAAGCCCTTTATGGTTTGAAGCAGGCACCCAGGACATGGTATACCAAAATTCATGCACACTTACTATCCCTTGGTTTTCAGAATAGCCCCACAGAACCCACTCTTTATGTCCGTGGGAGTGGATCTGATTTTTTAGTGCTGATTTTATATGTGGATGATATGCTCATCACGGGCCCAGATACTCAGCATATTGCAGCGTTCAAGGCTGATTTGCAGCAGGTTTTTGAAATGTTAGACATGGGACAGCTCCACTATTATTTGGGCATTCAGTTTGCTCATGTTGAGGGGGGTATCATGATGTCATAGTCCAAGTATATTGGACAGCTCCTTGATCGTTTTCAGTTCGAAGATTGCAAGCCAATCTCTACTCCAGTGGACCCTGGCTTCAAATTTTCAGCTCATGATGGGAGCCCACCGTGTGATATCACTCTTTACCAGCAGGCTGTTGGATGCCTCATTTACTTATGTCACACCAGCCCTGACTTGTAGTATGCAGTATCTCAGCTTAGCATATTCATGCACATGCCCAATTCACAGCATTGGCAGGCATTGGCAGGCAGTGAAGAGAGTTTTCAGATATCTCAGAGAGGCACACAGGATTTAGCCCTCTTCTATGGTGATCAGGGTTCACTTACTATGCATGCTTACACGGATAGTGACTGGGCAGGATGTTCCAACACCAAAGTGTCACATACTGGCAATTGTTTTTTGCTTGGCAATTCATGTATCTCTTGGCTTAGCAAGAAGCAACCAACAGTTGCCACATCTAGCTGTGAGGCTGAGTACAGGGCAGCCTTCACAACTACTGTAGAGTGTGTCTGGCTTCGACAGTTACTTATAGATCTTGGTATTTGCCAGACATCCTCCACCATGGTCTACACTGATAGCCAGAGTGCTTTGGCCATTGCGCGTAACCCAGTGTTTCATGCACGTACCAAGCGCATTGAAGTTCATTATCATTATGTCCGAGAGCGGTTGTCAGCAGGAGAGACAGAGTTGTCCTATCTTCCCATAGAGAACAACATAGCAGATCTGTTTACAAAGGCACTTCCTCGTCCCAAGTTTGAAGTCTTCCGACAGGCTTTACACTTGGTTCCCTTTGTTACATGATCTAACATACCTTGTACATTCATAGGTGGCTATATCCTTTTGGATGAACATGTGTCACCATGACCAGAAAATACCAGGTATTCTGAGACGTTTCCAGAATACTTCAGCCCATACCATGAAGGGGGGTTTGTAGGCCATCTTCTCCCAGTTCTAGTGATGCCCTATGGGCATTGGTATGTGCCTTGTAGGCATAGTTATAGGCACTTAGTTTATTTTGTGCCTTTTATGCCACATAGGACACTTAGTCCTATGTGACACCTAGGACACTTAGTCCTAGGGTCTAGGTACAAGTACTATGTACTTCTCTTTTCTATTACACTAGTTGACGTGACGGCTGCTATCCTCAAGACTCTTGTACCTTATACGTGGGCATGAGTTGAATTGAGAGCCAATCCAATTCTCCAAAAGCCTTGAACAAATTGACAGATGGGTAGCAACTCCTACACAACAAAGTGCAAAAAGAAAGAAGGGAAAGGGCAACTAACTAGAGGAAAGAGAGTATGAAAGCGAGAGGCAAAAAGGCTAGGTATGAAGGAGGGAGAGAGGGCAATGAGCAGCAAGCAAGCTCCTACAGTGGGATCCATACAAGTAAATATATAAATAGTGAATTCAAGAATTCTTAAACAAGGCCAAGAAGGACATTACTCTCTCTTTTTTGTGTGCCAAAAGACCACCATGTTTTGTAAACAGTGGGTTAGTGGAATTAGAGAAAGAGAGACCTTGTTCAATTTGCCATGTGTTGAATCCTCTTCTATGTCTATCAAATTTTCCTTGTTCTTTGCCTTATTTAAAATAATTTCATGGTCCAAAATGTGTTGTTGAATTGCTTTCACGTTGCTCTCTCTTGTTAATCAATCCTACAGAATCTTCTCCTTGCAGACAGCATGACATAAAAGGAGATTTAGCACTAGCACACTCAGTTAGTTGGTGCAAATCTCAAGCCAATGCTGAAGGAGAGAGGATTTGCACTCATCTTCCTAGAGATAGAGGCTTCAGCACGTCAATTAATGATACCACTTTCCAAATTCACCACAAGTAGACGTTGCAAAAGCCAAGACATTTGAGGCATGAATGTGGTCAGAGAGTATGCTATGTTGATCATACACGACCATAAGCTCCCATCGCTGGCATGCCACAAGAATAAAGGTATCCTTCCAAATGACACTTGCTCTTCTTGGAATCTCGATAACCTAAACTATCACCTCATGAGGAGTGTTGATTTTTGGCAAGTCAATGATTGCTCCTCTACATTGAGGCTAATCCTTGGAAGTAGAGAGTAATGAAAACCTAAGGAATTGAAGAGTGTCCGTGGTCCCAATTGAAACCTGTTGCATTGACTTCTGGTCCACCGTCAAAAGGAACTTGCTCAAATCAAATTTATGAAATGTGGGGATCCACCGTTGACTTCTTCTTGGCAATTCAACAATATGAGGATTGGCAGTGGAATGACTTCACAAAATTGTCTCTAATTTTTGGTCTCTTGATGCAACAGGCAAGAGCAAGTAAGCACCTAGATTGCATCCAAGTCAACCATCCAAATCGACAATCGTGTTGGAGGTTAATGTCCCCACCTGTGAGCATTAGACTGTGAGGGGGAGGGGGGGTGTATGTTGGGGGGGAGATGGGAGACGGCCGGGGGGGGGGGGGGAGGGGGAGATGGGGCGGGGTGACTGTGTGGACTGCCAGTTGCACAGCAGAGCAGCAAAGGACCAGCCCTATGGAAGGCCCTATATATAGGCCTGCCCGGGGGGTCAGTCCAGCCAACCAGGCTGGTCAGCCAGCCAACCCAGGCAGCCAGCCCCTATACATATTATAAACCTCCCTACCCCCCCACTTTGTTTGCTGAAGCCTTCACCTCAGGCAGCACAAATAAAGGAGGAGAGTTTCAGTTTGCAAGAGAGGACTCAGTCGAGGTTTATCCCAGCCCTTGCTGGATGTTTTGTAGTGCTCACCATTGAGCCTGTCTTACTAACTGATTGGTGGATGAATATATTCTGAGTTCTCTCCTTTCCCTTTGCTATTCCATGTGCTGTGTTTTTAGGTTAGCATCATTGTGGTCAAGGGGAGAGGTTACTTGGAGCTGAAGGTTATCAACAGCACGAGTGAGGATTGAGTGATTCTTTCCTCCATTTCCAACATGGTATCAGAGCAACGTTTCCAGCTCTTGGTTTTCTATATCAAAGGAAAAAGTTCCTCTTTCTCCTTTCCCTTTGCTATTCTATGTGCTGTGTTTTCTGAAAGAGGTTAGCATCGTTGTGATCAAGGGGAGAGGTTACTTGGAGCTAAGGTTATCCACCTCCATTTCCAGCATGGTATCAGAGCAAGGTTCCCAGCTCTAGTTTTCTACATCGAAGGAAGAAGTCCCTCCACACAAGACGACCCTGATTCAGCTCAGGTTTGCACACAGTTTTCTAGTATCTACAGCAAGTGTTATGTCCAGAATTACAGTGTGTATTGCAGCAGGAGATGGCATCCTGTACAGCCACTGCTCTCCCTTCCTCCTTCTCTTCTACTACTACTCCTTTCATCTATAACTTTGGAGAGTCCAGGAAGTTGGATGGGACCAATTATCCCATCTGAAAAGTGAAGATCCGGAGCCATCTTGTGGCTCGAAAATTGTGGAAGATCACAACAAGGGTTGATTAGAAACCAGCGGAAGTCAAGGATAAGACGGAGAAGATCACTATGCTTGTAGATGCACATGAGCTCGAAGCATGGGAGAACAAAGATGCCCATACCCTTGCAATGATCACAGGGAGGACGGCAGATTCAGCTATTTCCCACATCTAGATGGCAGAGATGTCTGTGGAGGCATGGGCCACTCGGATGGACTTCTGTCAATCGATTGACCAGATGGTGTTTGCCAAGCTCGCTTGGAGGGCACGCAACAAAAGGCTTGCTTGGAGGGATTCCCACAAAAGGCCTCATCGAGGGCCACGGAGCCACTAGAGTTTGTTCATTCCGACATTCGTGGTCCCATGTCATTTGCAAAGGTCCAGATAATCTCTTACATTCATATATGACTACAGCAGGATGACCTGGGTGTAGTAGTTGGAGCAGCCGCTCCAAGAGCTCCCACAACAAAGCAGAAAAGATGGGACTCTAGATATGCACAAGCTCTTTTTGTGATTTCTCTCTGTGTCAAGAGGTTCATTATACCTCACATTCGGTCATGCGAGACATCTATAGCAGCTTGGGAGATACTAGAGAGTATGTTTGCATCAAGAAATGATGCCAGAGTTTCCTTTCTAAAGCGACAACTTTCCCATACGCATATGGATGAGGGAGATTCCATGAATTCTCACCTCACAAAGCTTCAAGACTTGAGGGAAGAGTTGCTGAATATTGACGAAGTCATTCCGGATTCAGAGATGATCACCACCACTCTGAACTCTCTTCCAGAGTCCTATCTCGGTTTCCACACCTCGCTGAATTTATCATTGAGGGGGGGCAGCAATCCTCTCTCTTTTCACGAGTTGGTAGGACTTCTGTTGCAGGAGGAGCACACACGCACAAATATGGCAACCCGGGCTGGCGAGCATGCCATGCTCTCCAAGTTCAAGCCCAAGGGTAAAGCACAGCAAAAGCCACATGCCAATTAGCCCGCACATCAGCATAAAGCTGATTCAGGACAGCCCTCTTATAAGGCAAAGGGTGATGCAGATAAGCAGAAAAAGAAGGGCATTTGTCATTATTGCAAGAAGCCAGGTCATTATATTGGAGAATGCAAGAAGCGCATAGCCAAAGAGAAGAAAAGGGACTCACGTATGGCTATGTCAAATAAATCAGCTCCGCATTCTCATGATGGAGGAGATGTTGCAGCCAACTTTGTGGAAGAGCACTATGCCTTTCTGTCTTGCACTTCAGATTTTTCAGTGGGTAGTTCAAATGCTACAACCACTAATGATGATGACCCATATGCTTTTTTGACTTGCAGCTATGATCCTTCAAAGGATGCATGCTCTCTCAGTGTCAATGAGACACTGAATACTTGGTATTTTGATAGCGGTGCTTCAAAGCACATCACTTCCAAGAAGAGTCTGTTTGTATCTCTGCATCCTCCACCCACCAAAAAGAAGATGACTCGTGCAAATAATTCTTCTTATTCAGTGTGTGGAGTGGGAGACATTATTCTCACATCCACTGATGGCACAGATTTCAAAATTTCAGGTGTTCTCTACGTGCCAGGCATAAAGAAGAATTTGCTTTCAGTGTCCTCACTCAATATAGGAGGATTTCAGGTTGTTTTTTATGATGACAAGTGCGCAGTCAGAGACAAAGAGAATGACTATGCTTTGATGTCGGGGTCTTTTTCAGCTTAATCTATATGAAAAAAGATCTGATCTTGCATTATCAGTAAGCACTCCCACTGCTGCGATACAGAATGTAGAGTTATGGCATGCCAGGTATGGGCACATGAGCTATGGCAGCTTAATGACACTTCAGAAGCATGATATGGTTGATGCATTGCCTCCTTTAGAGTCACCTCCTGCTCATGCATGTGAAGGTTGCATCCTTGGCAAGATGCATAGACTTCCCTTCAAGAAGGATGGTGCAGCGAAAGCTACACGGAAATTACAGCTTATTCACAGTGATGTCTGTGGTCCCGTGAGGACACCTGCTTTTGGGGGTTATCTCTATTTTGTTACATTCATAGATGACTTCACCAACTACACTTGGATCTATGGTCTCAAGGCAAAATCAGAAGTGTTTATGCATTTCAAACACTTTGTGGCTATGGTTGAGAATGAGACAGGACTCAAGGTGCAGACACTTCGCACAAATCGAGGGAGAGAAAGAAAGAAAGAAAGATAGAAAGTCTATTAACGTCCACTGGAGACCAAAAGGTCTATGGGACAGCAAGAAAACCTCTAGTACATCTGCTTTAGGGAGGGCACATAGCAGTTCCCAAGGAGTGCAAAAAGCAATCCCAATTATTTAGAGTACCTACATGATATTCTAGAGAGTAAACAGCCATACATCAGTTTAAGACTGAGAGTCTTTTGGTTTTGATTTAAACTCTCTGATTAGTGCTACCCCTTCACGGTAAACTGCCCATTTTCCATCCTTTCTGGTAGCCCTGACTTTAGCTAATTCAGTTGCCTTAATCTTGAGTTGGGTTTGTGTAAGCTCCTCTGCTATCCATACTTTGGTGCCCTTCAGCTTGTAAGATTGTCGAAGAAGCTTGATCCGCATATCTTTTGACTTCAGTGTAAGGATTGCATGACCTCTATAGTGCAAAATAGAAGCTGGCCTGGAGTCATCATCATCCTGCTCATCATCATTCACCCATTCGATGTTGGGCAAACTTAATTTGATCTTTGTCAATATTTCACTTTATGTATCCTCCTCTTTGTACCAATCTTTTGGGAGCCCCCCTATTCTAATCTTCAGCGCATTATCACATCTAGCTTCGTGTTCTTCAATCTCTGCTTGGATATCAGACTTACTTGCTTTGTTGTCCACTTCCACAAACACTTCCTTCCTAGCAGTTTGTACTTCAGTGTGAACAAGATCTTTGACTGTAGAGACTAGCTCCGGGGTAGGGAGGGAATCCTTACAAGATTTTACAGCCTCATCAATTACTGCCTGCTTACCAGGCCCTTCCAAGATGTGAAGTCAGTCCTTGTTGGTAATTTCGTGCGTATGGAGAGGGTGTCATGGCTGCAGTTGTAGAGTACCGAGTCTTGATGGATGTTGAAGGAGTTGAGGGGGTTGAAGGGGACTTGGAGGAGAGGGTAGGCCAATCCATAGTTGGCTGTATGATGAACCCCCTTGGCTTAACCTAACCCTCGAGTTGGGTTGGGGGTTTAGCCTAACTCGGGGTTAGAGAGAATGTGAAGAGAAGGAAGGTAGGCTGGGCCATGCTTTGCTGGCCATATTTCCTGTTACCCCCTGGCTGAGCTAACCCCCTAGTTGGGCTGGGGGTTCAGTCCAACTAGGAGAGGCTACGGGAGAAGGGACGGAGAGGCTACGGGAGGGGGGACGGAGAGCGAGAAGAGGGAGGGGGGGCGGAGAGGCTATGGGAGGGGGGGGGCGGAGAGGCTACGGGAGGGGGAGGGGCGAAGAGGCTATGGGAGGGAGGGGGGCGGAGAGGCTACGGGAGGGAGAGCGGAGAGAGAGAGGCTACGAAGGAGGGAGCGGAGAGGCTACGAGAGGGGCGGAGAGGCTATAAGAGAAAAAACCCATGGAGAGTATATGTCTCATGAATTTGAGGCATTTTTGAAGGAGAAAGGCATCACGCATCAACTTACAGTGAGGCTTACACCTCAATAGAATGGCAAGGCTGAGTGGAAGAATTGCACTACCATGGAGATGGATAGATGCATGCTTACAAGTAAGAAGTTGCCTCGCAGGTTTTGGCTTGAAGGCCTCGTGTGCCAACTATATTTTGTATCGGGCTCCTACAAAGGCTTTGAAGCCAATCACTCCCTATGAGGCATGGCATGGAAGAAAGCCTTCAGTGGACCATTTCAAAGTTTTTGGTTGTGTTGCATATGCCCACCTGCCTATGGAGTTTAGACACAAGTTGTCAGATAAGGCACTAAAATGCATTTTTGTGGGATATAGTTCACAAAGCAAAGGCTATCATCTCTACAATCCTACTACACGCAAGATTTTTGTTAGTAGAGATATTATATTCTCTGAAAATTCAGCACATACACATGCTGAATTTCAGATTCCAGCTTCTTTAGATGATGTGTTTGAGGGGATGCTTCCTATAGCATTTGGTTCCCCCGCTGAAACTCAGAATTTACAACAACCTCCTCCAGATCCACATGCCCCAATTCAGCCACCGGCTGATTTTGTACCACCTCAGGGTGTGGATGAAGTTGTCAGGCAAGAGATTCAAGAGATACACGCAGCCAAAACAATCCCGAATTGATTGCTTCAAACTCTAGGGGAGAGTGGGCTTGAGGCCCCATTGCCTAGCAGGACTCGTAGTGCAGTAAGGTACACAAGGGGGGCTCTTTCAGTTGAGACAGCTTATGCAGGGACTCTTCTTGATGAAGAGGATCCTGACTCTTTTGAAGAAGCAAAGGATAATGTGCATTGGATGCATGCCATGCACAATGAGTTGAAGTCCATAGAGAAAAATCAGACTTGCGATGTTGTGGATTTGCCACCAGGTAAGCATGCCATTGGTACCAAGTGCGTTTTCAAGGTAAAAAGAAAGCCATATGGGTCTATTGATAGGTACAAGGCAAGGTTGGTTGCCAAAGGCTATGCATAGAAGAAGAGCATAGATTATGAGGAGACTTTGCTCCTACATCCCGGATGACCACCATACGGTCAGTTATTGTAATGGCTGCAAATTTTGTGTGGAATGTCCATCAGTTGGACATAAAAACAGGTTTCCTTAATGGGGACTTGCAGGAAGAGGTTTATGTCAAACAACCTCCTAGATTTGAACTTTCTAGCAATGCACTTCAGGTATGCAAGCTTAACAAAGCTTTATATGGGCTGAAACAAGCCCCACGTGCATGATATGCCAAGATAGATGCATTCCTGGCAAGTAAGGGATTACACAATAGTCCTACAGAAAGCACCCTCTACATCAAGAAGGATGGGGGGGATATTTTGGTCATCATTCTTTATGTAGATGATATGCTGCTCACAGGGTCAAATGAGGATATAATTGCAGATTTCAAAGCTGAGTTGAAAGCTGAATTTGATATGACAGATTTGGGCATGTAAATTTTTATTTGGGGATCCAGTTTATACAAGACAAGCGTGGCATCATTATGTCTCATTCCAAGTATATGCAGAAACTCTTGAATAGGTTCAACAAGCATGATTGTAAGCCTATTGCCACTCCCATGGAGCCCGAGCTGAAGCTTACTATGTATGATGCTGGTGAATCAGTGGATGTCACACTTTACAATGAGGATGTTGGATGCCTCACATACTTGTGCAACACCAAGCCCGATATTCAGTATGTAGTATCTCAAGTGAGCACATATATGCACAGTCCAAAGACAACACATTGGCAGGCTGTAAAACGCATCTTCAGATATTTGCAAGGCACAAAGTCTTTTGGCTTGATGTTTCCCAGGGAGGGTGACTTGCAGATGCATGCTTACAGTGATTCAGATTGTGGGCTGGAGACTATGATACCAGGCAGTCCACTAGTGGTTTGTTGCTTATGCTTTGGTTGCTACCGCATGCAATGAAGAGCCCTTATGTCATCAAGATGCCTTTCAGAATGATTGTTGGATGAAGGCCATGCAAGCTGAATTGGATTCTATCCATCAAAATGACACTTGGGAGTTGTGTGATATGCCTCATGGCAAGAATGCCATTGGAACTAAGTGGGTTTACAAGATCAAATGGAAAGCCGATGGTTTAGTGGACCGTTACAAAGCCCGTCTTGTTGCTAAGGGCTATGCTCAGCAGCGTGGCATTGACTTTGAGAAGACTTTTGCTCCCACTTCCAGAATCACTACCATTCGCATTGTTATTGCCTTTGCTGCCCACTTTCATTGGCAGATACATCAGCTTGATATTAAGATAGCTTTCCTTCATGGGCAAGAAGAGGTCTATGTTTCCCAACCTTCTAGCTTTGAGGTTGAAGGTTCTGGAAGCAAGGTATGCCACTTGAAAAAGGCCCTCTATGGACTGAAGCAGGCACCTCGGGCTTGGTATTCGAGATTCATTCTCATTTGCTCACACTTGGCTTTCAGAACAGCCCTACAGAGGTTACCCTTTACATCCCCAAGCATGGTGCTGATTTTAGTCCTTTATGTGGATGACATGCTTGTGACTGGGATACATGCTCAGCAAATTGCAGATTTTAAAATTGATTTGCAGCAGATATTTGCTATGTCTGATCTTGGTCATCTGCACTACTATCTGGGCATCCAATTTGCTAGTCATAGGGGGCACTTTGATGTCACAATCCAAGTACATTGGACAGCTTTTGCAGCGTTTTCAGTTTGAGGATTGCAAGCCAGTATCCACACCATTAGAGAGCCTCCACACTTCAGTTTTGCAGCAATCTATTACAGCATCTCATTTTTCTCCATTGTGCTTCCATTTTTTAGCTTCCATTGCTTCCAACACCCAACAGTAGCGAGCCTAGATCCTTTGAGGAGGCAAAGGATATTCCACAGTGGCAGGACACTTGGGACTTGGTGGGCAAGCCTTTCAAGTGGAAGGCTATCGATACCAAGTGGGTCTATAAACTCAAGTTCAAATTTGATGGTAGCTTGAACACGTTCAAAGCCAAGCTCGTGGTAAAATGGTACGCTCAATCAAAGGGTCTTGACTTCGATGAGACATTTGCCTCGATAGCTCGGATGGTGACTATTCAGACTGTTATAGCCTTGGCTGCCCATCATGGATGGCCGATATTCCAAATGGATGTAAAATCAGCATTTCTTGAACGGGACCCTAGAGGAGGAGGTATACGTGGAACAGCCACCAAGCTTTCGGGTTCCAGGTTCTGCTTCTAAGGTATGTAGATTGACTAAGGCATTGTATGGGCTGAAACAAGCCACGAGAGCATGGTACAGCCGATCGACGAATTCTTCTCGAAGATTGGGTTGGCTCGAAGTCCTTCAAATGCCAATCTTTATCTCCTTTCAAAGGGGGGGAAGAGCCTGGTATTGATCTTGTACGTGGATAATTTGATACTTACAAGAGACCGCAAGAAAAAGAACTCTATTGTCAAAAAGCTTCTAATGGAAGAATTTGAAATGACAGATCTAGGATCTCTCCATTTTTTTCTTGGGATTGAGGCCAAGTAAGAGCAGCATATTCATCTCACAAGAGAAATATTGTCGTGATTTACGAAAGCGGTTCCAGATGAAGGACTGCAAGTTGGCGGTGACCCCCATGGAGGTTGGGCTGAAACTGAGTATACATGATTCATCTTAGCTGGTGGATGGTAGCAAGTATCAGAGAATGATGGGCAGCTTGCTCTACCTAACCAACACCAGGTTAGATATCTCCTATGCTATAGGGCTTCTTTGTCAGTTCTCTGCCCAACCCAGGGAGAATCATTGGAGTGCAGGTTTACAATGCTATGGTACTTGAAGGGTACAATGCACCTATGGCACCACATACACCACAGGGGTAGAGTTGGGTGGTTTCTGTGATTCTGATTGGGCAGAAGATGCGGAGACCAAGCGATCAACTTTGTGCTTGCATTAGGGGCCATCTCATGGCTAAGCAAAAGCAGCCCTCAGTTGCCCTTTCATCTACATAGGAAGAGTACAGAGCTGTGTGCACAGCAACGTGCGAGACATTGAGGCTCAAATAGATTCTAGAGGATATGGACGTGCTTCAGGAGGAGGCAACCGTGGCCATGTGCGACAACCAGAGTTGCATTGCCATTGCAAAAAACCCGATGTTCAATGCACGGAAAAAGCACATTGAGGTCCACAAGGTCCCAACTCAATACCTAGGATACCCCATATGCACATGCCAACAACTAGTACAGAGGTCTATACACCCGACAGATTCCTCAATCCATAAGTATGTAGAAAATGCATGCAAGTCAAACCTCGAAAAAGCATTGACGCCTGTTGGTGGTTGTCCTGGAAACCTCTGAATCTTGCCCCTAGATGGAGCGCATGGTATAGATGATATCATGACAAATGTTGACGAGAGCAGCTGCAAGGCAAACTTGCTGCCATTGCATCATTAAGTTGCATGCCACCTAGATGTTCCAGGCAATGATGCCGGCCAAAGTCTCCCAGACAGTATACTCCGGTGAGAACTCCAAAGGTGTGGAGTCTCAGATGTCTAGGCTCATGATGTGAAAGTTTGGAGATGGAGAAACCTTAAAAACATGGAGCTCAGCTGAATTGAAGTTGCAAGAAAGAGATACACGAGGGCTATCAACATCATGAAGCCCTAAAACCCTAGGGTGAGTTAAAACTCACAACTGCTAACTCAACCACTAATTGTAGTTAGGGGGAAACACTAGAAGGAGAAAGTATCCATAACCCTATTAATTAACTAATACATTGGCCACTGCCTTAAATATTATAATATTTTCAACACCATGATTAAACCCTTAAACTCTAGGGTGAGTTAAAACTCACACGACGACTAACTCAACCACTAATTGTGGCTTGGAAGGAAAAAGTACCCCTAACTCTCCTAATTAACTAATAGTTGGCCACTTCCTTGAATATTAGAATATTTCCAACACCCCCTGGGGCCTGCAGTGATGACATCTTGGTGTACAAGGAGTAATCTCAAACACCAAATGGAAGTAATCCTAAACTTTGCGGAAAGCTTCAAATTTTTCTCTAGATAGGGCCTTGGTGAAAAGATTTGTGATGTTCTAATGTGTGGGACAGGAGAACAAACTAATCTCTCCTGCAATAACCTCTATAAGGATGGACCTAAATGTGTGTTGTGCATGCATATAACACAAGGTTCCGTCCCACCACAATAGCATTCTGGTTGCCAATGCGTATAGGAGTAGATGGTTGCAAACCACCACGAAAATCTGTCATCAATCTCTTGAGCGATATACATTCAACCATTGTTGTGCCCTATACTCAGCTACACAGGATGAAGTTGCCAAATTGGACTGTCTTACTCAACCAAGTGATGCATCAACTGCCAAATAAGAAACAATTCCCATTGGTGGAATGTCTAGTGTCATAATCCCAAAGCTAATCCGAATCAATAAAAGCATGTAAGTCAGAGTTACCCCCTGGCATAGAACAAACCAAGAGACCAAGTACCCTGCAAATATCTAAAAACACTCGTTCCAACACACCAGTGTTATGCCTTTGGGCTGTCATACACCTCCTCAACTGGAATACACTGAACTGAATCTTTGGACGGGTATTGTAGAGATAAATAAGGTATCCAACAGTGTGACTGCATACAACAGCATCAAAAGGTTCACTTGCATCATGCATTGGACAGCCTGAACCCTTGCTCCAAGAGAGCTGAAATAGGCTTGCAGTCCTGAAAATTGATCCTTTGTAACATTCCCTAAATGTATTTTGATTGCTTGAGCACGATCCTCCATCTAATTTACCCAATAGGTTGACTCATACCCACTTCTTCCTACAAGTCCCCATTGAGAATGGCTGTTTTTTTTAAACGTAGCTTCTCCCTGCTCGTTACGCTGCCTTCCTCCCCGCCATCTCCTTCTTCCTATTCATTTCCTCTCCTCCCCCCCGCGCCCCTTCTTGATTTCTGCTCACCTATTCCCACACCCCTTCTGCCGCTTTGCTGCCCCCTTGGATGGTTCTTTTCTCGTGCCATTGCTGGCTGGCCGCCCTGCAGATAGACCTGGAGTTGCGCACCTTCTAGTGCCTTTTCAGGAGCCATCCTGGTGAACCATCTTGGTGAGCCCAGCTGTTGTTCTTGCAGCCTGCTGCAGTTTTCTGAGCTCGAGGGATATTTTGCTGCCCACGCTGGTGGTTTGTGGGAGCTTGCGCAGTCTGGGAGCAGAATGCCAGAAAATGAAATCCCACCAAAGGGTATCCTGCAGTGGAAGACTAATAGATGAGTGTAGGAATTACACTGGTGTTTACTATATAATCAAGCTTCATCCGATGTGTGTACTTCACAACCATTCATGTGTATGCAAGCTAGCAAATAGACTGTGCATCAAGACAAATATAGAAGCAACACTTATATATTTCCGTCCATCCACAAACTGGACACAATACAATACCAAAATGTTCTCACACTATATGCCTGGCACCTCTAGATCTCTGAACCCGTGCGTTCCTCTGAGTTTATGTAGACTCTCTATCCAAAGATCCATTCCACCTTGCTGTCCGGAAAGCCAGCCTAGGTGGGCAACTCTTGCTGAGCTAAGTCTGCAAGTATCCAGGCCAGTTCACCTCCTGCTAGTGCTGCTCCTTCCTGCTCTTTAGAGGCTGCTCCAAGTGATGATGAATTAGGCCCCTAGGGCCCCTTTTTATAGGGCTGTTCGCCCCTACCAAAATGGCCAACTTGCTGCCCCATACCAGCCGACTCAAACAGGTTCCCCACCGACTCCTTCTGTGCAGCCTATAAAGCTCTTTGGCTGGCCCTGTCTAGCCGTGTGGCAGGCTGGGCAGGCCTGCCCATATCCATCCTCATTCCCAAGCCCTTTGGCCCTCCATAACATTCATGATTGCTGTCTTTTCTGTCTACAACAGATCCGCCTCTGTTCTGCGCTGTTCCAAGTCCCGGCCCGTACTGAGGTTTCCTTGCACATGCTTGTCCTCTCCATCCATGGGCAGCCCTGTGGCCCTGCACCACTCCTGCCCACCATGGTGGCCCTGATCTGCCAAGTATCTCCTCTCTCTCTCTCTCTGCTGCCCACATGGCAGCCTATGTACTACCCATGTGGCAGCCCCATGCCTCCTCCTATCAATCTATGGTCCACCCCCCCCCCCCGATGCACTCCTCATATGGGGCTCACAAGTGGCAAGGTGAACAACCCTATTCCAACACCCCCTCTCACCGACCCACATTGGCCACATCCATTTCTGTCGATGAAGATGCTCAATAGCTCCCGTGTCGTAGCCCTCTAGAACATCGGGTGGCGTCATAGTCTTCTCTTGCCTTTTCAACCAGTTACTCCTGCTCCACTAGGTCCCCAGTTCCTCTTTCGCACACCAGTCTAGTGCACATGTCCATCTTTGGCAGCACTTGACGGCACTACCACCTTCAGTCTTAAACCCGCCTTCGAACTCAAGCACTCCGAGTACCAACATCCTCCAACTATCCCCCTCATGATGGGTAAACAGCATGAAGTCCTCCAGGCACCAAGCTCTCAGTGTCTCTTTCAACCTGTCCTCTACTTGGCTAGGTCTGCAACCAGACAACATACCGAAGACATCATATCCAAGGCATAAATCTAGATTACCTAGACCATGAAGCTCCAACTGTGGTTCCGTGTTGTTGTCCCCCTCTAAGTCACAGCCTCGGTTTGGCCCTAAGTCCTTAGATCCTGTCGAAGAATCCCCGCCTTCTTCAGCAACACCTGCCAAGAGGTCCATATACCTAATCTCAACAACACTCGGAGTTGTCACCAAGAAAAGTTTCTCTTTCACCATTAACTGAGCTGTATCCTTTGACTCTGAGCTGGCACCCTTCTTCTTTTGATCGGCCTTCTTTTTGCAATCCTTCACAAAACATCATGGCTCATCAGAGTAGAAGCACTTCTTTTCTTTCTTTTCCTTCTTCTTGTTGTCTTCATTTGAAGAATCCACTCCGTCGTCAGATTTGGGCTTGCCTTTGCCACAAAATGAGGCTGAGGGCCTCCCTTTATATAGGGCAATCCTGCCCCAAAACTGGCCGGCCCAGCTCCCTTGCTGGCTGGCTTTTCTGCCCTCCAACCAACCCCACCAGCCCTATTTTATGGGGCTGTGTGCTGGCCGATCTGGTCGGCCAGCCGACTGCCTAACGAGCCCTATTTAAGGGCAGGGCACTGCCCATTTGCAGGCCTCTTTGTTCCATGCAGGGCTCAGCCCTTGTGGACTGCACTCCCCCGCCATGCGCCAACCCTGTTGCAGGCCTTAATCCTGCCCAGAGCCAATCGGCATTTGTTGGCCCTGTTGCAGGCCTCAATCCTGCCCTCACACCTCGCCAAATTGCACCTCTGCCTTGGGATGATCCTGCCTTTGTTTGCTGTGAGGTGCTGCCCATGTGGCACCCCCCCCCCTCTCTCTCTTCTTTGGGTAGATCTTGCCCTAGGTCTCCCTCCCCCATGCTCTCCTCATTTGGGGGCTTACAAATGGGGAGGTGACCTTCCAACACCCCCTCTCATTGAAACATCTCTGCCCAATGCCAACTTGTCGATGAAGTTGCTCCAGCAGCTCCCATGATGAAACCCTCTGGAACAACCGATGTCGATTCCGATTCTTGGCTTTTCAACCAGTGGCTCCTGCTCCTCCAAGTCTAGTCCTGCACAAACAAGCCATCCTGGTACACAGGTCCATCCAAAGTAGCACCAGATGACAAATCAACCTTCAGTCATGTTCCCGCCTTCGAACTTGAGCAATCCAGATGTCACCATCTTCCAACTGTTTCCCTCATCATGAGTGAACAACCTGGAGTCTTCCAAGCACCATGCTCTTTGGGTCTGTTTCAACTTGTCCTTCCTCTGGTAAGGTCCGCAACAAAAGAACCATCTTGAGAAATGAAATCCCAATAATATCTCAGACAACCCGGACCATGAACTCTCACTGAGTTCTCAACCAAGTACTCTTCTGGCTTTATTACACCCTGTCCATAATCTTTCTGTCTCCGCGATTTGAAGAAGCACCCACAGTTCCCCAACTACCTTCCAAGAAATCCTTTCAATAAAGCATTTCCTGAGACACATGAACAGCAGATTCTCTCCACAGCATGCTATAAAGGCTTAAATCAATGACAACAATTACATACCAGAATGTCATACTACCTGTGTGCTTGCTCTGAATGCACACCATGCATCTCATGGAGGCACGTACCAATGACCTGTGTCATCTTGTAATTCCCCCTTCTGAATTACAGCATTTATCTGAACTTGAAACCCTAGGACACTCCATGGAATCCACCCTCATGTTAGTATCAACAGTCAAGCACCTAGAAGAGTCCAAGCACTCCTTATTGTCCTTCCCCTTCACAAACGTCTTTGACTCCCCGTCAGGCCACATCTAAATATCAGGCATCTTCACTGTGACTTCTAGGTCTGCATATCTGACCTCCATAACACATGGAGATGTCACCAAGAACAGTTCTTTGATTACTATGTTAGTTGAAGCTTTTGTCTCACCATCTGCATCTAAGTCATACTACTTCTTCTTGTTCTTTGATCCGCCTTCTTCATTTTGCAATCCTTCGCAAAAAGACCAAGCTCATTACAATAGAAGCACTTCTTCTTCTACTTCCTCTTCTTATTGGAAGTGTCCTCTTCATCTCCAAAATCATCCTTCTTGGGCTTGCCGCTGCTAAGCTTGCCCTATCCTTTGCCAGCAACGCCTTGCCGTTGTTGTCTTTGTTATAGAGCTGCTCCCAAGCCTCTTCCTGTAGTAGTAAAGAACCCAACTACTCAAACGTCAAAGTTTTGGTTCGCTGTCCTGCTATCACAGTTGTAATGAAGCTCTTGGAACTTTATGGTAGCATCCCAAGTACCATCAGGGCTAACTGGCTTGAGTCTACCTTCTGACCAACCATGCTAGTTGATTCCTCACCACCTTGCCTTTCGTCAAGTGGTCATGAACCAAATCTCCCTCATCCATATCCATGTTGTAGAGTATCCGGGATGTATTATCTGTCTCATACAGATCCTTCACAATGGCCCACGTCCCTACTGACATGTCAATCATCTGGACGTAAGGAATCACCGAGTCTGTCGTAGTCCCTATGATCAAGACCAAGGCTCAGACATCTCTATCCTCCCATGCTTGGAGTTCATCTCATCTAGTGGTACAAGAATCCTCCCTTGTTTGTCTAGCACATCCTCCGACTTAACCTCCAATCCCGTTGTTAGCTTCCAAAGTTTTTGAGCCACTAAATGACTCCAGATCTTCACCTTCCAGATAGGATAATTGATCCCTTCCAATTTCCTGGACTCTCCAAAGTTAGGGATAGTGAAAGAATGAACTCGACTGGAGGAGGAGAAAGGAAGAGCAGTGGTTGAAGAGGCTTCTGCTTTTGAAATCGACATCTCTGTTGCTAAACCACACAGCAAAATCGAAAAGCAAATACCACCATTTGCAGATAAGCACTCTTTACACACCTGACTGAACTTGAGTCGCCCTCCTTCACGCAAGAGCACAATCCTAGGTCGTGATGCTTTACTTGCGCTTAACTCTATATTAACAAAGTCTCTAAACGACTCTCCATAATATATTTCTCAAATTCATTCTACGATAAGTTCAGGCTCAGCAACTATCAAAGGCCTGCTCGTTTTCCTGTGACAGTAAGGTGAGATGAGCAATATACCTCTCAAACATGTCTTAACCAAAGAAATAGTAAAAACGTATCAGATTATTTATAGTTCCCTCGTGTTTTTTTAAACATTTTAGTTCCACCTTGTTTGCAGTCGTTCTCTTTTCTTTTGTTAAAAAAGCGTCATCTAAGCCGCTCACCCTTCTAATTCATCCATTCATCCCCTTTTTTGCCACGGGGTTGTCCAACTTTCTATCAGTATCTAAGTGCTCAGGAGTACTTGTAATCCCTTATTCTAGACCCACAGCGGACTTCGATAAGAAACGAATTTATAATCCGACATGTTTAATACAAAAAATGAAAAAATTCCAAGCTTATCAGAAATCTGTCCTGAATTCTTCCGCTTCAAGCATATCGAGTGGTCAAGCAAAGTGAACAGTTATGAACTCACAATGCAGCGCATTGAACGAAGGAAGCATCCTAGCTAGACGTTTTCCTTGTGTACAACATTATCGGATCCACACTGTTGCAAGAAAAACGTTGAGACTCTGAGAAAAGTTGTTGCTTGAGACAATTGCCCAGACAATCCTCATGTAGAGACGAACCTCAGCAAGTTTCCAACAATCGGTCAGGTTTTGAGGGCCATGTTGGTGCAGCAGGTCTTCCAGGATCTTGGTGGGAGGCAAAACGGGAGGAGGAGGGATTGAGGACTTCAGCGCCCTGGCCAGAAAGCTCACCCTGGTCACGAACATTGTGGACTGCTTGCAAATGCAACCATACTACATTTTGCTAATCTTTCAGTTCATTTGGTCAACTTGACCAGTTTGAGTTTAAGTTTCTGTCCTCTTGTGGAGATTTTAACTCCTTTTGTCTTATGTTGGGTATTTCTCTCTAGAGATGGAGGCTCTCTTTGTCTCTTGTATGACAACCACTCTTGCCAAAAGAGCCGATTCCCCAGTCTCTTTCACTCATCTATCTAGATAAAAATCCTAGGGAGGCTCAAAAGGAAACAACATGATAAGATTGAAGGTGAAATACAAGGGATACCATTCCATTAGAGGGTGTTTTCTTAAATAGGCAAGTACAAGATCAGCATCATCTTTTCCCAGTACACATGTCATCGATCCATTGACGTAATCTGCTCTACCAATCACATAATTTCTCTTGGTATTCTATGGCACCACATTTCTCAACACCCCCAAGCTACTTTACACTTACACTTATAATGACATTCTAAAAGGCAGAGCATTAGTGGCATCCCCACCTTGTCTTGCTTTGGTGGTGAGTAACCAAGGTCCAAGAGCTTTTAACCCATGGTGGTTGTCTTTGAGTTACCAATGCCTCACAAAGATTTGGTGAGATTGGCCTAGAGGAATCAAATGGATCTCTTGCTTCATGCTCGAGCGACTTAATAGGAACCCAAAAAGAGAGAGAGAGAAAGAGAGAGGGAGAGAGGGATGTATACACCTATCTAAATCCCGTCATTGAATATCCATGTATACCCACTATAGTCAAGCTTTTTCCATGTAATTGCAAGCTGGGATGTGAAGACTTTTGTGGTACCATACTACCATATAATATTTGGACAAAAGAGGCATTTGAAAAAATTATTAAGTTCTTCTTGTAGTCTTTGCTCTTAACGTTTTTTGTGGATGATGCACATGTCTTTCATATCATTGCCTTGGACAGTTTAAGCTATTTATGTTGTGCTTATTCTCAAGATAATGCCCTCATGGTTGTAAATTAGTTTGCATCAAGAATCTACCATTTCAATGAAGGAGTCTAGGGTCCTTAAGAAGATGGTATGATGATAGCATCGTATGTGTGACACTATGCCACGTGTCGCTTTAATACTTAATCTAGTTCTAGGATTTAAGTTTTCCTATAAAACCCAAGTCTAGTTGCATTTTTAGACAACATGGTGACTTCCCCTCTCTTTGAAGTAGACATCCATGCTAATGAGAGTGTGTTATAGGATTCAATGTGGTACAACATGCACCCTTTGCTTTGTTCACTGTAGCCAATGACAATGCATTTGTCTCCTTTGCTATCTAACTTTTGCCTTTGTTTCTTTGGAATGTGTGCATAATAGATACGGCCAACACACAGCACTTGGCCTCCTTTTTCACTAGGCTTCATAGGGCCTCATTTTCTTCGTCGCTCTAGTGGGATACCTATTAAGTAGATACATAGCTATAAACATTGCTTTAGCCAAAAATTTGCTTCTATTAAAGAGATATGTAGCTATAAACATTGCTTCTACCCAAAATTTGTTTAGAGGCCCATGTGTTTTAGCATAAACTTAGCTACCTCAATTTAGATGCCCATTCATCCTCACTGCCAATCCATTCTATTGAGTGTAGGTAGTGGTAAGCCGTTAATTGATGGCATTCTTCTTTCAAAATCTTTTCAACTCGTTGCTCTAATACTCACACCCTCTGTTAGATCTCACGATTCTGATCTATCCACTAGTTTCTTTCTCAACAAGAGCCTTGCATCTGAGAACATATCTATTTATCACTCATGTGTAAGGAGCACATAGAGTAAGTCGAAACATCGAGCGACTGCATTTGAGCGAGCCTAGAGTTCGAGCGATGCATGTGATGAATTTTTTCTAAACCTATAGTAGCAATAGTTTTTTACTAGAAATGGTTGAATCTACATGACACTATTAGAGATTGTTCTTATTGATTTTTTGTATAATTCTTGGCAAGATAAAACTTACTATTGGGGATAACTCATAAGTCCATGCAAGTAAGCAATGATTCAATGAACACCAAATGAAAAATTATTGGCAACATACAAAGAGAAAACCTATTATTCGATGAATAATAAATCCATACAAGTTAGAAATCATTCAATAGATACAAAAGGGGAAATGCTGCAATATCTATACCTCGAGGTAGTCACTCAAAATTATGTAAGGTAGCAGTGAGTTGAACGAGTTTCTTTATTTTGTAGACTTACATACAAACAACAATAATCCTGCCCATGATATAGAAGCTCCTCCTAGAAAATCCTTCACAAAAAAGTATTTGTAGCTCATTGATTTTTATGCTACCCATATGATATGATCCATTTTGTACACGAAATGATCACATGAATAAAATGTTTAAACTATGGAATTTATAATTATTGATCACCTTATGACCATGATGCTAATAAAATATGGATCACCTTCATATGTCCATGACCATGTATATACTTGTGGGATGGAGGGAGGGAACCAAGGACCCAAACTCTATTTAAGAAAAATTTAAGAAAATATATAGTTTGATAAGGCTTCGCTGGTGATGAGAAAAGATAAGTAGAAACTTTCTAAAGCTCTAGAATTTTAACACTCTAACATGATAAATGGATTCATTCATATCATTTTGATTGTTTTGACTACAAACATGCCATATTTAGACTTTGATTGACCAAGTTATGGCCCAAATAAAATTGGCAGGAGGAGCCTCCCAGAAGGCCGCGATATCGCGGCCTCTTGGGAGGACCCTTCTCCCATTATTTTTTGCCTTGAAAATGGAAATTTTACAAGAAAAACGCATACTTTGATCCCTTTCTTCCACCCCTCCTTCTTCCTTGACCCTTGCAAAAACATTGCCAAACATTTTCAAAAATTGTTGTTTGTATGTAAGACAATTGATTCCTCACAATATCATGGGTAGGACAACAACTGTAAAAGTAAGCAATGCATGCTACTCTTTAAGCATAAATCATCACACTAGAATGTCAATTTTATGAAAGTCCTCGCTCAAACGCAGTCGCTTGAATTCTGGTAATCCTCGAGCACATACATAGTAATTATAGTCATATCACAAATTATTTAACCATGGAATTTCAAAAAATTACAAGATTTAATCAAGAGATTCAAACCTTGGCCAAAAAGTCTATATTTTAAAAATAAATGAACCTATAAATTACAACTACAATAAATAAAAAGGAAATGGGAGCATTAAAGTAAATTAGTAATAAAGGTGGCTCAAGAACACTCCACATGGTTGATGCTTGTCTTCTCTGAAGTCTTGATATAGGGGGGGTGATTTTAGTCTTGATGTAAGGGGGTGATTTTAGTCTTGATATAAGGGGGTGATTTTAGTGTCCAAGTTAATCTTATCAGCTTTGGTAATGAGGGATGGTACAAAAACTCAAACTCCAAACTAGTGAAGCTCCATACCAAAGTATAAAATTTATCTCGTAAAGTCTCCAATATATAAATTGTGAATAATTCCTCAAATTATTAAGTGTCAAACAACACTTGTATTTGCCTAAAAAATCAATTATATTTTTTATTCTCAACTACTAAAATTCCACAATGGAAGGACTAAGCTAGCCTTCACAAAGCAGGCTTTTAATCATAAGGTCCTAAAAGCACTTTAAATAGTCAATACAAGTAAATTTTAAAGAAAGTGGTTGCGTTATGTAGCCAATTATAACCACTTTTCTATGGTTGCATTTGAATTTTTATCACATGTTCACTATTCTATGGCTGCATTTGAGTATAATGGCACGTTTCATGAGTGTAGTGAGAGGGAAAACACAACCTACAATTTTGGAGAGATATGACAATCTCCCTTATCCAATTGAATCATGATACTCCAATTTTGGAGAGTGCACCCTACAGAAATTACAACTTTTTTTTACCCCATTGCTAGTATTCAAGCTTCGATATCATGTTTTATGAGTGCAATGCTAGAAGAAAAGCTATGTGCAATTTTAGATACATGACATCAACTCTCTTATAGACTTGAGTTTGCATCACCTTTTAGGTATGCAATTATGCTATCAATTGCTCTAAAAGCTATAACAATATCCTACTTTCATGAGGGATTTGAGATCACTTTAAACATTGTAAAAAACATTGCAACTAAATTTGGAATTCACTATTGAAATTTTTCCATATGAAAATTTGTGCTTTGAAATATTATTGAGTTACCTTGACATGGGTAATTTGAAACGTTGTTCTCATTTTTATTTTCTTCATCACATGGCCAAAGGGAGCAAAAGATTCAATACTAGTGATCTAGGAAATTCTAATGATGCTTAGAGGTAATCATAGTGCACATTGTAAGTAAGAACATGATATAAGGAGGTATGAATTTTTGGATGTCCCTGAATTCAAAATGTGGGCAAAGAAGATAGTTCTTCCATGGAGATCCTCCTATGAAGTGCTTGTGCATTAGGCTTGTTTATATTGATATTTAGCTTGCATATTTTTCCCCCAACCAAGGCAGTCTCTATGATTGCCAACTTCAAAGCACTCCTACAACCTACCTTTACCTCCCCCTTCCATCCATTCTCAATAAAATATGGGAGACATTTTTGTTTATCTCGCTTAGACATTGTATGCTTCTACTCAATCACCTATATAGCCTCTATACATGATTTTAGTAGAGATATTTGGCAACTTTTTGGATCCATTAAGGTCATGGAAATTATGGTTGAGAATACATAAAAATTTATCATGTCAATCTTGTCCTCTTCATCTTCAAGCAATATCGTCTGCCTCTCCTAACAAATGAAGACTTGACCAATAGTGAGATGTACTCATTATACATTTTCACACCCCATGACTTAAACCATATATTTATGAATGTCCAATCATGCATTACTTATCATCAAAATCCATGGTGGACGTGATCATTTGGTAGCCGTTTCTCTATACTCGTTGGATGGTGTGTCCATTGATGCCCATTTAATTTTGTAGAGGCATCTCTTCCTATTTCTATATCAATGAGTATTTATTCCAAATTAAGGCCATATTTACAACAATGGCAAGTTAATAATGATAGAAAATAGTAAGTATTTACTCCAAATTGAGGCCATATTTACAACAATGGCAAGTTAATAATGATAGAAAATAGTAAGTATTAATCTTATGGATGGCTTTGCTTCTATATTTTGCTTTCTCAATTGGAAGATCTATAGATAGGAACCTATCAAAGTGCTAAGTCTTTGAAATAATTTTGACTAACCACATAGCTTGGAAATTATGTAACATATAACTCAATTCGAGACAATCATGAAAACCATATTGTAAGTGCAAAAACATTCTAGACTAAACTCCTCTAAATGGCATGCATCGTGATTCTAGACTCATCCTATACGTGGAAACTTTAAAGCTTTACATTTAATATAAGTGGACCATAATAATCTCACATCATAAGGTCAAGCTTAGTGTTTGAGAGACAAAAGCATGTTGCATGTAGACCATGTCATCACATATCTCAAATATCACCCTTGCCATTTCCTTACCTTCAATTTTATGTTTTTGAAGGATCCTTGGGTCAAACTAAGTCTCGTTATCCTTTGATTGTCGGACCCTAGTTTATAGTTTTTAGCAGAGTATTAAAAAGAGGAACATGTTACATTTGATTTCTAATAGTTTCATTGTAAGGGGCTCAAATAATCATGTAAACTTTAAAATAAGACACTTCATGCAGTTAAACTGATGATTATTTAAAAGTAGATGGCTTTTTAGTTCTTTCAAGAAGAAAATGGAGCAAATGAGAATGCAAATAGATGAAAACTCAAGATTCAAGAGAGATCACATGAACACTATTCCATGGGAGATGAAACTCCACTCAAATTAACCTCAATATACCATAATTACAAGAAATAAGAGGACTCGTACACGAGAGAGAGAGAGAGAAGAAATAAAGTTTATTTTGGGATGATCAATGGGTCTATGAGACTGTGAGAAACTTGATACATGCAAGCTAAAAGGTTGGAGATACTAAACGAGGATCAACACCCATACTAAAAAGCTAAATGCTACATAGTCTCATCAAAACAACAATTGTAACATCATATCAATATCAATATAGCCATATCCATCATTGCTACCACCAAATGGAATAAGAGTACAAGGTGGCATATGGTCAAGTATCATAGCTGTAGCCCTCCCCCCTCAAGGATGGTGGGGAAGTGGTAACATTCAATCAAAGATAGAGCATTGTCGGTTGTCCCCATGGGCATGGCTGCATGCTGTCTCTTGGCTATCGCTTTGCGCCTGACAAGGGCTACGGTGACCCCTGTTGGTCATGCTCCAACTTGAACATGGAGGGAATGTCCCCAAGTATAATATGTGTATCTGTCCTCTATTGAGTGTGTTGCATCGCTAGCTTTGGATCACATCTATGTTGGAGCCCCATGGGGTGAGAGCTCAATGAGAGCCTATGTGGTCTTGCTGCTAGAAGAACTCAGTGACCATAATCTCAAAAGAGTCTACTAGTGTGTCTGTCCCTGTCTTTGTGATCTATGTAAGCATTCTCGATGTTTGACTGTCTCATGAATGTAAGCGGTCAAATATCTCTAGTCCAAATATGTGTATCTGTCCTCTATCGAGTGTGTTGCATCGCTAGCTTTGGATCACGTCTATGTCAGAGCCCATGGGGAGAGTCTATGTGGTCTCACTGCTAGAAGAACTCAGTGATCCTATTGTCAGAAGAGTCTACTGTCTCTGTGATCTATGTAAGCATTCTCGGTGTTTGATTATCTCATGAATGTAAGCGGCCAAACATCTCTAGTCCGAAAAAGAGAGAGAGAGTAGGATACCATCCCAAAGCTATCTCTGAGGAGACAAAAGTAGCGCCCTTGGATCTCATAGTACACTGAGCATTTAAAAATTAAATGCTCCTCTGACTTGATCTCCTATAGATCACATAAGGTATATATGCGTCTCTCCATGGCTACTCTCTCAGCTCAACCACTCTTGATGTAGAGTCAATGCAAAGAAACTAAAAAATGCCCGATAGCAATCCTCAGTGAATGGGGAAGATGAATCCGAGTATATCCTGGAGGATCAACAAAGCCCTTCTTTGGAATGTGTAGGTAGTGATCTTTGTAGAAGCCAAGCTTCACTGGAAGCTCACTCGGTTCCAACTAGGTCCGAAAAGTGTGCAATTGTGGGAGATCCTCACATATGACCTGGTTAACCTCATGATACCCAAGTGGGAAAAATGGTGCATCAATGATGTACTAGAAGGGAGGGAGTCTATCCATGTGAACCCCAATCTCTCAAACTAGCTGGCAGTATGTGCATACTAGCATCTATGCTCACCTTCAGTTGCTAGGGCCATAGATGAGGATAGTGCTAACCATGATAGTCTACGAGGGTCTTGAAGTGCAGTCTCCATATCATCTGACATGCCAGAGATATGTGGTAACCTAGAATGTTGTGTCAACCTGTAGTGGGAAAGATCCAAACTCTGCTTGGATGATCTAGTGGGGAACCAATGGCTTACTGTGAATCATCCGTGCATAAGACTTGTAGGCACTCCACTTGAACCCACTTTGTATCTGAGAGATTTGGCCCCCAACAAGGGCTGCCATACATCCCAGCAGGTTTGACCAAGGAATCAAATGGAAGAACCTTGGTTTGTGGGTCCTACAAGTGCAAGTTGAAGCATTGTCGCTCTAACCTGGCTAGTGAGGCATACCCTGCTTGGATGGGCTTGCATCGCTGGTCTCATCATAAAGATAGGGCCAAAAAAGAGAAACCCTAGGTATGTGTAGGACGAGTCAATCTCAACCAGTGATTCATCAAAGGTGAACCGTGCTCTATGCATGGCTGCTTTCAATGTATTGAAGATCATAACCTTGGCCTTACCAAGATGGACCTTCAACTCATGTGACTCGCAAAAAGACTACAATGCATCTAGATGTCTTTGGAGACCCTCCATAGAGGAAGATAAGAGTACCACATCATCTGCATATAGTAAGATCTGAATTAGAGCACCAGCAAGAGAGCAGCCATCCCCCTCTGCATAAATATCCCAAGCTCATCTATGTAGAGGCCAAACAAAGTTGGTGAGAAAGGACACCCTTGTTTGACCCCTATAGTGCTCATGATCTCATATGCCCATCCACCTCCTGTCCGGGTCTCTACTTGAAATCCTCTTTTAAATTGCCATGAAAGCCCAAATGATCTCCCAGTCATAACCCAACTCTTGCAATCGTCTAATGAGGCAAGCTCTCGAGATCGTATCAAATCCCTTGCAGCAATCCACAAAGCAATAGTAGACCCTCTGCTTTTGTGCCTTGGCCTCCTCAATGACACATTTGAGTGTGAGTATGTGGTCCATGGTCCCATGATCATGTTGGAATCTGGGTACCCCTCAACTCCAAGTCCTTGCATTTCTGTGAGTCGACTAACCTCAGAGTCAAGTGCACTGATGCATAGATCTTGGACATGACATGTCCAATCATGATGGTCCTGTAGTTCTCTGGCTCATGCATGGCATCCCGTGCCTTATGAATGGGTGAGATTGTGTTAAGGGTCCAGGTGAATGGGAGGCCATAGAAGACAGCTTCATTGAAGAGCTTCGCTAGGATTGGGGCTAAGATATTAATCCCATACTGGTGAGATTTCATGCTCAACATCATGTGATCACGTGTGCATAGCACCATCATGTGATCATATGTGCATAGCACTAACCTTATAGAGCGCTATAAAGGAAAGGGTTAGATCCCCTAACCCTAACCCTAAATGGGTTTGTATATATTATATTTTTTCAACTAAATCTAGTGTACAGTTAGTCATTTGTGGTGTGCTCTCTAGCTATGCCCTCTCTCCTCATCTCCACTCTTCTCCTCTCCCCTCTTCATATTTTGTCATGGTATCAGAGCTCCCTTGCCTTCCACTGAGGCATCGAGATTCGTGAGAGTGCAAGAGAGATCGAGAGATCAAAAGTTCTTTCACTTCCGATGAGTGATAGAAAATTATGTTCATTGAGTGGGGAATTCCATCCATTTCCCTTGAGAGATTATGTGTGAGAGAGATTTCCATCTATGTGAGGTTGAGTGATTCCTTTGTGAGGATTGAGAGATTTTTGTTCATTTCATTGAGAGGAATTCTGTCCTATTGAGAGAGAGAGTTATGTTATTCTTGAGAGTGATTTTCGTCATTCTTTTGAGAGAAAGATTTGTTTTGAGAGAGGATATTTCAACAAACAAGGTCATGGATGCTTGCAAAGAGTAGCCTCTCCAACAAAATCGATGCCCACAAACTATCCAAACAGCTCTTCAAGTGCCTCTAGTGCTCTCCATCAACCTCTCCATGGTGGTTGAGGAGCGGTTGAGATGGCCTCCATGCAAAGCATCCAAAGCCTTGGCTTCTTCTCCACCAACGTGCTAAGTGACCAGTTGCATAGTCTCAACAAATGGCCTCAAATCCATCACCTCCCACCGGGACTCCTTCAATGAATGACCCACAAGCTAAGGCACACTAGAGGCAAAACACCTGCGACTCTATTTTGTAAGGAGGCTCTAGCCCAGAGGCTCCAGCCCAACACTGCACGCTCCTTCTGCATCAACGATCTCTAGCACCAACGGGCAGGTTCAATGCAAGCTCCTAACATACCAGCAGCTCGAATAGCCACGCCATAGTCTAGCAATGATCCGCAATCTGCTTCAGCCACTCGCCAGCCAACGAGCTCTTGAGTCACCAAGCCGCTCCAACTGAGCACCATTTGCACTCCTTTTGCCCCTCCACTTAGATCAAGCCGTAACTCTTGATCCAGGAAGAATTTGAGGGCACTGCAAAAAGGAAAGTTGCTCAATTTTTTGTGCTCTACATGCTCATCACATCATGTGCACATTTCGGTGCAAGTTACACTCACATTTTAGCCTCGCACTGATAAAACCACTTCCTTCATGCACATTCGCCTCTACATTGATGCATCTAACCCAGCACTTAAAAAGAACAAAAGAAAAAGAATTATTTGCTATTCTTTCATCGATCAACGATTGGTATAGATCTAGATCAGAGTAGACTAGATCGCCATAGAGGGGACGCTTTGAATTTCCCCAAGTTGCCGATCTAAGCCATGCTCGAAATTCCCGACTAGTACCTACTCGGAGTCAGTCCATATGCTCACATACGGTTTCACATCATTACATTACCTGAAACCTTACATTCATCAGTTCAGTGAGCAGACTTCAGAGTTCAGAGCATTGCAGATTGTTCAGTGGAAACACACACATGCCACTATTATCTCATGGCATTGTGCACATCAATTTTAGCCTTGTAAAGCCTCTTGGCTATTCCCAGCATCATTGTCATAAGCCTTGTAATACAGATCAGATTTTATATATTGCAATTCTATCTTCACCGATGGTTCAGAGATTTCACTTGGCACAATTAGTCTATTTGCAGTTGATTCATACAGAGATTTTCACGACACTTTTGGGTACATTTCTTGCACCATATCTACGACTAGCAACCTCAATCTGGAGGCATCTGCTAAGTTAGACAACTCCAATTATGGTACATGGAAATACCAAATGGAGACCATTCTTGTACTTCAGGACAAATGGGAGTATGCCGATGGGTCTACACCTAGACCATTGGATGATCCAGTTACCAGTAGCTCTACTCCACCTGTCGTCAAACAACACCAGCAACGGGATCTACAATGGGATCTATAGCTACACAAGCAGTTTTCGCACTAGTAGCAGATCCTGCCATTGCACGAGCTTAGGTAGAATGGGATAAGAAATACAAACATGCCTATCATTTGATCAAGTAGAATGTGCAAGATGTCATGCTAGCACAACTCAACACAGTGAAGACATCGAAAGAAGCATGGGATATGCTTGCAGCTCTCTACGAGTCCAAGAACACATCCAGGATTCTCACCCTGAGAAACCAAATCAACTAGAGTTTTCGCAACAGCAGTGAAACTGGTCATGCTTATGTACTACACATAAAAGACTACAACAATCAACTTGCAGCAATAGGAGAGACTATGGACCTCGCAAAAATGGTTCAAGTCATCCTGAATGGACTATAGGAGAGGGATACGAGAATCTAGTTGAGTATTGCCATTCAACGGTAAATTCTGACACTGGAAGAACTTCAGTCAGTCCTACTTGGTGAAGAACTCAAGACTCAAGCTATTTAAGCTCGAAAAGGTCATTCTAATGATCAAGCTTTCATGGCTTCAGATACAAGCAGAGGCAGAGGTAGAGGTAGAGGTAGAGGTAGATCATATCAGAGAAGTGGTAATCATCACCAACAAAATCAAAGTTAGCATCAACATTAGCATCAGCATCATCCTCAGCAACATCAGAATCAGTAAAGAGAAAATCATTTCAACCGAGGAAGATTTCAAGGACGGGGGAATGCATCCACCAACGTGTCAAACATTCAGTGCAACTACTGTCACAAGTTTGGACACTATGAAAGAGATTGCAGCAAGAAGCAGTACGACCAAGGCGGTCAATCTAGCAGTAATCGAGGGAATTCTTGAGGCAGAGGAAATCATCATGGTGGACATTCTAGTTACAGTCATTTTGCAAATGAACATGGAAATATGTTTCTTGCAAGCGAGGAAATGCATCAGATTGATACATTGTACCTAGACTCTGATTTCAATCCCAAAGAGGATTACAGCTATCAAGTCGACCGAGTGGAATAGGATCCTTGGTATATCGACAGCGGTGCATCATCTCACATGACAAATCATAAGGAATAGTTCATAGAAAGGAATGGTTCATAGAAATGAACCCATTAGGACATAAAAATGTCATCTACACAGTAGACAATACACCGAATCTGGTTCAAGGGACAGGCGTTATCCCTATGAACAATTTCACTAGTACGAAAAGATTGGTGAAAGATGTGCTCTATGTTTCGAAGCTCAGCAAGAACCTCTTCTCCATAGTAGGTCAAGTGATGGAACACAACTACAGTGTTATCACCAAGTATCCATGAAGAATAATAAAATCACTACCCATGATATACAAGGAAGATCAAGTCTAATGGACCTTGTGTCGTGTCTCAACCCTAAAAGTTTCCAACATCTTTTTCTACCAGTTCTTTAAAAATATTCAATTGAAATTGAGATTATATTTCAAATTAGTGATTATCTACTCGAAAGCAAAATAAAACTATAGGACATCTTATCCAATCAATAAAAAAATGCAAAAAAATACAAGCCTATCAAGTAATGAAACTAGGTGAGTTTCTAGTTACATGCTCCACAACAAGGAAAATTAATATAAAATCTTGGGTTTAGAAATAAAATAATGCAACAACATGCCAATCTATCACAAGTAATGTACATCTCAGTTGCAATAGAGCTATGTGCTATCTAGATACTCTCCAACAGGAATCACAAATCAAGAAAATAAAATATTTTACACAATGGACAATTTTATGTTTTAATTTTTTTGTTTTTCATGCCTATTCTTAAAACTAAAGTGTCTAATAAATAAATTGTGTGTGTGTGTGTGTGTGTGTTTAGATTTATTAATCCCATCAATAAATGAACAATACAATTAATTCAATCGTTTGGATAATGATAAAAAGCAATGGTTGGAAAAATATATAAATAAATAAATAAAGTTAATTGATGTACCCTTTGACAATATTGCAATCCAAAGCTTTTTTTAAACCAAAAAAAAGGAGGATTGGCAAAAGAATTTTTCTTTATATTGAGTTTGCAGACTTTAAGCAAAGAATTAGTACAAAAATGTCAAATCTGTCAGGTAGTCCAGGCTCCGAGGTAAGGGGCCACTTACATACCACCATCCAAAGCAACCATTTGTTAGAACAATAAAGTTGAAATTGGGTGGAGAGGTAATGCTTGTATTCCCTGGCTTGTTATTAGTTTATTTTAAATGAGTTCAGAATGATAAAAAGGGTTTTTTATTCATAAAAAGAGGAGAATCAGATAGAAATGGCTTTGGCTAATTAAGTAAATTATACAAAAATTTCTTGAATGGGAAATTTTAATTTAGAAAAATAAAATCCAAAGGGGTTAGTCCGCTCCCTTAACAAAAAAATTAAACAAAGAATTAGCTACGTGGGGTATTCCATGCCCTTTGACAATAAGATTCACACATATTGACAAAATGAGTAATGAATTAATGCTTAAATGAATACGCTTCTGAATAAATGGAGACAAATATAAATTTAATTTAAAGTAAGTATATAAAAATTAATCTAAATATTCTAGTAAAGCATATAAATGGGTCGTTAAGTAAGAAGTTAGAAGGAAAGTATTAGTTAGACAAAAAAGTAAATAGAGACGTAAATTAAATCACAACTATCTCTAGGAACTAATTCTTAAGGGAACGAGAAGCTTAAAAGATTTTCTTTAAAACGTGCCACTATTAAGAGTGTTTATATGTAAGGGGAGAGTAAAAAGGAATATAGCATATTACTATAGACCCAATGAAAACTTATAAGAATGCAAAGGGGAAAAAAAATGTTCTAAAATGTAATTGAGTTAGATAGAAATATAGATTTAAAAAATTTTCTAAGAGAGCCAATACTACGCAAAAAAGAATCAAAACAAATTTAAAAGTAAAAGAAAGGATAAAAGGGAATTTTAGCTTATTAAATGTATACATAACTATATGTATAAATATATAATTAAATGTTAAGGGACCACAAAAAAAACATCAATATCAAAGAGTGTAAGCAATAAATGCCTTAAAACTCTAAAATCTAACCATACACACACACACACACACACACAAAACGTAGTAAAGTTACTAAAAATTTTGGTTAAGGAAAAAAGATAAAATATAAAATAGGAGAAAACAAGGTAGTATAAAACTTTAAATAAATTAAGTAAAGAAAAGAAGGCTAAGTCCATTGTATGGTTGACTAGGCCTAAGAGCGTTACTGGCTGAAAGGGTACTTCTTTTAACCATAGCCACAAGTAGTGGCAAACAGACAAGACTGCATCATGCCATGCAAAAGAAAAGGAAACGACGACCTCACATGTTCATTGTGAAAAGTCATGCCTTGCCAATCGAGAGCATATGGAGTACAAGTTGCAAGAGACAATGCACCGCGTGCTGTAACAAGAGAAGAAAGATCAATGCACCAAGCGCGATTGCTAGACCAATGCAACGACTGGCAGAAAAACAAGCAAGTGAGCACTATGACGAGCATGATGCCACACAAACAAGGTACATAGTGCAAAAAGTCTTCTGTGGCATCAAATGCTTGTGAGGCTTGTGAAACAATGGTTACCTTGAAGTGGTTGGAGGAGCAAGTGCTTGGAAAACTGTAGGTGAGTGTTAGCTATAGTGTTGCCATCCAAGGCCTGCCAATGCTTGAGTAGAAGGTGGAGAGCCAGAGAAAGAAGCCACAGCAGTGATAGACATCGTGAAGGTAACTCTATAGCATCACGACATCATCCAAGCCAAAAAGGAGTTAAAAACCGTGAAGCAACCAGTGGAGCAAGCCTTTTAAATGTGAGGCCAAGCAGTAGTTACGGAAAGAGTACCTGTCAATAACATAGTTGTGACAAGTAGCCAAAGGGAACAAGAGGCCATGCCATTGGTTGGAGTACTTGCTACAAGGAAAGTAGGAGAAGGAGCAGTAGAGGCTTGAATGTAAGAGGCAAAGTGGGAGGTGAACAACTGTGTGCTTGGGGATGGAAAAAGGCTAAAAGGTCGTTGGGTCTCAGAGAAGAAGTGAGAGGGCCAAGCTGAGAAGGTATGCCAGTGAGAACAATGAACGTACAAGTGATGCGAAAGGGGAAGCAATGAACCAAAGAGGGTGGCGAACTAAAAGAAGGCTAGTGGATGGAGTCGTGGAGATAAGAAGAGCAAGTGGAGCTTGAGAGGGCTACAATTAAGGAGCGTACAAAGAGGGAGGTGCATGAAGAAGGCAGAAACGGCCAAGAACATGAGCAAAAAGTGGACGTGTTCAAGAGTAAAGTCATAAAGTGCATGGGAGTTGTGAAAAAAGATAACAGTGAGTAGGTAATTATGAAAAAATGTGGTCAAGGGATGGGGGTTTAGGTTGGGTCAGAGACCAAGTAGGGGTTGGGTAGGTGATATGTGAGTGAAAGTTTTTATATGCTTAAGTCCAATACTACCCATGAACAAACAAATTGCCTTATAATGCCCAAAATAAATTCATGCCAATAATTCTCAAAGCAAATTAATGTAGATTAAAGCCTTTAATAAAAAATATAAAATAGGAAATGATGAATCATTCTCTTATTATATAAATGGTTTAAAAAATCTGACAGTATAAAAAATGGGGGAGAAAGGGAAAGTGTTGCATATGAAAAAATGTGTGCACGTGTATGTATGTGCCAAGAGAGAATTAGGGGGAGGGTTAAGAGTTCTATATCAAAAAAGACAAAATCTAAATTTAGAAATAAAATAAACATTTTCATAAATTAAATAAATAAGGGGTCATAAATAACACAATTTAAATGAACAAGAGGGCGGAAAAGGAATAAAGTAACTTTTAAAACTTTCAAAGTTAGGGGATAAGTAAACCCTTAAAAAAAGGGGAAGTATTTGACATTTAGCATGTGTGAGTGAGATTCAAAAGTGGAAGCAAGGGAGGGTTGTGTTGTGTGTATCAAAACAAATTTAAAAAATAAGGGTGTGGGTATGGAAAAACTAAGGGGATTTTAATATTTCCCAAAAACCAAAAACCAAGGGGACAATTTTAAACAAGCTTGTGTAAGAGAATTTTAACTAAGAAAAGGGAGGTTAGAAAACAATGGTGAATGTGGGTGAGAAGGTCATATTCTATGGCTATCCAAATATTTCTACCAACCTCCCTTGCGAGGTTTATGAGGGCAAGGGGGGTCAGTGCATCGATGGTACTTGTATATATGTGGGTGTGGGCATGGTTGCGTAGCCAGTCTAGTAGAATTATGTGTGTTATGTGTGTGTGTGTGTGTGTGTGTGTGTGTGTGTGTACATGGATACATGAACTCTTGGTGGGATAAGAATCCTCCTTCAATGCATCTGAGTAGAATCCAACGGTTCGGTTCGGCTGTGTGTGTGTGTGTGTGAAAAGGGGGGTTAATTCATATGAAAATAATAGGGATAGCGATAAATTTGACTAGGGACTAGCTAGGGAGGAGAAAAAAAGCTCTAAAGTTCTAAAAGTATAGTTAAAGTTCTAAAGAGGTAAAAAAAGGGGAGATTAAATAAAATGTAAAAAAAATAAAGAAGTAGAATGTAAAAAATAAAGAAAAGTGGGAATTAGAAACTAAATTGAAGGGGGGGAACAATAAAATTAATAATTTTCTTTTAAAAATACCTTGAAACAAGATCCAAACATAGAAGGGAAAAAAGGGGGAACGGGCACATGAGGACATTCGATGGTTTCTATCATGCTAGATGCTCTAGTATATAGTAAATCTAACCCATGAAACAAAGGGTTATAGTCGGCATGGGAGGAGTGAGATCTCACAATTATCCAGAAGTGCTTGGAGAATGTATGCGAAGGGAATCGAATCCAAAGGCCAGTCGATAGGGTTGTGATGAGATCCTTGGTAGTAGCTGAACAAGTCCAGAAGAGATGCAAATTTGTTTCTCTTGGCCACTAATATTTGGGGGATCAAAGACTCCATGTCGTAGTTGCAAAACCAAAATGCAGGTTTACTTAGAATTGTGTCAGTTTGACAACCATTGCAAAATGCCGAGATCCTTGATTTTCTTACAACCAAAAATTGCACAAGATCGGCACAAGCTACAAAAGTGACAAAATCGTGCAAGACAAAAAGCTTTTGAGGATAAGGTTTGATCACATCAAAAAGGTTCTTCAAAGGTTTGCACACTTCTAGAGAAAAATGATCCATAGCTCAGGTTAAAAGATTGGATGGGACTTGGACAATGGATACTTTTGAGATTGAAACTAAATGCATGGCCTGTTTTAGCAAATTGTTTGCAACTACATTGCCACTTACTCCACAACAAATTGAAGCAATAAATCTTTTTTTGGACACTATAATGCCTATCGTGCTTCCTCAAGATGCTCTTAATATGGATATGCCTTTAGTCCAGGGTGAGCTAGGTGATGCTTTAATTTATTTGGGTGCATGGAAATCCCTAGGATGGGCTTACAATGGAATTCTTTCATGCATATTGGAGCCAACTCAAGGGCCCAATCCTTTAGATGGTTAATCATTGTTGGGAAATTCAACTCTTACCATCCTCATGGAAAGCAGGACTAGTTAAGTGGGTCCCAAAAGCAAACATGTGAATCCCTTGCTTATTGAAGGCCCATCACTTTAATGCGTGTTATCTACAAGCTCATTACAAAAATGTTGGTCAATCAGTTGAAAGGGTTTCTTCATGCAAGTTTACATCTGGCCCAGCATGGTTTTGTGCCACAAAGGCAGATACATGACAGAGTTGCCAATGCATATATAGGCATTAAATATGCAAAAAATACAAAGCAATTTTTGGTACGAGAGTGTGCAATGCTATATTTTGGTTGTATCAAAATAGAACTGCTCATTGCATGATTGGTGGTGATCTCTCCTGCACATGGATGTTGGGTAGATCAGTGAAGCAGCGATGCCCTCTTAGTGCTTTGCTTTATGCCATTGCTCCCACCCATTATTGCTATACATGGACAAACTTACAAACGAGGGTAGTTTGCATGGGTTGCAACGTCCAAATGGCAAATATTTTGTGGCTCATGCATATGCAGATGACTCTTTTCTTCTTTCCATGCAACACTTAGTAGGACACACACATTTCATCATGGATACTTTGGAATTATATGGATTGGCTAATGGGTTACATATTAATTTTCAAAAGTCTAAGCTTTTGTCCTTGACTACAAAAGATTGGTACTAGCTACTACTATGGCTGGTCACATTTTAGAACCAGGACACATAGTAAGGCATTTGGGATATCTGATTGGTTCGTGTATATCTTTAAAGGAGGAAACTTCTTGGGTGATGCAATGTATACAACAAAACCTACATTACTAGAAGTTCTCTAATTGGCCACTACATGTGTGTATGTGCATCATACAAGAAATCATAATGGCTTATAGATAGTGCCACTTGGCACTCATAGCATAGGACAATATGCTTTCATGTCACAAGCAATAGAATACCTTTGAAAAACAAGAAAAGTCAAGAAAGCTATTCGTCTCTTGAAAGTTGAGCTAGTTTGTTGTCCAAAAATGCATGGAGGTGATTGCTCGAAAAGCTAATGTGCTACTTTCACGTCATTCCTACAACAAATAGGCATTGCTTTTGGCATGCACTTCAATCCTGTACGGTACAAGATGTGGGACTTAATTCAACCTTTCCTCCTAATTCCTCATCTTTAGATGCAAGATTGACAAGAGACAGGTCGTAAGAACATTCCAATGATAAAACTAACTACTACGTGAGCTTATTGACTACTGATCCCCCCCAGTGGATACAACGTCATGCCAATAAGATTTGGTAGTTGAATAAACCTCTCAAGTGGTGGACAAGATGCTTTCACTCCATATGGAAGAATGGGCTTCCTCTAAAGTAGAAGGTCTTCATGTGGAGGTGTCTACTAGGGGTTTTGCTAGTGGGAACCACACTGGCCCACTGCCGTATTGCTTGTCTATGATGCTCTTGTCCCTCCTACTTAATAACATGCTACATCCTTATGGTGAAAGAGTGCCAAGCCACATCCATATCTTCACTCACTTGCATAAGTAAAGGCAGAAGTGCATGCTTCACCATTTAAAAAAGTTGTTGGTGTTCAAGATAACTTTTATTAACAATAAGAAATATTTGCATGGGCAGCATAAGCACATGACTATGCATATAAAAATAGAGACTCAGCCAAAGCGGTGAATTATCAGAGAGCAAGACTAATTGGTCTAACCACATATCACATATGAAATCATTATCCAAGCTAGCATGGAGCAAGTATGAGCTATACATTTGGCCCCAATATTGTAAGTGTGCATTGTGATGAAATGTAAACCCCTTATCAGAGGGTTTTGATGAAACCCAAAGATCAAAAGCATGTAGACCAGAAAGCATAGTAGCCCAAGAAGTGCATCTCATAGTTAACATACCATATCAATGTGTCGTGTTGCCATCAAAATTTGGAGCATACTGAAATCTCCACAAAGGAAAGCACTTCCACACCATGGATAAGCTACAATCTCTGACCATAGATTTGCTCTGAGGGTAGAATTTGTTGGGCATAAACAGATGCAAATTCATATACTTCTCCATGGATCAGGCATTGTATTACTAGCCATTTGCCAGTGGGATGATTGAAAGAAAGATAGGGATTGAAATCCCATTTGCACATCAACAATGTGCCTACCTATCCATCACAACTAGAGTAAAATATATCATAACCTGCAAAGTGTCCATGTTCTCAAACAAGCATGTGTTGATTATGCTCTTGCACGTAGACTATATCCGCCTGTGTTTTATAAACATAATGTCAAAAAGGCCTCCATTTTTTTCGGATCATGGAGGCCCTATACATTATGAGAGAAACACTTTAGAGATATATACAATGATTGTGTGAAAGTAAAAAAGCAAATCAACAGGCATCATGTGCAATGACATCAATGCTATCAAGCATATCATTTCTGAGGTGCGTAGAAACAACTTCACTATGTTTCACTCCATAGGGCACCAACCACAATAACATCACGGCATGTAGCATTTGAACCAGATGCAACTTCACACTCATACAAGATCTTACTATATATTTTCTAGGGTGTGTTCTCCATCTGGCTATATATTTTCTAGGATGCTTATCTTTTAGGGTGTGTTCTCCATCTGGCTATATATTTTCTATGCCCTTTGTTTGACTATTGTCTTTGACATTATGCATCCATTGAGTTTGAGGCCCAGTGAGGGATAAAATGCCCATTTTACCTTTGTCTTTTCCATTTTGCACCATAGCAGTCACTTTATTGGGCGGGGGCAACTCAGGCTACAACTCTGCCATTAAGGAACTGATGCAATAAAAAAGGACACTTTGTAGACACATGGCCAAATAGTGGCATCTCTAGCATGCACCTGCAAATACTCCCATTTGAGTTCAAAATACGTAGTTTTCATATTCATGTTTTCAACCTCAATTGCAATGGAAGGCATAGTAGGCTTATCTATGTCCCATCAAATATAGAATCTATTCCTACTCCCTATCAGATGAGGAGGGAAAACCACTTTTCCAAGAGAGGCAGCAATGAAAGGAAGATCTTTCTGCATGTATTTAGGGAGGTTAATCACCTCCACCCACACTAGGCAACTATGTCGAATAAGAGCTAAGAGATTGATAATCTTTGGTAGGGGACCACGATAAAATGTGTACCATTTGCATGCCAAACAACAATGAGGATGCTTCAAGTAGACATTCCAATGTTTGGGCTCATTAAGGCACTTCATAAAATCCATGTGCAGCAAAATAGGCACCCTCAATCACATGCCCCTGCAATAGAGCTTTTATCCATTTTGCAACATCATTTGTTCAAGGCATTTTTATTGTGAAGAATATAATAATTGCATTCTCTGAATACTTTTGAACTCGAGATACAATAGAGGGCAAAACAAACTTGTAGGTGAAAGCCAGTTTTGGCTTGTCCCAGCTCATAGAATTTGTTGAAAATCTTCATGGGATATGTCATAAACACATTGTGCATCTATACTTGCATGAGAAGCAAGATTCTCAGTTTCCATATGCACATAGCTATCACTCAAGACATCAATATGTCGACAGTTGGGGTCCTTCGAAATCTCATGGCAAGAAGTAGAGGATGTCATAACTTCTCGTTGGTAAAAGAAAATCCTACTACAAAACTCCTAGGTAGCAAGATGAAAGTAAAGGGGGCCTAAGAGAAACCCCCAAGGATAAAGGAAGAAAACACAACCTAAGGGATACGCGTAATATAGAGGACCCTAAAAAACCTAAGAAGGAATAAGTATATGGGGGAAAACAAAACCTTGTAATATAAATAGAGGCAAAGCCAGACAAAGAAAAAAGATTGCACACGATTGCCTTGGGATGAACAAAACCCTGACGCTATCAATACAACTCACGAGAGCATGGAGTAGGCAAATAGGTGAGCACCTATTTGTGGCAAAAAGTGAGAGTTGCAAAAATGGGTCAATCCAGCAAATGCTCGAGGTGGTAGAAAGCAAGGGACAAAAAGTGCTGAATTAGTTAGACAAAATCAAACGAATGAAAGCAGGGAGAAGGGTGATTGCATGCAAGGCTATCAACTTCCCCTCAAATTCTAGAGGCGAGCAACTCGCCTCTCTCTCTCTCTCTCTCTCTCTCTCTCTCTCTCTCTCTCTCTCTCTCTCTCTCTCTCTCTCTCTCTCTCTCTCTCTCTCCCCTCTCCCTCCCTCCATCCCTCCCCCCCCCCCCTCTCTCTCTCTCTCTCTCTCTCTCTCTCTCTCTCTCGTGAAATCTATCTCTCACTCGCACACGTGCACACACAGACACATATCACACACATGTGCACACACATGCCCGCACACACGCACGTATGTATGCACGCATGAACGCACATGCACACACACACACACAATATCTTTCTTAAATGCCCTCATTAGTGTGCATTTCAATGTGCATTTCAATACCGATATTAACTTTCAATTTTCTCGTTTACAAATTTTATAGGAAACTCATCTTCTTTTTCAAATCCATTGCCTTTCTATTTAGTAAAATAAACAATAGAGCACATGATGTGCTTGATAGCATTGCCTTCATTATTCCAATGTTTTGCTTTTATGGACTGATGATGGTGAGGGAGTTATAGAGAGAGAGAGAGAGTTGTATGAACACTTTTGAAAAATACATGCAAAATGCAAGTAACTAACGTAGTAGTAAAACTAGAATGGAAAGGAATGAACCGAGGCATGTGTCCAAAATCAATTGGGAGGACACTTTCTTTCAAAAGCGTTCATAGAGCATTGACTTATGAGATAGTACCAAAAACATGTTATGGGAAGATTTGGTAATCCACTACTAGTTTGCTTTTAGAACTATTCATAAGGATTCAAGGTTGACCGAGATTAAATCTCCATCGTTCGATTAGACCACACCCACACATGGAATATGGCCTCCTAACACTTGCCGTGAAAATTCGATAACACACTAACATCAACCAATAACACTAACCAAACCACCGGAGAGAATAATCTCAAAACTAACTTTTAAACTGTTACAATCCATTTAAACTAGACAATACAAAACACAATGCATAATATGAACATAAAGTTAAATTGTAAATTAAAATTAAACCCATTAAAGCTAGACAATACAAAACACAATGCATAATATGAACATAAAGCTAAATCACAAATACAAAATTAATTGACAAAAACACTCTTTTTTCCACTAGTACAAGTCAAAATTTAACCAACAAGAAAAACAAGAAGTAAAGTTAGCTCAACGCAGATCTTAACAAAGTAGTCTGCCTGTTGTAGATTTACCTTCCTCAAAACTTACAATAAAATCCTCAAATTCAAAATGAAAATGTCTCCAACCATAATAAAATCAACTAATTATCAACCTCTCCCAACATCACTTCTTTCTCTCAGAAAATCCTCCACCTTCAAGAAACTTAACAACATAGCTATGAAAAACTGGCTATTGAACAATATAGGAACCCAAAAGGAAAGTACAAATTTCCAATTCTAAGGCTCTAGCACCCTAAAGCTAATAAACTTGAAATTAGTATTTTGTGAACGATCAAAAACCTCCAAGGCTTTTGCAAAAACCTCTGAAGTAGAAGCATAAAAATTTAAGGACCACACACCAAAACTAGCAGCGACATTTCTTACTTTAACAGGAACAAAATCAACCTACACAAGATTACCTTCCACAATATTGCTACCCAGAACATTGTTCTACTGAACATTACCATCCACAACACTCACATGTAGAACACCTTCATCCAAAGGAGAAGAATCCACAATGCTAGAAAACTTCCTAGTATCTCAATTGAAATTTGAAACCTTAAAAACACCCAAGATCCAAAGCAGCTAAACCTAAACTAAAAGTTTTCACATCCTCAAGAACTGCAACAACACCAGGACAATGCAAACGCAACAATAAAAAAAGAACAACAAAAAGAAATGAAAAAATAATACAAATCACAAGAAAGAACATACATGACCAACAACAAGAGAATCACCTTCGACTCCCAAAATTTTAGCAAAACAGCTCATAAAAACATTGACATCCACAAAACAAACGATTGAATTAAATCACAAAAGAAAACATAAAGAAAATGAATCACAACAAAACTCACGCCTTAGGACAAACAACATAATCAAGAACGCATCCCAAAAATCCATCCAAACAACTCGTAGAGACATTGACACCATCAACCTTCAAAGCATAGTCATGGCCAATTTTTTTTAGTACATCGCCATATCCCTACAGTTAAACAGAGCGAGATGATTCTGATCGACCAAGGCGGGCCATCACCTGGCCTGACTGATTGATACTAAAGGAAGGAAAATCACTAGATGGACAGGCGGAAGCGACAGCTGCACAAGCACTTTGTTTGGAAAGAATGCGGGGCGGTGGGGGTGGGGGCAAGCCCCTTTTATAGGCTATCATAGGGATACCGTGCAGTACCTCCATCAATCGCATGATGTCTCAATGGCCATGATTGTGTAGCGTCATAAATACACATGGACGCTATGGTAAACATAGATAAATGATATGCACAACATCTATGAGAATGAAATATAGATAATGCAATAGAGACAAAAAACTGAAGATCTATGTATTCCAGAGCAAGATCTCACACCACAACTATGTACAGAACAACATCGGAATGCTAGTAATAGCATGCGTACAAGAACCATCTGACAGTTAGGGAAGCGACTGTTGAAGACTCAACCGCTTGGAGATTTGAACCGCCAATTTTTGCAGCTATCCTTATGGCTAACCTACCCTCACACACCCCTCAAAGTCATTGCTTCTAACCCGCATGGTTATGCAATAACACATGGCACTCATGGTGGACTGTGCGAACCACACATGCACATCCACAAAACTAAAGATAGATACCTACATAGTGTATGTGCAACAATCATTTTAGGCATAGTCTTGGCAGAGAATGCAGTAAGTTAATTCTAACCCTCCCCTCAGTACACATGAATTACAAAGCATCTCATTTTTGAATTCACTCAAACAGACATCAACTGTCATTAATCTAAATGCCTATCTGAACATCCTTTGTTGTTTCTCCTGCTTGTCCAAAAGCATCCTTGCATTTTGGACATCTTTGATCTTTATTCTGCAAGGCTATCCAATAGCCATCATCATATCTCTACTCTTCATCTGAACTGGAAATATATTGAATAGGTGCATCAATGACACCCATGTTGCTCAGTCCCGCATCACCGTTTCCAAGGCACTCCATCTACAATTGTGTCGTCAGTTCTGCTCCACTCGAACCAGCAGCAACAGTCTCTAGCTGCCTCTTCTGCAACCATATCTTCAGCTCAGCCTGCGATCCTGCTCCATATTCATCAGCCACTACAAAGGATGTGGCTTGACCTATCCACCACTTGCTATTCAGGCCACTGCTTAGTGGGCAACACCTCCTCTATCGAAGCACCTGGTGGCAACTGCTGCTACCAGCGCTCATGTGTTGTAGCTAGTTGATGAATGACCATGAGCTCGTAGGAAGGAGGATCTGACAATCTAGGGAAAGCAATGTGCTTATTATAGAATTTCTCCAAAAACCTATCCACTTCTTTCCACCGAGGGGGAGGAGGTAGCGATAAACTGAAGGAATGAGCACACAATTCTAACCACAGGCATAGGGAACGCCTCTGCTGCTTCAGCACATCCACTCTTTTGCTATTGCGAGCAACTACCTCCACAAGGCCATCTGCCAACTCTTTGTACTTTGCATGCCAATCCTCCCCAATCTGCACAGACTCGGCGATGACTCCTTTCCCCTTATCTGCACCACCACTATCATCTGAAGAAGTATTGGAACCCATTGGTCCAGAAACTGTCTGCATTTATGGACCACTTTGCAGACCGAAACCCACACCAGCACCTACATTCCCATCCATTCTGGGTCAGCGGCGTTGCAGAACTAGCTCTCAACATGTTTGCAGAACGACAACCGACCTTTTGTATTCCATGTTGTTGACAGAATAGATCATGCCCAATCCTTCTCTCTCCGTGACAGATTAATTCTTTTCGGCTGTTGAGAGCCGTTGGCTTGCGTAGTAGATTGGGCGATACCATTTATTTGCATATTCCTACATCAAGACACTGCCAATAGCTCTATCCGAGGCATCCATAAACACATCAAATGTCTTCTCCCACTCTGGAGACATCAGCACTAGTGATGGAACAACAACAAGGAGACAATGGAATGAAGCAAATGAAGAGTGTTTATTCAAGAGTGGAGAGCCTAATATATAGGTTCCAAGATACATCCAATGAACATCATAGATGATGTCATAGTAGAAGCCACCAAGATCCTATAATCATGCCACCATCTCCATGAATCTCTCAATCACACCTAGAACCTTCTACAACTAAACCTGGTCACACCAACCAACACACAACCCTTGTACCTCTCGGTATGCCCCATTACATCAATTTGTCCTTCAACCGGTGCTCTGGAAAGCTCGATCTTGAGTTGTTGGTATGCTTGGTCGCACTTTGCGGTCCACACAAATGCCTTTGGTTCCACTTGAGCCAATGCATTCAAGGGAATCGCCATGTGAGCCAAGAACCGCAGATGTTTGCCATGCCATCGAATTTGACCCAAAAACTGCAAGCACTCCTTAGGTGTTGTTGGCGCTGGTGCTCGCATAATTACTACCACTTTGTCAAGATCCACCGCAATTCCTTCCGTTGAGATCACATGCCCCAGGAGTCGGCCGCTGCAGATTGCGAATGCACATTTCATAGAATTCGGATTGAGGATCTACGGACAGTGTTGGCCATCGTGGATTGAACATAGACAACGCTCGGGGGGGCGATCATGGCGCAAGCAGTCCGAGCGGGGGATTCACTGCACGAGAGGACATCCAAGAATCACAAATCCACAAAAAGTAAAACCAAGAAGAAAATGCCAAATCTAAGAAGTCGGATGATAGTGATGAAGATTCGGTTCACAGGAATCCGACTCATAAGCGGAGACGAAGACTTGGAGAGCCTCTAAAGGGGGCAAGGGCATGCCAGTGGCTGTCGGAGAAGGATCAGTACCTAAAGGCTTGAAAGGTATCTAGTGCACTCATTGCCGCAATCTGGTCACTCCGCAGTCGAGTGTGCTCTTAACGCGAATTGGTGCGCGATTTGCTTGACTAATACACACAACACAGTGGGATGCCACTATAATGGGCATGGCCAGAGATCGGTTGGTCAGTAGCAGGAAGAAGAGCAACCACAGCAATCATTTTAGCCGCAGCAACAGTCATTCCAACGAGGCGGGGGCGACGGTGGTCGCAGACGCGGACGCACAGGCAGAGGTCGTGGTCAAAATCGATCGAAAACCTGCCTGTTTTGCTTGGGCGAAGGCCATTGGTGGAATGAATACCTGGATGCTCAAGAATGGGATTGGCAATGTGCGGAGTGGCAAAAGATATCAAGGAAAATGCCTAACACTTCGATGGTACACATTGTTGATGATGATCCAATGGTGTGCCGTGAGATTAGCATAATCACATGTGCTAGTACCAAGCTGCGGAGCCCGAATCCTAAGAACGACATCAAGCTACTAGATTGACCAGCCTAGGAACACATACAATGCCAAGTCGTGACAGCCCCAAAATGAAGTAGTCATTGAGTACCTCCTGAGCAAGTCGTTCCCTAGCTAGCACAGATTGCATGAGTAAGTTGAATTTGGACGCATAACTTTCCACATCCTGATCTCCCTGGTCCAGGAGTCGCAATCTATCCAATCGTTTTTTCTTTATGAAACCGTCTCAAGAATGCTTTGCGGACCTCATCATATGTGGTGAAGTAGTCCACTGCGTACTCTGCCAACCATCGTGCAGCCTTACCTACTAAAGTTGACTAAAAAATCGCCTCCTGTCGGAGTGGTGCCACGGGTGCCAGATTTTTGACCCCATACACCTTCTCAAACTGTTAGACATGAGCATTCGCATCATCCGACTTTCGCCCCGTAAACTTGGCATACTTGACTTGGCTCGTCGCCATCATAGCGCCTCCAACGTTTGGTGCTCCTCCTCCTCCAGATGGCCTTCCTTGATCGAAGAGATTGCGAGAAGCCGCCAAAACCGTTGTTGGGGATGAAGATGCACTCAACACCCAGCATGCATCAAGCGAGACACGAACTCGTAGCCTTGGCGGTGAAACTGAATGAGTAGGCGGGGACTCTAATGCCAAATAACTCCTCCTGGAGCTCCTTGTGGAATGATGTCTCCATGCTTGGGATCACTATTACGTCGCCACAGTCGCGTTGTTGGTGTCAAGGGATCAGGAGGTCCTTGCGAGCATGTGCACATGCATGCCTACTGGGAAGATAACAACCGCAGAATCCGCTGCCACGACCACTGGATGAGGTTCTTCACTGGGATTTCTGCACTTGCTCAACTATAAGCAGGATGTTGGGGATTGGATCGCATCCGATGGAGTTCATCTTGAAATCCACGGATGTGCCTCCTTACCGTAGCAATCTCCTCCCGAATCTTTGTCGGAGTGAGTCCAACTGTGTGCAAACCTCCATGTGAAGTGCCTCCGCAATGACGGCAAGGAATGGACGACATGGGCGTGCCCAAAACACCTAGCTGGAAGCCAATCAATTGCTAGATCGTGAATCCCTTACGTGATGGTAAGAATGCGCATCGTGATCGCCAATGTGTAGCGTCATAAATACGCGTAGATGCTATGATAAAAAGAGATAAACGATACGTGCAACATCTATGAGAATGAAATACGGATAATGCAAAAGAGACAGAACACCGAAGATCTCTGTATTCCAGAGCAAGAGCTCGCACCACAACTATGTATAGAACAACATCGGAATGCTAGTAATAGCATGCGCACAAGAACCATCTGACGGTTAGGGAAGCGGCCATTAAGGACTCAACCGCTTGGAGATTTGAACTGCTAATCCTTGCGGCTAACCTACCCTCGCACACCCCTCAGAGTCACTGCTACTAACCCTCATGGTTATGCAATAGCATATTGGAAACCCTAGAAAATCGTACGGTCCTTGATGCAATGCATGGCACCCTAGCATGCACTATGCGGTATAGGTACGGCATCGTGTAGTGTGATACATACTACACGGTGTGATGTTTCGACCATGCGGTATGAGGAGGGATATACTACCCGCTAACTAGTAAAACCATGCAGAATTTTCTCAATCGACAGGTCACCTTTGATCGATGGAAAAAAACATGTTTTTTTTGAGTTCACGGTGCGTTTTTAAATAAAAAAGTACGTATTTTTTAATTAAAAAAACGTACTTTTAAAATCCCAGTCTCTCGAAATATTGGATTAATGCAGATGTTAAAAGGCACCTCATCCATTCCTGAAACTGCAACCCAAACTTCTTGCTAATTCTGCCAAAACATCTAAACATATTCATGAACAACTCCGAAGGGTACATTTGAACATTAAGCTTTATCACTTACAAAAAGAAAATTTGCATAAAATCATTACCCTCTTGGAGATCAAGCTTCTCAATTGGCACACTACAATCCAACCCCTCAACCTCCTACACTCATCGAAACTACGCCTAGCCCAATGATTCTTCAACACACTCCTGCTGCTTTCGTCTCCCTCAAAGCTTCACCAATGATATCAAGATCCAACTCAAGGAAAGGAGCACTCCTACTACCATCTCCACCCAGATCAAAGACCTCCTTAGAAGTAGAAACCACAGCACACTCCACATCCATCAACGCAGCACCTCCATCATCAACGCATAGATAAAAGCAAGCATATCAGCCACCATGACGCAACGCATGCACACAATGTCAAGGACTCAATAGAAAACGCTAGACACAATTGCGAGACTCGATAGAACAATGACCAGATAGATCTGACACAATTGTAAAACGAGAAGAAGTGCAGTGCCGAGATGAGAAAACAAAGTACAACACCAAGATGAAACGCTAAAATGAAGAGCAACATCTAAACGGACCATTCGACATATAGAAGCACTCCATATAGCAATGCCAAAACGAATGCATGTGAGGAAAGAGAAGAAAGGATCCTCACTAACCGCCAATTAATTGTCACATGGGTAAAGGACATGTGGAACAATCATGAATTCAACGTCCTAAACTAACCAAAGCAGGCAACTACGGTGAAGCCACTGCCATGTGTACCTCGCATGGAGCCCCTCCCTCCGGACTTCATGTGGGGGAATAAACTAGTGTTGGGCATTCCGACCAAGAAAGTGGCTAGAATCTAGCACATGATAACAGATCGCTCGCAAGATTTCAGCCACTTTCATGGTTGGCCCGTTCAGCATTACCCTCCACGTGGAGGGATCCCCTCTTTCTTTTTGGCGAAATTCTCATGCATTGCTAATCTGAACTAAACCTGGGGTGAGGTTAAGAGGGGGTTGAGAGGACAATACTACTTGTGAGTGTTTTTGGTGCTCATGATCTACGACTCCTTTGAAAGGAAATTTTGTGACAGACTTGATTCAATTAGGAGGAGTGCGAATTGAAAATTTTAGGGAATCCTTGTGCGTGGTTTGTTGGAAAGAGTCAAGGGGTTTAACCCCATTGATCACAATTCCTACACTTGCACACACCATAAAGGGCCAAGGGCGGTGGAAATTGAATCTCGAGTGTCCGGTTGAGCCACATGCAAAAAGAAAGAGTCTCCCAAACTAACCAACCACAATTAAACTAATTGACCCACAATTAAATCCAACTAAAATGAAACAACCCACAATTAAATTCAACGGGAATGAATCATGGACGGACTTTCGTGTCGGAAAGTTGAATTCAGCCTCTTAGCTCATTCGCCTATACCTTGGAGGAGATGATGGAATTAAAGAAGGTAGTGTACTTGGCTGAATGACTTCTAGTGAAGAACTAGAAAGATGTGAGCAGGGAAGGGAAAGACACAAGGAATTTTATGAATTGGGATGGGAAATGGCGAGGACGCTCAGTCGATGAGTGAAAGCTTAATTAACAAATCACCAACGATATTAAAAAAATACATTCTTCCGTCCAATTGCACTTGCGACAATGCAGACAGAGACCAGCTTGTCCTGTACAATTTCACCGAGTCACTGCATTGGAAGGAGCCATTGCAAGGGATTACAGAATTGAAAATCTTGAAATACTACTAGAGGGATTGCAGCTCCTGCAGTTTCTCATTGGTCGTGTCTCATGGTGAACATGGAAGCGGAAGGGGAAGATACAAAGATCGGCCAGTACCGTACGTCGCAACACTGCGGAGGACCTGAAGTGCGCAATCTATGAGACTAGTTTGAGGGGCAACTGCCAATGGGAGCCAGAAGAGGAGCTATTTGCAGTTGAGAGGATCCAGATCTTTGCATGTGAAGGTAGCAAATGAACACACGCGGTTCGAACTTCGGAGCTGCCGTGTCTGTCAGTGGTGGCGAGCCAAGTTCTGGGAATTCAGTAACGCCATTACTATCCCTGTGGCGGTCATCGAGTCCAGGCTCCCGGAACCTGTCCTTACATTATCGGCCGTGAATCCTGGCGTTGCTTTCTATTACCATTCTCGCCCGTTCCTCATGGCTCCTCCAGTCCCCACGTCTGGACAATCTACACTTGTTCCCATGCGAGCCAGTTCCAATGCTACCAATGGTTTTAATGATGTCGACCGATCTGATTTTCCTAAGGGCTTCGTTTTTGGGACGGCTACCGCTGCATACCAGGTTCGTAATATTCTCTGCCCTGTAAGAACATTTGGGCAACTTCAAGAAAGGATTGAGCTATGCTTCCGATCCTTCTTTAGATAAAATGTAACTATTGGCGCTTAAAATTGTCAATATATATCGTTTTACATGCTTCCTTTCCATCACGCGCCCAGTTCCGCTAGATGTGGCGGGACCGGCACAGAGATCTATTTGCTCGCCCTCACAAGCGATGATAAACGTAAGTTTGAATATAATTGTCGAAGGGCTACATACGAAATGAACTGCAGTTTTCCCGTTACTTAATAGGACACGACGGTTTCTAAGAATTCTAGCCACCTTATGCGTCCATGGCCATCGTGTGGTCTTGACGATCGCTAGTACAAGCTCGATAATTGATTGCAGTCAAGGTTGTCTTTTGGAAGCGCAAAGCCTTTCGTGTGCATGTTGACACGATGTCGTGGGTAATCAATGTCGAAAATTTCCATTGCACAAGCGACATTCTAGCAGTCCCATGAAGCAATCAATACCCCATCAAGTTGCTACGATTCACCCGCAAGCATGACTTTTTCTGCTTGATTTTTTTGAAGATATTTAGCTTTCGTAACAGGTTATGCTTGCTGTATTTGCTAGATTTATAAAGATTGCATTCTTCTTTGAAGTTGAACACATTTACAACTGCAAAATAGAGGGTGAGTCATAGCAACTAGGTTATAATTGCTAGACCTCATGGACACATGGGGACAGCTGTGACGGTGCTAGTTGTGCAATGACAAATTGTTTTCACTCTGAATTAGTATTCAGGGCTCAATCGGTCTTTCCCATTTACAACCTGAAAGCAGGACTGCTGTTCTATGTCAAGATATAGCCCTTCTGGGCTCTTCTCAGTGAATTGTGGTTATTGAAAATGACATCCATGAGTGCTTGCAAATTTGCAATGCTTTTTCTTGCTAGGACCAAGAGACAGGATGTCCTTAGGTAGGAGATTGCCATCCGCTAGTAGTTAGCAGCTTTGCTAAAGAAGAACAGCTGTGACAATCGGATGCTTGGGCCCTTTGAGGTCTTGCTGCTTACATAGCAAGAACTTCTTGAGCAGAAGGCTGATTTTTCTTTGGATTCAGATGGGGGCAAGAGCCAGTAAACACTTTTCTCTGCTCTTGGTATTTGACATGGCAAAGAAAATGTTTCACAGTTGATTGATGCTGGTGGTACTTTGCAGTCAGATCTATAGGCCATCATGCAGATAACTACAGACTACTATGTTGGAAAGGTCACCTCCCCATCTGTATGCCCCCAAATGAGGAGAGCGTGGGGGAGGGAGACCTAGGGCAGGATGTGCCCAAAGAGAGATTACGTGGATGTGTGGATCTGGGACAGATCTGGAGCATTCATGGTTGGTGGGGTATCCCAAGGATGAAAGGCTGCATCAGGAGTCGCTCGTGCAGGAAGATGGCGGGGACACATTGTCTTGGATCAGGCCTGGCATGAGGCACTCAGAGGACAGCTTCAGGATGTCACAAGGCGTGGAGTCATGGCTGGACTGTGGGCAGGATTGCGACCTGCAACAGACACCAGCAGATGGCGTCAGCATGGCAAGGGTAGTGGGCAGGCGAAGGGCCTGCAACAGACCCTGATGATGGTGCATAGGTTGGCGCAGCAGAAGCAGGGTGAACAGGCACTGACATGGCGGGGGATGGAGCAGCACATGGCAGCCCATATGGAGGGTTGGTTGGGCTGGGCAAAGCCAGCCAACCAGGCCCTATCTAGGGCTGTCCTAGGGCTCAGCCCTTGCATGGAATTGTGGGCCAGCAAGCCCTAGAAAAGAGGGTCCTAAAGGGGCATTTATAGGCAGACCAGGTCAGGGCCTGGTCGGCTTGTTTGGGTCGGCCATAGGCAGCCTGACTGGTTGGTTTTTTGCCAGCCCATTAGAACCCCATCACTATCAATGGGTTGACCACCACCGTCATTTTCTATGTAGTGGACATTGAAGATATAGGCAGGAGTTACCTAGCCATACTCAGGATACTGTGGTTGAGAAAGAGTGATGCAGTCAGTTATTGGAAGACGGGACTTCAAAGGAAAAGATCTCAGTGCCACCAGATGCCACTGAGCCAGAAGAAGAAGAGCAAGATAGTGATACTCTCTCATCCTCAGTGTCTGAGTCAATGGAAGATTCAGACAGGGGGAAAAAGTTCTCAAAGGAAGAAGTTTACATGATGGGGGTGTCTCCGACCCCTCGCCACCTGCGAAAAAGGTAGCAACTATAAAAGGAGAGGCACTTGCCTCATTTCATTATCCAGCAGCCAGCAGTTCCAGGGCAGAAAGGAGCAGCAGGAAGCCTACTCTCTGGGCCTATCTACAGGAGGTGAGAGAGTGCAACAGGTGCTGCAGAGTTAGCTCTAGGGAGAGGCTGGACCTTGGCTGTCTTGTAGGGCAGCAAGGTGCTGAGATCATCATACCTTCTGGAGCAGCCATTCACAAGCAGGTTGGAGCAGTGGAACAGGGACCTGCATGTTGCAGACAAAGCTTGGCAGGGGCTGCCCACCTAGGCTGATTCACAAGCAGTAAGGTGGAGAAAAACACACCGGGCTCGAGTCTAGAAATAACCAGCAGATAGGAGAAGGACCTTGTGGTAAGATCAGAGGACCACACCATTGGTGGGACTGTGGATCTATCTCTTTTGTATTGTGTCCATAGTTTTGGACGGAAGTATATTATTTTGGTGGTTTCTCTATCTGGCTGGTTCATTGTCTATTGATGAGTCTGCACATCTATTTTATGCACATAAGTTAAGAAGTTTGTGATTCCACATCCCACACGCACATCCCACACGCACACTGTGTGAGCTCCTGGGCATTACTATAAGTCTTCCGCTGTGCGTACCCTTTGTTGGGTAATTTCTAACATACTATGCTTCCCTTCTCATAGTAGACCCTGACTTATGTACCTTTGACCAACACGGAACTCGAGACTTGATGTACCTTTGAGTAACACCGAACTTGAGACTGCATGGATTGATCCCTCCATTGCCTTTTGGGAGGACATTGGTGATCATGTCACTTCAGCACTTCAGAGCACATGGGATTCTGGATTTTTGCCTTCTGCACTTAGTGAGCGTCTCATTCATCTTATCCCTAAGGGGAGTGCACGTCATATAAAATTTTAGTGAAGGGAATCAGCCTACGGTTGCAGCTTCTACTTCTTTATTTGATCATGATACACAGATTGGCTCTGTGCATGGCCATAGTATTTTTTATAATATCTTCTCATTTTGAGAGGCTTTAGAATGGGCAGACGTAGCGTTCAGGACCTCACTATTTTCCTTTTAGATTTAAAGAAAGTTTATAATAGAGTAGACTAGTGCTTTTTGAAGGGTACACTTTTTAGCTTTGTATTTTTTAATTCTTGGACCAAAGGGGTCAGGTTCTTATCGGAATGCTGGAGAAGTCATGGTTCAGATTTCTAGGTCAGTCCGGTAGGGATGTGCACTTTCTCCTCTTTTGTATTTATTTGTAGCAGAGGCCATGAGTTTCTATCTTAGATCCCAATCTACACTAGGAGAGATAGATCAGTCCAGACTTCCCTATATAATTTTGGAGAAGGCTTTGGAAATCTTTCAAGAGCAGGAAAGTTGAAACCGTCCTTCGATAAACAAAAGGGCAGTGATCTTCTTCTACTCAGTCATAAACTTCATAAATAGCCACAATGCAAGCTTCAGTCACTTAAATCACTTAGCACAACTTAGAAACAAGCTTCAACAACAACAAAGGTGAGGCTAGAATGCCCCTGCTCAATGAAAATAGTACACAGTGCACCCACTGGCCCCAAATGCCTTGGCGCCCCTTACGGTATTTATTTAATGCTTCTGAATGGAAATGCTTTACAACAAGGGTTCAACCTTGCACTGTTCCTCTCTGCAAATCCTCTACTTGTCTTCAAGGCATCTAATCCCAGTGCACCACTAGAATTCCCACTGGCAAGGCATACTCAGGCATTCACCTTTGATCTGACACAACTTAGAGGCATTCAGGCATCCAAACCACTGGCAAACTGAGCTCAAGGCAGCCTCAAGGCTATCACATGCATCCACACTGTCCTTAGGCCTTCCACAGGATCACCATGGCCTTTGGGTGCTTACTAGAACCTGTTGGAGTCCTGAAAGGACTGCACACAACACGCATGCACTGCAAAAAGCTGCAAAGCAAGAAAGAACAAGGAAAAACTGAACCTGGAACCGACTCCCGCTATCTGTGGCAGAGGGGCGAGCTCCTTCCTCGCACCTATCCTCTGTCCAAGCTCCCCGCAGGGTGCAGGTGTCTTCCAGCAATCAGGAGAAGAGATAAATGAAGGTAGAGAGAGGAGGGTGAACAAGAAAGAGCTGTAGAGGAAAGATGGTTCATAGATCTGCCCTGAAATGATTGCCTCGGGATCTGTGCCCGAGTCCTCCTAAGAGAAGGTGCCAAAAGCAACAGGGAAAGTTCCTCCTGCAGCCTGCATTGGTCCAAAACAGCTCCAGAAGCCACCACGCAGCCAAAAACATGTGCACAAAGGTCCAGCACAGCAAAAGACAAAATCCTGGGCACCTGCTGGAGGCAGCTGAACACGTCTGTACGGATTTCGTACAGCCGTACAGTCCGTACGAAAATTTTCTGAAAGTTTAAAAATGAGTCCTGGCACTTCCTAGAAGTGCGTACTAGCCTTGGAACAGTTAAAACAGTGTTAAAACGGCTGAAAACAGGCTTGAAACAGCTCAAACAGCTCAAAAACTGCACAAGATCAACTGAAAAACGTCCTACACCTCTGGGAGAGTGAGGGGAGAGAGATGGAAGGTGGGGGAAGGGCATGCATACACATGCTTGACAAATGGCACCTCCTCCTTGCCATTTGCCCCTTCATTAAAGTCCTAACCCCCATACCAAGGACAACGTTGGTTGTCCTTGAGCCCAACTTTTAGACCCCTCTTTTAAAGCCTTTGCCTTGCCCCTAGGACCTAGTGGTGCACCTAGACTTTGCCCTTAGGAACTTCTAGGAAGTGTGCACTTCCTCTAGCTAGTCCCTCACGGCCAAACCATTACAACACTTAACCATGGTTAACCCCGAGTTAAGCGTAGGTTGAGTTACGAAGATACTTTACATCACTTTTCACGTCTTCGTGACAAAAGTCGCTCTTTGGCTTTCCATTCATGGAGGGTTTGCAGTAAATCAGTGGAGGATCAACCATACAAACGAGCAATCCATAAGATGCTAATCATGGGAAAGGAAAACCAAACATCTAGCTATCAAAAAAACCTAAGTGTTTCCAGAGAACCCAACTCAGTGCCTAGGAAATCTCCTGAACAGGGCTAACAGCCAGGGTGGAGGTCTATAAAACCAGCGAATACCTCTTGCGGTATTGACATAGAATATACCTGTAGGTCAAGCCTTGCAGAAATGCTCGAGCCTTTGGGGGTGGCTCTAAAACCTAGAGTCTTGCACCCCCAAATATCGTACAGGGCGTAGATTACATTCTGCCAGATGGTGACCAGGCTGGCTGCCTAGGGACCTAATGGCCTCACATCACAAACTGCAGTGGGCAACCCAAATGTTCCAAGCCATGATGCTGGACACTATCTCCCATACATCACTGCAAAAGGTCCAATGCATGCCCAATTCCAGTCTTGTGAGAGAAAAAGGTTACCTCCTCCACTCTGTTCGAGTGCCCTATCTGAATTGGGTAGAAGGGCTCCCTCGGGTCCCACTTAATCTCTCTGAGAGGCCTGCCCTTCCAGAACCAAAGGTGCCACTTGGCCCCCTCTATCCCAGCTGAGACGGTAACTGGATCAATAGTCAAGTCCTTGCCCAAGTGGCCTACTACTTTGACCCTCTACTAGTCAACACCTCGTCTGCCTCATGGTCTCTCAGTCTGAGGCTCGGGGAGGCCTTCATGCCCTACTATGTAGAATCTGCACCAGTAAGAGCCAAGGGGCTATCGCAAAAACTGGATCCTAAGAGGCATCCTGGTCCTCGAGAATTGTCTGTACTAGTGGTGCTGAGCCTCAAGGATCCCGTGTCGATCTGCCATCCTGGTGTCTGCCCCCCCCTCAGATGAGAGAGTTCCTGTCCTTGTGCCTCTACCTCCATGGGAAGGTGGCTCCAATATCCAAGGGCCTTGTTGTGTCACTGTCCCACTGTGCCCAACCATATGGCGTGCAATGGTACAAAAGGATGTAGAAGATCAACTACATACAATGACAAGCTGCATGGAGAGTTTTTTTTTTGGCTTGCAAGGCACACACACTGCTACTCCTGAAAGAACAAATTACATCAGACATCTGCTTCGAAAGATATAACGAAGTCGGAGCTATGAATAGTGAAGCTACCACTTGGCTTCATATCAAGAAGCATTGAGTGGGCACGTAGAATGCAAGAAAGGGATCTTTAAGCAGAGGACACTATCGATGTGATTTCCCTTGAATTGCATAGAAACCTTTGCCTTGTCAGGCAAGAGGGTACGTCAAGATGTGCTAGATCATCTCGCAATAGTAGCAATATGGGTGTACTCGATTATGGCTAACTTGTGCGGCGCCGCACGAACGACACTAGTAATTGTGCATTCAAGTTCGTGAAGTGAAGAATACTAGAGAGCTACAATCAACGACTGTGATGACATTAGTGTTTCTTTTATAAAAAGACAAAGAAAATTGTATGGAAGGTGCTCATGTTTTGGCCGTAAGTGAACTCAGACACCTGACTAACAAAATCTTATTTCAAATCATCCTCCTAGCCCTAGGGAATGTCAAAGAGAATGGTAAAGTCAAAACTGTTGTCTCGAAAAGATAAAGAAAATTGCATGGAAGGGCCACATTCATGTCCTCCAAGATCCACCTGTGACACATCCAGAACTACTAACTACTAGCCTTTCATCAAATCACGGGCACAGGCACAAGGATTGTCCTCCCAGCCAACCTCGGTGGTAGTAAGCTCTCTATCTTCAGAATCGTTACGTTAAAGCTCTTGCTTACAAAATTCCACCAAGCCCCAAAATTCCCTAGATGGATCTAGTATGCCACATGTCTTTATTCTAGGGTCCCGCCTTAATGCATCATTTACCCCTCTCTTGGGATATCATTAAAACCATTTGCCCCTTGGCACATTTCATGCATTTAGGTCCCTTAGCCTTAGATCCACCTAGTCTAGTGCCATGTCACCCTCACCAAGGACCTTGACCTTGATTCCCTTTTGATCATTTACATGAAGCCCAAACAAATATAATACAAACATGGATCCTTCAAAGGAAAATGTCGACTGACCCTTCCGAGGTCATGTTACCTCGACTTGAGTGTAACATTCCTTCCCTCTTCAGGCATCAGCGTCCTCGATGATAAAGTCTGGGAACACTCTCCGTAATTGGTATACGGATTCCCAGGTAGCTTCTGATAGAGGTAAACCATGCCATGCAACCAACACCGTGGGTATCTTCTGATTGCGTACTTGCATTGTTCCTCGGTCCAGGATTCCTGTTAGTTTGCGTCTTGCATTATCCTCTATCTCTTGAAACAAATCAACACCCTCGATTAGTGAGTCACCTGTATGCAAAAATTTCTTTAAACGAGAAACATGAAACACTGGGTGCACCTTACAACCGTGTGGCAATTCTAATTTATAGGCTACCTTGCCTATTTTTTTTAGAATTAACCATGGCCCACAATATCGAGGTGATAACTTAGCACACTCTCCTGCAGTCAAAGACTTAGAGTGCGAACGAACTCTGAGAAAAACTTTTCTCCTTCCTTAAATTCTCTAGCGGATCGGTTTTCATCCGCATACGCCTTAGCTCTATCCATAGCTTGGTGGATGTTAGCTCTTGCAATTGCTAGCATCTCCCGCATCTGAACCACAAAGTTCGCGGTACTAGGCACTTTCTGAGGTATTCCAACAATAGTTGGATTCGCTGGTCTATAACCATAGTTCAGCTCAAACGGACTGAACCCTGTAGAGGAATGTTTTCTATCATTGTAGGCAAATTCTAACAATGGCAACCACTTGTCCCATGTATGTTGCCACAATGACACATATGCTCTAAGCATATCCTCTAAAATTTGGTTGATTCTTTTCGTCTGACCATCCGTTTCTGGATGATTCCCACTACTCATTCCAACTCAGTCCTTAGTGTCTCAAACACCGCAGTCCAACAATGACCGGTAAATTTGACATCCCTGTCTGACACTATGGATTTGGGTAATCCATGCAAACGAAATATATGTCTAATAAACAAATCCGCCACTTGCGGGGCACTAACAGACTCTCCAGTTGGAATGAAGCGAGCCATCTTGGTAAGACGATCAACCACCACAAGGATAGAATCATATCCCCCTTGTGTCATAGGCAGATCTACAATAAAGTCCATTGAAATGCTCTCCCATCTACCTAGTGGTATTTCCAAGGGTTGTAAAAGTCCGGGTGGCTTCACTCGCTCTGCCTTACTTACTTGACACGAAAAACAACGTGTCACATATTCATGAATATGCTTTTTCATCTTTGGCCAAAAGAAATCTCGTCTCACGAGATCATAGGTCTTCTCGACTCTCGGATGTCCCGCACATGGGCTCTCATGGCATTGTCGAATGACTCTCTGCGTGAGATCATTCTGATTAGGTACTACTACCTTGCCATTTCTTTTCAGCATACCATCCCTTATGGCATGTCTTGCATAAGTTTGGCCTTTTCTGGATGCCAGGTCATCCTTTTCCCCGGGTTTGAATACATGAGCTTTAGGCCAAAGGCTCTGGATGAACTCGTCCACCTTTTGAGTTTCTCTAATCCGGTCATTAGAGCACTCTCTAATACCGCGAAACTCATATTATGCATAATGCGTGACAACGCATCAGCAGCTTTATTATTCTTTCCTCTTCGGTACCGAATCGTCAAGTCAAACTCCTGCATGAGGTCTGCCCACCTAGCTTGGCGGCCTCTCAAGTCAGGTTGTTTACAAAAATGTTTCAGAGTATCATGATCAACATCAACATAAAACTCTGACCCATACAAATAATGTCTCCATGTTTTCAGAGCATGGACAACATCATATAACTCTAATTCATGAGTTGGCCAATTTCGTTGAGAGGGAGAAAGCTTCTTGCTTTCAAAGGCTACTGGCCTTTCCTCTTGGAGGAGAACTGCTCCTACCGCAATGCCACTTGCATCGGTTTCAAAGAAAATGGTTTCTGGGGATCAACTATTTTTAACACTGGTCCTGAGACCACAGCTTGTTTTATGGTGTTAAAACTATGCTGTTGATTCTGTCCGGCATATAAAAGGTACTTTATCTGAGGTCAGATCAGTCAACGGCGATACTATTTCGGAATATCCTTTGATATGTCTTCGATAAAATTGGACAAATCTCAAGAATGATCGCAGAGCGGTCAAACTCTGAGGGATTGGCCAAGTCAGTATCGTAGCCACTTTCTTTGGATCCATTTCTACCCCCTCAGGAGTAATTATGAATCCTAAATATTCAAGTCTTACCATACACAGTATAGTTTTCTTTTTATTTACATAAAGATTGGCTTTCCTCAAAGTACTGAACACTATTCTTAAGTGTTCGTGATGCTCAGTAATACTTTTACTGAATACCAGAATATCGTCAATAAAGTGTACTACAAACTTTCCAATATACGGACGTAGTAAATCGTTCATAAGCATGACGAATGTAGCTGGAGCATTGGTAAGTCCAAACGGCATTACAAAAAACTCATAATGTCCAAACCTGCTTCTAAAAGTGGTTTTATGCACATACTCGGCTCTAATACGGATCTGATGGTAGCCACATTTAAGATCTATCTTACTGAAAATTACGGCCGCATGTAACGCATCTAGCAAATCATCGATCCGAGCCATCGGATACCTGTGCTTAATAGTGATATTATTCAACGCTCTGTTTCTTCTTTAATATCACTGGCGAAGCAAAAGGTGAGATTTTTGGTGAATCTGCCCCAGCTTGAGGTATTCTTCCAGTTGTCTTCGTACCTTCGCCTCTTCGGTTAAACTCAACCTATAGGGAGGTCTATTTACAGGTTCTGCCCCCGGGATTAGTTCAATCTTATGCTGAACATTCTGCTCTGGAGGTAACCCATAAGGTAACTCATCCCTAGAATAATAAGAGAACTCCTCTGTTATTTGATCAGCCATTGCAATTCTGCCAGATAGTGTATGACCTGCTGGGCGAGACACCTGTGGGGTCGGCCGGACTCCCAACTCTACGGGATCCATCCTAGAAATAAATAATGAAACACCGCTTGAAACTGTATTTTTGGTTTTTTTGGAATAAATAATGAAACACCGCTTGAAACTGTATTTTCAAATCAAAAGCCTAACTTCCAAATTTACAGCTAACCAGGCATATATCACACTGTAACCAAACCCACTTTTCCTTATGCTAGGGAAACTCCTGCAATCTGAATTAACTTAAACACGGAGGCAAATAAACTTAGAAGGCATAGAAAACTCCCTGGTCATTCATGTAGCATCGAGAGATCAAGTTGTTCCTGTATTTGAACCAGATGAATATTCCTGCTGTGGCTCAGCTACACCCTCATTGGAGACCCAAAACACCCAAGCTCTCACTTCAATAGTTATCGTCTGTTATCTGCATAGTACTTGTTGATAACCGAAATCTCCAAATAACAAAATGTCACAAGCAAATCTCGTCACCACACAGTAGCTCTCTGCAGGTAGTCGTAACTCCAGTAACCTCGCCTTCAAATGAAGAGAGCCCTACGCATGAAGGCAGCAGCCAGCCCAATTCAAAAATACGCAGCTTTTCCACATCTAGTGCATATCAGCAGTCACGACTGAATTTACGCATGGTAGAATACGTCATCTTTCTCATTCCAAAGTGATCAATTCGATGACGAAGAGGACTGATCTACGTGACTATTTTACTCACGGACTTTGCACCGCAATCGACCCACGATACGAACGCCAACCAATCATATGATGTTCCGCTCCAGCCTTTGGTGTTAACCAAAGTTCCAACAGCTCATCACAACGCCAACCAATCAGGCTATGTGCAATAACTGCCCCTTCGTGATGCCAAGAAGCCCTGAAGGTACCAATATGGACTTGCGACCATGCGCGATCCGGATATCCTCCAATTGCGATGACGTCCGTGAACATATAATACCAAAATACAATCGGTGCGTCGTGTTATGCGTCGTCAAATTTGGACACCACACAGCCCTTTGATTAACAAATTGCCTTAATATTCTACATACTCACAAATACCGTGGACAGTCGTGGTCTGAAGCTGTACGTCGAGTTGACAGACCACGACAATCACCAAACCTGCGACGTCTGCTAACAAATGACCTGCGACGTCTGCTAACAAATGACCTTGCAAGCCACCTACACATTCTGATACCAAATGACACATCCAGAACTGCTAACTACTAGCCTTTCATCAAATCACGGGCACAGGCACAAGGATTGTCCTCCCAGCCAACCTCGGTGGTAGTAAGCTCTCTATCTTCAGAATCGTTACGTTAAAGCTCTTGCTTACAAAATTCCACCAAGCCCCAAAATTCCCTAGATGGATCTAGTATGCCACATGTCTTCATTCTAGGGTCCCTCCTTAATGCATCATTTACCCCTCTCTTGGGATATCATTAAAACCATTTGCCCCTTGGCACATTTCATGCATTTAGGTCCCTTAGCCTTAGATCCACCTAGTCTAGTGCCATGTCACCCTCACCAAGGACCTTGAACTTGATTCCTTTTTTATCATTTACATGAAGCCCAAACAAATATAATACAAACATGGATCCTTTAAAGGAAAATGTCAACTGACCCTTCCGAGGTCATGTTACCTCGACTTGAGCGTAACAACCTGAGCCACAATGCTTCACATGCCGCTGTACAAGCAGCCCTATACTCCGTCTTTGTAGATGAAAGGGCGACAGTAGGTTGTTCCTTACTGAGCCATGACACGGCTCCCGATGAGAGTAAGAAACAATATCCAGAGGTTGATCTCCGGGTATCAATATCACCGGTCCAATCACTATCGCAGAAACCTCCCAACTGAATGCCTCTCGTATAAGTGATGCCGTAGGTGCAGGTACCTTTCAAGTACCTTAGCACCCTCATACGTGCGTCCAAATGGGCCTTCTTGGGTGTGGCGGAGAACTGACAGAGCAATCCACCATGCGTCGATACAGTGATGAATCAACTAGCTGAGATGGATCACGCACACTCAGCTTCAGACTAATTTCCATGGGAGTCACTGCTGCTTTGCAATTTTCCATCTGAAAGCGTTTGAGCAGCTCCGTGCAATATTTCTCCTGTGAAATAAAGATACAACTCACCTCAATCCCAAGAAAGTTGTGAAGTATGCCTAAGTCAGTCATCTCGAACTCCTCCATGAGAAGTCTCTTGACCTGAGCAATCTTCTTCGTATGATGCCCTCTAATGATGAGGTCATCCACATATAGAATCAATACCAGCCACGAATCCCCCTTTGTGTCGAGATAAAGATTTGCTTCTGATTGACCCCTGAAGCCCGATCTTCTGAAAGAAAACATCTATCCGCTAGTATCAAGCTCTAGGGGCCTGTTTCAGCCTGTATAAGGCCGCCTTCAGTTTGCAAACTTTTGATGGGGATCCTGAAATCTAAAATCCAGGTGGCTGTGCCACATATAGATCCTCCTCCAAGGCTCCATTAAAAAAATGCTGACTTGACGTCCATCTGAAAAATAGGCCAACTTTGATGAGCAGCCAAGGCAATGACTGTCCGAATGGTCACCATTCTGGATGTGGGGGCGAAGGTCTCGTCGAAGCCAAGTCCTTCTTTCTTTGCATAGCCTTTCACCACCAATCTCGCTTTGTACTTGTCCAAGCTCCCATTTGACTTGAACTTAAGCTTGTACACCCATTTAGTCCCGATGACCTTCCAATTGGTTGGTTTGGGCACTAAATCCCAGGTGTCATTTTTCATAATGGCATCCATCTCTGCCTGCATGGCTTTTTGCTATTCTTGAATATCCTTCGCTTCTTGGGACGAACGGGGCTTCTCAAGTTGAGCCACCATAGCATTGTTCACGGAGGGAGTTTTTGTGCTGCGTTGAGACTGCCGCACTCCAGAACTGCTCTCGGGAATGTCCGTGACCCGTGAGTCTGCTAAAGTCTTCAAATACCACCGAGGTAGCTTCTTTTTTGATGGAGGTGCCTTTGCTAGAGTTGCCTTGGGAGCCGGTTCTGGAATAGCATGCTCCTCCTCCTCGGGATCTTCAATCGTCTCCACCTCTTGAATGGTGACCTTGGGTGGGGGTAATGACGGAAGTTCAGGAACTTCTTCTGCAAGCTGTGGCTCTGACTCCTCAAAGATCACGTCCCTGCTAATAAGGATCTTCTTTTCCGGGTCAAAAAGACGATAGGCTTTGGATTTTTCACTGTATTCCACAAAGATACATCTTTGACTATGGAATCAAGCTTCATCCGCTCGTCTTTATGCACATGAACAAATGCATTAGAACCGAAATCTGTAAATGAGATATCGTGGGCTTGGAGTCTTGTCATCAATAGCCTTGGTCTTGGTTCTATTGAGGATGTGAACGGCAGTGTTCACGACTTCGCCCTAGTAAGCTTTCGAGAGATTTCTCGCTAGCAACATGGTCAAACATGTCTTTGTGATGGTCTTGTGCTTCCTCTCAGCAACTCCATTTGCTGAGATGTGCGAGCTGTCTCTTGATTCCGTGCTTCTTGCAAAATCCATTGAACTTGGTAGAAGTGAACTCTGTCTGTGCGGAAGGCTTTGATTACCTCCCTGCTCTCCTTCTCTACCTGGGCTTTCCAGTCTTTGAATTTCTCATAAGCGTGGGACTTCTTGGCCAGGCAGAATACCCATGTTGTGTGACTGAAATCATCCACAAATAAAAGAGAATACGGCGAACTTGCAAATGAATTTGTTGACATTGGGCTGCAGATGTCGGAATGAACCAACTCGAGCGGCTTCTTGGCCCATGATGAGGCCTCTTGTGGGAACTTGTCCCTGTGTTGCTTGCCCTCCAAGCAAGCCCAGCAAACACGATCATTGCTTGCAATCGGTGGAAGTCCATCACCATCTTTGGGTTCTGCATCTCGACGAGAGTGCCATAATTGACGTGACCGAACCGCTCATGCCACACTTTGGATCTACCATGGTCCCCATGCACCAATAGAGCGTTGAGCCGATATAGCCCATGCTCCTCGACACCTTGAGCCACCACCTTTCCATTTGCCTTGGATGTGACAGCAGTGACTTTGCCGTTGTCGAATAAGACCGACATGTTGTGCTTGTCTATTTGACTGATAGACAACAGGTTCTTGCACAAATTCGGTACATACAGTACACTGGAAATCAGCTACTCGTTTCTTGCAGTGGTGATGAATGGAATACTACCAACACCCTTCACATGGTATCCCCACAGTGACCTTGGAATCGGGATGCGTACCTTCCATGGATTTGAACGACTCCTTGTTGGACATGTGTTTTGAAGCTCCATTGTCCACATACCAACCTTCCTTTCCTTCACTGACTGCATAGGCGAAGCAGTACTCGGTGATGATGAAGAGAGCACTGGTCGTGACATTTGCCGATTCGGTCTTTGGCTCCTCCTTGGACTTGGATTCCTTCTTACGCTTGAGGTCCGCCTTCTTCTTGCGGCACTCCTTAGCAGAATGACCAAGCTTCTCACAGTAGAAGCACTTCATCTGCCTCTTTTTCTTTGCATCCTCGGTCTTGTTGTTGTTCTTGGAGTCTTTGAACTTACCCTTGCCAGGCTTGTCCCTTGCCACGAGAGCCTTCTCATCCGATTGAGTAAATAGCTTTTCCCGAGTCTCTTCTTGCGATAGTAAAGGGCCAAGCTTCTCGAAGGTGAGACGCTTGGTCCTTTGTCTTGCAGTGATTGTAGTCACAAAACTCTTGAAACTACGAGGTAGCTTGTGTAACGTCAGCAATCAGCAATGCTAGATGACTTGAGTCTACCTTTTGATCAACTGCAACGAGCTGGTCCCTCACCACCTTGACTTTTGTCAGATGGTCATGAACATTATCCCCCTCATTCATATCCAGATTGTACAGTTGATGTTGAAGAAGCAAGATACGAGATGTGTTGTTTCTTTCATATAGATCTTTTAGAATAGCCAACGCCTCTACAGATGTCCCGGCCATCTGGATGTGCGGAAGAACAGAGTCCGTCATGGTCCCTATGATTAATGCTATGGAGTGGGCATCTCTGTGCTGTGCCTCACTGCTACCCTGTATGCCCACAAAACTCGATTCATCTCCAAATCCTAGTTTTTGGTGTGACTTCCCGTCATCTTAGTCATCATCAATTTGAAATCTCCATTAAAATTCTCATTCAAGCCATTACACGAGGGTAATATGGAGTGATATACTTATGATTAATATTCAGCTTACTGCACAAGTGATCCGTCACCTCTCCTCTGAATCCAGGACCATTATCTGACGGCAACTCCGGGGGAATCCCAAATCTGCAGCATATGTGCTCATATACAAAATCAGCAACCTCTTTGCTGTCCACTCTTTTTACTGCCTTTACCTCTACCCATTTTGGTCAATACTCCATTGCAGTAAGCATGTAACACTTCCCTCTGGCAATTGTGGGTAGAGGACCGACTGCATCTAGATTCTATACCCCATCTCTCGAAAGTATCATAAACCAACATTATTTCCTTGGCTCCATCTTAAGAATTCTTCTTCCCATCCTCTTGGCATTCATGGCATGATCTACACCAGTGCTGCACATCTTTCTGTATTGAAGGCCACACAGAACCCTCCGGAAGTATCTTTTGCAGTGTAATCTTAAAAGCATAGTGTCCTCCACAAGCTCCTTCATGATTGGATGACAGTATGTAATATATCTCCTCCCTCCAGGGCACTCTCCTCATAACCTTATCAGCCCCTCTCATGTAGAGCTCATCATCAATCATCATATACTGTCTGCATCTTCTTATGAAGTGATACTTCTGACTCTTCTTAAGCTCCTGAGGCAAATGTCCAGTGAGTAAGAAATCTACTACCTGGGCTAGGTATTCTCTCCCTCTGTACAGTGGATCTTCAAGCTTTGCTATCATTGGGTCTTGATCACTCACTTCCTGAACCAATTCATGTGCCACCTGATTATCTCCTCTTCGCACATGCTGAATATTCCATGCTGTAAACTGATGTCGCAGCCTTCTAACTTTGGCTAGATACCCTCTCAACTTCGGGTTTCTTGCTTGTCAACTTCCCAGAACTTGCTTCACCACTAACAGAGAATCTCCCTTAATCATTGGCTTCCGAACTCTCAGCCTGAGACAGAACAAGCGTGCTGGGTACAATCTCCCCCCATAGGAGTGGTGCTCTCCTTCCACCTCCTATGTATTTATGTATTTTCCTCCAAAAAGCTTCCGAGCAAAAATCATACAAAAGCCTCTGTACCCTTTTACAAAAAGCCCATCCACCTTCTAGAATAGCTGGCTTTTTCTAAAAATAAAGCTTTTTCTAACTTTAGTTTATTCACTTAGCCAAGTCACTAATATTCCAAAATTCAAATATGTACATAAGCTTTTGTAATATAAAAAATTAGGCATAAGCCTTATTCATCCCCGCATCACTGGAGTTGCGCCTACGTGCCCAAAATATGGCGGTTCATCAATCAATCAACCTTTCAGTATTATAGCAACGCGACAGATGAATGGTGCACACTAATCACATAACCTCCTTTAGCCTGATGTAAACTCTTCTTGTATGAGCCATCAAAATGCAAGACAGATGCTCCTAGAATGAGAGCATGCTCCTCTTTATCTATTCTTTTCTCAACTTCTTTCACCAAAATTGTTTCACCAAAATTGGACCTTCTTTGTATGCCAACAGATTTGCCAGTGTGGCTCTGGTAGTACTCTCCACCAAAAATGAGAAATTATACTCTTGTAGCTCAACCAACCACTTCATCATACTTTGAGAGAGTGTTGAATTAGTGAGGCAATATAGTGTAGTAAGTCGGGACAACAAATGGCTTTGAAATAAGATATGCTCTGAACTTCCTGCAAGCATACACCAAACTTGACAAAATCAGCTCTGCCTCTTTATATCTCCTCTCTGCTTCTGTCTTAACTCTATTGGCATAATACACAGGTCTCATATATAAGGACTCCTCTCCTTTCTGCAATAAGATTGCTCCCACGGCATCTAGACCAAAAGATGGGTGGGTTTACATAAGAGGTCCGAGAGAAATGTGGAGCCTTCACACATGCAATCTCTCCCAACACTTCCTTCACCTTATTGAACACTGCTTCACAATCCTCATTCCATTGCAGAGGCTCTTCCTTCATAGCTTGTTGCAAAGGGTACAACAATTGAGAAACCAAATGTATGAACCTTGTCATATGCTTGACTTTTTGCACAAAAGTCTACAATTGTTTAGATGTAGAGGGAGCTGGTAGCAAGCTTTCACCTTTTGTGGATCAGGTTCAATGCCGTTTTGTGACACTATATATCCCAATAACTTCACTTTGGAGCATCCCAAATGACACTTTCGTGGATTGTATTGTCCTCCTGCATCATCCATTTTGTGGAACACTTGATCCAGCCTCAAGGAATGCTCTCTCCTAGAACTATATACACATATATCATCTAGAAATGCGCTCACAAACATATCAATGAAAGGGGCTAACACTTCATCAGTGTTCTTCTGATACCATGGCGGTGCATTCTTCAATCCAAACCTTGTGAGAGAACCCACACCAATAGCTTTATGGATTCGCTCCTTTGAACTGCATGAGCAAATAGTTTTGCCTCAGCCCATGAATTCTTCACCAACCTCTATATATGTGTATCCAGCCCGTGCTCTCATTGCAACCCCCCCGTCATCTTCCTCCTTCATGAAGACTATCTACGACTTTTCAGCTCATGCAGCTCACGGAGCTCACGTACTTCCTTCCAAAGCCCTTCTAGCCTGCAAAGTGGCGATGCCTCCACCATCTAGAAACTTCCAAAACAATAGCCGACTTCTTTTAGCCTACGTGATTACCTGCCTGCCACAGTTCGTCGCCTCTCCTTCACATGATCATAGCAGCCTCCTGGTTCCTTTCCTGCAAGAAGCTCCCAGCCCACATCATCGACTTCCCACAACCAAGTCTCTACAAGACTCCAGCAAAAGCAAACAACCTGTAACTCGTCATGTACAAGCCCACACTCTCCAAACAAACTCCTAGCTCACTTGCAACTGACGACCAACTGCCTTGTCGCCTTCCATAGCCGCTCCTACAGCATCTCAAAGCTCACCCAAAGCTCACGGAGCTCATGACCTTCCTTCCAAGGTCCTCCATGTAATAGTGATGCCTCCAGCCACGTCCCAAAGCTCTAGCCTCAAAGCAGCTGTCCCCGGCCAGCCAGCCGGATACCGCCTTCTGCCCTCTTTGTTGCCTAGCCCCAACACTCCATAGCTCTCTCCAAAAGACACAGCCCACGACCAGATAGTGAAATATGACCTGCTTGCAGCTCACGACGACCGTCTCTGCCTTCATGCAATGACTCCCAGCACCCGGGTCTATCTCTTGCTCACAGGGTTCTCCTGCTCACACACGACGACCCCCACAAACAAAAAGCCTCCATGCTTCTATAGTAGAGACACCATCTCTAGAAGTTCCCAGCCAACACAGTTGTCTCCCTCGCTGCCTCTAAGCTCACCTGCTCATTCTCTGTGAGCCCACGATCCCTTCCGGAACTCTCTTGCAAGCTGTCATCTCCATCTACATGCCAAGTCATCGACTAGAAGCTTGCCTCTTCTATCACGTAGCCACATGCATGCATGGCTTGCCTTCCTTGATATAAGCCACGTGATCACAATATTTTACCACTCTTCCACCCTTCCTTCAAACTATACCAAGACCATTAAGGCCCAAACCATAGACTATGCGCACACAAATGCATGCCATCAATACTTAGTGCCTAATTGGAGACTACCACATATGATGAACACAATCCTGACACACAGTGGATTTACAAGACACCCACGACAAAAAATGCTCATGTTCTCATACACAAATGACTCGGGACAACCGTGAAAGACGTATGTCATTCCACACAAAACACCGTCACACATTGGATATCGTGCTCTAGGGTGTGGTGCACCCACACTACACATCATCATTCCCCATGGAGACCCTGCAAGAAAGCCATTCCTAAACTCAAGAGTTTTTTACATTAGAGAAGATCCTTCTGATAGAAGGGTGTTCACAGAGCCCAAAATCAAAACTATTTGACTGTGTGCAAGACTATGTGCCTACCCACCAGCATGCAACAATTAAAAATTTTTATCCGCACTCCGCTCTAGCAAGCCATCATGCCTCCGGTAGCTGAAGGAGAAAAGAAGGCTTCTAGAAGTTTGGAGAACTCCACCTCTCTCTATGGATTGCGACCGCGATGAACTACTCCCACGTATTCCTTTTAGCCATGGGCATATTTGAGAAGGAAGCTCCTCCCTACATATTCTCTACAAACTCTAGGTTCTTGAAGTCACCTCCAATAACCCAAGAGTCAACGTTGGTTTGGGAGGCTCTCAGCCAGTCGCCTCCAAAAAGCAAGCTACTACTGTCTACGCGTTGATGCACAGAAAACGGTATGGACAAAAGAAGCTAAGATAACACACATGCACCAACCTTTGATTCCAATAAACACAAACAATCACTCAGATAGTTTCTTCTTCTTCACAAAATTCCATGTGATATACATACTCAGGAAGGTCCTTCTCATCAACTAGAGTTACCCCTGCCCATTCCTCTTCTTTCACCCGCAAAAGCAATGACCATTCATACCCATGAACCTCATTGAACAACACTTCAATCTGAAAACCTTCAAAATACACACCGAGTACTTCTGGGCCAAGCTCCAGAGATAAAATCATCATATACTTTCAGATTTGTATAAGAGAAAACAAACTGTAGTTGGAACTCGAGGGATCAGCAGCAATGTGGGCTCGAGTTCAAGAGCACCTGCACCAGTATCCAGAGCAGGGATCCTTGACACAAGGACACGAGACCTGTCACTGGAGACTGATTGTAGACAAACACAGGCTCACAGAAGACTTACAAACTGAGAGACTGATGATCTCAAGCAACAACCCACAAATTCTTTCTATCACTCCACAAGACAACCAGCCAAAGCTGCAAAACCACAGACCAATACTTTGATTCTTTCAAATCATAAACTCCTCAGGAGAGCCTTATACTCTGAGTTTCTCAAGAGACTTCCAGCAAACTACAAACTACCAATATTCAGCAAACCAATCAGCGATGACATCTGCCCACATCAGCGAGAACCCATGAATTCTTCAAGCGAAACACAAACCAGCCTGTCTGAGCGCTCCATTCACAACTGAGCGACATCTCCTATCGTGATGGTATTTCCCTCACGTTCAGCTTCTATCAAGAAATCTCTTTCACATGTAAATGTGCGACATCTTCTGTGCGACGTATTTTCTGTCAGGACCTCTTCTTCACGTATCTTTCGACGTGATTCCTCTCAGCCAGACAGCTACTTGTCCCGGGTCTTTCAGTGAGAGTACCCTCACATATCTCTGTGCGATGCTTCGACGTGGCCTATCAGCCAACCCTCCATTTTGACGTGCGAAATTACCAACCACAACCTTCAGCCCTCATGGTCTTGTCTTCGTTACTCCACCCGCCTCTACGCGCCTCTTTTCTGCTGCTGCCTCTGTCTCTGCATTTCAGGCCACTCCAATGTGCCAACCTCCTTACAGCCGTCCCCAAATCTTTCCCTCCAGCCTCTTCTTCAAGCGCCCTCCAATTGCTCTCGAATTATCCAGCAGAAAACAGAAACTCCCAGGTACCATTGCCACGCTGCCATCCAGAAAGCTTGAGAGTAATCACATTCACATGCACACCCTCCTTTCCAAATCAATTCGGCCACCTCAGCTTCATTCAGCCACCTCAACAATGACATTTTACCACTCTCAAAGATTTTCCCCCAAATTCATACACCAAGCATTAAATGCTCATTTTCCAAACCTTAGACGTTGATGCACACATGGTTCTAGTTAGGCATTCAATCACTTGCATGCCACTTCTAATCTCCTTAGATCAAACCAACTCGACTCATGCGAAGTTCACATGACTCAAGACAAAAGGAAAAACACTCATGACATTATAAACATGTGACACAGGACAACATTTCGGAGCACATGGTATCACGTCACCACATTGACAATGTTGGAAACCATGCTCTGGACTATCCTGGTGCTCCCACATTGCATTTCATCATGTCCCACGAGCCCCTGCAAAGACATTTACAATCTCAAAAGAATATTTACATCAATACAAATCCTTTTGATGAGAGTTCCCATTGACTCAAAACCATCACCCACTAGCTATGTGCATACCTATGTGCCTACCCTCAAACATGCAACAAGTGAAAAAACTATTGACATTTTTTGTCATATCAGCGTTTAGAATCCCAATCTTGGAATTCCCCCATCAGTAGACCCATCCAAACTGGCCGTCCCATGATAAGCTCACCCTGTCAAACACATCTAAGGCCACGCCTTGAGAATCTGAAATATAGACCCCTCCGCTCCTACCAATTGTGGGGGACCAAACCTCGAGGCCCCTCCCTAGAAGGAGGCAGTGACGGCGTCTGATGTTAGATGTGAAAAACATATGCTCTTGAATCAAAAGAAAATCCAATGCCTGTCCTACCACAACTCTTTGCAACTCTTGGCGAAGTATCATGTGCTATGGCTCACATCAATAATGGAGCCCATGCATGATCCAACTCACCACGGTCCAACTCATGGGGTGGAGGTGGCGTGGTGAACAAGGTCCTCCTAATGGGTAGGAGCCTAAACGATAATTGCTGATTTCTATGATTTCGAAGGAGGTTTGGAGGGGGAGTGGTCCTCGTCTGTGCGACGGCGCGTCAAAGCCATGACAGGCTCAATACCCACCTCAAGGCCTATTGTATCATGAAGGAAGCCTCTACCCCAACCGGCTACCATCACACTGTTGTAACAACCGGTGTGTGAGCTGAACATCTGGCCTCACCGGGAGCACATCTACGGCTAGGTCTGTCTAGCAAGAAACCTAATTGAGAAATAGCGTGTCCCCATGGGTAATCCACAGCTCCATCATATGGAACATTTGACCCCTCATCATGAGATTGAAAACCACTGGGGTCCACTTCTCCTCTCCTGTAGAAGCGAAGGTGAAACCCCAAAAAGGTCGAGGGGAGTAACCAACTACCCCAATGGAACCCTCCTTATGGGGCTGCAAGATCACCACTGTCACCTCAAGGGCGTGGGGGTAATCATTTGGAATGCCACGGTCCGAGCCTTCAGAAATCACTCGCGAGGGGCTGTCTTGGATGAGGCCTTGGACCTAGAAGCTGAGAGAATTGGCCATCCCCCTCTGATTGCTCCGTAGGAGCTGTGTCTTGCATCGAGGAGAGACCGAGCTAGGACTACAAAGAAGAAGCATAAGATTGAGAGGAGGAAGACCCATCCTTGCCTTTGCTTGAAAGCTTAGGCATCTGAGGAGGCTATGACTTCGGAGAGGGAGGGTGAGATGAGGAGGTGGGGGGAACCGCTCGAATTGGGGGGGTAGGATGGGTGGCGAGAGGAGAGGAGGGCGGGGGGAAGGTGGTGATAGTGACTGCAGTAGAAGGGGGGAAAGGGGATGGGGGGGGCGGAGGAAGGCCGAGGAGGAGGGGAGAACGAGAGGGATTTGGGGATTTGGGGGGCAGGGGGGCTGAGGGAGACGGAGTTGAGGCTTGCTCGCAGTATAGAAGCTTGAGAACTCGGGGCCTCTGTCCCTAGTGGATTTGCTGGGAGGTCATACACAACCTCACCCTTAGGAGTTGCTAAGTCAACACGCCTCGACGTCAATACTACCAAGTTGGATGGGGCTTTCGCACATATAGCAGCTTCATCATATCCAATTAGATCCTATAGGCCTTCCACCCAGGGAGCTCAATCAGTTTGGATTAGCTTTAGCAGTGGAGCAGATAGTTTTCACAGCTATGAGTGATAGGTCTTCCATCCTTAGAGACATCTCAGACCCGTCAACAGTTACCGTAGATGACCCTCTTGGTGGACACCCGAGGGGGTTGTCTAGTCCCAGTTAGTTCTCTTGGGGCTTCCACCCAAGGGGACACCCCAGATGCAACAAATAGGTGTGATACTTCCACTCATCAGGCCTCTTCATCAGCTACGGTTAGTTCTTATGGGTCTTCCTCCCTTGGAGCTCAGTTGGCCACCTTAGCTTTAGTCGGGAGGACTCATATTTCACCTTCTCGTTAAGAGTGTTCAAGATTAGTGGGCTTAGTTTCCAGTCCCATTGGACTTGAGGCTCAGCAAGAGGGGGAGCGTTTCAGCAGTCTGCCAGACCAGCTTTAGGCCTAGCAGGAGGAAGTACCCTCATAGTTGGAGTAGCGGGTGCATCTATCATCATTACAGAGGTTAGTGAGGATAGTCATGCAATTCCCTCGGCAGTTACACTTCCTGATTCTTTAGGAAGGCAGCAGCAGTCAGCAAAGAGGTTGATCAGGCCTTCCATGATTGTGTCTTTCACTCCGATAGGTTTGACCCCCTTTGTGAGCCCTAGTCTAGGGACGAGTCAGGGACAAGCTATGAGGGTCCATTCCTATTTCCCAAGTCACAAGCCACGGCGGAGCAGTTTCATCCTGCCAGGGCAAGGCGTTGCGAGGTATCCACCTAGCAATTTCACATGCACCGGGGTCAAGCACAGGCTGATTGACAACTGGCTTTTTTGTCAGCCAATCGCAGCTCCCTATGCAGCATATTTGGCAGGTTTTGGGGCCTCCAAAGGGCAGCAACATGCATACTAAGTGGGCTGGAGAGGTACCTTTTATTGGCAGCCTCAAACCCCTTTAGGTCAACCCTAGGGCTGAGCAAACAGCCCAGCCAACCAGCTGATTGGCTGGTCAGCCAGTTAGGGCTGGTGGGTCGGCCAAAACCTATATAAGGAGGGCTTTGCCTCTCATTTTAGGACTCAGCTCCCAGCCTCCAGCAGCACCTTTCAGCCATCCTATGGTCTAGGTTTTCGTGTCCTGGATCAGTTGTGTAGCTCCATATGCCTCATGTCGCAGTTAGGGGAGCAGTTCAGCGCAGTTTTGTATGCAGATTTGGCACCATGTAAACAGTAGTCAGGGCATTTATGCTAGCAGTATAAATAAAGTAGTGTACAACAGTTAGGAAGATCTTTTGTGTCTCTCATGCTTGAGTTCTCCTTTTATGCTCATCTATTTTCCGCATAGCTTGTCCTCACATGCTACACAATCATTTACTTGGGTGTCATTACTTTCATCTTGATTGATACTGCCCTATTAAAGCACACTCTGCACTCACATAGTTATGTGATATGCAAGTAAAGGCACGATGAGTTAGACCAATGAATGCCCCCTTCTAGAGGATGCTAGGTTGGATGCAACCAACGATAGCATCTTGAAATTCAAGCTTGAGAATATTCTCAAAGCTTGAACATTATGGGATATAATTGATGGGATTGAAAACAATCCAAGAGAGGATTTTGGGAGTTATAATGAGAAGAGCCAACAGACTCACACTCTTTTGAATTCGAGCATCATGTATAACATAATCCCTGTTGTCAGAAACCTAAAAACTCCATTTGAAGCTTGCAAGACATGTCAGACCATCTATGAAGATCCCAGTAGGCAAAAAGCCTTAGTCATTGAAAGACAATCGAGAAGGCTTAGAATGTGAGGCAGTTAAAATGTAAGTGACCATTTTAATCAGCTCCAAGATCTGATGGATCAACCAGCAATGCTTGGTGAGAAGCAGCCTGTCCACAAACAATCGATCTTTTTCCCAACAGTCTCGTGGGACAACTTTGTCACCACACTCTCCTACAGAGAGCATCCTCCAAATTTCGCTCGGCTAGATGGTTACCTCATCACTGAGGAAACCAAAAGGCAAAGCAAGAAGTTGGGTAATCGGGATGATACAGCCTTCTGGCTAAAAATAAAAGACAAAATCAGAAACCCCAATTCAGCCGTAAACCAAAGCAGAATTTTACTTCTGAGTCGACATGATCATCATGAACATAATGACACTAAGAAGAAAGGATATTGCCTGGCCACTTTGATTCCGAATGTCGGAAGAAAAAAACAGATATGGCTAAAGGTAGGTCTAAACATAGTGGAAAAGACGCCGTGAATGTAGCAATGCACCAAACTAGTAATTTTGAGAAAGCCTTAACTATCTCAAAACAAGCTGATGAGTCATGGATCATTGACTTCAAAGCCTCCAGTCACTTTACTCCGCGCAAGGAGTGGTTCTCTCACTTGGAGAAAAGTGACAGTGACCATGTAGAACTAGGAGACTCCAGACCTCATCAAATCAAAGGTACTGTTTCTATACCAATACGAATGCTGAATGAAGATATGCAGGACATACATAACATTTTGTATGTTCCAAGTTTGAAGAAAAACCTTCTATATGGTAGTACCATTACTAAACAAAACAAGAAGGTGGAATTTGATGAAGGCGAATGTCTCATTTGAGACAAGGCTGATAATTTCAAAATCATAGCTAGGGGAATTGAGGAGGAAGGTCTTTATAAATTGAGAACATTTATACTTGACTTCAAGGCCTACTCTCAATTCAGTAGGAAATAAAATTATGTGGCATGAAAGGTATGGCCATTCAAAGCACAGACGTGAAAAGTTTGGAAAGAAAGGTTCAAGGAAAAAATATATCCTTGCCCTGAAACATTTTGACCTATGTGGTCCTATGAATGTCAAGTTAGTAGGAGGTAAGGTTTACTTCCTGGCGTTCATAGACAATTACTCTATGAAGACATGGGTGTGCTTCCTAAAGGAGAAGTCTAAGAGGTACTCTCCACACCTCCTCAGTTGGTGTGCTTTATTTGATGTTCATTGTGCAGTGTTGGCATTTCAGTTTGCAGCAATTCCATTGTGTGTGTGTACCTATTCATACTTGTATGTGGAGGGCACTACAGTCAAGTTCCAAAAAGAAGACATTTCCTTCCTATGATTTGTCTGTGTTAGAGCTGCTGTGAAGCAGGTAGAGCTTTAGGCTTACACTGTGGGTGACCTCATGACAGAGACTTTAAAAACGAAACTATCCTCCATCAGCTCAACTGGTTGAATGTCTGCTTTTCGTCCCATAATCTTTCTTGGTTCATTTGCATCAAGGTACGCTCCCCTTACACACATTTTCAACATACCCTCGGGTGCATTTTTATATCCTGTTACTTCTGGCTGTTGAGCAACTGGCTGCTTTTTTGGAACAGAAGGATAGGACACATTAATACCCCTGGGCGATGTTAGCTTGCTGCTTCTGTATTTTGTCAAAGAGCTATCTCATCTTTTATGGAGGCATGTGAAAGATCTCCCTCCCAGTAGTTTCCTTACATCAAAAGCTTTTGTTAACAGGTTGAGGGTGCTGCCAAGGAGGGAGGACGTGGCCCTAGCATCTGGGATACATTTTCTCACACCCCAGGTGGAGTCGCTGCACTTGATTTGTGATTTAAGCGCTAAAGTATTGGTGAAGCTTACAGCTTTCTTTTGTGGTTTGACTGGTTTGAGAGTGCCTCTATACTTCCTTCTCTAATGGTGAAGCTTGCAGTTCTCTTTTGTGGGTAGACTGTTTTGAGAGTGCTTCTCTACTTCCTTCTCTAATGCCGACTTGATTTTGACTATGGCAATTTATTTCAGGAAAAGTACTAGATGGCAGTAATGGTGATGTAGCAGTGGATCAATACCATCGCTTTCAGGCATGCATCCCTTTCGCATGTGTTATTCTTTTGACCTTTTGTTCATAGTTCTTTGATGTGAGTGATTTAGCAAGCTGAGTTACTTTTGCATTGTGCAGGAAGATATTGAACTTATGGCTAACATGGGATGGGACGCCTATCGTTTCTCCATTTCTTGGTCTCGTATTTTTCCTGGTATGTACAAGGGTGGTGATGGTTCTATGCTTTGCACCAAATCTTGCCTTAATATAACAAATTTACAATTATTTCTTTACAGATGGGTTTGGCACTTTTGTGAACGAGGAGGGAGTTTCGTATTATAATCGCCTTATCGATGCTCTTCTTGAGAAAGGTTTGCAAATGTTTTGTGTATATTCCCCTAAGCCAGAAATTGTTCTCGTCGTGTCTTGCGTACAGGTGTGTGAACGTTCTTCCATAATCTTCTCTAGCCGAATTCACCCAATTCGGATCTCTAATTGAACGTTGGGTTTCTTATATTTTTGGTCTATGATTTCAGGGCTTAAACCTTATGTCACCCTCTATCATTGGGATCTGCCTCAGAAGCTTCAAGATGCATTTGAAGGATGGCTTTCTTCTGATATAGTGTGAGAAATGCTTTTCTGTGTGCTCGTGTCTTCATTATGGTTTGAAAGTTCTGCTTTGTGGAGGAGGAGCAACCAGTCTGATATATGAAGCAGGGATGTGAAAAGTAGAGAGATTTTGAGGGAAATATTGGGAAAATGGTTTGCTTTGTTGAACTTCATTGTGGAGGGATATTATTCCTGTATCTTTGAAAAGTGGGAAGGGAGAATGACAAATTCCAAAAGGGAATGCCAGTCAATTCAATGTACAAAACCATACCAAGTTTGTATAAAACTTTTTTCCCCCCTTTCTTTTTAACTGGAGGCTTTTTCAGTTTTTAGTCTAGATGTATGTATACATACATCCGTACTTACATGCACATGCACATGCTTTTTTTTGGTAAAATCCAGTGTAATTATATCCTCATAAATTTACAATATGGGAAGTCTCCCACACACTAGCAATGGACTCCAAAAGAGAGCCCAATGGAAGAACTCAAAAACAAGTAGAGAACACTTCAAGGCTAGTAGCATCCAAGTCCCTTGCAGCAAGACTGTCATGTAAGGATTGTTTGAGGGACATTCTGAAGAAAATATATGCCTGAGGAAACTGTTGACCCATCCTAGAATGCAGTCTCTGTGTCCAAATGGTCCATAATACCCAAAAGCGAGTCCAGTGAAAGAAAAGGAGTAATGGAGACATCTGAGATGAGAGGCATCCAAACATCCAGAAAAGTTTCCCAAATCTGATAGAAGGGAACCGAAGCCGCAGTAAATGAGAGACATGAGTGATCAATGTGCGAGAGTGTGGGCAAGACCATAATAGGTGAGGAACTGTCTCGTAGGGATGAAAGCAACGGGGGCAGAAAGGGGAAGCAATGTGGCGTGCTGCCAATTTCACCCCAATGGAAAAGGCTCCCACTATACATCTCCAAAAGAAAAGCCTCTGTTTCAATGGCAATTTGGCTTTCCAGATTTTCATGAGTCGTGATTGCCACCAAGATAAAGGCCTATCCAAATTCCAAAGAGTGTTGGCATGCTTGTAAATCCATGGCTGTGGAAGAAGAAATCTGTAAACCTTCGAGGAGGTCAGATTGTGTATTGAGAGCGTATGGGTAGCAGGAGGTAAGGAAGTCAAATTCCAGTCCATTAATCTGTCCTGTGCAAACAGTGGAGGAACCGGAACAAATGGCTGCAACATAGTTGAAAGTGTTCTCCAAATGGATCTATGATGCAGACCCAAGGAGAATGTCCTGCAAGCTTGTGGAAATGAAAGCATATAACCTTGTTGATCCACAACATCACCAACAAATCTTATGCCCAATTTCATGAGATTGTATGCTTTAATAGGTGCCTGTAAAGCGAGAGGCGATGCAAACACCTTGCTCCAATGGATGCTTTCCAATCGAAAAGAATTACCATGATGAGAGGAAGCACCTGTCCATTTTGCATATGAAAGAATTCTCTTCCAATCATGAATAAAAGCAGTAGAAACAGGGCAACCAGGAATTTTCCCCTGAAAGGTAGACAAAACTGCTTCCCAGTGATCTGTAATCCAGTGCCCATATGCATGGGAGGCCATGTTTCCACACATAGCTGCTAACATAATAGCCCATGGTTGTTTTTGCTGAAAAAAATCAGCAATCATAGTGCTCTTTCTTGCCAACATATGAACCTGGAGATTGAGAATATTCAGCCCCCCATGAGTCTTGGGTGAACAAATAGATTGCATAGGTAGTAGTCGCAAAGCTTTTTTATGAGATTTGCTTTTCCAAAATATCTCCATAGCCTGGGACATATAGGAAGCCAAATGCTTGAAAGACCAAGGAAGAAGAGGCAAATAAAATTGCACATATGCCATAATGATGGACTGTACTATCCGGAGTCGAACATGTAGAGGCCAAGTGGACAAATGCCAGTATTCCAGCTTCTTGTTGATCTTTTGAAGCACCCATTTGAGCTGTTGTTGTGGAGTAATATTCCAGCCAATGGGGTATCCTAGATGCCTGACAATAATGGAAGAGATAATGTGGCCTGGCCAGAGAAGTGCATGCCAATCAGCTTCTTTCAAAGCTAGAAGTTTTGATTTCTGAAAATTGATATGCAGTCCAGCAGCTATGCCAAAGTCATTCAGTGTATGCATCAAGCGAGAAAGATCACTTTGAGAATTCCTTGGCATGAAGTATGAATCATCAGCATATGCCTGTGCCCCTGGAATTTGCAAGCCATGAAGCTGTCCTGTATTTGCCAGATAGTCCATATGCAAGAGTAACGGATGGGTAGCAATGGCATACAGTAAGGAACTAAGAGGGCAACCCTGTCTCACTGAGCGAGTCATAGTCCAGGTTCTTGACAACCCACCACCAAGCAAGCACTGTGCCGTGGCGTGAGAATAAAGCCAGTAGATGATATGGACGAGCCGAGGGCCAAATCCCAATTTATGCATAGTTTGAGAGATGAAAACCCAATGGACAGTATCAAAAGCTTTCGCAATGTCTACTTGCAGAATGAGAACATCTTGTTTAGAATATTTGGCATACTCAATCGCAAGCAAGGCATTGGAGATATTGTCAGTGATCTGCCTTCTGGGGACAAACCCATACTGCCTAGGATGAAGTCCTGCTTGCAAAAGGAAGCGAACCCTGAGGACAATCATTTTAGCAATGAGTTTGTAAATGACAGGCATGAGAGATATAGGCCGCCAATCAGCCATCGTCTCACACAACCTTTTTTTGGGAATCAATTTTACTAGGCCATGTTTCCAGGATGGAGGAAGAGATTGTTCTGCCCAAGCATGATTGATCATTAGAAGGAGAGTGTTCTTGAGATCACCCCAAAATGCACGGAAGAATTCAACAGTCAGTCCATCCCAACCAGGGGAGCTGCTTTTGCGTAGATGACTCAAAGCATCATCCAGTTCACTAAGCATAAAAGGCTGCTCCAATGCATGGGCCTGTTCCCGAGATAATATGGGCTGAACATGCATAAGAAATTGAGACCTGGCTGCATTTACTTGCGTCAAATGATCAGGCTGAAGAGAAAGGAGATGCTGGAAATGACTAGAACATTGCAATTCCAATTCTGATTTGGAAGTGGTCCAGGTGCCATCATCTTTCTTGATCCTGCAAATATCCTCCTTTCGCCTATCCGCATGGAGACTTTTAAAAAAGGCTTTGGAGGAGCAGCCCTTATCCAAAAGGGGTTTCATGCGAGCTCGGATTTGCCACTTCTTTAATTTGCGAAGATCATTTTGGTGGATGATCTGAACCGCATAAGCACAAGAATCCTGTTCAGAAGAAGTAAGCTGCCTATGAGAACTGATTGCATCCATTTGCTGCTTGTGAGATTGAGCCCATTTTATCTTAAGCCTGAGGTTTCCCATGTAACTCTGTCCATAGTCTTGAATAACAGCCTGTAAGCGATGAGCAAGACTGATCCAAGCAAAATCCATATCCTCCTGAGCATGTAAGAGGAGGGGACGGACAGCCACTCTCACCATGTTCTGAAATTGTTGATGAAGCAAATAAGCACTATTAACATGGAGCAGGCGACGACCAAAAAAAGGCATATCATCTATCAGGCGTGCTATTGATAATGTCAAGCATACTGGAAAATGATCAGATAGCAAGAGGGAGTGATCAATCCGTAATGTACATGTAAAATCAGCATACTGCTGAGCATGCAGCAACCCATATCTATGTCCCTTGTTGAGAGCCATAGATCTTCTGCATGCAGAGATGAGAGCATATCTTCCCAATGTCGAAACTCAGTGGGGATCATGTGAGAGCGATGAGTGGTATTGTCTTGGGTGGCAAGCGAGTTGTTAAAGTCTCCACACAAAAAAGCATTGGAAAGCCATGGATATTGTTTGAGGGAGGCCCACATTTGAGCTCTAGTCGCAGAGGTTTGTGAGGCATAAATAGATGCTATTTCATAGAGAGCAGCCTGCCAGGTGCACCTGATCACCATCCATCGACCCTGAGGGTCGTTGTAGGCCACCGTGGGCTGTATATCATGTTTTACCAGCATGCAAACCCCCGAAAAGTGCATTGTACCAGCATAAAAGATATCATAACCAGCATAGTGTCCTTGCTGGCCAGCCAAGAAGTGTTGGTTGTGTTCCTGTAAAGAGATCACATCGGGATGCATTCTATGTACATAATGCCAAAAAAGTCTCCACTTATTGACATTGCAAAGACCCTGAACATTGTATGTAATGCAAGTAATTGAAGTAGACATAAAAGATATGTACAGTCAAACCAAAAGGCAGAGTAAAGTATAAACTGTCAGGCCTCAGCCATGACATCAACATCCACCTGAGCTCCTGGATCATTAGCTCTATGATCCTCATCATTATCACATACAGGGATGCCTCTTTTTAGCACATCAACCCACAGTTGAGAAGCAAGGCTGCCAGTAGGGGAAGAGGTCTGACCAGGGGTAGAAGTTGAAGCATCCCAATGGCGAGATTGTAGTGGACGTGGTTTGAGAGCAAATACCTTTTTGGGTTGCTGCCAGGCACCCTGGGGAGAGACATGAGATTCTGAAATTTTGCCCTTACCCTTATCCTTTTGCTTAGCTGAAACCTGAAACACATTTTCTTTGGAAGGGACAGATTTGAGAGCCACATCACCCAGTTTGGTAGGCATTGCCTTAGACCCCGGGGCATAAGTTGGAGGGGGAGTATTTTCTGGAGCAAGAGGTGTGGGTGGGAGCTGATGCAGAACTGCAGGACACTGTGAGGGTAAGTGGCCAAACTTATGGCATGTGAAACAAGCACCTGCAAAAACTCCCCATTTCAAGTCAAAATATTTTTCACCAAGGGGAACATCCTCCACTTCTACCACAATGGAAGGAGGGGTTGGGTGATCTGTATCCCAAAGAATACAAAAGCGATTGCGATTACCCGAAGGACGGGGTGGGCATACAACTTGCCCCAAAGTGGCTGCCAAACTTGGTAACTCAGCCCTCATATAGTCTGGAAAATCCACTACCTCAACCCATACAGGGCAGTGATGTCGAATGAGGCTGTGGTAATCTTTGTTTGGCGACCATGGCATGACATGCACCATTTGTCTCCCATAGAATAGGGGCAACATCTCCAAAATCTGCTGGCGATATGAGGCATCCGAAAAGTGCACTTCATAAAAACCCCTAGAAGCAAAATATACTCCTTCAACAAAGCAGCCTCCCAACAATGCCTGAACCCACTGAGCCACATCATTTGCTGAAGGTAACTTTCCTGGGAAAAAGATGATAACTGCTTGCTAAGAGAATTTTCGAAGAGGAGCAACCAATGATGGAAGCTTCAACTTGTATTTGATGGCCGGGGGAGGTTTGGCCCACTCCTTCCGCCTGTACTGAAATTCATCTTTAAGCATGTCAAAGACATAGTGAGCGTCGACAGAATCTGTAGTAGAGAAATCAACTTGTTGTCTTTTGGAGTCCCGGGTCGACTCCTTGCGAGAGTAGCTTTTGAACTGATCTTCCATGAAGAGAAACAGGGCAGGATTGAAGGAAAGGCAGAAACGGAGCAGAGCTGTATGGACGAAGAATAGGCTAGAAGTACGAGCTGTACGGAATGAAGGAGGAGGCAGGGAGCGTAAAGGCTGTACGGATTTCAGAGGTGGAAGGGGCGGCTGACGCAAAAGGCAAGGCTATCTGTACGGAAAAGGACGAAGGGTACAGCTGTGCAACGGGGAAGATGGCGAAGGACGAGCAGATGCGACGGAGTAACGCAGAGAAAAAGAGGCCTGGCTGTACGGCGTCCGTACAGTTGTACGGGCGGAGCGCAGGGATGAACGGCAGAGCGCGGGGATGAGCGGAGGCCTGACGCAGGCCTGTACGGAGGCTTGGGGAGGGTGAGCGGAAACCCTCGACTCGTCTCTCCCATGCACATGCACATGCACATGCACAAGCACAAGCACACGCACACGTGCAAGTGTGTAAATATTTTTGTTTATGTCTTGCATTTATGTTTATACTTATTCACAAGCACAAGCACACGTGCAAGTGTGTTTATATTTCTATTTATATTTTGCATTTATGTTTATACTTATTCACACACACGCACACTTCCCCCCCCCCCCTGGTCAAAACCATTTTTTCCCGTACTTACATGCGCATGCACAAGCACAAGGGGGGGGGAAACCATTTTTCCCCGTACTTACATGCACAAGCACAAGCACACGTGCAACTACGTATATATTTTTATTTATGTTTATAATTATTTACACACATGCATGCTTTTTTTTTTCACGATGAAAACCATTTGTCATTATATTACAAAGAACAGTCCCAAAGAAAGGGACAGCCAGCTACAAACATTAGAAAATGTCATCATATGACAAGAGGGCAGGATAATCTAAATCCCGCGCATGCAGACGATCACAAATAATTGATATTAGCTATGTGTGTTTTCAATAAAGGTTCTCAGCCTTGAGTTGTCCTTCTAAACTGAATTATTTGGCGTCAACAAGAGGTACTCTGCCTTGGCTTGGCCCCCAAAAATGGATGTATTGTCTTTTAATTTGGTTTGATGGTATTGACCACCCAATTCAGAGTAAGGGGGGGTGACGAGTGACGGTTTGCCCATTGCTGGTCGCAAGCTGACTGAGAAGTCACTATCACACAATAGGTGTTGGATAGTTGGACTTGCTCTTTGCAGTATTGCGGTGGAAGGGGGATCGGTCTACTCCTTGCATGTTGGGTCTCACACTTTTTGCTCTAAGGGGGGGTGTTGGAGATATGATAGCCATAGAGTGTGGTGATGTGATGTGTTGGTGTGTAGTACTAGGAGTTCTAGTCCTAGTTCATGTGTGTGAGTCATGTGTGAGTGCCATGTGTCACTTTGGGAGTTATTCCATATACACTTGGTACATGTGTGTGTGTTCAGTCTATATAAGGCTTGTACTTCACTTATCGTGTCATACTTGATGAATGAATGAAGGCCTTCATTATGTCTTCATTTGAGTATCACTTCTTCACTCCCTAGCCTATCTCTCTCTCTTTACCTCACACCATGTTTCTAACAGTTTGACCATTAATTACGGTTGCTCCTTGCTCTACATAGGAACATGCATTGCATCTGGAGGCATCTTGTGTGAGGCCAGGGAAGATTATGAGGCCATATGAACAAATTTCCTAGCATTCAAAATATGTGCCTGCACAAAGACCCCATTTGAGCGGCACTGTCCATTGCAACATTATTCACAATGATAGAGTAGGATTCAGGCATGTGGACATCCGTGTCCCATATAATGCATAATCATTAGAATTTCCATGTTGCTTGGGTGGGCATACCACGTTTCCCAAAAATGCTGCAATTTCGGGCAAAAGTTTCTCCAGGCATTGAGGAACGTCCACTACTTCTACCCAAACCGGGCACCGATGCTTGGTGAGTGATGAATAGTCCCGTGTGGGAGACCAAGATAGTACATGCACCATTTGCTGCCCATAGTGAAGTGGAGAATGCTCCAAAAGCATTTGTTTATGCTGCTCATCAATCATGATTACTTTAGAGAAACCCTTGGCCGGATAATGTACTTTTTGAGCAAAGCATCATCCCAAAGTCCTAGTCAGCCAATTTTCCACATCTGCAGCAACCGGCATTCAACCTAGGAAAAAGATAAAAACTGCATTTCTAGCACGTTCCCAAATGCCCAACTTGAGATGTAGGCTCCTTCCAATATTTCCAGGTGTCTTCAAACCCGTAAACCCGTCATGCATAACTACATAAACTAACTGTGCCTCATATGACATATGGGCAGGGTCATAATGGTATGCTTTTGCTGCTTCTTCTGAATCTGGCTTTCTTTATTATAAGTTTTATCAAATTGAGGATCAGCCATTTGAGCACAATGAAATCCTCACTTGTTGAACTGAAAACTCAGAAAGGGAAGTATGAGCAGTAACATAGAGGTATTCAAAAAAGAGAGATCCAGAGAGCAGAGAGAAATATCCCCAAAAGGAAGAGGTTCACAAGGTTGCAAGCAAAAAGGGGGAAAGGCTTGTACACAACAGAGGAAAAGACGCTTTAAGAGAAGGTATTGCATTATGGAAAAAGGGGAGAGGTGATCAACAGGAAGAAAGGCAACAAAAGGCACAGCTCACTGAACTCACCCATGCAGCAGTGTGTGCGTGTGTGTGCGCACACACACACATGCAGTTAGCAGAGGAAAGAAGGCGACAAAACAGCTTGGAGGTGATGGAAGGTCTTGAAGACGGCCTGTGGTGAGGTTTGCAACTGAAGTGAAAGAGAACAACCGGGAGAGGGAGCAAGGGCTGAGGAAACCCTAGACAGGGCTGCAAGACACCATGGCTGCTCTCCAAGCTCTCACCACACACCACTCACAACACATACACACTTCTTTGTGGTGAAAATATTGTTGCTTTTATATAACAAGATGAGCATCCCAAGGCAGGATATGCTCAAAATACATCAAGCAAAGATGTCAATATATGACAAATATACATCCTGATCTAGAGACCCTGTTTGCAAACAATCATAAAACGATTGTTGCGAAGAGTGCCTGAAGGAAGAGTAAGTTGAGAAAGTGGGGTCACCAAAAACTCTATGATTTCTATCCTTCCACAGAGTCCAAAGTGCCCAATATCGAACCCAAATAAAGAAAAAAACAAACTGATGTCGAGGGGGATGTATCCCAAACAGCCAGAAGTACTTGCCAAAAGTAAAGCCTGGAAATATGGCGCATAAAGTTTGATCCAATAATGCCAAGAAATCACATGTATGAGAACAGTGCCAAAAGAGATGAGACATTGTTTCCCTGGGCGCCAAACATTGGCGACAAAGTGGTGGAGCAACACGGCGTTGTGCCAAAAACTGCCCAGTTGGAAAGACTCCCAATAAAACATGCCACAGAAACACCTGTTGCCGAAGAGGAATTTTTACTTTCCAAACCCCATGCAATCTTTTTCACCACCACTTTGCCGTTCTATTCATATGCCAAATTTTATTTGCCCTCTGTGCAGCCCAAGGCAGAGGCAAAAGAACTTTATAGAGCGCCGAAATTGTAATATTGCCGTAAAGGACGACATGTTGATCTTGGCAAATGAAGAGTCCAGTCGTTCAGGCGATCCTCCACTTCCAAAGCAGGTACAGGAGTAAAATTCTGAATCAAGGAGATAATCTTATGCCAGACCGGACGATAATGCAATCCAAGACTATTTTGCAGCAGCCTGAGGGAAAGAAAGAGGGGCCCTATCATCATGAACAATATCTGAAACCAAAGGGATCCCCTTTAGACTAAAAAATAAGACCGTCGAGGCTCTTGCAAAGCCAGCGGAGGGGAAAAGACCCGAGACCAATGTACACTTTCAGCCCTCAAGGAATTACCCTGTAAAGTATCTCGGCCATCCCATTCCAAATGCGAAAGAACATGTTTCCTTTTTTTTTAATTTTTAATAGGAACCTTCTATTAATGCTTGAAAGATTTTCATACAAGACAGCAGCCCCGAAGGTGCCGAGTATGGAAAAAACCGCAAAAGGCTGAAAGAAAAACCGGCTTGTTCCAAAGAAACCTAGCTCACTGCCTAGGGGATCTCTGGAAGTGGGGCTAATAGCCAAGTGGGGGGACTATACAGCCAGCGAATCCCTCGCAGAGTGAAGATGTAGAAAACACCTGCAGGCCAAGCCTTGTAGAAACGAGCACGCCTCTCGATAGTCGCCCTGGAGCCTGGAGTCTTGCGCTCCCAAGTGGACTGTAGAGTGTAAATGATATCCTGCCATATGGCAACTAGGGTAGCCGCGGGTGGAACCGGGTGCTCACCCATCACAAGACTGCAGTGAGCCACCCAAATGTTCTAAGCCATGATGCTGGCTACCACCTCCCTGACACTGTCCTCCTTAAGAGAAGGAGGAGCTAGACTGTCAGGGGGGACTGCCTCATGGAGTGCGATCCTCTGGATGCTCTGACCCTGTATCCGGTAGGCTGGGGAGATCTCATCAATCTGAAACGCGTGTCCTCCCTCTGTCAACCAAGCCACCATCCCCCAGGTGTAGTCTCTATGAAGACTCTGCATACGTGTCATGATCCTGAGGGCTCCCATCCAAATCCTTGCTGCGCTAAGACAACTCCACAAGCAATGCGGGATAGTCTCCAGGGCACCATTGGAGCAACAATGGCACTGTCCGTCCACTCGCATCTGCTCCAACCATGGTTCGATGGGCAAGCCTCCATGGGCGGCCAGCCAGAAGAAGTAAGAGATCTTCCTCGGCCGCAAGCTGGACCACAACTGCGTCCAAAACCTGGAGTGCACATCCCAGGGCACTCGCTGGGTCACCCAATGTCTCTCCCTCGAAGGGGTCCACCTCGACGAGTCCATCTGAAGCCTCTTTCCAATCCGTGTGGTGTAGGAAAGGAAGGGCACCTCATCCACCTGCTCAGCTGGGCCGCCCTTGGAGGGCCAGAACCACTCTCCCAGATCCCACTAGACCTCCCTCAGGGGTCTACCCTCCCACAGCCAAAGGCACCATCTAGAGGCATCCTGCTTTGAAATACTGGGAGGGTCAATGTGCCACTCCTTCCCCAAACGGCCCACCACTCTGATCATCTGCCAGTGTATCCCATCAAGACTCCCATCCATCTCGGGGTCAGTCTCAGTGAGTGGCTGAAGTAGGTCTCTAGGTCCTACACGGAAGAAGCCAGGGTGCGTGCTGCCGCGCTGCATCAACATCCTCAAGGGAACACCAGTACGGGAAAACTGCCCCAGCCATCTGCTGTCTCTCCAAACGTGAAGTCCTTCCTACCAGGACTCCGGAATGGCTAAGTCAATCTCGCCCATCCGCTGCCCTGCCCCTCACAGATGCGTTAGGGCATCAAGCCTCGCCTCTGTCTCCATAGGTAGTCTGCTCCCACGGCCAAAGGACCCTGCTGGACCAGTGTCCCACTGTGGCATCTTTCAACTCTCTCTCCGTGAGAGGTGATTTAAGATGCAAAGCCTATTGCGAAGATGGAATTGGATTGACACATTGAAGGAGTTCATGTTGAGATGACATCACATCTTGTGATTGATAATCAACCTACCAAAATGTCGAGCAATAAACACAAGTTGGGCTCTGGAATTTGTCCAAGTACCATCCAAATTTTTAACCCGGCAAATAATGGCAGATTGCCTTTTATAATGCAAGTTTTTACAGAACTCTTTTGAGGAGCAGACCTTATTACTAAAAGCCCTCTACGTTTAAGCAAAGCTCATCGGTTCCAGTGGTAATGCAAGGAAAAGGTGAAAGAGACGAAGGGTTGGCCAAGAAGGGGGAGTCAAGTCAGCTCCAGAAGCGAGTAAACAGTTTGGAGGAAGAAGAACGGGGAGTAGTAGTCACCATAATGCAGGGTGTAGAGGAATAAAAGAAGGTGGCGATCGGTCATGAAGCACTTTAAGTGGCGACCTGCCATGAAGATCGGCCGAGACAATCCATCAGAAGAGCAGTGTGGGGAGAAAAGAAGAACAACAATGAGGGAGCTGAAGGCAAGGCGAGTCAGAGAAATGAGGAGCAGAGAAATAAAGAATCCATAGCGGAGGCGCACAAGAAGAAGAGGGAGTAAGCAGACCACCCTCCACGAATGCCATTCTTTAAGTGCAATCTATTGTCATATGCCTATCTCATTGTCCATTTGCACAAATCGCGCAACCCCTGTACATTATATGTCAAATACTAAAGATTTGCCAACATATTTACAGATTTACAGGTATGTACAAAATATAACACTTGAGATAGAGATCAAGGCTGATATCAACCTCAGGATCCAAAGCATGATCTGGAGGGCCAGACAACAAGAGGGCAGCTTCATCTTTTGAAAATTGTGTGCGGCTCGCAGTCACTACACCCAAGTAATACCCATACTTGAGTTCTCAGCAGCAGGGGTGTGCCCATTAGAGGAAGCACCTGTACGAGGTGGAAGTGGCCTCTTAGCTAAGACAACTTTCCTCGGGGTTTGCCAACCTTCATTGGAGGATTTTTCGCTTGCTTTTGTTTGAGTTATAGGTGGCATTTGAGAATTACCATTGGAGACAAGAGCAACCTTAGCCTTTCCTTTATCCTAGACAACTGGAGCAGGCTTATTAGTTTTATTTTTAATCCTATAAGTCCAAGGAGGCATCCTATGTAAGGTCAGGGGACATTGCGAAGCCATGGGCCAAATTTCTTGCATTCAAAGCAAGCTCTTACAACAAGGCCCCACTTGAGCTTTGTAGAATGCACTACCCATTGCCACATTATTCATGGTGACAAAGTATGATTCAGGTGTGGGGCCAAATGTATTTGAGTTCCCGTTCTTCTTGGGTGGACACACCACCTTTCCCAAAGAAGGTGCAATTTTTGGCAATAGTTTTTCCAGACATTACTTCAACCCAAATCGGACAGTGGTGCTGAATCAAAGAGGGATAGTCTCGCGTGGGAGATCAGGAGAAAACATGCACCATCTGCTCCCATAGTAGAGGGGAGAATGCTCCATAAGCATTTGTTTATGTAGTTCAGCTGTCATTATTACCTCAAAAATCACCAGGCTGCATATGGACCTTCTAAAAATGTGAGCCAGTTTTCTACATGTGTAGCAACTGGCATGCCTCTTGGGAAAACAATAATCAATGCATTCCATTACGGGATCCACAATATGATGCACCTTAACCATAATACCAAATGTAGGAGCAAGCTCCTTACGAGTATCTTCAAGTCCCTCATGCATGACTTCATAAACAAGCTGAGTCTCATGAGATACATTCAAAGGTATATACTATGCTTGTGTAAACTATGATTGTCTATGGATGGCGAGCCTAGGTACCCAGGCTCTCGAAGCATATTTGAAAAGAATAGAAACAGTGCATAAACACTCATGGGAGAACTAGGGTCAAGGCACAAACAACTATCCCATCCTTGGCTGAGACTAGTATGATACCATTGGGGGGAGAAGCATTGTGCCAATACATGAGGTATCTCAATAAGCTTGGAATGCAAGTCGGATAACACATAAAGCATTGGTGGAGGCTAAAGATAACGGAGGCTATAGAGACAATTGGCTCATACAAAGATGGGGAGGAATGGATAGAGCTATAGGGCATAAAGACTACAGATATAGCAAAAGACTTAGTGAAATCAAAGAATTAGTAACACAGAAACTAGAGAAATTATGGCTAGACCTGGGTCTCCCAATTCCATAGGTGTGCCTTCTTGCACTTACTTTGGAAGTTGTAAAGAGCTTTCAAACTTCGTCTTTCCACACATGCTTTCCACTTGTAGTTATCTATAAATTCCGACCTAGGTATGGGTATGTGGTGATTGTCTCCAAAGGCTCTCCTTCGAATGTGAACTCCATCTATTTATTCGAAATCCCAATCACCATTACTTTTGTTTTCGCGATATTGACCTGCATACCTGAGTGTTTATAGAAATTACCCAATGCATCCAAGTGTGTTTGCATGTCCCTCTTATCTTTTGCAAAGAATACTATATCATCTGCATAGATGAGCAATAGTGAGGCATATCTTACGACCTGAACACCTTCTCGCTGTGTGTTTACATCCAATCTTCCAGTTCATCTATGAACAGACCGAAGAGAGTTGGTGAGAGGGTCAAGCTTTCTTGAACCCTATATCACTGCTTATGATTCTTGAATAGGATCCATCTACCAATGGCTCCGCTAACTCGGCCAGCAGCTTCTTGTGTAGTTGGTATGTGGCTTCTGTAAGTTCCAGAGACACTTGGAGCCTTTCGAGTCTCTACCATGATTTTTTTCTTGGTACCACGTTGAAGCCCTTCTTGAATTGGCCAAAGCCATCAATTTGAGTTTGCAGCCCCTTCTTTCAGACCTATCCATGATACACAAATGGGCTTTGTGCATGGCATAAGTATATTTGATAACATAGTTTCCTTTTGGGAAGCTTCTCAATGGGCTATGCATAGTGGCTAAAGACTTGCCATTCTACTCCTTGATTTTGAGAAAGCTTATGACAGAGTAGTTTGGGGGTACCTTTCTACGGTTTGGATTATCAAATGCATGGATTAGAGGAGTCTCCTTGTTGTACAAATCATCCCATAGCCAGCTGCTTATTAGACTCATAAAGGGAGAGAGGTTTCAGATTCGAGATTGGTCCGACAGGGATGGCTTCTTGCACCTTTTCTTTACTTATTTGTGGTGGCTAAAGCAATGAGCTTGTTTTTGAGAGCTCATGCAGTTGTTGTTGGGCTGAGACTCCCCTTGAGGCAACACGAGGAGCTTTTGGATAGTGAGTTGGATAATGAGACTACTGTTTTTTTGGATGCCACTCCACTTAATCTTACCGCATGCAGGGAAGCCTTGGATTTATTCTGTTTGGTAGTAGGTGGCTAAAGCAATGAGCTTGTTTTTGAGAGCTCTCAGCTCAGGCAGTTGTTGTTGGGCTGAGACTCCCCTTGAGGCAACACGGGGAGCTTTTGGATAGTGAGTTGGCTAATGAGACTGCTGTTTTTTTGTATGCCACTCCACTTAATCTTACCTCATGCAGGGAAGCCTTGGATTTATTCTGTTTGGCAGAAGGTGCACGTATTAATTGGAATAAATCCAATGGCTTTTGACCAAGACACTTTGGATTGGGAGACCAATTTTTTATTCAATTGGATTGGAGAGGTGTTTCTATCAGATATTTGGGCTGCCAGTTCGGTGTGGGCATCTCTCGCTCACAGCAATTTGGCCCAGTTTTGGAGAGTATCAGGAGGAAACTGCTTTTTTGGAGTTGAGCTAAGTTTGACCTCACCTCTAGGGTGGTGGTGGTCAACTAGGTACTTTTGGCCATGGCTTGGTTCGTATGCTCTTGTTAGTGCCACTCCAAGGATTGCATCACTCAGCTCAAAAGGCTGATAAGGAATTTTGGAATTGGTTAGATGGTTTGGCATACAATAGAGCAAGGTGGCTTAGGGGACTTTGATCCTTTCCAGATGGAGAGGAGGCCTTAATATCATAGCCTTAGACTTGCAAATCAGAGCCTTACACCAGGGCAGGAACCTTGGAAGGACTTTTTCATTTGATGCATGCAGTCGTGTTCTCCTTCCATAGGTGGACATTGGCTGGATAGTACCAGGTGGATATTTACCTCAGCCTGTCGCAAGGCCCCCTCTTCCCCTCTTATGGTGGCCATCTTGAAAGCTTGGACCAGCTTCCAGAGTACTCTCCGGAGAGTCCCCCTACCTCTCGAGAAGAGATTGATAGCCAACCAATCATGTGGACTGACAACATACTTGATGAGCATGGCAAATCTTTGGCTTTTTCTTCTTATATGTAGTGGTCTAGTGGGAGAGAGGTCTTGCCTCCTCGGGTGGCTCATGGAAGAATGATTTTCAAAAGACTCCCAGATGATCGACAATTCCAATTAGTAAGCCACCTCAGAGGAAGTGTAAGGAGGATTCAATAGATAGATGCAGCTATACCCATGGATTGGGTCCTCCTAGGTGATAGATACCATTCTCTTGCTATTGGGCTAGAAGCCTTCACAAGATCAAGAATCCCACTTCAGGTCATAGGAATTTCACGTTCAGGTAGGGATGCCTTGGTTTTTGATGTTCAATTGACAAGATCCTCGGAGAATATACTTTCAGCTTGTCAGGTTTGTAGGTCATGTGGAGCAGATTTTCTTGGATACCGGTTGGTATCTCTAACCCAGATCACGTTACCTTGGGTTCTTGGAGACTTTGGATCTTTGGAGGGGTCCTAACTAAGTATTTGCAGTGGGATCCCTGCGAATGGGAATGGATTGATGTAGGGCATCGAGAGAAGAGCCTCCCTTTCTTTTGATACACAGTGAGTAATACGAGGAAGTTTCAGCTTAGCATGAGAGGCTAGAGGCCCACTAGAGCGCCTCATCGGGAGAACTTTCACATTTCTGCTGACTTGCAGAAATGCTTTTGGAAGCAACCCTGGAAATCTCTCAAGATTAGAAGATGACTCTTTTCTTTTGGCTCTCTATACATGGAGGGATTGCACTGAACTAGTGGAGGTTGAGGTTTGGCGTAGATTTTGTGTATCTAGGGCCTTACTACTTGCTAGCTTCTTCAGTCCTCTATCCACATCTTTTTCTGTCATGATGTCCTTTGTTGCTTTTGAAGAGAAATCATGGCTGACCTTCTCTTCCCCATCTCTTTCATAGAGGTCCTTGCCAAATTGTATCTTGTCTCCCCATGACACTTTCCTCTCTTGTTGTTTTGCTCTTCACGACCTGGGGATCAGTGGCATGGTTATCTCCATTGGCCCTCAGGTGTTTTTTGAGGGACATGACTCACAGCCCTCATTATACGATGACACTATACGATGACACTCTGTGGACTCATGTTCCCTTCAAGATGTTCCTTTCACTCCTTTCAGAGCTGCTCATGCCTCGGTAGACACATAATGGGAGATTCTGGCTAGCATTACAGTATGGCATATATGGAGAGCCAGATGTACGGAGGTGATGGAGGGTTCACAGGTTCATCCCTTTCAGTCTATGGCTAGTATATGGACTGATACTATACATACTCTGATGGCCATCTAGTCGAGCATGTAGGGATTCTCCAGAGCAGCTACTGCCAGGAGGGCTACCTTCTTCAGAGTTTGGAGAGGATCTCCCTTCTTCTCTGAGTCTTCTTCAGGGTTGAGGTGGCATTTTCAGCCTCCACCTTCGATTTTTAATAGCTCCTTTTGAGCTGTTTATTTTCTTCTCATGCATGGCATGTTGTACTCCCGCATTAGAGCTTGCTCTTGCGGTTTTCAATCATACTTACTAAAGTGATCTTTTTGAAAAAAAAAAAGGCTTTCTTGAAGTCTACAAAGCAACAATAGACAGCCCCCTTCTTGTTCTTGCCCCCTCTTTTAGCTTCTCTTATTGTGACCAAGGGATCCATTGGGGGGGGGAGAGAGAGAGAGAGGTTTAAGATTAAGAGTCTTTGGTCTAGATTTGAAGTTTCTTATTAGGGCTTCTGTCTCATGAATTTGATACATTTTTGAAAGAAAAAGGCATCATGCATCAGCTTACAGTGAGGTTTACACCTCAACAGAATGGCAAAGCTGAGTGGAAGAATCGCATTGCCATGGAAATGGATAGATGCATGCTCACACAAGTAAGAAGTTGCCTCACAGGTTTTGGTTAGAAGGCCTCATGTGTGCCAACTGTATTTTAAATCGAGCTCCTACAACGGCTTTGAAGACAGTCACTCCCTATGAGGCATGGCATGGGAGAAAGCCTTCAGTGGACCATTTCATAGTTTTTGGTTGTGTTGCATATGCCCACATGCCTGTGGAGTTTAGACAAGTTGTCAGACAAGGCACTCAAATGCATTTTTGTGGGATATAGTTCACAAAGCAAAGGCTATCGTCTCTACAATCCTGCTACACGCAAGATTTTTGTTAGTAGAGATGTTATATTCTCTGAAAATTCTGCATATACACATGCTGAATTTCAGATTCCAGCCTCTTCAGATGATGTGTTTGAGGGGATGCTTCCTATAGCATTTGGTGCTCCTGCTGAAACTCAGAATTTACAGCAACCTCCGCCAGATCCACATGTACAGATTCAGCCCCTAGCTGATTTAGTACAACCTCAAGGTGTGGATGAAGTTGTCAGGCAAGAAATTCAAGAGATACATGCAGCCAAAACAGTCCCGAATTGGTTGCTTCAGACTGTTAGGGAGAATAAGCTTGAGGCTCCATTGCCTGGCAGGACTCGTAGTGCAGTAAGGCACACAAGGGGGGCTCTTTCAATTGAATCAGCTTATGCAGGTACTCTTCTTGATGAGGAGGAACGTGAGACATTTGAAGAAGCAAAGGATAATGTGCATTGGATGAATGCCATGCACGATGAATTGCAATCCATTCATAAAAATCAGACTTGGGATGTCGTGGATTTGCCACCAGGTAAGAATCCCATAGGTACACGTTGGGTTTTTAAAGTCAAAAGAAAGCCAGATGGGTCTATTGATCGGTAGAAGGCAAGGCTGGTTGCAAAAGGATATGCTCAGAAAAAGGGCATAGATTATGAGGAGACTTTTGCTCCTACATCGAGGATGACCACCATCAGGTCAGTTATAGCAATGGCTGCAAATTTTGAATGGAATGTTCATCAGTTGGACATTAAAACAGCTTTCCTTAATGGAGACTTGTTGGAAGAGGTTTATGTCAAGCAACCTCCGGGCTTTGAAATTTCAGGAAATGCACATCAGGTATGCAAACTGAATAAGGCTTTGTATGGATTGAAACAAGCCCCACGTGCATGGTATGCAAAAATTGATGCCTTTCTAACCAGCAAGGGGCTGCACAATAGTCTAACTGAGAGCACCCTCTACATCAAGAAGGATGGGGGGGATATTTTGGTTATCATTCTTTATGTAGATGACATGCTGCTCACCGGATCAAATGAGGAAGTAATTGCAGATTTCAAAGTCCAATTGAAAGCTACATTTGATATGTCGACTTGGGCTTGTTACATTTCTTTTTGGGGTGGTGCTCCAAGCAAGAGGAAAGCCATGGCATACTGGATAATTGAACATCTGCGCTAAGTTTGGGCCAAGGCCTCCTATCCATGTGTAAATTGCAGTTCCGTAATCCCTCATGGTCTCGTGCTCTTTGGTTGTGGAGCCGGCACAGTGTAGCTTGCACATTCTATGAAGTGAACATGATGGATGTAGTGGGCATACAAAGAGAGGACATATAGGTGGTGCATGGATTGGGACATCATAGAATGATGTCGCGTACGTGTGCCAAATACCCGGATCTATGATGGGGATGGGTTGCTTCCCCTCGGAGAGAAGTCCCTATGGGTCCCCTCCTTAAAAAGATCAGATCACCTCATCCATCTTGTGCGAGAGGAAAGCTCGTCTCTTATAGCGTCTCAGGTGACATGAAATCCTTTGTGCCTCGGATGTGTAAGGTGTGCCGATACACAAAGAAGGCGATCCCATGGATAGGGGAACTACTGCACCCTCACAATTGGCCACACATTGGTACGAGAGAGAGAGAGAGAGAAAGAAAGAAAGAAAGAAATTTTATTAAAGGTCCACGGAAGGCCATACATGGCCTATGGGACACAAAATCATCCGAAAGGAAAATACATCATCAACGATGCGCCAACTAGGTGGCCTCATCGTAATACCGCTAAGATGCCAAAAATGGCTACAAAAATCCGAGAGAGAGAGAGAGAGAGAGAGAGAGAGAGAGAGAGATCAGCTCGTACACAGAGGCACAAGGGCAGGAGGCTTTGGGATAGGTTGGATTACGGAGGTAGCATTCCACTCGTCTAAATCTTTACTCTACGGGCCATCATCGAGGAGACAAGATCAAGATCCCAGAAAGTCTACGCTTGCTTTATAGATTTTCAAAAGGCCTTTGACGCAGTCCCACGATCTTGCATGATTATGAGACTCTAGGAAGAGAAAGAAAGAAAGAAAGAAATTTTATTAGAGTCTTCGGAAGACCGATGGGTCTATGAGACTGAAAGAAAACCTGATACAAATCATAGTAAGGGTGGAGCTACTGAAACGAGCATCATCACCCATGCTGAATCCTAAGTCTGATCATACATAATCAAATCAAATACATCTGGATGTAACAATGAAAAGAAAAGGACTGGAGTGGAGTGGAATCCTCCGTATGTCATGTCGCCCTAGCTGGTGCATAGCCAGTGATGGGACGCTGGTGCCCGTCAAGGGGTACTGTACGTCTCGGTCTCCTGCCACCGTGACTCCCGTGGGATGTATCCCGGGTCTAAACAATGACGGGAGGTCCCCCAGAGTGATCAATGTGTCTCCTCGATGTCTCGTGTGTCGTGCTACCCCCTTGTGAATGAAGGCCACGAGGCATCTCTGATCTGGGTAGGCAAGGAATCTGGAAAGGAGCCCGGAGCTGTCTCTGAAGAGGCAGTGATAGCGACCTCGGATCTCGTAGTACACTGGGCACCTGAAAATAAAATGCTCCTCCGACCTTACCTCCTGACAGTCGCACAATATGCATAAACGATGCTCCCTAGGAATCCCCTCTGCTGTGCCACTCTCTATGCGGAGGCGGTGTGATGATACCCAAAACTGTCCAATGGAGATCCGTAGTGAGTGAGGCATATGAAGCTCACTGTACCCCGGTGGTGTGATGAATCCCTCCTCCGAAATACAAAGACAGTAATCTCTGTAGAAACTCAGCTTCACTGGAAGCTCCCTCGGCTCCAACCAGGTCCTAAAGGAGTGTAGCTGCAGGAGATCCTCACGAATGACCTGGTTGGTGTGTGGCCCGATCGGGATGGTGGGTGGGAGTACCGGAGGGGCATCTAAACTGTACTAAGGAGGTATCCTATCGATGTGGAACCCTAGTCTCACAAACTGTCTGTGAGTCCGTGCATACCAGCATCGCTCGTCTCCCTCTGCTGCCAACCTCATGGAGGAATCGAGAGCCAATCATGGCAACCTTTGTCTCCCTGATGTGCAGTCCCCATATGATCTAACCCGATGTAGATATATAATGGTCTGAAAGGCTGCATCTAGCTGGAGTGGAGAAGCACCCAACTCGGCCTGAATGATGTGATGTGGTACAGATGGTTTCCCCCCAGATTATCCGTGAGAGCATGAGGATCTGTAGGCGCTCCACCCGTGTCCACTCTATCTCTGACATGTCAGGCCCCTAACAAGGGCTGCCATACATACCGGCTAGTCGGACCAAGGAGTCGAAGAGAAGAGCCTTGGTCCAAGGGTCCTGGAAGTGGGAGTGGAAGCATTGTCTCTCTAGCCGAGCCCGTGAGGCGTATCCCCTGCTCAGTCTGGCCTGCATCGCTGGTCTCATCGTGAAGATCGGGCCGGAGAAGATGACCCCCAAGTAAGTGTATGAGGATACGATCTCAACTGGTAACCCACCGAAAGTAAAAGTAGTTTGCTCGAGAGGTGTTAAAGATCATGACCTTGGTCTTGCCAAGGGACCTCCAAATCATGGGATAAACAAAAAGCCTGCAGTGCATCCAGGTGTCGCTGGAGCCCCTCGCGTGTGGACGCCCATGAAAGTCTCAAGCTCATCGATGTAGAGGCCAAACAGGGTCGGTGATAAGGGACAACCCTGTTTGACTCCTATGGTACTCAAGATCTCATCTGTCCAACCTATGCCTGTCCGAACTCGGCTTGAGACTCTCTCATACAGTGCCATGACTGCTCAGATGATCTCCTGATCAAATCCTAGTGAAGGTAGGCGTGTGATGAGATGAGCTCGAGGTACTATGTCAAAGGCTTTGTGGACATCCACAAAGCAACAATATACCCTCTCCTTCCGTGATCTGGCCTCCTCAATGACACTCCTGAGTGTGAGTATGTGATCCATAGTCCCATGGTCTCGCCTGAAACTGGTCTGACCCTCTGCTTTGAGTCCTCTCATCTCTGCGAACAGGCTGACCAACGCATCCAATACAGCTGCATAGATCTTGGACATCACATGTCCAATCATGATAGTCCTATTGTTACTCGGGTCCATGGGATCCCCTACCTTGTGGATGGGGGTGATGGTGTCGAGTGTCCAGGTGCGGGGGAAGCCAAGGCAAACAGTGTCATTGAATAGCTTTGCTAGGATCGGGGCTAACATGTCAATCCCATATGCGATAAACTCAGTGCATAGCCCCTCGTGATCCTTAGCTCGGCCATTGTGCAGTTTCAATGTCGCGTCCTTGACTCCCCCTCTGGTGAACAACGTGCAAGTGTTGGGGCGAGGTGTGTGTATGAGAGATGATCTGGAGAGTGGTGAGCCAATATGAGTCAGTCAAAGGGAGACCATTGGAGGCTTGCTAGACTGGATCGAGAGCATGGTCGGAGTGAAGCAAGTATGCCCTGTCTCATTAACACTGTTTGGGCTCTACATTGATGAGATCGCGGCTTTCATTGACCGCCTAGGATGTGAGGGATCCTTGCTTTTTGATCTGATGATACAGATACTATTGTACGCATGTACGCATTCGACAGAGTCCTCATATCCTCTTCAGCCACGGGCCTAAAGAGACACATAGAGACTCTAGAGGTGCTTTGCAGACACAGAGACCTGATAGTCAACCTTGGCAAGATCAAGGTTACGATCTTCAAAACCTCAAGGGCAATACATCATCAACACAGATTCACTTACCAAGGGGAGGGGATAGAGATTGTACAATCTTACACCTATCTAGTCGCAATCTTCACGGGGTCAGCTTTTACGATGATCCATGCAACCAAGATACGACTTATATGGGGGCAAGGAGCTCTAGCTCGTCGACTAGAGCGGCAGTGCTTTTAGACACAATTCTATGACCCCTCAATGAAGGAGTGGCTGTTGAGACCGACAACCATGTATGTAGCACCCTTTTGGGGAGTGGTTTATCGGCGAGAACAATTGGCGGAGATTCGAGAGGCCACAGGTGATTATGGGATCAAGGATGATTTGGAGTAAGCCCTTCCCCTAACATATCATACAAGCAGAGCTCACCATGACACCACTCTACAATCTTCCAAATGGAGACATATTTTCACAGGGTTTCGGCTCTGCCTAGCTGGAGACTACTGAGTCTTGCACTAGAGTCATCCAAGCGACTAGCCTCAGAGTGGGGTTAGCATGGCCTGGTATGCACGCATATCTAGATGGTTTGCCAATTAGGATATTTAGATGGACTGCCTCCCCCCTTCTAGTAGCTTGTATGCCCCATCCCCCTGGATTTTGCAAGATGAGATCAACCGTATTATACAGTTGGATCAACTCTAGCTCGATATATTATGGACTTGGGGGGAACCAGGACTTCCCCACCAAGATCTAGTTCTGTCACGATCAATTCTTGATAGTATCACAGGATGGAGTGATTATCAGACCCTAGTATCTAGAGGATAGACGAGCCTCTCATGCAGTAAGGATTGCCATCAGATAAATGCAGGTTTTATCCCACCAGTTGAGGATTGAGGCAAGGAGAGCCATAGGCAAGCCTAGAGAGCAGCGGATCTATGGGTTATGCACACTCGAGATAGAGAAGCATTTCCTATCTACTAGCCCAGTCTACCATGAGATCCGAGGACTATACCATTGTCTATTTTAGGATGGGCATGGCTTTGGGCCACTCTCCCAGTTGATCCACTTTCATGACTAGTTTCTGTGGGTCTCTATCTTTGGTCTTTATCTGATGGTGATGCAATGCCACAGAGAGACCCTATTGCCATTCCATCAGTAACCGCCACTCCATCCACCTCCTATGCTACCATTACCTCTTCCCCGACACCCAACCCCTATGCTTTGACCTACCATAGACAATGGAAACTCACAGCTGTCTTAGATCGCAAGAACAGATCTATTTTCTACAGCAAGAACTTAGAGAGGTCAGCTTCGACTGACTTCTTTGGAAAGGAAAGTCTTTGACATGGAAAACAACGGAAAATAGAAAACAATCTAGGAGGTAATGCAAAAATGCAACGCAGCGGCACCTCGACCACAGCTTGTAAACAAAGTTCAAGATATGATTACCACCCAGCTCATGTCTATGAAATAGGAAATTACAGCAGCAGTGGACATCAAAATAGACACATGGGACCTATACGGGAAGGTAAAAGAACAGGAATCCAAGGCTATCAATACCCGGGTCATACGCCTAGGAGGGCTAGCTGAGGGATAGTCACTTGGAGATGGGAGCATTAAAGAAAAGATTCATCATATCAAGCATACAATCCCCCAGATTGAGTGGGATTCTGAAAACAGTTCCAGTGATTTCAAAAACCTTGCCTGCGATAAACTCGCAGCTTGTCAAGGGCTATTGGGCAGATTGCAGCACGGAATTCTCCTCCTCCAACAATTTGCAGCAGGCCTAGGGCACTGTGGAGAGCTGAAAATCCAAATCACAGTAAGTAGCTGCCTCCCTGATACGACTAAACTATTAACACCAAACTTTTCCTGCAAATCACGGGCATAGGCACGACTATGTTCCACCCAGCCAACCCCTACTGTAGCAAGCTCCAAAGATACGTAAGTAGAAAAACCTGCATGCTACACATAGAGCCCACATATCCCTAGATGGATCTAGTCCGCCAAATGTCATCATTTGAGGGCATCTCCTAAATGCATCATTTACCCCTCTTGGGATATCAATTAAATCATTTGCCCCTTGGCACATTTAATGCATTTAGACCCCTTAGCCTTAGATCCACCTAGTCTTGTGCCATGTCACCCTCACCAAGAACCTTGACCTTGATTCCTTTTGATCATTTACATGAAGCCCAAATAAATATAATACAAACATTGATCCTTAAAAAGGAAAATGTCCACTGACCCTTCCGAGGTCATGTTACCTCAACTTGAGTGTAACATTACTTCCCTCTTCAGGCATCAACGTCCTCGATGATAAAGTTTGGGAACACTCTCTGTAACTGGTATACGGATTCCGAGGTAGCTTCTGATAGAGGTAAACCATGCCATGCAACCAACACCGTGGGTATCTTCCAATTGCATACTTGCATTGTTCCTCGGTCCAGGATTCTTGTTGGTTTGCGTCCTGCATTATCCTCTATCTCCTGAAACAAAATAACACCCTCGATTAGTGGGTCACCTGTATGTAAAAATTTATTTAAACGAGAAACATGAAACACTAGGTGCACCTTACAACCTTGTGGTAATTCTAATTTATAAGCCACCTTGCCTATTCTTTTTAGAATTAACCACGGCCCACAATATCGGGGTGATAACTTGGCGCACTCTCCTGCAGTCAAAGACTTAGAGTGCAAATAACTCTGAGAAAAACTTTTTCTCCTTCCTTAAATTCTCTAACGGATTTGTTTTCATCCGCATACACCTTAGCTCTATCCATAGCTTTGCGGATGTTAGCTCTCGCAAATGCTATAGCATCTCCCACATCTGAACCACAAAGTTCGCGGCACTAGGCACTTTCTGAGGTACTCCAACTGTAGTTGGATTTGCTGGTCTATAACCATAGTTTAGCTCAAACAGATTGAACCCTGTAGAGGAATGTTTTCTATCATTGTAGGCAAATTCTAACAATGGCAACCATTTGTCCCACGTACGTTGCCTCAATGAAACATATGCTCTAAGCATATCCTCTAAAATTTGATTGATTCTTTCTGTCTAACCATCCGTCTCTGGATGATCCCCACTACTCATTCCCAACTCAGTCCTTAGTGTCTCATACACTGCAGTCCAAAAATGACTGGTAAATTTGACATCTCTGTCTGACATTATGGATTTGGGTAATCCATGCAAATGAAATATATGTTTATTAAACAAATCCGTCACTTGCGGGGCACTAACAGACTCTCTAGTTGGAATGAAGTGAGCCATCTTGGTAAGACGATCAACTATCACAAGAATAGAATCATATTTACCTTGTGTCGTAGGCAAACCTACAATAAAGTCCATGGAAATGCTGTCCCACCTACCTAGCGGTATTTCCAAAGGCTGTAAAAGCCCGGGTGGCTTCACCCGCTCTGCCTTACTCACTTGACAGGAAAAACAATGTGTCACATATTCATGAATATGTTTTTTCATTTTCGGCCAAAAGAAATCTTGCTTCACGAGATCATACGTTTTCTCGACTCCTAGATGTTTCGCACATGGGCTATCATGGCATTGTTGATGACTCTCTGCCTGAGATCATTCTGATTAGGTACTACTACCTTGCCATTTCTTTTTAGCATACCATCCCTTATGGTATATTTTGCATAAGTTTGGCCTTTTCTGGATGCCAGGTCACCCTTTTTCCCGGGTTTAAATACATGAGCCTTAGGCCAAAGGCTTTGGACGAACTCGTCCACCTTTTGAGTTTCTCTAATCTGGGTCATTAGAGCACTCTCTAATACCGTAAAACTCATATTATGCATAATGCATGACAATGCACCAGGAACTTCATTATCCTTCCCTCTTCGGTACCGAATCATCAAGTTAAACTCAAGCATGAGTTCTGCCCACCTAGCTTGGCGGCCTCTCAAGTCAGGTTGTTTACAAAAATGTTTCAGAGTATCATGTTTTAGAGTATCATGATCAATATTAACATAAAACTTTGATCCATATAAATAATGTCTCCATGTTTTCAGAGCATGGATAAAAGCATGCAACTCTAATTCATGAGTTGGCCAATTTCGTTGAGAGGGAGAAAGCTTCTTGCTTTGAAAGGCTACTAACCTTCCCTCTTGGAGGAGAACTGCTCCTACCGCAATGCCACTTGCATCGGTTTCAAGGAAAAACGGTTTCGAGGGATCAACTATTTTTAACACCGGTCTTGAGACCACAGCTTGTTTTATGGTGTTAAAACTTTCTTGTTGATTCTGTCCCCATATAAAAGGTACTTTATCTGAGGTTAGATTAGTCAATGGCGACACTATCTCGGAATATCCTTTGATATGCCTTTGATAAAATTGGACAAATCCCAAGAATGATCGCAAAGCAGTCAAACTCTAAGGGATAGGCTAAGTCAGTATCGCAGCTACTTTCTTTGGATCCATTTCTACCCCCTCAAGAGTAATAATGAATCCTAAATATTCAAGTCTTACCATACACAGTACAGTTTTCTTTTTATTTACATAAAGACTGGCTTTCCTCAAAGTATTGAACATTATTCTAAAGTGTTCGTGATGCTCAGTAATATTTTTGCTGAACACAAGAATGTCATCAATAAAATGTACTACAAACTTTCCGATATATAGGTGTAGTAAATCGTTCATAAGCATGACGAATGTAGCTGGAGCATTGGTAAGTCCAAATGGCATTATCAAAAACCCATAATGTCCAAACCTGCTTCTAAAAGTGGTTTTATGCACATCCTCAGCTCTAATACGGATCTGATGGTAGCCACATTTAAGATCTATCTTACTAAAAATTATGGCCCCATGTAACGCATCGAGCAAATCATCGATCCGAGCCATTGGATACCTGTGCTTAACAATGATATTATTCAATGCTCTATAATTTATAAGGAGACGAAAAGTATAATCTTTCTTTTTTTTAAATATCACTGGCGAAGTAAAAGGTGAGAAACTGGGTTGAATTTGCCCCAGCTTGAGGTATTCTTCCAGTTGTCTTCGTACCTCCGCTTCTTCGGTAAAACTTAACCTATAGGGAGGTCTATTTACAGGTTCTACCCACGGGATTAGTTCAATCTTATGCTGAACATTCTGCTCTAGAGGTAACCCATAAGGTAACTCATCCCTAAAACAATCAGAGAACTCCTCTGCTATTTGATCAACCAACTTGGCCATCTCTTCATTTTAGGTAACATCAATGCTAGCCGAAGGACCATCAATCGGCTCTACCGATGCTGTACAAAGAAACAAAAACTCTTCTTGAGCTTTTCGAACTTCCATTACGGAAACCAACGGTACTTGAGGTATATCTTTTTCACCTCGCAAGACATACAACACATCATTCATCTTGAATTGATAAATGTGCTTTTTCCAATCTATGGCTGGATTCTTCATAGAATGCCAAACCTTACCCAGGGCTATGTCTGCGTGAGTAATCTTTGTCATTTCAAAATCAAGCTTCTCAGCATAGTCTTGAATTCAAAGTTTCAACTGGGTAATCCTTTGGTCCCATACTTCAGTTGAACTTCCGTCTGCCATTCTGATTGTATAAGCATAGTCAGATGGGCTAGTCTTTAATTTCAGCCTCTTTACAAGCTTGGAGTTAATTACATTGTGCGTTGACGCTGAGTCAAACAACACAATGATGTCATGATTAGCTACTTGCCCTTTCATCTTAATTAACTCCATATCATTAAAGGCTGTATATACCGTTGCTACGGACTTTGATAGGATATTATCAGGTGCACTGTTTACAAGCTTAGCAATAGATACACATAACAAAACAGGTACTGACCTCTGAGAAGATCCCGCTAGCTGAATCTGCATCTGTTCTGCTCTGGGACTTTCCTCCATTTCCACGTCGCATTCTGAGATCACCATCTCAGCCATCCAAAGATCCTTGTTTCGTGGACAATCTTTCCACTGATGAGGCTGAAGGCATCCAAAACACAAGACTTCTCTCCTCGCTTTTTCTCTTTGCTCTGGGTTCAAAGAAGACTTCGACCAAGCCCGGGTTGCCATTGGTGTTACTTTTCTTTTTCACTCCAATGGTGGTACTTGGTTAGGAGTCTCAATTGGCTGCTTGACTTGACCACTCCTCCTCCCCACACCCCTCCTACGTCCCTCCTCCCTGCGTCCCTCCCTACCCCGTCTCCCTTCCTGGCCCCTCTCCGCCTCCCCTTAGCCCTCTTCTTCTGCCTCTCTCGTACCTCTCCCGTACAACCTTCCATACGTAACCTCCCGTACCTCTCCCGTACCTTCTGTACCTCCCGTACCTTCTGTATGTAACCTTCCATAACTCTCCCATCGTACCTTCTCGTACAGCCTCTCTAGTACCGTCCCTTCCGTACAGCCTCCCCGTATCTTCCGTACCTCTCCCGTACAACCTCTCTCCTGTACAGCCTCCGTACCTTTTGTACCGTACCTTCCGTACAGCCTCTCCCTTACCTTTCGTATAGTCGTACCTCCCCGTACAGCCTCTTTCATACATTCGTACAACCGTACCTCTCGTACATCATCTCCCGTACCTCATGTACAACCGTACAGCCGTATCTCTATCTGTCAACACCTTTCCATCCTCAATATCTCCCGTCCGTACCTAGTCTAGTCTAGTCTAATCCTAGTCTAGTTCTAGTCCTCCCTAACCCCGAGTTTGGCTAAACCCCCAACCCAACTCGGGGGTTAGGTTAAGCTAGGGGGTTCATCATACAGCCAACTATGGATTGGCCTACCCTCTCCAAGTCCCCCTCAACCCCCTCAACTCCTTCAACATCCATCAGGATTCGGTACTCTACAGTTGCAGCCATGACACCCTCTCCATACGCATGGAATTACCAACAAGAAGGCTCAAAATGGCCCATCCTTGGACAACAGGATCAGATTTTTTATTTGCAACAAGTAGTGAGAGAGCTACGATTGGAGCTGGCAGAAGTAAAGGCCCGACTTCACATCTTGGAAGGGCCTGGTAAGCAGACAGTAATTGATGAGGCTGTAAAATCTTGTAAGGATTCCCCCCTACCCCGCAGCTAGTCTCTACAGTCAAAGATCTTGTTCACACTGAAGTACAAACTGCTAGGAAGGAAGTGTTTGTGGAAGTGGACAACAAAGCAAGTAAGTCTGATATCCAAGCAGAGATTAAAGAACACGAAGCTAGATGTGATAATGCGCTGAAGATTAGAATAGGGGGGCTCCCAAAAGATTGGTACAAAGAGGAGGATACATATAGTGAAATATTGACAAAGATCAAATCAAGTTTGCCCAATATCGAATGGGTGAATGATGATGAGCAGGATGATGACGACTCCAGGCCAGCTTCTATTTTGCACTATAGAGGTCATGCAATCCTTACAGTGAAGTCAAAAGATATGCGGATCAAGCTTCTTCGACAATCTTACAAGCTGAAGAGCACCGGATAGCAGAGGAGCTTACACAAACTCAACTCGAGATTAAGGCAACTGAATTAGCTAGAGTCAGGGCTGCCAGAAAGGATGGAAAATGGGCAGTTTATCGTGAAGGGATAGCACCAATCAAAGAGTTTAAATCAAAACCAAAAGACTCTCAGTCTTAAACTGATGTATGGCTGTTTACTCTTCCAGAATATCATGTAGGTACTCTAAATAATTGGGATTGCTTTTTGCACTCCTTGGGAGTTGCCATGTGCCCTCCCTAAAGCAGATGTACTAGAGGGTTTCTTGCTATCCCATAGACCTTTTGGTCTCGAGTGGACGTTAATAGCCTTTCTTTCTTTCTTTCTTTCTTTCTTCACGAGATGGTCTAGCAGGCATACTATGAACCATTTTTTTGAGGTTGGATTGCCCTAATTTGCTTGCAATCGTTGAGCTAAAATCTGTTGCAAGGCATCCTCCAATAGTGCAATTCTACCAGACAGTGTATGGCCTGTTGGGCGCGACACTTGCGGGGTTGGCCAGACTCCCGACTAAACGGGATCCACTCTAGAAGCTTCTTCTTCAACTTCCATTTAAGTCGATTGGGTTTTTTTGTTTTTTAAAGTAAATAAACACCACCTAGAACTGTATTTGCAAAATGCTTTTCAATCTCACAACCGCAAAAGGTGTCTAAACAAGCGTAACCATCAACTGAAAATAGATGAGAATCAAGATGAATATCTTTTCCCTATACTAGGGAAATATCTGATTTTAAAAAGCATAGAAAGCTCCCTGCTCACATTTCTCGCTCTGTACAGAATAGAAATGTGCAGCCTTCAATGACTCGATGGACTCCCAAGAACCAGGTTTGGTCTTAATCCCTTCAACTGTGCGCAAGAGTTACATAAGCCTTAAACAATCCTCTCTTTTAGCTGCCCATCGTAACACCAACGAAGTAAATGGGTTCATGAACGCAGGACTTTCTCCAGTCAACATATATCTCCTGCATGCACTAACAATACTGATAACAAAGCCTTTTGAATCCAACGCTTGCACCCAACCACCATCTGCGCAATAGCTCGCTGATGTAATTCACAAGGTCCCCCGATTACTACGCTACCATCGCCTTTGACAACCGTTCATCAGAATCAAAGAATCTATGTAACTTCCACGACACTTTGACCGCAGTCTAGATATTCATGTGCGTCACACCACAGCTCACAACCAAATGATACGATTCGACAGCTCACCGTTTTTTTTCTTTTGACGAACCTTTCAATGCACCAGCTACTGTGTGCGATTCAACATACCCAGACCAACACTCTAATCATCTCGATTTGTTTTATTCATCGAGACTCCCAACAGATTATGACTGTTACGTTATTGAATGCAAGAACCTTCTGATGGAGCGATGAACAAACAAAGACTAAGTAGTTGAGTGACGATCGTATCTTTCACCTTGACGCCCGTCTCTCCACCAACGAGATCACCAAAGATCCCTTCCACCGATCCAAGGCAAACCCAATAGAACTCCCTCGACCTCTCTGCTCTGATACCAAATGATACGACTAAACTATTAACGCCAAACTTTTCCTACAAATCACGGGCATAGGCACGACTATGTTCCACCTAGCCAACCCCTACTGTAGCAAGCTCTAAAGATACATAAGTAGAAAAACCTGCATGCTACACATAGAGCCCCTTCATAACCATGTTATCAAACAATACTCGCCAGAACAAACTAGTCATCCTGGGGTCTCGATCACTTACAATCAACTTAGGCATCTCGTGGTGTTTAAAGATCTATGCTAAAATTAACTAGGCCAATGGTCTACCTTAATGGTTTTTCTTACTAGAATGAAGTGGGCCAAGTTGTTGAACGTGTCAATTATTGTCCATACCCATCATTCCCGTATTTGGATCTAGGAAGGTCAAAGATGAAATCCATAGCAATACTCTCCCATGGCCCCTGCAGTAAGGGCAGTCACATGAGAAGTCCTGGGGTCTTGTGTCTGTCATACTTCACCTTTTGGCACATGAGACATTCCATTACAAAGTTGTGTCTATCATTCCGCATTCTTGGCCAAAAGAAATGTCTTTCAATGGCTTGTGTAGTAGAAGAAATACCCCGATGACCCGTGTAAGGAGGGGCATGATATTCTTCCAAAACTTTGCTTGCATATCTTGGGTCACGCAAAGGTGATCATCTTTCATAAGGAAACCATCCTTTAGTAAGTACTGGCTGGATGATTGTCCCTGCTGACTATTTCTCATAATCTCTCCAAAATCTGGACCCTATGCATGAAAATAAGAGTTCTTGCCTTTATGTCAATATGTGCCTCCTTTCTATGGAATCACAGCATACCCATAATACATGAAGGGTGAAACATAGAACTCCTCGTGGTCCACATAATTCTGGATATGAATTCAAAGATTTCCACAATGATGGAGTGACTTTAACTGGATCCCCTTTGAAAACATGCTCTGCACCTAGGGACTGTTGGATGAAGTTCAAAGATTTTTTCACTTGCCCCATACTTTCCATCAAGAGATAGTAAATTTGAAAGACTTACCTCCTTTAAAGTCCCTTTTTCTTGATCTGGATCTCCTCCTTTTGCGTCCACGAATAGAACGCTATCTGGATGTAGAAGAAGAAGAAGAAGAAGAAGAAGAAGAAGAAGAACTGGAAGAAGATGGACTAAAACTGGGAGATCTCTGTCTATGCTTTCTGCTCTGTCTTCTATGGGGCTTTTGATTCCTCTCTCTTTTTTTTGAATCAGAACATTTTGAACTCAAGAAGAACTTTGGGAATGCTTTCCTAAAGCATGGTGTTGCCTAGGAGTTTCTTTAAAAATATGAGAAGGCTTACAAGCAATTTCTTCTTTGTGGGGAGAAGAAACTTGCTTAGTCATCATCTCCTCAAACAAGTGCTAGAATCGAGGATATATATATATATATCTTCGGAGATTGGTACTCCTCGATTCTTTCCTTCACAAATTCTTCATTGAGATCTTCATCAAGTCCAATAGTGAAGGCACATCATGGAGAGGGAGAGAGAGAGTGTGTAGGCTAGGGAGAGAGATAGTGATACTCAAAGAGAGACATAATGAAATGGAAATGAAATGACAAGAGCAATGAACCAACACGAAAGTACTCACATGTAAACCAAAGAGCTTGTAGGCTTGATACTTGATTGATGTGACAAGTGACAAGTACAGCTCTTATATAGAGCACACACACACATATGAATACCAATGCATATGGGATAGCTCCCAATGTGACACGTGGCATCCATAGGACACAACTAGACTAAAACTCACACTAGAACTCACTAAAACATACCGAAATTGACTCAACTTGACTCCATTTCCTGACACCCCCCCATGGAGGAAAGGTGAGTGAGTACTAATGGAACCAAGAACAAAACATGACAATGACGGTCATCCGACTGTGCAATGATGGTCATCGGAGTGTGCAATGATGGTCTAGAACTAGACATAGCTCCTATGCTAACTCAGAGGGAAGTGAGCATGGCTCAGAGGGAAGTGAGCATGGCTCAGAGGCTAGTGAGCATGCTATAGACTTAGAGGCTAACCTAGCATCGCTCAGAAGCTCATCATGCATGGATGCATGACCAAGTCAGAGGTCTAGGAGACCAATGCACCAACATCCTGGAACTCACATGCCAGGCCTCATAAAATAGACCTATCAAAGCCAATACATGGCTCCCACAATACGTCCCCCTCCTGGCCCTAAGGACTAATGAGAGACATGGAGCCACACACCATAGAAAACCCATACATCGTTTTAGGAGGACAATCCAAGGCAGGGAACCTTTATTGACCTAACATACATCATTTATTTCATTCATTTTTGGGAAACAACCCAAGGCAAAGTACCCATATATTACTAACCATTATCTATCACTTCAGAGAGTGATAGATCGATAAAGCCCGTCGGTCAGGTCCAATAGATGTGATGTAAAGATTCTCAAACTTGGCTTTGATCTCTGTCTCTGAAGCAATTTGTTATTCAACCTCGCACCAATAAGGGCTATTGCTTTCTCTCGTGCTGGTGTGACTTCTCCACGAGGATGAGGCTTCATGGTATAAACCTAACGTAGCAAATCCAACAGGCTGAAAAGAATAACCAGTAAATGGAGGAGCTGGTCTAAGGCTCTGAAAATCATGGGCACCTGCGAATCGGGACCAAAGTGAGGGCAGCTCAGCTCAGTAGCTCATGCGCAATTGGAGCGGCAAGAAGGGATGGAAATGAGGGCTGGAACTGAAGGCAGAAGAGGCAGAATTAGAAGCAGGTTTGGGCGCGCATCTCGAGGGTGAAGTAGGCTGGTACGGGCAGATAACGCGAGCAGTTGGGCAGTCCGTACAGGCTGGTACGATGCGGTGCATGATGGCAAGAGCAGCAGCAGTCTCGAGTGCTAGTACGGACCTCTACGGCTTGTTGTACCGCGTTAGTACGGGCCTCTATGGCTTGTTGTACGGCACTAGTACCATACGAAACAATCCGTACAGCCTATACGGACTGTGCGGCTGTCTGTACAGCCTATACGAATGGTTGTATGGGCTAATGGGCAGCTGATGGCGAGACATAGGTCTGGGCTGAAGGGGTGGCTGATGGCGAGACATTCCAAGGCAATGAGCAGCAACAAATGGCACGGCAATCGTAGATCAGCTCCAACAGCTCCCGAAGGTGATGGTGAGGCTAAGGAAAGGGAGCTCTACCTTGGATTGGGTAGAGCAAGAAGAAGGGGAAGGTAGGAAGGGAGGCTCTGGTACCACATGAAGGCACATGGTGGAGAGGGAGAGAGAGAGAGAGAGAGAGAGAGAGAGAGAGAGGGTAGGCTAGGGAGAGAGAGAGTGATACTCAAAGAGAGACATAATGAAATGGAAATGAAATTACAAGAGCAATGAACCAAAATGAAAGTACTCACATGTAGACCAAAGAGCTTGTAGGCTTGATACTTGATTGATGTGACAAGTTCAGCTCTTATATAGAGAGCACACACACATATGAATACTGATGTATATGGGATAACTCCTAATGTAACACGTGGCATCCATAGGACACACTAGACTAAAACTCACACTAGAACTCACTAGAGCATACCAAAACTGACTCAACTTGCGCCCATTTCCTAACAAATAGGACATCTCATACTTGGCCATCTGGTGGCTAAACTACCTTTCTCCAAGGCCATAGTTGGGGCTGCTTGTAGATAAACTTGCCTAAAGCCCGCTCACCTATGAGGTGAGATCTTCCCAGCTAGGGGGTGTGTTGCGGATCGAGTCATGGGGAAGGATTTGATGGCGACACCTTGAACCAGTGATACCAGGTGCTTGAGGCATGGGTGAGGTCTGCATCGTCTCTGAGGAAGGTCAAGAGCGCATGGGGCAAGTGCCCCTTACAGACCATGTCATGGGCTTGGTCAAAGTGTATCTAGACACGGATGGGGGTAGGAGGTCTGCATCCTATGATTGGCATGGCAATTGAGATGTTGAATGCTAGATAGGAGTGGTCAGCGCCAAGTGGGGGGGGCAGGACAATAAAGTCGTGTACTTGTGACACAAAGGCATCAAGTAGTCCACTATGCTCGTCCCCCCTCCATGTGGATAACTGGTGAGCCCACTGGATAGTGGCCATCTCTAGAGATTGTTATATATGATCAAGTCATGCACTGTTCCCATCTCTACTATCGCCCATATCCTGTCGCGTGTGGTGTGTCTGCAAAGTGTCTCATATCCCGAGATCAATTGGGCCTATCTCCGGTATTCCGATGGGATCTGCTCCAAAGTCAAGTTAGGGCCACCTGTCTACTTCCCCATATGCACATTGAAGTCACCTAAGAGAAAAATCTCCCCCTGCATAGAGAACTCCGTGATATCATCATGTATCATCTCGTATGGCTGCGACCCTCTGTGGTGACCTCATGTGCATAGGATGATGTTCAGGGGAAGTAGAATATTGCAATGAAGATCAGGCGAGTGTCAAGTGGTTGGATATGTCTCCACATGGGTCGTGCATGCTCCTCCTTCCGCATCATAGATATGTGCGGTCTCATTTGTGACCTAAAGAGAACTACCACACCTATAGAGCCTCATATCCCGCCGTCTCTCCTCATCTCTAGAGATATGATATTCTACGATTGTATTAAATTCCGCAGGAGACGCTTTAGGATATGGCAATCACTATTAACAAATACTGATCCCTTACATCCATGTGAGTACTAGCTTGTGTGCTAGTCCTAGTATCTTTTTGTGATGTTCCAAAACCTCTTTTAATTAGCTTCCTAGCTTTTTGGCTGGCTACTCCAGCAGATTTTTCCATATATTTCTGCTATCCCCATAACCTTCTCTGATGTGTGCGTAAGCTCTACATCTCAGGATTACATGTTGCTATGTTTCTGCCTCCCCTATGGGGCAAAATTTTCAGGTCTTGTCTTCTCTAGGGATCTTGGGTCTCGCCCACCTACTCGTCTCCACCTTGGATCATGTGAACTGGTTCTGATTTTGCAGATTAGATGCCTTTTGAGCATTGATATGTCTTCTCCAAGGTATTTCTGTATTCTGTAGCTGTTCATTGGGTTAATTTTCTGTTTGTAGAACTGCATTTTTGTCCCTGGGTTTTGCCATAATTTGTGTAGCATTTTCTGCATCAATATCTCCCTAATTTCACATGCATCTTCTAAGAGATCAGCCGCTGTTATACCCCATGATTCCATCCATCTCATTCTCTCTGTGTGCCATCCATGAGCTTCTATTGCCTTATGTGATATCATACTGGCGTCCATCTTCTCAACTTTGTTGAGGTAAGCCATGAACTGACATAATGCCTCCCCTTTTAGAGGTATCATACTTGTCTCAGCTAGTAGGATGGGGTAGGGTGTTTGTGCCTTAACCCCTAACTCCCCTATCAGGAAACACTTTATGTAAAGTTTCTATTCTTTCCCAGAAAATTCTAGAGAGTCCTGGTGCCTAAGCCGGGCATCCCGAAAGGATTACTGTTTGCACAAACAAAGTGCTTTCTCATTTTCCAATTCCAGAAATGCACTTTCCTGCATTTATTTTGAAAGATGTATAGGGCTTTCAAGCCTCCAAAATTCTCCTCTCCACACATAGTTGTTTGTACATTCCAGTCCTAGAGATTTATATGCGTTGACTGTTTGCAAGGGCTCCACTTCAAAAGGTGACATCAATCTGTTTATTACGGGTCCCAATCAGCATCACTTTTGTCTTGTCTATATTGACCTGTGTTTAGGAGTGTTACAGAAGTCTCAATGCATCCATATGTGCTTACAACTTCTCCTTGCTCTTTGCAAAGAATACTACATCATCTGCATAGATAAATAGTAGCAAAGCATAAGCTGCAATCTGGACACCGTCCTTTCTGTATATTCGCATCCACTCTTCCAAATCATCAATAAAGAGGCCGAAAAGAGTTGTTGAGAGGGGGCGAGCCTTGCCTTACCCCTATGTCACTGCTTATGAGAGCTTTCTCCTTGGAGCCTGACCCATCCGGCAGTGGCTGTGCTAACTCTGCTAGAATTCTCTATAGAGTTGGTACGTGGCCTCTCTGAGTACTTGAGGGACTTGAAGCTTTTGCAGTTTTTCCCACAGCTTTTTACGTGGAACTGTGTCAAATGCTTTCTTGAAATCCACAAAGCAACAGTAGACAGGCTTTTTCTTATGCTCGACTCCCTCTGTTGTTTCTCTTGTGGGAACCAGGGACAAAGGGCTCGCTAAGGCCCTTGCTGAGATCTAGCTAGGGTGGCATGAGAGAGAGAGAGAGAGAGAGAGAGAGAGAGAGAGAGAGAGCACTGTGTCACTGTTTCGAAGACATGGTTAGAGGGACTGGCTAGGCTGGCTAGGCTGAAATGGTTGATAGGGGCGCTGAACATTGGGACTGCTGAGAGTTGTATTGAAACGCTGAGTGATGAACTGGAATGGCTGAGCGATGGTAGTGCCATGTAGACGGGGGACTGCAGGGTGCCATGTAGGCATGGGCGGTGTAGAGAGATCCAAGATGGTGGCGACACCACATGGGCACGGCGCGTGGGGCTTGGGGAGCGAGACGACGGCAGCACCCCATGCGCATAACGAGTGACACCACGTAGATGCTAGAAGGAGGGCACATGTGGCAAGAGATGCCACCCGTGGTGGTGCTGCCAACGGATAGTGGGGGGGGCTTAGTGCAAGTAGGGAGTGGATTGAGTGAGCGATGAGAGACAGGGGGAAGAAGTGTAGAGAGAGGAGCGAGTAGGGAGAGGGGAGAGGAGAGATAGTGGGCAGGGAGAGGGGAGACAGTGTGAGAAGAGAGAAGATGGGGGGTTCACGAGGAAGAGGAGGGAGTGAGTGAGAAGAGAGAAGGGGGGGGAGTAGTGCAGAGAGAGGAGAGAGTAGGGAGAGGTGAGAGAGTGTGAGGAGAGAGAAGAGAGGAGTGAGACTGCTATTGTTCAGTGATTATTTGTTTTGGGGAGAGAGAGAGAGAGAGAGAGAGAGAGAGAGTTAAGAAATGATTGTGTCCTTCAGGAAATATTTTGCAAAATATGCGGAAACTTGCTTCAACATATTTGGGGATCGTGTTAAATGCTGGATCACTCTGAACGAACCACTTCAGTTTGCATACAATGGTTATGGTGCAGGTTTTCACGCACCCGGAAGATGTTCAGACAGGTCATGGTCTTTGGTTGGAAATTCACATGTAGATCCTTACATTGCTGCCCACAATGCTCTGTTGGCCCATGCTGCAGCTGTTGACATATACAATAAAAAGTACAAGGTATCATGGTTGAAGCTTCTAGGCTCTTGTCATACATGAGTTATAAAAAGCACTACATTTGTCAAAGCTACTATTGTGCTATGTCAAAAGGCTTCTAGAAGTCGAGAATAATTTTTAAGTAGTATGTCATTTCACAGCTGCCAATTGTAGTCTTGTGTGTTTGTTTAAATACATTTATTGCATGCTATATTGTTTTCTCTACCAAATACAGTGCAAAGTGATAAAGACTTCATCTTAATAGCAAAACAAATACAGCTTGGCAAAACAGGTACAGCTTGCTTTAATGGCATGCTTGTGAGTAGAGAGTGAGTGAGAGAGAGCAAGAGAGAGTGTGAGAGCTGGAAGCTTGGAAGCTTAGTTGCAATAGAAGAGTGTAAGAGTACAACACACTGAAGGAAAAGATAAGGTTTTGTCCTAGTGACAAAACCTTAGTAGTCACTAACCATAGTTAGTGAACTAACTGCGGTTAGGGGGAAAAACCTCTTAAAGAGGGAAAAGTGTCCCTAACTAGCTTATTATATTACATTGGTCACTGCTGAATTATATCTATAATTCTAACACCCCCCTGTAGTGCCAATGTCATGTACAAGGCTGATCAATCACCAAACGGATATAAGTTCAGGGCACTGCGAAATGCCTCAAACTTTTCACGTGGTAGTGCTTTGGTGAAAATATTTGCAACGTTGTCATGTGTGGACACAAAGATCATACTGATCTCTCCTGCATACAACTTCTCTCTGACGTAGTGATAGTGGCCCTCGATGTGTTTCGTGCGAGCATGAAACACTGGATTCTTTGCCACTGCAATGGCACTCTGACTATCAGTGAGAATTGGAGAGGGACCCTCCAAAGACAGATGAAGATCAGCAAATAGACGTCGCAGCCAGACACATTCAACTGTTGCTGTGAAAGCTACCCTGTACTCAGCTTCACTTGATGAGGTAGCCACTGTAGATTGTTTCTTGCTCAGCCATGAAATGCAAGATTTACCCAAAAAGAAACAATTGCCACTAGTGGACTGCCTAGTGTCATAATCACCAGCCCAATCTGAATCACTGTAGGCATGCCTCTGCAAGTCACCCCCCCTGGGAAATAGTAAGCCAAAAGACTTTGTGCCCTGCAAATAACGAAAGATGCGCTTAACTGCCTGCCAATGCATAGTTTTTGGGCTGTGCATGTACCTGCTCACCTGAGATACTGCAAACTGAATATCAGGTCTAGTGTTGCAGAGATATATGAGGCATCCAACAGCCTGACTGTAAAGTGTGGCATCAACTGATTCTCCTGCATCATGCATTGTGAGTTTCAGCCCCGGCTCCATAGGAGTGGCTATGGGCTTACACTCTTGCATGTTAAATCTGTCCAAGAGTTTCTGAACATACTTGGACTGAGACATAACAGTGCCACGTCTCTCATGAGAGAACTGGATCCCCAAATAAAAGTGAAGCAGCCCCAAATCTGACATGTCAAAGTTGGTCTGCAAATCAGCTTTGAAATCTGCAATTTTTTCTTCATTGGACCCTGTGAGCAGTAAGTCATCGACATAAAGAAGGATGACTAATATTTCCCCCCCATCCATCTTGATGTAGAGGGTGCTTTCAGTAGGACTATTGTGCAGCCCCTTGCTGGTCATAAAGGCATGTATCTTGGCATACCATGCACGGGCCTGTTGTAGCCCATATAAAGCTTTATTGAGCTTGCATACTTGAAGTGCATTTGCTGTAATTTCAAAGCCCGGAGGTGGTTTGACATACACCTCTGCCAACAAGTCCCCATTTAAGAAGGCTGTTTGTATGTCCAACTGATGAACATTCCACTCAAAATGTGCAGCCATTGCAATTACTGATCGGATGGTGGTCATCCGGGATGTAGGAGCGAATGTCTCCTCATAATCTATGCCCTTTTTCTGAGCATAGCCCTTAGCAACCAGCCTGGGCTTATATCTGTCAATGGAGCCATTTGGCTTCCGTTTGACTTTGAATACCCATCGTGTGCCAATGGCATGTTTACCCTGTGGCAAGTCCACAACATCCCAAGTCTGATTTTTTGCAATGGACTGCAACTCATCGTGCATGGCATTCATCCAATGCACATTATCCTTTGCCTCTTCAAATGTGGCAGGCTCCTCCTCATCAAGGAGAGTACCTGCATATGCTGATTCCACTGAATTAGCACCTTCCATGTGCCTTGCTGCACTGCGAGTCCTGCCAGGTAACGGAGCATCAAGTTTACTCTCCCTGAGAGTCTGTAACAGCCAGTTTGGGACTGTTTTTGCTGCATGTATGTCTGCAATTTCTTGCTGCACCACCTGTTCCACTGCCTGTGGAGGGGGCAAGACATCTTGTGGCGGAACTGAAGCATCTGGAGGTTGCTGTAAATTCTGATTTGGATCAGAAAAATCAGCAGGGGAACCCAAAGCAATGGGTAGCAACCCCTCAAAGACATCCTCTGAAGACGAAGGCATTTGAAATTCAGCCTGAGTGTGAGCTGAATTTTCAAAAAAGATCACATCTCTACTTACTATGATTTTGCGTGTAGCAGGATTGTAGAGACGGTACCCCTTGCTTTCTGCACTGTATCCAACAAATATGCATTTGATGGCTTTATCTGACAATTTGTGCCTAAAATCAACTGGCACATGTGCATAAGCAAGGCATCCAAAGACTCGGAAGTGATCCACTGAAGGCTTCCTGTCATTCCAGACCTCATAAGGAGTTTTTGTTTTTAAAGCCTTAGTGGGAGCCCTGTTCAAAATGTAATTGGCACACATCAAACCCTCTAGCCAGAACTTATGAGGCATGTGTTTGCTTTTCAGGATACATCTGTCCATCTCCATGAGGGTTCTATTTTTCCTCTCAGCTTTTCCATTTTGCTGAGGGGTCAGCCTGACTGTGAGCTGATGCACAATACCCTTGCCCTTGAGAAAAGCATCAAATTCTGCAGATAGGTATTCCCCACCTCTATCCGTGCGCAATGTCTGCATCTTGAGTCCGGTTTCATTTTCAACCATGGCTGAAAAGTGTTTAATAATCGTGAACACTTCAGATTTCTTTTTCAACCCATAAACCCAAGTAAAATTGGAGTAGTCATCAATAAATGTAACGAAGTAGAGATGACCACCCAACGACGGAGTCCTCATGGGACCACAGACATCACTGTGTATAAACTGCAATTTGCGAACAGCTTTAACTGAACCATCCTTCTTGAAGGGGAATCTATGCATCTTACCTAAAATGCACCCTTCACAGGCATGTGGAGGAGGTATCTCAAGAGGTGGCAATGCATCAACCATTGAAAACTTCTGAAGTGTCATCAAGCTGTTGTAATGCATGTGGCCATATCTGGCATGCCATAATTCTGCATTTTGCATGGCAGCTGTAGGGGTAGAAACTGCCAGAGCATGGGCTGCTCTTTTCTCAAAAATATCAAGCTGAAAAAGCCCACGCAGCAGAGTACCAGATAACCTTAAGGCATAGTCAGCTTCCTTGTCTCGGACAGCACATTTGTCATCCTCAAAGATGACCTGAAATCCCCCTCTGTTAAGAGTGGAAACTGAAAGGAGATTTTTGGTTATGCCAGGCACATATAAGACATCTGAAAGTTTTGAAAATTGAGCCATCAATGGCAGTGAGCTCAACCTCTCCTGTGCCACGTAGTGAATATGATGAGTTGTTGGCACAAGTGACTTTCTTACCAACGGGAGGTGGATGCAAGGAAGTAAAAAGACACTTCCTAGAAGTGATGTGCTTGGATGCACCGCTGTCAAAATACCATGTGTTCAGTGTTTCATTAACACTGAAAGCAGATGCATCTGTAGAAGAGTCATAGCTGCAAGTCAAAAATGCATATGTATCATCACTGCAAGAGGCTGTACTATCCCGAGCATCTGGAACAGCCAACCTTGAATCTGAAATGCAAGATAAAAAGGCATAATCCTGTCCAACAAAGTTGGCTGCAACATCCCCACTGTCAGATGCATGAGGGGCTGAATCTGAAACAGCCATACCTGAGCTGTTTTTCTTTTCTTTTGCAAGCCTTTTCCTGCATTCTGCTATGTGATGACCTGGCTTTTTGCAGTAGTGACAAAAACCCTTCTTTTTGGGCTTACTTGCATCATTTTTAGCCTTTTGTGAAGGCTGTCCTGACCCACTGGAAGGCTGATTTACTGATGTCTTTGCCTGTCCCTTTGTTTTTTATTTAAATTTTGAGAGCATGGCTTGTTCACCTGCACGTGAAGCCAAATTTTTCCTGGTCTGCTCTTCCTGAAGCAGAAGTCCTATCAACTCATGAAAAGTGAGGGGATTTGCACCCCCCCTCAATGATAAGTTCAGCGAAGTGTGAAAGCTGAGATAAGACTCAGGAAGAGAATTCAGAGTGGTTGTAATCATCTCTGAATCAGGAATAATTTCATCTATGTTTAACAATTGCTCTCTGAGATCCTGTAGCTTTGTGAGGTGGACTGACATGGAGTCACCCTCCTCCATATGTGTATTGCTCAACTCTCTTTTCAAGAAAGATACCCTTGCATCATTCCGTACTGCATACATGCTTTCCAAGATATCCCACGCTGCCCTGGAGGTCTTACACGACCGGATATGCCGAATGATAGATCTTTTCACTGAAAGAAAGATGCATGACAAAGCTAAGGCATCCCGTGAATCCCATCTCTTCTGCTCTGGAGTATTGACTGTAGCTGCACCAACAACTTGTCCTGCAGCTGCACCCTGTGCACGACCTCTTCCACCTCCTTGCTGAGGAGGGGTAGCAGGTGCAATATCTGCTGGTCGGATCTCATTCCCATTGACATAATCCCATAAATTTCGAGAAATCAGAATATTACGTACCATGAAACTCCAGAGGGAGTAGTTGGTACCATCCAACTTGTCTTCTTGTGAAAGACCACCAAACTGGAACTTGTGGCTGTCCAAGCATCAAAAACTCTCCAATATCTGCCAAAAGTGCTTCAAACACTCCAAGAAAGGCAGTATGAACTGAATACTCCAAAAAATGCTCTCCCAATACAAAAGCCCCAATTTGTGGCTTGAAATTGCAACCAGAAAGGGGCAAAATTACTAAAAGCCCCAAATCTGCAATTTTTGAACAAAAGCCCCAAATTTCAGACTAGATCTGTAGATCTGTCTGTAAAAGCCCCAAATTTTAAACAAAATCTGCAATTTTGCTCCAGATGTAGCTCCGAAACTGCACAATGATTGCAATGTCTGCAATATACAAAATGCCCCAAATGTACTCCCAAACAACTGAACCAAACTATGGTTTTCTGCAAGATGTGCCTGCCAAAGAACACCTGTGGCTGAAGTAAACCTGTGAAAATCTGCAAATACAGATCTGCAAGTACAGATTGTACGGATGAACAGATTGTTGCCACACGTGTGGTACTGAAGGAATGCACGCAGATCTATGGAAGGTACAGATGGTACGGCACAGTACGTACGTACTGTACGGCACAGTACGTACGTACTGTACGGCAGGTACAGAACTGATAGCGCAGGTACGGAATCAATCTATACGGCGAATCTGTACGGACGTTGCAGCGCAAGTACAACGATCTGTACGGCGTTGTACGGAAGCTATACGAAAACTGTACGGCGAACCTGTACGGACTGTACGGCGAGTTGTACGGAGATGGTACGGAAGTTGTACGGCGATTGTACGCGACTTGTACGGAGGTTGTACGTGTGCAGTACGTCGGGATTCCGTACACTCGTACGGACTGTACGGACAAGTTGGAGCAGGTTGAAACTTGAAGCAAGGGGCTGATCTCTTATCTTCTAAGAGTGTCAGTATATATATTGATGCTTTAACGAGTGTTGATATATATCGATGCTTCTTGGTGTCAGCATATTTGCCATACATCCAGAAAAACCTGTAGAACCTGTGTGCTAGAAATCTGAGAGATAAAAAATAGGAGATTCTATCTAGAAGGTCTCTGGAATATGAACAAAACCACAATAAATGCGGAATACTCTCCGATGCAAGGTGACATCTTGGACAGAGAGGTGAAGCTATTCGTCGTTTAGCCAATTTCACTCCCACTGGGAGAATACCAACAATACATCTCCATAGGAATAGTCTTTGCTTCAATGGCATTTTCAACTTCCATATCATTTGCAATCTTCCTTTCCACCAGGCTAATGATTTGTTCAGATGCCATAAAGAATTAGCATGATGGGCAATCCAAGGAGGAGGTAATATTAATCTATAAGCCTGTATAGATGTCAATGACTGCAAAGGCTTAGAAGAAATGCTTGAACTTGAAGACTGAAGGTGCCAATCTTGAAGCCTGTCACTGCCATTCAATGTCGGAATCAGAACCAGAGGAAGTAGGAGATCAGCAATAGCTTTCCAAATAGGTCTATGATGCATTGCCAGGTTGTATTGTCTACATGCTGCTGGAAAAAGGAGAATATTTCCTTGCATATCTACAACGTCATCAATGAACCGGATACCCATTTTCATAAGATTGTAAGCTTTGATGGGTTGTTGAACAGCAAGGGGAGAGGAAAACACAGCACTCCAATGAATACTCTCCAATCTGAGTGATGATGCTAGAGAAGCAGGATGAGGAGACCATTTGATGTGAGAGAGTACTTGCTTCCAATCCTGAATCAAGGAATTAGAAAATGGACAACCAGGGATTTTACCTTGAAATTTTCCAAGTACTACTTCCGATGGATCTACTATCCAATGTCCATAAGCATGTGTGCGCATCTGACCACACAAAATTGCTAGCATAATAGACCAAGGCTGCTCTTGTTGAAAGAATGTTTTGAGCATAGTGATCTTTCTTGCCAACACATGATATTTGATGTTTATTATATTCAAACCACCATGCATTCTGGGTGAGCAAATCAAGTCCATTTTGAGCAACCGTAAAGCTTTTTTATGAAGCTTGGTTTTCCAAAAAATCTCCATGGCTTGAGACATAAAAGATGAGAGATCTCGAGATGACCAATGTAATAGAGGAAGGTAGAACTGGACATAAGCTAGAACAATAGACTGGACAATTCGAAGCTGTACATGCAGAGGCCATGTGGAAATCTTCCAATATTGTAATTTGTCCTGAATTTTGTTGAACACCCACAACATTTGTTGCTTATTACTGATTTTCCAGCCAATAGGATAACCCAAATGTCTTACTATATTTTCCGGTTGAATAATCTGACCTGGCCACAGAATAGCATGCCAATCACAAAGCTTGAGAGGCAAGAGTTTTGATTTCTGAAAATTAATTTTAAGACCAGCTGCCAACCCAAAATCTAAAAGGGTATCCATCAAGAGGCGAATCTCCAATGGACTGTTCTTTAGCATGAAGAATGAATCATCTGCATAGGCCTGCGCTATGAAGGGTCGTGAACCAGAAATCTGAAGCCCCTCTAGCTGTCCAGTATCAACCATGTGATCGATATAAAGAAGCAAAGGATGTGAAGCGATGGCATAAAGCAAGGCACTGAGAGGACATCCTCGTTGAACCGAACGTTCGAGAGTCCAAGACTCAGACAAATGTTTCCCTATAAAGCATTGTGCAGTAGAATTTGAATAAAGCCAATATATGACATTAGATAGCTTTGGCCCAAAACCAAGTTTTTGCATGATTTGAGAGACATAATCCCACTGTACTGTATCAAACACCTTCGCCACATCCACCTGCATGACCAACACATCTTGATATGAATATTTAGCATATTCCATTGCGATAAGAGTGTTAGTGATATTGTCATGTATGTGCCGTCTTGGAACAAAACCATATTGCCTAGGATGAAGTCCATCATGAAGGATATCCTTTATCCGATGTACCAACATTTTGGCAATCAGTTTGTATATCACCGGCATCAAAGTAATTGGTCTCCAGTCATCCATAGTCTCACAAAGAATCTTTTTGGGCACAAGCCTAACTAGACCATGCTTCCAAGCTGAGGGAAGATGTTGGTGCTGCCATGCTGCATTAATAAACTGCAGAATTGGACCCTTCATTTCTGGCCAAAAGGCTTCGAAAAATTCAACCGTCAGACCATCCTAGCCAGGGGATTTATGTTTACCCAAATGCTTAAGGGCTTCATCCAATTCATCATCTGAAAAAGACATTTCCAGCATTGAGGCTTTTTGCGGGGAGACAATGGGAGAAACAAGCTCAGTAAATCTGTTACGAGCCAATGCGACCTGAGGTGCAGAAGAAGATAGCTGAGAATAAAGGAGCTGAAAATGATCCAAACATTGTTTTTCAAGCTGAGAGAGAGACTGGGTCCAGAGACCATCTGATTTCCTTACCCTCATGATAGATTGGATTTGTCTGTGTGCATGTAAGTTCCGGGAAAAAGATTTAGAGGAACAGCCCTTATCTAGCATAGGTTTAACTCTGGCCCTAATCTGCCATTTAGACAGCTTGCGTTTGTCATTGGCATCAATTATAGAGGAAGCACAAGACAATAAATGCTGCTCAGAATCAGATAGAGATCTTTGATGACTAATCTGTACAAGATACTGCTTGTATGATTTTGCCCACTGGATATGCTATCTGGTTTCTGCCAAGTACCATCTTCCATATTCCTTGATGACATTTTGAATACGATGTATGAAAGAGATCCAAGCAAATTCCAGATCCTCCTGAGCATGGGATAGCAATGGCCTGCAAGCCAGTCTGATCATATGCTGAAATTTTTCGTGAGAAAGATAGAATTGATTAACCTGTAAATTTCTGATTGAAGAGAGCTGCAAGTCATCCAGAGGCATACCAAAAGAAAGGGTGAGCCGAAGTGGAGTGTGATCAGATAATTGTTGTGAATAATCAGTCCACATCTGACATGTATATTCATCATATTGCTGAGCATGAATGAGATAAAATCTATCAAGCCTGGCCCAATAATCTGTGAAAGCATTATGATGATATGTAAATCCCATCACTGAAGGATGAGTTGCTGTCCATAAATCTGCAAATCGAAGTGATGATGTCATGTGTTCCCATTGCTGGATTTCAGAGGGCAGCATATGTGATTTATGCGTGGTATTGTCCTTCCAGTGAGGAGAATTGTTGAAATCACCACAAAGTAGAGCATTAGAGGACCAAGGATATTGCTTTATGGAGTTCCACATTTGAGCTCTGGAAGCTGAATTTTGAGAGGCATACAAAGATCCTATTTCAAAAATCTCTCCATTGATCATACATTGGATAATCATCCATCGTCCACCTAGATCATTATATGCTATCAAGGGTTGCAGATCATGTCTGGCTAAAATGCACAGCCCAGAGAATTGTTCCGATCCTGAATAGAATATATCATATCCTGAAAAAAACCCATGCTGTCCAGCAAAAAAATGCTGATTATGCTCTTGGAGACATACAACATCCGGATGAGTTGTATTTATATAATGCCAGAGAAGCCTCCATTTATTCTGGTTGCAGAGGCCCTGTATATTATAGGAAAAACATTTAAGAGAAGCACGCATGAAAATATATACAAGAGAATGATCGGTCCTCCAAAAGAGCGGGAGGCCTCAAGCCTCTGCCATTGCCACAGGGTCTTGCTGACCCTCAGCTTCCAATTCCCTGATAATATCATCTTCTTCACAAAGGGGAAGACCCTTCTTGACTGCATTGACCCAAGCCTTTGAGATGGGGCTGCTTGAAGAGGTAGAAGATTGTCCTGGAGAAGGAGCAGAGGCATCCCAATTACGAGATTGGAGAGGTCTTTGTTTGAGAGGCACCGTCTTCTTTGCAGTCTGCCATCCCTCACTCTCTCTCTCTCTCACACACACACACACACACACACACACTTTTTTTTTTGTGAAAACTTTGATTGATTATATTACAAGAATAGTCACCTCAGAAAAGAAATGCTGGAAAATAGATCAACTGAAGATCTCAGTATAAGCCAAATATACATTCTGATCTATCTGGCGAGTCTGCAAGCAATCAAAGAAAGATTGCTGCAGAGAACGCTTAAAGAAAGCAAACAAAGAAAAATTGGGATCACTAAAGACTTTACAATTGCGGTCTGTCCATAAAGTCCAAAGTGCCCAATAGCGAGTCCAAACAAAGAAAAGATGAAACTCCGGTCGCTGTGGTGGATGAAAGCCAAAGAGCCAGAATAATTTCCCGAAGAGAAGAGTCGGGAATCTCGCTCGTAGCCGCTATCGAGGAGAATCCAAAAACTGTCGAGAAGATGGGCAATGCCAGAATAAATGAGGCACGGTCTCCTGAAAAGTCAGACACCGATGACATAAAGCAGGAGCAATGTGCCTACGGGCCGGCAATTGTCCAGATGGAAAAATTCCTAGAAGCACTCGCCATAAAAAACCTGTTGCTGGAGTGGAACCTTGTATGCCCAAAGTTCTCGCAGTCTTTTCCTCCACCACTTAGCTGGCCGATTCAATCGCCAAATAGAATTACCCTTTTCCGAAACTGAGGGTTGAGGCAAAAGGATTTTGTATGATGCAGGCACATTAATATGAGATAGCCTCAAAGGACGAGAGGAGGACCCAAGGGAAATGAGAGTCCAATCCTCTAATCGATCCTGGAGTTCCAAAGGGGGAATCGGGACCAAAGGTGAAAGCATACAAGTGATTTGCTGCCGCAGACTACAATAATGAGAACCCAAACCATACTGTGTGGCTGCCAAAGAAAAGGGAAGCATAGAGCCATCATCATGAGTAACATTAGCAACAGTATTGATCCCTTTAAAAGAAATAAAGTAAGAACAGCAAGGCTCATGTAAAGCAAGCAGAGGTTGAAAAAATTTTGACTAGTGAATGCTTTTAGCTCACAAAGAATTACCCATAAGAGACTGTCGACCATGCCATTCCAGGTGAGATAGAATATGCTTCCAGTCAAGAAGCAATTTGGAGACCATAGGGTAGCCATGCAAAATGCCATCAAAGCACCCAAACAAGAAATCCCACTGAGTGGGTTGCTAATGACCAAAAGCAAGAGTACTGATATGTGCGAGCGAATCATGAGAGCCCAGGGCTGATAACCTTTCAGAAATTGCAGCAATATTTTTCCCTTGTGAGCAAGGATGTGCACTTGGATATTAGTGATATTCAAACCACCATGCATCTTAGGGGAACAAATTCGATGCACCGAAAGTAGTCTGATACTTTTTATGCCATGTTTAGAATGCCAAAAGATCTCCATAATGACAGACATAAAGGAATCAAGATCTGCCTTGGTGAACATGATCATAGGCAAATAGAATTGAATATATGCAACAAGTATGGACTGCACTATTCGGAGGCGTAACATGTAAAGGCCAAGTTGCCAATTTTCAATATTCAAGCTTATTTGGAGCTTGATTAGAACCCAATCAATTTTTTGTGGATGAGTTAAGTCCCCAGCCCAAAGGACAACCAAGGTGACGAACCAACTGAGTGGGTGGGATGATCTCCCCTGGCCATAAGAGACTGTGCCAGTCTTGACGATGCAATGGGAGCAGCTTAGACTTTTGAAAGTTAACATGAAGGCCAGCTGCCAAACCATAAACTAAAAGCACACAACAGGATGTTTTACGAGAAGGGACCTGGTCAATGGTTTGATGGCTCTTGCAAGAAAACAATAAGGATTGAGAGGGTCTCTACTAACACGAATTCCTCCACATGTGTTGCAAGAATGCTCAATCAAGTCAGCATTCACATTTGTGAAGTGCAAAATTCCAAATACCTGCAATCAAGAAGAAGTTGATAACAAACTTTGTTTGGAAAAGAAGACACAAAAAATCAAAAGTGGAAGTAGGTACCTTTGTACCATAGCCCAAGCGTGAGACCTGGCTAACAAATGCTTGTTTCAAATTGTCCTTCATTGGGCCATCCGGAACCTCAGCTAAAATGGTGAAATCAAACACACAAATTGTGCCCTTTGCTTTCAAAAATGAAACATTTTTCAAGATGTACATTACCACACCTTCTTCATTGAATTCTTATATAAGTTCAGTGAGAGTTGATTTTCTTTACAGATTGACATTGCCAAAGCTTTTGACACAGCTCAATGGGAGTTCATCTCGCAAACAATGCGATCCTTGGGCTTTGGAATAGAAATGCAGCAGGTTATTTATTGGCTCTACAGGGATAGCAATGCTGCTTGTATTCTTTTTGGAGACATCTTGGAAGAATGGACTCTTCGTAGTTCGGTTCGTCAGGGCTGTCCCCTTAGTGCCTTACTGTATGCTGTTGCTACTCATCCTATGCTGCAATACATTGATCATCTAGTGGCTACAAGTTCTCTCCGTGGTTTGGAACTAGGCTACAAATTCTCTCCATGGTTTGGAACTGGATGAAAATCGCAGCATGATTGCTCAGGCTTATGCTGATGATTCTTTCTTTACTCCAAGGAATACTCCACCTGATCTTTCCGCTTTGATGCAATTACATCACCTGAAAATTTCAGTATATGCCAAAAAGACCTTATGATCTTTGCAGCGGGTCTGCAAGCAATCAAAGAAAGATTGCTGCAGAGAACACCTAAAAAAGCCTAACAGAGGGAAAGTAGGATCACCATATACTTTACAATCCCTATATGTCCATAAAGTCCATAGTGCCCAATAGCAAACCCAAACGAAGAAAAGATGAAACTCTGGTCTCGATGGATGAAACCCAAATAGCCAGAAGAACTTCCCAAACGGAACAGATGGGAATCTCTATTGCAGGCACTGTCGAAGCAGATAAAAAAACTCACGAGAGCATAGACAATGCCAAAACAAGTGAGGCACAGTCTCCAAAGAAGCAGAACATCTGTGGCAAAGTGCAGGAGCAATGTGTTGATGAGCTAATAGCTGTCCAGATTGAAACACTCCCAAAAGAACTCGCCAAAAGAAAATTGTTGCCGAAGCGGTACTTTATAGGCCCAAAGTTGCTGTAATCTTTTTCTCCACCACTTGACTAGGCGATGCATTCGCCAAACAGAATCACCTCTCTCTGAAATCCAAGGTTGAGGCAAAAGAATTTTATACAATGCAGGTACAGTAATCTGAGATAGCCTCAAAGGACGAGAAGAGGACCCTAGAGAAGTCAAAGTCCAATCTTCCAACCGGTCCTGGAGTTCCAAAGGAGGAATTGGAAACAAAAGGTGAAAGCATAGAAGTAATTTGTCGCCACAAAGGACGATAATGAGAGCCCAATCCATATGTAGTGGCTACTAGAGAAAAGGGGAGCACAGTACCAGCATCATCTATAACATCAGCAACCAAGGTGATGCCTTTAAACGAGACAAAGTAGGAACGTCGAGGTTCCAGTAAAGCCAAGGTACGCTGAAAGACTTTCGACTAGTGAATGCTTTCAGCTCTTAAAGAATTCCCAAGCAAAGATTGCTGTCCATTCCATTCCAGATGAGAAAGAACATGCTTCCAGTCAAGAAGCAAGTGGGAGACAAAAGGGTAGCCAGGCAAAGTGCCATCAGTGCAGCCAAAAAAGAAATCCCATTGATCGAGTTGCCAATGACCAAACACAGAAATACTGATATGAGTGACCAGAGTCCTAATCATAAGAGCCCAAGGGTGATCATGTAGAAATTGCAGCGACATTTTCCCCCTGTGGGCAAGAATATGCACATGAATATCCGTGATGTTCAATCCACCATGCATCTTGGGAGCACAAATGTGATGCATCGAAAGCAACCTGAGACTTTTTCTGCCATGTTTGGATCGCCAGAAGATTTCCATAAAGACAGACATGAAAGATGTAAGATCTGCCTTAGTGAGCATGATCAATGGCAAGTAAAATTGAATATGTGCCATAAGGATGGAGTGCACTATTCGAAGATGAACGTGCAAAGGCTAGGTTGCCAGTTTCCAATACTTCAGCTTTTTCCGAAGGTTAGCCAAAACCCAATCAGTTTGTTGACGGCGAGTGAGTTCCCACCCCAAAGGGTAACCAAGATGACGAACAAATTGAGTGGGTGCAATGATATCCCCAAGCCATAATAGACTATGCTAGTCTTTGGAGTGCAAAGGGAGCAGATTAGACTTCTGAAAATTAACATGAAGACCAGCTACCAAACCATAAACGGAGAGGGCCTCTGCCTCAAGGCACCGAGATCATGGGGTGTATTCTTCGGGGTAAAGAAAGAATCATTAGCATAAGCTTGAGCAACCATGCTGCGATGATTAGCATCCAATTCCAAGCCATGAAGTGATCCTGTAACCACAAGATGATCAATATATTGCAGCATAGGATGAGGAGCAATGGCATACAGTAAAGGAATGAGAGGGCATTCCTGGCGGACCAAACAACGAAGAGTCTACTCATTAGAGATAGCCCCAGAAAGAATGCAAGCGACATTGCTATCTCTGTAAAGCCAATAAATAACCCGCTGTATTTTTTGTCCAAACCCCAAAGCTCGCATAGTTTGCGAGATGAAATCCCGTTGAACTGTGTCAAAGGCTTTTGCAATATCTACCTGCAAGAGTCGAACATCCCGCTGCATGTATTTGGCATATTCAATCCCAATATAAGCATTGGCAATGTTATCTGTGATATGGCGACGTGGAACAAAGTCATATTTGGAGGGATGCTATCCATCATGCAACTAACCTTTAATCCGATCAACCACCATTTTGACAATGATCTTGTAAATGACTGGCATAAGCGTGATTGGCCTCATTTCACCAAGTGAATCACATAGCTGCTTCTTTGGAATCAGCTTGAGAATACCCTTTTTCCATGACACAGGCATCTGCTGATTGTGCCATGTTGTATTTACCATTTGTAGCAAGGTGAATTTAAGAAGATCCCAGAATGCAAGAAAGAATTCAACAGTGAGACCATCCCATCCTGGAGATTTTCATCTGTCACACGATCTCAGTGCATCAGACAATTCCCTTTCAATGAAGGGATGTTCAAGTTCCAAAGCCTGAGCATAAGACAGAATTGGATGAACGTGCTGCAAAAGAGGCGGACGTGCAGACACGACCCGAGGAGAAAGAGTATCCACATGCCCAAAATGAGTGGAGAAGTGCTGCACACATAAATCAACAAGCTCTGAATGAGATGTTGGCCAAGAACCATCAGGCATCCGGATCCGATAGATATTGGCAGCCTGTCTTTTGTAGTGTAAACTCTTAAAAAATTGCTTAGAAGAGCAGCCTTTATCCTGTTATCTAGATCGGCTTTCCCATTTAGCAAGCTTTCAGCGATCATTGGATTGAAGAGAGAATTGAGCCTGACATAAGAGCATGCTTTCCTCTGAAGACAAAGGGCGAAGATAAGCAAGCTCAGTGAAACTCTGACAAGTAAATTTCGCAAGTGCTACAGTCTCCCTTGTGGCTTGCATATAGGATTTGCCATAATCTCGATTAACTGCTTGCATCCAAGCAACAAAAGCCTGCCAGGCATAATCCAAACCAATGTGTATCTGACGAGAGAGAGGCTGAATAGCATCAAAGACTAAGGCTTTAAAGTCAGCATGCTCCAGATAACTATTATTAATCAGCAAAAGCCTTCGGCAAGGCAATCTATCAGTGGGAAATTCATGTAAGGAAAGCCTCAACCAAAGAGGAGCATGATCTGAATGTGTGAAAGCATGATCAACCCAAATTTGACAAGTAAAGGCATCACAATGTTGTGGATCAACCTAATACCATCTGTCCAAGCGTGCTCAATAAGAACATTGAGCTTTATGCTGAAAGGTTTAGCCTGGAAGCATGGGCTATAATTCCTTCCAGAGATCAACCAGGCGCAACTGAAGCAAAAAATCAGACCATGCCTGTGTTTCAGAAGCCAACATACGAGTGGCCTGAGGTGTTATCACCCGATTAAGGGGCATTATTAAAGTCACCACAAATGAAGGCATGTTGTCGCCATGGATAGCTATGCACGGCAGCCCATATCATGAGAAGATATGCAAATTCAAAAAATTCCCCTTGAACAAGGCATTGAACAATAATCCATCTACCATGGCGATCATTGAGAGGCACAACAGATTGAAGGTCGTGCTTTACCATAAAAGCCACACCAGAAAAGGAGTGCTCTTCAGCATAGAAGATATCATAACCAACAAAATGGCCTATCTGACTAGCACACATATGCTGATTATGCTCTTGCAAAGCAACTATATCAGGCTGCAATTGCCTGATATACATCCAGACCAGTTTCCATTTGCGACCATCACACATTCCCTTTACATTGAGAGTAACAGACTTCAGATGATCAAGCATATTTACAATTATGGGACAGGTATGTACAGCAACTAACGGGCTGTCTACGTCTACATTTCTACTGCAATGTCCGGGCCTCTGCCCTGGGATGAAGCATCAGCTTGAGGAGAGGTCAAAAGTGCAGCAACTTCTTGTTCAGGAAAGAAGGTCCGATTTGTAGTCACAGCAGCCCAGGTCAAGCCAACACCAGAGGCTTCAGTAGGTGTTTTCCCACGAGAGGATGCACCACTCCAAGTCCGAGAAGGCAAAGGTCGCCTGGGGGAGATCACTTTGCGAGGAGTTTGCCATCCATCAGTCAAAAATTTTCCCCCCTTCCCCTGAGGCAGAGAGGACAAAGGCACGGGAAAAGAAGCATCACCATTTGAGACAGCCGGGGCTTAGCCTTTGTCTTGAACAGAGAAAAGTTTGACCTGTTTGTTTTTTACCACAGAAGAGGCATTTGCATTCTTATTCAAAGGCTGAACCATTTCAGCTTGCACTGGCATCCGTGGAGCTCGGAAGGGCATTGTGAAGCCATGTGCCCAAATTGCTTGCATTCAAAGCAAGCACCTGTGCAAACAGCCCCCACTTGAGCTTGTAAAAGGCACTCCTGATGGAAACATTATTCACAGTAACCGAATATGAAGCTGGAGTGGGATGATCTGTATCCCACAAAATGCAGAAGCGATTCGAATTTCCATTGGGTCGCAGTGGACATACCACCTTACCGATGGAAGCTGCAATTTTAGGTAGAAGAGAAGACAAGCATTGAGGAAAATCCACAACTTCTACCCAAACAGGACAACGATGTCGAATCAATTCTTGATAATCCCCAATGGGAGACCAGGGCAGGACATGGACCATCTGCTTGCCATAGAAGAGAGGAGAGTGCTTGAGTAAAACCTGACAGTGCTCGTCATCAGCCATGATGATCTCAAAAAAGCCCTTAGCTGCATAATGAACTTTTTTGACATAAAACCACCCAGGGTTCGAGTCAACCAATTCCCAACATCTGCTGCAGCAGGCATCCATCCTGAGAAGAAAATTATAATGGCATGCTTTGCATACTTCTTAACTTGATCAAAGATATCATCCACTTCCACCATAATGCCAGTGGTGGGAAGTGGATCTTTCCAACATTTGCAGGTGTCTTCAAACCCTTCATGCATAACCTCATAAACAAGCTGAGCTGCCTCAGCAGAGTCATGAAGGGAATCCTCTGAATCCATCACCTATTTTTGTTTCTTATTGGAAACCGACTTGTCTTTGTGAAAGATTTTCTCATAGGAATAACTCGCCATTCAAATCAAGGAAAAGGCTTGGAAGCAGCTGTGAAGAACCAGCCTTCTCTAGAATGCAATTGCATGCAGAATTTGAATGCTGATTGGCCCTCCAATGGGGAAGAGCGCCCTCGTGAGAGTACTTGTTTTTATTTTCGACCTAAATGCAAGGTGTGTTAGAGATGGCGGATGAATGCAAGGTGAATGAAGAATGCTACATGAGATTCACAATGAGAGGGTGATACCCTTTCATTAATGTCTCTTGAGATGACTCAAGTTCCATGTTCCCATTTACAACTACCCTTAGCCTATGACCCATGCATCTACCATTCAATGCACCTTTCCCTTCCTATTGCCCCTAGGACCTAGACACGTGTGTGCATATCTTTATTAATAAAATAAGTATCACATGTCCAAATTTGATGCCGTATGAAGCAGTGGCTCCAGCTCGACTAGTCCTATCTACTCAGATGATCCACAGCCATAACAAATCGGTCGGTGTCCATCATAAATACATATACATGTTACACCATTGGCATATAATATATAATAATGTTTTAATGTCTACTAATCACGGATTAGTGATTTCTCTTATCATGACACTCCCTCCTGCTTGAATGGGCAGAAGTCCTCTTCTGGATCCTCTCTTGTCTCTTTCTCTTGCGTACGCTTCTCTTTTACTTCTGCATTGGCATCTCCTCTTCAGAATCTGCAAATAATCTTCTCCTGGTAGTACACCATCTCTTCTGAATCAGAACTTAAATCTCCCCTTCTGAATGCTTAGGTGCTGAAATCTCTTTATAGTAACCTGCTCAATAAGCTGAAACATATTCTCAACAAACTGGTCAGTATTAAAACAATTCTCTCACCCAAGTGTTTCATTGAACTAGGTAGACCTTGGCTATAGATGATATTGCGATGGAGAACTACTTAGTCTATAGAAACTACAGACCTTCAATTTCTTTTTCTTTTTAACTCTTCTATTTCAGCCCTATTCATCCTATAAGACGCTCTACATGGAGGAGAAGATTTGTTATGCTCTAGTGGAGATAGCATGACCTTGGAAAGATCGGTGGGCATTTTCCCTTAGATGACCGACTTTTGTAATATTTTATGTGCGTAAATAAAATGGTCAAGGGAAGTAACTGCCAAGGTCCTAAGAGAGGGTGTATTGGCATCGACTAGGTGGTTCTGAGTGCTCACGCCTAGGTGTACCTAAATGTGTGAGAATGCCAAGGGGCAAATGGTTTAATTGTGCCCCAAGAGAGGGGTAAATGGTGTACCAAGTTAAAGGTCTAAAATGATGACATGTGGCATGAGGGAACCATCTAGGGAATTGTGGGCTTGTGGATAGGCATGAAGGAAATAAATTACGTATCTTCGTGTGCATGCAATCCACAAGTGAGGCTGGGAGGAAAAATACGATGCCATCGCCTGTGATTGCCTGTGATTCGACGAAAGGAACAGATAGTAGTAATTAGTGTATCATTTGTTATCAGAGCGCTCAGGTGGACGAGGGGATTCATACGAGTTTTACAGAAGGGAGGCAGAGACTTCTGCGCAGGATTATGATGCAAAAGCTGTTGTGACGATTTGGGAAAACGTAGCAAGCAGCGCACCGTGGGCAGATCATGGCATAGCTGAGTCTTGGCAAATTTGGAAGATGCGTGGCTCAGGCTGACCCTTCAGAATTGTGCTACGTATTAGGAGCATCGCAGCTATCGGGTGATCGTGCAACTGTGGGATCTCGAACATCATCACCGCTGCAGGAGAGCAGGAGCGGGTACAGCAGCAGGCTTATAAGCTGTTGCAGGAGCAGGGTTCCCGTAGGCAGATGACGGAAGGCAGGTGACGGAAGGAAGACTTCAGCGCAGGAAGGCTTCGTGGAGCTTCCAGGAAGCATCTTTTTTTTCCTTCTATATAAATTTTCAGTTTTCAGTTGCAGTCTATTTATTCCTGTACAGCAAAGGGGAATTTGAAATGTGATATACTTTTGGAGTTTTGGCGTGCGGAAAGAAGTGGGGGGAAAAAAAAAATCCCTGTTGGAAAGAATGGAGGCAGAGGGACAAGATTCCAGGGTAAATCCTGGTGAATCTAGAGCGCGATCTACGCAAGAAATGTCCCATTACACAACAGCTACTCTGGTGGGTAGGATTTCTGTATTAGAAGATGCCTTACAACAAATCATGAACCAGAAGCTTCAAGTGAACGCTGGTCAAAATGAAATTAGAGAGATGGTGCAAGCCTTGTCGGCTAGACCATCTAGAAATGAAAAGGGCAAAGCTCCAGCAGAGCCAGAGCCCAGTATACACTCGTCGGAACGTCCGAAGGTCAAGGTACCTAATATTTCCAACTATAGACCGGAAAAGTACGCTGGTCGGATGACCGAGCGCAGTTCTGATGTGATCGAGGTTTGGTTACACAAGTGGGAAGAAGCCTTCGCCATTTGTGAAATTAGATCTGATCTAAAGAAAATCCGCGAGACCACTCATTTGTTTATTGAGGCAGCAGATAGGTGGTGGATAAAACAACAGAAAGATCAGGTTCCCCCTACCACCTGGGAAGGGTTTAAGGCTGAATTTAAGAAACACTTTCTTCCACCTGACGAAGAGTCTCGAGCTTGGGATGCTTACAGAAACCTTCGACAGAGGAATTTCTCGGTGGCAGAGTACACTGACAAGTTCAGGGAATGTGTTATGAAAATAACAGACCCTCTCCCTATGTCGGTTCAGTTGAAAGACTATATCTATGGATTGAATGACAAGATTAAAATGGAAGTTCGGGCTAAATATGTGACTACATTAGATGAATCTATTGCAGTAGCCCTGAACTATGAGGATGCTAGAGGCAGACCTAGTGGGTTTGTGCAGGCAGGCACTCAGCATGAGTACCCGAGAAAAGAGGGATTTCATAGGAAATGGACTTCAAAGACAAGTGTCTCGCAGCCAAGTGGCCAAACCAAGCAGGTGAAGCCAGTTGAGGGACAAGCAAAGACAAGTACCACCGTTGGGGTGAAAAGAAAAGTAACTCCAATGGCAGCCCGGGCTTGGTCAAAGTCCTCGTTGACCCCTGAGCAAAAAGAAAAAGCTAGCAAAGAAGGATTGTGCTTCGGCTGCCTTCAACGACATTAGTGGAAAGATTGTCCACTAAATAAAGACCGTCGCACGGCCAATATGATAATATCTGAATGCGACGTGGAAATGCAGGAGAGTCTCAATGCGGAACATATGCAGATGCAATTGGCGGGACCTTCTCAGAGGTTAGTACCTGTGTTGTTAAGTGTGTCTGTTACTAAGTTAGTAAGCAGTGCACCTGATAACATTCTTTCAAAGCCCGCAGCAATGGGGTATACGGTTTTCGATGAGCCCAAGTTGATTAAAATGAAAGAGCAAGTAGCCAATCATGATGTGATTGTATTGTTTGACTCAGCGTCAACGCACAATGTAATTGACTTGAAGCTTATTAAGAGGCTCAAGTTGAAAACGAGTCCGTCTGACTATGCTTATACGGTCAGGATGGCGAATGGAAGTTCAACTGAAATATGGGACCAGAGGGTTACCCAGTTGGAACTTCGAATTTAGGACTATGTTGAGAAATTGGACTTTGAGTTGATCAGGCTTGCTCACGCAGATATAGCCCTAGGCATGGCTTGGCATTTTTAGAAAAATCCAGCCATTAATTGAAAAAAGCATATTTATCAGTTCAAGATGAACGAGGTAGAATATGTTTTGCGAGGTGAAAAGGATTTACCTCGAGGACCATTGATTTCAGCCATGGAAATTCGGAAGACTCCGAAAGAGTTTCTGTGTCTGTGTATAGCATCGGTAGAGTCGATTGATGACGCATCGACTAGCACTGAGGCTACCCAAGATGGGGAAATGGCCGAGTTGGCTAAAGAGATATCAGAGAAGTATTCTGATTGTTTTAGGGATGAGTTACCTTATGGGTTACCTCCAGAGCAGAATGTTTAGCATAAAATTGAGCTTATCCCGGGGGTAGAACCTGTAAATAGACCTCCCTATAGACTAAGCTTTACAGAAGAAGCTGAGGTGCGAAGACAACTGGAAGACTACCTCAAGCTGGGGCAGATTCAACCCAGTTTTTCACCTTTTGCTTCGCCAGTGATATTAAAGAAGAAGAAAGATGATACTTTTCGTCTCTGTATAGATTACAGAGCATTGAATAATATCACTATTAAGCACAGGTATCCGATGGCTCGGATCGATGATTTGCTAGATGCATTACATGGGGCCGTAATTTTCAGTAAGATAGATCTTAAGTGTGGCTACCATCAGATCCGTATAAGAGCTGAGGATGTGCATAAAACCGCTTTTAGAAGCAGGTTTGGACATTATGAGTTCTTGGTAATGCCCTTTGGACTTACCAATGCTCTAGCTACATTCGTCATTCTTATGAATGATTTACTACGTCCGTATATCGAAAAGTTTGTAGTACATTTTATTGACAATATTCTGGTATTCAGTAAAAGTATTACTGAGCATTATGAACACTTAAGAATAGTGTTCAGTACTTTAAGGAAAGCCAGTCTTTATGTAAATAAAAAGAAAACTATATTGTGTATGGTAAGACTTGAATATTTAGGATTCATAATTACTCCAGAGGGGGTAGAAATGGATCCCAAGAAAGTGGCTGCGATACTGACTTGGCCAATCCCTCAGAGTTTGACCGCTTTGCGATCATTCTTGGGATTTGTCCAATTTTATCGAAGACATATCAAAGGATATTCCGAAATAGTATCGCTTTTACAGCCCTTGGAGATACCACTTAGTAAGTGGGAGAGCATTTCCATGGACTTTATTGTAGGGCTGCCTACGACACAAGGTGGATATGTCTCTATCCTTGTGGTGGTTGATCGTCTTACTAAGATGACTCACTTCATTCCAACTAGAGAATCTGTTAGTGCCCCCCAAGTGGCGGATTTGTTTATTAGACATATATTTCGTCTGCATGGATTACCAAAATCCATAGTGTCAGACAGAGATGTGAAATTTACTGGTCATTTTTGGACTGCGGTATTTGAGACACTAAGGACTGAGTTGGGAATGAGTAGTGGGAATCATCCAGAAACGGATGGTCAGACGTAAAGAATCAACCAAATTTTAGAGGATATCCTTAGAGCATATGTGTCATTGAGGCAACATACATGGGACAAGTGGTTGCCATTATTAGAGTTTGCCTACAATGATAGAAAACATTCCTCTACAGGGTTCAGTCCGTTTGAACTAAACTATGGTTATAGGCCAGCGAATCCAACTATAGTTGGAATATCTCAGAAAGTGCCTAGTGCCGCGAACTTTGTGGTTCCTTAGCTGCTCTACAAATTTGGACCATTGAAGAATAGGCTCTTTTCCCGTTTGTAATAAGGACCACCACATCAAAGCATCCTTCTATAGATGCAGTGTGGCAAGAGCAAGCTTCTCGTGGTAGGTCTTATCTTGATGGGCAAAATAAAATGGTGAATCCAATTGAGGATTTTATCCGCCTCTCTTGCTCCATCATACTTTGGGAACTCTATTCTCTCTCGGGGTTGGAATATAGCTCTCTTTGAGGGGGTACTTAAATCGTCGTCCCCAAAATTTAGCACTCTCTTGGTTCCTAATTTTGTCATAATGGACTGTTCAATCATATGGCTAAGCTGAGAAACCAGCTTATCAACGGGAGACTCCTCTCTCCCTCTTGCACTTGGATTATAATCCACGTGTACGGTATTTTGATTTAAAGGCGTAAACTCAGTGCCTTGCTCTTGGATGAACTCATTTCTCCCTTCATTTTTAAAGGAAAACTCCCTATCAAGAGATTCTTGAAGGAGAGATGAAGGTAATTCTATATGTGGGTTATCATACTCAATATGTGTAAAACTCTCATCTACATCATGAGAAGAAGATGGTGTTCTCTCCCTATCTCCTTCTGGTAGTGGAGGAAAAAGGACCAGTTCATTATTAAATATCCCTTCCGCTTCCATTCTTTCCTTTTAGTAATACAAGAGAGAAAATGACTTGCTGTAATTTCAGAAAAGGGGTTTATTTTACAGCAAAAGTCAAGTGTTGTAGAGTAATTTCAGAAAAGGGGTTTATTTTACAGCAAAAGTCAAGTTGGTGGTACTTATCCGACTCCCGCTTCGTTTTTGTCCAGAAAACACTTGAAATAACCTCTTCTTCCTTCTCTTTTAAGCTTTTCTTCTTGTATTTCTGCTGTAAACTTGTGCGCTTCATTTGGGCTACTTGTTTTGAGCAGATTGGTGCTCTAGATACCATTATAGTGGGTACTTGATGGGTGGATCGCCCCCTTAAAATCTTGTTCCAATCCGACTTTCCGTTGGGGAGAACCGCGAGGGGAGGGGGGGGTGTCTCTTTTTCCCACGGTTTAAGGGTTTTAAGGGTCTAATAGCACAGGGTTGGGGAGAGGGGGTTCACCCCGTTAGGACACCCCGTTCCTCGTCCAAAGACCAGAAAAATCAGAGAGAACCCTTACCTCTGAGACTCCAAAATCCAGAGGTTGCATTCCAAAAAACTTGGCTCTTGCTACGCCAATAAAAACAAGATGGAGTCAGCCTTGCGTCACACTTTCCTCTTGCTTTTTCGTGCTGCGACGCCTTTCTTGCCAGTGCACTCTTCCGTCCGCTCGTCTACTTTCCTACACGGCAAGGCTTGCAAGTACGGCGCTTTGTTGCTTGATGTCATGCATCCTTCGCATACGGATCCTTTTCTTTGCTGCGCTCCGTGCATTCTCTGCTGCACTCTTCCTTTTCTCCTGCTGTCCCTTTTGTGGATTGTTGCTGCTCTGATAGCAAATGTGAAGAACCAGCCCTCTCTAGAATGCAAATGTGTGTAATGCATGCATAATTTGAATGTTGATTGGCCCTCCAATGGGGAAGAGTGCCCTTGTGAGAGTACTTGTTTCTATTTTCAACCTACATGCAAGGTGTGTGAGAGATGGCGGATGAATGCAAGGTGAATGAAGAATGCTACGTGAGATTCACAATGAAAGGGTGATACCCTTTCATTAATGTCTCTTGAGATGACTCAAGTTCCATGTTCCCATTTACAACTACCCTTAGCCTATGACCCATGCATCTACCATTCAATGCACCTTTCCCTTCCTATTGCCTTTAGGACCTAGACACGTGTGTGCATATCTTTATTAATAAAATAAGTATCACATGTCCAAATTTGATGCCGTATGAAGCAGTGGCTCCAGCTCGACTAGTCCTATCTACTCAGATGATCCACCGCCATAACAAATCGGTTGGTGTCCATCATAAATATATATACATGTTACACCATTGGCGTATAATATATAATAATGTTTTAATGTCTACTAATCACGGATTAGTGATTTCTCTTGTCATGACACTCCCTCCTACTTGAATGGGCAGAAGTCCTCTTCTAGATCCTCTCTTGTCTCTTTCTCTTGCGTACGCTTCTCTTTTACTTCTGTTGCATCTCCTCTTCAGAATCTGCAAATAATCTTCTCCTGGTAGTACACCATCTCTTCCAAATCAGAACTTAAATCTCCTCTTCTGAATACTTAGGTGCTGAAATCTCTTTATAGTAACCTGCTCAATAAGCTGAAACATATTCTCAACAAACTGGTCAGTATTAAAACAATTCTCTCACCCAAGTGTTTCATCGAACTAGGTAGACCTTGGCTATAGATGATATTGCGATGGAGAACTACTTAGTCTATAGAAACTACAGACCTTCAATTTCTTTTTCTTTTTAACCCTTCTATTTCAGCCCTATTCATCCTATAAGATGCTCTACATGGAGGAGAAGATTCTTTATTCTCTGTCCATACTCTACAATGAATATGCTTACTCTCTATTTAGTTCACATATCCATACACCAGTGTTGGCTGAATGGATAGCATTTACTCTTGGTTCTATGTTCACTGTGGAGTCTTGGGATGAGGAGGTAGAAGCCTCACCCTCCTGCTTGGATGCTTTGCCTTTCCCTTTTACAGAATTGGTTTTGGCAATTTTGGCTAATAGAATAGGACATTTATGCCATGGACCTATGTTTCTTACATCCGAAACATTTTATACAATGGCTTTATCATTTCCTTTGTTGAAGGGTTTACGAGGATTCAATTTCCTCTCAGCAATCTCAGCCAATTTAGTGAGGCCTTTCATGGTGGTTGGGTTGAACATTTCAACCTCATACCTCACTTTCGGGGTTAGGGCTGCTAAATACTTCTTCCTTTTATCATCCTCGCTCTTCTCAGGTAACTGTAAAGAGAGTTTCCAGAACCTAGCTGTAAATTCAGCGTTACTCTCATTTTCGAATTGCCTGAACCTTTCCTAGCGGAAGGTCAATTCTTCTTCATACCTCGGAGGCATGAAAGTGGCCTTAAGCTGATCTACAAATTTGGATCATTGAAGAATAGGCTCTTTTCTCGTTTGTAATAAGGACCACCACATCAAAGCATCCTTTTGTAGATGCAGTGTGGCAAGAGCAAGCTTCTCGTGGCAGGTCTTATCTTGATGGGCAAAATAAAATGGCGAATCCAATTGAGGATTTTATCCGCCTCTCTTGCTCCATCATACTTTGGGAACTCTATTCTCTCTCGGGGTTGAAATTTAGCTCTCTTTGAGGGGGTACTTAAATCGTCATCCCCAAAATTCAGCACTCTCTTAGTTCGTAATTTTGTCATAATGGACTGTTCAATCATATGGCTAAGCTGAGAAACCAGCTTATCAACAGGAGACTCCTCTCTCCCTCTTGCACTTGGATTATAATCCATGTGTACGGTATTTTGATTTAAAGGCGTAAACTCAGTGCCTTGCTCTTGGATGAACTCCTTTCTCCCTTCATTTTTGAAGGAAAACTCCCTATCAAGAGATTCTTGAAGGAGAGATGAAGGTAATTCTATACGTGGGTTATCATACTCAATATGTGTAAAACTCTCATCTACATCATGAGGAGAAGATGGTGTTCTCTCCCTATCTCCTTCTGGTAGTGGAGGCAAAAGGACCAGTTCATTATTAAATATCCCTTCCCCTTCCATTCTTTCCTTTTAGTAATACAAGAGAGAAAATGACTTGCTGTAATTTCAGAAAAGGGGTTTATTTTACAGCAAAAGTCAAGTGTTGTAGAGTTGGTGGTACTTATCCGACTCCCGCTTCGTTTATGTCCAGAAAACACTTGAAATAACCTCTTCTTCCTTCTCTTTTAAGCTTTTCTTCTTGTATTTCTGCTGTAAACTTGTGCGCTTCATTTGGGCTACTTGTTTTGAGCAGATTGGTGCTCTAGATACCGTTGTAGTGGGTACTTGATGGGTGGATCACCCCCTTAAAATCTTGTTCCAATCCGACTTTCCGTTGGGGAGAACCGCGGGGGGGGGGGGGGTGTCTCTTTTTCCCACAGTTTAAGGGTTTTAAGGGTCTATTCGCACGGGGTTGGGGAGGGGGGGTTCACCCCGTTAGGACACCCTGTTCCTTGTCCAAAGACGAGAAAAATCAGAGAGAACCCTTACCTCTGAGACTCAGAAATCCAGAGGTTGCATTCCAAAAAACTTGGCTCTTGCTCTGCCAATAAAAACAAGATGGTGACGTGCAGTCAGCCTTGCGTCACACTTTCCTCTCGCTTTTTCGTCGGATCAGGGCTTCCCCTTGGCAAAGCGTGGGCTCGTCGTGTGACGCCTTTCGTGCCGTTGCGCTCTTTCGTCCGCTGCGACGCCTTTCTTGCCACTACGCTCTTTCATCCGCTCATCTACCTTCCTACACGGTAAGGCTTGCAAGTACGGCGCTTCGTTGCTTGATGTCGTGCATCCTTCGCATACGGATCCTTTTCTTTGTTGCGCTACGATCCGTGCATGCTCCGCTGCACTCTTCCTTTTCTCCTGCTGTCCCTTTTGTGGATTGTTGCTGCTCTGATACCAAATGTGAAGAACCAGCCCTCTCTAGAATGCAAATGTGTGCAATGCATGCAAAATTCGAATGTTGATTGGCCCTCCAATGGGGAAGAGCGCCCTTGTGAGAGTACATGCAAGGTGTGTGAGAGATGGCAGATGAATGCAAGGTGAATGAAGAATGCTACGTGAGATTCACAATGAGAGGGTGATACCCTTTCATTAATGTCTCTTGAGATCACTCAAGTTCCATCTTCCCATTTACAACTACCCTTAGCCTATGACCCATGCATCTACCATTCAATGCACCTTTCCCTTCCTATTGCCCCTAGGACCTAGACACGTGTGTGCATATCTTTATTAATAAAATAAGTATCACATGTCCAAATTTGATGCCGTATGAAGCAGTGGCTCCAACTCGACTAGTCCTATCTACTCAGATGATCCACCGCCATAACAAATCGGTCGGTGTCCATCATAAATACATATTCATGTTACACCATTGGCGTATAATATATAATAATGTTTTAATGTCTACTAATCACGGATTAGTGATTTCTCTTGCTTTTACTTCTGCATTTGCATCTCCTCTTTAGAATTTGCAAATAATCTTCTCCTGGTAGTACACCATCTCTTCTGAATCAGAACTTAAATCTCCTCTTCGGAATACTTAGGTGCTGAAATCTCTTTATAGTAACCTGCTGAATAAGCTGAAACATATTCTCAACAAACTGGTCAGTATTAAAACAATTCTCTCACCCAAGTGTTTCATTGAACTAGGTGGACCTTGGCTATAGATGATATTGCGATGGAGACTACTAAGTCTATAGAAACTACAGACCTTCAATTTCTTTTTCTTTTTAACTCTTCTATTTCAGCCCTATTCATCCTATAAGACGCTCTACATGGAGGAGAAGATTCTTTATTCTGTGTCCATACTCTACAATGAATATGCCTACTCTCTATTTAGTTCACATATCCATACACCAGTGTTGGCTGAATGGATAGCATTTACTCTTGGTTCTATGTTCACCGTGGAGTTTTGGGATGAGGAGGTAGAAGCCTCACCCTCCTGCTTTGATGCTTTGCCTTTCCGTTTTGATCTGTGTGCTAAATGTCCATCAATAAAGCATCCCGCAAGGCAATCTGGGCCTATCAGCGCATCCAACAAGGATTGCAATGCATCCAAATGGCCTATAAAGCATCCACTGTAACCCAATGCAAGCCACAAATGAGCGCACATGGCTCAGACTACAACCAAAGTGATATGCATGAGCTATATCCAGGAAATCACGGTCCCACGGCAATGACCACTAGTGAAAATAGAACTTGGGATGCCTGAAAACATGGGAGTCACTACATAATCGGACTCAACAAGACAATATGCAAATATCTCTCTTCTCTTGGAACTCCAAAATCCCAACCGATGAATGGGAAATAGAGAGTCAACCCTTGCGATTGACCTGTAATCCAAAAATCAAAGGTTTGAACCTTTGGTCGAGAAAACACTTGAAATAACCTCTTCTTCCTTCTCTTTTAAGCTTTTCTTCTTGTATTTCTGCTGTAAAATTGTGCGCTTCGTTTGGGCTACTTGTTTTGAGCAGATTGGTGCTCTAGTTACCATTATAGGGGGTACTTGATGGGTGGATCACCCCCTTAAAATCTTGTTCCAATCCGACTTTCCGTTGGGGAAAAACAGGGGGGGGGGGAGGTCTCTTTTTCGCACGGTTTAAGGGTTTTAAGGATCTATTCGCACGGGGTTGGGGAGGGGGGGTTCACCACGTTAGGACACCCCGTTCCTCGTCCAAAGACCAGAAAAATCAGAGAGAACCCTTACCTCTGAGACTCCAAAATCCAGAGGTTGCGTTCGAGAAAACTAGACTCCTGCTCCGCCAATAAAAACAGGATGGCGACTTGCAGTCAGCCTTGCATCACACTTTCCTCTCATCTTTTCGTCGGATTGAGGCTTCCCCTTGGCGAAATGTGGTCTCGCTGTGTGACGCCTTCGTGCCGCTGCGCTCTTCCGTCCGCTACGATGCCTTTCTTGCCACTGCGCTCTTCCGTCGGCTCGTCTGCCTTCCTGCGCGGCAAGGCTTGCAAGTACAGTGGTTCGTTGCTTGATGTCGTGCATCCTTCGCGTACGGACCCTTTTCTTTGCTGTGCTGCAGCCCGTGCATGCTGCGCAGCACTCTTCCTTTTCTCCTGTTGTCCCTTTCGTGGATTGTTGCTGCTCTGATACCAAATGTGAAGAACCAGCCTTCTCTAGAATGCAAATGTGTGCAATGCATGCAGAATTTGAGAGTACTTGTTTCTATTTCCAACCTACATGCAAGGTGTGTGTGAGATGGCGGAAGAATGCAAGGTGAATGAAGAATGCTACGTGAGATTCACAATGAAAGAGTGATACCCTTTCATTAATGTCCCTTGAGATCACTCAAGTTCCATCTTCCCATTTACACCTACCCTTAGCCTATGACCCATGCATCTACCATTCAATGCACCTTTCCCTTCCTAGTGCCCCTAGGACCTAGACACGTGTGTGCATATCTTTATTAATAAAATAAGTATCACATGTCCAAATTCGATGCCGTATGAAGAAGTGGCTCCAACTCAACTAGTCCTGTCTACTCAAATGATCCACCGCCATAACAAATCGGTGGGTGTCGATCATAAATACATATACATGTTACACCATTGGCGTATAATATATAATAATGTTTTAATGTCTACTAATCACGGATTAGTGATTTCTCTTGTCATGACAGCAGCAAAGCTTTACAAGGAGGAAAGCACAACAGGTACAACAGCATCAGAATCTGTACGGACAACAGTACGGAAGAATCTGTACGAAAATCTGATGGTACGGAGTTTCGAACAGTACATATTTTTTGACTGTACGGAGGAAACTGTACGGAATTTCTGACTGTACGAACGAAACTGTACAGATTTCCCCGACTTTATAGACATAACTATACGGAATCTTTGACTATATAGACAAAATTGACCAGACAAAATTGTACGGATTTTTTTCGACTGTACGGACAAAACTGTACGGACTTTTCTTTGCAATACGGACAAAATCCTACATATTTTTTGTAGTACGATTTTATTTTATATTTATTTTTTTTGAATTTTCTGACAGAGTGTACGGACACAAAACGGGCATCAAACGGAACCTCGAGGACGTCAAATTGAGGGAGAAAGACGCAGTTGCAATGTGGGAGCACGAGGGCTAGCACGGGATCTCTCTCTCTCACACACACACACTCTCTTTTTTTTTTTGACTGAAATCTTTGATTGATTATATTACATGAGTAGCAACCTCAAAAACAAGGTGCTACAATTACATCAACTGAAAATTTCAGTATATGCCAAAAAGACCTCATGATCTATGTAGCAGGTCTGCAAGCACTCAAAGAAAGATTGCTGTATAAAAAGCCAAAGAGAGAGAAAGTAGGATCACCAAAGACTTTACAATTCCTATATGTCCATAAAGTCCATAGTGCCTAGTAGCAAACCCAAACGAAGAAAAGATGAAACTCCGGTCTGAATGGATGAAACCCAAATAACCAGAAGAACTTCCCAAATAGAACAGATGGGAATCTCATTCGCAGGCACTGTCGAAGTAGATTAAAAAACTCACAAGAGCATGGACAGTGCCAAAACAAGTGAGGCCAAGTCTCCGAAGAAGCATAACATCTGTGGCAAAGTGCAGGAGCAATGTGTCGATGAGCCAATAGCTGTCTAGATGCAAACACTCCCAAAAGAACTCGCCAAAAGAAAACATGTTGCCAAAGCGGTACTTTATAGGCCCAAAGTTGCTGTAATCTTTTTCTCCACCACTTGGCTGGGCGATGCATTCGCCAAACAGAATCTTCTCTCTCTGAAACCCAAGGTCGAGGCAAAAAGATTTTATACAATCTAGGCACAGTATCGTGAGATAGCCTCAAAGGATGAGAAGAGGACCCTTGAGAAGTGAAAGTTCAATCTTACAGCCGGTCTTGGAGTTTCCAATGAGGAATTGAAACAAAAGGCGAAAGCATAGAAGTAATTTGTTGGCACAAAGGACGATAATGAGAGCCCAATCCATATCTAGTGGTTGCCATAAAAAAAGGGAGCACAGTACCAGCATCATCAATAACATCAGCAATCGAGGTGATGTCTTTAAACGAGACAAAGTAGAAATGTCGAGGTTCCTGTAAAGCCAAGGGAGGCTAAAAGACTTTCGACCAATGAATGCTTTTACCTCTCAAAGAATTCCCAAGCAATGACTGCCGACCATTCCATTCCAGATGAGAAAGAACATGCTTCCAGTCAAGAAGCAGGCGGGAGACAAAAGGGCAGCCAAGCAAAGTGCCGTCAGTGCAGCCAAAAAGGAAATCCCATTGATAAAGTTGCCGATGAACAAATACAGAAATACTGATATGAGTGACCAGAGATCTAATCATAAGAGCCCAAGGCTGATCACCTTGCAGAAATTGTAGCAACATTTTCCCCCTCTGGGCAAGGATATGCACGTGAATATCCGTGATGTTCAATCCACCATGCATCTTGGGAGAACGAATGTGATGCATCGAAAGCAACCTGAGACTTTTTCTGCCATGTTTGGATTGCCATAAGATTTCCATAAAGATAGCCATGAAAGATGTAAGATCTGCCTTAGTGAGCATGATCAATGGCAAGTAAAATTGAATATATGCCACAAGGATGAAGTGCACTATTCGAAGACGAACGTGCAAAGGCCAGTTTCCTTTACTCAAGCTTTTTCCGAAACTTAGCCAAAGCCCAATCAGTTTGTTGTCGGCGAGTGAGTTCCCACCCCAAAGGGTAACCAAGATGACGAACAAACTGAGTGGGTGGAATGATATCCCGGGGCCATAAGAGACTATGCCAGTCTTTGGAATGCAAAGGGAGCAGGTCACACGTGCTCTACTCTGCTGCTGGCATCTCGGAGGAAAAGGAGGCACCCCCCTGCTTGTCCTCCCCGAACTCCAGGTTGTTGAAGTCTCCTCCAACGATCTAGGAGTCAACATCTGGCAGACATTCTGTCAGCCTCCTCCAGAAGGCCGGATGGTGCTGTCTGAAGGCCGGAGCATACACATTCAGGATCCCAAATCCTGGACTCTCCCATCCGGACTCCAGCCAAACTGCCTGCCCTGGGATAAGCTCACCCTAATCGTAGACCTCTTGGGCCACCGCTTGGGAGACCGAGATGCAAACCTCTCCGCTCCGTCCTACGGTAGGAGACCACACCTTCGGGCCTCTCCCGAGATGAAGGTGATGGCGCCGTCGGATGTTTGATGTTGAGAACATGTGCTCCTGTATCAAAAGGGAGTCTACTATTCGCCCTACCACTGCCCTTTGCAACTCCTACCGAAGGATTAGGTATTGTGGCTGACTAGGAGCATGGTCGTGGAGCCCGTGCACGTTCCAACTCACTATGGTTCAACTCATGAGGACGGGGAAGTAGGAACCAAGGCTCGCCTTTGAGTGGGTGCATGTGCCATAAAAATTGCCTTCTGTGACTTTGAGGGGGGTTTGGAGGGTGAGTAGTCCGTGTCTGTGCAGCAGCGTACCAGGGTGGAAACCGGCTCTATGCCAATCTTTGTGCCCACTGCAACAAGGAGATGTCCACTCCAAACATCTCAGCACACTTCGAGAGTGGCCAGTAATGTGCTGGATCAATCCTTGCCTCAAGTGGCAATCTGATAACCCCTATTGTCAAACCATAGATCGGCTTCTCCCGCGTGAAGCTCAACTAGAAGTTCACTTCAGCACCATGGGTGTGCCAAAGATCTAGTCCTAGTGGGCCCATCCAATCGTCCATCATGCGTGAGATCTGATCCCCCATCATAGCATCAAATACCCTCAGATCCACTTCTCCAACCCTGTGGAGGGGAACTGGAATCACTAAACTAGATGTGTTTGGGAGCCCACTATGCTGATTGAACCCCCTTTCTGGGGCTGCAAGATCATGAGCATCACCTCTAGTGGTAAAGGGTAGGAGTTCGGGATCTCCAAATAATTCCAAGGCCCCAATCTGCAAAAGTCTCTCGGGAGAGGGCGCCCAGACTGAAGTTTGGGAGCGGCTGACAAGAAGGGCGAGCCCCTTCCCTCTGAATCCCCTCCGGAATGGGAGGGCTGAGAAGGAAGGAGGACCGGTCGCTGAGACGAGGGAGCAGAGGGGGGCTTGCCTACTGGCAAGGGAGCCGAGGCAAGTCTTAAAGGGGGGTGAGAGGTAGGGGAGGCTGAAGAACTTGCTATGAAGGGGGAGGCGAGGGTGGAGGAGGGGGGGGAGGCAGGGGGGAGGCGGACGGGTGGGGGATGATCATAGCAAGAGTGGTAAGGAGGGGAGGAGGGGGAGGGCATGGAGAGGGAGAGGGGTTCGGAGGGGGAGGGGGGTGGGAGGGAATAGGGGCAGAGGTCTGTCTTGTTGATCAGGGACACCTAGGCTCTGGATCCCCTTCTCCTCAACCGTTGTCAGGCTACCCTCTACAGCTTCTGCCATCGCAGCATCACAAGCTCTTGAGACACGCTACTAACGCAAGGGTGACTATGGTTGTTGTACCTCCACTATTAGAGGATCACCTGGCTGAACCGTGGCCCCTACTAATGGGGGGGAGGGGTCTCCAACGAGAGGCTCCTGCGGTGGCTGCTCCTCCATGGGTGCCTGTCATCTTGCTCTCTTTCTCCCAACGTCTAGCTCATTGTATACGGCGCTTTCGAGCCAATTTATTTCGTTTCTTTTTCTTTTTTCCCACCTGGGTCCACTCTCCCTCTAAAGGTGTCTCCTAGGGTGTCTGGGATTCGCACTGCTCCTGTCTAGAGGGGTGCTAGGCTTTGGTCTGTTGACTCTACCTATCCTGTGGGGGTGGGGGGGGAGTTGTCCATCCCTGACCACAAGGGCAGTTTCGGGATAGATGGCCCATCTGCTTGCAATGAAGACACTGTCCTGGTAAATCGGAGATCTCCACTCTCTGACAAAGTGTACCTCCTTAGAGGGTCTCGAGGAGGATCAACTCTGGAAGGGACTTTGGACTCTCAACCATGAATCTGATCTTGAGGACCTATCGTCTGCTACCATTGAAGTTGCCCAATCTGGCAGGGACTCCAGCATCGTGCCAAATGCTCTACCAATGGAGGGAAGGATGGCTCTGTATTCCTTTGGAAGCCTCGGGAAGCGGAGCATCACCCCAAGAATCGGGGAACATAGTGTGTCGTGTCCATGTCCTCTACTGTGAAGCTATGGTACCAAGGGAAAAGGTACACCAGATGTAGGCCCAAGAGGATCGGGCTCTGCTCCACAAGTGTCAAGGCGGTAGCAGGAGAGCTCAGTTGGATGAGGAAGACGCCTCTTTCGTAGATGGTGACCTCTTGGATGTGGTCTCCTTCTAGTGTCAAGCTTGCCTGGATCCACTCTCTCATCTGTCTCCTTGTGGGAGTGAGGCCCACTATTCTGCCAAACAACTGCCTTGTGCTGAAGTGATTGGACTGCATGCTAAACCTGTTGCTTGTCGGCTGGAGAAAGGATAACCTTGACGGCTGTGAGATTCAAAGGTGTTGCCATTTAAGCCCTTCTAGCTAGACAAGTGTCACCACCAAGCTTACTTTCTCCAAGGCATAAGCCAATTAACCCGAAGCTGGACAGAAGAAAGAGGAGGGGTGGAAAAAGGGAAAAAGAAGAAAGCTTAAAGAAAGGCGGTCAAGAAACAAGGGCGAAGGCTGCCCAAGCACTCAACAGTCTAAAAGAAAGGCCTTTGGCTGGGTATGAGTCAAAGCTGGGACAAAAAGAGCTGCAATGGACACCATAAACCAACTCCTCGTGGTCCATATTGGCTCCAAGAGACCACCAGATGTACCACAAGCTTCAGTGTGCTTTGACAACCTCAAACTAGGCGAGTAGAGCCTTAGCCCTTGGGCTGAAACAACCCGACTGCAGTGGCTGTCTACCAGCTCTTGGAGGGGGCAAAGAAGCTGGTCGAAGGGGCTAAGTGCCCCTAAGGTACCCCAAGCCCCGCTGGGGGCTATGCAGCTCCCCACCCACACTGCTTGGTGGTCTATAGCAAAACGACAATAGAGGCGGCAAAAAGGGAGGCTGGATAGGCAAGAAATGGTGCAGCAGGGAGGGGAGGAAGAAAACGAGGGGTGGGGGGAAGATAAGCCGGTGGGGGAGAAGAGGAAAGCGCGCGGGGGGGGGGAAGGAGTAGAGCCGGGGAAGGAAGCAAAGCAGATGGAGAAGGAGGCTAAGGTGGGGAGGGCAGCTGGAAGTGAAGCGGGGGTGGGGGAGAAGGCGCCCGGGGGGGCGGGGGGGCAGAAAGAGGCGAGGGGGGGCAGAATGGTGCGACGAGAGCCGGGGGGGAAGACGGAGAAGACAATGAAGGGAGGGGAGGCAGAGCAGTAGGAGTGGCAAGGGAGGCGGAGGTGGGCTGGAAGGGAGGAAGGGGAGGGTATGGCGATGAGGACTAGCTTCGGGAGCAGGGAGCACTAGATGACCACTGCTTTCTATCGTCAGTTTTTCAGTTTGAGGAGGAGTCTCCTCAGGTTCTTGCAGCCCAAGCGGTGGTCAGGAGACACACTCTGGCAGTAATTAGGCTACAAGATATATTAGCTTGGACTCATAAACAGAATCTTGAGTGTATGTATATTTCAACAATACAAGAAGGCTTCTTATATAGAGGGAGCCCTTAGAATAGTCAACACTTATGGGATCCTCTTATTCACATCTCTCCTTGTGCATTTCCTTGATCCACATCTTCACATCATGTAGTCCACATCCTAGGGTGGCTACTTTAATACATTGCTACACCATACCTTTGCCTCTAATCTATGTACACATGGCACTCTCCGAGTATGGGTAGGCAAGTGGCAGCCTCGTTCACTGATGAGGAGCTCTCAAAGGCGTCAAGGGATTCCCTCCATAGGAATGCTTTGGTGATTTGACGGATTGACACTATCTTTCTTTAGGTGATTTTGGTACTGCATACATACATCCTTGCATCCGGCCTTTCAAGAGATCTTTGACTTTGGCTTGCTCCCCCAGTCTTTGTAGCAGAGGATGGAGGCAATGTAGGGGGAAAAGAACTATACATAGAGTGGAGTGTAGAGGAAGTAGGACCAAAATGCTGTAATTCAGTTAGAACATGATGGAGTTTGTGGTCGAGCTTACCAACTGCCAGTTGTAGGTCGTAGAGAGCGGTGTAGCATGCATCAAGACATTCTTGGACATCAATATTATGTGAGTTGCACCAATTCAACTGCTGCTGTTCTACTGGCATGCTTTCATCATCTTTTGTCGTGAGAGCATAAGGAGCATGCACAGACTTTAATAAACCATCTTCCGAGGTTGCCTGGAAACCGGAGGCTTTAGGCCATTGTACTGGCCGAAGCATAAGCATAGGATGCACTCGATCAGATGAAGTAACGTTATCAAAATTAGAGTGCGTCTGAGGCTGATGATTGACTGCGGTGGAGCACCGATATTGTAGACTGGCATCTGCAGGAAATGTGGAGGCTGCTGTAGATGTAACCCAGTCATTGATAGCTTTAGCTTTCTCTAGATGGAATGATGCTTGAGAAGTGCCATCATTTTCTGCAGCAGGAATGCCTGCGATAGAGACACGGGAGGAAGCAGGAAAAGATAAGCGCATGACTCTTTTGCCATGCTCATGCCGGGTGAACACCTGCGAATCAAAGATTTGGATTGCGTGTCTTCAATTTGGAACTGTGGGAGCTGAGAAGATGCTTCATCGAGAATATGACGATAATCCATTTCCCACTCATCTGGCATGGGAAGAGCATCAAAAGGAAACCTGGTGATCTCAACATTAGTCTTTCCATATAAAATACATTCATCCTTAGGACAGATATTACGAGGAATAGGATTTATAGTGGAGACTAGGTAATTCACAAAACGGATGTGTATAGCACAATGCTCAGAACGGGGCTTCATTGACAGACCTTTGACTAGTACATATAGGCGAAGGGCAGTAGCAAAGATGAGGGTCATGAAGGGACATTTTAAAGTTGGGATATACAACAGTATAGACAGGCTCCTTGTTAAGGCTGCCATGAACCAAGCCTATGCGAGCATCCTTAAGGTTTAGGTGGCGAGTGTCCACTAGGCTAGCCATACAAGTAGCATTGACACCAGAATGAAACAAAGGTTCTATTGCTAGAACAAAACACCCATAATGAATATAATGATATCCAGTATGTACAAAGGATTCGATTTCCTGAGGGGTAAACAACGGAAGATAAATACCAGAATTGCCTTCATCGGCAATGTTTATGCAAACCTCGGAAATCTTCACATGCTTGAGAGCCGTAAATTGGAATGTAGAGAACTTATAGACTTCCTCGGGATCAATCGTTGGCAGGTTCCAAATAGGGGAAGATCTATTTGACATTCATTAGTGGCATCCAATCACCCTATAGATACCACCTACAAGATATTACATCTACATCTATAGCCCCATCTAGCAGACATCATTTATGGCACTCAGACAAGTTTTGTTCGGAAATGCAAAATCTTGGACAACATCTTCACCTTTTGGGGAGCAGTCGATTGGGCCTGGGAAGAGTCCAAGCGTATTGAAGTCCTCTTGGATTTCGAGAAGGCTTATGACAGGGTGGAGTGGCCCTTCTTGGAGGGCACGATGTGGACGATGGGTTTCTCAAACAGATGGATTCAGGGGGTCTTGGCCTTGTATACAAAGAGTGCCAGCCAGATGCTTATTGGGAGTCACACTAGAGAGGCCTTCTCCCTTTCTTGCTCTATATGTCAGGGCTGCCCTCTTCTTGTCATTTTTGTGGCAGAGGCTCTGGGCTATTTTCTGCACTCCCAAGCGGCGGGCCTCACTAAGAGTGGCTCCCGATCCACTAGGAGGAGGAGCTTGTGGGCTTAGAGTCTGCAGATGACACAACCTTTATCGTGCATGGTCGTGAGTCTAGAGGGAGTGTGGGGAGTGCAAAAAAAGGGTTAGGTGATGTAAGTGTGCTTGAAAGTAGGCTGAAAACTTTGATAGCTCATTACATTTTACTTTGATTCATGGATCAAGAGTTGTTTTTAAAAGGTGTGAATATATGGAGCTGGCTTCGTGGGGAAACAAGCCTTGCAAAAAGTGATGTTTTGTGTTATAGCATGGGCTGAAATACATACATGGAGGGAGGATTCTTCTGAGCTATAGCATGCAACAAAGGAAAGATAAGGTGAGAAATATGCCCTCCAAAGATTATTAAATTTATTCTTAGCACATTCTCAAACTGGGTTGCATTGCACCTTGCTGGATCACCGAATGAGGAAAGCTCTAAGGGGATACATTTACATAGGAAGAGCTTTGTTTTGAGCTATAGCACACAGTAATAGCGAAATACCAGCCGACCAAAGGTGGTGAAATTCCGTTTGAGCGCACGATTGAACTTGGTCTGCTCATTACATCTAGCTCAAATAACAGATCAAGAAAGTCTTATGAATGTATATGCATGGAAGAAACTTTCTTTTGAAGCATAGCCTAGCTGAATGGTATAAATGGTGATGAATGGTAGGGCAAGAAACAAGCAATTCACAAAGTGATGAAAATCAGAACTCTGAGAGCAAAAGAACGAGAAAGGGAAAAGTGGGAAGCCTGGTATGAAGCGTGTGTTTGAAAATCATTTGTACCATGGAGTAATGCAAAGTTTAATCTTTTTTTTGGTGCTTCCTGAAGAGGGAATGTCATAAGCATACTGTAAAATATTTAGTGTCGTGTTTAAACCTTGGCCCATCCTCTGTCCTTCAGTTTTGCTAAAATTTTTTCTCCTCTTGTATAGTGATGTACAATATGTTTTCCTTGAGTATGCACTTACTCACCCTTTGGCAATGGACCAGGCTTTATGAGTAATCCCTAGAATTCACTAGATGGTAATGAGAAAACATGTTCTAACTGCAGGCAACACAAGGTGGAACAATAGGCATTACAGTGGATTCTGAATGGGCTGAGCCATTAACAGACTCTTTAGCAGACAAGGATGCTGCTCAGAGGCGCCTTGAGTTCCAACTTGGTTGGTAAGCTGTTCTACACCATATCTTGATGGTGGCTTGTCTGGAGGATTTTCATCTGCTGTCTATGGGACTACACAATATTTTTTTTCAAAGAAGGAAGTTTTTTTTGTCGGGTTTATAAATACGTCGTAGTACCACGAGCATAAAACTGTAATGATTCCCTTTTCTTGGTTATGACATGATGGTTCTCATTAGTGTGATCTATTGTCTGATGCGCATTTGGTCATGGCAGTGCAACTTTGATCAATCTTATCTTCCTGACCCTTCGATGCAGTAATCATGTAGGAACTAAATGACACTTTACAGTAAAGTCGACTCAGGGGAACTCGTGTTAAGAAGCTTTCATTTGCTAGAAATCAAGGACATCTTTGCTGCATAAACAAAACTAGTCATATAGACAGTGTTTTTGGCAGTTTTGGATGATTGATGACACGAAATGTACATTCCTTCTTCAAAGCGCAGCAGAATGGACAAGTACATAGCTTTGAACTGTGTATTTGTTGATATTTGTTCAATGTGGGTATTCTACTTTTTCATCGAAAGGTCCAGATGTTGTCTTATGAACCACTATACAACCAAGCGAAAAAATTGCAAGCGCAAGATGTTTGGAAAAACAGCCATGGACTAAGGGCGTATGTGAAGCTTATGTGCAGCTCCAAGTTAGCTATGTAGTACAATATCCAGTCACATTGTTTAAACGTCTCTCGTAAAATCTATCAAAAAGTGGAACAGAGATATTCAATGCTAGTAAAGAAAATTTCTTATTCCATTATAATTATGATGCTTTGCTTATACGTGCACGTTTATGTGGCTGCCTTAGTATACTTTAAGGGGATTGAATTCTCTTTTCTATATTTCTAAAATGAAATTTTGCAAATGTAACAAATAATTTCATAACGATGCTACCTTGTCTCTCCTTTTCTCCTTTCTGTACCTGCATTGCATTTTAAATATTATACAAGGCATGTGAATGCTGTAAAATACTTGCACCATATATCATCTAAGGCTCTTTCTTGAGGGTATAACATCGTGGACACAAATTTCTTTTGTGAGAAACTCATAGAACGTTTTTGCAGGTTTTTGGACCCTTTGTTTTTTGGTGACTATCCTACTGTGATGCGGAAGCAAGTTGGTGATCGCCTTCCCTGCTTTTCTTCAGATGAGGTTGCTATGCTGCAAGGTTCACTAGATTTTGTTGGTATCAATCATTATTCAACGAGATTTGTCACCTCAGTTACACAACAAAAGAACTTAGATCAATGTGACTACCTAGATGATCAACAAATTTTACGAATTCGTAAGTGATTTCCATACATTTTGAGTACTGCTATGACTTCGACTATGTAATCTGCCTTGTACAAGGGACAGATGTTAGCAGTACTGATTGCCCCTCTAGGTGCTTTTAATCAGTGATGAAATTTCCTTTACATAGTCATTTATGATGTGCTTAAGAGCTTATGCTTTTTATACTCCTCTTCTATGGTTTCCAGTACATCTACAAAAAACATTCTGTGAAAAACCTTGTATAACTGTTGTTCAGTATAATTTGACAGCTGTATTATTCTGATCCACTTCCATATACTTTTCAATGAGAATATATGGGTCGTTTCTTTGAAATTGCCCCTTAAAATTTGTGGGATGTGAGGTTCCTGTCTTTGCTCTGCTTAGTTGCTTTGATGTGGGTGTATGTGGACACTATGTTATACTGAATAAATGTTGTATTATGCGTCTGTTCAATGTGATGAAAAACACATGTGAGGGAGTTGTGGAAGATGAATGGCTACTATGCTAGGACTCATGCCTAAAAAAGTGTTTAAAGAACAACACTTTACATGTACACACAGTTAGACAGAAACACAAAGAGAATACAGTTTAGTCTGTTCTGTGAGGCAACTTTTAATGTGTGCAAAAGTACTATTCTGGGGATTTAAAAAATGGACCTGCTGGACAGTTGATATAATTATTTATTGTGATGTTGCAAAAGTGAGGTTTCTATCTCCACTCTATATATGTACTTGGAAATAGGGCCCTGATTTTCTGAGATTATTGTCAAAATCATGCGCCTCAAACCAGAGCATATTATTATTAATGTCGCAAAAAGAAGAGTACATTCCGATTACTATTTACATGCCATCCTAGAAAACAAAAAAGAACCATGACTGAGAGTTTCAGTCGTCCTTTTGGAGTGCTGCATCAACTGCTGCAGACACAAAAAGGTTAGCTTGCAAGTGGTGGCTAAGTAGTAAATATAGTCACATACCATCTCTTTCTCTACCTCCTTCAAAGAGCACAAAATTTGGGAGAATAAATTGGTAAAGGTACGTCCTATTGGCTGATCTTTTCCCTCAAAAACTGTTGTACACCCGACTCTCCGTAAAGACCAAACAAGAGCATCACAAAAAGCTAAAGACCAAACAAGAGCATCACAAAAAGCTCTTACTATCTTATCCTCTATCTCCCCAAAGAATAATTCCCTTCAATTCAGGATTTTAACCTTCAACCCCTCTATGTATACCCATTGTTATGCTCAAGCCAAGATAATGTGACCTCGGAAGGGTCAGTGGACATTTTCCTTAAGAGGGCCAACTTTTGTATTATATTTCATGTGCTTCAAGTATGTGGTTAAAGAGTCAATGTCAAGGTCCTTGGTGAGGGCGAAATGGTGCAGACTAGGTGGTTCTAAGGCTAGGGGCTTAGGTGCACCAAATATGTGTAAAAGCAAAGGGGCAAGTGTATTAAATGTACTCCATCTGGGGTACGGCCCTCAGAATGTGGACATGTGGCAAGTAGAACCATCTAGGGAGCTGTGGGCTTTGTTGTATGCATGTAGGCAGGAAAAGCGTTGAATGTTACGTCCATGCTATGTAGAGATTGGATGGGTGGTGAAAGCAAGCACCTTTGCCTGTGATCTTGAGTAGTAGATTCAGATTTTGCAGTTTTGTTGGTTTCGTTTTACATTTGGTATCAGAGCGGCAGGGTATTGGCAATTGTTGTGTGGTTCAAGGTTGGTAAACACCCGAGAGATGCATTGCGTTAGACATACCGTGAAAAAAACTCTGTATGCTAGGTCTAGATGATGTCGTGGGCATTTAGATGGAAATCTTCCAGGCTGATGATGAATTGCTAGAGGTCACGATTAATTTCGTGGAGGGCACACGAGCTGGTATTTCATTTGTCTGTCGAGCTTCAATATAATGGGTGTGACGTAACTCTCGGGAGGTTCTTTGCAGAAGAGGGAGCATAAAAAGTTTTTCTTTGGCTTGCTTAGGGACCCATCACGAATTGGGTGTAGAAGCTAAGCTGCTTCACCACATTTTGTCGTCTAGCTGCGTGTGGTTTTGTTTAGGAGTTGGCTGGAGGTCTCGTACTAACAGGTTATGATGGGCTGATTGTTGGGTGTTAGTTGATGAACCTCAATTGTTGCGGCGGGCAGTCGGCTGGTCTACGAGGTGCTTTGATGATGTATCATGGGAAGTGACCTGATTGACCACATAGAGATCCGTCAAATGTTTGTTGGTCGTTGCCAGAGATTTTGATTCGCTTTGAAGCAGGTGCTAAGTAGGACATATGCATATTTTAAGTAAAGAGTTATTCCACAAGGAGATTGTTTCATCGTACACTGTGTAGAATGCTGGTGCTACTTCCACCTTAGAAAGAAGCGACACACGATACAGGAGGTAAAAAGACATTTAGCGTACAAGGTGGAGAAACATAAATAACCAGGGAGGTTTCTATGCCTTGTAATTCAATTGTGATGTATGCTAGCTCATTTTGCCTTAGGATTTTAGTTATTTGAGATTGCAGGTATTTCCCTAGTATAGGGAAAAGAGTATTAGCCTTGGATGTGAATTTACAGCTTTATGGTTGAAGTTTTTGATCAATTGTGAATATTTGGATTATGCTGGTATAGAAAGGGGTTTTAGAGTTGGTACGTGCACTTTAAAATTTCAGTGTTGAGACAATGTTTTTTTTTAATAAAAAACCTTCAACCAACCGAGATAGGTTAAATCTTTTAAAACCTAAGACTCTATGGACAAAGGCAAAGCTATAGCAATGGAAGTTGAAGAAGAGGCTTCAAAGGTGGATCCCATGGAATCAGGAGTCCGACGGACACAACAGTTGTCGCGCCCAGCAGCCCACACACTATTAGACAGGATTGCTTTATTAGAGAATGCCTTACAACAGATTCTGGCTCACAAACTCAGGGCAATCTGAACTTAGGAAAACGGTTCACAGTATGTCTACAAGACCATCCCGGGAGGATAAGGAAAAAGCTCTAATGGAGCCTGAAACCACTGTTCATACAGTCGAGCCTAAGAGGGCTAAGATACCTACTATTGCCAATTATAGGCCAGAAAAGTATTCTGGTCGGATAATTGACCGTAGCACTGATGTCATAGAAGCCTGGTTGCACAAATGGGAAGAGGCATTTGCCATTTGCGAAATCAGGAATGACATGAAGAAAATCCACGAGGCCACACATATGTTTAACGAGGCAACAAATAGATGGCGGAGTAAACAACAAAGGGATGGAGTAGCATCCACTACTTGGGAGGGGCTCAAGAAAGAATTTAGAAAACATTTCTTATCCCTTGACAAAGCATCCCAAGCTTGGGATTAGTACAGAAACCTTCGTCAGAGAAATTTGGTAGTAGTTGAATACACTGATAAATTTAGAGAATGTGTAATGAATGTTAATGAACCTCTTCCTCAGTCGGTGCAAGTAAAGGATTTCATTTTTGGATTGAATGATAGAATCAAGATGGAAGTTCGGGCTAAGTACGCGAATACTTTAGATAAAGCAATTGCCATAGCCTCAAACTATGAGGATGCCAAAGGGAGCAAACCAAGTGGGTTTGTGCAAGCTGGGACTTGGTATGAGTAGAAAGAGTGGGTTTAAGAAGTGGGTTAGTAAAGGGAGTGTCTCATAGCCTAGTGGCCAAGCCAAGCAAGCAAGCAAAGCCAACTAAGACTCCTGATAAACCAAGTATTACTATTGGGGTGAAAAGAAAAGAAACTCCAATGGCAGCCCGGGCTTGGTCAAAATCTTCTTTGACCCTACAACAAAAAGAGAAAGCGAGGAGAGAAGGCTTGTGTTTTGGATGCCTTCAGTCTCATCAGTGTGGAAAGATTGTCCACGGAACAAGGATTGTCGGATGGCTGAGATGGTGATCTCAGAGTGCGAGGTGGAGATGGAGGGAAGTCCCAGAGCTAACCAAATGCAGATTTAGCTAGCGGGATCTTCTCAGAGGTCAGTACCTGTTTTATTGTGTCTGTTGCTACGTTAGTAAGCAGTGCACCTATTAACATCTTATCTAAGCCCGCAGCAACGGGATATACAACTTTTAATTATATGGATTTAATTAATATGAAAGTACAACTGGCCAATCATGACGTCATTGTGTTGTTTGATTCAATGTCAGCACACAATGTAGTTAACTCCAAGCTCGTAAAGAGGCTGAAATTAAAGGCTAGCCTATCTGACTATGCATATACGGTCAAGATGGCAGATGGAAGTTCAAGTATGGGCCCAAAGGGTTACCAAGTTGGAAATTTGGATTCTAAACTATGCGGAGAAGATGTACTTTGAAATGAACAAACTTTCTCATGCCGATATAGCCCTGGGAAAGGCTTGGCATTCTAAGAAGAATCCAGCCATTGATTGGAAAAAGCACCTTTATTAATTCAAGATGAACGATATACTATATGTCTTACGAGGTGAAAAGGATTTGCCTCAGGGACTGCTGTTAGTTTCCGTAATGGAAGTTAAAAAAACTCAAGAATAGTTTTTGTTTCTTTGTATAGCGTCAGTAGAGTCGATTGATGGTCCATCGACTAGCACTGATGTTACCCAAGATGGGGAAATGACCAAGTTGACTTATCAAGTTGCACAGGAGTTCTCTGATTGTCTTAGAAATGAGTCGCCTTATGGTTTACCTCTAGAGCCGAATGTTCAACATAAGATTGAAGTTATTCCCGGTGGAGAACCTGTAAATAGGTTTTTGTATAGGTTAAGTTTTACTGAAGAAGATGAGGTGTAAAGGCAACTAGAGGAATACCTCAAGCTGGGGCAGATTCAGCCCAGATTCAGCTTCGCGATCATTTTTGGGATTTGTTCAATTCTACCGAAGACATATCAAAGGATATTCCAAGATAGTATTGCCATGGACTAATCTGACGTCAGATAAAGTACCTTTTATATGGGGGCAGAATCAACAAAAAAGTTTTAATGCCATAAAACAAGCTGTGGTCTCAGGGCCGGTGTTAAAAATTATTGATCACGAGAAACCATTTTTCATAGAAACTGATGCAAGTGACATTGCGGTAGGAGCAGCTTCCCTCCAAGAGGCAAGGCCAGTAGCCTTTGAAAGCAAGAAGCTTTCTCCCTCTCAACCAAATTGGCCAACTCATGAATTAGAGTTGTACACTATTGTCCATGCTTTAAAAAATTTAGGCATTATTTGTATGGTTCAGAGTTCTATGTAGATTTAGATCATGCTACTTTGAAACATTTTTGTAAACAGCCTGACTTGTGATTCCGCCAAGCTGGGCAGAACTCATGCATGAGTTTAACTTGACGATTTGGTACCATAGAGGGAAGGCAAATAAAGTTGTTGATGTGTTGTCACGCATTATACATAATATGAGTTTCATGGTATTAGAGAGTGCTCTAATGACCGAGATTAGAGAAACTCAAAAAGTGGACGAGTTCATCCAGAGCCCTTGGCTTAAGGCGTATGTGCTTAAACCTGGGAAAAAGGATGACCTGGCATCCAGAAAAGGCCAAACCTATGCAAGATATACCATAGCGGCGGATGATATGCTGAAATGAAATGGCAAGGTAATAGTACCTAATCAAAATGATCTCAAGTAGAGGGTCGTTCAACATGCCATGATAGCCCATGTGCGAGACATATGATCTCATAAAGCGAGATTTCTTTTGGCAAAAAATGAAAAACATATTTATGAATATGTGACACGTTGTTTTTTGTGTCAAGTGAGCAAGGCAGAGCGGCTGAAGTCACTTGGCCTATTACAACCCTTGGAAATACCATTAGGTAGATGGGAGAGCATTTCCATGGACTTTATAGTTGGTCTGTCTACGACACAAAGTGGATATGATTCTATTCTTGTGGTGGTTGATCGTCTTACCAAGATGGCTCATTTCATTCCAACTTGGGAGTCTATTAGTGCCCCACAAGTGGTAGGATTTGTTTATTAAACATATATTTTGTTTGCATGGATCACCCAGATCCATAGTGTCAGACATGGACGCTAAATTTACTAGTCATTTTTGGACTACAGTGTTCGAGGCACTAAGGACTGAGTTGGGAATGAGTAGTGGGAATCTTCGTGAAACGAATGGTCAGACGAAAATAGTCAACCTGACTTTAGAGGATATGCTTAGAGCGTATGTTTCATTGAGGCAATATACATGGGACAAGTGGTTACCACTATTGAAATTTGCCTACAATGATAGAAAACATTCCTCTACAGGAATGAGCCCATTCGAGCTGAACTATGGTTATAGAGGAGCAAATCCAACTACGGTTGGAATACCTTAGAAAGGGCATAGTGCCGCAAACTAGATGCGGGAGATGCTAGCACTTGCGAGAGCTAACATCCACCATGTTATGGATAGAGCTAAAGCATATGCGGATGAAAACATCTCTTTTAGAGAATTTAAGGAGAAAAAAGTTTTCTCAAAATTCCTTCACACTAAGTCTTTGATTGCAGGAGAGTGTTCTAAGTTATCACCCCGATATACTGGGATGTGGTTAGTTCTCAAAAGAATAGGCAAGGTGGTCCATAAATTGGAATTACTATAAGGTTGTAAGATGCACCTAGTGTTTCATGCTTCTCGTTTAAAGAAGTTTTTACACCCAGGTGACTGAGTAATCAAGGGTGTTGTCTTGTTTCAAGAGATAGAGGATAATGCAAGGCGCAAACCAATAAGAATCCTGGACCGAGGAACAATGCAAGTATGCAATCCGAAGATACCCGCAGTGTTGATTACATGGCATGGTTTACCTCTATCTGAGGCTACTTGGGAATCCGTATACCAGATGCGGAGAGCATTCCCAGATTTTCTCTTGGAGGACACTGATACCTGAAGAGGGAAGGAATGTTATGCTCATGCTAAGATAACATGACCTTGGAAGGGTCAATGATATTTTCTTTTAGAGGACCAACTTTTGTATTATATTTCATTGTGCTTCAAGTATCTGGTTAAAGGAATCAATGTCAAGGTCCTTGGTGAGGGTGAAATGGTGTAGACTAGGTGGTTCTAAGGCTAGGGGCTTAGGTGCACCAAATATGTATAAAAGACAAGGGGCAGGTGTATTAAATGTATTCCAAGAGAGGGGTAAATGGTGTACCAAGAGCAGGCCTCAAAATGTTGGCATGTGGCAAGAGAACCCTCTAGGGAGCTGGGGGCTCTGTTGTATGCATGTAGGAAGGAAAAGCGTGCAATCTTACGTTCATGCTACGAAGAGGTTGGCTGGGTGGTAAAAGCAAGCACCTTTGCCGGTGATCTTGAGTAGTGGATTCAGATCTTCAGTTTTGTTCGTTTCGTTTTACACCCATGCTTCTATCCAAGCCTCCCTTGCAACTCTACAACTAACAAACCATTGGTTTATGTCCTCTGAGGTTGGGCAATGTGGACACTTCCTAGGTCCTAGCTCCAATGCTAAGGAAGTGTGACAAAATGTTCATTTTGAAGTCGTATTAAAGTAGTCATTTGAATATGTCCATCATCAAGCAGACTTGACAAAGTGTTTTATCAAAGGAAAAGCTACTAGGTTAGGACTAGTGCTAAGAAAGAGTGCTACAAGGATAATCCTAGATACACTGGTAGAGCACAGTTAGTTGGCTTTTATACGGAAACCTGCACTAACGTGTTTTAGAGCGTCCATAAAGCGAGCACACTCAAGTGAGCAGGTTTGCTATCCATAAGTTGATAGAGACTAATTTACCCAACCTAAAAGGACTGCAGCTTGAATAAGGCTGCATCTTTCATCACAATAGCCTCATCATCAAGTATGCAGCCAACACTTGAAAGGACTCAAAACAGGAGCGAACTGAGCTGCTGCTACTTCATCCTTTTCTGCCTTTGCTTCGCATCTCCCTCCGCCTTTATTTAGCCTCTAGTACATCTGTACTACTGTGCGGTTCTTCTCCGCCCTTGCCCGTACTCCTATTCCGTTGCTGCCTACCTGTTTTTATCCCACCTGCTCTACATCTCTCCTCTTTCTGCTTCTGCCTACATGTCGCGAGGGCGTGATTTTTGGCGCATGCATGTTGGCCTGCATGTGGGCAGGACCTTGGGAAAACAAGGGGCGAGGTCAAGGGTTACTCGATGTGCTAGAACCCCTAGCATTTGTGCCTTGGGGGAAAATGAAGGGTCTAGGGCCAAGAGGGGCCCAAAGGACCTTAGGATTTTCAAGTTGGTCATTGGTGGGCTTTTTAAAAAGGCCCCACTAGAGGGGGCCTAGGGGCAATTGAAGGCCCTTGGGAGCAACCCAAGGCAAGGGCTGCCACGTGGCAAGCCCATGCAGCCCCAAGAAACCTATAGACTTTGTCTAGTTGACCCGCGCACCTGAGACCTCGCAATAGATAGCCAAGGCTCCCCTGACTCTCTCCAAACTCGCTGTGGTGCCCTCAACATACAAGGCCGTGTCATCTGCAAACTCGGAGTCAACCAGCTCCTCCTCCTATCGGATTGGGAGCCTCAACCCTGTGAGGCCCGCCACCTGTGATCTCAAGTAGTAGCCCAAAGCCTTCGCCACGAACAAGAAGAGGAAGGGAGCGAGTGGGCAGCCCTGGCAGACCGAGCGAGAGAGAGGAAAGGCCTTGCCCGTGTGTCCTCGACTAGAGCTCCCTACATATAATGCCGAAACTCCTCTGACCCATCTGTTTGAGAAACCCAATCTCCGCATAGTGCCCTTCAGGAAGGACCACTCCACCATGTCGTAGGCCTTCTCAAAATCCAAGAGAAGGACAGCTCTTACACACTCTCTCCATCTCCCATGGCTAGATCCAAGATCAAGGCACCACGAAGACTGGCACAGCCAGACCCACCTCCAAACTCAAAGACAAAGAGTGATAGCCCCCCCCTCTCCCCTCGATGATCCCCGTCAAAGGGAGAAACTGCCAACAATCCGGAAGCCAGACAGGGAGCAAGAGGGACAGAAGAAGGCACAAGAAGATCTGGAAATCTTAGGGGCAAGTGGGTGGTGTGGGAGTGGAGAGCTCTTTATATAGTGAAATGAAAATGAGGGCGCATTCTCTTATATAGGGACAAAAACCCTAATTTTTTAAAATACTTGTTTCAATAAAAACCCTTAAAAAAGTAAAATTAGTGCAACCTTGAGCTAAATACAACCGCTCCTGGACAAACCTCATGCCAGCGACCGCTCCTGGACAAACCTCATCTGTGTGTCGTGGATGATGTCAGTAAGATGGGGCCGTAACTGCAAGCTCAAGACCTAGGCGAGGATCTTGTAAGCGGTATCAAGCAAAGTGATCGATCTCCACTGCCGGATGTCTGACCTATCTCCCCCTTTTAGGATCAAACAAATCCACCCCCTGCTCAAGGACTGAGGGAGGGAGCCCATGTCGAAAATCTCCTGGCATGCTAGTCAGAAAGGGGTGGAGATATTCTCCCACAAGTTTCGGAACAAGGCCAGAGTCAAGTCCGGGATCTCCAGATAATTCCAGGGTCCCAACCTCAGAAGTCCCTCGGTAAGGGGTGCCCAGGCTGTAGGTGTGGCGTTGTTGCCCTGGAGGACGAGCCCCGTCCCTCTAGCTCCCTCCCCGAATGGGCTTGATGCTACGGTGAGGGAGCAGAAGAGGACGTCATCTTACCCTTGCTTGTTGGCAAGGGTGTCGGAGTAGGGGAGGGGAGGGAGGCTGAGGAACCTGCTACGGAGGTGGAGAGGGGGGCAGCAGGGGTAGGAGGGCAGAGGGAAGGGGGCGGGTGGTGAGAGTGATCATAGCAAGAGGGGCGAGGGGGGGAGGAGGGAACCCGAGGGGGGGGGGGGGTGGAGGGGAAGGGCTGGAGGGATCTGGAGGGGGAGGGGGAGGGGGAGGAAAGGGGCGATCATATGCTTCCCTTGCTGATGAGACTTGCCGGGGCTCTAGATCCGCTCCTCCTCAGCTGCTATCTGGCTACAGTACGCCATTGCCTCATCAGGAGCTCCTAGGGCTCGCTGCTAATGCAAGGGTGGATGTGGACGTTAAACCTCTATCACATGAGGATCATCAGGCTGGGCGGTGGCCCCTTCCGCTGAGGGAGGTGGATCCCCTCACAAGGGCTCCTGCTGTTGCTACTGCTCTTTCTCAGGTGCCTCGCGCACAACCTTGTCTCTCTCTCTGCACTTGGCTCTCTGTCTATGGTGCTTGCAAGCCTGTTTGCTTGGTTTCTTTTTCTTTTTAACCTGGGTCCAGTCCCCTTCTAAGGGAGTCACCCAGTGGGTCTGCGATTCCTGCTGCTCCTATTTGAGGGGGCGTGGGACTCTGGTCTACTAGCTCTGCTTACTCTGCGGGGGTGGGGGGGGAGGCGCTCGGCCATGGCCACAGGGGCAATCTGTGGCTAGGTGACCCATCTGTCTACACCGAAGACACTGGCCTAGTAACCCAGAAATCTCCACTCGCTGGCAAAGTGTGCCCCCTTCGAGGGTCTCTAGGAGGATCAACTTTGGGAGGGACTTTGGGCTCTCAACCACTAATTTGATCGTGGGGACCCAAACATCTGCTACAACTAAGGTGGCTGACTCTAGCGGGGACTCGAGCACGGTGCCAAATGCTTGACCAATGGAGGGGAGGATGGCTCGATACTCCTTGGGGAGGCTTGGGAAGCAGAGCGTAACCGAAAAATGAGAAACATGGTCTGTCGTGTCCATGTTCTCCATTGTAAAGCCATGATACCAAGGAAAGAGGTAAACTAGATGTGGGCCAAGGAGGATGGGACTCTGCTCTACGAGTGTCGAGGTAGTATCGGGGGAGCTCAGCTGGATGAGGAAAACTCCTCTTCCATAGATGGTGACCTCTTGGATGTGGTCGCCCTCTAATGTCAAGCTCGCCTGGATCCACTCTCGCACCTCTCTGCGTGTAGGCGTCTCAATGTTAGACATGCATGTTGAAACACTAAGGTCAGCATACTTTACCCCAGTAACACATGGAGATGTCACCAAGAAAAGTTCTTCATTGACTACCGGGTTTACTGTACTCTTGTCTCCTCTGAAGCAACTACCATTGAGCATTGTCTTACTCTTATCTTATAACCCAAGGCATCTCTCCTAGAGGTAATACTAAAACAGATTATCGTTGATGTAACAATAGCTCAATGGGTTCACATATGTCACCATCGGGGAACTGGGCTGACAATGATGGTCCACCATGCAAATCCAACGACACTCCCTAACCACTACCCAGCTGCTCGTGGTGTGCACTGAAGAATACCATGAAGCAAGAATTGCTTCTATTGCTGCTCCCCTGGGGGCAAGCCTCTAACAACAATCTTGACTACGAGTGCCTTGCTCTGAAGCTCTGGATCAAGAATCCCAGTCCACCCTGTGATGTAGGAAGATTGATAGTGTCCCAAGATACTTTGGCTTTGGTTTCCACTGAACCATTCCCTCCACTCCATAGGAAATTCATGAGCAACCTCCTCACTTGTCTAATGCTGTCTACATGGAAACACCAACAAGAGGCCACATGTCACATGTTAGCTAGAAGTAGCTGGTTGAGCACCAATGGTCTACCAGCCAAGGAAAGTAGTGTTCCGAAATGCTAAGCTTTGTTCGTATGCTCTCCAACACATGTGCAAATTGCTAAACTAGAGACACACCTACCCCAACAAGAAAGCTAAGATATCTAGTGGAATTTCCTGTGGGAACCCAAGCAAAACCTTTGCCAACACCCCAAATCGGAGCATGCTTCACAACACCTATCGAAATACCTTTGGATTATTCCAATTATCAAGTCCTCCTGAGGCTAGGCAGAACTTGTCAATGAATGTGGCAGTAGTTACCAAAAACTGTGCTGATCTCCCCTAACTTTGATTGACGTGCCATCTGCTAACTCAGCATCTAACAGCTCCTACTCTGCCTAATCGAAAGAGATAGCCCTAGTTTCCCATGAATGGTAGGCTGCAAGAAGTAGCCCATAGCCCTAGCTACAAAAAGAGAAAGATATGTAGCAAAGGCGCATTCTTATCTAACTGTTCTGGACAGTTGGAATGCAGGATCTCGTGTTCCACATAACACAATCCTACTAGCCAATTGTGAAAAGGAGGATACCATAATCCATATGTCACTGGAACCAAGTCTTCTTACTGTGCCCTCTAGGAAACTCCAGCCAACTCTGTCATATGTCTTCTTAAATTGAGAAGTAGGACAACAATATTGTGCTAGCTTCCTGTGCCGAGTGTGTGAGGTCCCAAAAAATGAACACATTGTCCAAGCAATGATCCTAGACAAAGCCTATCTGAGTGGCTCGGATGATGTCAGGAAGAAGGGGTCTAAGGTGCAAAGCCAAAGCCTTAACTAGAGTCTTGTAGGCAGTCCCAAGAAGTGTAATGAGTTCAAGCAAGCCAAGGTCTTCTGCATCGTCCACTCTATATGAATTATAGGCATCCATAGCTTGTGGAGTATTGGTGAGTTTTGTTTCAAAATTTATCACTTCTTTGGAGTGACCAGCTTATTGCATGTCGTGAAGTACTTTCTCACTTTCATTAATGTCATTTGCACCCTTCTGGTCACTTGATACTCATCCCACCTCTAGTTTTATTGATGTCTTGTGACCCGCGTAAGCTTTCTCTTCACTCTTTGCTACTGTCATCGGCCAATTTGGTCACATGGTGGTCACCCCATTTGTCAGTAACATTGGTGTCATGGGTCTCTTTGATCACATGGCGGTCACCCCATCTGACGATCACATTGGTGTCATAGGCCTCTTCAGTCACGTGGTGATTACCCTTTGGTCTAGTATCATTGGCCTCTTTGGTAGCATGCTAGTCATTCTAATTGTTAGAAAGGTAAGCACTGGTTCACCATGCATCCTTTTCTAGAACTTGTCCTTTAGTTGACCTCTTGGCATTCATTTCAAGAATACAATGGTTTGGTCTATAATTTTTGACATGGCTGGCTCCAGGTGATGGTGGGTTGAAATTCCATCAAATCCTTTGTCAATATCCCATTCCGGATCTTCAAAAGGAGAGTGAGATCTATGCATATTGGACTAGTACAGCATCTAGGGTGATAGCTGAGGGACTTTTCTATGGATCAAAATGGCCCTCTCAAAATCTACTCCCTCATAAAAAAATATAAGGACCAACTATGTAAGCCATGCCACAAAGCCCCAAGTGATGTAGTAAGTACCTCTGCTCATTCTACCAAGCAAGTGTGCAATGCCTTTCCAATCCTCTGAGCCTCTCTGCAGCACCAAATGCAATGCTGAATGAACTAATGCTGCGATGTATCATGGGCGTCTGAAATCCCCACCAAAGGCTTGTCTCTAGGTATAGATCAAGAGTCCTCCATATTGGAAGAGCCGGAAGAACATTGAAATATGTCCCTTTTGGCAGGACCTCCAAAATTGCCTCTAGAAATGAACTTGGATGGGCAATGTGTTGCCAAAGCTCTCCGAGTGTGCTCTTCGGGTGGGTATCCTCTACAGGCTCCACTTTTGGACTCTCGTGACTATGTAGTCAAAGGAGAGTGTCCTATTGGGAGATACTACATCATTTCATCGCCACCCTAGTGGACCCCATGGTAGGTGCTAGAGAGGGCATCCATCATCCAACCCAAAGACGCCATGGATTACCTATGACAAGAGAGGGGTGAGGATCTATGTATCATCGGCCATTGCTGACCCCAACAACCCTAATCATAGGGAGAATAGCATCTTCAACTGGCTTTTGCTTTGTCTAGTCTGACTAGTCTCCAACCCTCTACAACCTCATAAAGAATGTCTCTCCTCCATCGTCCCAAAGGATACAAATAACTCACAACAAGCTCTAGGAGATGAAAGTGCAAAGCATTTTCTCTACATTTTTCCTCACTCAAGTGGCACCTGCTTCCTAGGAGAAGCATGCGTAGGGTGATTATTGCTTATCTGTCATCCTATTACTATCACCTTGGAGGAAGGCCTTGTTGTCTTTTATGTGAGATTGGGGCTTACCATACAATGTTTTCTTTCTATATAAGCATCCCCCCACCGGTCAAATGTGATAGAAGACATGCATCTCTTTCACTAACATTGAACTCATAAGAATCTAGGGAAGATGAAAATGTTACAGGGTCCTTGGACTGGAATGTACAAATATAAGAAAGATGAATATCATAAGAATGTAGGGAAGATGAAGATGATAAAGGGTCCTTGGACTGGATGTACAAATATCACGTTGCAGCCCTGCTCAGCATCTCTCATGCAAGGTTAAAAGTTGCAAGCTGGTAGATAACTGAAGAACTCTGAATGTCAACTTTGAGCACCACCTTTAATCATCGGCTTGAAGTTATGGAACTTTTGATTTCCACAGCCCCTATGCTCAAATGTTCTCTTTCTTCACTGTTCTTCTGTCTCCTTGTAACTTATATCAGCGCTGACACACACAGGTCTGATCTCAACAGTTGTCATTGTGTGCCTAAACAAGTAATGCAATAGTTTAGATTGTGTCTCTTTCTTCATAACTGTTTATGCTTAACACGTCTCAGCCTATGTGCAGATGAGGTGGATGGAAAACCAATTGGAGAAAGGGTACACCCTAACACAGTGCAAACTTCAGTCTGCCTGAATCGACTCAAAAATGTGGCCTGTGTTTATGTTTCCTAGTTTGAATTTTCTGGGGAAAAAAATGTTTTCTAGTTTGAAGAAGTACGCCTACAAGTACCTGATAATCAAGTGGCACTGGTTTACAGGAGGTGTTGCGGTTGTGCATGGTTTCTGTTTGTAGGGAGTTGCTTGACCTCCTCCATCTTCATGCTTTATCTTAATTCTTATAATACTTTTACTCAGGCTGCATCTGAATGGCTGTATGTTGTTCCTTGGGGCATCAAAAAGGAGTTGTTGTGGATAGCACAAAGATACAACAAACCTCCCATTTTTGTAACAGAGAATGGTAAGCCGTTGGTTCAAATCCCTGTCCATTTTGAGATGCAAGGACAAAGAACGATTTCTATGCAATTTATAAGAAACAAGGGTCGCTATTTTAAGTCGTAATGCATAGCTAATTGTATTGCAAGAAAAGGATAGTAGTAACTATTGTAAGTCTCTCCTCCTCTGTCAAATTTACTACATGGCTGGGAGGATCATTGACACAGTAAAGGTGAGACATTTCAAATCTCAGAGGAATTTTTTCTTTTAACAATATGTTATTCTTTCCTCCCAAGGATTTGTGCAGGTGTCTCCTATTGACTAAGCTGTTATGTTTTGGCCTGCCGTAATTCTATATATGAACTTTGAAAACAAACCTAGAAGAGAACCTTTTTAAGTTTGGACACCACATTGGGGCTGCTGCACAAAGACCTCTTCTTGGAGAGCAATAGTTAGGAAGGATGTTTTGACACCCATATGTTAGATCTTCTACCCATTAGTTGCTGCAAGAGAAAAGAGAAATAAGAGTGAGACTGATGAAGGTCAACTTGGCTATAGGAGCACCGGTTTCATCATAGGCATGCTCCTCCTCATGCCACTCAGCTCTTTGCAGCTGTCCTACTGGTTGTTTCAAAATGCCTTCCCACAATGCCTCTCTCCCTCCATGCCACTCAGCTCTTTGCAGCTGTCCTACTAGTCCTTTCAACCCCTCAGCCTCTCTTTATCCAACTTGGACCTTGGTCCTCCCCTTCCCTCCTATCCCCTGCTCCTCCTTTCCACCACCTTGTTTAGCCCATGCGGCTCCCTCCTTGCCTATCATGAGCCTCAGTAAACTCTGCATACCAGACATCTAGAAGAAATTAGGCACAACTGATAGCTTAGTTTCAGAAGAGAAGTTTGTCCAATAACAAGATGTGCTAGTATCTATTCCCCATGAGCTAGAAGCAATTTTAGATTATAAGGAGAGACCTCTCAGAATAGCGTGGTCCATTAACTTCTTATCAACTGGAAGTACTAATTTACTGATGACAACTCTTGGGAGAGTATTGTTTTGTGTAAGGACACATCTACTGATGATAACTCTTTTTTTTTTGTGCAAAAAGTAGTGCTAGTTATATTACTTGAAAGTGAGAGTACAAGAAGGCCTAAAGGCCAGCAGGCTGCTATCACAAAATGGATACAGCCCGAGGAGCCAAAATGCTAATTACAAGCCTCTCAGGGCATAATCATCGGAGAGTGGACAAACAGCCACGGTGGGGGGGCGTAATGCCACTGAAGACTCTGAGCAGAGTGCTGGAAGAACAACTCCCGGTGGTCCCAGTCATGAAGGAAGCGCCGTCTCTTTTCCTTCCCTGCCGAGACTCCCCCTGAATCTGATCCCACTGACCCTTGAGCGTGTGAACGATCGTGCTCCAAATGTCTGCTAGGGTCTGGGTAGCAGCAGAAGTCTGATCTCCTACGGTCTGCGTGCATCTGGAAGTCCAAACATGCCAGCCTGCAATGCTCCCTATGATCTCCCAAACTGCCAAGGGAAGCTGTCCATGTATGCCCAAGTGGCCTGCGTGATGAAGAAGACAGGATCCTGCCTAGAGAACTCATAAGCCAAGTGATGCCCCATCTCAGTGCTGCACCAGCAAACGGCTCCCCAAGTGATCGGTCCTAGCTCCGGTGCAGCCCTCGCTAAGATCCCCATGGCTCCCTTCCAAACTGTCTGCGCATGTGAGCAGCTCCAAAGGCAGTGCTTCAGGGACGACTCCTCCTGAAAGCACATCTGGCAGTGCCCCTCTTGCCCCATCTGCCTCAGCCAGCTGCCAACTGGTAGCCCCTTGTGTGCCACCATCCAAAGGAAGTAAGAGATCTTTCTCGGCCGCCAGCTAGCCCAAAGAGTCTTCCAGAAAGTGCGAAGAAAGACCAGAGATATTCCCTGGGCATACCAACTATGTGCCTGTGTGGGTAGCCCGCGCTGGAGATCCCCAAGAGCATGCCTACCCGTATGCGCACTGTAAGAGAAGAAGGGGGTAGGGTTCTCTGAGGTCTCCAATGGTGGCCAGCGCCACTCCCCTGGGTCCCACTCCACCTCTGTCAAGGAACGGCCCTCCCATATCCAGAGTCTCCAATCCTGGTCCTGCATAATCAGGGGGTCTATATGCCACGTCTTCCCTTGCAGCCCTACAATGCGAAGGCGCTACCAGGGAAGCTGGGGGTCGATCACTGCCTCTCTGCTCTATAGGCGGCTATCATCGGCGACGGAGAAGAAGTGTATCGAGGAGTCCGAGAAAAGGCCTGCAACCACCAAAGGAATGCCTTGTGGAGTGAATTGTCCTAGCCACCTCTCATCTCCCGGGAAGAGCTGTCCGGTGACCATGGGAATCCTCCAACCTGCAGGAATGGCAGCATCAATCTCCGCTCGCCGAGCCTGGATCCCACGTGCCGTACCTACTGCTGCTGCCAGCTCGCCAGGGCTCTCCGCTCGCCGAGCCTGGATCCCACGTGCTGTACCTACTGCTGCTGCCAGCTCACCAGGGCTCAGCTGGCTGTAGACGTCCCTTCAAACCCGGAGCGAGCGCGCGGGCCCACGCGCCCAGAGCGCCCAAGGGATATGGGATCTCTCTCCAAGCTGGCGACCTGTATGTCACCTGGCTACTCCAGATCAGGGGCTGTCTGTCTATTTCCTCTCGGCAGCTAGGGGGAACCTGGGAGAGGCTATGTCGCAACTTCCTCCAGACCGAGACGAGGCTACGGAGGAAGGGGGAACGGGGCTGAGTCAAAGGGACAGAAGTGAAGATCCACCGGATAGATGGCTGCCAAACACCCCCTCTCTGGGGGGTACACGCGCTGAGACCATGCTGAAGCAAGAGCTTCCACGTCTGCCCTCCCAGGGTCAGACCGCGGATGACTAACTTGCCAAGTAGTGCCTGACTCTGCAATTCTGGATCTATGATGCCAAGGCCGCCCTCTGTCTGGGGGAGAATGACCGTCTGCCAGGCGACCCTGGCTCTGGTGGTGCTGGAACCGTTTGAACCAGACCAGAGGAAGTTCCGCACCAGTCTCCTCAACTGGGCTACACATGATCTCGAGAAACACCAGCAAGAGGCCACATACCAAGCAGTGGCAAGAAGGACCTGGTTGACCACAAGGGCCCTGCCTGCCAAGGATAGCCGAGCCGTGCTCCAAAAAGCAAGCTTCCGTCGTATGGAGGCTAGGACCGGCAAGAACTGCTGAGCCAGCGTGATCTCCAGCCCTACCTGGAATCCTAGGTAACGTGTCGTCTGTCCTCTAGGGATCCAGCGAAACCCTAGGAAGATACCCAGTGTGAGCTGGCTCCCGGATCCGTAAGAAAACCAACTGACTTATGCCAGTTGATTTTCGCCCCAGCCGCAAGGCAAAAAATCTCTAGGGACAGTCTCACTCGCTCCAGTGACTCGACATCATCCTGCACACATAGGGCTGTGTCATCTGCATACTTGGAGTCCAGAAGCTCTGCATCGTCTCGAATAGGGAGACGCATCCCGCGAAGACCAGTGGTACGGGGTCGAAGGAAGTGGGTCATGGCCTCCGCAAAAAATAGGAAGAGGTAGGGCACTAGCAGACAGCCCCGACGCACCGAGTGCTCGAGTGTGAATCTCTCCCCCATCCTGCCACTGATGATAACCCGGCTGGAGGCCGACCTGTAGAGGCTAGCAATACCTCTGATCCACTCGTCCGGGAAACCGAACCGAGAGAGTGTACCTTCCAAGAAGGACCAGTCTACCCTATCGTACGCCTTCTCAAAGTCGAGAAGGAGTATGGCAAGGTGCTGGCCACTGTGTTGGGCCCATTTCGTCGCCTCTGAGAAAGTGAAAATGTTGTCCAAAATGCTGCGATGTTGGACAAAACCAGTCTGGGTGTCATGAATCAAGTCGTGTAGCAGGGGGCGGATGCGGCTACTGATCATCTTGGCGAGGATTTTGTAGGCGGTCGGGAGGAGGGTGATAGGGCGCCACTGTCTGATCTCCTGACGGTCCCCCCCTTTGGGGATGAGGCAAATCAAGCCTGTCGCAAGGCTCTCTGGCATCTGCCCGCTGGAGAAGATATGCTGGAAGGCTGCTAGCAAGGGCCGGTGGATCTGCTCCCAAAAGGTGGTGAAGAAAGCTCTGGAGAGGCCATCCTCACCTGGGCATTTCTGCCCATCAATAGCGCTCACTGAATCCTGCATCTCTGCCACGGTGAAAGGGGCGAGAAGGGAGTCACTCATGCTAGGCTGCACGAGTCGCGGTGTAGACCTCCACACCTCCTCCCTGCATAGGCGGCCACGAGGGTCTGGGGCTCCTGCTGGAACAATGATTTATAGAAATCTGTCGCCAAGTCCCGCCTCGTTTGGATCTGTCCTGACACTACCATCCTGCACTCTAAGAGATCGGAGCTGTTCCCCTGTTGACCTCTGTCCATGAGTCCTGAAGAACTCTCTGCACATCCTGTCGCCTTTCCTAGCCCAAAAGGACTTGGAAGCATGAAATGAGAACTTTGAGTGACGTTGGGTGATCTCCTCTAACATGGCTCGGGCCCGAACCTCCTGCTGTCTGAGCTCCTCAGAGCCTGGAGAAGACTGCTGCATCCGCTGAATCGAAGCGAGATCTCGTCTGAGACCCCTCTCCTTCGCCCAACACTGCTGCCTGACCTGAATCGCCTCCTGCTGACAGATGAGGCTAGACTCAGCAAGCGCCTGAGCTACCTGTGCTGCCATATCCCCGGTGGGGTCCCAATCCTGCTCCCACAGGTCCACTATCCTTCTGTGAACCGTTGCTCTGGAGTAGATGGAGTCTGGGATCCGGCATGAGTGTGGAGGTGAGGAGTGAGAGGCTGAGTCCAGGACTAGCATGACTGGGGCATGGTCTGAGAGTGTCGTCCCTGGAACCACTCCTGACTCTCCATCTCTGCCAAGCGCCCAATCGCTAACATAGAAACGGTCCAGCCGCTCCAGAAGTCTGCCTCCCTCCCTCCTGTAACCCCAAGAGAAGTCCAAACTCCCTGTCCATCTGCGAAAGGAAGGCTCCCTCCAGCTGTCCCGACCTCCCACTGCGAATAGGAAGGAATCCCAATCTGCCTGCTCTGCCTGAGCTATACCGAGGAACTCTGGGCCCCGTCCCTGCTGATCCTCTAGGGTCTCAAGGTTGTTGAAGTCCCCTCTTACAATCCAAGAGTCCATCTCTGGCAACAAGTTTGTCAAGGATCTCCAAAAAGCGGCTCTCCGTCTGAGATCGGTCGGGGCATAGATATTGAGGATGCCGATACGGGATCCCTCACTCGATGTGACTGTCCTCAAGGTAGAGGGTGGACTACAACCAGTCCCTGATGTCTGCTCGTGAAGGGGAGTAGCCAATGACTCTCCCATAAATGGATGTCTGGGAGAAGTCCGTGGCGGCCTGCTTCACCAAGGAGACCTGGTGCTCTGTCAGTGTTACGCGATAGGCTGATGGAGGGGGGGGTCCGTCTGGGCCACCGGTTTCAGGCACGTGGCCACCATATCGCACTGACTAACTGCGAACGCTCCAAAGTCAGGGGAAGGGGAAGGAAACGGAAGAGGCGGGGATGGGGGATTGAGGCGGGGGGGGGGAAGAGGGAGGGATGGAGAGGTATGGGGAGGCGGGGGGGGAGAGAGGTGGTGACGAAGGGGCGGGTGGCGGAGGAAGGAGGAGGAGAAAGAAAGGGGGGGGGGGCAGCGTAGCGCAGGGAGGGTGAGAGGAAGGGGAAGGGGAGGTGTGGCAGCGCCGCACGAGAGGGGGTGGGGAGGAGAGGTGAGGAAGGGAGGGGAAGGGGGGGGCAGCGTAGCGCCGTAGCGGGGAGGGGCAGGAGGGGGCGGGGGGGGTGGTAGCACAATGCGAGGGGGGGGAGGCGGGTGGGGGAGCTGAGTGCGGAGAGGGGAGGAGCGGAGAGGAGAGGGGAGGAGCGGAGCAGGGGGGGAGCGACGGGCGGAGAGGGGAGGAGCGGAGCGGGAAAGCGGGGGCGAGCGGAGCGTGGAGAGGGGAGGAGTGGAGCGACGGGCGGAGGGGGAGGAGAGGGGGGCAGAGGGCCGCGCGGGAGGCGGCGGTGAGGGAGGAGGTGGAGGGGAGGGCCGCGCAGCGCGAGGGGGGGGTAGACGGGAGCGGAGGAGGGGAGGGAGTTCGCAGGAGCCTGGCTTGGAAATATTGAATTGAATGAGTTTAGCCTGACTGATTATGGGCAAGTTACGAAGAAAAGCAGTCTTGATGTCAAGTTGGTGCACTTGCCAATGATGATCTGATGACAACTCTTGGAAGGACAGATCAAGTGATGACAATATTCTGGGTTTCCTAGCTGAAAACTTCCTAGTATGGGTTGTTTTGTGGTGGGAGAAATCCTATGACCCAAAGGTCATAGCATGAGCTGGAAAATAGTATGGGGCTAGGTCCAAATGCAAGGGACCATGTAAAAGGAGTCAATTAGTACTTTTAAGACTGTTCCCAGTGTATGGGTGTCCTCAAGATAAGGACACCCCTAGTTAAGTCTATAAATATGAGCTATGGGCTCATTTGAAGGGATCCCTTAGGTTGGACTCCTTGGAATACTAGAGCAGGCCTATGCCAAGCTTGGCCTAAAACCTGGATTGGTGGACACTCCTGGTATGGGACACAAGCGTTGTGGTGCTCGGGTAGCCTTAGGCTCAAGGTGAGCCATTATGATTGGGTGATGAGATTACCAAGGGTTGTGAACATCTCTTTAGAATTCTCCCTTAAACCCAGTGCTTGCCACATGAAGCCTATTTGAGAGCCATGTGTCCTTCATTGGACCTTAGTCCTTTAGCCTTCTCTTGGGCCAACTCGTGCACCCTTCAATTAATTAAAGCCTAGACATAGGGATCTCCTATGTCTTAGACTTTGATTCTGCAAGCACCATTAAGCCCTCTAGTTTCCCGCCTCACCGTAACCAAGCTAAACGCTTCCGCTATTATGGCTGACATAACATTCCCTTTTACTTAAGGATGCTTTACGTCCTAAAACCTCCTCTGGAGATTGCTTGACCTTTCTCATGTTGAACTCTCTTCGGGTCTATCTTTCCACTTAACTAAACATTCTTGATATATTGTATGCCTTGTTCTTTTTTCTTATCTATCTAAAATTCTTTTTAGTTCATGTGGTAAGATTCAGGTTCAATGAGTTGAACTAGGACTTCATTTCCAATAAGATTGTCATCATTCTTAACTTCCTTTTTAGCCTACTTACATGAAAAACTGGATGTACTCTACGTCCCTTTAGCAAGGCTAATTTATAAGCAAGTCCTCCAATTCTCTCAAGTATTATGAATGATCCACAACACCTAGGAGACAACTTTGGGCATTTACCTATCTTTAGGGATTTTGAAGATTCGGGCACCCTAAGATAGACTTTCTCATTTACTTCTAATTCCAACCTTCTACGGTGGGTTTGCATAACGTCTTGCTCTATCTTGAGCCTTTCTAATACTATCTTTAGCTAATTTAAGCATAGATGCATGCTTGGCACTATTGCATGCAAGTTTTAATATGGGCAAATACTATTCCCAATTAGTTTGCCATTTACTTACATATGCTTGAAGCATGTCTCAATGACCTAATTGACTGTTTCAGTTTGAGTATCACTTTGTCGATGATCCGCGGTGCTCATATTCAAAGTAGTTTCTAACCTCACAAAATGCAGCCCTCCAAATATGGCTGTTAAATTTGCTATCTTGGTCACTAACAATACCAATTGGTAGCCCATACAATCTATAAATATGCTCCATAATAGCCTTGCTAATTCTGGAGTTTTACCTTTTCATTGGTTGGAATAAAGTGAGCCAACTTGGTCAACCAATCCACAATTACCCACACAGAGTCATGTCCCCTGTGTGTCCTAGGTAATCCAACAATAAAATCCATGGAAAATTGTTCAATTTGCCAGATGCAATCGTAGAGGAATGTAGGAGACCTCCTACCTTAAGGCATTCAATCTTATTGACCTAGCATTTTTGGCACTTTGGTACATAATCTTGGACGTTCTTATCTATTCCAAACCAAAAGAATTGTCTTTTTAGAAGCGCATGTCCTCAAGGGAATTGGGAGGGAAGTGACGGAGGGACACATGCAAAGTGGTAAACTCGTGGAAGTTCTCTTTTGTGGGAATTCTACAAAAACGAGGGCCAGACAGAGAGCTCACTGATAAGGGCTGCTCCTCACGAGGCAATGTGCCAATATTTTCTAGGTTAAAAATGTGGATGGTACTTGGACTAATTCTAGAACTAGACTTGTTGAAGCTTGTGTGTTTCTCACTTTACTTGACATTTTGGGAAGGTTGATTCGCCATCACAAGATGTGATGTCTACTCGACAGAAACTCCTTCAATATGTCAGTCCCATTCTATCTCCACAACAGGCTATACAGCTTGAATTTCCTTTTTTTTTTTTTTGGGCAAAGAAACGAACCTTCTATTAATACTTGAAAAACTTCACACAAAATAGCAGCCCCGAAGTTGCTGAGGATGGAAAAAATCAGAAAAAGGCTATAAGAAAAAATCGGCCTGTTCCAGAGAAACCTAGCTCACTGCCTAGGGGATCTCCAGTACTGGAGTTAACAACCAGGTGGGGGGACTATACAACCAGTGAATCCCTCGCGGAGTGAAAATGTAAAAAACTCCTGCAGGCCAAGCCTTGCAGAATCGAGCATGCCTCACGACAGTCGCCCTAGAGTGTGGGGTCCCACGCTCTCAGGTGGAGCGGAGGGTGTAATGATATCCTACCAGATGGCGACCAAGGTAGCCGAGGGTGGAACCGGATGCTCACCATCACCAGACTGCAGTGAGCAACCCAAATGTTCCGCGCAGTGATACTGGCTACTACCTCCCAAACACTGGCCTTCGGAGGAGGAGGAAGAGCAAGGCTATCAGGGGGGACTGCCTCATGGAGCTCTATCCTTTGAATGCTCTGACCCTATATGCGGTAAGCTGGGGAGATCTCATCAATATGGAACGTGTGTCCTCCCTCAGTCAACCAGGCCACCATCCCCCAAGTGTAGTCCCTCTAAAGACTCTGCATACTGGTCATAATCTTGAGGGCCCCGATCCAAATCCTCACTGCACTACGACAGCTCTAGAGGCAGTGCGGGATCGTCTCCATAAAACCAGCAGAGCAACAGTTACATTGCCCCTCCACCCGCATCTGCTCCACCGATGGGTAAGCCTACGTGGGCGGCTAGCCAGAAGAAGTAGGATATCTTCCTCAGCCGCAAACTGGACCATAACCGCGTCCAAAACCTGGAACAAACATCCCGAGGTACTCTCTGGGCCACCCAATGCCTCTCCCTCGAGGGGGTCCACGTCGAAAAATCCATCTAAAGCCTCCTGCCAATCAGTGCGGTGTAGGAAAAGAAGGGCACCTCGTCCACTTGCTCGGCAAGGCCGCCCCTGGAGGGCCAGAATCACTCTCCCGAATCCTACTAGACTTCCCTTAAGGGCCTACCCTCCCAAAGCCAGAGGCGCCATCTGGGGGCATCATGCTCTGAGATACTGGGAGGGTCAATGTGCCACTCCTTCCCCAAGCGTCCCACAACTCTGATCATCTGCCAGTGAATCCCATCCAGACTCCCATCCATCTCTGGGTCTCTCTAAGTGAGTGACTCAAGTAGGCCTCCAGATCTTACACGGAAAAAACCAAGCTGCGCGCTGCCTCGTTGCATCATCATCCTCAAGGGAACACGAGTCCGAGAGAACTAGCCCAACCATCTACTGTCCATCCACACGTGAAGTCCCTCCCACCAAGACTCAGGGATAGCTAAGTCAACCTCTCTCATCCTCTGCCCTGCCCCTCCCAGATGCGCTACGGCGCCAAGCCTCGCCTCTGCCTCCATGGGTAATCTGCTCCATCTGCCAAAGGACCCATGCGGTCCACTGTCCCACTGTGCCCAACCAATGTGAGTCCGTTGTCCGAGCATACATCCCACCTGATCCCAGATCTCTGGGTGCCAAACAAGGGGCCGACGCTCGAAGTCCTCTCTGCATCTAGGTTGAGCTCGAATAAGACCCCCTGCTAATCTCTGCCAAACCGTGTGAAGGCTCCTTATCAAGGGGAAACCCTTCCTCGTAAGGGGGGCCTCTAAGAAGATCCACCTGTGTGAAAGCTACCATTGCCCTCCAGTGTGTGGGGTGTCCTTGAGAAGCCCTTGCTGGAAGAGGAGCTTCCCAGGCTCTGCACCTGGTGTGAGGCCGTCTGAACCTGCCCAAAGGAAGTTCTGAACCAACCGTCGGAGCTGCCCAAGGCACCCTCTATGAAAACACCAGCAGGAGGCAATATACCAGGCCATGGCAAGAAGGACATGGTTTGCCACTAAGGCACGTCCTACTAGGGAGAGTTTGGCCGAGCTCCAGTACAGAAGCTTGCGTTGAACACTCTCAAGGACCGAGACAATCTGCTGCTCTGTTCTAATGTCAATACCGACCTGGCATCCAAGGTATCTCGCCGTCTGGCACCACGGTATCCATTTGAAGCCAACGTCGATCTCCCACTCACGAATCTCATGTTTCTCCTTAGAGCCTATGAAGAAACCTATGGACTTAGTCCAGTCGATCTGTACACCCAAGGGCTTACAGTAGATAGCTAGGGCTCCCCTCCAAACTCGTGGTGGTGCCCTCTACATACAAGGCCGTGTTATCTGCAAACTCGGAGTCCAACAGCTCCTCCTCCTGCCTGATTGGGAGCCTCAACCCTGTGAGGCTTGCCACATGCGATCTCAGATAGTAGCCCAAAGCCTCCGCCACAAAGAAGAAGAGGAAGGGAGCGAGGGGGCAGCCCTGGCGGACCGAGCGAGAGAGAGGAAAGGCCTCGCCCGTGTGTCCTCCGAGAAGCATCTGCTAGCTAGAGCTTCCCGCATAAAGCGCAGAAACTCCTCTGACCCATCTATCTGAGAAACCCGATCTCCGCATAGTAGCCTCTAGGAAGGACCACTCCACCCTATTATAGGCCTTCTCGAAATCCAAGAGGAGGACGGCGAATGGCTGTGACTCCTCCCTGGACCAATCCACTGCCTCTGAGAACGTGAAGATGTTGTCTAGGATGCTACGCTCCTGGATGGACCCGGTCTGTGTGTCCTGAATAATGTGAGTAAGATGGGGCCATAACCGCAAACTCAAGACCTTGGCGAGGATCTTGTATGCGGTATCAAGCAAAGTGATTGGTGGGGAGCCCGTGTCAAAAATCTCCTGGCAAGCTAGTCGAAAAGGGGTGGAGATGATCTCCCAGAAGTTCCGGAAGAAGGCCGGGGTCAAGCCGGAGTCCGTACGAATTGTCAGAACCTGATTTCGAGCCCGCACGACTTGTTAGAAGGCAATTCGAGCAGTTTTTCGGCTGTTTTTCGGCGTTTTTGCTCAAATCTGGATCTTTTTCAGCTCCAGCCTCTCTCGGGTGTTCTCCAACAGCTCCAGGCATCTCCATACTTCTCTACGCTCTTCTCTACACGTGTATTGTGTTCAAAAGTACTCCCGACAGCTTCATTCAGCTCTAAACAGCTTACTTCAGCTCCTTTGTCATCTCCAGCTTGCCCACACAATCAGTGGACTGTTTTGCAGGTGTTTCGGGCCAAGGTGCACTTTCAAAAAGTGTTTTGAGCTGTGTATTTCGCTTCGGGACTGTTTTTGCAGCCCATACTTTTGCACTCTCAGGTGCATTTGTAGATACTCTGCATTGTTGGGCGCATTTGCAGTTACTTTACAGTTGTGGATGCTTTTGAGCTCCGTTGGATGCATTTGAGCACTCGGGGGTGCGCTCTTTTAGATTTGGGTTGTGCATTTTCAGTTTGGGATTGCACTTCAGATTGTAGTAAAGTACAGTGATTGGTTGATGCCATTTTTACAGTGATTGCATTGTGCAGTCAGTGTGATTTTAGAGCAGCCAATTGTACTTTGCATTTACAGCCAGTATTAGTTTGGGATTTGCAGACACATTTGCAGCCAGTTGCACTTTTGGGACTTGCAGTTCTTTTTGCAGATACATTTGCAGCTTGTGCGTATCCCATTTTGCATCATGTCGACCCTTTCAGACAGTTTTGGCAATTTGTCCGAGGGTGACAAGCTAGATGGACCAAACTATGCCTTGTGGTCATTCATGCTTAAGAACATCTTGGTTGGTAAGGGCTTGTGGGATATTGTTAGTGGGGATGAGGTGAGGCCAGCAGGCTCATCTACACAGCTTCTTCAGGTCAGAGACTACAAGCAGACAACAGACTGCTACAGTCCCTCCATAGCATCGTGCCCAAGCGATGTTTTTGATTGCCACAAATGTGAAGAGGCACATTATGACGACTATCAATTCATGCAAGGATGCAAAGGCAGCATGGGAAAGATTGGTAAACATGTATCATGTTAAGAATGAGGCAAGGGCCATTGCCTTGACAAATCAGCTCAAGGATATCGAGATGCAGGAAGGCCAAGGCATCACTGATCATATTGCGAGGATCACTGATCTACATGATCAGCTCGCAAGTATTGATGAGGAAATAGAAGACAAGAAGCTCATCTCTATTACTCTCAATAGCTTAGCGCCCTCATATGGTACATTCGTCACTTCACTTACCATTGTTCTCAGGGCAGCCCCACTCTCGTTCGATGAGTTAGTTGGGATTTTGTTGCAGGAAGAGGAGAGATGCTCAAATTTTGCCAAAGCCTCTCGTCAGGATGAGCAAGCGCTTGCCATGGGTGGAAAAGGCAAATTTTAGAAAGAGTTTGAGCCAAAACACAGCCATACAACTCAGCCCAAGGAGGGGAATGCAAGCAGTTCAAGCAAAATCAGAAAAAGGGCAAATGCAATTATTGCAAGAAGCCAAGGCATTACATCGCAGAGTGTCAGAAAAGGATTGCCAATGAAAAGAAGAGGAAAGAGACAGCTCTAGCTGTAATTTTGTTGCCCCCACTGAAACTCGTGCTTCAGATGCACATGGTGAAGCTCATCTTGCCCAAGGTGATAGAGATTTTGTGTTTGCTGCATTTAATGAGAAGATGGATGCCAGGGGGGATTTGAATGCTGAAAATCAATCAGGGGATGCTTCCCTTGTTGCAAGTGATACATGGTATATCGACAGTGGTGCTACTAAGCACATGACTCCTTGCCAGGAGTGGTTTGAGAGCATCACACATGTTCATGGCAGATAGGTTTGCCAATGATGCTTCTCAAGACATCATCGGAGTTGGGCACATTCCCATTCAGCTTGATAATGGGAAAGTTAAGTATATCCGAGATGTTTGGTTGTTCCAGATTTGAGGCAAAATCTGATTTCAGTTTCAAACATTGCCTATGATCAACATATGTTGGTCGAATTTCAGGATAACCAATGCAGGATCAAGGATCCAAAGAAAGGGTATGAGGTTGTAGCAACAGGCACATATGATAGAGGCTTATACAAGCTTGATGCTCACCCTTATGATTAGAAGGTATTGGCTGTAGCAAACACTTCCTAGGCTGATCTATGGCATGCCAGGTTTGGACATGTCCATCACAGGGCATTGTCCTACTTGTACAACAATAATATGACTCAGGGAATGCCAAAATTACAGCAACTAGCAAATGAAGTGTTTGAGGGGTGTGCACTTGGCAAATTGCATCGCTTGCCATTCAGTAAACAAGGCAAGAATTGGGTCAAGGCAACCAGAGTGTTGCAGATAGTACACGGTGATGTATGTGGCCCCATGACTATTCCCACGCATAGAGGAGCAAGGTATTTTGTGACCTTTATAGATAACTTCTCCAGGTTCACATGGCTTTTTCTCATGAAGAAAAAATATGAGGTGTTCTATTGGTTTCAGGAGTTCTATGGCTGAGAACCAAACCAATTCTAGAATTGGAACACTCAACTCGGATAGAGGGGGAGAGTACATGTCGCATGCATTCCAGGGATTTTTGAAGCAGCATGGGATTAAACATCACTTGACATGCCCTTACACATCACAGCAGAGTCCACTCCCTGAGAGGAAGAATGGTACTCTCATGGAAATGACGAGATGCATGTTGAAATTCAAGAGAGTCTCAAACGCTTTTTGGGGAGAAGCAGTTGTGACAACCACTTATATTCAGAACAGATGCCCTACTAAAGCTTTAGTTCATGTGACTCCATTTGAGGCTTTATATGGCTTTAAGCCAAAGGTTAGTCATTTCAGAATTTTTGGCTTAGTGGCATATGCTTTGGTTCCAGATGCACATCAGACAAAGCTTGATGACAAGAGTATCAAATGCATTTTCGTGGGGTATAGCACTGAAAGCAGGGGATTTAGGCTTTATAATCCCGCTACCAGGAAGGCAATAATCAGCAGAGATGTTCTCTTTGCTGAGAATGAGTGCATGCAGCCCGCTAGTGCAGACTTGCCACCATACGATGACACCCCTTTGGACATCATCTAGTTTGAGGATGATGAGATGGAGTCTCATGATGCTTCCCCTTCTACTTCTCATAGTTCAGATGGCTTGCCACATGTTGAGGATGGCTCTCCCTCAAATGTTTCAGATTTGCAGCCAATTAATGAGAATAGACAGCCTCATGTTTGGAGGCATTATCAAGGTCATGAGGCCACTAAAGATGTCGATGTAGCCCCAAGTGGTACAGCAGAGAAATCTATTCCACTTTGGGCAAGGTTGACCATTCAAGATGCTAAGGATCAGCCTACTTTGGGGAAAACCAGGGCCAGCACTCAGAAAAATCAGCAAAAGGTCAATTTTGCTTTGATGACCTTAGTGATGGAAGCTGAAAACGAGCCTTAGAGCTTCAAGGATGCTTAGCATAATCCGGCATGGTAGAAAGCTATGGAAGCTGAGATTAAATCCATTGAGAAGAATGCCACATGGGACTTGGTTGATGCGCCCATTGGGAAAAATGTGGTTGGCATGAAATGGATTTATAAGGTGAAATACCATTCAGATGGCACAGTTGAGAAATACAAAGCCCGTTTGGTTGCCAAGGGGTATGCACAAGAGGAGGGGATAGATTATGAGAAGACATTTGCTCCAGTGGCCAAGATGACCACCATTCGTTCTGTCATCTCTCTTGCTGCGTTTTATGGTTGGTCAATGTACCAGATGGATGTCAAGATCGCTTTCCTCAATGGAGATCTTAAAGAGGAGGTCTATGTACATCAGCCCCAAGGTTTTGAGGTGAAGGGACAAGAGCACAAGGTATGCAAGCTCAGGAAGGCTCTATATGGGCTGAAGCAAGCACCTCGTGCATGGTATCAGAAGATACATCAGTTTTTCCTGTCCCAGGGCTTTGTAAACACTCATACAAAGTCAAATCTGTATGTTCTGCAGCAAAAATCAGAATTGGTCATGTTGGTACTATATGTGGATGACATTATACTCACTGGCAGTTTGATATATCTATGCTCCACACGGCCTATTGCACTATTGTCTTGGCATTGAGTTTTGGCAGACCCATGATGGGATCTCTATGTCACAGATAAAGTATTCGAAGGGGTTGTTACAGAAATTTAAAATGGAGAACTGTAAGCCTGTGGCTACTCCATTGCAAAAGGGACTCAAGCTGAGTAAGCATGATACTGCTGAAAAGTTTGATGGCACTTTGTACAAGCAGTTGGTTGGCAGTTTGATATATCTATGCTCCACACGGCCTGATATAGCCTATGCCACAAGGCTTTTGAGCCAGTTCATGCATTGTCCCACGATCACACATTGGAATGCAGCAAAGAGGGTTCTCAGATATGTCCATGGCACTCCTCTTAGCTTGCATTATGCTTCAAATTGTGATCTAAAGGTGAGTGGTTTCTCAGATTGGTCAAGGGATGACTACAGACGGTCCACTACTAGCTATTGCTTCTCGTTGGGTTCAGCTTGTATCTCATGGCTCAGTAAGAAGCAAGAGCGAGTCTCTCTTTCCTCCAATGAAGCAGAGTACAAAGCTGCAAATTCAATCACTACGGAGTTAATGTGGTTAAGGAAGCTTTTGCATGACTTGCATCATGCACAGGATGGCGAAGCAAACTCTATCTTCTGTGACAACCAGAGTTGCATTGCTATAGCCAACAATCCTGTCTTTCATGCTCGCATGAAACACAATGAAAATCATTATCATTATGTACGGGATTGTATTTCTGATGGCTTCACTGATCTCATCTATTGTCCATCTGAGGACAATGTGGCGGATATCTTCACCAAAGCCCTGTCAACAGATCTTTTCTTACGACATCGACATGGCTTGGGGATCAGAGACATTCTCACAATGTCAAGGGGGGTTGTGAAGTGATTCATAATGACATTGTTTTCATGTACTCCCATAGGTTGCATATCCATCTGGATGAATTTGTGCAACCATGGTACTTTAGGTACTGCAAGGTACACCTAAGATGTTTCCAGGGTACTTTCAGCCATATCTTTGAGGGGGGATTTGTAAGAGATTACAAAGATATGGTGTTGTAGGCATAAAGTCAACCCTATGGTTGACCAGTAGTACTTGGGTACTATATATACCAAGTACTTATATTGTTTCATTGGAACATTTCTATTGGAGCTTTCTTGTGTGTGCACTCTTGCTCACTTGTGTTCACAACTTGTCTCCACTTTGTTCCTACATCCCTGAGCTTATGGAGGCAAGGTCTCTCCTTAGTGCCCACTCACGCTCCTGAAGAGTCCTCCTCCGCCTAAGGGCTTGAGCCTGCGACTCCTCACTGATCCTCTGGATCGCATCAGCCACCCACAAAGCCCAACCCTCGCACAGTGCCGTCTCTGATTGCTACCAAATCCCTATCATGACCTGCTGAATCTCCTCGTCTTGTAGGAGGTCCTCTAGAATGCAGAGCCCCTTTTTGGGAAGACCTCGGCGGGACTGCTCTAAATAAAGTACTACTAGAGAGTGGTCTGACATCGTGGTACCTGCCAGAATCCCTATAGAGCCGCCTCTTTGCAGTGCTCAGTCCCCAACGTAGAAGCGGTCTAGCCTCTCAAGCTATCCATCATGTCTCCTCTATCCAAAAGAGAAGAGGAGGCTGCCAGGTATCTTGCTGAAACCTAGCTCTTGCCACGGGTCTCAACCATCACTTATCGTAAAAATGAACTGCTCCCAGGTGCTCCGCTATGTTGCTGGCATCTTAGAGAAGGCAGCGCCACCGTACTTGTTCTCCTCAAACTCTAGGTTGTTGAAGTCCCCTCCAACCATCGAAGAATCTACATCCGGAAGACACTCTGTTGGGGCATACATGTTGAGGATCCCAATCTTGGACTCTCCCATCCTAACTCCCACTCCTGGGATAAGCTTGCCCTGATCATAGATCTCTGGAGCCACTATCTGTGAGACAGAGATGCAGACTCCTCCGCTTTGTCCTACTGCAGGAGACCACACCTCCGGACCTCTCCTTGGGAGGAGGTGGTGTCGCCGTCTGATGTCTGATGCTAAGAGGTGGTGTCGCCGTCTGATGTTTGATGCTGAGAACATGTGCTCCTGAATCAAAAGGATGTCCACTGTCCGCCCTACTACTGCCCTATGCAACTCCTGCCGAAGGATCAAGTACTGTGGTTGACTACGAGCACGGTCGTGGTTTCAACTCACTATGGTCTAACTCATGAGGATGGGATGCAGAAAACAAGGCTCTCCTGTGGGTGGGTGCCTATTCCAGAAAGACTATCTTATGTGACTTTGTCGGGGGTTTAGAGGGTGAGTAGTCCGTGTCTGTACTTCGACGTACTAAGGTGGACACTGGCTCAATGCCAATCTTTCGTGCCTACTTCATCATGAAGGAGACTTCCACACCGAACAACTCAGCACACTTCTGGAGTGGCCAGTCATATGCCCGATCAATCTTTGCCTCGAGCGGCAATCTGATAACTCCTACCGCCAAAACACACATGGACTTCTCTCGCGTGAAGCCCGGCTGAAAATTCACCTCCGCGCCATGGGCGTGCCATAAGTCCAGTCCCTGTGACCCCATCCACTCGTCCATCATGCGTGAAATCTGATCTCCCATAATAGCATCAAACACCACTGGGGACCACTTCTCCAACCCTGTGGTTGCGAAATGGAATCTCCAAATTGGGTGTGTCTGGGAGCCCACTGCGCTGATTGGACCCCCTTTCCTGAGCTACAAGACCGCAAGCGTTACCTCCAGGGGTAGAGAGTAAGAGTCCAGAATCTCCCAGATAGTTCCAGGGTCCCAATCTCCAAAAGTCTGACGGTAAGGGACGTCCAAGCTAGAGATGGGGAGCTGTTGATCGGGAGGACGAGCCCCTTCCCTCTGGCTCCCTCCCTGACTAGACGAGATGTTGCATTGAGGAAGCAGAAGGAGACGTCGTCTTACCCTTGCCTGGTGGCAGGGGTGGCAAGGTGGGGGTGGGGGAGGGGGTTGGGGAGGCTGAAGAACCTGCTGAGGAGGTGGAGAGGGGGGCGGAGGGGGAAGGGGGGGAGAGGGAGGCAGAGGGAGGGGGGCGGGTGGTAAGGGTGACCATAGCAGGATGGGCGAGGGGGGGGGGGAGGGGGCGGGGAGAATCCAGGAGGGAGGGGAGGGGTGGAGAGGAAGCGAGATCTAGAGGGGGCGAGGGCGAGTAGGGGCAACCACAGGCCCCCCCCTGTGATCAGGCTCGTCGGGTCTTTGGACATGCTCCTCCTCAGCCGCTGTTGGGCTAATGTCTGCAACTTCCACCATTGCAGCGTCAGGAGCTCCTGGGGCTCGCTGCTGATGCAAGGGTGAGTGATGACGTTGAACCTCTACCGCAGGAGAATCCCCTGGCTGGGCAATGGCCCCTTCCGCTGGGGGAGGTGGATTTCCACGTAAGGGCTCCTCCTCCTGTTGTTGCTTCTTGTAGGCGTGAGGCCCACAATTGTGCCCACGATCTGAAGTGATCGAATCGCATGCTTCGCCTGTTGCTTGTCAGTTGGGGAAAGAAGAATCTTGACGGTTGTGGAATTCGAGGGTGCTGCCATAGAGCCCCTGTTGCAGATATTCAAGTTCAAGCATTCAAATTTAAGTCGAGATGACTAGGTGACAACTATGTCAGACAGCTGACCAGATGACAACCATGTCACCGAACTGGCCAAGGAATGACTATGTCAGTGAGCTGGCCAGATGACAACTATGTTGGTGAGCGAACAAGATGACCGCAATGTCACCATGTCAAACAGGTGACAATTATGTCAACTAGAGATAGAAATAACCGCGGTCACTTGCGTACTCCGACGAGATCTCTTGTGAGTCCACCTGTCAGAACTATGTCGATGGTGGTGCAATGGTGGTGCAAGGCAGCCAGCCAAGAGCTCACATGGAGAAGATAAATACACACCAAGAGTCAGAGGGCTAAGCGGCGCACAGAGAGGTGCACATGGGGTATCAAAGAGGTGCACAGAGAGGTGCACATGGGGTTATCATATCACCAACTAGGAGGAGGCTGGCAAGTCAGAAGTGGTTGAAGCCATGAAGAATTTTAGGGGTGGAATGGCTAAGAGACCAAGAGCCACCACCAATGGGACGGAGAAAATAAGATTTTCAGCAAGAGAGAGGGACCCTCCACAGGAGCGGAGGGAATGAAGGGGATGGGGAAAGGAGGGAGAGGGGCATTCTATGATTGTAAGGGGAACAGGAGAGTGACACGGAGGTCTTGGGTGAGCTCTCCTAGTGTAACATTGTGGTGTCCTACTAACGTACTTCTCTTCTACTCTGCATGCTATGCTTCTTCCCCTCTCTGTTCACAACTATAGCTCCCCTTCAACCCGTATATTCCCCTCTTCATCCCCCTTCACTTGGTATAACAGTCCCTGTATTATGTGGCTTGAGTTCTCTTGTGTTCATGTTGAAGGATGGCTCTTGTAACTTCGTTTCGCTAAGCTTGCATCACTCTTGTACTCGCTCGCACCTTCGGTGCCACCATTGTTCTCATGCGTTTCATCATTGACAACATCGTTCTGCATGCACCATCGGTGACACGAGTGGCCCTCGCTTTCTTGCTCCTCACACCAGTGGCCTTAGGCCTCCGGTAACACTTCCGGAAGTGTTAGGACCCCGGACCCCCCCCCCTCAGACAGCTCCTCTGGCCAGGCCAAGGGTCTCCACCAAGAAGATCTTCCCCGAAGACAAACAAACTGCTCACCGCTGCCCAACGAGTTGGGAAGCTACCAAGGACCAGCTGCGGGGGAACACACCCCTGTAGTTGGATACCAATGGAGAGGTAGAGCCCTCAAAGAGGAGAAGGCGAAGGGGGGGGCGAAGAGGGGACGAATGGGAGGCGAGGAGGGAGTGGAGGTGGAGGTAAGGGGTCTGAAGCGAAGCGAAGGAGGCAAGGTGAAGGCAGAGGGGGGAGAGCGGTTGAAGGCAAGGTGTAGGAGGAATGGAAGCGGGGAGGTGAGAAGATGCGGGAGGTGGAGGTAAACGGAAGGAGGCGGCAAGGAGGCAGAGGGGCGGAAGGAGAGGGCAGGGAGGCAGCAAGAGCGAAAGGAGAGGGCAGAGAGAGGGAAGAAAGAGGAGGTGGCGGCGGCGACGAAGAGCGGGAAAGGTAGGGAGGCGGCGAGAGGAGGCGAGGCAACGGAAGGGAGGCATGGAGCAGCAGGGTGGAGGCAAAGGCTGTCGGAGAGAGGAGGCAGGGAAGGCGGAAGGGGAAGGCAGGGAGCGGTGGCCTACGGGCGGAAGGAGGCGAGGGAGAGGTGGAAGGAGGCAAGGAGGAGAGGATGCTGAATGGAGGGGAAAAGGGGAGGCGAGGCGAAGGTGGAGGCTGAGGCGGGAGGGGGGGATGAGGCAGGAGATCAGGGAGTTGCAGCTTGAGGTCGCCAAGACTCTCAGTCTTGCGGGTTGAAAGTTATGCAGACCTTGAATTTCCTTTCACAGAGAGAGTTGAAAGATGTCATTCGAGCATGTGGGAAAATGAAAAAGTCCAAAGAGAGTTGAAAGATGTCATTCGAGCATGTGGGAAAATGAAAAAGTCCGGGGTGGGATGGTCTCATGCTGGAGTTTTATCTACAATATTGGGATACAATTCCACCTGCATTATTATATATAGTTAATCATATGTGATGGTTAATCATCTGTGGGACACTCAATAGATGCCTATCAGTTGGAAGAAAGGCTTGGTGAAATTATTCCCCAAAAAGCATCTATGTGAGTCTTTTATAGATTGAAGACCCATTACTCTTATGCATGTCATCTATAAACTGGTTGCTAAGGTGATCGTGGCTCGGATCAATGGTTTTCTGCATGACCAGTTACATCGTACTCAATATGATTTTATTCCCCGCAGACATATTACTTACAATATTGCCAATGCCTATGTGGATATTGAATATGCAAAGTACACGGGGTAAGATGTTCTCTTGTTGCAGGTGGATATTGCTAAGGCCTTTGAAACAGTACAATGGGATTTCATGTCACAAACTATGCAGGTTCTAGGATTTGGGGGGGGAAATGCAGTATCTTATTTATTGGCTATATCAAGACAATCAAGCTGCTCGCATTCTGGCAAGTGATATTACGATCACTGGATCTTTTTTTGTTCGGTACGACAAGGTTGTCCTCATAGTGCATTGCTCTATGTCATAGCTACTCATCCCGTGCTATAATACATGGATGATTCGGTAGAAACAGGTGTCTTGCATGATCTGGAGATACATGGCAGCAAACTCTTGATTGCGCACGCATATGCTGATGATTCTTTTTTCTTGCCCTAGAGTACTGAAAGGGATCTTTCTTTATCGTTATATGGTTTGGCTGCTGATCTGCATGTCAATTTTCAGAAAACTAAACTTCTGCCTCCATGAGAAAGCTCGGCATCATTTATTATAGCCAGGGGACATTGTTTTACCCATAGAGGTAGTACGGTATCTTCGTTACCCTTTGGGATGGACGGTTAGTCACCGTCAGCAAATGGATTGGGTGCTTGTCATGCTTAAGAAGAAATTGGAACACTAGAAACTAGCAACGTAGCCCTTGCATGTTCGCTACCGCATAGTTCAATCAATTCTGGCTGCCTATATCCAATGTCAATTGCCTTTGATGATGTTTGCCAAGCAAGACAACTCTTGTTTTATGTCTACTGTCATGGAGCTTTTCTGGCAGTCACGCTTTTGCCAAATAGCCCTCAGGCCGCCCTCAGCTGATCACCTTTGCATGCCTAAAATGCATGGGGAACTGAATATCCTCAATATTCACATGCATAGTCTAGCTCACAAAGGGACAAGGATGCTCCAGCTCATGCAAGGTGATCAGCCATGGATTTTCATGATGCGACATTTAATTTTGCACTTGTCTTCTCCAGCTTTTGGCCACTGGCAGCCAACTCAATGGGACTTTCATCTAGGTCACGTAGAAGGCAGAGTAAAGGGATGCCCTTTTCTCTCTCGTTTGATTGCTGATTGGAAGCATATGCTTTCCCATCTTAAATGGAATGGTAGGGACACTCCTTGTGTGCTGAGAGTCTTCAGTGGTCAAAGGCATTCACACCTCCTTTGGCTTTACAAGAACCTGGCTACTCTTATTTTCTTTGGTCCAAAGGTATGTGCCATGTGGATGATGTGATTGATGCCATTGGTATGGTCATCTCTTTTCATGTAGCTGTCAGATAGGATGCTTTGGGACAGCATTATAGGCCTATATGGTATCTATTGTCTCAGATGCTCCATGATTTTCAGCGAGTACCTTGTTTTGAGATTCTTGATGCCTCAAAGATTGGATGATCATGCTTTTCGTGCGCTACTGTTAGCCTAATATCACTATTGCATCTCTATATAAGATTTTGCTACCTCCTCCTTGGGTTTCTCTTCATGCCAATCACATCTGGGCAATGACATGCACCTCTCGGTGGTGGTGGAAAAGGTTGCAGCACATTTGGGTTTCTAAACTCCCTCTTCAGAAAAAGTACTTCTTATGGTAGGTTATGCTGGGGGTTCTTCCCTTCGGACAGATCCTAGATCATGTCATATTGCTCTTGCCACTTGTCGATGATGTTTGTCTATATGGGAGTCTATGCCTCATCTGTTTTGGCATTGCACAAAGTCTCATGATTTCTTGCTTTTGCTACAGCAGTGGCTTCAAGCTCGTTTCCCCAGTGCTTCCTTCGGCAAGAAATTTTGGCTGTTTGGTTTTCATCCTATGAGGCAGGGATATGATCTTTTTTATTGGGTTCATTATTGGGCACTATGGACCCTATGGAAAGATTGCAATCATCGGGTCTTTGGTGATTCCTCTCTAGCTAAGTATCAGTTCTTTTGAGCATCTCCACGACAGTCTTTTTATGATTGTCTACATGCACGGGATATATATCATCCTATTTTCTTGTCCTGTAATGACATTTTCTGATGTTTGTAGCTGGTTGTCCCTTTCTTTGGGAGTGTAGCCTATACTTTGTACTAGAATGATTACCCCCAAAAAAAGTGTGCCTGTGTGTTTAAGATTGTCTACATGCACGGGATCTAGATTATCTTGCCTTCTTGTTGCATAATGATATCTTCTAATGCTTGTAACTGGCTGTCCCTTTCTATGGGACTGTTTTTGTAATATTATGACAAATGGATTTCACTATAAAAGTGTGTGTGTGTGTGTACAGTCCATCATTATGGCATATGTGCAATTTTATTTGCCTCTTCTTCCCTGGTCTTTTAAGCATTTGGCTTCTTATATGTCCCAGGTGGAAAAGCAAATCTCATAAAAAGGCTTTGCGACTACTACCTATGCAGTCTATTTGTTCACCCAAGACTCATGGGGGGCTGAATATTCTCAATCTTTAGGTTCATATGTTGGCAAGAAAGAGCACTATGATTGCTGATTTTTTTCAGCAAAAACAGCCATGGGCTATTATGTTAGCAGCTTTGTGTGGAAACATGACGTCCCATGCATATGGGCATTGGATTACAGATCACTGGGAAGCAGTCATGACCACATTTCAGGGAAAAATTCCTGGTTGTCCTGTTTTTACTGCTTTTAATCATGATTGGAAGAGAATTCTCTCTTATGCTAAATGGACAGGTGCTTCCTCTCATCATGGTAATTCTTTTCGCTTGGAAAGCATCCATTGGAGCAAGGTGTTTGAATCGCCTCTCGCTTTATAGGCACCTATTAAAGCATATAATCTTATGAAATTGGGCATAAGATTTGTTGGAGATGTTGTGGATCAACAAGGTTATATGCTTTCATTTCCACAAGCTTGCAGGACATTCTCCTTGGGTCTGCATCATAGGTCCATTTGGAAAATACTTTCAACTATGTTGCAGCCATTTGTTCCTGTTCCTCCACTGTTTGTACAACAGGACAGATTACTGGACTGGAATTTGACTTCCTTACCTCCTGCTACCCATTCGCTTTCAATGCATAATCTGGCCTCCTCGATGGTCTACAGATTTCTTAATCCACCGCTATGGATTGATAAGCATGCCAACACTCTTTGGAATTTGGATAGGCCTTTATCTTGGTGGCAATCACGACTCATGAAAATTTGGAAAGCCAAATTGCCATTGAAACAGAGGCTTTTCTTTTGGAGATGTATAGTGGGAGCTTTTTCCATTGGGGTGAAATTGGCAGCACGTCGCATTGCTTCCCCTTCCTGCCCCCGTTACTCTCATCACCGCGAGACAGTTCCTCATCTATTATGGTCTTGCCCGCACTCTCGGATATTGATCACTCATGTCTCTCATTTGCTGCGGCTTCGGTTTCCCTCTATCAGATTTGGGAAACTCTTCTGGATGTTCGGATGCTTCTCATCTCAGATGTCTCCATTCCTCCTCTTCTTTCACTGGACTCATTTTTGGGTACTATGGACCATTTGGACACAGAGATTGCATTCTAGGATGGGTCAACAGTTTCCTCAAGCATATGTTTTCTTCAAAATGTCCCTCAAGCAATCCTTATATGATAGTTATGCTGCAAGGGACTTGGATGCTACTAGCCTTGAAGTGTTTTCTGACTGTTTTTGAGTTCTTCCATTGGGCTCTCTTTTGGAGTCTAATGTCATGTACATTGATTTCATGTTAATAATATAGTAATGTGCTTTCACAAAAAAAAAGTGTGTGTAATTATAGGGTCTTTGGTGATCCTATTTTTTCCACTTTCTCTTTCTTCAGACACTCTTTGCAGCAATCGCTTTTTGATTGCTTGCAATCTCGTGTCTTTGATCATGATGTATATTTGTCCTACAGTGAGATTTTCTCTTGATGTATTATAGCTCTCTCTTTCTAGGATAGCTTTTTTGTAATATAATGACTAAAAGATTTCACACAAAAAAATAAAAATGTGCGCGCGCGTGCATGCACGTGTGCGTGCATTACATGGGAGACCTTCCTCAGCCCAGCTAGAATGGTTCTTTCACTGATTTTGGTTTAGCTCTTCTTTTCAGCTGATGAGTAGTAGCTGTCTCATTTTGGGACAGCTATGAATGTACCTTCTTCTTTTAATGAAGGTTCTTTTATTGGATTTAGGACCATAGAAATTGTTTTTGGCATGTGAATGGGAAGACTTCTCTTCGGTGCATCTGGAGCAGTTAGCTACCTCTCAAGCAGTGGGTCTTCCTATGGTGTTTTCTGGTTGGGGCTTTACCAGTGGGATCTTTCTTGGTTCTCAGGCGCAATGTCTCTTCAGCTTGCCCCACTTGTACTCATCCGTGGGAGACGGTCTTACATCTATTTTGGACCTGTCCTCTAGCTCATGATTTCCTTTTCAGACTGATGATAGGACTTTGTGCTTGTTCTTCCACGATTTTGTTTGGCAAGCTGTTTTGGTTGTTTGGCAGACTGTTGCTATGCCAGACTCTGATCAATTCTTCTCGCGGTGTCACTATTGGGCTTTCTAGTCATTGTATTGTGCTCGTACCATTTGACTGTATGAGCATGTGGATGCCTTTCCCAATTTTTGATCTTCTTTGTTGCAGTCTCTTCAAGATGCTCATTCTCTTGGAGATATTCCTTAGGCCCAGTTGGACATCTTTTGTTATTGTTTTTAGTTTTGAGTAGTGGTTGTTCTGCTTTAGACAGCTATGAATGTACATTTTTTTTGAGAAAATTGATATATTCCATTCAAAACGAATCATACAACCGGTGGGAGAGAAAGTACTCTATCCCTAGCCTCAACAATGTGGCAAAAAAGCCATGGTGGTGGTCTAAAATGCCACGACATCCCAAAAGGGGTCAAATGAAAAAATAATGAGCAGTCCCATGTCCTCATGAAGGATAAAAGTCTCCCACGAGAGCTGCCAAAGAGGTGCCTGTACACCGCTCCCACTGACTCCTGAGAGTGAAGATAATCTCGCCCAAATGGAAGTGAGAGTGTCAACCTCCGTGCATAAATGGCCCCCAAGGACAAAAGAACATCGCGAACACCATATCCGCCATAGAGTAATGCTGGAAATCGCCTCCCAGGCTGACCCTGCAGGTAAAGTAGGCATGGAATCCTGAGCTGGTACAGGTACCAAAAGTAAATCCTGCGGCTCCATGATGCTGACATCTGTGGGACCCCGTCTCTGGCGATGCTGCATGAAGAAACCGTGGTCTCCTAGCTCTGACTCAAAGAGAGCAAAGGCTCTAGATCCTCTCCCCCAAAGGGCAGCGCCCCATGTCATCAAAAAGGACTCGGATGTAACATATGAGAACAACCTGAAGATACCTGTCCATATCACTCTAGAGTTGGGGCAGCTCCATAAACAATGCTTACTAGATTCCTCTGCAAGCTGACAACGCATACACAAGGAGGGTCTACCCATCTGCTGAAGCCAAGTACCCACAGGTATACCCCTATGTATAGTGAGTTAAAGAAAGTAGGAGACTTTCCTGGCTCTATTGATGCCCCAAAAGTGAGTCCAGTAGCTCAGCAAGAGCTCTGCAGTAAGTCCCTGTGCGTGCCAATGCTGTGAGGCAGATGATAGGTGATGAGAGTCTCTCTGCTGAAGCCTGTAACCTACCCTCGTCGAGTACTGGAAAAAGGGAAGAGGACGAACGCCTTCCACCGGAGCAGGCCACGTCCACTCACCTGGGTCCCAGTCGAGCTCCGCGAGAGATCGACCGTGAAAAATCCAAAGTCTCCATCTAGGATCCTCTGCAATGGTCAACTTGGAAGGATCTGTGGCCACCCAGGCAACCAATGACCCTGACTTTCTGCCAAACGAGCTCCTGCTGAGTGGGATACAATCTGTGAGAGGAGTCCGTCTCAAAATAAGTAAACGGTGCCGATCCTAAACGAACTCCAATGCATAGCCCAGCCTCACTAAAACAACCTGACCAAGCAGAGATGGGATGAACTTAGGCTGGATCTGTAAGCATATCCCTCCATTCCTGAGGAATAGCTCTACACTGGTGAATCCTATACAGTAGGAACTGTTTCCACGGCTGATCTCCTGGAGTCAAACCTCTAACAAGAAGTTTGACTAAAAGGGCTCTACTCTGCATCTCAAGATCAAGAACCCCAAGTCCTCCCTGCAAGGAGGGTAAAGTGATAGTATCCCATGAAACCCTGGCCCTAGTGTCCTCAGAACCGTCGCCACCACTCCACAGAAAGTTCCGGAGCAATCTCCTCACTTGACGGATTGAATCAACATGAAAGCACCAACATGACGCAACGTACCACATAGTCGCTAGTAGAACCTGGTTGAGTACTAGCACTCTTCCGGCCAAAGAAAGTCTAGCCGTACTCCAGTAGGCTAGCTTTCTCCGGATGCTCTCAAGAACTGGGGCAAACTGTTGCATCGGGGACACCTCAATGCCAACCTGGAAGCCTAGATATCTCGTGGAGGTGCCTCTGGGAATCCATACAAAGCCTCTGTCTCCTCCCCATGCTGGGGTATCCTGCTGAGCCCCAGTCCAAATGCCTTTTGATTTGTTCCAATTGACAAGTCCCCCTGAGGCTAGGCAGAACTTGTCAATTGAATCCGCAGCAGTAGCGAGACTATATGCATCTCCTCTAACTGTCAGTGCCGTGTCATCAGCAAACTCAGTGTCCAGAAGCTCTTGCTCCTGCCAGATAGGCAGATGGAGGCCCAAAGTGCCATGACCGGTAGCCTGCATAAAGTATCCCATAGCCTCCGCTACGAAAAGGAAAAGGTAAGGTGCAAGCGGGCATCCCTGTCGTAGCGATCTGGATAGCTGAAAAGCCGGTCCTCTACCTCCACAGACCACCATCCTGTTAGAAGAGTGGGAGTAAAATGAGGAGACCCAAGAAATCCATCTATCACTGAAGCCTAGCCTCCTCATAGTGCCCTCCAAGAAACCCCAGTCCACCCTATCATAAGCCTTCTCAAAATCGAGAAGAAGAACTGCAATCTCTTGTTGACTCTCCTTCGCCCAGTGAGTGGCCTCCCAAAAAGTAAAGATGTTATCCAAGATACTCCGATCCTGGACAAATTCTGTCTGAGTAGATCGGATGATGTCTGGCTCTTCTAAAAATATTAGCCCAAGAATCTCACATTAAAAATCAACGGGCAAGTCAAGGACATATAAGAGCCAAGGTCTTCGCTATGATCTTGTAGGCTGTCCCTAGAAGTGTAATGGGTCTCCAATTACGTAGGACTATCTTGTCTCCCCCTTTCGAGATGAGACAAATCATACCTGTGCATAATGTCTCGCCCAAAGATCGTGTATCGAGAGCCTCTGAAAAGGTAGAGAGTAGATGAGGCCCAATCGTATCTCAAAGAGCGGCCCAATCGTTATCTCAAAGAGCTTTAAAAAGAAGTGTCGACAGACCGTCCTCCCCTGGGCATCTGTCCCTAGGCAGCTCATGTAACGCGTCCGTGATCTCCAGGAGTGATAGTGGGCTATCCAAAACATGACTCATCCTGTCTGAGACCATCAGGGGGACATGGCTCCAAATCTCCTCTCTGGCTCTGATCATCTCCTCAGTGATTGGACCGGCGGTGTAAAGAGTGGAATAGAAATCTGAAGTGATCTCAACAAGACGGTGAGGGTCCGTCTGACGAGACCCGGCCTCATCCACAAGTCTATGTAGACTGTCCGAAGAGTATCTCTGACCCACTGCCCTGAAGAACTCTCTAGAGCATCTATCCCCCTTCTGAATCCAGAAAGTCTGCTGGGAGTAAGACGTGAACTGGGCCCTCCTGCCCTGAATCTCCTCTAGTCTCTCCTGAGCCTCCGAAAGCTGCCCTCTGATGAAAAGAGAATGAGGAAAACTCTGAATCAATCTCTGAAGTCTGGATACCGCCGCTCTTGCGTTCCGATCTCTGATTCTGAGCTTTTCCTTCTCCTCTTTTACCCTCAACTGGCAGGCCATGCTGACTCTAGCCAAAGCCCTTTCTACCCACATCAACTAGCCCTGATCCACAGGAGTGTCCTCTGACAACCAAGCCTCTCTCAACCGTTTCACGAACTCTGTGTCCTGAAAAACAAAGTCTGGAACTCTCACTGAGCGTGTGCTCTCTAATCGAGAGGTAGGAAGAATCTGTAATAGAACTGGAGCATGGTGAGATAAAACATAACCCGGGCGGATCCCAATCCGTCCTCCTCTGGCCTGGCCCCATTGGCCAATATAAAACCTGTCAAGTCTGACCAAAGAAAGAGAGCCATGGAAAACCCCGGACCAAGAGAACTGAAGACTGTCAGCCAAGTGACGAAAGTCGTCCAATCGAGCTGCATCATGAAGTCCAGCATGCAAAACAAAACTATCCCACTCCACTCTCTTCCTATCAGAGAGGCCACCCTCTGTCTGACCCGACTTGTCTTCAGAGAATTCAACCATGTTGAAATCTCCTCCAACAATCCAGGTGTCTGCCTGAGGAAGGGACACTCTGAGCTGTCTCCAAAAAGCACGTCTATGGGCTGGATCCGTGGGAGCATACACATTGAGAACCCCAACTGCTGTGCTCTCAATATGAAGAATAACATAGCATGCTCTGCTCTCCAGTAGTGTACCCTCTTGGGTGATCTTTGAGGCCCACCTAGCTGAAACGGAAATGCAAACTCCTCCCCTCATGCCATCCGCTAGGCTCTAATATGTCCGCGGCTCTATCCTCTGAGTAAGGATTTGCATCTGTCAATCCTGTCCTGGGAGAGCTTATGCTCCTGGATAAGCACAATGTCTGGAGGGGACCCTAAGGAAATAAACTGAAGGGAGTCCCTAAGCAACTGCAATCTAGGAACTCCCAATCTACGACCATCTGCATCTGAGGTAAATCTGCGGCCGTTCAGTCCTCTCACATTCCAAGAAATGATGGACAACCTAGACATCGGATGGAAGTGAGGGTGTGCCAATGTCAACGGCACAAAACTGTCTCTCTGACGGCGCAATCCAAAGTCAGTCTCTGATCAAACTCCAAATCTGTCCCAACTCATGTAAAATGGCTCCATCTGAGAGAAGATTACTCTGGCTCAAACTAAGGAGCTGAAAGTCAAACCAACCGGCACTCCTGGGAAAATCAAAGTCTTCCTGAATCTCAAAGAACAGAAATAGAAAGGCCCTGCCACCAAAGCCAGGTCGAAGAGTCCTAGGGCAAGAGTGAATCTGCGAGCCAACGATACGATGAACCGATGAAAACTGAGTCATGCACATGAGCTGTCTAGCAATCTCGCTGTCAAGTAACTCAGCTGACCAGCTTTCGCTCCCCCGAGATCGAAAGCTACCTACGGAGAAACGAAGAACGTGCCCCTCTCTGGAGAGAGTAACAGATCCCAAGCACTCCTCTACCTCCTCTGACCGTCGGCAAAACACCGGTAGAAGTTCCAATCGAGTGAGGGAGTCTGTGATAACCCCTCGAGCCAAAAAGGGCCAAAACTCAACTGGCAGATCTCTGTCAACCATCCTGGGGTCAGGTCTAGGAGTCAAAAGAGCTGAAAAGGGCTAAGCCGTCCTGACTCTGCTCCTGGAATAGGTGAGAGGGAGAGGAAGAAACTGCGACGAGGTGCTTGTCCGCGTGGATGACTGATACTCTCGCTCGATCTTGTCTCCTAGGATCTCCCAATCCTCACGCCTATTTGGGTACTGAGCAAAATCTGTGACCGCACTCGCAAAAGATCTGGATAAATCAGGAGTGAAAAGCTGTGAGGACGAGGCTGTACTGGGAGGGGTGTCTAAAAGGACGCTCCGCATAGCAACAAAGGAAGGTACTATGCAACGGGGCTGTGAAAGGGGTCTCGAGGGAACCTCGTACAGGCGCATGAGATCCTGGGACGGGCTCTGACTTTGACCTGTGTCGTAAAAAACCACTCTCTCAATGGACTGCTAGGGAGAGGCATCCATCATAGTAACTGCAGCCTGAGCAGTCTCCTGCTGAATAAATGTCTCCGTAACCGGGGTAGTAGTGTCTAGAGTCATGAAGTCCTGAGCTACTGTCTCCTGCACAGTGTGAAGACCTACCTGTGGATGATCCTCTGCATCTCCCCTTTCCGGGGTGTCCTGCACATGTGTCTCAACTCCCTAAGCTACCATCTCCTGCACAGTGTCAAGACCTGCCTGCAGATGGTCCTCTGCATCTCTCCTTTCCGGGGGTCTCCTGCACATGTGTCTCGACTCCTTGAGCTACCGTCTCCTGCACAGTGTCAAGACCTGCCTGTGGATGGTCCTCTGCATCTCCCCTTTCCGGGGTCTCCTGCACATGTGTCTCAACTCTCTGCCATCTATGAGCTCGTACCTGGGGCTGCTCGTACTGCTGGCTCTCTCTCTGTCTCCGTCTCCTCCGAGCTCTCCGTGAAAGCTGTTCCACTGGAGGCACCTCCAGGTCCTCTGAGTTGACTGGAGGCTCCCCCAGAGGAGGTTCTTCTCGTTCTGCTAAATGAGTCGAAGCAGGCTCAGAGACCCCTGGAGGCTGAACTGAAGGCTCTGGGTCACTCAAAGGATGAGAAGGATCCAGAGTCTCTGATCGAGGCCGACGACTAGGGCAATCCCTAATAAAGTGACCTCTCTTCCAACAGAAAAGACACTGATCAGGAAGCCCCTCGTACAAAACCCTCTGCTGCATCTGTACCCCATCTCCCGTGGAGTACGAAATCAAAGTAGGCAAAGGTCGAGGAGGGGGGAACTCTGAAGTGAGTCTGACCCTTGTAACACTTGTACCAGCAAGTGACTGAGCATAGGAAAGTCTAGCACCTGATGGGATGATTGTACTTGCCATGCTAGCCATATGCTCCACAGCTCTGCGACAAGAGCTGACCTCATCAGGAAGTCCAGGGAAAAGCATCCAACAAGAGACCTGACGCGGTCCCGGGGAAGTAGTACTGAAGTGCTTCCGCCAAGGCCACAAATGGATGACTCTGCTCTGAAACTGAATCAGTGAGCTCATAAGTACTCTTTGAGCCTGCTCTGCAGACTGAAGGCCAAAAGAAAAGTCCCCTCTGCCAAGCAATCGAAAAACCGTAACTGAGACACCCAATGAGGCCATGCTGGTGTACACCCAATCACGTAACTGTTGGCCTCTACCGGGTAGAAAGCCAATGGTGTGCGTCAAACGAAAACCCTCCTCTGCTACCTCAATCATCTGCACAATGTCAGGAGGAAAGAAACTGTGACTTCAATCTCCTCAGGCTCGTCGACGGGAGTGGCATTAGTGTCCTCCATTGTCTCAGCTTGCACTGTCCCGAGGGGAGGAGCTACCTCTGCTGAAAATACCCACCAAGAACTCGCAACCAACCTCTAGAATCCCAAAAAACCCCTGGTTAAAGAAAGCCCCAAACTTCAGCTTGCGTGGAATGAAAACAGGCCGCTCAATGCTGAAGCAGAAAGCTCCGCCAATGTCTGGGAGCAGCCCAGGAACTCAGCTCCCCGGAACACGAGCAGAACAGCCCGGGAGAGGGCCCTGAAGCAGCCCAGCCTGAAGCGCAAGGGAGGGGCAGACAACAGCTACTGTCGGCCTAAAGGGCGGCCTAGATGGTAGCCTGAAGGGGCGCGACCAGCAGCAGCCAGCAGGACCAGCAGGGTGCGACCAGCAGCAGCCAGTCGGGCTGTAGGGGGGGGGGGGGCTCAACGCGAGCGGGCTGAAGGGGGGGCACGACCACCAGGAACGACCTGCAGCAACCAGGTGCGGCAGCAGGCTGAAGGGGGGCGCAACGCGAGCTGAAGGGGTGGGCGACCTGAGGGCGCTGCTAAGGGACCCTGCGCAGCCAAGGCAGCAGGGGCGATGCCAAGGGAGCAGGACACGGGGGGAAGGGCGCTGCCAAGGGACCCTGTGCGGCCAAGGCAGCAAGGCGCTGCCAAGGGAGCAGGGCGCGGCCAAGGTGCAGGGCGCTGCCAAGGGCTGTGTGATGGCGACGGGCGATGGTGGGCAGCAGCAGGCGGGAGCTCCTCCAATCGACTGTGTGTAAGATGGTTACTTTTTCTCCCATGCGTTTTTCATGAATGTACATTTTCTTTAACGAAATCTCTCTTTTACCGAAAACAATGTGTGTGTGTGTGTGTAAGGTGTGTGAGTCACAGTGAGAGAGGAGGAGCTATGGCGTCTTTATGATTGCAAGCTATCTTAGGCATGCTTCTTGCTCACTGTGTGAACCCCTTGAGCATTTGGCATCCTCTGTGTGCCTTCTTTCAGGCCCCTACATCTGTCGTGTGGTCTTTCAGAGCACCTTGCTTTTCCTGCGACCCTGCTTCCTTGCTGTGTGACCTTCCTGGCGGCCTCCCTCCTGTGGCAAATCTCCCGTGTGACCCCCCTTGGGACTGCTCTTTAGTCCCGTGATCCTCTAGGCGTGTCCTGTTGCTGTGCAAACCCTTCTTGGGTGTTGTTTGCCTGTGCGAATTTTGATGTCTACCACTCTTGGACATAGCAATTCGTTTGTGTCCTCTTCTGTGTTTTTTTCTTACATCTGTAAATTTGTCTTTCTTTAAGGATTTTCCTTTGCTGCCCATCTGCCTTTTCCAGGTGTCCATTAGCTGTCTTTATTTCTGGCTAGTAGTTGGCAAGGTTGTGGGGGTTGAAAAAGGGCTTGTTTGAGTGCTAGTGTGAGAAAATATGGCTGCAGTTTGAGTAGATAAAATTTACAGCAGGGACAAATCATGTCAAAATAAGAAGCAGAAGTTGGTTGTGGCCCTAGATGGCCCGGTTCATGTCTTGGATGAAGCCCGTCTGGTTTTTAATGTCATACGAGGGGATTTGAGGATACCTAGGAAGGATTAGAAAGAACCTACCCCTTCTATGGGCATATCCGTTGAGGTGGATGAGACTGTCGATCCTGTTTGGGTGTATGCAAATAATGTTATGATCATTTTCTTTCCAGGCCACATGCTTGTTGCTTCAGATGTTGGAAACTGATTGACAAGGATCTTGGGGGGTTGTTTTGTTCAAAAAGTGCAGTATGCAGGCAAGGGTTTTTCTGAGGTAATTTTGGCAGAGGTATAAGGATATGCTCTTGGAATAGTCCCCTCTTTACTATGGTCAGCAGATGGTACATGTATTGCGATAGTCTCCTAGGCATCAATGCCCTGTTTGGGTTGAAGTCGTGGACTTTCCCAATGTTTGGAGACGGTGTTGCCAAGAGTTGCAGCTCCTTTGGGCAAAGTGGTGTGTCCACCTTGGCAAAATGGGAATTCTAATCATTTTTGTATTTTGTTGAACACATATGGCCCTACACAAAAATCCTATTATGTTACTATCAATAATGTTGCAATGGATAGTGCCTTCTACAAGCTCAAATGGGGCTTATTTGTTGGTGCTTGTTTTGAATGCCGCAAATTTGGCACATGGCTTCCCAATGTCCCTTAGTTCTACATAATATGTTCGCAAAGGCACTTTCTACATTAGTGCAAAATAAGGATGCTGTTGACTTTTGGGTCTAAAAGAAAAACAAACAAACCGTAGTGATAAGCTTTTGAGTCTAGTCAGTCTTAGGTTAGGCAAGTTTCCAATCCTCCAAGCGATTTTGTACCTCAAGGCGAGGAATGTGGAGGAAGGTACGACTTAAGTATCATAGCTTGTTCCAAACAGGCCTGGAGTGCATGCCGAAAGCATAACGCTGATTGACTATCAAAAAGGACATAAAAAGTACCATCATCATGAATCACATTACTCACACTCACACACCCGATCACTTTATCACACTCACACACACGCGATGCCCGGAGTGCATGCCCAAAGCATAAGGCTGATTGGCTATCAAAAAGGACATAAAAAGTAACATCATCATGAATCACATTACTCACAGTCACACACCCAATCACTTTATCACACTCACACACATGCGATCAGGTACATGCACACACTCACATTATTGCTGACATTCTCACTCCCTTTCACACACATTTACCACTCTCACTCATCCTCCTTTTTGTTTCTCCTCTTCCTTTCCCCTTTCTTGGTGACTTTGGCAACTGACAGACGGACCCCAACACATTTCAAGTCAGCCTTCCACCTTGTGATTGGTGAATGCCCACCCATTTAGCCGATCCTCATCCCATCCCACCATCCTTAAGAACATGCATTTTCTCAAAAGATGAGCTGCAGTATCTTCAAAAGGAAGTAGAACTTGAGAGCTCCACTATCCTCTTCACATGCAGTCATGGATCTCACCCTTCCTAGGCTTGGACTAGGGATTGGATGCTTCTTGCACTTCCCTTGAGCCTCTCTCTGCACCTCTTAGATATTTCTCTGCTAGGGAGAGGTTTCTTCTAGGTACTTTTTTGTTTTCCTAGAGCTGTAAATGAGGTGCTTCAAGTAGTCCTATACTATTTTCAATAGGGCTCAACCTACTAGAGGAGGATAGCTGGGTAACCTCTTTGTTCATCAAATTCCCTGGTCTTCCTCAAGTTCGTCACGGACACTTGGCCGCATTGGAGCCTCCTTCGGATTGGTCAAATAGGTTTGCTCTCTCCATGATTTGCCTTCTTCCACAACAAAGGCAATCAGGGCTGACGGGGTCTCGAGGTTAGGGTCAATGCCATTGACCCTAACATCTCCAATGACCCTGGTCCCTATTATGCTTTAGAGACCAAATGGCTCTCTTTTTTGGCAGAGAGTTGAGATTTCGGTCCATCCAACCATTGTTGGATTTGCAAACTCTTTGAGCACTTTGCTAGAGATTGCCCAAAGAAGAAGAAAAGGCCCAAGAAGACTCTAGGTGGCACTTCCCTTCGACAGTGTGCTTGTGTGGTACCCCTTGTTTCTGCTATCCCCCAGTGTGTTGTGATTTCAAAAAGCAAAGTCTGAAGTGTAGTTCCACAGGTTTAGATGGGAGGGAGAGTCGATAAACACTTTTTCTATACTCTTGGCCGAAGACAAGGAAGATAAAGTGTTTCTAGACTGGTTGACTTTTGAGGGGGTTCTGCAGCCAGATCTGGATGAAGTCATCTGATATTTTATGTCTCCCTTTTCACCACAGACCGTCTCTACTGCTAGAGTTGATGCCCAATAGAGAGTTTGGTAGGTTATTCCAACATTGGTGAAGTAGAATATGAGGGCTTTACTGAATGCAGCTTTGACCAATCTGGAATTCAAGACTGCTCTTCTTGCCCTTCACAAGGGCAAATGTCCTGGTTCAGATGGGCTGATATTTCTGCTTTACTTTTTGGGATATTTTTTGTGTTCGTTTCGCTTCAGTTCTGCAGAGCATTTGGGACTCTGGTCTTTTGTCTGATTCACTTAAAGTGGATCTTGTTCACCTGATCCCAAAGGCAGGGTGCAGATATTTGGTTACCCAATGGAGGCCCATTACTCTCTTGGGCACTGTGTATAAGATCTTGGTAGAGGCGATCCGCTTGCGGCTGGCAGCCCTTTCTCCCAAATCTTACTCATGATATGTAGACTGATTTTGTGCATGGATTGAGCATTCCTCAAATAGGGAGGAGCAGGGGAGCTCACGAGGTGCAATTAACATCACAGAGAGAGAGAGAGAGAGAGAGAAAGAAAGAAAGAAAGAAAGAAAGTGTATTATTGTCCACTAAAGGCCAAAATGGGCCCATGGGACATCAAGAACTCTGCATACAAGATAGCACAAAATCAACGTGCCACAAAGAAGAGGCATCGTCGAATATCATCTAAGTGCTACGCAATACAATGCAAGTGAAAGTACATAATGTCAAATCTGAGCCTAAATACAAAGTAAACTAGAGAGAGAGAGAGAGAGAGAGAGAGAGAGAGAGAGAGAGAGAGAGAGAGAGGGGGGGGGGGGCAAATAACATTAGCTTCACTGCAACTGTGCCTTGTACATTTGCAATGCGTGCCATGAATGCGGGGCGGGATCATGTCAAAGTTGTATTATCCAGCAGGAGTTCCCTATGATTGTAAATTGCATTTTTCAAAGATTTGATGTGCAATTGATTCCTGAGCTGCATGCTAAAGTTAAATAGTCTTAATGGTTTTACTGGTGACAGGAATGGATCAAGAGAACCTACAAGAAAGCACCTTGGATGAATTCTTAAATGACACGATGAGGATACATTACTATCGAGACTACTTATCAGCTGTGGCGAGTGCAATAAGGTACAAGTGACAGGCCTTTGTCATCATTTCTTCACCCAAAATGAGAAATGAAGTTTCTGCTTTTTGCTGATAAGGCTTGGCTTAAACTTCCCATTTAGATTTGACTTGATTCAGTGGTCAAACTTCTTCATTTTACTATTATAATCATGAACTGAAGAATTTACTACCTTTTTTTTTTAATAATGGTTCAGAGAGGGGGCAGATGTCCGTGGATATTTTGCCTGGTCCCTTTTGGACAATTTTGAATGGAATATGGGTTATACAAAGCGTTTTGGGCTTGTATATGTGGACTATGCCAACAACCTTAAGCGCCATCCTAAATCATCAGCCTTCTGGTTCTCTCATTTTTTGACACGTAAGGATCAAAAACTTATTTAAGGCATCTACTGAGAATTTTGTACACATCAGAAGTTGAAACTTTAATTTTAGCACTGGTTCCTAATGCCTAGGAAGGATTAAAAAGACTCTCACTTATAGAACAATGGAAACTATTGGACTTCAGGTGTTGAATTGACAACGGAAAGATAAGCTCATATTGCAAGCTTCTAGTCACTGCCATTGACTAATTTGTGATAATGTGTCCCTGATCATATTTGTAAATATTACTATGGAATTTTAGCTTCATAAAACATATGGAATTGTTTTTATTTGTGTGTGGTGACATTTTACAGAATGATTAATGATAATAGGTTTTATGTATCGACTCGAAAGGTCTATGAGACAAGAAGTACTGGGTTTTTTTTTTTTTTAACTGAATGGAAGTGCCTATAACCTCATCCAAAGGCTACTCTAAAAACTTTATACAAAGCATAATACAGTATTTTGGAAACATGATAGATATCACTACTGTTGAAAGCTAGCATCTGCAACATATGCAACAGCTTCAAATGCATTGTTTCCATGTCTCTTTAGTTAGAGTTTCAGAGCTCCTCTTAATTGGAAAAGAAACATATGCTACTGCATGTTGAGCTCAGTTGCTATTTATTTTGGTACTATGAATACTATGAATTCTAGCAACTACGAGTTTCATGGCCATAAAAAGGGAAGACCTTAAATTTGCTTTGAGCTTAGGAAGTTTCTACATATTTGTGGGCTTGTTAGTGTTACCAATCTCCTTTGGATCGAGTCTCTCCTGAACTGGTAAGTTGTATAAGTATTTTTCTATTAATAGCAATTGTCAGCTGCTTTTAAAAGACCTCTTTAAGAATTTATTTGGAAGTTAAGAAAATTCAATAGCATTTTAAAAAGTAACCTATGGATTGCATTCTTGTTTCCTTGAAGCGTGCGCCATTTCACAAGTTTTCCAATCTTACCTTTGAGACCCTATCCCCCCCCCCCCCTCCCCCCGTCTTAACTTTTAATGAGGGATTATTCTCTATATTACTTTGTAATGATTAAGAATTAGTAATAACAACCTAGGCAGAAATCAACATAACATGAGCAAGCTTGTTATTCTTTGAAAACATGGAAAATTGCTAGATCTCCCTTTTTGCAAAACTCTTTAGATATAGTCAGAGAGCTCAAGGATCATGGATAGAAAGCTGGCAAAAATGGGAAAATGATAAATCATATTGTGGTGGGGTTCTCGCCCTAAAGAAAAATATAGTTTTAGAGGTGTCCTCAAGCTAAGAGAGAGTGTTCTTTAAGTTGCACTTTTTTGCAAAAACCTTCCCCCCTCTTCGTGCACCCCCTAGAGCAAATTCCAATCTATTAGAGTTTGGAATACATATAAAAGAATGCTTCCCAAAGCATCCAACCATTCAAATCCATTGCCACTATAGAGGGTTCAACATCTGATCCTTCATTAGGTCACTATGATATTCAAAGGGCTCTTGATGAAGGGTCCCACCTAGACATACACTAAAGGAGAGGGTATATCACAAAGAACTCCATCCTTGCATCATCTATAATGGTAAGCGACAAAATGGAGATGAAGTAGGACTCCAGCCTTGAGGACTTAGGCCCATTACCCAGTATATTGTGTTATTCTCGTCCTCATTCTCATGACTCAAACCCTCTCTCCATGTCTCCAAGATGGGTAGCTGCCTCTATCTAAGCCTGCTCATCACAATTGAGCCACCCTCATGAGCCATTCCTCTGACTACTATGGTAGGCAATGCCATACCCCCAAGGATCTAGCTAGTCTACTATCCCATTGCTCCCAACTGATGTGTGTTGTGACCTAGTAGTATGTTCCTCTAGGTCCCAAACTTTTGAATGCTAATTGAGAAGCCGGTATCCCCTTCTTGCATTGGCTAGACGTAGTGATGATGTTCAAAGATATGCCACACTTTTATGAGACTCTGTGTTAAAGAAGAGTTCTTCCTAGTGAGGGACATTCATGGATATCTACCTACGTGAGGGTTGCTAATGTCTCCCCTTCTTTGGCATGTTCGAAAGAAGGGCCTAAATGCACCTTGCTACAAGAAATCATCTAAATTTGTTTGAACTACAAAATCAGTAGACAAATACATCTCTTTCAATGAAAACTAAATTACCACCATCTTGAATATAGCAATTTTTTGTTAGGTTTTGTGAATAGGTTGCATTTGAGTAACTGGCAAGAGCCATATATTATCTATTCTTTGGGAAAATGTACCCAACTTGTTGTCTATTCATCTTAAGACATTAAATCCAAAACTTTCTTGGCCTCCGCAACTCTAGAAAGAACATGTACAAGATGAATATATTTTTCATGTCATTAAGCAAGCCTCAAAATTTAACTTGCTTTACTTTAAGAACTTGTTAAAATCAAGCCCAACTCTTGTTGTGCAGCTTTTCCACGTTTAGTCGGGGATTCACCACTACACATAGTTGGACTTGTAAGTTTTGCACATCATGCCTAGCATAAGACTACCTTGGGCCTATTCCGGTCAAGTGCCCAGAGAGAGCCCAACTCTTGCAGTCATGTGTTGGTGATGGCTTGAATTCGTGAAGGCCACCATGTAATCATTTGTAGTTCCTTGTTGAGCCTTATAAATGTACCTTTTGGATCATGAAGTGGTGACTAAATATTATATTGCTCCTTTTGTGGCTCATTAATCTAGTGATAATGTGGCTCTTGCTACTCCTACTCCTACTCTTACTCCTACTGTTACTCCTTTTTCTCCATAGGGGGTTGCTCCTTCAAGTCCATAGGCTAGTGCTACATAAGTTGCTATTCTTGTTGCTCCTTCATGGGCTACTCTCTATATATTCACAAAAAATAACCACGCTAGATAAGTATTTTTTAATACCCTCATCTATGTAGATTCCATTTAAAAATCTCTCTCCGTTTACTAAATTTTTCTATAAGATGTTTGTAAGGACCCGCCCGCATCCCCCCCCCCCAAAAAAAAAAAGAAAAATAATAATAAATAAAATAAAGGATTATGTCCATTTTGTATATATGCATAGATTGCTTGCAATACAAATATTTGCAAAATAGCATGGAGTGCTCCCTTCTAAAATGTGTCCAAAATGGTGACGTAATTGTTTAAGCTACGTCTCTTTTGATTCTAGGATTCCAAGTTGAAGCTCCAAAGAGAAGAATCAAACATTAGAAATAGTAAAATTGATGAAACACATAATTATGGTCTCCCATTACATCTGTTACAGTCAACATTATCAATTGTGACTAGATATGTAACTCTAAACTTTCTTTTTTTTTACTTCCAGTAAAGATGATGATAATTTTTCAAACTATGCAATATATAGACTATATCAAACCATCATAATGTTATCATGTGTATATATGAACTATGATGACATTTATGCCAAATTTGTTAATTATGTGTTCAAGCAATAACTAGTAAATCATGAGTGTTTTAAAGCTAGGATGCAAGTCATCAATTTTCATTTGTTTCCATCCCAAGCATCTCTTTATCAAAGATAGGGATTTCTTAAAGTTTGATACAAAATGGCCTAATTTAGAACTTACAAACAAAGCTAGGTTGCCATATGCTTTGCATTACAAGGATGGCTAGATTTTAAAGCATTTCATTCAAGCATTTAGTTCGTACATTGTAGCAACCTTTCAAATTTTGAGCAGTCAAACTCTTTGAGCTTGAATTCACAATTTATAATATAGCAAAAAACAAATTAACAACTAGATGATGTTTTGAAACAATCCAACATTCAACACTTGTCGCACTTGGGTGATTAGAATACCAGTCAATTAAGAACACAATGAAACCAAAACAATTTCCCAAACGAAATTGCATGAATACAAATTCATACATGCCAAATTTGATGATTGCAAATGTCAAACGTCCTTTCTTGTTAAACTATGTGTTGTTGATGTCATTATTGCAATAGTGACTTTTATGCACACATTTTTTATGTGAAGACCAAATTCAATTATCCAAGACTAATGCCACCATGGGTCTTATCCGAATTCTTGTTAAACATGCAAAGTTTGGCATAATTGCATGAACGATAAGTGATATGACTAGTGTCCTTTTCCAATTCTATTCGAATAGATGATATTATAATGACATGCGTGCTATCAATGTAAAAGTGCATGATCTTATGATAGAAGATGACTTGATATTGTTTGAGGTTGAAGTAGTTAACATTATCAATGCAAATATAGTAGGACCTAGATGTTAAAGAAGTTCAAGATTGTTTGGTGTCGTTGAATAAGATTTGGAGTCAATGCTGAATATCAATTTATCCTTAGTGAGAGTAGAGATTCTTAAAACTATGTGAACAAGAAATCCTGTACTTTTAAGTTTATGATTGCCATGAAGCTGCAATTTAGATGCTTGTTCCACCAATAAAAGTTAGTATGGCATGGTTCAATCAAGATGCCAAAGTTGACGTTGAAGAAGTTACTTTGAGCCTATGAATAAAATTTCTTATTTCCAATGAGTGAAGATGGTACGTCGAATGGGACAACTTGGATTTTTTAGCCAAAACTTTGTAAAGTTGAACCCTTTTGGCATATAGAATCGTTTGATGCTCGAAGCTTGAAATTTTTCTAGATTAGCTTTAGAAAACCTTAGAGAACTTTTATTATGTGTGCTTGAGGTGTTGGTGAAGAGGGGGTCAAATTTGGATTTCAAACAATAAAATTATGGCCTATCAAAGTTTGCATCGAAAGAGGACAGCCAAGTATGTGCTTACTTTGTCCAACGCTTGGATTAGGCTAACCAAGATTAGTTGTGTTGACCTTGGTTTAAGATGATCAATTTTCTAGGTGATTGTTCCAAGTGAATGTCAAAAGGAATTTGCAAGTATGCCGATGAGAAAGAAGTAGAGGTTCTTTCTCTCGTTAGAAAAAACATATATGTGCGTACCTTCAACAGAAATACACGGGTGTCGCAAAACATAGTTCAACAAAATAGGATGGGGAAGTAGGTCGACTCATGTGCATATATGTGGCACTCAACTCACAAAGGTTGAATGCAAAAGATCATTGCAAACGTTGGGCGCAATATGTTGCACGTGTTTGTCTTGTATGAATTTTGGTGTGGTAGTCATGCGCAAGTATCAAGGAATAATCTTGAGTATAAAAAGTAAAATTGGCAACATTTAGATTAGGGGAATCACAAATGTTTGGAGGGATCTCGAGAAATCAGTGGGACTTTAGCAAATTTTCCTTTCCCGAACTAAGTATAACATAAATATTGACTTCTACATTGGGATAAATTTTGTTGACAATACGAAGAGTCCTCACCCACATCAAAGAATAGGCTTTGACTTGTTGAGGCACTTCTTGACATAACAGGGGGGGGGAGGCCATTCCCAAGGAGGGTAGTAGTGGTGATGAGGATGGTGATATTCAAGGGATATGTGTTTAAACTCAAGGTGTGATGAGTGTGGGTGTCGAGTGCTATAGCTCAAATGCATGGATATTCACCCCCTCTAGCCCTTTGGAGAAATGCACAAGTAATGTCACTCAATGACTCAAAAACATGTAGCATATGGTTGAAGTATAGAGAACATTCAAGCATGTGTGTGAGCACCTTGGCTAAAATGCGTAAGAATATGAAATAGGAGGATGTTGAAGCATAAAATCACTAAAACAATGAGACTAATGGCAATAGCACATGAGTGTTTTAAGCTGAAGTTGTAAATATATAAGGCTCAAAGATTGGGGGCATTAGACTGTGAGGATTTATGAGGGTCTTCAATGATACGAGGCAAAGTAGGATTGGAAGAGGATGAATAAGGAGACTCCTTATTTGCTTATATATTGGAGGCTTTTGGAGTCTGGTGCAAGTGGTAGTTGATCCCTCTATATAGATGGATATCCATGCAAATGAATCATGCATACACTCATGAGATTTGAAGCCTTCTTTTTTTTATCATGGCCTTATCATGGCCCCTAGTGGGTCTATTTGACTATGCACTAGCAACGATAACAATTTGCATGCAAGACATTAAGACTTGAGGGCATTTTGGGATGTCCCAATGGTGTGTGTAATGGAATTTATGGTACTTTGGCCTCCCCTTTACCTAGTATCCATGGCATTTGTGATGCTTGAACATTGAGGCCACGAACTATTGTTGCTAGTCCCTAGCGTGCCGTACATGACTGCTACACAAATTGGACCAATGATTGCATTGTGCAGCCCTCCAAGATCTTGGACTAAGGTTCCTTGGCAATCTTGGTTATCATGTTGCTTAAGCTCTCAAAGCTTTAGAGCCTTAAGGACCCTATTCTAAGAGCACTAGTTGAGCTAGCTCTCAATCCATGAGCCCAAAAGGGCAATACGAGATCCTATATTTCTATGAGCCACAAACAAGAAGAAATAGGGGGTTTAGCTTTGTCTTACCCTCTGGCCACATAAGAGGCTTTTGCCTTACAAGTCTTGAGGAGAAGGGGGGATGTGATTCACTTTATCTTGAGTTTTCAACCTTCTCAAGAAAAAAGAAGCGTCTCTTTCTCTCTCTTTTATTGATTCACTTCCATTGACCCCCTTTGTCCACACAAATTTCAACCTACGAAAAGGTACCTTAAGGGTACTTCTAAAGATATTTAAAAAGACATACCAAATCTTTGCATCAAAAGATAATTCAACCTAAGAGAAGTAGAGTGATGTGAAAGACGGATATGGTCCAAGGCAAGGAAGTTAATAAAAAAGACCACATAGAGTACTCACAACAGGGTCTAAATAGTCACAAGATTGCACATGCACAGTTCCCATTAGTGGTGCTTGGTAAGTCGGGAGGATCTATAAAGAAAATAAGACAATTGAATTCCCATTGTTGATATGCTACTAATGAAACTAAGAACTAGATGTGCAACATGGGTGATATGGTGTTACTCATAATTAACATGACAAGACTTATGTGCCCCTCCTAAAAGATTTTTGGCATGGACATTACACAATACTATTTCATATTCCAGCACTGGTGTGAGAGTAGTATGAATATATTGGATCACCAGATGTTTAAGAACAAGTCCCCTCTCCTCACTTATTTTTAGCACACTACCAACACTAAATCACTTATGAGACACCCAATGCAAGACTTCATCCAATAAACCTTCTAATACCACACACATCCATAGGAATCCCCCACAATTCATTTTAGCGCGATAAAGTTCTCAAGTTTCACTTTGGAAGAAAGTTTTGTAGAGTCATAGTTAAAAGTAAACATGTATAAATTGAAAAAGCCTTTGTAACATGCAAATCATAAAATCTGTTCGTTTACAAATAGTGTAAGGCATGTGCATGTGCCATGATGTGTCCACACACGGACCATGTGCGGGCGAATGCATGTATACATGCATGGGCATTTATGTGTGTTTTATGCAATGTGTCAAGATAGATAGATAGATAGTTAGATAGATAGTTAGATAGATATATATATATATATATATATAGAGAGAGAGAGAGAGAGAGAGAGAATCATACTTGGGAGCAAAACATTAAGGCTTGTGATTTATAACTCATGTAGTCTCATTGTCTATTAGCAATATTTTCTTTTACAATTAAGCTTCTATTTAGAGGCCGGCTCTTCAAGTTGATGTGTGACCAGGGTTGATTGCATACAACCCCACAGATCCCCAATGCTTGTTGCAGGTTAATGCTGCAACGCTTTTGGGACACATCAAGCATTAAGTGTACAAATCTTACATGATCTATATATACCATCAGACTGACAAAATACAGTCGTACACAGAGAGTAGCTGGAGAGCTTGCTTCAGAGTCTCCAAGTACGACAGGAGATTTACAAACAGCATCTTCACAATTTGGTGAAAGTTGGAGCACTACGAAGGCCCCATCATAGTGATACTGCATATCCTCTCGCTGTACATATTTACAAGCATTTACTAATTGACCGTTGGAAGTGAGCTCGGTCTGAGGGATTTACCCTGAGCTATACTGAGGTTCCACAACCATGCCTTTGGCACTTTGCATGAGAAGATCATAGTTGATTGAGGCCAACTGCGACAAATTCTGCAGCCATAATCCGTTCCAAGGTTAAATCAATGCCATGGAGTAATAAGGGTGACACTTTTGAAGGAAATTAAGGTGATTAATGCTGATAATTCACAATTTTTATCTCTCTTCTGTCAGATTCACCAAAGAGATGTGGCATGGTTCTCAAATCACGCCAAGTTTGCCTGCCATAGCTGATAACATGGTGGCTCAAAATAAAGATATTCGAACTTACACTAAAATCAAAATAAAAAAGGATTATTGTGATATCAGCAGGCCGCAGTCTGGACAAAAGCTTCATAAGGCAAAGTTTGTGTGTTTGCCAATGCGGCCAAAACATAAACCAGATGAATTAGGAACATGTCCAAACTTACACTACAAAATCAAAATAAAGAGTGCCGTTTTAATCTCATTATAGTGACCCACAAGGCTAAAAGCCTTTAACTCCATCAGAGATACCAGGAACTAGCCAGCGTGACATCCTCACCAATGTCATCGGTGCCCAGCTAACAGTTGCAGACCGTAATAAAAACTTATGCTCTTAAACATGCACCAACTTCAACACACACCCATGAGCATCCATTTATATGAGGGCTAATAAAAACTAGAGGAGCCTACATTCTCTTCATCAACTACAAGTAACCTGTTGAGCAGAGAGTAATTTGCTTTAATCTCTCCCAAATGAGCATTTATTAAGCAAAAGGCTTAAAAGAGACATTATAGGCAATACAATGAAAAAAAAGGAAGGATTATAAGTTATCACAATATATGAAGATGAAAAAGAGTTTTAATAAGCCTTTTTGCTACATCAGCAAACTGAAGCACATACTAATTCATCATTTGATTGTGCAATCATAAAGAAGCCCTCTTAGAAATCATAGATGCTAGACCAATTTGTTCAATTTACCAAGCGACAGCTCACATCACCTCATAACATATTCAGATATCTGGCAGTGCTTTTCCTGATACAATGTATGAAACAACTCTGCTGATTTCCCCCCTTTCCCCGCGGTATGCGAGAAAAAAAGCATACACAGAAAGTAAAGTGGAAATTCAAAACCTACCGTGTATAGGGAGTCAACCCCACAGATACATTCACCCTGTCCAGTTACATGGATTATTTGCTCTTTCAAAAGCAATTATTTTTCAGCGCCTCTTTCTATGCAACAGCCATTTCAGAAATTCAATTACGGTGTAAAGAAATCTGTTAGGCACAAAGCAATAGCACAGGCGACACTAGAGTTCAAATTTTGTTATAAAAATGGGCAAAGATACATCCCAATTGAGAATAAAGGCTTGCCTAATGGACCTCCTTTCACGAGCCCAAACATCTTTTGAACACAGCCCTTTTGGTTGAATTAGAAATAGCACATTTGACATTTCACAGGTCAAGGACTACAATTTACCTTGAAGGAAAAATTACTGAAAGAAAACTTTGAGGATGATGTGCTTGAAAATTCCACCAGGTCACTGGGCTCATCCATCTGAAAGTTAACACACAACAATTCACAATAACTAATCATATTGTATTCACAATAATTTCAAAATGCAAGTTTCCAGTTAACTGGATCATTCATTCCTCTGAAAAGAGATATGCTAAGCACCCGCTCATCTGTTCTGCTGCTCATTGAGTTGCTACTTCCACTGTTGTTATCCACATTACCACAGAAGCCAACAGTCTCATGCACTGACTTGTGAAGGCCTTCTGCAGCATTCCAAATGGGGCGACAGGTGAAATAACTTGTATCATGAGCACTTTCGGGGGTAGGGACGAATGCAGCCTGCAAATACAGTAGTGTTTTGTCAAAACACAGCGAAAACCCACATGGCTAACTTGTTGCATGTCTGATGTTACATTTTGAAAATCTGATGTTGACTGTGTAAATGTCTAATGCAGTGTCAAATCCTAGAATGCCAGCCATACTGTTCATATAACAGAAAGGTCAGAGGATCCAGCTTTAACGCAACTATGGCCGAATATAGGAGCAGAAAATAGGCATTCCAGCTATGACAGACTACTCTTGGCCGTGCAAGACATAAGTGTGAAGGGACAGAATGAATTCATCCACAGATTTTTGGGGCCACAATCATTAGCAAGCTTAAGGTTTCTTCAGCATCTTGTTTCAAATGCAAGTAATTCTGACAATAGGCATAAGCAAGCATCAGGCTTTATTTACAGGCGGGAGGCTATACATATGCATGACCACTCTCAGTGATAGGTAGCTCACTACAGCCTTATTCAAATCAATAATCAACTGCATCCAACAACTGAACAAAGCTTCGCATGTTTTATCCACATGAGAATCCATCCATTTTTCTGAATATGTCTCTACCTCTAAAAGCCAAGTGGAAAGAGCACACCTCACCACATGATAGTCACCCATAGGGTAAAACTCTAAATCCATCATACATAGCAGGGAGTAGCTCCAATGGCATCCCCATCAATGCCAACACCAAATATAAGTATAGGCCATTGTATTAACACAAGCCCACATTCAGCCAACACTCCCAGCAGCAGAAGATAATAGAAATGTTTGCGTGCTAACTGAAATCTCACTTCGTTCCTTAATGTGTACACAAGTGCATAGAGAGAGATGCACCCAACTGCCAGGCAAGGGTAAGGCATTTCTCACATCTGTGTCCAACCAAGAGTGGCAATGCATTCCACAAGTACAAAACAAATGGTCAAACAGCCTCAAGACTTGAAATGCATCCACATTGTCCCTCTAAGGGTCTAGCAATCCCACAATCCACTAACCGTCCTCTCAGGCCGACAATGCATCAATACAGTTCTCACACTAAGCAAATGACCTAATACAGGAAGAATTCCACACACTGCCCCTCTGGCTCCAATGTGGTTACACCCTCTATAACTGGGTGTCCAATCACAACTTGAATGGCCAAGAGGGGCTTCCAACAACAAAAGAGCAATAATAAAGCTCACAAAGGACAAATGAACTCCAAAAGGAAGTCAGAATATCCATACCCACTGTCCATGGCAGAGGGGCAAGCTCTATCTTGCACCTATCCTCTATTCAGGCCCCTAGGGGTGTAGAAATGGCTTCCACTCAAGGGGAAAAGAGAGAGAAAGTGAGGATGAAGATTGTGAGACCTGAAAAGAGAAGGAAAAGCAAGGCTCACAGGTGTAGAAGCTAGAAGCAGGAGAGAGAAGCTGTTCTGCAAAGGACAGAACCCCAAAATGGAAGCACGCAGTCCCGAGCAGCTCCAAATCCCTGCCTTGAAGTGTGTGCCAGCTCCAAAAAAGCCCGTACAGCAGCAGATCCAGTCCATGCAACAGCAATACCTCCTCGGGATGCATGCCAAAGGTAGAAACAACCATACAGCTTGGGGAAAAACAAGGGAACCAGCCCACACTGCTTCCGTACAACCACCCTAAAGGCTCCATACAGTCCATACGGAACCTAGGGACAAGACTTAGCAGCATTGGAAAATGTGCCAGCCACAAATTCAGGCCAAAATGCAGCAAAAATCAGCCGTACTATCACCTCGGAATGCATGAAATTGAGGGCAGCCCAAAAGAGACGTCAAAATCCATACCTTAGGCTTGGGATGAGAGGAAGGGTATGTAGGCTTGCATGAGGAATTGCCACGTGGCTCCTCATTAAAGTCTAACCCCCAAAACCAATGACAACATTGGTTTTCCCCCACATTAAAGCTCTAACCCTCTCCAACCAATGAAACATTGGTTTTCCTTGGGCCCAACATTTAGACCCCTCTTAGCCTTGCCTTAACCCAGCACTTGAGCTTAGTGGGTGCTCTAGAAATCGAACTAGGGACTTCTAGGAAGTTGACACTTCGTCTAGGCCACTCCCCGTGGCTAGTAGGGAATTCAAGGAAGTAGACACTTCCTCTAGGCCAATCCCTCGCGGCCAAAATATCCACGGGAGTAGCCACGGGTTTAGATGCACTTGAAATTCACGACCCCATGACATACCCTCCTCTTGAGTCGGCAAACAATCTCATTTGTTGTTGCAAATTACAACAAATAAACAACAATGGAAAAGGCATGAATAGCCCATATCGGACAATACATGATCTGTATGATACAACCAGTAATGCTGATATGGTCTAGGAAAGCATGCGATTCAATCCATACATCAATGCATCACCTGTGTGGAGTGACTAGTACAGTCACCGTAGAGATCCCATAGAAGAATATTCTCAACAATCAATACCTCGGGTGAGACCTGTAGTGTCACCAAGCAACCTCTAGATATCCTGTGAGCTGTCTCATGAGGGAGCGGGGTGCTACCCCCCTCTCGAGCACCAGGCAATGCTCCAGACCTGTGCTCTGCTGAACCTGAATGAGCATGTACTGCAGTGGGCTCGAGCTGAATTGCTTCGAGGTAGAGCTGCAATACCCTAGGTGAATATGCCAGTTCACCTTCCTCCATGCACTTCAGATCCAGTGCTGAGTAGTTCTGAAACTTAACCAGATATCTTCTGGAAACTCTACCTCTGACTTTCCTTTCACGGTGTGCCAAAATCTGTTCCAGAACCAAAATCTCATCCAGTTCCTCCACTTCAGGCAACATCTCCTTGGAAAGACTTCAGCAAACTCACATGAAAGGCATTGTGAATTGTCCAATGGCATAATAGCTTCAGCATGTAAGCTACATCATTTATCTTTTGCAAGACTTGGAAAGGTCAATAGCATTGCATTTTCAGGTTGGTGTACACCTTATCCTTTCCTTTCATCCGCCTAAGTCTTGCTTTCTAAAAACGCAGCGGGCATTTGTCAACCCAAATGGCATCACGAGAAATTCATACAAGCCAGCCTGAAAGATGTCTTGTGCACATCCTCAGGTCGTATCTTGATCTGATGGTAGCCACTCTTCAAATCTACCTGGCTGAACATTGCAGACCCCTCTAACCTATCCAAGATATCATCAATCCTAGGTATCGAAAATTTGTTCTTAATGGTTATCTTACTCAGAGCCCTATAACCTATGCACATCCTCCACGAGCCATCCTTCTTTTGCACAAGCAAGACCGGGAAACAATAGGGCGAGGAGCTGGGCTGAATTGTTACCCTTCTCCAAGAGTGTTGGAATCACGATTGCATATACAAGCTAAGCTATGATTCTGAATCAACCTTACGTATCAACTCACATGCGATATAGACTGCAGCAATTCTAAATTACCACGGCTTATACAAATTCATGAATAAGAGAGGCAGATTATGACGCAGCAAAATTAATCAACCAAGAGGGAGAGAACTCCTCGACTCTTATAGCCTCACCACTACTGTGGATTGTTGGCTTTACAACATGACACAATTGACTGGACTAGGGACCCTACGACCTTTACGAGCAGCTGCTCTACACAGAAATGTAAACGACTCTCATCACGACAAAGAGAAAGAGCTCAAGGCTCTGACCTAGCTTTTCACGTTGATCCAAGCCGCCTTGATTGGAAGTTGCCAAAACTGAGAACCGCCTAAGCACCAAGTGCCATCCATGTATAGCTCTGCCACTTACCCGGCCAATCAAGAAGCTGGCTCTAGCATGATCCAATGGGATTGCGCCTTCCAGCGACGTCCAGCATGGTCCAGTAATGAAGATCCACAATGACGAGTCCTTTAGACCTTAGGATCCAAAACACCTCCCCATGAGGGACATATTTCAATAATCCCATGGTCTCCCAATGAGGCTTTTGCCAACAAGGAGATCCTTTACTTGATTCATTATCTCCTCCTGTTGGGCTGCACTAACCCTATAAGGAGGTTGGTTTGGTGTGCTGCTACCTGGAATTACATCTATGGCATGGTCCTCAGGGCGTGTTCTGGAGGTAATTCCTATGGTAGGGAGTCAGAAAAACGTTCGTGAAACTGAAAAAGTAAATCTGTGCTCTCTTTCTCCAGCTTAGAAAAATTACAGTTTTCTTCTACTGGCTGTTTTTCTGTAGCAAAAACTAAGTACTCAGAAAGAAGCTTTTTCATTACATTTGAAATGGCCGAAGCCGATACAACCAGGATAGATTCTCCCTTCAGTTTAGCATCCAAAACATAAGTTTTCCCTCAGTGAGTCAAAGTTAGAGTTCTGTTTCTGGCATCCAAAAGTGCTCCCTTCCTATGGTGCCAAGGTATACCCAGCAAAACATCACCCCCATTCAGCGGCATAATGTAGCACTCCTCAGTGTCCACGTAGGTCTGAATGAGCATGCAGAGCTTCCCAATGATCGGTGTAACTGACTCACTATGCCCTGGGCAAGCTATATCTGTGTCACATAGTGGTCCCATATCTTCAGCCTTTATGCCCAATTTCCCAGCCAGCTCTGGCGTTATAAAATTGGCTCTCGCCCCTGGATCAAAGAAGAATCAAGTCATGAATTTTACCCCACGCTCTGCGTAACTCCGTGGCATCCACATCTTGTATAGCTCTAGTAACATATGGCATACAACCATCCGTGGGTTTGGGATTCTTACCCCTGTGCTCATCCTTCTTTTCGCCCTTGTTCTCACTCTGATCCGATGAGGGAAACTTCCTCCTTCTGTGTGGGCATTCATGTGCTCGATGGCCCTCTTCCTTGCATATGAAACATTTGTTGGCATCATACAGGGCCTTCTTCTCTTCCTCTGACAATTTCTTTTTTGAAGTGACCCTCGCCTCTGTCCTGCAACAAATCTAGACTTGATGGGCTGTTCAACTCTTCAAAAATGTTTATAGCCTCCTTGCTTGCTGCCCCTAAACTTTTGTGCTTCCTGGTTGCTAGCCTTGAAGCCCGAAGTCTTCCCCTGCAAGAAAGGATAAGATGCCGTGGCATTTTCTATCAGTTGGAACATATTGGAGACTTTGGTTTTGGTGCAGTAGTCCCGAATTTCCTTTGGCAGCCACAACAATACTTTTCGATCTGTTTGGACAGCTCCACATGCCTCTGAGAACTCACGGGTAGCAAGGCTTCTTACCCCTGTGCTCATCCTTCTTTTCGCCCTTGTTCTCACTCTGATCCGATGAGGGAAACTTCCTCCTTCTGTGTGGGCATTCATGTGCTCGATGGCCCTCTTCCTTGCATATGAAACATTTGTTGGCATCATACAAGGCCTTCTTCTCTTCCTCTGACAATTTCTTTTTTGAAGTGACCCTCGCCTCTGTCCTGCAACAAATCTAGACTTGATGGGCTGTTCAACTCTTCGAAAATGTTTATAGCCTCCTTGCTTGCTGCCCCTAAACTTTTGTGCTTCCTAGTTGCTAGCCTTGAAGCCCGAAGTCTTCCCCTGCAAGAAAGGATAAGATGCCGTGGCATTTTCTATCAGATGGAACATATTGGAGACTTTGGTTTTGGTGCAGTAGTCCCGAATTTCCTTTGGCAGCCACAACAATACTTTTCGATCTGTTTGGACAGCTCCACATGCCTCTGAGAACTCACGGGTAGCAAGGCTTCTTACCCCTGTGCTCATCCTTCTTTTCGCCCTTGTTCTCACTCTGATCCGATGAGGGAAACTTCCTCCTTCTGTGTGGGCATTCATGTGCTCGATGGCCCTCTTCCTTGCATATGAAACATTTGTTGGCATCATACAAGGCCTTCTTCTCTTCCTCTGACAATTTCTTTTTTGAAGTGACCCTCGCCTCTGTCCTGCAACAAATCTAGACTTGATGGGCTGTTCAACTCTTCGAAAATGTTTATAGCCTCCTTGCTTGCTGCCCCTAAACTTTTGTGCTTCCTAGTTGCTAGCCTTGAAGCCCGAAGTCTTCCCCTGCAAGAAAGGATAAGATGCCGTGGCATTTTCTATCAGTTGGAACATATTGGAGACTTTGGTTTTGGTGCAGTAGTCCCGAATTTCCTTTGGCAGCCACAACAATACTTTTCGATCTGTTTGGACAGCTCCACATGCCTCTGAGAACTCACGGGTAGCAAGGCTTCCCAAAACTTTTTATTGTACTCATCGAGGTTCTTAAAGTTTGCCACATCCAGCTTATGCCATGCTGTCATTATATCCACTTCAAAAGTGGTGGTGAATCAAGCGGATGAGAAGACTTGCTTGAACTCAACCCAAGTGTTAGGGGCTTTACCCTGCAAGACCAAATTGGTCCACCATTGAAGTGCATTGCCCTTGAGAAATGTGGCTGCCTTCCTAACCTTTGATGATTCCATGACGTTCCCACCAGCATAGGCAGCATCAAATTGTCGCACAAAAGTCAATGCCTTCACCATGTCCTGTCCCATTGAATGTCTCAAATTTTAAGGTAGCCCCACCCTCTTTGTAGTCTTTCAATTTGCCCTTGGGTGCAATGTTGTCATACACACGTGGCTGCAAATAAGGAGGTGGCATCTCCTAACCCAAACTGTGTGCATTACTGCCAACTCCCATAGCTGGATTGACCATTCTAGGTCCTATTCCCTGCATCAACTGCATATTCATGGAACCACTCATCATTCCTAGCATCCTCATTTGCATTCCAGGCTGCATCCCTATGTTTGCATACACCATGTTGGCATTTGCAGCCGGCATACCCCCATCATTTGTTGCTGGAAATTTTGCATTCCTAGCTGAAGACTCCCCAGGTATGTGCTAGGCATACGGAGCCCTTCTCTGGGCTGTCCTACCATTGCTTGGAAGACCGACCCTCCTCGGAAATACCCTGGGTGCATCATTGGAGGGAGAAAGGGTTGCTGTCCATAAGTTACTGACTAAAATTGTTGCCTTGTGGGGCATTCCCCATGCCAGGTGGAGTCACGAGTGGCTGTCCACTTGGAGGTGCATCATTATGCATAAGCCTTTGCTTTCTGCCATTCTTCTTGGCTGCCTTTTTGCTCTGGGGAGTGGCCTCCAATATCTAGCCACATTCTGAGTCAACTGTGTCAAAGTGCCCACTGCACTAGCCAATTTCATCTTAAAGAGGGCGACTGCATTTTCAACAAAGGGGTTTCCATCGGGTTTTCCTCGGTATCGCGTTCATACTGTTGTATCTAGATAGAATCTATTCGATTACTTGTCTTATGGCCTCCTAACTTGCGGCCTTTGCACTACTACTGCGAGCGGTCCGAGTTCCCTCGGATTATTTGGCTTGGGGATGTCGGGCTTGAACTTGTACGGAATATGGGTAATAGCCTACAGCAAGCTGCAGTTATTTGTAGGCTAAAGTGAGCCATTGGTAGTAGAGCCTAGGGGTTTCCGGCATACATGTCAAGCCCTATTAAAGCCAAAGCATTTCGAAGGGCATGACGGCTTTCCTGCACGCACTTGGTTGGCTGTTGGGTGCAGAGAGAGCGCAAAGTGTTCCCCCCCTCATCAACTTCATCTTGGGATACCTCAGTGGCATGCCACGAAAGAACATGCCATCCTTGATCTTCTTCACCCTCACTGGTGCTGTGCTCCTCCTCAAAGATTTCTTCTTCCTGCTTTGAGATAGTCTAAGACCTCCCACGGTGTGACATGCTTGCTGGTTTCATGGCTATAACTAGAATGCAACGAGGGATTTCTCCACCTCTATAGGAAGATGGTGATGTTCCGGCAATGGAACCACTGAAACCGACCTTCAATAACTAAAGGGCAGTAACTTAGCAACCACGTCATTTACAGCCATCTTTCAAGCACTTCATTAACCATAAAACCAATAAGAAACAACTTTGAAACAGAAACTGGATGGAGGCTAGAGTGCCCCTGCTCAATGAAACCAAACACGAGACACCACACCAGCCCCAAATACCTTGGCGCCCCTTTCGGTATATACTTAATCGCTTTGGCAATGGAAAATAGTGCTCTTAAACCAAGGGCTCACCCTTGCACTTTGCTACACTAGTAGACCACTGCACAAGCCAGCACTTGGCTTCAATATGCATCCAATTCCAATGCACCCACTAGCACCCAATCGCCAGGAAAGGCTAAGGCATTTCTCACATCTGTGTCCAACCAAGAGTGGCAATGCATTCCACAAGTACAAAACAAATGCTCAAACAGCCTCAAGGCTTAATGCATCCAAACTATCCTTCTAAGGGTCTAGCAATCCCACAATTCACTAACCGACCTCGCAGGGCGACATCAATACAGCTCTCCCACTAAGCAAATGACCTCAATACATGAAGAATTCCGCACACTGCCCCTCTGGCTCCAATCTGGTTACACCCTCTATAACTGGGTGTCCAATCACAGCTTGAATGGCCAAGAGGGGGCTTCCAACAACAAAAGAGCAATAATAAACTTTACAAAGGACAAATGAACTAAATCAAAATATCCACACCCACTGTCCATGACAAAGGGGCAAGCTGTATCTTGCACCTATCCTCTGTCCAGGCCCCTAGGGGTGTAGAAATGGCTTCCAATCAAGGGGGAAAGAGAGAGAAAGTGAGGATAAAGATTCTAAGAGCTGAAAAGAGAAGGAAGAGCAAGGCTCACAGGTGTAGAAGCTGGAAACACGAGAGAGAAGCTGTTCTGCAAAGGAGGGAACCCCAAAATGGAAGCAAGAAGCCCCGAGCAGCTCCAAACGCCTACCTTGAAGTGTGTGCCAGCTCCAAAACAGCCCGTACAGCAGCAGATTCAATCCGTACAACAGCAATAGCTCCTCGAAATGCGTGCCAATGGTAGAAACAACAGTACAACTTGGGGAAAAACAAGGGAACCAGCCCGCACTGCTTCCACACAACCGCCCTAAAGGCTCCATACAGTTCGTACGGAACCTAGGGAGTAGACCTAGCAGCCTTGGAAAACGTGTCAGCCACAAATTCAGGTCAAAATGCAGCAAAAATCAGCCGTACTATCATCTCATAATGTGTGAAATTGAGAGCAGCCGCCCAAAAGAGACATCCAAATCTGTACCTTAGGCTTGGGATGAGAGGAAGGGTAGGTAGGCTTGCATAAGAAATTGCTTCGTGGCTCCTCATTAAAGTCTAATGCCCAAAACCAATGACAACATTGATTTGCCCCCCACATTAAATCTCTAACCCTCTCCAACCAATGAAACTTTGGTTTTCCTTGGGCCCAACATTTAGACCCCTCTCAGCCTTGCCTTGACCCAGCAGTTGAGCTTGATGAGTGCTCTAGAAATTGAACTAGGGACTTCTAGGAAGTTGATGCTTCCTCTAGGCTAGTTCCCACGGCCAGTAGGGAATTCTAGAAAGTAGACGCTTCCTCTAGGCCAATCCCTCGCAGCCAAAATATCCATGGGAGTAGCCACGGATTTAGATGCACGTGAAATTCACATCCCCGTGACATACCCTCTAGCAATATCCACAAGCAAGCAACCCACTAGAACAATGAGATCCCAATGGCTGATCCACACAGATCTTTAAGGCCAAGTGTCTTTCAAGAAATCTTGGACTATGAGCTCCATATGAGCTCTCAACAAGGTACAATACCTTGACCATGTGGCAGGCAGTCTGCTGCCCACATGGCAGCTCTAATATTTTCTTGTTGGTCCCCTAAGTCATCCTCCCCCATGTTTTCATATTCCAACACCATCTATACAAAAGTTTTCATATTGAGTTTGTCAAAAGCTCAAAGCTGCAGAGTGTATGATAAAGACATGTTATCAAAAATTGGCATTATCCATGACAAAACTAATTTCTTACATCTATAGACACACATGATGAGATATTTTGTCTCACACACCCACTTACCAAAGCAAAACTCAAGCCATGATGATGAAGTTTTACCACATGGCAGCAACCAGTTTTACTGCATTCATAAATAGGCACAGTAATACTAGATGTGGGATAAGGCCAAGAGCTGTGCTAAAAGCAGCCCAATAATCCAGAAAGAGAACGGCTCGTGCATTAAGATGGGAAGTGTTGAAGGCATATCACAGTTCTTAGTGAGACAAATGCCCATTCAAACAATTTGTGAAAAGGGAAGTACCAACTATACAGGAATCAGGGCCACTCAATCAAAGCCAGCCAAAGAGGCTTGACTTGATTAGGCTAAGAAGCAATACACCTGGGTAGACTGAACAGGACAACATGGCCGGGAAGATGTATTCTGAATAACTGGGGATTTAATACAATATTTGAGACAAAAATGATTTTTAAAAAATGCAAACAAATCAAAGTGCTCTGGATAGAGACACCAATAAGTACTGAAGAACAAATGCAAGGCATCCATCCAAGTATACCAAACACAAATTTTTGATGTTACATTTCGATTCCCATTTCATCAAGGTGATGCCTCCAACACACACACACACACACACAGATTTTTTTTTAAGGGTGAAATCCATGTAGTTTTATATTACAAGACGCTGTCCCAAAACTAGACCAGCAAATACAAGATCAGAAAATATACACACAGACACTTTTTTTTTTTGTGAAAGAAACTTTCATTAAGAAGAATGTATATTCATTGCTGCCCCAAATACACACACTTTTTTTTTGGGTGAGAATTTTGCCCCCTCCCCGCCCCCGCCCCCCCCCCCACACACACACACTTTTTTTTTTGGTGAAATCCATGTATTTTTATATTACAAGAGGCTGTTCCCAAAGTGGAGAGCAGCAAAATACAAGATCAGAAAATTTTCATTGTAAGACAAGTGAACAGTGTAATCCTTCTCACGAACAGACAGGCAATCACAAAAGGATTGCCTAAGCGACATGTGGAAATAGTAGAACATGGAAGAAGTAGGCTCTCTAAAGAACACACACTTTTTTTTTAGTGAAATACATGTAACTTTATACTACAAAAAGACTGTCTCCAAAGCAGAGATCAGCCAATAGAAAATCAGAAAATCTCAGTATAAGACAAGTAGACAGTATAGCTCGCTAAAGAACACACACACACATATATATAGAGAGAGAGAGAGCACTCCAATTCACATTGGTAAAATAAACATCTAGAAACAAAACAGAATGCAGAATCACCTTTTGTCTCGCTAATGTATCCCAATTCACGTCCTTAAAAAACGGGTGCCTTTTCACCTGCCAGAAAGAAACATAAGCATTCAGACCATCACCTTCTATTGAGAACCCATGTCTTCTTTCAAGTAACTTTCCATTATCGATTGCCAGCACGTGTAGCTTTTGGATATGCATGCAATGCCTACACCAGTGCAAAAAAAGATGCCACTGGCAATTCTAGTCTTAAAAATAAAATCAATAAACGGGTCTAGCTATTGCAATATAAAGGAAAAGCCAAAGTCACTCCTACTAATAATTCTAATGATCAAATGCCCTCTACAGCTCAAGTAGAAGCCAAGGAAAAAAAACCTCAAACAAAGGTTGATAGACCTCGAGGAAAATAGTCTCAACTAAGAGGACTCTTCTGCCTCGTACATGGATTGGTCGGAGGTCCATCATCTAATGGGCATACCCTTGCTCAAAATTCTAGCATGGGTATTACTTGGGCTGCAGTGACAGCGAGTTGTACTCTTTTCTCGGAAGATGGAGTTGCCTTGTTATTGCCTATCCCACAGGATTGGTGTCACAGCAAGATCATGTCTTGGATCTGGATATTGACATGCAGTCTTGATTACACTATTTTGTGTGATAGAGTTTATACATATCTGTAAATATGTGAATATACTCGCACAAATAAAATGTTTGACTCACAAAATTCACCGGGTTATGCGAATTGCAAAAACGGAAAATTGTATGGCATATGTCAAGAGATTACATCCTGATATAATGGCCTTACATAGGAGCATAATCAGCATGGTTATGCAGGCCAGACGAGTCATTTTAAAAGAAATGACATTTTCTATGCAGGAGACAACTCATTTTCTGGAGTGGTAATTCTTGTGAAACATGCTCTTCAGCATAATGTGGATTGTTAAGCGATGTCTTTCAAATGGAAAATAATTCGAGTTTGCCTCAATCTATGCCCCGCAATCGTTGCATAGTAGAGCATTAATCTAGCAAGCTATGCAGCAGTATCCTTGGAGGCAAAATGTCTTTCTTTGTGGCATGTGTTGTTCACTTTGCTAGACACCTTGGGAATGTTGTTCCTTTGTCACATGATGTAATCTCTGCACAGTAGTAAATTATTCAACAATTGGCCCAATTATGTCTCATCATCAAGCCACACAATTTGATTTCAAAGATGGAGAATTGAAAGATGCCATCAGATCATGTGGCGAATGGAAATCCCCGCGTTGGGATGGGGTCTTACAGTGGGGTTCTTTCTGCAATGTTGGAATGCCATTTCAGTTGAATTATTATATATGGGTAATCATGCTTGAGAAATACAACAAATGCTAGCTAGCTGGAAGAAAGCGTCGATGAAACTATTCCCCAAGAAACATTGGTGTGAATCTTTTGCATATTGGAGGCCCATTACACTCATGCTTTCATCTATAAGATGGTTGCTAAGATGATAGTGAGCCGTATCAAAAATTTCTTGCAAGAGGGTTACACCCTACCTAGTATGGGTTCATTTCTTGCAAACATAGTACTAATAATATTGCCAATCAGCCCTTTTGATAGTGTTCCCTTCGTTTGGCAATTTCCCTAACCTTTCTTCCTCTTTTTTTTGTCGCGAGTTTTTTGTGTACTCCTTCAGTGTGTTCCCTTGTTTATATCCTTCGACCCCTTGCTTTGTCTTGCTGCCCTCATTTGTGAGTGTTTTCCTCTACTCTTTTGTGTTTTTGAAAAAATTTCCCTAGTCGTATGCCTGTTGCAGCTAATGTGGGCAATTGGTTGATGCCGAACCTTGGGAGGTTGTTTTGTCTGTAAAGTGCATTATGCAGCAAAAGGTTTTTTTGAAGTTATCATGGCTAATGAGTAGCATAAACAAATGCTTTTAGAGCATTCTCCACTCATTGGCAGCAAATGGTGCATGTCTTACCTTGGTTGCCTACTTAGGACTACCAAGCATTGATAAGACATCGTTGCCCAGTCTAGCTAGTGGTGGTGGATTTTCCACAATGCCTGGCTTCACTTTTACAAAAAATTGCAGCATCATTATGCAAAGTGGTCTGTCCCCCATGCCCGAATGGCAATTCTAACAGGTTTTGCATTCTCTTGGATACGGATATTCCCACTCTAGAATCTACTCCGTCAAGGTTAATAATGTAGCTATGGGTAGTGCATTCTAGAGGCTCCAATGGGGTCTTTCTGCAGGAGCATGCTTTGAGCACAAAAAGTTTGGGCATATGGCTTCGTTGTGTCCCTTGGTGGTGCATAAAATGCCTCCAGATGACATGCCTTCTCCGCTGCAAAATAAGGAAGCCCCTGGCGCATGGCAGAGAGGAAGAGTTTCCTACAGAGGGTGCAGCAAAACAGAGTCTGTTTTGGTACCATACCTCAGAGGTCATTTCCAGAGGTGTTCATACATACTTGGGCAAAATTTTGTACTTGAAATTCATCTATATATATTTCTGCTTTTTGGCTATACATCTGAGTACTCTTTCAGATCTGGATTGTCCTCTTCCTTTCAAGTAAAGCACATGTATATGAGTGGTGTTCTACATTAGTCTTGTGATCTCGGGGTTCGTAGAGTAGTGTTGTCCCTAATCAACAAACCTACCTCTACGTCTTCTACCAATGGTATCAGAGACAAAGGTTATCATCCAAGGATAGCCTTGCTCGTCACACAAAGCCCACGACAACGAAGACCGGGAACCTTCTTCAAACTGAAGGGTGGAGTCCTTGCTGAGGAGGAGGGAGTTCTCACATTCAGAAGTGATTGTGTGGCTTGTAATTATTGCAGGATAGGCCAATAGACTTCAGGTCATTTACACCAAGTCATGGTCCAGCCCACTCATTTTGAACCTCGGAGATACGGGGAAGCTAGACCGAACCCAGTTTCCAATTTGGAAAGTAGAGCTTTAGAGCCATCTAGTGGCCAGGGAGATCTGGGAGATGACGGGAGGCATGCAGCCAAAACCTGCTGATGGGATGGACGCCTAGAGGAAAATTATTATGCCGGCAGACCCAGACAAGCGAAAGAGTGGACCTTAATGCAGTTGCTCTTTCCATGATCAGTGGGACAACTGCGGATCAGTGATACCTCACATCCAGTTGGCGGACACAATGCACGAGACATGGAAGACCTGCAGGAACTCTACGACACCAGGGACGCAGGGACGATTATCATGCTTCAGAACCAACTGTTCAACCTTAAAATAGATGAAAGAGAGTCAGTCCACGACTTCCTGGTGAGGGTAAAGATTCTCAGAGATCAACTCAGACCTGTGGGTCAGAAGATGGACAATAACCAGTTAGCCATGCATCTGGTCAGTAAACTTCCAAAGAGCAACCAAGGGTTGGTGACGACTCTCGCCACTGGAGAACGAACCAGGCCACTCACATTCAAGGAGTTGGATCTGTTGTTGCTTCAAAAAGAAGTTCAAATGAAGTTGTACGATGGGAAGAACAAGGACGATGGCAACAAGAAGGCTCTCATAGCGAAGACCAAGGGTGGCAAATGGAAGCCACAAAAAAAGGAGGATGCCGACGGTGACAACGAGGACGTCCTGACAATGAGAACAAGAAGAAGAGAGAGAATCAAAAGAAGTGCTTATATTGTGAATGCATTCCTTTCTTTGGTTGGATTTGCAAAACTTGAGAAATAGGGTGTTTGCAGATTGACAAAGCACAATTGCAGTAGAAGTGTGCCAGAAGCCAGACTGGTTAAATCCTGAAAGTGCGTGCTTCATTTAGAATCATTTTGCCTTTTACTACTCGTAAGTTGAGCTAATTAGGCATAAGTTTTAAGTTTAATCAATGTCTTATCAAAGGTGCCTCTAAAAATTCTTCTGCGATTACATTTAGATAATGTAAGCATTTATTGTACACGACCCCGCTTTTAAGGCTCGTTACCACGACTATAAAACTTGACTTAACCCCAACCTTTGACCAACTGCTTACTACAAATTGCGGATATGTGCCTAGCCAAGAATAATATGCAAGTTTTTCAAAGAGAAATTCCTTAAGCGATTAAATTTTCCAGTTGAGATCCTTTGACTTTACCCCCAATCAACTCTCTTCTTCTCTTTTCTGGAATCACCCCCTTCCATTGGAGTCAAATTAGAAAAGCAATGCAGCAAGTATGCATTGCTTAGTTGTCCTTGACATGCCAAAATTCATGGAAAGTTCTATTATTAAATGCTCCAAAGCGTGGCCATTTCATGTCACGTGCTTAAATGGTGTGCCTGATTGAAGTAAATTAATGGAGACTAGACAACTGACAAAATCTGACATCAGCCCACGAAAAATGGCTGGAAAAGCTAGGTTGCTAGTAAGCTACATTTTCTAGTGATTCAAGTAGAGGCTCTTCCAAAGAGCTTTACATCACATCTCCCCATTTAAGTAGAGGTTCTTGCAGACTACATTTTCTAAAGGCCCTTGCAAAGAGGTGATCACATCTCACAACAAGGATCCCCCCTCCCAAAGAGCCTCTAACTCATCACACGTCACCTCATGAACTGCCAAATCAATTTCTTTTAGGTGAGTAGCAGAAATTCTCAAACAGACATGTTAAGATTAGGCTCCCCCCAAAAAAGAGGGAGCTAATTTGGCATATCCTGTTCAGAGAATCTCTCACTCAAAAGGATTTTTATTGGAGAAAGATACTTCAGTTTGATGTTTTTCATATTCTTGAGCTTCAACATGCCCTCATGTTTTGATCATAGCCATTCTGATATATTGCTGGCCTTTCATTATCTACAGAAAGAGCACTTTCAATATACAAGGAACTTTCCTTCTCCTTAGCTTAAGCTGAAGTCTGGAGGGTGTTCGCACACCACAACTTGCTGTTTTGAAGTCCCACCAGTGAGAAGACACAACATCACAATTGTGCCTAGTGAAATTTAAGAAGACCTTACAGCATTCCTGAAGAAACTTCAACCAAACCATTAATAATCTAAGGCTACTCAAATCTCAAAGCCTTTCAATCCCAGCAGAAGACAGACCAGCCCATGTTAAAATAAAACAAAATAAGTGGAACTCTTCTCACCCGAGCCATTAGATACAGGAATTACAGATGTAAAACAAATTTCCAATGACAGTCAGTGACCCTTATCATCTAAGGTAGCTCAGAAATAGAGATGTACCTCTGCAGCTCCCTGTGCTCCAAGCCGCAGACGAGGATCTGCAATCAGAAGTCTGTAGGCAAAGAATGGTCAAAGTTCATAGTCCAATCATCAACATCTAAATGATAATAGCAGGACATCGCAAAGACAGTGCAAAGCACAATTGAAGCATGGATGTGAATCTGGAGAAAAATAAATCAAACTGAGCTTAAGCAAAAGTCCACCACGTAACTTCCCTTTCTTCCCAAAAGAGCTCAGATCTTAATTCCCACCATCCTTCACTATATTGTAGATTATATTCAGTTTCTTAAATTGGTTAGAAAGCACAATATAAGCTCGATCTTTCAGCAATATGATGACTAAGTGACCACTCAAAAGCGCGATGAAATCAGCTTCACGCATGACGCATTGCATATAATCAAGCTTCAAAACCATACTTGTCTATTAAATCCCTGGCCTCGCAAGACATGTCTTCTGGAATACGAGGCCATGGTATTTTGCGGTTCAGAATATTGTCGAAGATCCTCTGAAAGACAAACAAATTTGGCAGCAAAGATATTGTCAAAATTTTGACCAGATGCAAACTAAAAACTACAGGACCAAATACACAACTTAAAACTGTTTTCAAGCCTCACACACAGCTTATTTTACATACTATTCTAAAAATGTCTCACTAATGAAATCCTAGACCAAGGTAGTCTCTCCCAGGAGCTAATAACCAAGGTTCAAGCAGAAAACCATTGTCAAATATTTTGCAAGCCAGTAAGATCCAAAGGCAATTTAACAATTAACCTCTAGAAATGCAAATATTTTGCAAGCCAGTAAGATCTGAAGGCAATTTAACAATTAACCTCTAGAAACGCAATCACTCCTTGCACCGCAAGGTACAGAATTTCCTAGTACACCAATGTCCCATGTCAGGCTGCTTAATTGACTATCAGTATTGATTGTGTTTATCTTTGTGTGTTATCCATAGAAGCCTAAGTTTTTCTTCCAGCTTAACTGCTGTGATTCCTAAAGCATATGGGCTTCCTTGGTAACGATGTTCGGCTATCTTTGCTCAAGCAACCAACCTTTTGCATCGGATAGAAGTAAAGTGATGAAAACAGAAACCAATCACATAGTCGAGGAATATTGCTTCCACTGTCTATCACCTTGGCAACACGTCAGCATAATCATCACTTCATTTCAGCATTCCATAGTGATGCCAGAAACACCATGGTCTTGCTGCTTGCAAAACTCATAATATGCAAGTCATGGCTGCTCAGCACTTATGTCAATGTGAGGTCCGCCAAAGGACAGAAGGCATGCAAACGTAAGCCAGGATACAATTGAGAAAACAAGTATGCCACATGCTTGAATCAGTGCTTGCATTCAGTGTCTAATGCACATGGAAACCATTTCACTTAAGACCATGCAAAGTTTGATCATACCACTTGGACATCTTACCCAAGAGGGCTCTGCTATGCATTCTCCCGGTTAATGATACCCAAACCTCCACGAGCTTGCAGGCATGATCACTATCTTTCATGCCACTTGGACTCTAGTATTCCGGGTGCCATCCGATCCTACCCAAGTTGCGCACCAAGCATCCCAGCTTCCCCATGCACCCCTGATGGACGCATCAGCAGGAGGCTATCTACCAAGCTGTGGCAAGAAGGACTTGGTTGACTACCAATGTTCTACCTGCTAGGGAGAGTTTAGCCAAGCTCCAATACAGAAGCTTGCGCCAAACGCTCTCTACAACCGAGGCAATCTGTTGAGCTATCCATGCCCATCTAGCAGCCAAGGTATCTCACTGTCAGCCCCCGCGGGATCCAATGCAAGCTGAAAGCAGCCCCCAGCCTCGGAAGTCCTAAACCTCCTCTATGTAAAGAAGCCAAAAATTTTGGTCCAGTTGATGCGGACTCTGAAGGCCTTACAGTAAATAGCCAAGGCCCCCTAACTACCTCAAGGCTCATTGTTGATCCCTCCACATACAAAGCTGTATCATCTGCAACCTTTGAGTCTAGCAGCTCCTCCACTGGGATCTGCAGCCTCATCCCTATGAGGCCTATTGCCTGAGAACGTAGGAAATAGCCCAAAACCTTTGCTATGGAAAGGAAGAGGAAGGAAGGGGGCAACCCTGCCCAGCTAAGCGAGAGAGAGAAAAGGCCTCTCCCATGTGCCCCCCAACGATTACCTGGCTGGAACTCCTTGCATAAAGAGCTGAAACCCCTCTAATCCACCTCTCCGAGAAGCCCAGTCTCTACATGGTGCCCTCCAAGGACCACCCCACTCTTCATACGCCTTCTCAAAATCCAAGAGAAGGATGGCAAGAGGCTGCGACTCATCCCTGGCCCCAATCCAGTGCCTCCCAAAAACTGAAGTTGTTAGCAAAGATACTACGTTCCTGTACAAAATCGGTCTGCATGTCATGAATCATTCATGAATCATGTCCGACAAGTGGGGCCTCAAACGCAAGCTCAAGACCTTCGCCAAGATCTTGTAGGCGGTGTCTAGTAAAGTGATTGGTTTCCACTACCTAATGTCCGACCTATATCCCCCCTTCGGAATCAAGGAAATCCAACCTCGGCTCAAAGACTACCCTGAGTCGAAAATCTCCTGGCAAGCCAAACAAAGCAAAGTGCACAACGGAAAAAGGTCGGGGTCAAGCCATCCTCCCCTGGGCACTTCTGAGGGAGAGCTTTGAGGGCCTCCTAGAGCTCCTCTTTTGTGAATGGAGCCTCTAGCCGACTGCTCAAGCTCTGCAAGAAAACCGATGGAATCTACGTCCAAATTGCCTCTCGACCTACCAGCGTCACCGGCAACTCCAACTGAAGCAACTGCCGAAAGAAATCCGTGGCTAGCTCAAAAATCTCCTGAGGGTCTGTATGCATCCGTCTCTGCTCGTCCCACAATCTTCAAGCTGAATCCCAGCTGAACGTGGCCCATAGGTATGGAAGAACTACCTAGTCATTCTCTCTCTCTACTATATGCATCTGGCATTGGAGGAGTGGTACGAGAACTAAGCCTGATGAATCTGCCTGGCCTACAAGTCAAGCCGTGCACTCTCATATTTGTCGTTGTGCCACTGGAAACCTGGGTCCTTCTCTCTAAGTCTCTAAATGGATGCTAGGTCTCACTGCAGTGCTCTCTCCTATTGCTGAAGAGCATGCCTCCAACGAAAGGCCTAGGACTGCAACTCCTAATTACTCCATTGGATCGCATCTGCTAACCAGAATGCCAAATCCTCCCTAGGCTCCCCAACTGCTACCTTCAAATCTCGCCTACTTCCTGGTACCTATGGGGCTACCAGGTCTTGTCTACTCCCTCTATTGTCTCTGTCCATCCTACTGAGGGAGGGAGGAGGGGCCAACCCTGACCTCTAGTGCAATCCCTACCTAGGTGGCCCATCTATCTGCAACGCAAACACTATCCTGGTAACCTAGATACCTCTAGCCTCTGTCGAAGCATTACCCCCTCAAGGATCTCAAGGAGAATCATCTCGGGAAGAGACTCTGGGTCCTCCACAACTATCCTAAACCGGGAGAAACCATCATGTGCCACAACTGAAACTGCATTCTCTGTGGGAGACTCCAACATCGTACCGAAACCCCGATCGATGGAAGGAAGGAGAGCTCTATACTCCTGTGGGAGTCTCAGGAATCGCTGAGTCACCAGAAAGTGAGAGACATGGTGGGTTGAGTCCATGTCATCCACCATAAAACCATGGTGTCATGGAAATAGATAAACCAAGTGGGGACCAAGGAGAATAGGGCTCTACTCCACAAGTGCCAATGTGGTGACGGGGAGCTCAGCTGGAGTAGGAAAACGCCTCTCCCGTAAATAGTGACCTCCTGGATGTGGTCCCCTTCTAGTGCCAATCTTGTCTCCTCATGGGTGTGACTCGTGAGGCCGACTATCCTGCCCACTACTGCCTTGTCTTGAATTGACTGCACTGCCTGCTTCACCTGTTGCTTATCATCTAGAGAAAGTAAAACCTTAACGGCTGCGGCATTTGAAGGTGTTGCCATAGAGCCCCTCTCGCCAAACCAAGGGTTGCCACCAAAATTCTCTTTCCCCAAAACAAGCAAGAATGTTGTGCCCCCAGCGAAACAATCAACCTACTCAACTATGACCTATCTCATGCATAAATCTGTGACCTGCCTCCTGCATGTAGCTCTTCAGAAATGTCCCCTCAATATGCATACTAAGAACCACATGTGCTGCCCCAAAAATAATATGCATTATCAGCCATAAGCATACCCCATCATACACGAGCCCAGCCACCGTATGCTGCCCCAAAATGCATAGATCTGGCTGCCCCAAACTCGTGATTTTGAGCAAAAGAAACTGTTTCCAGATTCCAACAGAAAAACAACAATACAGTGGCAGCTGCAAAAACACTGTGGTTGTCGCAAATACAGGATGCTCCAGCTTTCTTCAATTCATTGTTGACAGCTAGAAACTCGATTTATGGGGCTAGGGGGAAGCTGCTAGTTGAGGAACTGCCATGAGCAACTTTGAGCAGGGAAAATGCACACAACTAGCCAGTAAAGTGTGCCTCAATATCTGCACTTTGAGCTTCAACGAAGAACAGCAACCACAAAGACCTCTTTAACAGTGATTTTGTGCAGCAACGGGTTGCCTCTGTATATGCAAAAACCTGTACAGATCTCTATATTAGTAGCTTCGGGCAGCAACATGCCAATGGAGTGGGGGCAGATTGCACAATTAAGGCTCAGCTTCAAAGGAGAGCTAGCAAGGCAGAAAGCTTGTAAAAAGAGGCAGCACGGCAGTTTCCCATTGCAGTCTCATGATGAGCAGATGGCGATTGCTGGTCGACTTCGTTGATACCTTTGTCCTCCACGAACCAACTACTGTGAACCTAGAGCCTAATGAGCATCACTGAGGGCTGAGAAGAGACCACCAATAGCCCCTACCCAGCTCATTGCCTGCAGCACCAAAGCTGGACCAAAAGGCCATTAACGAGTGCTTGGAAAGGGTGTCAGCTACCAAGGAAAGTCAAGGTGCCAAAAGCCAGCCGAAGGGCCCTGGAACTACCGGAATCAGAGGTTACCGCTATGAGGTTCTTTAGATCCTTGGAAAGAGCTGTCGGGGTGTAAGGCATAACCCAACTCTGTTGCTAAGCTGCGCCCTCAGCAAATCTTGACGAAACACTCACTGAACAAGGCGAGAGCAGGTCAGAAAGTTCGACTGGAGGTTATTGGAGGAGGTCATTTCTGCAGCAGCGACCTTGATGCCAGGTGCAACAGGCGCCATAGCTATAGCGATGGAGCTTGGGCTTCTCCAAGAAACAGAGGCACAAGCAGCACGGCACTCTCCAATTTTTTTATCTCCTAGTCTTGGCAATGGAGCGACAAATATGCTATATGGAGAGATGTTTCCATAGCAGGACGAGAACACAATCTCTCTTGCAAGTAAGAATTCCAAAGCCGCGTAACTGCCACTGGCAACTCTCCAAGATATAAGTTTATTGCGGCAAACCTTGTTTTGATAGTCTCATGGGAGACCGCTATAATAGAATAATCGCCATACATGGCCAGAAAAGGTGAGAAACTCAGATTGTAACAAAATAAATTCGTTCTTATATGCTTCCAAACTTTTTTCCATCATGACAAGAAAGAAAGAAGCAGAAGAAGTGAGCAAGGAAGGCTGGTAAGAAGGCGCGACAAGTTGTAGACAAGTAAGGCACTCTCGCAAATGGACGAGCAAGAGCAAATTTGAGGAGGCTAATAGTATATAAGCAGCAAAGGACTAACTAATTTTTGCTATTCTTGACCAAAAAACGACTGTATTTGTTCAAAAGAAGCATGCACACTGCCCATGCACTCGAGCCATTTGTAGGCTCCTAAAAATCCTCGTTGCGACCTGTGCATGTCTCTTCTTTTGTTTTCGCCTAGCGAGTATGTATGGCAGTCCTTGTTGGCAGGCCAATTTGTCAGAGGCAAATTGGGCTCGGGAAGAAGGGCTCTAGGTTCTCTTGCTATCACGGAATATCTGCACGAAGCCATCACTACCTGAAGACGACTGTGGCTGGCCCTACTCCATGAACTTACCAGAGAAGGGTGATCGAAGATGTTGGTAAGCAAATACATGCAAGTGGCTTGAGAGTTTGGAACTCCACATGGATATATTACCCTCTTCCCAGTATAGCATTGACGGCGGACGCTCCTTCAGTCCCGCTCACATATCACGAGGTCAACCAGGTCAGGACCTTCTACAGCTACACATATTCAAGACCTGGTTGGCACCCAACAACTAGCTTCTAGTGAAGCTCAACTTCTACAGGGACCACTGTTTATAGATTTCATAGGAGGGCTTCATTGTTCCACCAGGATCCACCCCACATTCGTTGGGGATATCGATCACGTAATTCCGTGCCTCATCACACCAACTCCATATTGAATTGGACAGACTGAGGGCATACCTCGGGAGAGTTGCATCTGCATCTTGTGTCATTGTCATGAGATTGAGTCAGAGGAGCATTTCACATTCGAGTGCCCTGTGTACTATGAGATTCGAGGTCGTTATCACTATCTATTCAAAGATCGTTTTGGACCCCTCTCCAGCTTCCTTTCTCACCTACATCAGAGATGCCTTGCTGCCTTGATTGTCAGCCATAGAGAGCACTTGCTCAGGATACAGAGGCGGAGTCAGGGCCTCTGCCCAGAGCATGATCACAAAGTTTTTCCAGCCAAATAGATCCGAGGTACTTTGTGAGGCCGACATTCAAAGCCAGTGACACAACAGATTCGACAGCAGGTTGACGCGTGGATCATTCTCGGAGATCTTCCCTCCATGTTCGAGGGTTTGAGGGAGTGCCACATAGGCAGCATCCTGGCTGCCATGTGGGTGCTAGTCAGACAACAAAGAGTGAATTACCTGGAGACATCAGCATGGCTGCGTCAGAAGACACCTTTGTGAAAGGGAGATGGCGGGGACAGGATGTCTTGGATCTGCCCTGGCAGAAAGGATCTGATGAGGAGCATGATTGCGTGGTGATCCAGAAGAAGAGGCGCTTGCATGACGTCGTCCTTGGCAAGGTATATGGGCAGGAGGTCTATGGCCTGCAAGCAAGGCTGGCAGGTGGCGGGGTAAGCAGTCCTAAGGGGCTGGGCCCTGCATGGAACAAAGGACCAGCAAATGGCCCTAAATAGGGCTGGATAGGCAGCCAACCAGACAACCAACTGGTCGGTTGGTTACGGCTGCTACAGACTAGCCAGTCGGCCCAATAGGGCTGGCTGGTCGGTTGGTTCAAGAGGGCCTTGAGCCCTATAAAAGGAGAGGCCCTGGGCCTCATTTCACATCCAACATTCAGCCAGAGCAGGAGCAGACAGGAGCAGCCAGGAGCCACTCCCTTGGGCCTGACACTGGGGGTGAAGGAGAGTGGAAGGTGAGCTGCAGACTCAGTTCCCTAGAGGCTGGACCTTGGCTGTCTTCTAGGGCAGCAAGGTGTTGTGATCATCATATCATCTGGAGCAGCAGAGCCTCAGCAGACTGGAGCAGCAGATCAGTACCTATAGGGCCTACATCCAGGAGGTGTATAGGAGGCTGAAGAGCTGCAGACAAGCTGAGTTAGGGCTGTACACCTAGGCTGACATCCAGGGCAGCAAGGTGTAGAGATCAAGTCTGGACAGAAAGTCTACAGACGCTCGACAAGGAGCACGCGGGCTCGAGTCTAGAGATAGCCAGCAGATAGGAGAAGTACCTTGTGGTAAGATCAGAGGACCACACCATTGGTGAGACTCTGGATCTATCTCTTTTGTATTGTGTCCATAGTTTTGGACGGAAATATATTATTTTGGTGGTATCTCTATCTGGCTGGTTCATTGGCTATTGATGAGTCTGCACATCTATTTTATGCACATAAGTTAAGAAGTTTGTCATTCCACCTCCCACACCACACTATGTGAGCTCCTGGGCATTACTATCAGTCTTCTGCTGTGCGTACCCTCTGTTGGGTAATTTCTAACACATGATTATGCATGCTTCATCTACAGCCCATATGTGACTGCATGCAGACCTCATGCATGCCCAAAATAAGTGGTACACGACTATAAAGAATTCACCTATTTTTATCACTCTCACATGCAGGCTATCCAGCCCATGCATGTGCCTAAAACAATCGTGTTCGCAGTTTAAATTACGCACGACATCAGATCAGAATTAGTATAGGCTTGCAAATCAAGACAAAGGCATGCATTCACCTGCATGCAATGAACAAGCACTGCATACAACCAGTCGTCAGCATGCAAAGTTATGCGTGCATGCACTGCATGCTATTTCCAGCACATCCAAACTTAGCTCTCTCGTCGTTCAAACAGACAAGACCAGAAGCCTACTGCTCTGTTGAATCATAGCACCTTCCTTGATCTTTTCATCATGTACATTTCTAGTCTGTCACAACCTCCAGGGACTAAGCGAACAGCCCAGGGATTAAAATCTGAATTCGCACATTCTTCATCCGAGCTTACAAGACAGCCTAGCCAAAGAATTCTGTTCAGCCTGACAATCAGCACGAGCAGAACCCTCAAGCTCAAAAAATGACCTAAGTCCAATTCGCCCTGCCTTAAGCATACATGATACTCATGACAGCCTTAAGCTGTAGACAGTCTCACAAATTTGCTTCACCATGAGGCTCCCTTCAGGATACCCGAATCGCTTCTAAATCCAGATATAAACCTGCAATTCTGTCGAATCCACGACCTGAAGCAAAGAGGGATTTGTACGATCTTGTATCAAATCAAAGCCTCCACAAGTTTCTTCAAAATGCACCATCCAAAAGAACAAACCTCCACCAGATGAGCTCAAAATCCCAGTGGCAAGTCGAGGATTCGTGCTCCTTTTCTAGCAACAGAGTGGCTCTGATACCAACTGAAACGAGCACCCAAGGCGATGGTTAGCTAGGCCCAAGCTTGGGCATAACCCAGGTTCTACTCTGAAGCCAAGACCTGCAAAACAACCACAGATTAGGAAGACCATACTGGTGAGCTCACATCCCAGAGTTGATCCAGTATAAAGGATCACCCTCCAAGCCTGAGGTTAGACAAGCACCGCGCCATGTCCATGACCACAGCCTGTCCTATGCTAAAAGGCCAGATCAAGGTCCCCATATCGCAGGGAGTCCATCCCAAGGGATCCCCGCAGATGAGCCCACAACTTATATTTAGACTTACCCAAGGTGTCCTTATCTTAAGGACACCCATACACTGGATCTTCTAACTACCTCTTTTTAAAGGGTCCAATGCTTGGACCGAACTCCATCATTAATGCCAGCTCATGCTATCACCTTGGGGTCATAACAGGGGGGAGGACTCTTAGCGTTGTCTTCAATGCATCCCTGCTTTTCCATACAAGTTGACACAATCAAGATACAATTATAACTGTACCTAGATTCACCATGAGCAATCAAAATGACTACTTCCAGAACATAACTTAACAATCTTGGTCCTGCTCTAAACTGTGGTGAGTTTTTAGATAGCTATAAAGCACATGTAAATTTGTAAAATGATTGAATCTGTCAAAGCTGAGCCAAGGTTAGCTAACAAAATAGGTACAATGTCCTTGCTTGTTCACTACCTGAGGATGCTCGGCGTTAAAGGGTGGAACTCCACTCAAACATTCAAAGAGAATAATACCAGTTGACCACCAGTCTGCACTGTTACCTGTCAAATAAACAATTCAAGCCACGTGATTAAAGGTTTGAAGCAAACAATCAAGTCACACTCGTTCATAATTTGCATATTTAATTACCATGTCCTGTTCCAAGTAAAATTTCAGGTGCAAGGTAATCAGGAGTTCCCACAGCAGAGCGCTTCTGCCTTTGCTCTCTTGATTGAGAGCACCCGCCATTGCTCTGGGAGGTTCCACCATCTCCACTAGTAGACAGAGTTCCACAAGCACCAGGCCCAGACAAATCATCTGTACTGTTTATCAGTCCCACTTTCGAAAGCCCAAAATCCGTCAGCTGCAAATTGCTCCACAGCAAGAAATAAGTGGCTTGATATGAGAATTACATAAGAAACAAGATCCCAAAGTTGACTTACATATTAATAGATCCGAAAGTTGACTTACATATTAATACATACTTCTCTTGCATAAGTTCAAGCAATGGGAAGTCAAAAATGAGGTGAGGAATTTTCACTATTTAAGAAACTCCCAAAACATTTTAACCAGAAAACTACGATATTTCACACTCACCACAATGGCTTAGCCTTGCCAAATTTAAAGAGAAAATTTCATCTTGACCACAAATTGACTGGACAAAAAATACGTGCTTAAAATATAAGACCACCACCTTGTCCTAATACTTGCGTTTGATTAGACAAACACATTTAAAAGCCCCAAGCTTGATGTCTGATAGTGAAAATCTTTCAAAATTCTACTGCTTACACGGAAGTAGTCCACATCATTCAGCCTTTAATGATGCCAATCAGATTCAAGCTCAGTAAATATTGGGAACTGGGACAAGGAGAACTCACATCATTATGAAATAAGTGCAAAAGTTAAGATGTCATCGGTTGATATGTTGTCTTTAGAATCCTACCTTTATATGCCCATCATGAGCAATTAACAGATTGTCTGGTTTAAGATCTCTGTGCACCACACCAAGAGAATGCAAATATTCCAAAGCTAATACCTGGAACAACAGAGACGCATCAGGGGCAGACACTCAATAGTAAAACCACATCATCATAGATGTATCTTGATTCCATAAGGGAAAAAGAATAACCTGAATGCAGTATATTCTCTCTCAGAGATAAAAGATACAAATTTGTATAACAACATCCTCATAGATGCATCTTGATTCCAAGAGGGAACAAGGATAACCCGAATGCAGCATATTCTCTCTCAGAGATAAAAGATGCAAAATTGAAAGAGTATTGAGATAACTTACTACTTCAGCTATATAAATGCGGGATATATCCTCGTCCAAGCAGCCAACATTCCTAAGCAGTGAGTATAGATCACCCCCAATCAAATATTCCATCACCAGATAAAGATTCTCTCTACAAGTGAATGAGTAAAAAAAGCGCACCTACAAATCAGCCAATAAGTCAATTCACTAGTCAATAAAAATTTGAGCATGCAATTTTATTAAAACCTTCTGCAATCCTATTACTACATATAAGCAAACATTTAATTTATAGTCGTGGTTATACACTCAATTACCAGACATAACATTTGACATGGCTGTACATCTATATCATATATTATATAAAATTGACACTACAATAACAGCTTCAAGCACAGAGCACTCAGCAACCTGGACCTCCAGAATGTTTTCTCTACATGGAAACCCTGTTATCGTCACCTTACAGCCTTACCCCATCAGTCCCCCTCCCTCCCTTTGTGTTTGCAGAAAAGAAAATTGGACATAAGTCCCTCAATCGTTTTAGGAGGCAAAATGGACCTCCAGAATACTTCACAACTTCACAAAGAGACATGCTACCTGTGTGGAAAATTGTTTTCAATCATGTTAACCTATTGAAAGTCTTCAGATTGCGGTCAGTGATTGCAGTGCAGGATAAAAGGAGGTGGTCTGCAATAGAATTCTGGCCATCAAACTGTGTACATTATCTGTCCGAATACTACCCAATGTGTGTGAAGGGTGGACCTGGGAGTTATCAATAGCCTCTGCACATCTGAATCTCCAAATTACCACGTTGAAATGCTTTGGATAATGTTCCCACTCTCCTAACAGACCTGCACATGCCTCGGTGGATACCTTTTGGAAGATTTGACTCAACTGAATGTTGTCGAGCAGAAAAATCCCAAGAAGAGTTACACCTATCATAAAATACCAAAGGCCCTAAAAAAGAGGGCCAAGCCAACCGAGCCCTAGGTCATGAAGAAGGGGGAGGGAACAAAAGTACTCAAGTCTAGCAATCTCCTTCCAAAAAACCTCACTTGTCTACAATGCCATAATAACGAGGGTAAGTAGAGGCTATAATCCCAACCTAGACCTCCACAAGTTCACTGCAACACCTCCATGAATACAAAGCCACAAGAAATAGTGAGTTTTCTATTCTTGATGGATTTCCAGAGTCTTCTCCAAAAAGGTTTCTGCAAGACTGTAGAAATATGGAAATTCGTCCAATGAGGAGCTCTAGAGGGCTAGGTTCATAGCTTATCCAACTTGTAGTCAATCAGGTTATACGATTCCTGCCCGCGGCAAATTATTCAATTAGAGTCTCTCATTCAATGAATCACACCTTTTTTAAAGCATTACCCACCCCCCCCTCCAGCTCAGGTTCTATAATTCATGCCATGTCAGATGAGCAAGGCTTCCTTCCCACCCCTTAGACTGAGCCGACACATCCTAGCATTGCTAACCATGTAGCGAAAGAATGGGAGGCTATTCTCATGGTTTCCTATTACGTTCAAGTTGAGGCAACATGACCTCGGAAGGGTCAGTCGACATTTTCCTTTAAAGGATCAATGTTTGTATTATATTTGTTGGGCTTTACGTAAATGATCAGAAAGGAATTAAAGTCAAGGTCCTTGGTGAGGGTGACATGGCACTACACTAGGTGGATCTAAGGCTGAGGGGCCTAAATGCATGAAATGAGCCAAGGGGCAAATGGTTTCGATGATATCCCAAGAAAGGGGTAAATGATGCATTAAGGAGGGACCCTAGAATGAAGACATGTGGCATACTAGATCCATCTAGGGAATTTTGGGGCTTGGTGGAATTTGGTAAGCAGAGGCCTTCACGTAACGAAAATATATAGAGAGCTTACTACCACTAAGGTTGGATGGGAGAATAATCCAGGTGCCTATGCCCGTGATTGAAGAAAAAAGTTAGGTTTAAATAGATTTTACGTATCATTTGGTATCAGAGCTGCAGGCGATTAGGAAAAGGGGAATTGAGAGAGGTCTTGGGCTTTGGTGTTCAGCAGGTTGAGCGTGGCGAAACGTTGAGCTGTTGATCCGAATCTTCGTTAAGCCTTAGCGTGCTACCACCGGGAAGCCAATAAAGGAGCGGGGATCTTGTTTTACGAGATTCAGAGAAAAGGCTAAGAGTGGCACACACGCTGGTTTACGGGTTGTTACCCTCAGGACTAGCTGACCTTAATATTTCGGTGATTTTCATCGTTGAATGAAGATGTGGAAGACGGGATTACAGGAGCACGTGAGCACCGGCTAGTTGTGTAATTATATCGTGATTTCGGTGGTATTAGTTTACGTATAGCAGTTTGGTGATAGAAGAAATAGTGAGGCGATCGCGTAAAACCGCAGGTTCATAATTTGGTACCTTCAGGGCTTTTTGGCATCGCGTGAAGAACTAGTTGTTGCACGCAGATTGATTCACTGGCGTTGTGACAGGCTGGCGGAATGTTATATGGTTGGAAGCATTCGATTCGTAGTTCAATTGCTATGCGAAGTCCATGCGTTACAATAGCTGCATAGGTTGTCTTCTTCGCCATCGGATTTAGCACCCTGGTGTCGCTTTTGATTGCGTTTAACTATCACGGAGATTGTGTGAAGAAGCCATATCATGAACCTTCACGACACCTATGTAGGGAGGTTACGAAGCTTTACATAGGCAGGCAAGAACACTAATAGACATTCGAGGGGGCATTTTCCCTGCTGCAGTTGGTTTCTGGTGAGGTTACTAGAGTTACGACTACCTGCAGAGGATTACTGTGTGGTCACGGGACTTGTTTGTGATAATTGTTATCTGGGGATCTCGGTTATCAGCAAGTACTATGCAGATAGCAGACGATAACTATTGAAGTGGGAGCTGTGGTGTTTTGGGTCCCCAACAAGGGTGTAGCTGAGCCACACCAGGAATATTCATCTGGTTCAAATACAAAAAAAACTTGATCTCTCTATGCTACATGAATGGCCAGGGAGTTTTCTATGCCTTCTAAGTTTATTTGCATCCGTGTTTAAGTTAATTCAGATTGCAGGAGTTTCCCTAGCATAGGAAAAAGTGGTTTTGGTTACAGTGTGATATATGCCTGGTTAGCTGTAAATTTGGAAGTTGGACTTTCGATTTGCAAATATAGTTTCAAGCAGTGTTTTATTTTTTATTTTTTATTTTTTTTTATAACACCCATCAACCTAAATGGAAATAGAAGAAGAGGCTTCTAGGATGGATCCCGTAGAGTCGGGAGTCCGATCGACCCCGCAGGTGTTGCGCCCAGTAGACCATACACTATCTAGTAGAATTGCCTTATTGGAGGATACCTTGCAACAGATTTTAGCGCAACAGTTACAAGCAAATGTAGGGCAATCCGAGCTCAGGAAAATGGTACATAGTATGTCTACCAGACCATCTCGTGAAGAGAAAGGTAAAGATCCAATGGGGCTTGGATCCAGTGTTCTAGCCTAGGAGGGTTAAGGTGCCTAATATTGCCAATTATAGGCCAGAAAAGTATTCTGGTCGGATGACTGACCGTAGTTCCAATATCATAGAAACCTGGTTACACAAATGGAACGAGGCTTTTGCCATTTATGAAATCAGGAATGATATGAAGAAAATCCACGAGGCCACCCATATGTTTAATGAGGCAGCGGATAGGTGGTGGATAAAACAGCAGAAAGATGGATTGGCATCCACTACTTGGGAGGGGTTTAAAAAAGAATTTAGAAAACACTTCTTACCTCCTCACGAAGCATCCCAAGCTTGGAATCAATATCGAAACCTTCGTCAGAGAAATTTATCAGTGGCAAAATACACTAATAAGTTCAGAGAAAGTGTAATGAAAGTTTATGAACCTCTACCTCAGTCAATCCAGGTAAAAGATTTTATCTTTGGATTGAATGATCGGATCAAGATGGAAGTTCAGGCTAAGTATGCGAACACGCTAGATGAAGCAATTGCCATAGCCCTGAACTATGAGTATGCAAAAGGGAACAGACCAAGTGGGTTTCTGCAGGTTGGGACTCGGTATGAGTACCCAAAGAAAACTGAGTTTAAGAAGAACTGGATTAGCGAAGGAAGTGCCTCACAGCCTAGTGGTCAAGCCAAGCAGGCGAAACCAGTTGAGACTCCTAAATCAAGTGCCACCATTGGAATGGAAAGAAAAGTAACACCAATGGCAGCCCAAGCTTGGTCGAAGTCTTCTTTGAACCCGGAGCAAAGACAAAAAGCGAGGCGATAAGGCTTGTGTTTTCGATGCCTTCAGCCTCATCAGTGGAAAGATTGTCCACGAAACAAAGATCGTCGGATGGCTGAGATAGTAATCTCAGAATACGACGTGGAAATGGAGGGAAGTCCCAAAGCAGAACAGATGCAGATTCAGCTAGCGGAATCTTCTCAAAGGTCAGTACCTGTTTTGTTATGTGTCTGTTGCTAAGCTAGTAACTAGTTGCATAAAACCACTTTTAGAAGTAGGTTTGGACATTATGAGTTTTTGCTAATGCCGTTTGGACTTACCAATGCACCAGCTACATTCGTCATGCTTATGAACGATTTACTACGTCCGTATATCGAAAAGTTTGGAGTACACTTTATTGATGATATTCTTGTATTCAGTAAAAGTATTGTTGAGCATCACAAACACTTAAGAATAGTGTTCAATACTTTGAGGAAAGCCAGTCTTTCTGTCAATAAAAAGAAAACTGTACTGTGTATGGTAAGACTTGAATATTTAGGATTCATAATTATCCATGAGGGGGTAGAAATGGATCCAAAGAAAGTGGCTGCGATACTGACTTGGCCAATCCCTCAGAGTTTGACCGCTCTGCGATCATTCTTGAGATTTGTCCAATTTTATCGAAGACATATCAAAGGATATTCCGAAATAGTATCGCCGTTGACTGATCTGACCTCAGATAAAGTACCTTTTATATGCCGGACAGAATCAACAGCATAGTTTTAACACCATAAAACAAGCTGTGGTCTCAGGACCAGTGTTAAAAATAGTTGATTCCCAGAAACCGTTTTTCCTTGAAACCGATGCAAGTGGCATTGCGGTAGGAGCAGTTCTCCTCCAAGGGGGGGTCTGTAGCCTTTGAAAGCAAGAAGCTTTCTCCCTCTCAACGAAATTGGCCAACTCATGAATTAGAGTTGTATGTTGTTGTCCATGCTCTGAAAACATGGAGACATTATTTGTATGGGTCAGAGTTTTATGTTGATGTTAATCATGATACTCTGAAACATTTTTGTAAATAACCTGACTTGAGAGGCCGCCAAGCTGGGTGGGCAGAACTCATGCAGGAGTTTAGCTTGACGATTCGGTACCGAAGAGGGAAGGATAATAAAGTTGTTGATGCATTGTCACGCATTATGCATAATATGAGTTTCACGGCATTAGAGAGTGCTCTAATGACCGAAATTAGAGAAACTAAAAAGGTGGACGAGTTCGTCCAGAGCCTTTGGCCTAAGGCTCATGTATTTAAACCCGGGGAAAAGGATGACCTGGCATCCAGAAAAGGCCAAACTTATGCAAGATATGCCATAAGGGATGGTATGCTGAAAAAAAATGGCAAGATAGTAGTACCTAATCAGAATAATCTCAGGCAGAGAGTCATTCAACAATGCCATGATAGCCCATGTGCGGGACATCCAGGAGTCGAGAAGACATATGATCTCGTGAGACGAGATTTCTTTTGGCCAAAGATGAAAAAGCATATTCATGAATATGTGACACATTGTTTTTCGTGTCAGGTAAGTAAGGCAGAGCGGGTGAAGCCACCCGGACTTTTACAACCTTTGGAAATACCACTAGGTAGGTGGGAGAGCATTTCCATGGACTTTATTGTAGGTCTACCTACGACACAAGGTGGATATGATTCTATCCTTGTGGTGGTTGATCGTCTTACCAAGATGGCTCACTTCATTCCAACTAGAGAGTCTGTTAGTGCCCCGCAAGTGGCGGATTTGTTTATTAAACATATATTTCTTTTGCATGGATTACCCAAATCCATAGTGTCAGCAGACAGGGATGTGAAATTTACCAGTCATTTTTAGACTGCGGTATTTGAGACACTAAGGACTGAGTTGGGAATGAGTAGTGGGGATCATCTAGAAACGGATGGTCAGACGGAAAGAATAAACCTAATTTTAGAGCATATGTGTTATTGAGGCAACATACATGGGACAAGTGGTTGCCATTGTTAGAATTTGCCTACAATGATAGAAAACATTCCTCTGCAGGGTTCAATCCGTTTGAGCTGAACTACGGTTATAGACCAGCGAATCCAACTACAGTTGGAGTACCTCAGAAAGTGCCTAGTGCCGCGAACTTTGTGGTTCAGATGCGGGAGATGCTAGCTCTTGCGAGAGCTAACATCCGCCAAGCTATGGATAGAGCTAAGGCGTATGCGGATGAAAACAGATCCGCTAGAGAATTTAAAGAAGGAGAAAAAGTTTTTCTCAGAGTTCCTTCGCACTCTAAGTCTTTGACTACAGGAGAGTGTGCTAAGTTATCACCTCGATATTGTGGGCCATGGTTAATTCTAAAAAGATAGGCAACCCTATAAATTAGAATTGCCACAGGATTGTAAGGTGCACCCAGTGTTTCATGTTTCTCGTTTAAAGAAATTTTTGCATACAGGTGACTCACTAATCGAGTGTGTTGTTTTGTTTCAAGAGATAGAGGATAATGCAAGACGCAAACCAACAGGAATCCTGGACCGAGGAACAATGCAAGTACGCAATCGGAAGATACCCACGATGTTGGTTGCATGGCATGGTTTACCTCTATCAAAAGCTAACAAGGAATCTGTATACCACTTACGGAGAGTGTTCCCAGACTTTATCATCGAGGACGTTGATGCCTGAAGAGGAAAGGAATGTTACGTTCAAGTTGAGGCAACATGACCTCGGAAGGGTCAGTCGACATTTTCCTTTAAAGGATCAATGTTTGTATTATATTTATTGGGCTTTACGTGAATGATCAGATAAAGTCAAGGTCCTTGGTGAGGGTGACATGGCACTAGACTAGGTGGATCTAAGGCTAAGGGGCCTAAATGCATGAAATGTGCCAAGGGGCAAATGGTTTCAATGATATCCGAAGAGAGGGGTAAATGATGCATTAAGGAGGGACCCTAGAATGAAGACATGTGGCATACTAGATCCATCTAGGGAATTTTGGGGCTTGGTGGAATTTGGTAAGCAGGGGCCTTCACGTAACAGAAATATATAGAGAGCTTACTACCACCGAGGTTGGCTGGGAGGATAATCCACGTGCCTATGCCCGTGATTGAAGAAAAAAGTTAGGTTTAAACAGATTTTACGTATCAAATCCATTCCCACTCCCCAGGGTCCAACTACAAATACTTTATGGGGACATCTCTGTAGAGCCGAATCCTCCATGAACCCATTGGAATATGATCCGGGTTAGGTTCTAAATACCAACTTGAAGTCAAGAAACACTGCTCCATATGACCCGAAGCCTTGGCAGGCTCAAAAACAACGTCCACAAAGAAATATTGAGCATATTGATGCAGCCCTACCCTTGGACTAGGTTTTCACGGATGGCAGGTCTCACCATCGCTCCACATTGCTTGGGGCTTGTATGAGGTCAGGTATCCTACTTCAAGTCATAGCCCTTTGATGAGGTTCAGATGAGGATGCCTTGGTTTGTGATGTTTCCTTTGGGGGCAAGTTATCCAGGTCCAAGGATGAGGATATCTCAAGATTCAACGCAACACAAAAGTGAGCTATCACTATCAGTTAAATGCTTTTACATGGTCAACGCTTAATGAAGCATCATTCATTAATCATTAAGTGCTTGAGGGCTCTTGTAGGTGCTCTATGGTTGTTCTTTTAATGCCAATAGCTTATGGCCCTAGGCCCTAGGGGCACCTCAATGCTCATGACCTGGTCTTGATCCCCCTATGGGGTGCAAGACCCATGAAATTCTAATCATATTTAGATATGATCTCTTGCTTAAACTTTAAGCCTTAGAAGTTTGGTCAATCCTTACCTTTGACTCCCCAAACAAGATAAGTTAGATGGAAGGGTAGAGGTCACCAGCTCAAAGTTTCATAATTTTAATAGGTCTAGTTACTTAAAGATTATGAAAAAAACTTCCAAGAAAAGATGTTGATTTTGCTTAATTAACCCTACAAGTTGCATTGCAAAAACTTGATTGCTTAGATCTTCCTAACTCTAGGCTGACAAAAGTACTTGGAAGCTAGCCTCACGTGGAAGGTTATGCTGAGAAAGCTTCGTTAGATGACTTTGGGCATGGAGCTTCATCATTGAAGATCTTCTTTAATCCCATTCTACAAATAGGCATTTAAACTTGACTTGTGCTAGTGGGCCCGACTTTTTAGGACTGCTATGCTACAATTTTCAGGCTTCTACTATTGATTGTGTGGGTTTGACATGGTGAATCATTTTTTGAGCAAAATTGTCTATCTACAAGTTTTGCCATGTGCATTAGGTCTTTGTAGGAGTGTCATATTCATAATTCTTAATCCCACTTTGTATCTTTAATTGCGTTTAAGGACTGAATATACCAGAGAGTAACCTTTGATGGGGGAAGTGGGTCTATCCTCTCTAAACCCTAACTTATGGGGATGATGTGTGAGGGCTTGTGTTTTGAGCTATTTCTTGTTAGTTTATGTGGAATAAAATTAAGAATGCTGTTTCTAAAATCAAAATTAACTATGAAAATAATGTGGGACTTAAGAACGATGTTTCTAAACTCTGAAAGTGATATCACAACAAAGTTTAACATTCTCTTATCCTCAATTTTAGATTTATTAAGCCATACCCAACTCCTTTCGCAAGATATGAAGAATTGCTGGTAAAGACACTCTTTTGCCAACAGAAATAGTCTGCAAATCTGCAAATAAATTCTTCCTAGAAGTAATGTGCTATAGGAAATTGTGTAGTCACCTCGCCATCTGTAAGCCTGCATATGAGGAGAGCATGGGGGGGGGAACTAAGGAGTGATGTGGTTGCCACATGGGCAGCACTTTGACTGCCATTTGGGCAACGAGCTCACAGCAAAACACAAAGAGATGGGGCTGCCACATGGGCAGCAAGTTCAAGGGCTTACCTAGCAGGACAAGAGCACCTTGGATGCCTGGAGCTGCAAGGATCTGCCACGCCAGGCAAATGCAGCAGTACGAACGGGTATTGGGTAGATCTAGGAGGATCAAGGCCTATCGATTACGAGACCCTGCCACACAGGTACGGACCAATACGGATGAGACGGAGGCTGTACAGAACTGTTGGAGGGGTTCCAGGGCCTGGAAATGGAAGAACAGAGGTACGGATCTGTATCGCAGTTTGCAGCAGTCTGTACGAAATCTTTACAGAGGTTCCAGCGCCTGGCAATGACCAGGACAGAGGCGGATTGCAGGTGGAACTGATGGTGCAGAGATTGTGCTTGTTTGGAGCAGGGTATGGGCCTGAAATGAGGCCTGGATCAGGTCGGGGTATAGGCAAGACTGCCTGGGCCTGTGGCAGCCTGCACGTGGCCAGGCAGGGCCTGCTAAGCCTCAAATAAAGTGCCCCCACCAGTCGATTTTCACAGATTGGGTGGGTCACTGGGGAAGGCTGTTGGGTCGGCCATTTTGGCCCCTACTAGGTCGGTTGGTTGGGGGGCTACCAAGCCCCTAGGGCTCATTAATGCCAACCAGCATACTGGAGCAATAGGACAGCATCCTTTGGGCATACATCTAAGAGGATAAAGGAGTGTTGGGTGCAGGAAGCAATGGAAAGGGAGTGGAATGCAAGGGAGCAAACAACAGCTGAAGGAAACTTAGAGCACTTGCAAATGGATAATGACAAAGTACAAAGGGGTGACCTATATGGCCCCCAAGTCAACCATATGGTTGACCAATAAAGTCACTCTATGAGTTGACTTGACCTGCAAGGCACGTACTAGGACTAAGTGCTAACAAACCCCCCTCCATGGTATGGCTGAAGTATCTTGGAAACCTCTCAAGAATACCTGCAATCTATATCATGGTTGCACATGTTCGTCCAAGATAGATATAGCAACCTATGATAGTACAGAGAGATCACCATCACATAATAAATGGAGCCCAGTGCAAGGCAAGCCAAAAAGCCTCAAACTTGGGTCGCACTAGAGCCTTTGTGAAGAGATATGCTAAGTTGTCCTCCGTGGCAACATAGGACCATTGTATGTCTCCAACTGACAGTCGCTCTCGAACATAATGATAATGAAGTTTGAACCTCAATGTGCTTTGTACGCGCATGAAACACTGGGTTATTTTGGAAAGTTAAAGAACCCTCCAAGTTTATGTTTGACCAGCACGGTAAGTGTTTGGTAGGAAGATATTTTATGTATAAGGAAAGCACCAGATTAGTGAATAGAATTGCAAATATTCTCCAATGCACAGTTCCTTCCAAAGGAACTTCCAAGTTAAGCTTTACAATACTTGGAAGAGTGTCGGTATGGAGTTTATCACTTCATTCAACAAGATTTGAGTGGATTCTCAAAGAAAGAGGATATGGAAAGACTCCAAGAAACAGTTTTATTAAGGCTAAGTATCTCTTTTATGTTGATAAAGTTTGCCTTATGCAGATCTAACCCTTGTATGGCAATACAAGGAGAAAAATGGACTGTTTTCTTGAATGTGTTTCAGGAAGACACCTCTCATGAATGAGAAGTCAATGAGTATGATACGCCCAAATATTGGCCATGCGATTTATGGATTCCTTTTTATTCGGATTTAAAGATGGAGTTGCAGCCAAAGAAGCCGAGGGGAATACAGAGCCCTTGGAAGAAGCAATCATTTCAGCACTATCTCTAGTCCAGCTTGTGAAAGTCAAAGAAGAAGCAGTCAACTCCAAGTGAAAGGGGCATGGATTTGCCAAGAAAGAAGGACATATAAGTAACAGATAAGAAGCTTCTCTGAGTGTATCTATTGACATTATGTTGCTTCTTAGAAACAGAGATGTCAAGAGCTTTGTCATTCCAAGGAATTTGGACCAAGAATATTGATATGATCAAGAATGGCACCAAATCGAAAGCACTCAGGTGGGTTGATCATAGCAAGAGGATTATTGCATAGCAGTGGCATGGAAAATGCCTGGATGGAATAATCAATCCCAGAATCAAAAAGAAGGGCCTATGGCTGCCCAGTGCTCTTCAAGAGCAGGAAACGCCAAGAAAAAGAAGGGCCTATGGCTGCCCGGTGCTCTTAAAGAGCAGGAAAAACCAAGAAAAAGAAGGGCCTATGGCTGCTTAAAGAGTAGGAAATGTCAAAGAAAAGCAAGAATCTTCGTGCGGAAAGCAAGTGTTTTAGATGTAGAGAGAGGGGCGTGTGGCTGCCTAGTGCCCTAGAAGGTTAGTCGGCAAAAAGGAGCAGAGAATGCCACAAGACCAATCTAAGTCAACAATCGGAAGTTACAAGATTCCAAGATCCACTTTAGATGGAAGAGATGGAGGAGATCCTCTAGCCAACAGACTGCGTACCACACATAGAAGAAAAGCACCCAGAGGCAAGTCTATCTGCAGGTATCTTGCCAAGTACCAAAACTATTAGGCAATTGATGTCAAGAGAGGAGGTATCCTCAAGTTTTACAGCTGTATCAAGAATCTTTTCAGTTAATTGATTAGAAGCCAAGGGTATGTCACCAAATTGGTACTTCTCCCAAGACATAAAGAGCAATCTTTATTGCATAGACGATGGTCAAGAAAGTTGACTTTGGTTAACTAGAATAAGCTTTGTTTTACTTTTGCTTTGCATTAGTAAAAGAGAATTGTGGGGACGCCCACAAGGGACTAGGATTAGTCCAAGAACTAGGAATGCATGCATTTTGCCTGACCTTCAATGAGTTAAAGTGTTGGAACTTGTTTGTCAATGTGTAGGACATACGAGAGTGCAAAAAGAACCCAAGAGTGGGGAGAAAAAGCCCAAAAAGCAGGTCCCATGAAGGCCTAAAAGCATGGACAAAGGGGGGAGCCTCTTTAAAAGGAGAGCCCACCAGATAAAAAAGGCAGCAAAAGCACCAGATTTAAAAATAAAGCCTAAAAAGCTTGGTTTTTTTGTAAACGTAGCTTTTAGAAAGCATGCCCTATCTTTTTGCTAGGCCTATTCTGTAAAAGAAAGGCCCCAGGCCTCCCAGATTCATTAAAGAGTTGTACTCAGCTTCATGCTCTTTTCAGAGCCAATTGTACAAAGTATTATTCTATTGCAGGGGGTCCAGCCCTTGTTTCTGGACCCTAGTGTTGTGCGTGCTGCGTCTCCTTCTTCTCCCCCTTTGTTCTATCGCAAAGAATCTTAGAGATTGTTATGCTCAAGTCGAGGTAACATGAACTTGGAAGGGTCAGTAGACATTTTCTTTTAGAAGAATGACTTTTATATTGTATTTTGTTGTGATTCAAGTAAACGATTAAAGGAATTAATGTCAAGGTCCTCGATGAGAGCGACATGGCACAGAATAGACGAATCTAAGGTCTGCACCTAAATGTATAAATCGCCAAGAGGCAAATGGAATATGTTATCCCAAGAGAGGGGTTTAAAAAATGGGTGCATGGTAGGGGCTTCCAATTAGGACATGTGGCATCTAGATTCGTCTAGGAAGATGAGGGCTTTGGAAAAGCTAGCTGGTGCGAATTTATACGTAATGATTTGAGCATCCTTTACCAGAGGTTGGCTGGGTGAAAAGATAGTATGTCCATGATTTGACAGGAAGACTTGGTGTTAGCAATTTAGTCGTATCAAAGCAGAGAGATTGAGGGAGTTATCTTGGGCTTGCCTTGTGTCGGTGAAGGGATCTTTAGTGATCTCGTTGGTGGTGAGACGGTCATCAGGGTGAAAAGAAGCGATCATCGCTCAGCTACCTAGTCTTTGTTGGTTCATCGCTCCATCACAAGGCTTGTGCATTCAGTAATGTAACGGCCATAATCTGTTGGGAGTCTCGTGTGAAATCAAGAATGATATGAAGAAAATCCCCAAGGCCACCCATATGTTTAATGAGGCAATGGATAGATGGTGGATAAAACAGCAAAAGGATGGAGTGGCATCCATTACTTGGGAGGGGTTCAAGAAAGAATTTAGAAAGCACTTCTTGCCTCTTGACGAAGCATCCCGATCTTAGGATCTGTATAGAAACTTTCATCAGAGAAATTCATCAGTGGCTGAATACACTAATAAATTCAGAGAAAGTGTAATGAAAGTTTATGAACCTCTACCTCAGTTAGTACAGGTAAAAGATTTAATTTTTGGATTAAATGATCGGATCAAGATGTAAGTTCGAGCTACGTATGCAAACACGCTAGATGAAGCAATTGCCATAGCCTTGAACTACAAGGATGCCAAAGGAAACAGACCAAGTGGGTTTGTGTAGGTAGGGAGACAGTATGAGTACCCAAAGAAAATTGGTTTTAAGAAGAAATGGGTTAGTAAAGGGAGTGTCTCACAGCCTAGTGGCCAAGCCAAGCAGGCGAAGCCAGTCGAGCCTCCAGCTGCACCACAGGCAAGCCAACGCCCGCAGACTCCCTGTCCAGCCCACCCTATAATTCCATGCTCAACTTCAAACGATGAACGGCATCCAATCACTAGACAATCCTGTATCCTCAGCCAACCAAAGCATGCAACAGAGACCAAGTACCACCATTGGAGTGAAAAGAAAAGTAACACCAATGGCAGCCCGGGCTTGGTCAAAATCTTCTTTAACCCTAGAGCAAAACCATTATGGTGCAATTTATATTTCTTCTGGTATGAGTCTTGTTTCATTTTAAGGCTCATGAGACTTTGCAGAATCAACTTGTTACCACTCTTTAAACATATGTTTAGATACATTGATGATATTCTGGAGGAGAGAAGGCTTGTGTTTCAACCTCATCAGTGGAAAGATTGTCCACGAAACAAGGATCGTCACAAGGCTGAGATGCTCAACTTAGAATGTGACGTGGAGATGGAGGGAAGTCCAAGAGCAAAACAAATGCAGATTCAGCTAGCGGGATCTGCTCAGAATTCAATACCTGTTTTGTTGTGTGTGTCTGTTGCTAAGCTAGTAAACAGTGCACCTAATAATATCCTTTCAAAGCCCGCAGCAACTGGGTATACAGTCTTTAGCAATACGGATGAAGGGCCAAGTAGCCAATCATGATATCATTATGTTGTTTGACTCAGCGTCGACGCACAATGTAATTAACTCCAAGCTTGTAAAGAGGCTGAAATTAAAAACTGGTCCATCTAACTATGCATACACAATCAGAATGGCAAATGGAAGTTCAACTGAAGTACAGGACCAAAGGGTTACCCAGTTGGAACTTCGAATTCAGGACTATGCGGAGAAGCTTGATTTCGAAATAACAAGGCTTGCTCACATAGTATAGCCCTGGGTAAGGCTTGGCATTCTAGGAAGAATCAAGCCATAGATTGGAAAAAGCACATTTATCAGGACAATACTTCGAAGATAATGACATGAACGCGGCTATCCCCATAACCTATCAGCACCAAAAGGTAAGAGTTTTTGTTTCTTTGTACAGCATCAGTGGAGCTGATTGATGGTCCATCGGCTAGCACTGATGTTACCCAAGATGGGGGGATGGCCAAATTGGCTAATCAAATAATAGAGTTCTCTGACTGTTTTAGGGATGAGTTGCCTTATGGGTTACCTCCAGAGCGGAATGTTCAACATAAGATTGAACTTATCCCAGGGGCAGAACCTGTAAATATGCCTTCCTATAGATTAAGTTCTACCGAAGAAGCGGAGGTACGAAGATAACTCGAAGAATACCTCAAGCTGGGGCACATTCAGCCCAATTTCTCACCTTTTGCTTCGCCAATAATATTGAAGAAAAAGAAAGATGATACTTTCCACCTCTGTATAGATTACAGAGCACTAAATAATATCACTGTTAAGCACAGGTATTCGGTGGCTCAGATCGATGACCTACTAGATGCATTACATGGAGCCATAATTTTAATTTTCAGTGAGATAGATCTTAGGTCTGGCTATCATCAGATCCGTATTAGAGCAAAGGATGTGCATAAGACTGCTTTTAGAAGCAGGTTTGGACATTATGAGTTTTTGATAATGCCATTTAGACTTACCAATGCTCCAGCTACGTTCGTCATGCTTATGAACGATTTACTACGTCCATATATTGGGAAGTTTGTAGTACATTTTATTGACGACGTTCTTGTTTTCAACAAAAGTATTGTTGAGCATCACGAACACTTAAGAATAGTGTTCAATACTTTGAGGAAAGCCAGTCTATATGTAAATAAAAAGAAAACGGTGCTGTTAGGATTCATTATTACTCCTAAGGCTAGAAATGGATCAAAGAAAGTGGCTGCGATACTGACTAGGCCTATCCCTCAGAGTTTGACCGCTTTGCGATCATTCTTTTGATTTGTTCAATTTTATCAAAGACATATAAAATGATATTTCGAGATAGTATCGCCATTGACTGATCTGACCTCAAATAAAGTACTTTTTATATGGGGACTGAATCAAGAAGAAAGTTTTAACGCCATAAAACAAGCTGTGGTCTCAGGACCGGTGTTAAAAATAGTTGATCCCCAGAAATCGTTTTTCATAGAAACTAATGCGAGTGGCATCGTGGTAGGAGCAGTTCTCCTTCAAGAGGGAAGGCCAGTAGCCTTTGAAAGCAAGAAGCTTTCTCCCTCTCACGAATTAGAGTTGTATGCCGTTGTCCATGCTTTGAAACATGGAGAAATTATTTATATGGTTCAGAGTTTTATGTTAATGTTGATCATTATACTCTGAAACATTTTTGTAAGCAACCTGACTAGAGAGGCTGCCAAGCTAGGTGGGCACAACTCATGCAAGAGTTTAACATGACGATTCAGTACCAAAGAGGGAAGGATAATAAAATTGCTAATGTGTTGTCACGCATTATGCATAATCCTGACTAGAGAGGCTGCCAAGCTAGGTGGGCACAACTCATGCAAGAGTTTAACATGACGATTCAGTACCAAAGAGGGAAGGATAATAAAATTGCTAATGTGTTGTCACGCATTATGCATAATATGTGTTTCACGGTAAGAGAGTGCTCTAGTAGCCGAGATTAGAGAAACTTAAAAGACGGACGAGTTCGTCCAAAGCCTTTGGCCTAAGGCTTATGTACTTAAACCCGGGGAAAAGGATGACCTGGCATCCAAAAAAGGCCAAACGTATGCACGATATACCATAGGGAATGATATGTTGAAAAAAAATAGCAAGATAGTAGTACCTAATCAGAATGATCTCAGATAGAGAGTCGTTCAACAGTGTCATGATAGCCCTTGTGTAAGATATCCAAGAGTTGAGAAGACGTATGATCTCGTGAAACGAGATTTCTTTTGGCCAAAAATGAAAAAACATATTCATGAATATGTGACACGTTGTTTTTCGTGTCAAGTGAGTAAGGCAGAGTAGGTGAAGCCACCTAGACTTTTACAATCCTTGGAAATACCTCGAGACCGCATAGATATCCTAGGTCGCAAGAGAAACCCAAAGACCAATCACACAATGGATTAGAAATCTAATGGTATGGAATTACCACCTCCGGTTAGGAACCTCTATGGTCATGAAAGATGATGATTGGCCAAAAGTGATGGTGTGACTTAAGGGCATCTTCTAGATAGGCTCATGATCTGATGGTCATGTGTCATGATCCACTATGTGCAGCATCCATGGGTGGATGCATTTTTCCATTACCAAACGATCTAGTAAAGAGTACAGATCCATCTGGCAGGATATCATCTCCACACTACGATCTACCTGGAAGCGTGGGACTCCAAGCTCTAGGGCGACTATCGAGAGGCGTGCTCGTTTCTGCAAGGCTTGGCCTGCAAGAGTTTTCTACATCTTCACTCCGCAAGGGATTCGCTGTTTGTATAGTCCCCCCACTTAGCTGTTAGCCCCAGTACCAGAGATCCCCTAAGCAGTGAGCTGGGTTTCTCTGGAACAGGCCAGTTCTTTTCTTTCAGCCTTTTCTGGTTTTTTCCATGCTCAGCACTTCGGGGCTGCTGTCTTGTATGAAGTCTTTCAAGCATTAATAGAAGGTTCCTTTCTTTGCAGCAAAAAAAGAGCACAAATAGAGCAAAATGGTTAAATAGTGACTATGGCTGGAAATAATGTGATCAGCTTCAATTGCAACAAAAATTATTTCTTTGGGTTCTCAATTTTGTCAACTTTATCTCAATATCTATCTCGTTCAAGCTGATGCAACCTTGAAAGAAAAGTTCAACAAAAATTTATATTTTTCCTGGAAATTTTCATAGGCAGTGGACTCATTTTTCTACATGGAAAAGATAAGATCAGCTGCACACCACGTAATTTATGAAACTAACCCTTACACTTTGATAACAGGACGGAACCTAAGACTAAGATATTTGCACTTCCAATTCATCTGTGTGGGAGAACCTGCCTAAGTATCACTCACCACAAATGGATTGCAAGTAGATATCAATATGTCTCGTTCTGCCAAGATACTTTCAACAGCATTCTTTCTTATCATATCTGCCTTTCGAAGGACCTGTGAGTAATCAAGCACAGAAGATAGAACTTTTAAGGATACTTGAAGGAATGCTCTATCCACTCACAAATCTGTTCACATCCAAAATCAAAGCAAGCATTAGCTAACCTTAATTGCAAAAAGATCCCCTGTAGTCCTCTTTTTGGCTAGAAACACCCTGCCAAAAGCACCTCTACTTATTGGCTTTATGATTTCAAAGTCATCTATAGAGGTCCTGTCCTTATACAGTGGTGGTCTGGGTGCAGGTTTAAGATTTGGACAACGATCTCCTTCCATTCGAATATCCCCTTCTGCTGCATGTCTACAAGAATCAGTTGCCCCAGATTTTGAACTTTCACAAAACTGTACATACTTTTCCCTGTAAACAAGGACATACCTGTTCTGTGTTAGATTGATTATATGAAGCAAACATAAAGGAGCTTTAGACAGCAAGATTGGACTGGTCAGAACCTAAGAAGCTTCTCAATTCGTTTCCCAAACGTGTGTACGGTCAGGGCTTCAAATTGACTTTGCTGCAGAAGATCTTGCAGGTCCTGCGAGCATGATACTAAATACTCTAGAGCCCCATTTTCAGAAGCACTTGTGCTTGCAATACAACGAGCTATATCTGCTAGTTCACTGATCTGAAGCATCCCCAAAAAACAGCCAAAAAATCAAAATTATTGTTTGAACTACAGAAAAGCGGCCTTAGTTTTGTGTGCAAGCATTTCTAAAGGATGACAAAAGAATTGAGCTTGAGACCTGAACACCTATGCAAGAATTGCATATTCTAAATAACAGAGTAGAAGAAAAAGAGCTTTATGCCTCAGGTGGGTCATTTGCATTCATCTTGAGAGCAAGACTCAAAATCCAGGTCCCAAATCAAAGATAGATACATTTTATGAAGAGCACCAAGAAAGTTACCAAAGACTCCCCGCTTTATTCAAATTTGATCAATCTATTCTCAACAAGCATATGGTGTGTGGCAGTTGGAACATTTAGCATGGCCAAGTGATGATTCACTCAATGCATATCAATTACTACATATCGCTAATCAACATCATTAGCTACTCATACACAATCTGACATGGATACATGAAAATGTTCAGTCATTCGTGATAATGAATGAGAAAAGACCAATTAATCACCATGAGCATCGGTAAACACATTGTTTGGCATCACCGTCTGCTCCCCATTGGCAAATTGCTTCATGTTTTTTGCCTCCTTGCTTCTGACTTTTCAGGCCCGTGTCTGCTTTTTATCTTTCCCATGATGGTTTTTCACCACCCTTCCCCTCTGCCCCATTTTCCTTGATATGTTGGGGCCGTGTTTTCCCCTAACCAGCCTTTGCCACATTTTTCGTTTGCTGCTACTGTATGCAGTTAGGGGGGAAAGTAAATGCACATGTGTGTTGTAAGAAATATTAATCTCTAACACCGTGGCCAATGTAATAAGGGGCAGACAATTGATCCTACATCAGTTTCCCATGTTCTAGTTGAAGTTTCTACGCTAGTCAAACTGTTTTTTGACAGTTTCTGCCTTCTGCAAAGCTTCGACAGCAGGGTGGTTTCTTGTGGAGCACATTTCTTCACATTTGGAGGTCATCGCCTTCCTGGACCAGTGCAACCACTCTGGTAACTGTCTTTTTGCTGCTGCAGCACTTCCTAAGGAGGTTGCCTACCACCTTTGAAGATGATAGATGTATGGTTTCTGATAGAGTGATTATGCTTTGGTGTTAAATAATAAGAGAGCACAATCAGCAACGCAGCCTCTAAATCTACCTCTGCCATGCAAGATGCAGAGTTGTGGCATGCCAGATTTGGGCATGTGAACTTTGGCACTCTTATGTTATTGCAGAAATTTCAAATCGTGGATGCCTTAGGCCCTTACCTTGTTTGGAAGACCCTCCTAAGCACATACGCCAGGATTGTATTTTGGGCAAAATGCATAGAGTTTCTTTTCCTAAGGATGTGGCAGTTCAGACTGCCAAGAAATTACAGCTCGTTCACATTGATGCTTGCAGTGTCATGCGAACACAATCTCTTGGGCGCCATTGCTGTTTTGTTACTTCCATAGAAGACTTCACAAGATTCACTTGGGTGTTTATAATAACTTATACATTTTGACATTGTCACTCCAGGGGGGTTAGAAATATTAATCTCTAAGGCGGTGGCCAAAGTAAGGTGACTTAGTCTGAAGTCACCACACATGTGTTGATCCTAGTTAGGGTCCATCATAGGGTTTTGTTTGTATGACTACCCCAATATACTCTTTCATTCTTGTTGCTGCAATCTCAATTCAGCTTCCTTCAACTTCGTGTTCTCTGCTTCCATTTCAAACATGTGTGTCCATGATTGAGCGTGTGCACATGCACATGCATGATTATAGGCATAGCATGGGTGTGGGTGTGCGCATATGCGTTGACAGAGAGATTTTCATTTATTTTTTTTGAAATTTTAAGCCCCCCCCCCCCCAAACCACACAAAGAAACGTTACTCCCCTCCCCCAATGTTTTGCTGGTGATCATGTTTTTCTTGTGATCACGGTAGCTACCTTCAGAAATGTCATTGCATGCACACTTGTTAACCCACGCATGTTAGCACATGAATTTTGTGCTTAAATATAAAGGTCATCATGCAATTCATGCCATCCCAATAAAAGTTTTTAATTGCGAGACACAATTATGGTGAGTTTGAATGTCCCTATATCTCAACTAATATTGCTCTTCCAAAGAACCCCTCCACTCTTTCTCAGTTATTAGCACTTTCAAAATTAAGATGGCCTTTTCTGCATACCATAACCAACAGTGAGCTACAGCTTTCCTGTGGATGCACCATTACCTTCCAAAAAGCAAAGACTAAAACTCACAAACATTTGAAATGCTACATTAGAAGAAATAAATTGAGCAAATCCCAATTTCAGTAACTGTTGGAGAAAATTGAAATGTGAGCCCTCATGGTGTTGGAGTATAGATGGTCACCTCCCCAACTTGAACCCCCATATGTACAACAGGAAGGTGGACCAGGGTAGGTTAGGCAGACCTAACTCAGAGGGCAAGGCTGCCACATGGACAGCACATGGGCTGCCATGTGGGCAGCAAGCAAATAAAGAAGAACAAAGCTAAAGGGCTGCCACATGGGCAGCATTCAGGCTGCTATGTGGGCAGTACAAGGTACCTTACCTGGCTGACAGGAGAGCCAATGGTACACAGGATTGTACGGAACAGAGGAGTGGCCAGCAGAACACCTTTGGACCATGCATAGGGCCTGGAAGACAGTTAAAACAGCCCATGCCTATTGCAGGGCATCCACGTGGCCAGGAAGGACAGAAGAAAGGGCTGCAAGGTGCAGACCCAGAAGCATTATATAGAGCCCAACCAGGTCGGCTGGTACCAGCAGGTTGGCTGGCTGGTTGGCTGCCCACCCAAGTCGGCTGACTGGTCTGTGAAATTCGGCTAGTCTATGAGGCATACAGCCCCCTATATAAAACCCCCTTGGCTGGGGCATTTCATACAATCATTGAGATCAGCTTTTGGGCATTTGAGGCCACTTCAGAGAGCAGTCCAGCCCACAGTTGGATGCTCTAAAGAGTTGGATGCAGCAAGAAGAGAACTCAGGATTGTGGCAGGTTCTTGGAGCACACGAAGGAGCAGATATAGACGAAGTGGATGGTGCATAGGAGCAGCACAAGAAGGCAACTTTGGAGGAAGCTTGAGCCTTTGATTGTGCTGCATTTAGAGCAGCAGTGGAGGTCAAGATTCCATAGCAAGCACTGCCTTACGAAGGGCTGTCCAAGAGGATCAGTCGGAAGGTCTGACTGCGGGGCACGCTTATAAGGCCAACTCAAGCTCTAGGAGAGCACGCATGCCTAGTGTTTTGGAAGTGCCAAGGAGTTAGAACAGCTTTGTGTATATAGAAGGGTCCAAATCTAGTCTCCGCTGTTAGAGGGTGAGACATTGGACATAGCTTTTGTATTGTGTCTGACTCTACATCTCTATTTTCAGCTTGGGGAATCAGCTCTTGTGTCTAAAGGCCTAGTGCCATTGCGAGAAAAAAGGTGTATGAAACTTCTCTCTCTTCCAGTTCTTTATCATGGCCGCAAGATCTCCAATTCCAATTTTTTAAATTGGAATCGGACAAGGTGGATGGGTAAAATTCCCCTCTGTGGAAGATGGATGTTCGCAACCACCTGAGGTGAGATCAACTTGGGAGATTACCATGGGAGTGGAGCTAATGCCACAAGGGATGACCCCGGCCAATATGGTTGCGGCGGCCATGATGCCAGCACCTGCAGATTTTGTAGTAGTGAAAGATTAGGTGACGCATGATGTAAAGGCCCATTGGCACCACTACGGATTCGTGCAGATTCGGAATCATTGGCGAAGGAAGTGTCTCTTGGACGATACTAAAGAATATGTATGAGGTGAATAACGGCATGAGGATTCTAGACCTCGAGATGAAGTTGAATGGCATGACTATGAAAGAGGGGGATACAGTACACGACCACATAGAGAAGATGAGGTGGTCAAGGACAAACTCTCAACACTTGGTCAAGCAACGGATGGCTAGGCTTTTGCTTGGCATGCTTCCCAAGAGCTACAAGAGCTTTGTCACAATGATCACAAGACAATGGTCGGCGGCGGTTACTTTTGAGGAACTAATGCCTTTGCTTCTACAGGAAGAAGCTCAAGAATTGAAGTATTTGACAGATCTAGTGATGAGGCCTTTTATGCCAAGGACAAGGGCAAAGGCAAGCGGGAGCCTAGTGATGACAAGCTCAAGAAGAAGGATGTCAAATCTGAGAATGATGGGGATGCTTCTAACGGTGAAAATAAGAAAAAGAGAAAACTCCATGAGAAGTGCTTCTATTGTGATCAGCCAAGCATTTGAAAGGACCTATGGATTCAGCGTCAGATGGGAGTTGTGACATTGGAGGAGGCATTATTAGCTTACATAGTTAAGCTTGGTGTGCCTCCATGAGGTGCATGGTTTACTTTCAAAGCAATCAGACAAGTAGATGGATCATCTAATGATCATATGGTATGTGCATTCCATGTTTAGTCATTTGAGCCTTAATAACTTATTTTGGGCTGATTATGTGCTTTGCATTTCTCATGTAGCTAGATGAATCCAGGAACCTTTCCCAAACTCATCCTCTAAAAACACAACAAAGTGCAGTTTCAATCTCACAATAGTCACTCATAAGGTTGAAAACCATAAACTCCATCACGCGTAGCAGGGACTAGCTACTATGGCATCCCCATCACTGACGTCATCAGCGCCCAACAATGGGTGTAGACCATAGTAAAAAATTATGCTCTCACACATACAAATCCACACACCCACACATACTTGAGCATCCATTTATACAAAGTCTTCATACTGAGTTTCTGTCGGCACTCCGGAAGTGAAGGGTAGACTCAGCCATGACGAAGGCTAGCACTGAAGGAGAAGGCTAGTCAAAAAGTAGTCCATAATCTCTTCATTCAAGCTACAATTGCTTGTGAAGTCTTCATTTTAGTCTCTCCCAAATGAGCATCTAAATCTATGTGATGAGAAACATATGCATTCCATGTTCAGTCATTTGACCCTGAATAACTTGTTTTGGGCAGATTCTACGCTTTGCATTTCTCATGTGATGAGAGATTGGAAGGTATATGCCTTGCTGTAAGTCAGAGGGGGAAGTCTTGGTGCTTCTCGAAAGCTCAAGAGCAGGGTACCAAAAGGTGAATGTGGTGGACTTCACAGGGACATCTACAAGAGAACTGTGTGTGCTGAAGCCAGAAGAGTATTTGCTTGAGAGCTAAATGGGAGCTCATGGTCCATGTATTATGGAGTTCTATTTTGTTTTGTACCAGGATGGTGCTATTGTGGAGGACTAGACCTAGAGGAGCAGGAGACATTGGTTGCAAGACCAAGCGAAGATGACGACCTCATATTGTTCCATAGGGCTTCTTCATGGGAGATGATGGAGAATCTGCCTCAACATGTTGGGATCAGCCCACTATTGAGTATAGACGGTCACCTCCCCATCTATGAGCCCCCATACGAGGAGTGCAAGGGGGAGGTGGTCGAGGGTAGGTTAGGAGTCATGTGGGCAAGAGAAGAGACTGCCACATGGACAGATCTAACTGAGAAGGCAAGGCTCCCACATGGACAGCACATGGGCTGCCATGTGGGCAGCAAGCAAACAAAGAACAGCACGGTTGAAGGGCTGCCACATGGGCAGCATTCAGGCTGCAAGGTGGGCAGTACAAGGTACCTTACCTGGTTGACAGGAGAGCCAATGGTACATGATTGTACTGAACAGAGGTGTGGTCAGCAACAACAGAACAGAGCTGTTGAAAGTAGATATGCTGAGCAGACCAGTACGGAACAGGGGCATGGACGTCTCGGCTGCCACGCGGCAGACAGGCCTCACCCTTGGGAAGCTGCTGCAGGTCGGATCAGTCACTGGAGGCTGCTGCAAACATGGTACAAGTGGCACAACAGTACGGACAGAAGACGGCAGCTTTGGAGCACCTTTGGCCCCATGCATAGGGCCTGGAAGAGAGCTGGTAGCAGTCAAACAGATGTTGACTATTGCAGAGCATCCATGTGGCCAGGAAGGACTGAAAAAAGAGCTGCAACGTGCAGTCCCAGAAGCATGATATAGAGCCCAACCAGGTTGGCTGGCTGGTTGGCTCGCCAACCAAGTCGGCTGACTGGCCTATGAAAGTCGGCCACTCTCTGGGACATACAACCCCCTAGGGGTCCACATCTAGTCAGCACTCCGCTGGGATAGATTTTATATTGTGTCCACATTGGACAAAAATATATTTTGCTTGTTCTACATCTATCTTATGAGCATTGTCTAATTACTATCTGCACATCTATGAATAGTACACATTAAGGAAAGAAGTTTGACATTTGAAGATACCACAATGTGAGTTCCTAGGCTCTTTAACTCTACTTTGGGGTTAGCTTCCACCCTGCATACCCTCTGTTGTGTTCTCTAGAACACATGGCAAACTCAAAGATATGGCAAGACACCGCTTTTCTGACAAATATTCCAGAACCCCTAGGTATCTCTCTTTACCATTCTTCCTCACTGCTACAGCTGTCAGACAAGAGTCAAAAGAATTGCTTGGTAGCATAAGATAAACTACTCTTCCAACCCAACCTTTCATTGTTCACCAATACTCATGCTTCCACTTACTAATGTCCTATTTTCTCCCTCTTCTTGAGCTATCCTTTTTGCAGGCCCATCCAATAACTAGATCATTTGAAACACCTCATAGCTTTTTTATGGTTCTTTAGCTCAAAGAAAAATACAAGCAAGGGTACAAGTGATGAGAAAACGAGCAACGTTACAATTCAAAGAAACTCTAATAAGTTTACACACGTTCAAGATAGCTGACGATTAAAAGAGAACCTGTGCAGGGTCTTCAGATTCGCTCAAGATTGGCTGGTCAGCCAGCTGCAAATCAAAATAGCTTGCACTATTAAGAGGAGACCGAGGTGTGATGCTGCCAACCGAGGATGATGCACGACTTTGTTCAGACTTAGTCCCAAACAGGCTTTTGAAACTTATAGCATCAATGCTGGTAGCATCCATCTCTTGAAAGTCATCTGGTGAATCTTCAGGATCCCTGCGATAGCACTCACTCAGTTTTGGCAAACTACCTTGACATACAGCTTCATCAAAGGCACAAGGCTTAAAAGTATCTGGACTCCCTCCCTGTGGTGCATATGAACTCTTCGGTGTATTTGAATCTACCATCCTATCCAAGATCTCTGCAAGTTTACATAGACGATCATCCGCGCTAAAGCCTTTCAAATCACATCGAACTGCAAATGCACATATTCGGGAATGTTCTTCCAAATGAAAAGTTGGGACCTCATCCTCACATATTCTACAAATCACAAGTTGAATGTCATCTGAGCCACCAAGTTGATCTCCACCAACAGCAGGATAAAGTCTCCGCTTCCGGACAGGTACACCAGCAGAATCCTTTAGCGCTACCTCAAGAACATTCGAGTTGAGGCTAACTCGTCCATTATCCGCTTTTCCAGCAGAATTCGTTGAGGTCTTGCTGAGAGCATTCTTGTCAGTGCTAGAGCTTTTCATGTTTGACTTTTCTGGTGAATGTGAGTTAAAAATCCTCAACAGTTTCTTTTTCAGACTTGAATCTGAAAACTTTTCTGGATCTGATGATTCATTGCGCATTTCATTAGCGCCTTTTTTTAACCCTCCAGTAGAAATAACCGCATCACTGTTTCTCCAAATGATTAGTCTCTGCTCTTGACTGTAATACTGCTTTGCTATACCCTCTTTTGGTGCAGCTGAAATACTTTGGTTCCCAAGTACTCCACTTTTACAATCCCGAAGTCCCAACCCATCCTTTGGCATGCTTTTTTCCTTTTGATACTGCAGTAGTCTTGTGCATCTAGTCAGGATAAATAGCATGCGTGTGTGAAGTTGCTTTAACCTTCCTATGGGTAAACTTTGGCGTTCGTCATCTAGCTTTTGAACAATGCCTTCACACTGTTCTCTGAAATCTTCTGCAGACATCATGGAGCATTGTCTAGCCAAAACTAAAAGATCTTCTTGCCTTGCTTGCAATTCTGTATCTTGTTTTCCTGCTTCAGATTCCATGATATCAAGCAAATCTGCTGCAAACACTGCAAGCTCTGATTCAGCTTCCTTTTTTGCTTTGTCAAATCTTGCTTGCAAAGCACCCACCACAGCCTGCAAAATGTTGAAGCAAAGTCAGAATACAACCAAGCAAGCATGAAAAATGCAAGCACAGGTCATTAAATAATAGACACTCTCAATTCCCTTCTAAGTGATTCTAAGTATAACATCAAATTAAAATGTTGACGTGACTGCCAAAACAGCAACAGGTTGCTCAAGAAATGCTGGAAGCAAGATTGATGTACCAAACATACAAGAAATAAAGTCCTTTAAATCTATTTTCTGTTGGGATTGTTGTGGTCACCTCCCCACCTATGACCCCCAAATGAGGACATAGGGGAGGTGCACAGGCAGCATAGATTGGATTTTAAGAGAAGCCACATGAGCAAATTAGAAAACTACCACATCGGTAGATCAGAGAGAGAGGCAGGTGGATCTGCTGTAGCAACGTCTGCAGAGGTCAAAGAAGAAGTATGGAACTAAATGGCAGAAAGACAGTTCAATAAATTCAAACAGCAGTAAAACTAACAAGTAACCAGTCAACACTGTTACATTAACAATTCAGCAAAGGTATTACCAGCAGATTGGTAGCTAAAGTGCCCCTGCACCAAGACAAAGACACAGGTTGGCCCCAAACCTTGGCGGCCCTTTCAGAATTTCTTTAACTAAGTGAGAGGCCCTGAAATCCAGGCTACATAAAGGATACATTCCTTCTTACAACTTGCACATTCCACATCCCATTGGCCATCCACATACCCTGCATAGCCTTTACTGTTCGCTGCTCTCACCACTCCTGGCAGTGGATCTCCATCCCTGGTCCACGAAGCTTGCACACAGCCTGGAAATGTTACTAGCAGCCCACTCAGCCACTCAGTTGCCCACAGCTGTCACTAGTGCCCAACTAGTCATCCATTTGCTCAAAGCAGAGAAAGAAAGCATACACGAGTTTTTTGATCTCCAGGTCTTCCGGGCTGTGCCAAGTGGCTGCGACTTGTTCCAAAGCTGTTCCAAGTGATTGTGACCTGTCCAGGCTGCTGTTGGAGATTGCGATTTTCTTTCCACATTGTCCAAGCTCTGCACGGAACTTGCGATTTGATTCTAGGGAGCTTCTGGGTGTTGCTGCTGATTTTGGTAACTTATGGATTGGCAATTGCAACCCTCTGCTACATGCTCTCATTTTGTTCCTCTGCCTGTCTTGACCTCAGGGTTTTCCAGCCCCGGTGACCTATCTTCTGTGGATACCAGGTAGAAGAAGGCTTGCTTTTGCCTGCTTTTTCCGTTCCTTGATTGGTTGCTGGCTAGTTATTGCGTTTGGGTTTCTTTCCTCACAAAGAAATTTTGATTTATGATGGTGGGCAGAGAGGCTATAGATTGAGGCAACCTTTTTGGAAGTGCTTTGTCGATTGATTGCACCAGAGTTTGGCTGTTGAGAGCTTGTCTTGCAGTCGTTCAGCCGTGTCTGGCTGGTTGGGCACTTGGCTGTGCAATTGCAGGTGTGGCATAGACAATGGATGCTTTTGGGGTCTGCATGCTTTGGTTGGCTGAGGACAAAGGGTTGTCTAGTAATTGGATGCCATTTCACCGTTTGGAGTTGAGCCGGGAATTGCAGGGTGGGCTGGACGAGGAGTCTGTGGGCGTTGGTTTGCCTATGGTGCAGCTTCCCAGAGACCTTTGTAATCAGCCGCTTGGCTTCAAATGAATGTTAAATAAATACCGTAAGGGACACCAACGTTTGGGGCCAATCGGTGTCCTTGTATCTGAGTAGGAGCGCTCTAGTTCCCTTGTGATTTAATTTGTGGTGCACAATTATTTGTCAATTTACCAAGTATGCTGTAATTAAGTGGATCCTACCACCCTTTACGTTGTTGAGGCTGGTTTCACTGGTTCCATTGCCGGGATAGATGATATTCTGGATAGGTTGAAGGGGGGAGTTGTTTTCAGCCGCATTGATTTGAAGAGTGGGTACCATCAGGTTCGCATACGTCCAGAAGATGTACATAAGACGGCGTTTTGGACTTCTTTTTGGTTGTATGAGTTTTTGGTTATGCCTTTCGAACTCACTAATCCCTCCTACCACCTTCAATCGCATGATGGACAAGATCTTTCGAGACCACAGAGCCTTCGTGGGTACATTCTTTGATGACATGATTGTGTTTTCGATAGATGAGGAGGAGCATCGAGAGCATCTCGCGATTGTATTCGCTGAGCTCAGGAAGCAAGGGTTGTTCATAAACCCCAAAAAGAGCAGTTTTTCATGGCTGAGATTCATTTTTTGGGGCATATTGTTTCCAAGGATGGGGTTCATATGGATCTAGCTAAAGTGGAAGCAACGGAGTTGGCCACAAACAAAGAATTTGCGCGAAGTTCGGGTTTGTGTTCCTCGTACCGTCATTTTATTTATCCGTCACTTTGCAGAAATTGCAGCCCCTATGCATGCACTTTCCAAGAAAGAAAGACCATTCCAGTGGACACAAGTGGAGAATGACTCGTTTGAGGAGCTGAAGCACAAGCTTACAACTAATCCGGTGCTGATTTTGCCTGACTTGAGGAAGTCTTTTCATGTGCATGTGGATGCTTGTGGTAAAAATGGTATTGGAGCTGTCCTCACACTGGATGGGCATCTTGTAGCTTATGAGAGTCGCATTTTACAGCCAGCTAAGTTACATTTACAGATTTATGAGAAGGAGATGTTGGCTGTACTTCATACTTTATCCACTTGGAAACATTATGTATTGGGAGCTGATTTTACAGTACAGACAAATCATCAGTCTTTGCGCTACTGTCTGATGCAATCTAAGCTGTCCGAAAAGCACATGAGGTGGGCAAACTTCTTGTCAATGTTTCATTTTCAGATTGTACATGTTGAAGGCAAGAAGAATGTGGTTGCAGATGTTTTGTCCAGGAAGCCACAAGTCTCAACTGTGACAATTGCTTATCACAATAAGTTGGATGTAATGAAAAGGATTACCATGCGAAAGATGAGCAATTTATGACCAACTTAATAATGGACAGAGGCACGAGCATTATGTGCTTAAGGATGGGTTTATGATGATTCATGGCAAGCTGTGTGTAGTTAAGCAACTAAGGTTATGAGTGAATGTCATGATCCACCATATGTAGGACATCGTGATATTGATGCCACAGTCAAGACAGTAGAGCATTTCTTTTATTGGCCTATGCTGCGTCGCGATGTCAAAGAGTATGTTCGCACATGCATAACATGTCAGAAGGTAAAGTATGATCGCACGAAACTACTGGACTGTTACGTCCTTTGCCCATACCCGATGGACCATGGGAGAGCATAGCCATGGATTTTATTTTTTATTTGCCAAGGACACGTACATGTAATGATGGATTATGGACGATCATTGATCACTTCAGCAAGCATGCGCACTTCATTCCTTTACAGAAGAAGATTGGGGCAGATCATATGACGAAGTTATTTATGCAGAATATCTTCAAGTATCATGGTATGCCAAAGTCCATTGTGAGTGATAGAGACCCGCGCATGACCAACTTGTTTTGGCGGGGACTTTTTGAGAATATGGGCACTACTCTGCTATTTTCTTCTGCTTTTCATCCACAAACTGATGGACAATTGGGGTGGAATCTTACGTCGGCCTTCCACTATCTCAAATGGAGCTTTACCTGTGGAAGAATGTACCGTGTTATTTATATGCATACTCCACTAGTGGTAAAAACTTTTCCCATTGTGACTGGTGCTCCGAAACATAGCATTTCAGCAAATCTAGAGTTGTGGAATTAGCCTCCTCATCTTGCAGACAAAAGATAAAATTTTTTACGCTGATAAGTATGTGGAGAGCTTGGACATAGCTTATTAGAAGGTGAAACAAGCATTGCAGAAGTCACAGGAGAAGCAGAAAAAGGCAGCAGACAAGCACAGGTGTGACGTTGTCCTCAAGGAAGGTGATTATGTCTTGCTGCGTTTTCAGAAAGCAAGGCTGAAAAGTACACGGGGTCGTACTCGGCTATTCCCTAAGCCAGCTGGGTATGAGGTACTATGGGCCTTTCAAGGTAACTCAGCAGATTAATGATGTAGCATTTCGCTTACAATTACCTAACCATTGGAAGATTCACAATGCTTTCCAGGTGAGTTTCCTTAAGCCTTTTCAAGGTGATGTGCCTACGGATTTGCCTTCGGAGATCCAACCAGAGGTGGAAGACATGGATGAGATCCTTGTACCCGAGCAAACCCTAGCACATAGGGAAAGGAAGGTAAGAGGTAAAGTTGCACGACACTACTTGGTGAAATTTTATAATTATTCATCATTGCATTCGAAGTGGATGGACGAGGACGAGTTAGCAGATACTCCCCAAGTATTACAGCTTTACCTTGAGGCTTTCCAGTTGGAGCCCACTTTGCGTCGCACTCATTCAGGTTCAGCAGAGCGCCAGGTGTCTGTAGCATTACCTGATGCACAGGGGGGGAGTTAGCACTTCCATTCCTTTTATACAGACCCGCTCGTGTATCTAGAGGACACTTGGTGTTGCATTTTGTTTCTCCCGAGGTACTTGTTGCTGACACTATCTTTGCCGTGAGGGCCTCTATGATTGGTGTGCTAGCCACTTGGTTTTGATGCATCTTATGTGCAATGTATTTTGTATTTGTTACCATGGCTCTATAGATACATATTCATTGTTGGTTGGCCTGTTGGCGGCATTGGTACGCTGTCCTTTCAGGTTTGGTTGGTCTGTTGGGTCGCTCCCATTTTAGACTTGGTTGATCTGTTGACAGCATTGTTGGCTGTCTTTCAGATTTGGTTATTTGGTTATTTTTCTATTTCAGCTTTGGTCATTTCATTTGCTTTTGGTTTTTTCATTAGATGGAATTGTTCTAATGTCTAACATTGAGAGATGGTTTGATGAGCTAAAGCCTTTGTGAAGGTGGAGACCAGCAATGGTTGCTCAGATTGTCATTTTGAGGACAAGAATGGCACCACTTGCATAAGGAAGACATCTTTGGAGAGATTCCAAGATCAGAGTCAGAGGTGTACAGGGATGCTGAAGATTGCAGCATGTGTATATTATTTTGTACATATATTCAGAAGTCAGTAGGACACATTGGGCAAAGTGTTTGCGTTCTCTCTCTTAAGTGCTAAGGAAATGGAGGGTGAAAGCCTTCCCAGAAAGCAGAGGGAGAAGTCTTGTTGCAGTGGACATCAATAGCATGACAGGAACAGGAGTTTCGTAGGCTTCTACAAGGCTCAAATGCAGAATATTGAAAGTAAAACAAGGTGAACCCATTGAAGCCTTTATGGTGGAGAGAAGGGCATCAACAGATCTAGAGAGTATATTGTTGCTAGTGGATTACTCAGTTGTAAGCTCATTTGGAGCTTCTAGTCCACGATTTCTATAGACACAAGGCGGTAAGGAGCAACAGGGATCTCATTGTTCATGTGGAGTTCTGGTTGCGGAAGGTACCAAAGTGGTGACACACCTTGGAAGTTGGGAGCATGGTGCTTGGCAGGAACTAAGCTGTCCTTGGATTCTAAAGAGGATAGCTAGATGTACTTGATGTTTGTACCAAGATTGCTCGAGCACACCCGCGTGTTCATGATCGAGGATGGCCGTACCATAACAATGGGTGCTACCTGGATTGTAGCTGTGTTCCAACTTCCAAGATGGCTTACCTCGGTAGAGCTGGACCTGGAAGATCAGGAGCTGTGGGTTCAAAGAACAAATATCGAGGACATCTTCAACTTGGTCCTGACAGCTCTTTGTGGGAGTTGACAGAACATCTGCATCCACGAGTGGGTGTTGGCCCACGGTTGGCCGGTGAGAGGGGTGTTAGGACTATTGTGGTCACCTCCCCACCTGTAAGCCCCCAAATGAGGACATAGGGGAGGTGTACCAGCAGCATAGATTGGGTTCAAAAGAAGCCCACGTACCCAGATCTGAAGACTGCCAGGTGGGTAGATCACAGAGAGAACACAGACTGCCCATGTCTAAGTGGATCTGCAGACTGCTATAGCAAGGTTTGCAGAGGTAAGAGAAGTGGCATGAAACCTGTACGTCAGAAAGACAGGGCTGATGAGACCATTCAGAGGCCATACTTGGTCGGCCGCCTCAAGAACCCCTGCCTGGAGAGGATGCAGAGCTGCAGCATCACGTGGTACTGTGATTGGAACAGTTTGGGGCTGTACTCGTCAGCAGTACAGCAGAATAGACCAGGTGTTGCAGGTACAGATTACTGCAGGTGGTCAGATGCAGGTCCAGAAGGCAGCAGATAGGTTGGGGCAGGTCCCGCAATAGGCTCCTGGACCAGGGCCCAGGGCCATACATAGCCATACATAGGGAGGTCGGCTGGTCGAGGCAGGACCGGACTGGATCGGCCCAGTCATTGGTTGGCTGACAGACTGGTCAGCCAGTCTGTAGCTGGTCGGTCAGTTCAGAGGGCTCCAGGGCCTATTTAAAGTTGGCTAACAGACTGTCCACCATCTGTACCTGGTTGGTCAGTCAGAGGGCTCCAAGCCCTATAAATAGGCCCCTGGATGGAGCAATCATCTATTCATCGTGCGCCTCACAATTGGCTGTCCATTGGAGTTGCAACTTGCAAGGAGACCGGGGATCAGCATTCCTTGTACCTCACAATGTGGCTGCAGGCAGAAGTAGCAATGAAATCTAGGATCAGTACAAGAACATTACCTCACCATAGGCTGCATTGCAGGCTGACTGAATTTTGGAGGTGCCAGGAGGATGTAGAAGACCACATCTAGACAGTACCCTATCTGCTAAGTGGTGGCACAATGAGCACATGTTTTGTAAGAGGTTTTGTCCATCTTTGGATCAGACTTAAAAGCCACAAACATGACTATCTGCTGAGTGGTAGTGACTATGCTCTTCACCTGTAGAGGTTATAACGTCCTCTATGAGCAAGTCTAAGCAATGGGCTAAATGGGCTACCCAAGGAGACCAGGGACTAGAGGGAAATCCTCCAACACTTTGACCCATTATTAAACAATCATTGCCACTACCTGATTACATTCATCGGCCCAACATCCACCTTATGTGCCTAGCGCTTATGAATAGTATCTAATATGGCCACCTCATCAATTGGCATGGGAAAGCAGTGTGCCTATGCAACACAAAACCCAAACATTCCTAAACAAGTGCTGGCCAAACCTCTGGACTAGCCCATTGAGCAACCAATCAAGAGGGGGGTCTGCTCCTAAGGTAACCTATTAGAATTTACAGTATATGGTCAGGCTGCCCTGCAGAACAAGCAGCGGTCTAGTTACAGATGGAGGGTGCAGACACTAAGGCAGTGCACGCACAATGGCAGACAGAGCTAAAAGCAAAGACAAATCTCCACATGCAAGGACTCAGAATCCAATGAACATACATCTTGGGGACAATGCTATGCAAGGCAGGATTTTTAAACCATCATATCTGAATTGTGTGCCAGCTTTCATATAGAGAAGCATAACAAGAGGATACTCTCATAGCTCAAAATACTGGAAGTAACAAACAAGCAGTGATACCTCTGAGTTCCTGGCATTGAGTGCATGCCAAGAAGAACGTGATCCAAAACCCCCAGGATTCAGCTCCTGTGAGAAGCTTGTGATGTCAGTTGGCATCTTTTTCTTTGAAAGACCACCGGTCACACGCAACAAAGCTTTAAATCGTGGTGATTCAGTCTCCTTACAACTGTCATACAGTTCAGCAGCCTGCGGTACGTGGAAATTTAAAAAAGAGGACAGGCAAATAGGCAATGTTGTTGAAGAACACAAACCATTTTCAAACCCATCAAGTAACTGAAAGAAACAGCCTTCAGAGCAGCATACCTCTTTTTGAGGAACAGAATCCACAGGGATCCCGGATGAAGGTGGCAGTGCGCCAATAGTTTCATTGGCATCCCCTACAACAACAACGAAAATGTCAGGTGCACTTTGAAAAACTCGACCCCCATCATTATATCAATAGTTCATGCCACCCCCCAAAAACACGTGTGAGCACTCATGCACCCACCCCATACGTGTTCATACAGGAACATGCATTTCCACACACACATAAATATCAAGAGTACTGAACCAGTCGAACAGTTTCTTGGCTTTTCTTGATCTTCGATGGGAGGACACCAGTATTACTTTATTAAACATAACAAAAGAAAGAAGAGGAAGGAGATTGGCACAACAAAAAACAGAAAAAACAGATACTGTGGAGATTTTATCCAGTGGGTTTATAGACTGAAACATAAGACTGACAAATATTATTGTGTAGTGACAAAGATTAAGGGAAGAGACAAGGCGCTAAGTTTTCAAATAGGTAAAGGTTAGAACGCTAGAAGGTCAAGAGAGAAAAATTGCAAGTGCTATTTTTTTAATCCATTTTCTTTCTCAGAACTGATGCAGAAAAAACACACACAGGCACGCTGAGGAAGAGAAAACCTGGTGGGTTTTATAAAGTAGATGCAACACATCAATGGCCCATGTAATTTAATGTTCCAAACAACTCCATTTTCCATGGAAGATGGGAGTGCAGTGAATGTGCCCCCCGAGGTGTGACTACATATCCAAGGACCATGGCATGGACATAAGATCACATACATGACTCTCATACGCTCATAAGATCCTAATTAATGAGAAGTTATACTACCTTCTGGTGATAGCCTGCTCAACAAATCTGGCTCTGCTGGAGAACTTCCATCACAAGCAGTCTCAGAATTAGAAATGCCGGAGTTGTATAATCTGGTATGTGGCCTGAACTTTGAAGAGTGACCATTGGACAATCCTTTTGAAAAGCCATTCCTTCGAACCCCCTCCCTACTGACAAGACAAGATTGTTTATCATCATTTGGCTTGTCCTCAATGAATGTGTTCAACTCAGAACTGCCAGACGAAGCATGCTCTGCCAAGGAAGCACTTTCGAAAGCATCCCTAGCATTTTCCACTTTCTGAAATGACCCTTTGAAATTCTTTGTGGACTCACACCTGGAGATGACTGAATCTGGTTCATTTCTGACTAGTTTTTTCCCCAGTTGCCCCTTGGGCACAGCTCTCCGACTCTCATCTACAGAAGGCGCTCTGCAGTCACCAGAAACAGCACAAGTCCGACCTGCTGATGTATCCGATGCACATCTGACCGTTCTCACTGATAATGGATTGGGACGAGTTCTGATTTTGTTCAGGCGAGGTTGTCTAGACAAGGACAAAGATTCACCCTCCACAACGGAGGTGCTCTCTTCAGCAATACCCTTTTCCTCCTTTGTTCCTTTGCTGTCAAGTACTTTCCCAAGATCTTCCCCTTTGTCTTGAGCTGCTTCTCTGCCATTTCCGTTAATTGCATTCTTCTGTACCCTGGATAGATTCCAATCAGAATTTGCTGATAAGCGTCGCAAGGTCTTCTTTGGACCAGAATGCAGACTCTTAGCTTCTTCGCTGGGACCTGCTTCAGTAGGTGATCCATGCTCCTTTGAATTTCTTAACCTCTCTTTTTTAATGCTGCTTTCCTTGTTGGGCCCTGCTTCTGCATTTGCAAGCAGATTCTGCTCAGAACCTTTCTTTGAGGACCTAGAGAATTTCTCTGGAGGCGAACCATATTCAACTTCGCATCTGGGAACTTCAGTACACACCCTATCCTCCAAATTATCTGCCTTATGCATTACATTGCCGCTGCTCTTTTTTGCAACTGAACCTTTATTTGCTAGTAAACCAACAGCTGTTATGCCAAAGGGTCCCATAATCCTATTGCTATTGAACGGACAGAGTTTTAGAGGCTGAAACCAAAATGAGCATTATCTTCACCGAATGCCCTGTGACAACACCCTCAGAATGCTCGAGAACCCTCTTGGACTTACTCGTGCAAAGAAAACTTTGCTGCCGTCCCGCCTGGATGATTAAATAGGGATAAAAAGGAAGATTGATCGTCATCCTGTTGCACTCTGATAACTCATGAGACCTTGAGAAGCAGAATCTGAATACAATTTCAACCCATATGTGAAAGCATGAAACCTTCAGCTTCGTTGAGGATCCATACAGCTTATAGAGACTGCGGCCAGGGAAGCAGGGGCAACGGTTTCATTAGTCGTTGGTGCAGACCAGGTGTGCTTTGCGAGTTTGACGATATGGTAGAATTAGTCTTGGAGAGATTCTGAGGAAAGAAAGGATATTGCCACCTACCGTCTGCAAGAGCAGGGAATACGAACGGTAACAAGGAAGAGTCGGGCAAAGCTAGCGCTCTCTCTCTCTCTCTCTCTCTCTCTCTCTCTTTGCTCCTCTGAAGCTCTGCCTCTTGCCAATCGCGGCCCTTTCCACGCACCCAAGAGGCTGGTCTCTCTCACCAACCCACTCCACCCCCACCCCCCCCGCTGTGATTGATTTCCTCTGCCCTCCTCCACCCGTGCTCCGCAGTGCGCGAGGCTGATTCTCCAGAAAACCGAAAATGGGCGAGAATTTGCGTCGGTAGGCCTCGGATCCGAGGAAGGACTGGTCACTGGTCTTATGACCTATATTTTGTCTGTAACCGCACAGGCACCTCGCCAGCAGAGTCTGCCGGCATGCTCACGGCGTGGGGACCCGCTCCCCTTCCTCTTTGATCCTGCCTCTTTCTCTGGCCCAATTCTTTGATTTGTCAAATGTGAAGAGCAGTTACTATCGACCACATGGAGCCTTGTGGGCAAAAATCTGCTCTTTCCGTCAAAGGTGGAGATCCTCATCATCAGCTTCAGAAAAGCTACAACTCGCGCTCAATTTCCATCTTTTTGCACGAATTTCTTTGCTCCTGAAGTAGGTCAGCTTCCCCGCTACCGACTGGGCATTGCCATCACCAAACTGCGTCGCACCACAAGCCCTGTCGCTCTCGTCCCTCCGCGCCGATCCAAACGCCGCTCCCGTGGGCCAAAGGCATTATGCTCCCCCTTCTTCTGCCTGCCGCAGCGAGGAATCTGCATTCCCTCAGTGCCAGTTCCTCCTCTGTCCTTTGGATGCCACTGGACCAATCCACTCGTGCGGGAAGAACATGCCCACGTGGCACGGTCTCTGAACCTGGCGCCTGCCGAGTGCGCAGTAAATGGACCCGACGGGCTTTCTCTCTCTTCGCCACGTGGAGCCCTGCTTTGCCTAGAACTTGACTCTCCTCCGAGTGGCTTATATTTTCTAATTCTCTATTACGAAATTAAGAATTTTGATTTCCAAAAATTCTTTGCTACAGGTCTCTCTCTCTCTCCTTTCCCTAGAAATCCTCTCTTTCTCTCTCTCTTGCCCTCCCCTCCTCTCTCTCTCTCCCATTTCCGCCCTCTTTTCCATGCTGCACATCTCAGGCAAACCTTATGACTGATTCATCTTATTAAGCCAATGAGTTCAACCTCCATGACGGATCTTTGTTGTCATTTGTCCACCAAATGCATTATGATCCTAATTGTGTCAATGTAACGCGTTGTTGTGCCCGCCTTCATTGGCTCCTTCGATAACCAACCTCCATTTGACATGCTTGCCACCACTCTTCAACCCTTCATCCAGGAAAACCTCTCAACTTCAACCTTCAATATGGAGAAATCCATCTCCACCAATTCTCATATGGAGTGAATTACAATCCTTACTCTCCGAGATCGAGGTGAATCATCTCTGCGATAAAATGTTCCGTAGCTCGATAGGATACCTTTCTAAGCCTCATCCACGAAAAGCACCAAGAAACTTTATTCCACCGTGCAACTTTTATTAGAGAGTCACAAATGTCCTTACATCCTCACAACATTTTAGAGAGATTCACAAATATCTTTACATCTTGAGTACTTGGGAGGATGCTTGTGATGTCTCCATGGTGAGCTGTTAGTAATACTCTTCTTCTTTTAGCACTACCTTGGGAGGTAGTGCTCTACAGGAAAAAATACTTGATTAATAGGGAACACAAAACTCAAAATGAGCTGGAAAGACCTCAACCCTGCTATAATCTCTAAGGAAAAGGGGGAACGCCTCCATTCCCTAAGGATAACCCTCTACCCAGGAAGAACCCTGCATGCTTGCCCAACTGAGTGATCGTAGTGACTCTCTTTGCATGTGATGAGTAGTTCGGTTTGTATTAGAGCGGTGTGTAAGCTCCAACAAGGTTGGTAGACTTGAGGAGATTTAGAGGAGTTCTGGTAGCTATACCAGACAGTCATGTGTCGCCCTTGTTAGTGGAAGATTTGTGAGCCTTTGTGGCTCTGAAATGTTATCATAGAAGGTAACGTGAGACCCCGGCTTTAAGGGTTTTCATCATCTAAGGGTGAGATGTGAAGAAAGGGTTGTCACATTTTATGGCCTTTGGAAGGCCTAGTGAATTTTTCACCTTGTTATTCTAGTTTTGCTCTCTCTCTCTCTCTTACATTTTAGAGAGATTCACAAATGTCTTTACATCTTGAGTACTTGGGAGAATGCTTGTGACGTCTCCATGGTGAGTTGTTAGTAATACTCTTCTTCTTTTAGCACTACCTTGGGAGGCAGTGCTCTACAGGAAAAAATAATTGCTTAACTACTTTTTGGCATGCCAAAGGCAAAGCCATTGCATTTGTTTTGGGTTCTCTTATTATGGGAATTGTGTAAAGGCCTTGAAAAAATGTTATCATAGAAGGTAACGTAAGAGGGGCTTTAAGGGTTGTCATCATCTAAGGGTGAGGTGTGAAGAAAGGGTTGTCACGTTTTATGGCCTTTGGAAGGCCTAGTGAAATTTTCACCTTGTTATTCTAGTTTTGCTCTCTCTCTCTGTCTCTCTCTCTCTCTCTCTCTCTCTCTCTCTCTCTCTCTCTCTCTCTCTCTCTCTCTCTCTCTCTCTCTCTCTTCTCACCAACATCATCATCCTCTATCAGTATACTCCAATGCTCCATAAAATCTTAAAATTTTGAATAATGAAAACATTGCTCTCGAGCACATCATGTGCTTTTTTTTTTTTCACTCCACACACACAGAGTTGGCATGCCGCGTTGCATTTACAAGCGGAACCGCATTCTAGCACTCAAACTTTCCAATGGTTCTACGCACGAGCTTCCATCGCATGAGCTGCAAAGTAAATCTTGAAAATCGTTTGCATTTAGCATAACCTAAGGCAATGCTCATGAGTACTTGCACTCGTTGGTTTTTTTTAAGTCCTTGGTTATTCATACGATAGCTTTGATTTGTTTTAGCATGCTATCCAAAAAGTGTGACCACCTGCCCCTATCATGATCTTCGCTAGTGGTAAAGCTTACCATCAAACAATATAGCCATTATTGCTAGTATGGCTATAATTGGGCCTACATAAGCAGTCCCCCATTAACAGGTAACTAAACCCCACCTACCGCTTAGCCGATGGAATGGTTCTTAGTACCTATACCCACAAGGCAATGGTGGTAGAGGGGACTATTCTTGAGTTTAGATCTCTTTGCTCTCTATATGGGGAGGTGGTTTTTATGAGTTTTTTTCGTTTTGTGTGCATTCTATATCGTGCACCATATGTTGTACTAGCTTCTTTGTAAGAGTTCGATTTTGCTCCATGAGGGAATTTATTTTTCATGTTCCACATGATGTCATACTTAGTATAAGTTTTCTTTGAAATAAAAAAAGGATGCTGGAGCACAAAGTGAGCAAGTCAGGCCTCCTTTGGTGAAAAGTCCACCACTTATCCTAAGTTCTTCAAGCTATGGGACTTGGTGGCAATGACATTGATGTAGGTTTGCTTCATAACATGTGCCAATTTCTTCGTGAGAAATGTGATTTTGGTATGTGCTTAGTCGAAAGGGGAGGCATCACATTCCACCTCCATTCTTAATTAATTATACGGTGCACTTCTTTGAGTATTAATCACGATCAATCAGATGATTAACAAGTATTTGGATTAGGATGTGAAGCCTAGGACCTTTGGGTGCATTTGGGTTAGGATGCGAGAATGGAGATGCACAAAATCCCAATAAAAGAAATTGGTAAAGGCATTGAAGTTTGCACTTGATATGCCATTGGAGAGCTTAAAAATCAATGTCTCATAACTTTTTTTATAAGCTCGTTCAGTTTCATTCAGGGAGACAAATGATCGGAAGCCTTCTCATATGCCTTCACTCATGCTTTGCTTTCGGAAGTATTCGCCATCGTTAGCTAATTGGGTCATTCCCTACCAATGGGCATAGTATGGAAATAACCTACACATGTGCAATTTTTTTAAACCACGATATAGTTTAAATGTGTGGCATCAAGGAAATCTTCTTCAATTATGTGTTCATGAAATACCTCCTCATTGAGGCCCACATCACCGTTGCATCCACCTCAGCCAACATAGAGGTTTGATTCATGGATGTCCAACAAGATGGCCATAGAAGCCAAGAATGAGTACATCCTATTGCATGTCCAACTAGCAAGAGTGTCCATTTCTAGAGTTCCTTGCCTTAAAAACAATGGATGAAATTTGCAAGCTATGTTGGTTGCAATTTATGACCGTAATGAAGAAGGTTGATATAGCCTTTGTTTGTCATCTATTTTGGGAGTCTAGGCATGATGCTTTGTTTTGTGTTGCAATTCATGACTATAACAAGGTTAGTATCAAGTTTCTTATTACTAACTCACATTTCAATGCACACATAATTTAGTATAAATATTATAAACTACACAATTATCTATAGGGTTCAATGATTTTAGAAAATGAAAAACAATATTGTCACACAATTTGACATTCCTTTATTGTTTGATTGTTTGTATATGCATAAGTGAGCAATAGTTAATGATTTTGGATATAGTGTGACTATAGATTTATGTATATGCTTGCCCAAACATTATAATTTCATCTCGTTGCTTTTTGCAACCTAAAAACATCAAATGAAGGTCATAAAATATTTTCATTCGCTACCCAAGTGGATTCATATCAACAAAACTAGTGGCATGTGCTTCTTGCCCAAAATGAGATACTCTTTCAAAATATGAGGGTTTTACCATTTCATGTGTGCATTCATCTTTGCTTGCTTTCCTCCCTCTCCTCTACTCCCATTTTAGCTCTCTTCTCTTCCCCTTTTAGTAATAATTAGAAGATTTTAGTTTAGTATTTGTTTGAGTTACTTTACATTTTCCCTAAATAAGACTTAATGGTTGTGCCACATTGATGTTAAGAGGGGATGGTAGACATGTGGGGGTGGAATCCACATAGATTGGAAGGAAATGGAAACATTGCTATTATGGCTCTTGGAATCCTTGGGCCATGACATAGGGTTGATTTGCTAGCAACACACCTTAAAATAGGCCTATAGTGTGTATCATCCTTTCAAAGGGTAGGGAGAGGGGGTCAAGGAGGTCAAGCAGTAGTCAACTACAAATAAACGAAATGACATGAAAGATTGTTTAAAGCTATGCTAGACATCTTTCATTAGGCGAGCCTTGTGGTGGTAGCTCCTTGAAACAATCAAACCACACATACTTGAGAGTATCAAGGAGCAAAAGCTTTGTACATTTCCTTATGTGTGGAGCTTGCTCACGATGACCTTGGAAATATAAATGTACATATTTTAAGAAGGGAGAGTTGCCCATATTATAGAGACAACAAAATAGAACATGGAACAACTCCTTCATGAATTGGACAAAGTAGGTTCCCTCGCTTATGTATAAAGGCTAAACGAAAGCACGAGTTTAGATGTGAGTTTAAAACGGGGCTCAAATGAATTGTCAAAAATAAGATGTGCATTACTTTTATTAAATTTTATATTGTAAGTCTCTAAGTAGAGTGCAACGTGCTAAAAAGCAATAAGCTCTCCTTTTGTACAAAAATCACTAAGGTTGTTTTCGATTGCACTTTTCTTTCTAGACGGTCACCCTCACTTATCAATGCAAGCATTTTATAAGTGATGAATTGATTAAGATACTACTCCATAATAATTCCCACTTTATTTATCTCAACAAATGGTTTGTCACATCACCTTTTTGTTTTATATACTAAGCATTCATGATGAACAAAGCTAAACACTTCAAAGATAATTGTTTGCTTTCAAAAGGAAAACGATCCCCTTCATATTGCTCCATTACTAGTTGATTGAATTCTTTCCAAAATTTGGGGCATCTATTAGATTCTCATGGATATTTTACAATAAAAAGCAAAGGAAAATGATCCCCTTCATATTGCTCCATTGCGAATTGATTGAATATTTTATCCAAAATTTGACACATCTATTAGATTCTCATGAGATTTCATGAATAAAATTATGCAGATAATCAAGTGCTAAAGAACTGTACTTGATCCATTCCATAAAAGGACGTAAGTACCAATTTTTCATTTAATCCACTTCCCACTTGAATATCTCAAAAGTTGTGATTCATATATAGTACAGATCATCTTAGTCTTTCTTCTTTTCACATCCTACCTCGATGTATCATGTATGACTTTATAATACATTAGGCATGTTTATTTTGCTACAAAATGCATTGCTTGAAATGTTTTCAAGGTCTTTTCTTTAGCGCATTACAAGTTGCACGAAAGAATTTTGAACTAGCTCGACATTCCTTATCAAGCATTTACGTATTCCAAGATTCTTAATTGAAATCTCTTATTGGTTATATGATTTTTTACTCTACAATGCTACATGATGCATGCATTTTATCTCCCAAACAAGGTAAGGAATCCAATCTTTCTTTTTTGACCTGCCCATCATAACATTGGCAAAGCATACTTATAAAGAATTTATCCTCTATTAGTGATGACTTAGCCTTCAATTTTCAAACCTAGAATACTTATTTGACCATTATGATTTGATTAAAAGCCTTTTCACTGTTCCCACTTTGTAGAGATCTCCACTTGCAGTTAAGATACAAATGACTATGTCAAGGTCATTACCACTAAGACATGTTTTTTACTTTTGGATCTTCAAAGTACAATAATATTGTGTTGGCTATGCATTATCCACTTATGTCCAAAGTCACCTTTTAAGATTGTCATAGGATTCATAGCTCCTAACGGACACCTTTTTACTATTGGGGAGCAAAGTACCCTTGTAAGTAATGATCAATAGAAGGTTGTGCATAAGGGCTAGATTATGAGTTTGAAATATTGGTAACATCAAAGTGGAAGAAAATCTCTCAAAACTATTGGCATGTATTAAGGGTATTGTATCTTCAATTTTAAACATTAAAACTATAACTTTATAGAATTACCCTGACCATGCAATTCGTGCCCCAAACTATGTAGATTCAACATTTCATGTTTTACTTGCATATTTAAGAAATTTAAGTAATGACAGGACCAAATTCATGTCATTATTACATGGTAAGCAACATAATACATATAAAAGACCACACACATGCATGAAAGCACATGCATGCACACATGCCACACAGACATATTTTGTGTGTGTGTGTGTGTGTGTGTGTGTGGAAGATTTTACAACATCCCTTTGCATAGTGAAAAGACAAAAGAGCGAAGCTAGACAATGAAATAGGACTAATTGCATCAACAAAAAAGTTTGTACAAGTCAACGAATCCCTATTTATAAAGGAGACTAGTAGTGGGCCCTTTTGTAGAAATGACTTTGTGGAAACTATATAGAAGTTGAGCTTCGATAAGTCCTCGCAAGCATCACTTTTATTAAAGAGGAGAGTCTACCTACTTGCCACCATACAACAAGAAAAACGTGGTCAGAACCCCCTTAAACCTTAGTTGGGAAGAGAGGTGTCATAAACACCCCTCCCTTATTATTGGTGTCACAATAAAAATGAGAACTTAAACCTAGACTTAACAAGCTTTATGTAGTTTTTGAGAGATTGCTTGGGGTAACAGTGAGTTTTAGGGGGAGAGTGTATGACAAAGGTAATAAATTTGAAAAATTTATGGAGAGAAAAGGAAGAGATATGCAGGAAAAAGGGTTAATGAAATCACTAAGATGGTATGTGGAAAATTATGAGAATTGTATTTGGAGAAGGATGGGGTAGAAAAAATTAAAATCAAATTAGAAGTAAAAGGGCAAGAATAAGAAAGGCACGCGAGGTGGAAATTTTAAGACTATGGATGGAGTATAGTAAAGAATGGACTAGTTATTCGAGAAGATGGGGTAAAAATTATTAGAAGGGTTAGAGTGGTTAGGAGAAGGGAGTAATAGTACGAGGAGGGGAGAAAGTTAAAAAAGGGGTTATTAATAAATAGGCAAATAAGAAGGACTTATTTAGAGTTTCTAAATAAAGGGTTAGGGAGGTTAGGAGTGTTTATAAAGAAATAATAATAAGTAATAAAGGGTAATAATAGTGTATATAATAGTGTAATAGAGTAGTGGGTTAGTAGATTTTAAAAGTGAGAGTCATATACTAGATTAATAGGTAGAATTTTAGTAAAGAAAAGTAAAAAAAAGGTTAAGGAAGGTATAGAAATAAAAATCAAGGGGGATGGAAATATGTCAAGAGGAAGAAAAGGACTAATATTAGAAAAAAACCGGTCTTAAAAATAAAGGGGAAAAAGGGGGAGGGGAGGGGTGGTTTAAATTTAAGAATAAAGAAACAAAGAAAAAGAGACGAAAAACAGTTTGTAAAGTCTAGAAAGACCTGTGAACAGTGAGTCCAATGCGTGGCGGGTGAAAATCGAGAGCCAACACAAACTATGGCAGAGTATCTTGAAGTGGAGACTAGAGAGTCGAGATGAATCGGAAGTGACTCCATACTATAGTGATATGCGATAGAGGTAGGAGAGGTTGTAGACGAACGAGGTTTAAATAACCCATTGGGCTTAGTTGGGCAGGGAGGGAACTTAGTCGGCATAGAGGGAGAGGGAAAGTTGGGAAGGAAAAAGTTGGTAGGTCGGGAGGGCAAGTAGTCAGGATGGTGGTTGTAGTAGTCATAGGAAATGGAATTGAATAGTCACAGGAGGAGCTTGGGTCAGGGACTTGGTTAGGGAGTAGTTATTGAGTAGAGGTAGGCAGAAGTGTAAAAAGCAGAGTAGAGGTATGGTTAGGGAGAGAGGTAGAAGTGTAGAGAGAGAGAGAGAGAGAGAGAGAGAGAGAGAGGGAGGGGGGAAGAATAGAGGGAGAGGGGGTTAAAAAGTAGAGAGAGGGGATCAATAGAGAGGGAGCAAGAGGTGAAGACAGAGAGGTTAAGTAGAGAAAGGGGGAAAAATCGGAGAGAGATGGGGAGAAAATTTAGGAAGTGTAAAAGGAAAGGGAGTGTGTGTGTGACTGTGTAGAAGTAATGAGCAAGTGACCACACCAATGGAGGAAGGGATAGTAAGTGTGTGTGTGTGTGTGTGTGTGTGTGTACCCACCTTTGCCCAAGTAGGATACAACACACTAGGTGAGACAGTGGGTAATCAACTAGTGTGATGACCTACTATCTACTCGAAGAGAATAAGAATTGTATAATAGAGAGAAGGGGGAGGAAAAAACCAAGATGGGGAAAGAAAAAAACCAAGAAGGGAAGGATGGTAAATGGCCGAGGGGGGGGGGGGGGGGGGTGAGAAAGACAATAAGCAAGAGGTGAAATTTTGAAGGCAGTAGGAAAGGAGGGGGGAGAAAATTGGAAAGCGTTAGAATAAAGCCTAAAGAAATAGTGGGTGGGGGGGTTAAGGGAGATAAATAGATTAGGAACATAAATAGATAGATAAGTTAGGATTATAGAGAAAATGGAGGGAGAAGTTGAAAAAATAAGGTAGGGATCAAAAAGAAAAAACCCTTGCTAAAAGGATAAATAGAAAGGGGGGAGGGAAAAGAAGAGAAAGATAAGTAAATAGGGAGGGGGAGGGGGGAGGAAGAGAAATATAAAAATATATAAATTGAGAAGAAAGGTAGGGGGGAGTGCATGAGGATAATAAATGAAGAAAGGGGGGAGGGGAATTAATGGAAAAGTAATGGAAAAGTAAGAATTACAAAGACCTGTGAGCTCATTTTGTAGGTAAAGTCGAAAACATCGAAAGGGCAGGCAGAGGCTCAGGGCCCGAAGCAAAAGGCATAGAAGCTAACTTTGGCACAGTCACGAGGAGTATGATCATCAAAGGGGAATAGGAGGTAAATGAGCCGATGGGCACAGTAGTCGATATGGACACGACAATTGGACAAGACGGGCACAACAATCGAGATGGACACGACAATTGGAGAAGATGGGCACGACAGTCGATGGGCAGTGATGGGCAAGGTAGCCAAGGAAGTCTAAGAGAGAACGAGCAGCGACTCAACAAGGAAAGTGGAAGATTGGTGGCACAATCAAGAGAGAAGGTAAAGGGCAAAGTTGGAGTAATGAGGTTTTGAGGACGGGGGCCCTTAAATAGGTGGTGATAGGCAGTCTGGGTTTTGAAGGGGAATGGTTCAGGGGGCGGGGAAGAGTAATAGTCGAGGTAGAGGAATAGTCAGGGTAGCGAGGTAAATTAGTTAAGGAAGGGGGGAAGAGGGCGGGAGGGGGGTTGGTTTGATGTGATTTAGTAGAGTTGGGTAGGGAGAGTTAATTTAAAAAGCAAACAAATGAGAGAAAATAAAATTTTGGCTTTTAAATATATATTTTTAAGGAAAATAAGAGAATTTAAGGAAAGTAAGAGAATTTTGGATAAATTTAAAAATTAGGAAATTTAGGAAAAAATTAAGGGAAATTTTTTTGAGGGGTCATTTGAGGGGTAGTTAATGGATAATTTAGATGAATTTAGGGACTTTAAACTAAAGGGGGGTAGGAATAGTTTAGGAGTTTTTTAACTAGGTGGAAATTAAATCAAAGAGTGAGAAAAAACTAGGGAGAATTAAACAAGGAATAAAAGGGAGAGTTTTAATTAATAAAAAGGAAATTAGGGAGAAAACATATTATAAAAATAGGAGAAAATTAGGAAAAAAGGGGGGGAAATTTTTTTAATTAAAATTCAGAAGGAAAGGGAAACGAGGGGAGTAAAAAAGGAAACCGAGGAATATAACGGGAGAATGGAAGAGAGGTGAGGTAAGGATAGTGAAATAAAGAAATTAAGAGAAAATATTAAAGAAAATAAGGGGGGGGGAGAAGGGGGAAAGAAAAAAAGTAAAGTAAATGTAAAGGGGGAAATGAATAGGAAGTGTGTGTGTGTGTGTACATGTACATATAGACATACATACATACACACATGTAACGTGTACATATATATATTGATATTTTCCCAAAGAGATTGATCGATATGGACAAGTGGATAGTGGAATATTCCATGGATAATACCAAGCATTATTGGGGAGATAGATCCACCCAAGTAAGTGTAGGTAATTACTAATTGGTTAAACAAAGGATGGGCATGTTGCTATGACGAGCATTTTTCGAAAAGCTATAATTACTTAAGGGGTCTACTATTCTTATGGCTATCAAACAAGGCTCTCTATGTCATGTGGACCACGGTATTTTATAGGGAAGTAGAGTATTTTTATACTAGACTAGGTAGCCATATACTACAAACATGGAGTATGGTCTACTAGATTACATTAATTATCCACGTGAGTGGACCATGGTCTCAAGTATTGGAACATTTACGTGAAGGGACGGGAAGATCTCAAGGAAGGTGGAGAGAGGCTAGATCCAGATTTATCTCTTATGGAGGCTCTCCCTATGATTCACAATTGTGTCTTCCAAGTCAATAGAAACTTTAGGCCTCCTTGCAATAAATCTTTTTTGTATTTATGGACTAAGAGCTCCTTAGTTCTTCCTCTATGCTTTATAGGCTTAACATTTGCCCCAAAGACCTGCACATATTCTTGAATACATCACTACAAAAATCCATAGATCATCGGCAAAGGATTGATTAATATTTATCAGTTAATTTATGTGTTCTCAAGGCACTAAAAGAAAGACCATGGTAAACTAAAAAAGAGCTAGTAGTCTTGATTTGCTTCATAAGCAATTGCATCACTACGTGTGAGGATATGTTGTGATTTCTTATGGAAAATGTCTACAATGAGTCCACGAGAACCCTTCTTTAGAGAGATAGAGTGCTCTTATCAAAGACCTACTGGCCTCTAAAATTTATTGAATATATGCTCTATGAGCCTACAGTGTTATTTTGTCATTCATACTTCTTAGCACATAATGCTATAGCAAGAAAAATCAGTTAGGTTTCAAGAATTGGCATTAGGTGGAGCACCTATCTACGAACTGCTAATATGATATGGATTTTATGGTTTTGTTCTAGAGGCATACTATATATTTTTATGTCTCTTTGTGGATTTTTGTCTAATCCAAGATTCGTGTCATGGTTTTTGAAGTATTTGTCATGAGGGAAGCTAGCTGAAACATGTCTCTAGAGGGATGTTAGAACCCTCGAGAATGGATTGATGCAAGAATTTAAGTCTTTCTTTGGAAGAAATTTTTTAACAACAATTTGCAAAAATTTCATAACATTAGTATCTTACTAAGAAAGGATTAAGGGAGCCCCCTTGAATTTTTGATACCTAAAGGATTGAGATGGATTAAGGGACTCCCATTTTGGATGTTGTTTTGGACATTGTTTACCAAAGGAGAGTGTCATATTGGAAATTCTACTATTAAGCTAGTCTCCTTTACTTACTGCATTTAACTAAACTATTTGACATTTTTTAAATTAAATGCCAACCATTATTTTGTAAGAATGCCAAGATTTGATTATTACTGATCTAGATAGAGTGACAAGCATACCAACTATGTGCCAGCATTGGAACTTGGCTTCCACAAGGGGAATAAATTTTCCTAACTTTCATTTGGTTGTGATAACACCAAGTGAGTCGACATACCTCTCCATTGGATTCTCATTATACGATCTTCAGAGTGATTTGATGGACTCAAGATGCAGCATTGGCAACTTCAAGTAGTACTCTATGGCAAATTTTCTCCAGCCATTGTAAAATAGGAATGAAGTATTTGTTGGAGGCTAGTCTTAACTCTTTTTGTATTTTGTACAATTTACTAATATGAATGCAAGTATTTGAGTTGACTACCACTTTGACACTCTGCTTGAAGAGGTTGAATAATAATGGATTGCTCCCACTCGTGGTTTGAAAAGGGCAATGGTATATGATTGCATTTGGTTTACTTAAACATTGTAAATTAGTCGAGTAGTGTAGTAGGATAGATAGTTTGCTAGGACAAATGCACACTTGTATATCCATTATAAGATAACAAAAATCTTGCAACAACTGATGGATATACTTTGATTTGTTTAGGTTTCGGGCTTGAGTGTCGCATCGGGATTATAGGACCAGCTCCTTCCCTTGGTTGATAGGCCTTAATGCTTGGATGAGCATCAAGTATTTGTTACATACATTGCCCATTGTATGTAAAGTTTGCTAGAGGATCCATTTCCTTTTTAGCTATTTGATATAATGTTATTGCATTTACAACAAATTCACAGTGGAAACAATTACACCTTTCCTCGATTTTCAAGACAAAGCCTCCATTCATAAGTGATAATCGATTTTTATGCTCGAAGTTTTAATGTTAATTTTATTTTTTAAGTCTTTCTTTTGGTACTTTTATTAATGGCCTCGATCAACTGGTCAAAGGATTGTCTTTTGATACTTTTTATCAATGGCATTGACCTAGTGGTCTCGAAGGAATTCCACATGATATTTCTAAGGTGATCCTCGACCAATCAATAGAAGGACTCTTCTAGGATTATAAGAACTTAGCTTCCCTCCACTAGCTGGTGGGAGAGGTCTATTACTTCTACTATAACAGATCTACTCCCATGAGTAATGGGTTCTGTCATGACCCATAAGGACTCACATTCTTGAAGGGTACTTGTAAGGCCCATTTGTACTCATCCTAAAGGTAATAAGGATATGGAACCAATGAGGGACTTTGTTTTGATTTCTTATAATGGATTTGAATTTGTCTAGGCCAGTAGTCCCAACCCAATCCAATGTGAAGTGGGACTCTTGCCCTCACTTGGATTGTGTGTCGAACCTAGGGGAGTACGGTTGGTAAGACACACACACTTACTATTCTCGATTTTCTTTTGCATCCATTTAATTTTTAAAATTTCACTTTTCCTATTTTTTCTAATTCATTTTCCTTCTATCTCACAAAGACTCCCTAATTTTTCATGATTCCTTCTAATTTTTTTCTAATATCTCTCTCTCTCTCTCTCTCTCTCTCTCGCATCTTTAACCAATTTTCTTCCCTATATTTTCCTCTTCCTTCCCCATAATTTTCCCTAATTTCAATTGATTTCCCCTAATTATTTTTATTAATGTTTTAAAACTAACTTTTTACATCCTTTTTCCTTTTTTCCAAATTCTCTCTAGACCCTTTTTTTTCCACATCGAGCTATTTAAGTCTGTGATTAAGCTACTATTTTATTGTCACCCTGATAAACAAGGGAGGGGTGTTTATGACACATGTCTTCTCAATTAAAGCTAAGCTGGTTTTTACCATGTTTTCTTGTTGGATGGTGGCAAGTATGCAAACTCTGCTCTTTAATAAAAGAGATTCTTATTAGGACTTCACCAAGCTCTTTTTTTTTTTGCAAAAACATTATTGTAATTTCTTATCAAAGCTCTTAAATACTTTTTATGCAATTTCATAGGTGCTTTACCTACATACTCAAACTCTTCCTTAATTCTATAATGTTATCTTTCTATCCTTTACCCTTCCTCTTTTGTCTTTTCACTATGCAAAAGGGGTGGTTGTCTTGTCTTCCACTCACACAGACACACACAGAACCATTGCTTTATGGGGGTGTATATAGGTGCTTTACCTACATACTCAAACTCTTCCTTAATTTCACACAGAACCATTGCTTTATGGGGGTGTATATAGGTGCTTTACCTACAATTTCATAGGTGCTTTACCTACATACCCAAACTCTTCCTTAATTCTATAATGTTATCTTTCTATCCTTCACCCCGACTCTTTTGTCTTTTCACTATGCAAAAGGGGTTGTTGTCTTGTCTTCCACACACACACACACACACACGTGTACACATAACCATTGCTTTATAGGGGTGTATATAGGGGGTATGTATTTACACACACACACACTCATCCCCTTGGCCACCCTTGAATTCTTAGGGTTTATCAACACTTTGATGACCTTTCTCCTTGGGGACCCTTGCTTTATGGGGGTGTACCTCAATTTGGCCATTAATATAAAGCTTGGTTGGCCTGATTTGGCAATTACTAATTGAATCTTGGTGGTGGATAACTGCTAGATCTAAATTATGATTTTAATTACAAAAGTCACCTTGGTGATATATTGCCTCATGCAAGAAAAAGGATGATTATTTGGGAAGTGATGGATGCTATGGCATAATAAATAGAGGTATATGTAAATTTCTATATGACATTATTATTAGGACACTTGGGTTTATTGTTCAAATTGAGCGATTGATATTTTTCCTAAGAGATTTATGGATATGGGCAAGTGGATGGTGGAATATTCCCTAGATAATACCAAGAATTAGTGGGGAGATCGATCTACCCCGTTAAGTTTAGGTAATTACTAATTGGTAAAACAATAGATTAAATTGTATATGCCTTGTTTTGCATTCTTGTTCTACCCAAGGATTGATAAGTACTGAATTAAGATCCACTTGAAAGATGGGCATATTCCTATGACTAGCATTTTTTAAAAAGCTATAATTTCTTAAGGGGTATACTATTATTTTTTGTGGTAGCCGAACATGGCTTGATGTCATGTGGACCACCATATATTATAGGGAAGTAGAGTATCTTTATACTAACCATATAGTCAAAACTTGGAGTATGGTCTATCGGATTCCATTAATTCTCCATGTTAGTGGATCATGGTCTCATGTATTGGAACATTTATGTGAAGGGACAAGAAAAGATCGAGGAAGATGGAGAGAGACTAGATATAGATTTATCTCTTATGGAGGCTCTTCTTGTGATTCACAATTGTGTCTGCCAAGTTAATAGAAACTTTAGGCCTCCCTACGAGAAATATTTTATGTATTTATGGACTAAGAGCTATTTTGTTATTCCTCTATGCTTTATAAGCTTAACATTTGTCCTAGAGACCGGAGCATATTCTTGAATACATGGCTATGAAAATACATAGACCCTTAGCTACTATTTCTCAATCAATTTATGTGCTCTCAAGGAACTAAAAGAAAGACTATGGTTCATTAAAAAAAGCGAGTACTATTGATTTGGTTCAGAAGCAATTGCATCACTACGCATGAGGATATGTGATTTCTTATGGAGATTTTTATGAATACATAATTGGGGGATACTCCCAGGCACCCCCTTTACTTTATTAGAGTGCCAACATATATGTTTTGAGTATTATAAATAATATTGGTTTGTCAAAGACTTGAAGGAGTTTAGAGGACTTGTCAATTACTATTTATCATCTCATGTTATTTACCTTGGAGACAATTTATATTTTAAGATTGCATTTTTTGATATGGAGTGATCTTTTTAAGACGGCATTTTCCAATGTGAGTGATGGGGATATACTTGTATTTGGACATATGGTTGGTGAAGTATTAAATTAAAGCTAGATAAAGATGGTAAAATTAAGGTACAAGGTTGATGGTCATTGTGGTAGTTTACTCTGGATATGAAGTGATGACTTATTTGGCCCTAAAAAACACGATTCATCATCATGTTATTGCAAAGGATATTGGTCGGATTTATTGAGATTTGTAGGGTATTATTAGGATATTTGTTATTTTGCTACTTTATGTGATGGGTGGCTTGTTGAGGTATAATAGCTTGCTTTCTTGCACCTATGGAGTGTCCAACTCATCTATGAGTGCTTAAAGGATACAAATGACCCTTTACTCGACCCATATGGCCCTCTACTCAGCCTAAATGGGAAAGGGTATGAAGAAGATATCTTGAGGATCCTCATCGATGGATATTCATTGATGCTCACATGTGGGATGAGTGAGATGAAGCAAGGGAGTCTCCTTTTATCTCAATTTGGTAACCAATATAAAGCTTGGTTAGTTTGAATGGCAATTACTAATTGAATCTTGGTGGTTGATAGTTGCTAGATTAAAATTATGATTTTAATTGCAAATTAGGTCACCTTGGTGATATAGTGCCTCATGCAAGAAAAAGGATGATTACCTGGGAATGTGCTGCATTGGAATTTAGGCTATGCTATGGCATAATAAATAGAGGTATATGTAATTTTCTATATGACATTATTGTTAGGATCCTTGGGTCTATTATTCACTTTAAGCGATTGATTTTTTCCCTACTACGAGATTGATTGATATGGACAAGCAAATAGTGGAATATTCCTTGGATAATACAAACCATTATTGGGGAGATTGACCTACCCGAGTAAGTCTAGGTAATACTAATTGGTTGAACAAGAGATTAAATTAGATTCCTTTTTTTGAATTCTCATACTACCAAGGGATTGATATGTAGTGAATTAAGATCCACTCAAAGTATGGGCATATTTTGATGACTATCATTTTTTGAAAAGTTGTAATTACTTAAGGGGTGTACTATTGTTTATTGTGGTTGTCAGACATGTCTTGGCATCCTGTGGACCACCATATTTAATGGGGAAGTAGTGTATCTTTGTATTGGACTAGGCTAGCCATATACTAAAAATGCGAACTATGGTCTAATCGATTACATTAATTATTGATATTAGTGGAGAATGGTCTCATGTATTGGAACATTTACGTGAAGGGATGGGAAGAACTTGAGGAATATGGAGAGAGACTAAATGTAGATGTACTTTTGTTCAAAAGGGAGAACGACCAATAAGGGATCTCATTAGTGAATGGAGATTGAGGGTGCACTGCCCAAGGCATTGAACTTGCATTTCAAAGCTCTTGAGGGGCTAATTGATTATGCAGTGGGTGGATAGACACCAGATGCCTCCCAAGTCCAATACCATAGTCCGCCTAAGTATTTTGTATTTTTGGTGGGATTGTTGATACTCTCCCTTCTATGCTCCTCGTAGTACATGGCTCAAGGGAGCCAAAAACCTTCTTATGGATGGTGGACTATAGGAGCACACTTCTCGTAGTGCTGCACTGGGTTGTAGAAACAACTGACTTCAAGAGCATACTGTCCACAGCCTTACGCTTGAGTTTTGAAGCAGCCAAGGTATTCATTGGAGATGGCAACTAGGGGGTGGAGGAGCAATGGAGCACCTCTAGGTGAAATAACTTCTTGCTTTTGCTCGCTCTTACCTCTCCTACTACTGCACTATGCTCTTACATAGTCTCCCCAAGCTAACATAAGAAAATGGATGATCAAGAGGCTAGGAATACAATAAAAAGAAGAGTACAACCACTAGAAAGGAGATGCCACTCTTTGGAATGCAGGGTTTTCCATGTTAATGTGAATATGTGTTTCATTGTTCATTCCCTTGGAAAGTTGCTAGGTCTCTTTTCAGTGCTCAATATGGCTATGGCATAATACTTGTAAGGTTCCCAAACATGGGAAGGCAGATAAACTTTGCATATGGCTTTTAGCTCCTGCAATAATTGATTCATTGCTTCCCTTTGTGAACAATTGACCCTTTGTGACATAGCAATTTCTCTTTGGGCACACTACACTTTCATCTCATACAGATTACTCTAGCTATAAAGGCGTCTTTTCTCATACCATGTACCTATGGTTGCCTCTTTATGGAGATGAGCTGGGTAAACAATGTTAGAACTCACAAATCAAGACTATTTTGTAGCCACCCTCAATTGTTGTATATATGGAGCTTTCCTTGCTCATGGACAAGGCCAATTCTCAATGTATCTCCCAAGCTCTTGACTCCTTTCTGTTGTCGCCTATAGAATAACCTTCTAGTTTTTTGGACCTTGGTGATACCTTGACATAATACATCATTGTTGGAATGGAATAACTACATGTTACATCATTGATGACTTTTTTTTAGCTTCATCAGTAGGAGTGTACATGTTGAGACTATAGAATCTATGTCCATGGACTAGCTTGTCGCCTTGGAAGCTTCCATTATCAAGAGTTGTTGATTGCTCTACCAAAGTACATTATTAATATAATCAACTTGAGCTATACTTTTTGGATTGGTGAATGATTGAATGCCTCCTAATGGTTCTATTGAGAAGCCTTGATATTTTGGGGCTATTTTGGGTCCTGATACCATGCTTAGTGCTGAGAATGGGACATGCCACATTCTAGAGAGTGATTGCTTCATCGCTCCTCCCTCTAGTCATTCTTCTATGTCAATTTTACTTAGCAAAGATTGTCTAAAAGCATATCGGGCATGCTAGCTTCTCTCACATTCAAATGGCCAAGGGCAAGCATGCATCTGTGTTACAATGTTGATTTTGCATATTATTGAGCAGTCTAGAATTCCCATTAATATAGCTAAGGATGACTCAATGACATAAAATAGGGATCAGAGGTATTTTGCCTGGCGAGAAACTAGCTTGGGTGCTATGTAGTTTCCAAAAGGTTTCTCTTATGGAGGCTCTCCCTATGATTCATGATTGTCTATAAACTCTAGGCCTCCCTGCACTCGTATCACTATGCATGAGGATATGTTGTGATTTCTTATAGAGAATTTTATGGAAACATAATTGGGATGATGCTCATAGGCAACTGCCTTTACTTTATTAGAGTGCCAACATATGTACATTTTGAGTATTAGAAATGATCTTGGTCCTATTAAAAACCTAAACGAGTGTAGAGGACTTGGTAATTACCATTTATCATCTCATGTTATTTACCTTGGAGATAATTGATATTTTAAGATTGCATTTTTTGATATAGAGTGATATTTTTAAGATGACATTTTCCAATGTTAGTGACGAGGATATATCTGTAATTGGACATATGGTTGGTGAATTATTAAATTATAGCTAGAGATAGATGGTGGTGAAATTGAGGTAAAATGTTAATAGTCATTGTGGTAGTTTACACTGGATATGAAGTGATGACTTGGAATAATGTTCTACTAGGGTTGCAACATGGTTCTAGCCCTAAAAAATATTGTACTTTTGTGATTCTGATTAAAGAAATGAAACCACTATTGTTTGTGCATAGTTGTTTCTTTTCCTAAAGCTTTCATTAGATACAAATGCATTTCCTTTCATAGCAATGCACAATTCAACATTTTGGACTTTCTCACTCGTTATAATTTTTACCGAATGGTCACCTCTACTAATTATCTCTTGGTGAGCTTTGAAATGGGGTAAATTTGCAACACTTCATGGGTTACGTCCACACAAATATGGCTTAATATAGCTAAAATTCCACCAAATTGTAAGTTGTGACCTCCACTTGATAACAATGTACTAAAATTGAAACTTTGGTTTGATTATAACTCTATGCACTTCATTTCTACATCCCTTTTTAGTGTTTGGTAGTGGAAATATGACAACAGATGTAAAGCATTTGTTGAATTGGACATAAAAGTGGTGTAAAGATACACCATTTGATTGAATAATATATTAGGTGGTGTAAAGATGCACCATTTGTTTAAAAAAAGGCATATAGAAAATGTTATCCTATGTTTCTAAATCTCATTTAGAGTCATTAGATTCAAGTCTCCCAAAATGATATTTAATAGATATGTAGCTAATATCATGGACTATGATATATTGTTCAACATCATATCCATGCTTCTTTTTTAGAATTTGATTCCTTGATTTTCCTCGATTTCTTGCAAATTTGAATAATGCTACTCACTTCCACCTCTATCAAATCCTCTGTGTTTGGAATGCATTACATTTCTTTTACAAGAAAGATTCTCAAGATTACCCTCAACATAGACTACAATTTGCCTACACTAATTTCAATCCCAACAGCCAGATTGATGCACAAACCATGAGCAGTTTCTATCATAGAATTACCTCCGTAGAAGACCATTACTTGTGTCACTTTGAATAGATGGTTGACATAGGCTTTCTAGAAATCGACAAAAAAATCTACAGAGGGAAGGCATTGAGCAAAGGTTACCCATATGCTGCTTCGAAAGAAGAAGGCATAGTTTCAAGGTTAATATTATATATATAAGAACATTATGCTAGAAAGTGTTAATAAAGCTTTACAAGACAAAGAAGAAGGCATAGTTTCAAGGTTAGTCTTATATAAAATTTGACAGTTTTGCCATGCCAAGACACCATCAAGGTAAAAGAATGTCAAAATGCAAGACATATGATGAACTAGAAAATACTATTGAACATAGTAAATGCAAGAAACTTTGAGGAAGATATATAAAATGGCAAACAATCTATCTACATCATTTGCAAGATGCTAGAATGCTGTATGATTATTGGATGGAGGAATCTATTTCAAATAACAATAAGTCCTCATGCATTACCATGGCATGGATTAGAGTAGAACAACTTTGCTGAGATGTAGATGCACCCCACCTCCATTGGAGGGTAAACATGGACCAAAAACACACATTTATGGAGTAGTATTACATGGATATCAATTCTTTTGTGATGTATGGATTGATAGTTTGCAAAAACATGATCGTAACCAAGCGACAATATTCATCATGAAAGCAATACAAAATGTTAAAAATGCACATGGATGTTTACCTCAAATCTTGTATAAATAGGCTAAGAATTGCTAGAGAGAAAAAAAGGGTAGATATATCCTCTATGCTGGTTGGTTTGAAAATATTGAAAGAAGTGGAAGTTTACCTCGTATCTTGTGTAAATAGGCTAATAATTGCTCAAGAGGAAATAAGAATAGATATATACTCTATGCTAGTTGATGATGGCATGGATCAAATATTTAGTACTATCACTAAAGGGTTGGAGTCAAGGGACATTCTGACTATGAATGATATGTTATCTCAAATTGGGGAAAAAATTAGAGGTTCTCAAAACGGAAGAATCAAATGTGGTTATTATTGTCTCTGTTTTTCCCAAGTGCAGGTTCTGAGGGTGTTGATCACCTACAGTCGTGTTGTTGCTCATTGTAGCATAGGTGTTCACAAGTGTAGCATAGGTCCTCGGGTCATGTTCCAGTGAGAGGTATAGGCTAAAGCATGGAAAGTAGATCTCATGCATGTGTGGGTGAGAAAGAGGGCTTGATCATAACGATTGATGGAGGCTTTCACCTCCACGGGAGTTCAAGGGTTTAGAAGGGAATTTCAGGGTTCGAAATGGGGACAGGGATGAGAGAGTTAACTAGGAGTTCTAGGGTTCAGAGGGGGTTGTAGGGTTTATGAGGAGTCCAACGTTGAGGAGTGGAGAGCTAGTCTCCTTCGCGGATTCGAGGGGGAAGGGTGGAGGAGGAGGGAGGAGGGAGGAGGAGGAGGAGGAGGGAGGGAGGAGGAGGAGGAGGAGGAGGAGGAGGAGGAGGGAGGAAGGAGGAGGAGGGAGGAGATGGGAGGAATCGGAGGAAGGATGAGAGGAGGAGGGAGGAGAAGGATGAGGGAGGATGAGGAGGAGGAGGAGGAGGGAGGAAGGAGGATGAGGGGGGAGTACAAGGGTAGAGAGTGCAAGGGTAAGGGCATGCTAGAACACTATAGTGTAAGAGAGCATGGATGCAATGAAGATCAATCGCATGAGTACAATAGTGAGCTTGAACACTAAACCCCCAAGAGTGGAAGCTTCATTCCATTGAGAGATATTTATACATGTTGGTCTCTACAATCCATAGGTACCTCCATGGTGGGACCTCTTTTGTCAGAGACCTTTTGGGCAGGAGTCCCTCCACTTTTGGGGGGGACCTTTTGGGTCTCTACACAAAGTGGATGGACCTTTTGGGTCTCTTCACAAAGTGAAGGGGCTTTTTGGGTCTCTACACAAAGTGGAGGGACCTCCGAAAGTGTAGGCTTTTAGTCTTTATCTCTCTAGATTTAGTATTTCTCTCTCTAGATCCTCATTTTGCAAGTATGATTGGATCTTTTCTAGAGAGGATTTTGGCTATCCTCATCCTTTAAGATTCGTCATACCATTTTTTTAGGCTCAAGATATTACAAGCGAAGCTTTGTGCTCTATACACACAATACTCTTCATAGTTGTTATCCTAGACTACACTTTTGGCCCTTGTTGCCACAGGGTTAACAACTCCCCTAGACCGATTTGATTACCCATCCTTGGGTTATGGTTGAATTTGCAAATGATATTGTGTTGCAATTGTCTGTACCCAATGAGTATGGTAAAGATGGCAGTGGTGATAGATGGAGCGAGCTTGTTGTCGATCTTTTTCTTGTAATCCACGAACATCGTAGATTGCTTACTCAGTTTTTAAGAAGCTAGTGTCAACCATTTCTTCAAACAAACACACATAATACCCTTGAAGAGATATGGCTCTTTAAAAGAGGCAACTTGTTGTTTGAGCATCTATCTCTATTGACTTGGATTGAGAAGCTAAGGTTGGGCGAATGGTCATCAATGGTGAGGGCCACCTCCAGGATGACTACTAAGGCTTCACTATATTTTACACTTTCCTTGAGTGTTTTGTCATAACTATCTTGCATCATTGATGCATGTTTTTCCAAGGCCCTCATGAGTGTTTCTTGACTTGTCTATTTAATTTTATTGTTTCGATTGATTAACGGTCAATTGCGAGGGGCATCTGCATTATTTGGATCATGATGATTGGCATCCCACCGGTAGCGATGGGGTACTGCATCAAATGTGGGATGCATACGAAAGGAAGATGGAGCTTGTATGTATTCAAGAAGGTACTTTGAGCAGCTTTAGTCTATGCCAAGCAGATTGTAGCTCTAATTTGATGCTGATGTCTAGAGTGATTTGTGCTTGGCGAATACTCATTGAAATTCTGGAGAGGTCCCATCCTCCTCTTGACTGCATGTTTGGGTATTGCCTCTAAAAATTACCAATGGGATTACCAAGCATGGGAATCCTATCTGTATCTTGTTGCAACTCCCATGTGGGTGTGCGAATTGGATTATCCAATTCTTGAAGCTCATTGATGGAATCATTAATGGTGTCTTTCATTGAAAACTCAAGGGAGATTGGAGGAATATGTGGTCTTGGGGGAGAGGAAGAGGTTATAGGGGACAAGCTTGAAGTCGAAGCAAGTAGTGAATTTGAGAATGTAGAAGTAGGGATGTTGGTGGAAAGTGGAGGGAGAGCACGGCAAATTGATTTAGCAACTTGATAATCCTCAAGGGATGGATTGCCAAGTGTTGGAAAAAAGTTAGGTGTAACTAGATGATAGGAGTTAGATTCTTGGATTAGGCAATAGTGTTGAGAGGCATGGGCAAATAGGCATGGCAAGGAATATGGATTAATGTGGATTTTTTGAAAGGTATGGAGGATAGTACTAGAGTTAGGGAGGGATGTGAGTAGATCAGAATAGAGAGTGGCAAGATAGGGGAGATTAGATTGAAGGTAGACCACATATTCCTCTGGCAGATCCTTGTCTGGAATTTTCTGAGAGTTATATCCCATAGAAGTTGCTGGTGATTGTTGCAGCAAAGGTAGGAATCCGGCTACTACCCAAAGAGCGGGGATTCCCATCAAGCATTCATATAGTAGTATTGCATCATCCTTTAACCATATGAGATTTGCATGCACTGAGAGATAGAACACATTCTTTTCATCTTCATCCATATGCTGGCATAGATCTCGAAGAGTCTTGGTGCTTACTGGTCTAGTACAATCAAGACTAGATAGTGCATGTAACATTTTGATTTACAAGTGCTTCCAGAGTATGTGTATTCTTCCTTCAAGTTGATCCTCTTGCTAGAGGATCGCAACAAGCTCTTGGTATAATGTAGTGATGCCTTATAGCAGAGATCTTGTTTTGACCACTCCGCATCATCATCAGCTTGACCTAGTAGTTGAATTTCCAACTTGGAAATTATTGCCTTTTGATTTTGCCACTCCATGCACTTGTCTTTATACTTACCCAATGTGGAGGTGTTTGCAAGCTTTAGACTCTTGAATTGTTGAGCTACTTTTGGATGCCCTAGAAATTGATCATTAAGCATGCAGAGTTGGAGTTTCTCTTGCTCTTGAGCATCCAGTTCTACTTTGGTGTGCACAAGTATCTCTCTTGATGCCATGCATTCCTTCTCTAGTGCTTGAATTTGATGTTTACCTTCTTTGAGCTGTTCTGCAACTCATTGTTTGTGTCTAATGTGGCATGGAGCTGATCCTCTTTAAGTACTAATCTTCCATTTAATTGCACCATTTCCTTCTTGATATCATCACAAGTGGCTTGCATATGGGAGAGGGATAACTCGACCTTTTCCTTTTGGTTCAAGGCATCAGAGAGCTGTAGGTGTTTTTGTTGGAGAGAAACTATGGCTTGTAGGCCATCCAATCTACTTTATGCTAGAGCAATTTGTGCAAGAAGCTATTGTTACATTTGTTCTGCCATGCGTTCCATGAGCTTAATAATTTTAGTCTCGGTACTTTGCAACTTGGTTTGGAGTGATGGGAGCATCTGTCTTTCCATTTCTCTTTCCTATTCATGTGACACCATGGTAGCAAATAATTGAGACCATTGTTGTAACTGTTGACTATGATGTTGTATGATCTGGAATGTGCTATGGCCTTTCTTGTATTGGACATACAATTGACTCCCATGTGCCCATGTGGAATTTTGATCTATTTCTTGAACAGCAGTTTGTTGTATGGTGCCACTAGAGACATTTGGGGGTTGTGACACTAGAGTCGTAGAGTCGTCAACATTGGTGACTTGTGATTCTTGGAGAGGCATGCTATTTGGCTCTCTTACAAAGTCATTATATGGCATGGTATCCTCTTGGATTTCCATGCTCGAGTCCTTCTGTTGTGGGAGCAAGAATGGATTGAGTTGCAGTATTCTTTGGCAGAGCTCCACATTGTCATTCTCTGGAATCTGTTCGGGTTGTTGCCTATCCATATTATCTACATTGAGAGTAGGTGGAGGGTCTAATTCCTATTCTGGTGATAATATCAATTTTTCAAAGTCCTCTTGTGTTGAGAGGAGTGTAGAGTTTTCCTCTTGCTCTATTGCAAACCCAATTATTATGGCCAATAGATTGGCAATGTAGCTTTTGCCATTATGTGTAGTGGATACATAATTGGTTAGCAGCAAGGATATGTGTTGAGCCCAGTCTTGTAGTTTTGCTCTACCAAGGAGTGTAAGAGCTTTTATTGACATACAGTTTTTTCTCACTCCTATATGATTAAAAATGTCAGCCAAAAACTTAGTTGCCTCTTTGCATATGGGATCCAAAATCATATTATGGTGTATTCCCTTACTTTGTGACTTTGTGTTAGGTGGGAATAAATCTTGAATTTAAGAGAACCTTACATCCAAATGTTTCTTTGGATATTCTTCTTGTGCCTCTGGAAATGAGAAAGCCTCCTACATAGTGGATGTACTGAGGTAGATTTGTAAGGGTTTTTCACTATGCCATACTTATCTTTCTCCAACTCTCTGCTTCTATATGATGTTATGAATTAACAAATGTATTCTGTCATAACAGGTGTTGGTAAGAAGGATTTTAGCTTCTCAAAAAGACTACCTAGTCCCTTTGACTACAAAAAGTTGTAAGCATCAGGTGACATGGCAAACGTTGAGATTCGTGGCCATACAAGCTATATTGTTCCATATGTTGCTAGCTCTTTGTTATTCTGGTCATCAAGGTGTTCTACACCTGCATCTTGCATAGTCAATTGCTCTACTTTAATTTCTCTTACCTCTAGGATCCTTTGGATCTATGGCATATCTTCTTGGCATGTTGCATTTATTTGCTCATCAATATCACTGTCCAGAACCACTAGCTGTGGTTGTTTTAGTGCTGACCTCTGGGTCAGTGATTCTAGACCGTGTCCTTCTTCAGGTTGGTAATTTGAGGAGGGTTGTTGAGGTTGAGGCTTGGGCCATTTGGCATGGTATCGCTTTGTCGATGGCATTGTAGGCCTTTTTCTCATCTTATTAGATTGTCTTCACCTTGGCATTGCACACATGAATTAGGTTCTAGTTTGACAGTTGTTGCCAATATAGTGCTAATGCCAATTCTTTTGTGAGCGGCTAATGCATTTTACTCTTTTTTTGTTGAGGGTGCCGTGTGTGTGGATCAAAACAAGTATCTCTTAGGGATTTTTTTTTGTGTAATTTATTTGTGGTGCTCAAAAAGTGTGGGTGCGCTATGCATGACTAGTGAGGTAGACATTCCTCCTATATACTTAATTTACTAAGGGAATCATAGGGTAGCTAGGGCTCAGTCATCACCTCTGAGCCCTAGGTTAAAATCGATTGAAACTACCTATATGTACATATGCTAGTGAGTACTCATGATACAATCTAGTCCTAAAGCTATGGAAGACTTAGGGCCCCCAAATCTTCATTATTGTCGGGGATGGCTTGCGTGTTGATGTAGTAGTGCTTCAATCAACTTGAGAGTGCTCTCAACGGAAGCAAGAACAAAAGAGGGAGAGAAAGAGAAATAGAGAGCCACACAAGTTTTGGTGGGTGCAAAACACCCTAATCTTCTTTTTCATTCATTTATATATGTGTTTGAGTATTGTACATAATCGGGGTAAAGGCACAGTGACCTTTAACCCCCACAACCCCCACTTTAACGACAATGTGCCTTTAAGGGAGAACAACCAGTGAGCATACTATCCTATGCCCATCAATACATGACAATACTCAAACCGCTGACTAGGTAAACTCTTCGTCAGCATATCTGTAGGGTTATCATCTGTATGAACCTTGACAAGCTCTATGCGCTTGTCCTCAAGTACCTCCTTGATGAAATGGTACCTAACCTCAATGTGTTTGGTCTTTGCATGAAAGACCAGATTCCGTGCTAGTTGAATAGCACTCATGGAATCACTATGCAATGTCGGTACACTTGTATGAATCCCCAAATCTCCCACTAGCCGATCAAGCCATATAGCCTCCTTGCAACCCTTTGTGGTTGCAACATACTCAGCCTCTGTGGTAGACAAAGCAATGCACTTCTGTGTGCAAGACATCCACGACACTACACCACCTGCAAAGGTGATCACATAACTAGAAGTGGATCTTCTACTATCCACATGCCCTGCATAGTCTGAATCTGTGTACCCAAGTACATGCATGTCTCTTTACCAAAGCAGATGCACATATCTTTGGTACCCTTCATGTACCTCATGATGCACTTAACTGCCTCCCAATGCCTCTTTCCTGAATTAGCCATATACTGGCTAACAACACCCATTGCAAATGCAATGTCTAGACTAGTAGCTATCATAGCATACATAAGACTCCCAACCGCTGATGCATAAGGAACCTTGGCCATCATGGCCCTCTCCTCATCTGATTTGGGACTATTTGTATGACTCAATTTTACATATGGAGGCAATGGAGTACTCACTGCCTTCCCCCCCTCCATATTGAAACGCTGCAATACTTTTGTAACATACTCCTTTTGTGAAAGCCAAAGGAGTTTCCTACTCCGATCACACGTGATGTGCATACCAAGAATATGACCTGCAAGTCCCAAATCCTTCATATCAAAAGCCTCATGCAACTTAGCCTTTAATGCATCTAGCTCATAAGTATTCTTGCTAGCCAATATCATATCATCCACATATAGTGCCATGATTATTAGGCTATTATCCTTAGCCCTTTTAGTGTAGAGGCACTGACCAATTTCACTCCTTTTTAAACCTTGGGATGGAATGAAAGCATGAAACTTCTGATACCATTCTCTAGGTGCTTGCTTAAGACCATAGAGACTCTTCTTCAACTTACAAACTAAATGCTCTTTGCCCTTTTCTTCAAAGCCTTCCGGCTACACCATGTAAATTTCCTCATACAAATCCCCATGTAAGAAAGTTGTCTTGACATCCATCTGCATAAGCTCCATATCCTCTGATGCCACTAGTCCAAACATGCATCTAAGTTTGGTCATCTTCACAACCAGAGAGAATATCTCATCAAAGTCCACACCCTTCTCTTGCTTGAACCCTTTAGCGACTAAACGGGCCTTATACCTAAGCACATCATCACTTGTGACCTTCCTCTTGTAGACCCATTTACATGGCAATGCTTTCTTTCCATGTGGCAAAGAAACCAAGTCCCAAGTCTTATTCTTTATAAGTGGACTCATCTCTGATTGCATAGCATACTCCCACTTGTGTTGATCCTCGGGCATCATAGCCTCTCTGTAGTAAGAAGGCTCCTCGCAATCAGTAAGCATCACATAGTCTACCCCTGGAACAAACCTATCAGGTGGTCTAGACACTCTAGATGATCTTCTCAAGGGCATTTCAGCTTGCTGTCCCACCTGCATATCAGCCACATTTGGCTCATTATTTCCACTAATAGATGATCCATCATCTACCCTTGATTGTATACCTGTGGGAGTATTTGGTGGTACCATTTCTTGCACATTTGGTGCATGGACAGCTTGCTGTCTATCAACATATGCAGGTGGATTCACATCCTGGAAAGTGATTCTCCTCATTTCAACATCCCTCATAAGTGCCTTATGCATCTTCTTCTCATTGAAGACTACATCATGGCTGCATATGATCTTCTTTGCTTCTGGATCCTGGAGACAATAGCCCATCTCTCCACTTTCACCATAACCCAGAAAGATGCATTTCCTAGTCTTAGGATCTAGCTTCTTTCGAAGCTCTTTTGGCACATGTGCATATGCCTCACACCCAAATATATGCAAATGAGAGTAAGAGGGCTTCTTGCCACTCCATGCTTCTTCAGGAATACCACCATCCAAACTCTTACTAGGTGATCTAATGATCACATGCACTGCACTCTTCATTGCCTCAGCCCAAAAACCACCAAAAAGACTTGCATTGGAAAGCATGCATTGCAACCTTTCTTGAATGGTATGATTCATCTTTTTTGCAACTGGATTTTGCTCTGGAGTACGAGGGGATGTGAGCTCCCTCTTAATCCCATGTGTATCACAGAAATGCTGAAAGTCATGAGAGAGATACTCTCCACCATTGTCAGTCCGTAGGCATTTAAGCATTCTACCTGACTGATTCTCAACCAAGGCCAGCCATTTTTGAAATACCTAGAACACATCAATCTTCCGAGCCATAGCATAAGCCCACACTTTCCTAGTTGCATCATCAATGAATGTCACATAGTATTTAGCCCCGCCTATTGACCGTGTAGGCATGGGACCACATATGTCTGAATGCACCAAATCAAGCTTTTCAAACTCTTTCTTTCCCCTTCTTTTATGGGCTGATTTAGTTTGCTTCCCATAGAGACAATGCTCACAAAATTCCAAATTAGAGAAACTCAAATGCGGTACATAACCCAAATGGCATAAGAGTTTCATTCCATTCTGGCTCATATGCCCCAACCTGCAATGCCACAAAGACGTGCTTGGCTGCTCGGTTATTGCAACAACATGATCAAATACCCCTGATACATGTAAGGGATACAAAGTCCCACAGTTGGCACCCCTGGCCAAAAGCATAGAGCCCTTCTGAATTTTCCAACTCTGAAAGCCAAAAGTGGTGTGCAACTCTGTAGATAAACTAGACATGAAGAGAACATCATTGTCACTATCATGTGTGACTGCATTGATCTCCTCGATCTTCACTTTTTCTTTGTCCTCCCTTGGACTCTCTTCCTTTTGATTTGCACCCCAATTTGCATTTTTTTTCTTATCCTTTTGCTCTCTTTTTAGCTTGTAGCAATCCTTTTCCATATGGCCCTTCTTACCACATTGGTAACACTCAATGTTCCGTGCCCTGGATTTGCTACGAGATTTCCCTCTTTCTTGGGACTTCCCCCTAAATTGTAATTTGCCCCTTTGCACATTTAAGGCTGCATCCTGCTTGTTGTCGTCCATAGACTTCCGTCTAATCTCCTCAACCAACAAGCTACCCACAACATCATCAAATTTCAGTACTCCACCAGATGCAGAGTTACTGACAGTTGTACGAAAGGTATCCCATGAGGATGGCAATGAAATAAGAGAAATATTGCCTTAGTCTCCGCATCAAAATTCATCTTCTGAGCCTGAAGCTGGCTGAAAATAATATTGAATTCATTCAAGTGAGAAGCAATGGAGACCCCTTCCTTCATCTGCATCTCAAACAACCTCTTCATGAGGTAAACTTTATATGAGGCAGTTTCCTTCTCATAAGTGGCACACAATTTCTTCCACAAATCTTCCGTAGTCTGCTCATTTACTACTGTGAAATAAACTGACTCTCCAAGATGAAGTCTAATAGTAGACTTTGCTGATGCATCCAACTCATTCCAATCATCCTCAGACATATTTGCAGGCTTAGCTTCAATCCCTACCAAGGGTTTAATTTGCTTCTTTTGAATAAGCACATCCCTTATCTGTCCTTTCCACAAAAAAAAGTTTGTTCCATCAAACTTTTTAATGTTGAAAAACTCCTTTTCAAACATGGAAGAGGATGCCATGATGCAAATAAAGCAAAATCCCAAATGCTAGTGCCTGTAAGAGAGAATCACACCAAATACCAGGTGCACCCAAATGTGTATGCCACAATAGACTGAAATATCACCAAAACTCAAAGCTCAAAGCATCAAAAGATGCAGCTGACTCATGTGCATGTACTATGCATCCATATGAGCAAATCTGGCCCAAAAGAAAATGCCAATTGCAATGGCAATCCAAAATGCCAATAGGTGCCAAATGGCTCAAGCATAAACACTGTCCATGGGCATATGCATCAATAATATCTCATCCAAGAGAGCATAACACTATCAGTGCATCACCTACAATGTGTCAAAGTTGTCCCTTAGCATAAAATAGCATCCATGTGCAAAGCGTCCATAAAAATAGCATCCCACAAGGTAATCTGGGCCTATTAGCGCATCCAATAAGGATCGCAATGCATCCAAATGGCCTATAAATCATCCATTGCAACCCAATGCACACCACAAATGAGCACACATGGCTCAAACTGCAACCAAAGTGATCTGCATAAGGTATGCTCAAGAAATCATGGTCCTATGGAAAAGACCGCTATTGAAAATAGAACCTGAGATGCCTCAAAACATGGGCGCCATTGCATAATCGGACTCAGCAAGAAAATCTACAAATATCTCTCTCCTGCCGAAACTCCAAAATCCCAACCGATGAGTGAGAAATGGAAGTCAACACTTATCCATTGCCATGTGGCATAAATCTAAGGTTTCAAAACCTTAGAATGAAAAATGCATAATAGAGAGACAAAATCGAATACATAGAGATCTATAACTCTAAAAATACTCCATCGAATCATGCAAGAATTGATAGGTAGGAGTTTTTAGGCGTCCAGAATGCAATGGGACAGACGGTTTTGGAAACCGTGGTCTCAATTACTGGGTCCAACACACGGACTAAAAAATGTTTTTGAAAACAGAAATGTTTGTAAACTCCACCGAAGTGCGAATGATGAGCAACATAGAAGTTTGAGGACCTCCTGAGTCCACCAGAACTGACAGATCTGCAAATGGTTGCTCCAAACTTGAGTTCCAACACCCGGGCAGAAAAACGTAGAAACTGACACAGTGAGTCAGAAATCCAATGAAATGATCCCAGATTAAAGAATAAAGATGTTTCCAAGCTCCTAAAGTGAAGTGGACACCAAAAGCAAGCAATAGTTTCCTCTACAAGTCAATACGGAGTCTCTATCATCGAACAGAACAGGAAAAAGCTTAAAAAACGACTTTTTCTTTTAAAACACTTAACAGGCTCTCAAAAACCACTTCACAAAGCAAAGTGACTTTTCCAAAGGTTCCTCCAAGGTCTCTACACACTCGGATGCAAGTAAAGTTACCCACAAAGCTTCCCACAGAGCTTCTCCTTCCTCCCATAGAGCTGTTAAGCTTCCAAGCATTCACGCACGCTCAGCTAGATCACCCGACCTTTGATACCAGTTGAGAGTGATCTCAACAGAAGCAAGAACGGAAGAGGGAGAGAGAGAAACAGAGAGCCACACAAGTTTTGGTGGGTACAGAACACCTTAATCTTCTTTTTCATTCATTTATATATGTGTTTGAGTATTATACATAACCGGGGTAAAGGCACAGTGACCTTTAACCCCCACACAGCTCTCGTTTATTATTGTTGTAAACTGGACTCCATCCAATGTTTCTAGCAACACAGCTACGATGCGATTCATTTTTTTGACTCCATAAGGTCCTTGACCTAGAAATTTAAGCTTGCCCTTATGGACTTTGGTATTATATAATAAAACCAGGTGACCTTCCTTGATGTCTTTGTCTTTGAGGTTTTTATTAAACCATGCCTTCCTTCTTTGTTTTTATGTTGTCATGGCATGGTAGGCAACTTATCTAGTCTCTGTATGCTTCTCTAATTGGTAGAGTCTTTCTTTCAGCATTGCATGATCTCCCATATGTTCTTGTACTGCTATGCATAGACTGGGTATTACAAATTATAGTTGGACCATAGCTTCAAGGCCGTACACCAATTGAAAACGTTTATTTCCTATACTGACCTTGAGTGTGGTTTGGTATGGCCATAAGGCTGCATTTAGTTTCTCTGTCCAATCAAAAAGATGATGGGAGGTGGAGATATAGATGGAAGGGGGGGTGACAGAAAAAGTGGTGGTGGAGGGGGTTGCTCAAAAAAGTGGTGGTGGAGGGGGGATTGATAGAAAAAGTGGTGGTGGTGGTGGTAGAAATGGTGGACGGAATTTGGAGGATGAAAAATAGAGATAGACAGAAAATATGGAGGCAAGTGGCTAGCAAAAGTGTGGGGAAAGAAGTGAGGGGGATTGGTGCTTTTATATGATGTGGGGGTATTAAGGGTTAATTTGGGTCTTTAGTGTATTAATGTGATTTTGTAAATCAACATTATCCTTTTGCATCATTTGGAAGCATTTTTTCACTCCTTTGCCTTGAGGGATGTATCTTGAATGGTTTTTTGAAGGGGGTTCTTTTTCACACATGCAAAACACGTGTTTTGCTTTCACTTCAGGCGCTAACCTCCCCAGCAGTGGTGCCAAATGTTGTCTCTATTTTTCCCAAGTGAGGTTTCGTGGGTGTTGATCGCCTACAGTCGTGTCATTGCTCGTTGTAGCATAGGTGTTCACAAGTGTAGCATAGGTCCTCGGGTCATGTTCCACAGGAGTTCAAGGGGGGATTTTAGGGTTCGAAAGGGGGACAGGGATGAGAGAGCTAACTAGGAGTTTCAGGGTTCAGAGGGGGTTGTAGGGTTTAGGAGGAGTCCAAGGTTGAGGAGTGGAGAACTAGTCTCCTTTGCGGATTTGAGGGGGAAGGGTGGAGGAGGAGGGAGGAGGAGGAGGGAGGAAGGAGGAGGAGGAGGAGGAAGGAAGGAGGAGGGAGGAGGAAGGAGGAGGAGGAGGAGGGGGGAAGGAGGAGGCAGGAGAAGGAGATGGGAGGAGTAGGAGGAGGGAGGAGGAGGAGGAGGAGGGAGGAAGGAGGAGGAGAAGGGAGTACAAGGGTAGAGAGTACAAGGGTAAGGGCATGCTAGAACACGATAGTGTAAGAGAGCATGGATGCAATGGAGATCAATCGCATGAACACAATAGTGAGCTTAAACACTGAACCCTCAAGAGTGGGAGCTTCATTCCATTGATATATATTTATACATGTTGGTCTCTACACAATCCGTAGGTACCTCCGTGGTGGGACCTCTTTTATAGGAGACCTTTTGGACTAGAGTCCCTCCACTTTTGGGGGGGACCTTTTGGGTCTCTACACATTGTGGGGTAGAGTCCCTCCACTTTTGGGGGGGACCTTTTGGGTCTCTACACAAAGTGGAGGGACCTTTTGGTCTCTACACAAAGTGGAGGGACTTTTTGCGTCCCTACACAAAGTGGAGGGACCTCCGAAAGTGTAGGCTTTGTCTTTCTCTCTCTAGATTTAGTATTTATCTCTCTAGATTCTGATTTTGCAAGTATGATTGGATCTTTTCTAGAGAGGATTTTGGCTATCCTCATCCTTTAAGATTCATCATACCATTTTTTAGGCTCAAGATATTACAAGTGGAGCTTTGCCGCTACTCTACACACACAATGCTCTTCATCGTTATTGTCCTAGACTGCACTTCTGGCCCTTGTTGCGACAGGGTTAGTAGTTATCTTAGAGAGGATGGTAGATTGGAGAGAATTCATAGAGCCATGTTTAAACTAAGAAGATAATGCACTAATATGACACCCAAATCCACAATACTTTTGGTTTCATATGCATTGCAATACTCCAATGATGTAATGGAAGCACTCTCGGTGCATGGAGATCATTTATGGAGAGAGATATATGCTTTGATGCAACGAATAACTCCATTAGAGGAAACTATGTTTGTTCTTGCAAAAAACAAAGAACTTGACATTGCAAACTTTTAATTTCACAAGTTGGAAGTATGATGTAAAAATATCATGAGCAATCAAGTAAAAAGATGGAGATAATATAGCCATATAAAGCACTTCTTAAATATTTAAAAGGACAAGAGTTTAATGAGTATTGATACTCTAAATCTTTTTGCCAGAGAATTGGACGAGTCACAAGGATCTAAATTAGATAGAATTATGATGATAGATGTGGAACAAGCTGGGCAATGCCTTTTACGTCGAAGATATTAGGGTAGGAAGGGTGACAAGCCCTTACTAGAATTCCAGAGAGTATTTTGTTGCAGTTTATGCATCTGATCCGAAATCAAAGTTGGATGAGCAAAGTAGTCCAAATTGGGTGGAAAAGGTTGCTGAAATAGTGAAGGATGAGAAGGAAATTCTTACAACATTAACAGCTGTATGGTATGAACCAAAGCCTTTGAAAGTCTCCCAAAAAAATATATAATGAAACAACTTTTATGAGGATTTCTTGCAAAAGAAATGTGAATTGGTTCCAAACAAAGAGGCTTGATAGAGGTGGAAGAGGATAGCATTAATTCGTTTCTAGAAATCAAGAACTCAAAGTCTTAAAAAGATGCATGGCTATAATGTTGAAAAATGCATTACAACCCTTGATAGTAGCCATGCACACATTAAATAGACTTGACCCATCAAGTGAAAATGAAATACTGAAATTCCATGACTCTGAATGAGATACAAAAGCATAGGACATCATATTCTATGTATTGTTCCAACAATTAGTTGGTTCCTGCATAGTTACACAAGAGTGGAGTTAGCTTACAAGTAGAGTCAACTGGTTCCCACGTAGTTACATGAGAGTGGAGCATTGATATCTAACACCCCCCCTCAATGTCCACCCGCAAGTGAACTTACTTTTTCGGCCCAATGCCAAGTCGATGAAGATGCCTCTCCAGCAAGTCTCTTCCAAGAGCCTTCGTGAAGATGTCCGCAGCATTGTCTGTAGTCGGACAGTACACCAAGTCGACCTCTCCATCCATAATCAGCTCACGTACAAAGTGATATTGAATCTCAATGTGTTTTGTGCAAGCGTGGAACACCGAGTTCTTTGCAATCGCCATGCAACTCTGATTGTTACATGATAACTACGTAGGCTTATTCAACACTGCACCCATGTCCCCCAAAATCCTCCTTAACCACACTGCCTCGCAAGAAGCAAAGCATGCAGATTTGTACTCGGCCTCGATAGAAGAGAGAGCAACTGTGGGTTGCTTCTTGCTGACCCATGACACAACTCCAGATCTAAGTGAGAAACAGTACCTTGTCACTGATCTCAAACTGTCCACGTCTCTTTCCCAATTCGAGTCACAGAATCTGGTTAAGATGTTGCCCTTGGTATAGGTGATGCAGTAATCAAGTGTGCCTTTGATGTATTTCAGCACCCACAACCCTGCCCTCCAATGGTTCTCCCGGGGCTTATTGGAAAACCTGCTTAGTACACCAGTCGCAAAACTGATGTCCAGCCATGTGTTACATAGGTAAATTAAGCTGCCCACAAGCCTTCTATACTTTGCTTCATCCACCGGTGGTGATGAATCCTCGTTTGAGAGCTTCGCGTCAACCTCCATAGGGGTACCAACTGTCTTGCACTCAACCATGCCAAATGCCTTCAGTATCTCTCTAGCATACTTCAGCTATGAAATGAAGATCTGTTTCAGCTCGTGCCAAACTTCAATCCCCAAACAAAAATGCATCAATCCGAGGTATGTCATTTCAAACTCTCTTCCTAGCAAATGCTTCATCTGCAAGATCTTCTCTTGATGGTTTCCTGTTATGACAAGGTCATCCACATAAAGGACCACGATCATACACCTGCCTCCTCCTCTGAAGATATACAAATTTGCATCAGATGGGCTCCTTCTGAACCCGTTTTGCAGAAAGTAGGCATCAATTCGCTGGTACCATGCTCGTGGGCCTGTTTCAGCTCGTAAAGTGCCTTCTTCAATTTGCAGACTTTACCTTCTGAATTGGGGATCTCAAAACTAGTGGTTGTTCCACGTATACCTCCTCCTTGAGATCTCCATTCAGAAAGGTAGATTCCACATCCATCTGAAACACGGGCCAACTTCCCTGGGCAGCTAAAGCCAAAACACTGCGAATTATGGGAGCAAAAGTATCTTCATAATCAAAACCATGTACCTGTGCAAATCCTTTTGCCATGAGCCGAGCCTTGTACTTATCCAACATGCTGTCAGACTTGTACTTGATCTTGTACACCCACTTAGTTCCGATTACCTTGCGTTTTGGTGGTCGATCCACAAGGTCCCAAGTGTTGTTCTTCATTATGGAGCCATACTCCGACTGCATAGCCTCCATCCACCTGTCATCGCCCTATGCCTCTTCAAGACACTTGGGTTCATCAACACGGATCACTTTTGTCATCAAAGCATAGTTGACCAAGTGTTCCTACGCCCTTCTTTGCTCCTCTAATCTCTTGGACTAGCGGTGTTTGGATGGTTCCTCCTCAATGGCTGGAGGTTCTCTGCTGTCCAAAAGCTACTTTACCTGCTTCGGGAATGGCCGTTGCCCTTGTGGTTCTGTAGGCTCTTTTTCATCTTCTTTGTCTTGAATCCTCCCAAGCACCGTTGGGGGAGTTCGGTCTGCTGTTGGTGGCAGTACTGGATGGATATCCTAGTCTTGGTTGTCTGGGAAGGAAGCATCTTCCTCCAATTGATGCGGCTGTTCTGAGAAGACCACATCGCGACTTACAATTACCTTCTTGGTAACAGGGTTATAGAGATGGTAACCCTTCGCCTCTTCACTGTAGCCTAAGAAAATACACTTCCAGTACTTCAGTTCCCATTTGGTCCTGGTAGCCTCAGGGACATGCACAAAACAGTCACATCCAAAAACTCTGAAATGTGTAGCTAAAGGGTTCTTACCAGAAAAGGCTTGCAGTGGAGTCATCCCATTCACAACCTTCATGTAGCTACGATTGAGGATGTAAACTACAGTGTTACATGCTTCAGCTTAGAAAGCCTTTAGCAAATCTTTCCCTTTTATCATACTTCGGCCCATTTTGCAGATGACGTGCATCTTGCGTTCTGCTACTCCATTTTGTTGTGATGTATATGGTGGGGGTTTCTGCCTCTTGATTCCGTGACTTTTGTAGTAATTTTCAAATTCAGTCGATGTGAACTCTCCACCTCTATCTGATCTCAACTTCTTCACCTTCCTCCCTGATTCTTTCTCGACCATTACATGCCATTCCTTGAACCTACTGAAAGCCTCGTCTTTCGTCTTCAAGAAGTATATCCACATCTTTCTACTGTAGTCGTCGATTAGCATCATGAAGTAGAAGGAACCACCCAAAGCTTCCGTCTCCATATTTCCATAGAGGTTCGTGTGAACGAGCTCTAGAGGAGCCTTTGCCCTGTTAGCCTCTTTAGGAAAGGGCTGCCGATGCTGCTTGCCCATCATGCAAGCTTCACATACATCGAGCAAATCTGAAATTTCTGGTAGGTCTGCAATCATTCCACTTTTATGCATCTCTTTCAAAGAACTAAGGTTTAGATGACCAAACCTCTCATGCCACAGCTTAGTATTCTTCACATCCACTCGAGCACTGAAAGCTAAGAGTTCGTAAATGTTGTTGCACTGTGTACCTTTACCAATGACATTTCCTTAAAGATCCAGGATCTGTGCACCATTCTTATTGAATTGAACTTTGAGGTCCCGATAGATCCAGGATCTGTGCACCATTCTTATTGAATTGAACTTTGAGGTCCCGATCCATGATCGCAGAAACAGACAACAAGTTCCTCTTGATATCTGGCACATAAAGAACATCGGACAACTGTTTTACAACTCCATCTGACTTGAGAGCAATCGTACCTTTTCCTTTTGCTGGACATTTTGCATCATTGCCGACTGCTACCATGATGTCCTTTCCTACTGGCTGTAGAGAGGTATACCAATCCTTCTGACTGGTCATGTGGCGCGATGTACCACTGTCAATGATCCAAGGTTCATCCGCAGGTACATGATTTGCCTCCATGCAAATCTCCTCAATTGCGACAAACAGCTCTATTGGTACTGCCTGCGCGCTATTGCTGGACTCTTTCTTTACTCCGTTCTTCTCATCTGCAATCTTCTTGTGGCACTCATTCTGCTTGTGCCCTGCCTTGTTTCAATAGAAGCACTTGGTCTTCTTCTTTCACTTTTTATCATCAGAAGAAGATGGGTTATCAGAGTCCTTACCCTTACCTTTCTTTGATCCGGTCCAGAAAGCCGAATCTTCTCCAGTCCTCATCTTTTGACGCATCTCCTCCTCCGAAAGCATTGCGTTGAAATCCTTAAAGTTGAGGGTGGATTTCTATTCTGCATATTCAGCGCCGTAACAAGACCATCGTACTTTGGTGGGAGAATCCGTATGCACCTTCGTGCTAGATTCTCGCTGGTGATGGTGATGCCAATCGCAGTCATCTGATCGTGCAAATTCTTCACCCTAGTGATGAACTTCTCTGCCGCTTCAGACTCAGATAACTTCTCATTCGTGAGTTGAGTCTCCAGATTTTGAATCCGCGTCTGATTCGTGGTCTCGTATTGATTTTTCAAGACCATCCATGCCTCCTCCACTATGGTGACATGTTGAATTAACGCCATGATAGAATCACTAACACTGCAGACAATAGAACACAGTGCATCTGCATTTCTTCTTGTCCACACGAGAATCTCATCCGCAGTTGGTACTATCTGTTGTCCTACATTGGCTAAATCTGATCTTGGAACCGGCCTCACGTCCACCCCAATAGCAGTGTCCCAAAGCTCATATGCGCTTAGGATGGTCTTTATCTTGAACTTCTAGAGTGGATGGTTATAGCCATCCAACTTTCTGCTTTCGCCGAATGGTGGGATTCACAGTCTTGCGGGCTGGGCCATCTCTCACAATCTGCTCGCAAACAAAAACACACTACCAAATCTTCTTGCTAGAGTCTAGGCTCTGATACCATGCAAGAAAATAATACAATGTCTATGCTCAACAGATAACAGGATCTCGTATGCAAGAGAGAAAACAAGATAGCATGGAGAATCAAAAATTTGATTATTGTAAAACTGATACAATAGATGGCGCTGCCTCCCAGCCGTGCGCTCCTGTGAAAGAAGCTTCGATGGCATGCTGGAAACAGTAGAAGACGGAGGCTGAATGCTAAGGAATCAAGGTTGCTGTTGCCAGTGATGAAATGGGCTTCACGGGCTTGCTCTTATATAGCTACCAGTCATAGTCGGTTGGACTCAATTGGGTGGTCGACCCAGTCCACCCAAAACGGTCGACTAGGAGTCAGTCTCAAAATAGGCCACCGACCATACGATAGAAGCGATGCGCAAAATAGAGCAACTGACCTACAGTTCTCCATCTGGGATCACTTGAGGCTCCAAACGGGCCTCGCAACTCGAGAGTGGGCTGCCCCGGGAAATGCTCCATCTACCCTCAATGCGGTTAGTCCAAGGATGCCTTCTCGCACTTGGATGTAGCCTAGTTGGTAGTGTGCCAACTCTATCTGAAGCTGTCTAGCCATCAGGACACACATGGCCCCCATCTGGTGTCCAAACCAGGACCTATTGGATAACCGAGCTACTCAAATGCCTTCTCCTCATATGGGGGGCTTACAAGTAGAGTTAGCTGGTTCCCGCATAGTTACACGAGAGTGGAGCATTGATATCTAACACTTTACACTACCTAATATATTATTCAACACCACCTATATATTAAATTCAACAAATGCCTTCCATATGTTGTCATATAATCATTATAAAAAAAAATTTAATAGGTAGAGATGAGTGGCATAGTGTTATAATTAAACCAAATTTTGAGTTTGGTACATCATTATTAAGTGGAGGTCACCACTTACAACTTTGGTGAACGTTTAGCTTTATTAGGCCATATTTGTGTGGAGGTGACCCATGTGAGTTGCAAATCTATCCATGATGTATTGAGTGGAGGTTACCACTTACTAATTTGGTGAATATTTAGCTTTATTAGGCCATATTTGCATAGAGGTGACTTGTAAAATTAACAAATTTTGGGAGTTCAGAGTGGAGGTCATCATGTCTAAAACAAGGTGAATATATCACATTCATTCAAAAGGCTTTCCATATGAAAATGATGATAAACTGCTTAGCTTATCCACCACGGTGACTTGCATCACAAGCACGTGTCCACAACCATGAAATAAACCATTTTACCAATGATATATGTATAACCATAGCATTGAATTATCAATAGCTTTTGGTTGACAATATTGTTCTTCACAAAGCAAAGAATCATGATGGAAATATCGATCTAAAAAAATAAGAAAGGGTGCTAATGAATTGAAGGCATTGCAGTGTGTTCACTATGTTGGACTTGGTTCTACAGGCTCAAGTTGTGCTTGTTTATCTCCTCAGAGTTGTTTCTTTTGACATGTTACTATTTTTCCTGTCTCTCTTTCATGTAGAGCTCTCATCTCTGCAATTTTGTGCATGCAACATAGATCAAGCTACCAAGAGTTGCTAAACAGGACGTGAATGTAGCATCCCCAGCATGTAAATTGAAGATCAAGCTAGAGATTGTCCACCCACTATGCCTACTACATTTCAATCAATCATCTAACTCCATAGACTGCAATCGCTTTTAGTGACACTATGAGTGGAGACCGGGTGTAAGGAGGAAATGGTCCAAAAGCATGGGACATCATATTCTATGTCTTGTCTCAAACAAATGGTATATCTTTACACTACCTAATATCTTATCCTTCAACACCACCTATATATTGAATTCAACAAATGCTTTCCATATAATCATTATCAAAAAAGTTAAAATAGGTAGAGATGAGTGGCATAGTGTTATAATTAAACCAAATTTTGGAGTTTGGTACATCATGAGTGCCTCCATAGCCACTGCCACACAACTCTAGCAAGCTGCGACACAGAGCAGCTTCACCACAAGAGAGCCGGCCAACCAAGAGCGCATGGTTAGCCAACGATTGCCTTAGGCTACCTCCAAATCAAGAGCTTGTAAACGCTAGAAGAATTGCAAACTTGCAGCTCAGATCCTTCTTTGTGGCGGCGACTTCATAGATGTCCCCACAGTGCTTTGCAGATTTCCACAACGGTTTCAAACCTTAGGCCATGTGGAAATGCCACTTTGTAGATAATGTGGTCAAATTGACCATGGTTAAGTTTATCTAGCCTTGCGTTAATTTAGTCGGGTTAGAAGGCTACCATGTGGCAGATAAGACGTGACTCTAGTAAGTTTAAACATAGCCATGGTTAGGTTATGGGGTTAGTTAAAAGTGCCACATCACCAAGTGTGTGCCACCTAAGCACATAACTTCTTGCTAATCACAGTGTGAGTGCAACATGTGAATCCCTCTACCACATCATCAAAGGCCTCCTCTTCACAGAAACTTCGACAAGCCATAACTTCCAACCCAGAAAGAATTTGCATGCGCTCCGAAAAGGAAAAGTGATCACCATTTCGAGCTCTACACGCCTGTCAATCATAATCACTGTTAGCAATTAGACACTACCATTGAAGCAAAACTAAGCTCATGGTAAGACCTTTGCAACAAACTCTACCACTAAGCTATAGACTAGTATAGCTACTCTAAAGATAACTATAATATTATAAATGGTCCCTCCTACCCCTGCCCCTTTTGCAAGTCCCTTTCTCTTTAAACCCCCCTTCATAAGTGGTCCCTCTACCCCCTCCCCAATCTCACTTAGCTTCCTCATTAGTGTCCCCTATCCTCCATTATTCTTTAATTGAAACTACCCCCCCCTTTATCCCTTAGTTTAATCACGGCCTTGCCCTCTTCCTTTTCACCCCTTTTCTTTTCTCCCCAACAAATTAATAGGAATTTTCAATTTTTCAATGTCAGTGGGGACATACTATCATATAGACATATTATATAATGAGGTAACATCATTTCTCATAATGTCACCACCAAGTACTTGCCAAGATACCTTCTTTCTGTTTCATGCCTTTTCAAATTAACTTTTATTTCTCATGCATTTTAGGTAAGATTTTGTAGTTTAAGTAAAGATTTCCTACTACTCTCTTGTAAAAAGGATTATCCTTTTATGCCATATTTTACTTAACTTTTTGTTTGTCATGCATTTTAGGTGATTTTTCTAAATTGGTGAATATTTCAGATGCTTCTAGAGATAACCCTAAAAGACATAAGCCATATTTCCAATCCATGTGCACCATATATTCAATCTTTAATTAGATCATCCTACATTCAATGGATTATACAATTTAAAATCTAAGCTTATAAAAATAGACTATAAAGTTTAGAATAGTCTTTATGACACAAACCTCTCTCTCTCTCTCTCTCTCTCTCTCTCACAGATATTTACATTCCCATAGTATGGTAGTAAATCCAATTCTATTGGGACGTTCATATCTTTGGTTGCAATCAATTGCACTGTTATCTTTCTTATAAAACCTTGGTTTTTTGTTTGGAATGTAGATTTTTCATGGCTACCTTACCAATGGTACATGTCCTCACCTTTGAGCATCACCGCTTGACGATTGGCAAAAGAGCTCATCAAATCAATGTGTATTGCCCGTCACCTAATCCTTTTCCGCTAGCCATCTATAATGGGAACATGCGTATGAGAGATGTCTTTTTTCCCACATAGTTCAAAGGGCCCACATTTATTGGGACAGGCTTTCCAATTTCATGGAGGGTGAGAGAAATATCCTATATAATTCCACAAATTTTAAAAAGGTATCAAGCAAGCAAAAGATGCACATTTGCACAAGGGATGCAGATGCCTTGAGTTGGTGGACCCATTGCATTATGTAAGTTTTTGATTACGAGGCCCTTTTAATTTAGAGAATTCTATTTTTTGGGGATTTTTGACTATCTGTTTGTGAATGCTCATAGGTATTGGTGTTCATATGGTCTTAAGGACAACAAGGTACCTCTTGCACCTCCCAATGTTGCTCATACTCATGCACATGGCGAAGGCAATCATCTAAAAAGTGGCAAAGGAAGCATACCACAAAAGAGAAACAATTTCTTTAAGCATCCCTATATATGTCACTTTGTTATTTCTAAGAGAGCTTACTTAGGGCCCCAAGCAACATGTATCATGTACATCCAAATGAACCATGCTTTTGTCGCTGTCAATGAGATTTGCCTTGAGGTCCACTACAAAAGGACGATGGATGAAGCTCTCAGTGTTTGCTCCATGGCTATCATCAGTCATCAAGGTGTGGATCTTTTTTCAACTTTCAAAGGGATCGAGTCCACAACAAATCTTGCATTTACACATAGGCTTGGTCTAGTGCAAACAAAATGAAAACCTCTCATCCCTCCTACGAAGGGATGACTTATTGACACTAAGGGACATTTTAAATGTCTCCGCAAAGGTTGCAAGACACATTCCAGTACCACTGGGATGATGCTCAGAGCACTCGCATGTGGGCTAACGATAATTGGAGAACTTCAATCCAAGCCATCTAGTATGTCCATCGTGTGCATGCATCTCCACCTCCAAAATGTGCATTAATCCTTTTCCTTCAATTAGTATTTTATCTCCACCATAGATCTATCCAAGATCCAATGATCCACACGTAGTGGCACGTTATCCCTCTCTAATACCCCTCCTGTTTATCAAATTTTGCTAATTTGGAGCCCACCAAATGTGCCTTCTTTCAATCGCCTAGTCATTGATCCATCCCCTAGCCAATTCCATACAAGGGCAAAGCTTGACTGATTTCAACAAAAGGTACCCATGCTAGTTCAGTAAATGTTGTTGCCACAGTAGGGTATCTTGAGTCCCTTTCTTGGTGCATACCTTACAAGGCCCTTTTGAGACCCCATTTCTCCCCTAATGGCTATAAAGGCTAGTCTCCAAAAGATTTCTCTCACACTCCCTAGATTTCTTTCACATGAAAAAATAACTTCGGATTGGCAAATATCTCATAAAACACTTTTCAAATTTTTAAGGAGTTGTTCATTGTAGGACTTGTCAAAGGAAAATATAAAAAGTCCCCCTATTTGTTCCTAGAGCATCATTTGTCACCAAGAAATTATACACATTAAGTGTAGCACTTCTGTTAAAGCATTTAGCTAAAAATAATTCTCAAGAATTTCTCTTAGCGTATACCAATTTCTATTCAACATGTGGGTGCTTGTTCTTATATGCTATATAGGCCTTCTTGACAAACATGTTGCTTGTCATCACCTTTTCGTGCAAGATCTTCTTGATGGACCATTTGACCAAGATAGCCTATGATGGTTTCCTTTGTTGGACCCACGTGCACATGGCATGAAAAGACGTCTACTTGTCCTTTCGTTAAGGTGTAAGAACATTATTTGGAGAAGGCAACTGAGTGACTTTTCCACCATGTTCAAAAGACGTCTACTCATTACAAAAGAACTTGGCAGCCCTTCGAATGAAGTTGAACATTGGAGACTATGTAATGTTGCTACACCTTATGGTGTTGTACTTCTATTCCAAATATGCTGTGAAGTCGATGTCTTGTTAATGCTAAAACTCCTTTGTAGCTATCAGTGGCTTCAGTCGAGGACTATTGAGATACCCAATCACGTGACATTATGACTTCAGCAAATGCTCCCAAGTCAAGCAAGGAGAGTAGGCCAAGAAAGCAAAAAGGCACCCACTCGCATGGTTGCACATGCCAATTGTACTTGTTTCAAGATGTTGCTTCGACGCTTACTTTTATAGATGGAGCATGCGGATGAAATCAGTCCCATAGCCCATGGGTTGGGTTGTAAGGGTGTGTCTAGGACAAATGTGTCATTTGCTCCATGGCTTCAATGGAAAATAATGCTAGCTAGAGGTTTCACTCCTCAACAAGTGTGGGATCAACATATTAGAGACTTCCAACGTGCTCAAAGCAATTTAAGTGCACATGTTCAACAAGATGATTTATTGATGATAAGGGATATTCTCAGCATTTCCAAGAAGCTCAACTTATCTTTTCAACATCACATTAATGACACTATCAGTGTGCTGATTTGGGCCACAAAGAATGCGGAGTCTATTTTCATCTACAATGAGTAAGAACTTCCCAACGATGTCCTGCGCATCTTGGGTATCCAAAGAATTGGCAATGGTACCCGTATTGCAATGGCATAAGAAATTGGCAATTGGGCTAAGCACATATGGAAATGGTACCCTTATTGCAATGAACTAATATAGCAAATATAGCAATGGTACCCGTATTGCAATGGCATAAGAAATTGGCAATTGGGCTAAGCACATATGGAAATGGTACCCTTATTGCAATGAGGTAATCAATACTAGGTGGTTGTCTACTAATGCCACCTCCTATTATGAACCTCTCTAATGCTACATTCTTTTGTTTTATTTGATTTAAGAAACTTGCCTTATGATGCATTGCTTTCTCATGGCTCAAAGTTCCATCTTTACAGCTGACAAGCATCAAAATGGAGTTTCGATCGCATGGGTAATCACTTCTTTTGTAGAAAAGGTGAACATTCAAAGCTGGTCGACGGCATTTGAGACCGCATTGTAACCTAATGTCTTCATTGTTGATGATGCCCTTGCTAAAATAGATGGCATTTTAAGTCCTCGATTGTGAGGCTACATTTGAACCTAAGTGAGTTGATGGCAATTTGAGATACTTATAACAAATCTTGGGAGCCTAATGCCTTCATTGTTGATGATGCCCTTGCTGAGATAGATGCTTTGGGGTACGTATGTTTTAATGACATGATGCTTTCACATGATATCAATTCTTAAGTGACTTTCTTAAAAGTAAAATACAAATTTCATTGCAGACACATTTTTGGTGTGGAAATATATCTTTGCTTATGGCATGTGCAGTGTTCAAGGCTCAAGAACGAAGGTGCATGATTGGCCCACAAGAGCAGCCATGTTCAAGAGCCTTGGTGCCATAATGAACATGCATGGTTTACTTAGGAAATCATCAAAGGCCCAAGAGAATCGTGCAAAAGATTTGGTCTAGGCTTTTATGATAGAATTCGAAGCATTAGGTGAGTTCAATATGTATTTCCAAAAGACTTGGTTGCTCCACTTGGGTGAGATCTAAATTTTGTAAGAGGTTTATGCTTTAAAGGATTTACCATAATCTAATTCCTTACTTTTGGAACATATTCTTCTCTTGCTATTTAAATATGTGCATACAAGCAATTAGCCACTTGCCTTGCACAAATCAAGATACCATGGTGTCATAGTCATGCCATAATGAAAGGCAAGATTTCTAGCTAGGAGGAAGAGCATACATGTCAGAATATCAATCAATTATTGGAGAAGTTGCTTTGCAAGTGCCTGCTTAGTGCTGGTACATTGACATGGCAAAGCACAAGGGCTTCAAGAAACATTGTATATTGAGTTTATCACAAAGAACATTGTCCATTGACAAACGAAATACCAGACGAATATGTCGATTTCATTGACAGGAACAACCTTATAGCTATAGTGTAAAGCATGTCAAGAGCTTCTTGTGATTGTGATTAGTCTTGCAAAGACGAACTTTTGCAAGCATTGTGAAAAGGTTTGATCCTCTCCAACATTCCTTTGAAGATTATTATTATTTTAGCGTTAACGCAATGTTGTTGGTAGCCTTAGGCCATGTGGAAATGCCACTTTGTAGATAAGGTGGTCAAATTAACCATGGTTAAGTTTATCTAGCCTTGCATTAATTTAGTTGGGTTAGAAGGCTACCACATGGCAGATAAGACGTGACTCTAGTAAGGTTAAACATAGTCATGGTTAGGTTATGGGGTTAGTTAAAAGTGCCACATCACCAAGTGTGTGCCACCTAAGCACATAACTTCTTTCTAATCACAGTGTGAGTGCAACATGTGAATCCCTCTACCACATCATCAAAGGCCTCCTCTTCACAAAAACTTCGACAAGCCGTAACTTCCAATCCAGAAAGAATTTGCGTGCGTTCCAAAAAGGAAAAGTGATCGCCTTTTCAAGCTCTACGTGCCTATCAATCATAATCATTGTTAGCAATTAGACACTACCATTGAAGCAAAACTAAGCTCATGGTGAGACCTTTGCAACAAATGCTAAAGCAATGCATGAACACAAAAAGCATGCCGAAAGCACAAGTGCATGAGATGACCATAGCATAGAACATGACATCCACACATAAAGCATTAAGGCACATGGAAGAACAAAGCATCATGCATCAAACTACATCAAGCAAAGAAGAGAATGCCATCGACAACATGTATTGAGAAGCAAAACCTTGCCCTCTTTAGCCCACATGTTTGTAAATCAAACCTAACCACCTGAGAGTGGATATGTAAGCACCCACGGGAGGATTTGATTTTGTAATACCCACATCTGACCACCTCAAGTAGCAATGTATGCACTAAGGGGAGGTGATGGATTTGTAACTCACATGTGACCACCTTGCAGTAGCCATCATGGCACCAAGGGGACGTGTTGAGGAATATGGTGCCATGAGCACATAATTAGAGGCTAAGGTATGGTATAGGAAAGAATTAAAGTAACCACCCTAGGATGTGGACTACATGATGTAAGGATGTGGATTGAGGACATCCACAAGGAGAGATGTGGATCAGAGGATCCCACAAGTGTTGACTATTCTAAGGGCTCTTTCTATATAAGAGGCCTATCATGTATTGTTGAATAGAGAAATGCATATTCACTCAAGATTCTATTTATGAGTCCAAGTTAATCTATCTTGGAACCTAATTGACTTGAGGTACATGTCATGAGTGAGCATTCTCTTCATCATGTTTCCACATAGGTTTCATCCACCTTAGATCGCTCCATAGATCCTGAGACACACATGTTTTATCAAAAGGAGATGTTGAATAAGTGGGCAAACAATAGACTTTTGGCATTGGATGCCACTTTTGGCTAAGTACAAGATTATACTCTCTAACTCCAAGCACCTTTAAAGCTTTCTTATCACATGAATGGTGCTACTAATACTCACATTGTGTTTGTTTAATGGCAGTTTCAATTGTACATTGTGTTGGTTTGTGGCAGACATCATAATGGTGTTCTAGTTGCATTTGTTATGACATCTCCATCCACCACGGATGGCACAACGTACTAGATGACTGAATTTCGTGACAAGATTCTTGACCAAAAGAACATGGGAGGCCAATCCATTCATGGTAGACAATGCATGTGCAGAGTTATAGTCAATAAGGTGCTATGACCCTTATATCCACCTACAATGTATTTCAACCTCAATAGTATGATTTTGGCATTATGTCAATAATTGTGATTTTGGCATGATTTCAAGATACGTGTGAAGCCACATTTTGTTAATTTCAGCCTATGCATGATGTCAAAGAGTCTTTAACTATTGTGTCTATTTTGCATGGAGACATGTGTTCGATATCCTATATATTTATGCTTGTGGCATGTTCGTAGAAGTTGGCTAAAGTAGCTTGTAGCAAAAGTCAAAGATTGGCCAACCGCCATGTTCAAGGCATTGGGAGACATCACAATATGCAAGGAACATTGGGCCAACTAGCAGAGGTGTGAGTTCAAGAGTCAAGGGGCTTGATTCAAGACTTCAAGAGAAAATATGCAGGGCATGCTGAATTTATTATGTGCTTTGAGTGCTACTGGGAACCTACATAGATATGACATTCACAAACTCACCACACTCTCAATAGTCTTTTTAGGACATATTAATTCTAGGATTGTTGAGATCTTTGCCTCCTGTAATGCTTATAATTGGTTGTTTGGTGTGAGAGACATGTGGGTGCATGCCACACAGACCATGCCTCTCTAGTCAGGACATGAATGAGGCCATTGAGTCATTTCACACCATGTTGAAGCCCAAATTTGTATTGGAAAGAGGACCATGTATGGTAGGCATGTGGATTGGTTGATACATAAGTTGTTCATTACTTGCTTGCCATACTATTGGTATGTGGGCATGTTGAAAAAGAAGGGTTCTAAAAAGAATAATCGTTGTGGAGAATGAAGTTAGAGAACCCAGGATGTTCGTGGCAACCATGTGCAATTTATGGATGGTGGTGTGCCTATGGCCTATGTCATGAGACAAAGCCAACTAATGCACAAATGCATAGTTCTTAATGGGAGCTCTAAGTTGAAGTCCAATTTTTTAACTGGAAAGAGGACCATGTATGGTAGGCATGTGGATTGGTTGATACATAAGTTGTTCATTATTTGCTTGCCATACTTCTAGTATGTGGGCATGATGAATTTATGGATGGTGGTGTGGTTGTGGCCCATGTCATGAGCCAAAGCCAAATAGGGCACAAGTACATAGTTCTTAATGGGAACTCTAAGTGGGCTTGCTGTAATTAAGGGGACCTTTGCAAACATCAAACAAAGGTCATGATGTTGTGTGAGATCCCCATGGTGATCATTGTGGATAAATGAATGGATCTTTACAAAGATGCAGTAATGGAACCCCAAGGCACACCTAAAAGATCATACCATGTGGGTGAAGTTGCAGGTCGTGTACTTATTCAAATGTTTATTATTGGATGCATGTTTAGGGTGAGAATACATGCTGATTTATTATTTTTCATTGTTTCAACATGTCTAGTCTTTCCAGACAGCTCTAACCTTCTCCATGCCATCTATGTTAGCTACTAACACACTCACATCACTTGACTCAGATACACGAAACAATTCTAAATTTTCCAATTCAAAGTCCTCGTCTCATGTTGAAGCCTGAAACATGCTTTCTATTGTAGTGTTTGCAGCAGGGACACCAACATCTTGTCATGAATCCATTACCCCACCTTCTCCATTGGACAAAGATACTTTGTAGTGCCAAATGCTTGTGCTAATCTTGTTGTCCACCGTGTCTTCTTGCCCATGTTCTTGCATAACAAAAATGTACTTGTTTGGCATGGGAACGTCTGGATTTAAGCTGACCAGAACATGGACGGAGTGCATGAGTGTGGTAAGTCTTTCTTCTGGCCTTGTCTTGTCTTAACTTGTCTTCTTCATTATGTTTTAATTACTTCTTACTTCAAATGCTCTATTGCCTAGTGTTTGAGCAGGTGATTACGAATTCTTGCATGCTCAATTGTTGCACATGATGTTGGTCACACACTCACTCGATCAAAGCTCGCACCACCAACAAGACATTGCATCCTAGCATTGCCTTGCAAGCCATATAGGATGGCTTTGGCACCTTGATACAAAGGGCACCAAGGCTAACAAAGGGTGTAAAAAGTAGATTAAGAAAGCCACTAACATGAATGACCATTTTGCCAAAGGAAACATAACCTTGAAAGCAAGGATCAACATGCTGGAAAAGGGAAAGTAGACTAGGTCCAAAGAAACAAGGAGGCTAAAAGGGATCGAGCGTGAGTGGCTTAGGAAGCATGCTACTAGCTATCGTTGAAAGTGCAAGACAACAAGAGCAAAGGCACCCCTCACCCAATTATGGAGCAACAATGCCCAAAGCATCCCCACATAGGTGGGGCCCATTGTTCTTAGTAGCAATGAAGAAATGGCACCTCCCTTGACACTATAGACCAGATTTCAAGCTTAGCCAACCACAATTGAATCGTCCATTTCCCTCTCTATTCCATTGACCACTGACCAACAGTGGAAACATGCCATAAATGCACAAATCAATAGGGCTAACAAGGTTGAGGAATGTGCCTCCAACCATTGGTACACCCTTCTTAAAAACGATCAAAATGGTGTAGCAAAAGTTTCATCAAACGGCCAATGAATAGATCCAAAGTCTCAAATTTTAATAAGATGCCTAGGCAAAGATACAAAGGTTGACAAGCTCTCGTTGACACCAAATGAGCACCAAAGACCAAATCCTCAATGCATGAACCCCCATCATCAACACCACAAGGATACAAATTGAAAAAAAGTCAGGGAGAATGTTCAAAGTTAGGGCGACTATTGTACCCCTTGGGGCAATCGAATGCGCTCCCAAGGACACAAATTGAAGGAAAAAGGGGAAGAGGTGAGGGATAAAGCGACTGAGTGTAGTTGTCCCCACATGACTTCTTGGACAAGGTGGCCAAAGGATTTACCAGATGCATTAACTCCATGAATCTGACCATCAACATTACCTTTTAAAACCCCTTTTGAGGGTAGTAAAGGCGTAAGATGGTGGGGGGCACAAAGGCCAAGGAGGTAGTGGGATGTTGGAGCCAAATGAAGGAGGCCTAACAACATGAGAACAAATTTTAGACCCGTTTATGATTATAAAGGAAGAGAGTAGTACCCATCGCCTGTGTCGGTTTCACGATAGTGTATTTAAGAATTTGAGTCCTATACTCAGAGTCTGGAGATATTCTAGAGAAATATAATTGCTTGTGTAGAGTGCAGCTAGAGCACTATTGTATCTGGCTAGTTTGGCTCTACATAATAGAGCCACTCTTTCTCTCCACGAATCTCTTTTGCACCACATCACTTTTGTCATTCACGTGTACTCTTTTTAGTACGCTTCGCTACACATAATGTGCACTTGTTTTATGACCACTGATGTAGCAACATTCACCCAACTATTTGGGAATAGAAATTGCCTCATTAACCAAAAGCCAAAATGACCATGGGATGAAGGATCAAATCGTAGCATGCAACTTGCATGCTTTGGCATCAATAGCCTCTAGGCCTAGAGATGGATTGACTCCATGGTTTAACACTAGACATCGACCCCGTTTAGCATAACACCATCTGTAGGAGGGGAGTGTTTCTTCTCTATTTGAGCTTCCCAAGCATCACTTAGGCATTGGATGAGTAGATCCTAATATACCTTGATCCACATTTTGTGTTCTTGATTTCTTAAAACCATGGGTTTACAATGGACAAAGAAAACACATCATCATCATCTAAGGTTTCCTATTATGCTCCACTTCTTGGGCCACCTCAAGGAATATTATAGCCATTCTATAATCCATTTTGATACATCTCTAGAGACTCTAATTACAATGGCCTCTTAGCTATAGTAGAGGCTTTTGGAGAGGCAATCATGTGGTAAGAAGGGGAGGAAGAATGGAAAACTGTCAAAGCTTCTTTTCAAAGACATACCAGTTGCATTGTCATTAATGCTACTGTTGTTGCAGTTGCCAACAACTGCATGCATAGAGTTGCCAAAGTTTGTTGATGGTTGTTTTGCCATTGTTATTTGGAGATTTGTTCAATGGTTGGGTTTTTTTTTGTTGTAATGGGAGGAGATAATTCTGTGCACTTTTGTCATGAAAGCTATGTGTAACAACATTACCAATTGCACAAGCCCAAGTTGGTTGTTTATCCTTGCCCTTAGGCTCATGAAAATTGTGACTAAGGTTTCTTCAATCATTAAAACTAGAGAAATGCAAGTTAGCAACATGATCTAGTCTTTTACTCTTAAAAGCATGCAACAAGTTGCATAGTCAATAGATCTTGATGCTACCACTTACTTCTTTCCTTTTAGACTTAGCATTATGGATAGCCTATCAAACTATTATTGTAATCTATTTCCATGTCAAGCTAGCTCCAAAACTTTGAAATTTATTGTTTTGTCTCTTTCTATAACTATTCAAGAGGTTAGATATAGTGTGAGCTGGTATGGCCTTACATCCTAAAGTACTCTAATGCTCAGTTAGCTAGCTACCAAAGTTATCCTCTATAGATTAATGTAATTAGCTTCATATAATAAATATGGTTTTCCCATCTCAAGAAAAAAGTCAACACTTTATTAGTCTTTGAGGTCAGATTTCCCTAGTTGCCAAACCGGCTCATTGTTACTAGACAATGATAGAGTTATAAATCGATGGTAGTAGCAAATTGATGGAAGAATAGTGTAGTAGATGAAGTTCATTTGTTTAAATCGTGTTTGCTAATGCAAAATCATGCATGGATTGCTAGTTGCATTCAATATTATTTGTTGTTCAAAGAATCACTTAGTTTCAATTTGTGCTTAGTTGTAGGTTTGTAGATCGTAGTGGGCAACTAAAGAGATTATCAATGCAAGAAAGTAGGGGAAGATGCAATTATGAAAAACATTAGAACAACATTTTAAGTAACTATGAGGATATAAGAGTAGCGGGCACAAAACAAGTGCAAGAGGGAGGGTAGTGTACATGAAGTTGATAAAGTGCAAAAGGGGATAATTGTAAATGAAACTTTGAAATTCTTTATTGATAAGATGCCTTGCATGGGTAAAGAACTTGGGTGTGAATGTTTCAATGCAATCCTTCAACATCCTCAAGTGCAAGTACCTCGTGACCCATAATCAAAAGAAATATCCATGTTGATAGAGAACGTTCATAACACATTGGCCATTATCAAGCAAGCAACTTCTAAAGATGACTATTTTTGAAGAAACATGTGTTGTATATGATGATGAGTTCTAATCAAGGCATTCTTGTATCTAAGGTCTCAAGATAACTTCAAGTTACTAGCCATAGTTGTATTAGGCATGATCAATATTGCATGCCCAAGTTAATGATGATTATGGACTACTCTCATTGGCTAAATGTTGAAAGCAACACAATGCCTCTCCCAGTGGCACTCCTTGGAGCAAGGCCTCGTTGAGTCAATGGAAGACTACTAGAGCTGCAAAGGTAGTGCATCAAAATGATTTTGGAAATCCCTCCTATAGTTGAGCTCTTTGAGCTCTTTCCCTAGTTGAGGAGTTCTCGGTATTCTTGGTGTAGTGATTGCTTGTGCTATACAAGAGCACAAGCATTACAATCTTACCACGAAGGTGAAGGAGAATCCCAATAGAAGCGAAGCACCACCTCCACTCCTCACTTTGTCCCCACTGACTATTCTCAAACCCCTCACTCCACATGCCTACTGTTGATCAAACCCTAAAGTCCACCTCCTTATCACCATATTGGTAGTTCCATTACGAGGATAAGTAATCAAGGACATGTTCGTGGATTATGGCACAATAGTCAATGTTGAGAAGTTTGAGCGGCTTGGGTTAAAACTATCAAGTTGCGCTAAGAATGGCAAATGATCAAATTGTCACACCTAAAGGCATGCTCTTTCAGTTTTGATCGAGGTTGAAGGTATCTAGATGTTGAATGATATCCGTGTGCTTCATATGGATGGAGGGACTCAATCCCCCTCAAGAGACCATGGATCATCCAAGCAGATTGTCAAGTAGATATCCCCACCGATGTCCTCTTCCTAGGTAGAGAACATGCCAAAATCTAAGAGAGCAAAAGATCTCCAACTCAACTAGAAGAGGAAGATAGGGACTCTAAGGCCTCCTCCATTGAGTCCCAACTCATTGATGATGTATGTTGTTTTTTCAAGAGCAAATGGATGAGGATCTTCAATTTGTCAGGACACAAGGAGGATCCTGGGGCAAGTTTGTGAGGGGCTAAAGCTTTGTGTTACTCCTCTGAATAGCATGCTACTCACACCCTCTCTCTCGCTCTCTCTCTCTCTCTCTCTCTCTTTGTAAGTCTGCTCTCTTGCCTAAAGCTCCTCTCAATAGCATAAGCTATCTAGCTCCTTGGCTTGATTTGGTAGGGTAGAACGCATAAATCCCAACCACGAAGACGGAGCAGGTAAGAGAAGATGGAGGTTTGGCAGATGTCTTGTATTCTACATCACTCTCCGTCGTCTGCTCTTGGCCTTCCCCTTGTCCACCTCCGCCTTGCCCTTCCCACTCGTCCAGGTGCGCACCCTCTCACCTCTGCCGTTGCCTCCGACGCGGCCGATGCCGACAGTCGGTGGGAAGAGGAGTTGATGGATGAGTTCCACCCTTTGCATTATTTGCACGCTGGCAAGGGGAAGAGGAGGGGAAGCCGAAACCGTAAGGCTAGAGTATCCATCGTAAATGTGGTCGACGGCCTTAGCAACGACTTCGACTGGGCTGATAAAGCTCGGCAAAGAGCATTCCTCGCAATCGAAGCGAGGGATCCTAAGGCTCTGAACTTGCTAAGGAAGAAAATCCAACCTAAGTCAAATAAGAAGAAGGTGCCCGGAAAGAAGATCGCAGCAGAAGGACCGAAGGCTTCTACTCACAAGGTTGAAGCGGCCAATGATGCGTTGGAACTCGGAACAAGTGGCGAGTCGGGGAATTGGGTTCTAGAAGAAGGGGGTGGCAAGATGATCTTGATTCCCAAGTTTGCGAATGGAGAGGAGGTAACCGAAAGGGAGCGAGCATTCAACAGGAGGGTCGTAGAAGCTAGTGATGCCCAAGAGGTGCTGGAAATAGTTGGCAATGCTTCGGAGAGAACCCGATTGTTAGGATATCCATCCCTGCTAACTCCTTTTAATGCAGTCACCGCACTTCACAGGATAGCGAAGCACATGGAAGCTAGTTGCATGTCTAAAAGTGAAAGACTTGCATTCGCCAGAAAGAGATACATGCGGGAGCTGGTCGCTGCAGCCATCGAGGTTGTGTCAGGTTGCTCAGCCCAAGGGTTGTCGAATATGGCTTGGGCTCTCGCCAAGGTGGGGGGAAGCTCTTTGTACTTTTCAGAAATGGATCGCATTGCAGAAGTTGCATTGGGCAAAATCTGCGATTTTAATGCTCAAAATATTGCGAATATGGCAGGTGCATATGCTTCCATGCAGCACTCGGCACCTTCTTTATTTGCAAGCCTAGCTTGCCATGCATCGCTTAAAGTGGAGAAGTTTAAACCGCAGGAACTTGCTCAAGTTTTATGGGCATTCGCTGCATTATTCCAGCATGCTGACCCCCTATTTGATGCGCTGGACCGTTTCTGTCCCGGCTTGGGAGAGACGAGCCAAAAGGTTGATCTTGGTAACCGCAAGAAACCAAGCGATTTGTTTTTTAAGAGGTCAGTTGATGTTAACCGTGTCGGAAATGGTCAGTCAGTGCTGTCGGCTGAATTTTCAGGTTCTTCTGTAGAAGAATTTCCTATGAACGACCCAGGCTTGTTGAGTGAATCGATGGTAGAAGCTTTAGAGACATCAAATCGTGGTACGTGGGGTAACACCAATGCATTTGACAATGCCACAGTAGAGCAATTGGCAAATATAGCTTGGTCGTATGCTGTACTCCGCCAGTTAGAACGGCCTTCATTTAAATACTTATGGCAAATCCTTGATTCCGTTGGATCAAGAGATGTAGTAGCCAGCACCGACAAAATTGCCGATCGTACTGTTTGGTTCATGTCACAGGTCCATCAGGTAAACCTTTGCCTGCAGTACGAGTATAAAATGGAGTTGGCTTCGAGAAGCACACTCAAAGCTCTGGCAAAAGAAGCATGGGAAAAGCACAAGTCTAATGTTCTATCTACCTCCGTACATCAGAAAGATGTGGAATGGCTTCTGGTCAGTTCGGGACAGAATTGGGTCACTGAGTGCACTGCTGCTGATTATTCTTTGGATCTAGCCGTTGTGGACATGAGGTTTGCACTAGAGTTTGATGGTCCATCCCATTTCACGCGAAACACAGGTATCAATCCCCACCAGGAATCAAGACAAATCGATTTTGTGGATGGCATACCACTGTCATAAAGCTTCCTTCGTGATACAGCAAGTAATTGCATTGAACATTCCTAATTAAATATAGAAGAAGATTAGTTTTTTACAAAGCAAAGGCTTTATTGACCCTGATTTTTTAATGAAGACATTACCACCGCATACATAGCATGCACGTGTGTGCTTATCATCAATGAGCAATTTCATTCTTATTGGCAAGGAATTGCTTTTAGGAAGTCATCCTCGTGCTTTTTGGAAATGCCAGGTTCACCTCTAGGTCATACTGTGTTGAAGAGGCGCATTTTGGCAGGTGCTGGATGGACTGTCCTTTCTATTCCTTTCCAAGAGGTACATACGAGAATGATGATCCTAAATACAATTAGTTGAAAGGACTATTTAATACGTTATTTATAGGCTACGCAAACGGTTTACTTTTTGTGTTTTTTAATTCTTCCTTAGTATTGAATGATCTTAGTACATGACTGTTAAAAAAATGCTCTTCATGTTGCCTTTACACAAGGAGTTTGGTTGCATGCGTTGATTAGATATAGATTACTTAAAGTTTTTTCGCAAATTTCACTGAACTAATTTGTCAAACGTGGGAATCAAATTTTCCATATCAAAGAGGAACTAGACCTCTCTGGGTTTTCACTGGTTTTTGGGGGTAGGCCAGAGTTCCAAATCTAAAGCTTGTTTTTGTTTGGCCACTCCCCCTTTTTGCAACTTTACAATAAGGGTAGCTAGTTTTATATTGTGCTAAGGGGTCTGGTGCATCCCGTATTATATTCTTGGTCTAGATATATTATTTGGATGAAATTTATAGTATTGTTTCATTTTTGTTTTTTTACAGACTATGTTGTGTTATGTGGTGGGACTAGATATATGCTTCTTATTGAGAGAGGCTGATGCTTTAGTAGATTTAAGGGGTTTGGTGAATCTGGTATTAGATTGTAGGACTAGATACATGATTTGAACTCTATAGTACTGTTTCGTCCTTATTTTTTTTACAGACACCATCTTGTGTTATGTTGTGGGACTAGATTTATGTTTTTAATAGAGAGAGGCTGACGTATTGGTACATTCAAGTTGGGTTTTGAACGATTCGGTAAGTTATACCAGTCATAAAGTTTTTTAACTGCTCTCGGAGTGTACAAGAGAAGTATGCTTGAAACATTTGATTTTACTACACTCTATATGTATTAAGATAGATTTGGAAGATTTTGAAGTCACAGACAGGAAATCTTGTTTCACAATTTTCAACTACAGATATGAAAAAGATATATGCAAAGCTTTGACAGTTGAAAAATCAGCCTTGCATTTTGACTTTTGTTGGATGAAATAAAAAACGCAAGACGTTGATTTGAAAAAGAGCAGGTGTGCAAAAGTTGTAGATGCGGAGTTGGTTAAACTTCTTCTAGATAATTTACTCGTAACTCTTGGAGACTCTTTATTCCAACAAAGCATTGGTATTCCAATGGGCACTAATTTGTGCTGTTTTCTTAGCAAATGTCCACCTTTTTACTGATGAATTTGAGTTTATGCAATGATTGATCTTTTGTGAGAATTGTGCAATTGTTCTTCATAAACTTGGTTAGGTTGAAAGATTCATAGATGACTTATTTTATACATTCTGTACTATTAGATTTTATTTACAAAGATTCAAACTCTTTCAGTGGAAGTGATTATATTTAAGTTCATGAGTGTTTCTTTTGTTTCTGATATTTAACCTAACTTAATTCTCTCTCTCTAACTCTCTCTCTCTCTCACACACTTTTTTTTTTTTGGTGAAACCAGTAACTATAAAATTAACATGAAATCAATGTACATGACATTAGACTCCAAAAGAGAGCCTAATGGAAGAACTCAAAAATAGTCAGAAAACACTTCAAGGCTAGTAGCATCCAAGTCCCTCGCAGCATAACTATCATATAAAGATTGCTTGAGGGACATTCTGAAGAAAGCATATGCCTGAGGAAACTGTTGTCCCATCCTAAAATGCAATCTCTGTGTCCAAATAGTCCATAGTACCCAAAAACGAGCCCAGTGAAAGAAAAGGAGGAATGGAGACATCTGAGATGAGAAGCATCCAAACATCCAGAAGAGTTTCCCGAATGTGATAGAGGGAAACCGAAGCTGCAGCAAACGAGAGACATGAGTGATCAATATGCGAGAGAGCGGGCAAGACCATAACAAATGGGGAAGTGTCTCACGGTGATGAGAACAACGGGGGCAGGAAGAGGAAGCAATACGACGTGCTTCCAATTTCACCCCAATGGAAAAAGCTCCCACTATACATCTCCAAAAGAAAAGCCTTTGTTTCAATGGCAATTTAGCTTTCCAAATTTTCTTGAGTTGTGATTGCCACCAAGATAAAGGCCTATCCAAATTCCAAAGAGTGTTGGCATGCTTATCAATCCATGGCGGTGGAAGAAGAAATCTGTAGACCATCGAGGATGCCAAATTATGCATTGAAAGTGAACAGGTAGTAGGAGATAAGGAAGTCAGATTCCAGTCCAGTAATCTGTCCTGTACAAACAGTGGAGGAACAGGAACAAATGGCTGCAACATAGTTGTAAGTATTCTCCAAATGGGCCTATGATGCAGACCCAAGGGGAATGTCCTGCAAGCTTGTGGAAATGAAAGCACATAACCATGTTGATCCACCACATCTCCGACAAATCTTATGCCCAATTTCATAAGATTATATGCTTTAATAGGTGCTTGTAAAGCAAGAGGCGATTCAAACACCTTGCTCCAATGGATGCTTTCCAAGCGAAGAGAATTACCATGATGGGAGGAAGCACCTGACCATTTAGCATAAGAGAGAATTCTCTTCCAATCATGAATAAAAGCAGTAGAAACAGGACAGCCAAGAATTTTCCCCTGAAATGTGGTCATGACTGCTTCCCAGGGATCTGTAATCCAATGCCCATATGCATGGGACTTCATGTTTCCACACATAGCTGCTAACATAACAGCCCATGGCTGTTTTTGCTGAAAAAAATCAGCAATCATAGTGCTCTTTCTTGCCAACATATGAAACTGAAGATTGAGAATATTCAGTCCCCCATGAGTCTTAGGAGAACAAACAGACTGCATGGGAAGTAGTCGCAAAGTCTTTTTGTGAGATTTGCTTTTCCAAAATATCTCCATAGCCTGGGACATATAGGAAGCCAAATGCTTAAAAGACCAGTGAAGAAGAGGCAAATAAAATTGCACATATGCCATAATGATAGACTGTACTATCCGAAGTCGAACATGTAGAGGCCAAGTTGACAAGTGTCAGTATTCCAGCTTCTTGTTAATCTTTTGAAGCACCCATTTGAGCTGTTGTTCTCTCTCTCTCACACACACACACACACACACACACACACACACATATTTCTTTTTCTGATTTTTTGCTTTGTTTATGTTCCTTTTTGCTATTGAAGTTTTTGTTGTTTGGGTTGGGATTTAAAAGCTTGATAAGCATTGGGTCCTACCGGAAAGATTTTGGAATCTTTCAAAACCGAGATGGCAGCTTATGCTTGAGTATGATGATTTAGGTCTTGCTTCCTTCTACAGGCGCTTTATTCACAAATTTGCCAAGAGGGCAGCTCCTCTTACTGACCTCTTGAAGAAGGATGCTTTTGGGTGGTCAAAGGAAGCACAACGCAGCTTTGAAGACCTGAAATTTGCTCTCACTCATGCACTTGTCTTGGTATGCCCTGATTTTTCGCGTCCTTTTATTGTGGAGGCAAATGCCAGTGGCAAAGGATTGGGGGATGTTCTGAGGTAGGAGCACGGGGTAATAGCCTTTGAAAGCAGGAAGTTTGATGCCAGAGAACTCAATTTGCATGTTTATGATCAAGAGATGATGGCTATCTTGCATGCTTTTAAGAAATGGCACCACTATCTGTACAGAAGTCAAATTAAGGTGAAAACAGATCACAGGACACTCAAATTCTTCCTCACCCAGCCAAATTTGTCATATAAGCAGAAGAGATGCCTGGTTGCAGTCCAATCCAATGATTTTGACATTGAGTACAGAAAAGGAAAGGAAAATGTGGTTGCAGATGTCTTGTCCAGGATGTGGACTTGCAATTTGTGTGCTATCTCTACCATATGTCAGGAGTGGATTCATGGCATTCAGGAAGGGTATATGCAAAATTCTAAAGCAGCTCTCATATTTTCAGATTTGCAGAAGCCTTCTAGTCAGGGTCATCTGGATTCCAAATTGCATAATGGGCTGTTGTGGTGCCAAGACAAGATTTATTTAGTGCCAAAGTTCAAATACCGCCAGCTGGTTTTGCAAGAAATGCACTCCTCTCCCATGGCTGGACATGCGGGTATCACTAAAACATATGAAAGAATCAAGCATAGCTTTACCTGGGAAGAAATGTGGAGAGATGTAGTTAAATACGTGGCTGAATGCTTGCCTTGCCAATAGAATAAAGTGGACAACAAATTACCCGCAGGCCTCTTGCAACCATTACCCATTCCAGAGGGCAAATGGACACACATAGCAATGGATTTCATCACAGGATTGCCTTCTATAGAGAGCGGATGGGACAGCTTCTTTGTTGTGGTAGATAGAATGACAAAACAAGCCCATTTCATACCCACTAAGACCCGGTATTCAACATTGCAGGTTGCTGGGCAATTCATTGAACATGTCTTTAAGCATCACAATTTTCCTCAAGAAATAGTCAGTGACAGAGATGCAAAGTTTATGGGTCACATTTGGCAGGAGATATTTACAGCAGTAGGTACTTTACTCACACCTAGCACTGCTTACCATCCTGAGACCGAAGTTTGCCACCTTTGGATGAAGAGGGTCACATCCTGTATGTCCCGGAGCGCATTGTGGGTTTCAGAGACCATGTACTCCGGAACAAGGCCTACGTAGAGTTTCTTATCAAGTGCGAGGACTCCCTGAGGATGAAAATTCATGGCAGCCAGAAAGCATCGTCCAGGACCACCCCTATCTCCTACTAGATTGATTAGTAGTTGCTGTTTGCTACATCCACCACCTTCTATGTACTATTTTTGATGTGACATCTAATCCTATTTACTCTCCCTTCCTCCTCCATGCCTACGCTCACTCACTCTCTCTCTCTCTCTTCCCTGCTCCCTCTCAATCTCTCCCTCTCTTCCTACTGTCTATTCCCCTTTCTCCAAATCTGCCCCTACCCCTTTTTCTACATATTTCTTCTTTCCACGTGTACTCTTCTCTATATGGTACACAATCTGTTCCGGAGTAAGAACTTCAGTCCCATCTTCAAGTTTAGTGTTATGCTCTAGCCGAGATAGCATGACCTCGGAAAGATCGGTGGGCATTTTCCTTTAGATGACCGACTTTTGTAATATTTTATGTGCGTAAATAAAATGGTCAAGGGAAGTAACTGCCAAGGTCCTAGGTGAGGGTGTATTGGCATCGACTAGGTGGTTCTAAGTGCTTAGGCCTAGGTGCACCTAAATGTGTGAGAATTCCAAGGGGCAAATGGTTTAATTGTGCCCCAAGAGAGGGGTAAATGGTGTACCAAGTTAAAGGTCTAAAATGATGACATGTGGCATGAGGGAACCATCTAGGGAATTGTGGACTTGTGGATAGGCATGAAGGAAATAAATTACGCATCTTCGTGTGCATGCAATCCATGAGTGAGGCTGGGAGGAAAAATACGATGTCATCGCTTGTGATTACCCGTGATTCGACGAAAGGAATAGATAGTAGTAAATAGTGTTTCATTTGGTATCAGAGCTGCTGACGAGAAAGGGACGAACACACAAGGAATCTTAGCAGACCGCGAATCAACGTGACAGCAAGCGTGTGAATCGTCGTCAAACTGTAGCAGCCCGTCTTCAAAATCCGCATGGCACCGAGTTGAAGTATTGCGTTTGACTGTCTGAGCCTTTGAGTTTGAGGACTATGCTTCAAATTTAAGGGCTGTGCCGCCACCGCTGAAGTACTACTCAAATCTGGTGGTCGCACGCTTTGTGAAGCGTATCTTAGGCTCTTTAATAAAGCCACAATCAAGACTCAAGGGAGATTGGAGAAGCTTGATACATGCGCAGTGAAGCGTGAGCTGCGTGACTGTTTGGAGATCGCACTCAGCCCGGCAGCGCGCTGAAATTCAGTTGCACCTTGGGTTCTAGGATCGCAGGAGCAGGGTTCCCGTAAGCAGATGACGGAAGGCAGGTGATGGAAGGAATCGTTAGCGCAGCAACATCCACATTGAGGAGTAGATGACTGCTTCGGAGGAAGACAGAAGTTGCATCGAGAGGCTTTTGACGAAGTACAGTCACGTACAACTAGGTCGAGATGTAATTCAGCAAGAGGAGAGTAGAATCGCGTACAGCCGCAGGCTTGTAGCTTGGTATCACGCAAAGGAAATCGAGATATCTGCGTTATGTGAAACTTCCACGGGGCATCCTTGTTTCCTTCTATATAAATTTTCAGTTTCCAGTTTGCAGTCGATTTTATTCCTGTACAGCAGAGGGAAATTTGAAGTGAAAAAAAAAAAATCTATTTTCCCTTTTGAAAGAATGGAGGCAGGGGGACAAGATTCCAGGGTAAATCTTGGTGAATCTAGAGCGCGGTCTACACAACAAGTGTCCCATCACGCAACACCTACTCTGGTGGGTAGGATTTCTGTATTAGAAGATGCCTTACAACAGATCATGAACCAGTAGCTTCAAGTGAATGCTGGTCAAAATGAAATTAGAGAGATGGTGCAAGCCTTGTCGGCTAGACCATCTAGAAATGAGAAGGGCAAAGCTCCAGCAGAGCCAGAGCCCAGTATACACTCATCAAAACGTGCGAAGGTCAAGGTACCTAATATTGCCAACTATAGACCGGAAAAGTACGCTGGTCGGATGACCGAGCGCAGTTCTGATGTGATCGAGGTTTGGTTACACAAGTGGGAAGAAGCCTTCGCCATTTGTGAAATCAGATCTAATCTAAAGAGAATCCACGAGACCACTCACCTGTTTATTGAGGCAGCGGATAGGTGGTGGATAAAACAACAGAAAGATCAAGTTACCCCTCCCACCTGGGAAGGGTTTAAGGCTGAATTTAAGAAACACTTTCTTCCACCTGACGAAGAGTCCCGAGCTTGGGATGCTTACAAAAACCTTCGCCAGAGGAATTTGTCGGTGGCAGAGTACACTGACAAGTTCAGGGAATGTGTTATGAAAATAACAGACCCTCTCCCTATGTCGGTTCAGTTGAAAGACTATATCTATGGACTGAACGACAAGATTAAAATGGAAGTTCGGGCTAAATATGTGACTACATTAGATGATCTATTGCAGTAGCCCTAAACTATGAGGATGCCAGAGGCAGACCTAGTGGGTTTGTGCAAGCAGGACTCAGCATGAGTACCCGAGAAAAGAGGGATTTCAGAGGAAATGGACTTCAAAGACAAGTGTCTCGCAGCCAAGTGGCCAAACCAAGCAGGTGAAGCTGGTTGAGGGAGAAGCAAAGACAAGTACCACCGTTGGGGTGAAAAGAAAAATAACTCCAATGGCAGCCTGGGCTTGGTCAAAGTCCTCGTTGACCCCTGAGCAAAAAGAAAAAGCTAGAAAAGAAGGATTGTGCTTCGGCTGCCTTCAGCGACATCAGTGGAAAGATTGTCCACTAAACAAAGACCGTCGCACGGCCAATATGATAATATCTGAATGCGACGCGGAAATGCAGGAGAGTCCCAATGCGGAACACATGCAGATGCAATTGACGGGACCTTCTCAGAGGTTAGTACATGTGTTGTTAAGTGTGTCTGTTACTAAGTTAGTAAGCGGTGCATCCGATAACATCCTTTCAAAGCTCGCAGCAATGGGGTATACGGTTTTCGATGAGCCCGAGTTAATTAAAATGAAAGGGCAAGTAGCCAATCATGATGTGATTGTATTGTTTGACTCAGCGTCAACACACAATGTAATTAACTCGAAGCTTATTAAGAGGCTCAAGTTGAAAACTAGTCCGTTTGACTATGCTTATGTTAGGATGGCGGACGGAAGTTCAACTGAAGTATGGGACCAGAGGGTTACCGAGTTGGAACTTCGAATACAGGACTATGTTGAGAAGCTGGACTTTGAGTTGAACTGGCTTGCTCACACAGATATAGCCCTAGGCATGGCTTGGCATTTTTGGAAAAATCCAGCCATTGATTGGAAAAAGCATATTTACCAGTTCAAGATGAACGGGGTAGAATATGTTTTGCGAGGTGAAAAGGATTTACCTCGAGGACCATTGATTTCAACCATGGAAATTCGGAAGACTCCGAAAGAGTTTCTGTGTCTGTATATAGCATCGGTAGAGTCGATTGATGATGCATCGGCTAGCACTGAGGCTACCCAAGCTGGGGAAATGGCCGAGTTGGCTAAGGAGATATCGGAGAAGTTCTCTGATTGTTTTAAGGATGAGTTACCTTATGGGTTACCTCTAGAGCGGAATGTTCAGCATAAAATTGAGCTTATCCCGGGGGCAAAACCTGTAAATAGACCTCCCTATAGATTAAGCTTTACAGAAGAAGTTGAGGTGCGAAGACAACTGGAAGAATACCTCAAGCTGGGGCAAATTCAACCGAGTTTTTTACCTTTTGCTTCGCCAGTGATATTAAAGAAGAAGAAAGATGATACTTTTCGTCTCTGTATAGATTACAGAGCATTGAATAATATCACTATTAAGCACATGTATTCGATGGCTCGGATCGATGATTTGCTAGATGCATTACATGGGGCCGTAATTTTCAATAAGATAGATCTTAAGTGTGGCTACCATCAGATCCGTATTAGAGCCGAGGATGTGCATAAAACCGCTTTTAGAAGCAGGTTTCGTCATTATGAGTTTTTGGTAATGCCCTTTGGACTTACCAATGCTCCAGCTACATTCGTCATGCTTATGAACGATTTACTACGTCCGTATATCGGAAAGTTTGTAGTGCATTTTATTGACGATATTCTGGTATTCAGTAAAAGTATTACTGAGCATCACGAACAATTAAGAATAGTGTTCAGTTGTTTGAGGAAAGCCAGTCTTTATGTAAATAAAAAGAAAACTATACTGTGTATGGTAAGACTTGAATGTTTAGGATTCATAATTACTCATGAGGGGGTAGAAATGGATCCAAAGAAAGTGGCTGCGATACTGACTTGGCCAATCCCTCAGAGTTTGATCGCTTTGCGATCATTCTTGGGATTTGTCCAATTTTATCGAAGGCATATCAAAGGATATTCCGAAATAGTATCGCCATTGACTGATCCGACCTGAGATAAAGTACCTTTTATATGGGGACATAATTAACAGGAAAGTTTTAACACCATAAAAGAAGCTGTGGTCATAGGACCGGTGTTAAAAATAGTTGATCCCCAGAAACCATTGTTCCTTGAAACCGATGCAAGTGGCATTGCGGTAGGAGCAGTTCTCCTCCAAGAGGGAAGGCCAGTAGCCTTTGAAAGTAAGAAGCTTTCTCCCTCTCAAAGAGATTGGCCAACTCATGAATTAGAGTTGTATGCTGTTGTCCATGCTTTGAAAACATGAAGACATTATTTGTATGGATCAGAGTTTTATGTAGATGTTGATCATGATACTCTGAAACATTTTTGTAAACAACCTGACTTGAGAGGCTGCCAAGCTAGGTGGGCAGAACTCATGCAGGAGTTTAATTTGACGATTCGGTACCGAAGAGGGAAGGATAATAAAGTTGCTGATGCGTTGTCACGCATTATGCATAACATGAGTTTCACGGTGTTAGAGAGTGCTCTAATGGCCGAGATTAGAGAAACTCAAAAGGTGGACGAGTTTGTCCAGAGCCTATGGCCTAAGGCTCATATGTTAAAACTCGGGGAAAAGGATGACGTGGCATCCAAAAAAGGCCAAACTTATGCAAGATATGCTATAAGAGATGGTATGCTGAAAAGAAATGGCAAGGTAGTAGTACCTAATCAGAATGATCTCAGGCAGAGAGTCATTCAACAATGCCATGACAGCCCATGTGCGGGACATCCTGGAGTCGAGAAGACTTATGATCTCGTGAAGCGAGATTTCTTTTGGCCAAAGATGAAAAAGCATATTCATGAATATGTGACACGTTGCTTTTCGTGTCAGGTAAGTAAGGCAGAGCGGGTGAAGCCACCCGAACTTTTACAGCCCTTGGAGATACCACTAAGCAAGTGGGAGAGCATTTTCATGGACTTTATTGTAGGACTGCCTACGACACAAGGTGGGTATGATTCTATCGTTGTGGTGGTTGATCGTCTTACCAAGATGGCTCACTTCATTCCAACTAGAGAGTCTGTTAGTGCCCCGCAAGTAGCGGATTGGTTTATTAGACATATATTTCGTCTGCATGGATTACCCAAATCCATAGTGTCAAACAGAGATGTCAAATTTATCGGTCATTTTTGGACTGCGGTATTTGAGACACTAAGGACTGAGTTGGGAATGAGTAGTGGGGATCATCCAGAAACGGATGGTCAGACAGAAAGAATCAACCAAATTTTAGAGGATATGCTTAGAGCATATGTGTCATTGAGGCAACATACATGGGACAAGTGGTTGCCATTGTTAGAGTTTGCCTACAATGATAGAAACATTCCTCTACAGGGTTCAGGCCGTTTGAGCTGAACTATGGTTATAGGCCAGCGAATCCAACTATGTTGGAATACCTCAAAAAGTGCCTAGTGCCGCGAACTTTGTGGTTCAGATGCGGGAGATGCTAGCACTTGCGAGAGCTAACTTCCACCAAGCTATGGATAGAGCTAAGGCGTATGCGGATGAAAATCGATCCGCTAGAGAATTGAAGGAAGGAGAAAAAGTTTTTCTCAGAGTTCCTACGCACTCTAAGTCTTTGATTGCAAGAGAGTGTGCTCAGTTATCACCTCGATATTGTGGGCCATGGTTAATTCTAAAAAGAATAGGCAAGGTAGCCTATAAATTAGAATTACCATCGGGGTGTAAGGTGCACCCAGTGTTTCATGTTTCTTGTTTAAAGAGATTTTTGCATACAGGTGACTCACTAATCGAAGGTGTTGTTTTGTTTCAGGAGATAGAGGATAATGCAAGACGCAAACCAACAAGAATCCTGGACCGAGGAACAATGCAAGTGCGCAATCGGAAGATACCCACGGTGTTGGTTGCATGGCATGGTCTATCTCTATCGGAAGCTACCTGGGAATTCGTATACCAGTTACGGAGAGCATTCCAGATTTCATCATCGAGGACGCTGATGCTTGAAGAGGGAAGGAATGTTATGCTCTAGCCGAGATAGCATGACCTCGAAAAGATCGGTGGGCATTTTTCCTTAGATGACCGACTTTTGTAATATTTTATGTGCGTAAATAAAATGGTGCCAAGGTCCTAGGTGAGGGTGTATTGGCATCGACTAGGTGGTTTTGAGTGCTCAAGCCTAGGTGCACCTCAATGTGTGAGAATGCCAAGGGGCAAATGGTTTAATTGTGCCCCAAGAGAGGGGTAAATGGTGTACCAAGTGAAAGGTCTAAAATGATGACATGTGGCATGAGGGAACCATCTAGGGAATTGTGGGCTTGTGGATAGTCATGAAGGAAATAAATTACGTATCTTCGTGTGCATGCAATCCATGAGTGAGGCTGGGAGGAAAAATACGATGTCATCTCCTGTGATTGCCCGTGATTCGACGAAAGGAACAGATAGTAGTAAATAGTGTTTCATTTAGACATCTTCTTGATGCTGAGTATCCAAAACGCAGAAGTATCGCCGTGGTATCTCTTCAAATTGCTCACATGAAAGAGATTCTTCATACACCAGTGGGCTGGTAATTTCAACTCATATGCTCTAGATCCTTCTTTTAAATATAATGCTGCTGAAATATGAAATGGACTATAAAACTTCGGTGCTAAGTTGACTTACATAAGCTTCTTTTCTTTTCTTATTGGCTGCCTTGGATTGTTGAACCTGGGCCTTCTTAATATATTATTTTACCTGCTCAATAACCTGTGACATATCCTTAACAAACTTCTCAGCAGCAAAAATTCGCTCCCCCAAGTGTGTTATTGGAGTGGGTAAACATTGCCCATACATGATTTCGAATGGGGCTTTCTTGGTGGAAGTATGTACAGTGTTATTAAAAGCAAATTCTAACATGGGTAAGAATTCTGACCACCTTCTAGGTTGGTCATGGACATAAGCTCGAAGTAAAGTAGTTATGGTTTGATTGGCATTCTCACTTTGTCCATCTCACTTGAGGATGGAAGGCTGTAGTAAATTTCAGTTTGGTTCTGTGATTCTCTAATAGGGCTGTCCAAAAGTTGCTCATTATCAGATACAATAGATTTTGGTAACCCATGTAACCTAAAGATTTTCCTAATGAATAACCTTGCTGTTTTAGGAGTAGACAGCTGCTTTTTGCAGGAATAAAATGAGCCTGTTTACTCAGCCTATCTATAATAGTGAAAATCTGCTCAAACTGACCAACCTTGGGGAAACCTGACACAAGATCCATTGTAATGTGTTCCCACCTTTCAAAGGGAATAGGCAAAGGCTGCAAAAGACCAGCAGTCTTACTCGTGTGAGATTTAATGCGCTGACATACGTCACATTGTTGAACGAAGGCTGAAACTTCTTTGCGAAGTTTAGGCCAATGGAAGTACCTGTCAATATTATCAATGGTCCCTCTAATGCCTCTATGTCTAGAATATGGATTGCACGTAGCTCACTCATGACTAGATACCACAATGTTTTGGGTACACATACGGCATGCCCCAACAATAGGTATCCATCCACAATGGAATAGGCCTCTAACTCCCCAACCTCGTTATGCTGAATCTTCCCATAAGATTCAGCGAAGTCCTCATCTAATGGATAAGCTTCAACCATTCCTTAATCATAGAAATGTGATTAACTTAGGGCTGTCTACTCAAAGCATCAACTACTAAATTCTCCTTTCCTGGCTGATATTCAATATGTGGTTGCTCAAAGCATTCAATTTGTCTTGAAGAAACAATGGGTTGAGAAAACAAGTGCTTGATAGTTTGATGGTCAGTCTTGTCAATGATACGATTTTTAAAGGAGTTTTAAATCCACCTAGTAGTTGCATCACTCTTTCGACCTACAGAGGTGATCCCAATGACAAAAGAGTTATATGATTTCTTGCTCCCATACTTGTTGGAGCTAGCACATTTTGGAGAAAGTGTTCCTGTATCTGCAAGGAGGTTTCCTTATTATGAAGGCAACATATTTGAACTCTATGCAATTGCTTGTTGTAAGGATCCATGCAAGCTGTTTCTTGAGGTATTCTCACTAGAATATGCTAATATGGACTGTGTTGAAGCTATCAAGTCACACATAAGTACAAATCTAAAACCCACAGCAATGAGCTCTAAGGAACTCATTTCTCTCTTTATCTTTTTTTGAGATATGAAGATCTCGTGAATCCCGTATATACACAATATTACAATCTACTCCTCTTTTTACCAATCTTTTTTCTTGGATAGGAGTAATTAGTGAAATTGTATACAGGTATCAATCCCCTATGATCCTTATGTACAAAGCAACAATGATGAGTACGAGGATGAATAGCAGGGTTAAAATTATACTGCCATGGTTTACGTAGAATTATGTCAACGTCTTGTAAAGGAGCTACTAGAAAATCTAGATCATGAGGCCCAAAGGTATTGGCTGAACGGACAGCATTCACTATTGGCTTAATAGTCACGGTAGATTTCGAGAATGACGAGGTAGAAGCCTCATCCTCTTGCTTGGATGCCTTGGCTTGCCCTTTCACGGAATTTGTCTTGGCAATTTTAGCCAAGAGAACAGGGCACTTATGCCATACTTGCCGTGGCTTATGTTTCTTACACCTGAAACATTTTCCCTCCTTAATCAACTTCTTCTTGTCTTCAATGTTATAGAAGGAAATGGCACCCATCCAGGACATGATTGGCTGTTCACATTCCTTACAAGAGCTTGACACTTCCCTTCATTACCCTTAAACCGGTTTGGTTTCCTAAATGTGGGTATGTTGTTGGTCTTAGATGTTGACCCACCCTCCTTATTGAAGGGTGTACAAGGATTCATTTTCTCTCAGCTATTTCAGCGAGCTTAAAGTGAGGTCCTTAAGCGTGGTCGGGTTAAGTGACACATCCCAGCACTCCTGAAACCCCTGATCTGCAAACTCTAACAAATTCCCTTTCTACTCATTACGTAGATTCATGTAGTCACGGGCGTTGGCAACTCGTATATCCACCCAGCCAAACTCTCAAGGTAGGAGTCGTCTCATTACGTCCATTTTCTTTTTTTATTCTTTTCTCATCCTTATCCTTGAGACCCCAATCTCCCTAGATAGTTCTTAGCCACATGTCACATTTTAGGCCCTTACTTAGATGCATCCTTTTTCACCCCTCTCTTGGAGTTCCCTTTTAAAACAATTGCCCCTTGGCAATTTACACATTAGATGCACCTAGGCCCTTACCCTATTTGAACTATCTAGTCAATGCCATTACGCCCTCACCTAGGACCTTGGCAGTTACTTCTCTTGACCATTTAATTACGCACATTAATTATTACAAAAGTTGGTCATCTAAGAGAAAATGCCCACCGATCTATCCGAGATCATGCTATCTCGACTAGAGCATAACATTCCTTCCCTCTTCAAGCATCAGCGTCCTCGATGATGAAATCTGGGAATGCTCTCCGCAACTGGTACACGGATTCCCAGGTAGCTTCCGATAGAGGCTGACCATGCCATGCAACCAACACCGTGGGTATCTTCCGATTTCGTATTTGCATTGTTCCTCGGTCCAGGATTCTTGTTGGTTTGCGCCTTGCAATATCCTCTATCTCCTGAAACAAAACCACACCTTCGATTAGTGAGTCACCTGTATGCAAAAATTTCTTTAAACGCGAAACATGAAAAACCGGGTGCACCTTACACCCCTGTGGCAATTCTAATTTATAGGCTACACTGCCTATTCTCTTTAGAATTAACCACGGCCCACAGTATCGAGGTGATAACTTAGCACACTCTCCTGAAGTCAACGACTTCGAGTGCGAAGGAATTCTGAGAAAAACTTTTTCTCCTTCTTCAAATACTCTTATAGACCGATTTTCATCCGCATACACCTTGGCTCTATCCATAGCCTGGCGGATATTAGCTCTCGCAAGTGCTAGCATCTCCCGCATCTGAACTACAAAGTTCGCGGCACTAGGCACTTTCTGAGGTACTCCAACTATAGTCGGATTGGCTGGTCTATAACCATAGTTCAGCTCAAACGGACTGAACCCAGTAGATGAATGTTTCCTATCATTGTAGGCAAATTCCAACAATGGCAACCACTTGTCCCATGTATGTTGCCTCAATGACACATATGCTCTCAGCATATCCTCTAAAATCTGGTTGACTCTCTCCGTCTGACCATCCGTCTCAGGATGATCCCCACTACTCATTCCCAACTCAGTCCTTAGTGTCTCAAATACCGCTGTCCAAAAATGACCGGTAAATCTAACATCTCTGTCTGACACTATGGATCTAGGCAATCCATGCAGACGAAATATATGTCTAATGAACAAATCCGCCACTTGCGGGGCACTAACAGACTCTCTAGTCGGAATGAAGTGAGCCATCTTGGTTAGACGATCAACCACCACAAGGATAGAATTATACCCTCCTTGTGTTACAGGTAACCCTACAATGAAGTCCATGGAAATGCTCTCCCACTTACTTAGTGGTATTTCCAAGGGTTGTAAAAGTCCGGGTGGCTTCACCCGCTCGGCCTTACTTACCTGACACGAGAAACACCGTGTCACATATTCATGAATATGCTTCTTCATCTTTGGCCAAAAGAAATCTCGCTTCACGAGATCATATGTCTTCTCGACTCCTGGATGTCCCGCACACGGGCTATCATGGCATTGTCGAATGACTCTCTGCCTGAGATCATTCTGACCAGGTACTACAACCTTGCCATTTCTAACTAGCATACCATCCCTTATGGTATATCTTGCATAAGTTTGGCCTTTTCTGGATGCCAGGTCATCCTTTTCATTTTCCCCGGGTTTTAACACATGAGCCTTAGGCCATAAGCTCTGGACAAACTCGTCCACCTTTTGAGTTTCTTTGATCTCGGTCATTAGAGCACTCTCTAATACCGTGAAACTCAGGTTGTGCATAATGCGAGACAACGCATCAGCTACCTTATTGTCTTTTCCTCTTCGGTACCGAATCGTTAGATTAAACTCCTGCATGAGCTCTGCCCACCTAGCTTGGCGGCCCCTCAAGTCAGGCTGTTTACAGAAATGTTTCAGAGTATCATGATCCACATCCACATAAAACTCTGAACCATACAGATAATGCCTCCATGTTTTCAAAGCATGGATCACAGCATACAACTCCAATTCATGAGTTGGCCAATTCCTTTGAGAGGGAGAAAGCTTCTTGCTTTCAAAGGCTACTGGCCTTCCCTCTTGAAGGAGGACTGCTCCTACCGCAATGCCACTTGCATCGGTTTCTAGGAACAACGGTTTCTGGGGATCAACTATTTTTAACACCGGTCCTGAGACCACAGCTTGTTTTATGGTGTTAAAACTTTCTTGTTGATTCTGTCCCCAAATAAAAGGTACTTTATCTGAGGTCAGATCAGTCAATGGCGATACTATTCCGGAATATCCTTTGATATGCCTTCTATAAAACTGGACAAATCCCAAGAATGATCGCAACGCGGTCAGACTCTGAGGGATTGGCCAAGTCAGTATCGCAGCCACTTTCTTCGGATCCATCTCTACCCCCTGTGGAGTAATTATGAACCCTAAATACTCAAGCCTAACCATACACAGTATAGTTTTCTTTTTATTCACGTAAAGACTGGCTTTCCTCAAAGTACTGAACACTATCTTTAAGTGTTCATGATGCTCAGTAACACTTTTACTGAATATTAGGATATCGTCAATAAAATGTACTACGAACTTTCCGATATACGGACGTAGTAAATCGTTCATAAGCATGACGAAGGTCGCTGGAGCATTGGTAAGTCCGAAGGGCATTACCAAAAACTCATAATGACCAAACCTGCTCCTGAAAGCGGTTTTATGCACATCCTCGGCTCTAATCCGGATCTGATGATAGCCGCACTTAAGATCTATCTTGCTGAAAATCACGGCTCCATGTAATGCATCTAGCAAATCATCAATCCGAGCCATCGGATACCTGTGCTTAACAGTGATATTATTCAATGCTCTGTAATCTATACAGAGGCGAAACGTATCATCTTTTTTCCTCTTTAATATCACTGGTGAAGCAAAAGGTGAGAAACTTGGTTGAATCTGCCCCAACTTGAGGTATTCTTCCAGTTGCCTATGCACCTCCGCTTCTTCAGTAAAACTCATTCTATAGGGAGGTTTATTTACAGGTTCTGCCCCCGGGATCAGTTCAATCTTATGCTGAACTTTCCGCTCTGGAGGTAACCCATAAGGTAGTTCATCCCTAAAGCATTCAGAGAACTCCTCTGTTATAAGATTAGCCAACTTGGCCATCTCACCACTTTGCGTAACATCAGTGCTAGTCGAAGAATCATCCATCGACTCTACCGATGCGGTGCAAAGGTACAAAAACTCTACTTGAGCCTTTCTGATTTCCATCACGGAAACCAATGGTCCCTGAGGTATATCTCTTTCACCTCGCAAGACATAAAGCACATCATTCATCTTGAATTGATATACGTGCTTTTTCCAATCAATGGCTGGATTCTTCCTAGAATGCCACGCCATTCCCAGGGCTATATCCGCATGAGCAAGCTTGGTCATTTCAAAATCAAGCTTCTCAGCATAGTCCTGAATCCGAAGCTCCAACTGGGTAACCCTTTGGTCCCATACTTCAGTTGAACTTCCATCAGCCATCCTGACTGTGTACGCATAGTCAGATGGACTTGTCTTTAATTTCAGCCTCTTCACGAGCTTGGAGTTAATCACATTGTGGGTTGACGCTGAGTCAAACAACACAATGACATCATGACTGGCCACTTGCCCTTTCATTTTGATTAGCTCCGTATCATTGAAGGCTGTATACCCCGTTGCTGCGGGCTTAGATAGGATGTTATCAGGTGCACTCGTCACTAACTTAGCAACAGATACACATAACAAACAAGGTACTAACCTCTGAGAAGGTCCCGCCAGTTGCATCTGCATATGCTCCGCACTGGGACTCTCCTGCATTTCCACGTCGCATTCAGATATTATCATACTAGCCGTGCGACGATCTTTATTCAGTGGACAATCCTTCCACTGATGTCGCTGAAGGCAGCCGAAGCACAATCCTTCTTTCCTGGCTTTCTCTTTTTGTTCAGGGGTCAACGAGGACTTTGACCAAGCCCGGGCTGCCATTGGAGTTATTTTCCTTTTCACCCCAACGGTGGTACTTGTCTTTACTGGTCCCTCAACCGGCTTCACCTGCTTGGTTTGGCCACTTGGCTGCGAGACACTTGTCTTTGAAACCCATTTCCTCGGAAATCCCCCTTTCCTCGGGTGCTCATACTGAGTCCCTGCCTGCACGAACCCACCAGATCTGCCTCTGGCATCCTCATAGTTCAGGGCTACTGCAATAGATTCATCTAGTGTAGTCACATATTTAGCCCGAACTTCCATCTTGATCTTGTCGTTCAGTCCATAGATATAGTCTTTTAACTGAACCGACATAGGGAGAGGGTCTGTTATTTTCATAACACATTCCCTGAATTTGTCAGTGTACTCTGCCACTGACAAGCTCCTCTGACGAAGATTTCTATAAGCATCCCAAGCTCGGGATTCTTCATCAGGTGGAAGAAAGTGTTTCTTGAATTCAGCTTTGAACCCTTCCCAGGTGGTTGGAGCAACTTGATCCTTCTGTTGCTTTATCCACCATCTATCCGCTGCCTCAATAAACAGGTGTGTGGCCTCGCGGATTTTCTTTAGATCGGATTTAATCTCACAAATGGCGAAGGCTTCTTCCCACTTGTGCAACCAAACCTCGATCACATCAGAGCTGCGCTCGGTCATCCGACCAGCGTACTTCTCCGGTCTATAATTAGCGATATTAGGTACTTTGACCCTTGCGCGCTCTAAAGAATGTACACTGGGCTCTGGCTCTGCTGGAGCTTTGCCCTTATCAATCCTAGACGGTCTAGCCGACAAGGCTTGCACCATCTCCCTAATCTCATTTTGACCAGCATTCGCCTGAAGTTGCTGGTTCATAATCTGCTGTAAAGCATCCTCTAATATTGAAATCCTACCAACCAATGTAGGTGCTGCCTGATGTGATATTGGTTGTGTTGACTGTACTCTAGACTCGCTAGGGTTCACCCTTGAACTCTGTCCTTCAGCTTCCATTTGTTGAAAGTGAGGTTTTTTTTTTTTTTTCTTAGTTGTCTTTTTTTTTTTTTTTTTCGTGGAAACTCCAAAAATGCGGCACTTCAATTCCCTTTCTGTACCAGACAACTACTGCAGACTGAAAACCCGAAATATATAAAATAAAAGGAAAGAGACGCCCCCTTTCGTGGATCAGCCCGCTCCCATCCGCTGCGTCAATCCTCCAAAGTGCAATTTTGAGCTTTCGTTATCCGCACAGCCTTGGTCTAGGTGAGGATGAGCCCGTCGGGTTTTTTTTTTTTGATCAATATCTTGCTGTCCGTCGACTCTCCCTTGCTGGCGTCAGTCACAGACCACCTTCGTCGAAGGTCTCCCCGTTCGCGAATGGCTTCCCTCCGTAGTCCACGAGAATACTGCTGCACTCCGTCGTCACGGCGACCCTCTAGGTCCAGCCACCATTTGAGAAGTCCTGACTGACCGGCGAACCACCACGCTATCAACCCGTCCCTGCTCACGGCCGTTGCGAGATCGCCAATTCGTAGACCCCCTCCGTTCCTACGCTCCAGAATTCTGCTGTTCGTCCGTAGCTTCCGTCAAAGCTCACGAACCTCTTCCTGTTCCTTACGCTCTGATACCAAATCTAACAAATTCCCTTTCTACTCATTACGTAGATTCATGTAGTCACGGGCGTTGGCAACTCGTATATCCACCCAGCCAAACTCTCAAGGTAGGAGTCGTCTCATTACGTCCATTTTCTTTTTTTATTCTTTTCTCATCCTTATCCTTGAGACCCCAATCTCCCTAGATAGTTCTTAGCCACATGTCACATTTTAGGCCCTTACTTAGATGCATCCTTTTTCACCCCTCTCTTGGAGTTCCCTTTTAAAACAATTGCCCCTTGGCAATTTACACATTAGATGCACCTAGGCCCTAGCCCTATTTGAACTATCTAGTCAATGCCATTACGCCCTCACCTAGGACCTTGGCAGTTACTTCTCTTGACCATTTAATTACGCACATTAATTATTACAAAAGTTGGTCATCTAAGAGAAAATGCCCACCGATCTATCCGAGGTCATGCTATCTCGACTAGAGCATAACACAAACAAACCACACACAACATCAAATCTGAGCAGGCTGCTCACCACCCAACCGTGACATCTACGGGATGTGATCCCGAATCAGAAGATGTCCCCTCCGAGCCACGAGCTGCTGAGCTATTGGCACGAACTCCCAATCAGATCCAAACCAGCCTGGTGTCCCATACCACCAGGTGGCGCTGTGAAGCCCTGGATCTGTCACTGGGCCTTGGGCTATGCTAAGATGCAGGTGCGCGTCCGCGACTCAATCTAGGATCAGACCTGGCACCTGGGAACGAGATTTGCTCCCAACTGCACACTGAGAACTGAACTCCCTGGGCCTCTTTTATAGACTCGGGCCCCGGCGCCAAAAATAGCGAAGACCTATAAATAGTTCGTACCCTTGCCACTCAACCTGAGAATCAAGCCTGCCTAGCTCTAAGCCTCCCCAGGCTAACCTGAGCTAGTTCTGTGTACCTAGTACACGTCAGATACCAATCCGTGCACATGACATACTCCCCCTCCTCTAAGAACTCACTCCTGAGCTCGCTAAGAAATCTGGAAATGTTCTTTGGAGGTTTTGTAATGTCTCCCATGTTGCATCCTCCTCAACACGATCCTTCCACTTGATCTTGTATTCCGTGATAGTTCTATTTCGAATCTGTCTTTCACGAAATTCAAGAATACACTCAGGTTCGTGAGGAATAAAAGTCAAATCTGTAACTTCTATAATCTCATGAGGAGAAACAAGTTGATCATCTGCACCCAAGACTTCTTTCAGTCTACTGACATGAAAGACTGGATATACTTTAACATCAGGAGGCAATTCTAGTCGATATGCAACTGGTCCAATTCTTTTAATGACCTTGAATGGGCCACAGTATCTGGGGGATAATTTCGGAACCAAACCAGTACTTAGGCTCTTGGATTCCTTAGGAATTCTCAAATATACCATCATTCCTTCAGAGAACTCTCTGGGTGAACGATGTCTATTAGCATAAAATCTGTCCCGATCTTGGGCACTTCTAATAGACTCCTTGGCAAACTGCAACATTTCCTGCATATCTAGCAAGAAGTTCTTAGCAGCATCATTTTGAATCCCTTTTAATCCAACCATAACTGGTGACTTAGGTTGAAACCCGTACATAAGCATAAAAGGACTGTAACCTGTACTAGAATGCTTTGCACTGTTGTAAGTAAATTCAATCATAGGTAGATAATCTTCCCATGAAGACTGTCTCTTAGATACATATGCCCGAAGCATGTCTTCAACCAACTGGTTGACCTTTTTTGTACTGCCATCGGATTGTTCATCATCCGAGGAACTCATACTTAGAGTAGTTTCTAACTTCTCAAAAACAAGTGTCCAAAAATTACTTGTAAACTTTGAGTCCCTGTCACTGACTATGTCAGATGGCAAACCATACAGCTTGAACGAGTGGTCCACAAACTCGTGAGCCAACTGAACAGCTGAAATAGTTGTTCTTGTAGGTAAGAATCTAGCCATTTTTGTCAGACGATCGACTATGACCCAAATAGAGTCATGACCCTTGCGCGTTCGAGGTAAACCAGTAATAAAATCCATGGAAATACTTTCCCATTTATTACCTGGAATCTGTAAAGGCTGTAATAAGCCCGCGCTTCTAAGGCGTTCAGCCTTAGTAACCTGACAAACCCGGCAACCTACTACATAATTCTCTATAAATGCACGCATCTTAGGCCAATAAAAGGTATGCTTCACAAGAGACAGAGTCCTATGTATACCTGGATGTCCCGCACTAGGAGCATCATGACACTCCCAGAGAATCTTGGATTTAAGGTCCAGAACATCAGGCACACAAATCTTTTCATTCCGGAACAACAAGCCGTTCCTAATCATCCACTGACCTCCCGCCGCCTGTATCCTAGGTGGCACAATCCCTGAGTCCTGGTCAACCATGGAGCTCCCATCCTGGACTCTCTGCCAATAAGAACTGAAATGACTATCAGTTGCGTATAGCCCTCTCAAGGATTGAAATAGGTCTGAGGATATTTCAGTAAATGACAAAGCATTTACAAACTTAACTCGACTTAAGGCATCCGCCACACTATTCAACGAACCCTTACGATAACGTATTTCGAAATCAAAATCCTGCATTAATTCTGCCCATCTAGCTTTCCTTCCCCTCAATTCTGATCCATCACACACATACTTAATTGACTGATGATCAGTCAATACAAGGAACTTTGAACCATACAAGTAGTGTCTCCAAACCTTAAGAGCATACACTACAGCATAAAGTTCCTTCTCGAGTGTTGGCCAACGATACTGAGTGTCGTCTAGCTTCTTACTCTTGAAAGCTACAGGTCTGCCCTCTTGGAATAGAGCTGCCCCAATGGCATAATCACTCGCATCGACCTCTAAAACATAAGGCCGGGTAGGATCGGGTAATGCAAGAACGGGTGCTTCCTTGAAAACTTCAAGGTTTCAAAAGCCTTGTTCATTGCATCATTCCAAGAGATCGGCTGGGTAGACCTGCGTCCACGACCTTTCAATATGTTGGTTAAGGGTGCCGTGATATGTGAATAATCACGCACTGACTTCCGAAGAAATACCGTAAATCCTAGGAAAGAACGAAGTTGTTTCACAGTCTGAGGGATTGGCCATTCTAAAACCTTCTGGATACGATCCAGATCAATGCTAATACCTTCAGAAGAAATCTTGTGTCCTAAGTAAATGATCTCCTTCATAAAGAAGTCACATTTCGATTTTTCTCTCTCTTTTTCTTCTTCCTTTTCCCAGATATCTCTCCACCCCTCCTATCCCAGGCATCCAGCAAAAACGCAGCAACAGATTTCGAAATTTAGGGCATACCTGGAGGGAAAACATGTCAAAAGTTCTCGCATCAGAAGTTCCTACCTCAGGAGCTGGCTCTGATACCAACTGACACATCCAAGAGATAAATACGACAGGAGTTAATCGACATTTCGAGAAGAAGATTCAGGATGCATTTTTTTCGATACAGCTTTTACAGCTTTATATATAGTCCTGTTATTCCTGCATTGTGAAAAGGAATGTTCAAAGTATTGTATATTTGGGAGTTTAGTGTGCAGGAGAAAGAAGAAGAAAAAAAAAGAAAAAAAAAGAAAAAAAAACCATTTTCCATTGTGAAACTATGGAGGCAGAAGGGCAGAATTCTAGGGTGAATCCTAGTGAGTCTAGAGTACAGTCTACACAACAGATGTCACATCATGCAGCACCTACTTTGATCGGTAGGATTTCGATATTAGAAGATGCTTTATAGCAGATTATGAACCAGCAGCTTCAAATGAATGCTGGTCAGAATGAGATTAGGGAGATGGTACAAGCCTTGTCGGCTAGACCGTCTAGAATTGATAAGGGCAAAGCTCCAGCAGAGCCAGAGCCCAGTATACATTCATTAGAGCGCGCAAGGGTCAAAGTGCCTAATATCGCTAATTATAGACCGGAAAAGTACGCTGGTCGGATGACCGAGCGTAGCTCTGATGTGATCGAGGTTTGGTTACACAAGTGGGAAGAAGCCTTCGCCATTTGTGAAATTAGATTTGATCTAAAGAAAATCCGTGAGGCCACACACTTGTTTATTGAGGCAGCGGATAGATGGTGGATAAAGCAACAGAAGGATCAAGTTGCTCCTGCCACCTGGGAAGGGTTTAAAGCTGAATTTAAGAAACACTTTCTCCCACCTGATGAAGAGTCCCGAGCTTGGGATGCTTATAGAAATCTTCGTCAGAGGAGTCTGTCGGTGGCAGAGTACACCGACAAATTCAGGGAATGTGTCATGAAAATAACAGACCCTCTCCCTATGTCGGTTTAGTTAAAAGACTATATCTATGGACTGAACGACAAAATCAAAATGGAAGTTCGGGCTAAATATGTGACTACATTAGATGAATCTATTGCAGTAGCCCTGAACTATGAGGATGCCAGGGGCAGATCTGGTGGATTTGTGCAAGCAGGGACTCAGTATGAGTACCCGAAAAAAGGGGGATTTCAGAGGAAATGGGTTTCAAAGACAAGTGTCTCGCAGCCAAGTGGCCAAACCAAGCAGGTGAAGCCGGTTGAGGGACCAGTAAAAACAAGTACCACCGTTGGGGTGAAAAGGAAAATAACTCCAATGGCAGCCCGGGCTTGGTCAAAGTCCTCGTTGACCCCTGAACAAAAAGAGAAAGCTAGAAAAGAAGGATTGTGCTTCGGCTGCCTTCAGCGATATCAGTGGAAGGATTGTCCACTGAATAAAGACCGTCGCACGGCTAATATGATAATATCTGAATGCGACGTGGAAATGCAGGAGAGTCCCAGTGTGGAACATATGCAGATGCAATTGGCGGGACCTTCTCAGAGGTTAGTACCTTGTTTGTTATGTGTGTCTGTTGCTAAGTTAGTGACGAGTGCACCTGATAACATCCTATCTAAGCCCGCAGCAACGGGGTATACGGCCTTTAATGATACGGAGTTAATTAAAATGAAAGGGCAAGTGGCCAGTCATGATGTCATTGTGTTGTTTGACTCGGCGTCAACTCACAATGTGATTAACTCCAAGCTCGTGAAGAGGCTGAAATTAAAGACAAGTCCATCTGACTATGCGTATACAGTCAGGATGGCAGATGGAAGTTCAATTGAAGTATGGGACCAAAGGGTTACCCAGTTGGAGCTTCGGATTCAGGACTATGCTGAGAAGCTTGATTTTGAAATGACCAAGCTTGCTCATGCAGATATAGCCCTGGGTATGGCGTGGCATTCTAGGAAGAATCCAGCCATTGATTGGAAAAAGCACGTATATCAATTCAAGATGAATGATGTGCTTTATGTCTTGCGAGGTGAGAAAGATATACCTCAGGGACCGTTGGTTTTCGTGATGAAAATCAGAAAAGCTCAAGTAGAGTTTTTATTTCTTTGCATAGCATCGGTAGAGCCAGTTGATGATTCTTCGGCTAGCACTGATGTTTCGCAAAGTGGTGAGATGGCCAAGCTGGCTAATCTTATAACAGAGGAGTTCTCTGAATGTTTTAGGGATGAACTACCTTATGGGTTACCTCCAGAGCGGAAAGTTCAACATAAGATTGAACTGATCTCGGGGGCAGAACGTGTAAGTAGACCTCCCTATAGAATGAGTTTTGCTGAAGAGGCGGAGGTGCGTAGACAACTGGAAGAATATCTCAAGTTGGGGCAGATTCAACCAAGTTTCTCACCTTTTGCTTCGCCAGTGATATTAAAGAAGAAAAAGGATGATACGTTTCGCCTCTGTATAGATTACAGAGCATTGAATAATATCACTGTTAAGCATAGGTATCCGATGGCTCGGATTGATGATTTGCTTGATGCATTACATGGAGCCGTGATTTTCAGCAAGATAGATCTTAAGTGTGGCTACCATCAGATCCGGATTAGAGCCGAGGATGTGCATAAAACCGCTTTCAGAAGCAGGTTTGGTCATTATGAGTCTTTGGTAATGCCCTTCGGACTTACCAATGCTCGAGCGACCTTCGTCATGCTTATGAACGATTTACTACATCCGTATATCGGAAAGTTCGTAGTACATTTTATTGAAGATATCCTGATATTCAGTAAAAGTATTACTGAGCATCGTGAACACTTAAGAGTAGTGTTCAGTACTTTGAGGAAAGCGAGTCTTTATGTGAACAAAAAGAAAACTATACTGTGTATGGTTAGGATTAAATATTTAGGGTTCATAATTACTCCACAGGGGGTAGAAATGGATCCGAAGAAAGTGGCTGCGATGCTAACTTGGCCAATCCCTCAGAGTCTGACCGCGTTGCGATCATTCTTGGGATTTGTCCAGTTTTATAGAAGGCATATCAAAGGATATCACGGAATAGTATCGCCATTGACTGATCTGACCTCAGATAAAGTACCTTTTATTTGGGGACAGAATTAACAAGAAAGTTTTAACACCATAAAGCAAGCTGTGGTCGCAGGACCGGTGTTAAAAATAGTTGATCCCCAGAAACCATTGTTCCTAGAAACCGATGCAAGTGGCATTGCGGTAGGAGCAGTCCTTCTTTAAGAGGGAAGGCCAGTAGCCTTTGAAAGCAAGAAGCTTTCTCCCTCTCAAAGAAATTAGCCAACTCATGAATTGGAGTTGTATGCTGTTATCCATGCTTTGAAAACATGGAGGTATTATTTGTATGGTTCAGAGTTTTATGTAGATGTAGATCATGATACTCTGAAACATTTTTGTAAACAGCCTGACTTGAGGGGCCGCCAAGCTAGGTGGGCAGAGCTCATGCAGGAGTTTAATTTAACGATTCGGTACCGAAGAGGAAAAGACAATAAGGTTGCTGATGCGTTGTCTCGCATTATGCACAACCTGAGTTTCACGGTATTAGAGAGTGCTCTAATGACCGAGATAATAGAAACTCAAAAAGTGGACGAGTTTGTCCAGAGCTTGTGGCCTAAAGCTCATGTGTTAAAACCCGGGGAAAATGAAAAGGATGACCTGGCATCCAGAAAAGGCCAAACTTATGCAAGATATACCATAAGGGATGGTATGCTAGTTAGAAATGGCAAGGTTGTAGTACCTAGTCAGAATGATCTCAGGCAGAGAGTCATTCGACAGTGCCATCATAGCCCATGTGCGGGACATCCAGGAGTCGAGAAGACATATGATCTCGTGAAGCGAGATTTCTTTTGGCCAAAGATGAAAAAGCATATTCATGAATATGTGACACGGTGTTTCTCGTGTCAGGTAAGTAAGGCCGAGCGGGTGAAGCCACCCAGACTTTTACAGCCCTTGGAAATACCACTAAGTAAGTGGGAGAGCATTTCCATGGACTTTATTGTAGGGCTGCCTACGACGCAAGGAGGGTATGATTCTATCCTTGTGGTGGTTGATCGTCTAACCAAGATGGCTCACTTCATTCCGACTAGAGAGTCTGTTAGTGCCCCGCAAGTGGCGTATTTGTTCATTAGACATATATTTCGTCTGCATGGATTGCTTAGATTCATAGTGTCAGACAGAGATGTCAGATTTACCGGTCATTTTTGGACAGCGGTATTTGAGACACTAAGGACTGAGTTGGGAATGAGTAGTGGGGATCATCTTGGGACGGATGGTCAGACGGAGAGAGTCAACCAAACTTTAGAGGATATGCTGAGAGCATATGTGTCATTGAGGCAACATACGTGGAACAAGTGGTTGCCATTGTTGGAGTTTGCCTACAATGATAGAAAACATTCCTCTACCGGGTTCAGTCCGTTTGAGCTGAACTGTGGTTATAGACCAGCCAATCCAATTATAGTTGGAGTACCTCAGAAAGTGCCTAGTGCCGCGAACTTTGTAGTTCAGATGCGGGAGATGCTAGCACTTGCGAGAGCTAATATCCGCCAGGCTATGGATAGAGCCAAGGTGTATGCGGATGAAAACCGGTCTATAAGAGTATTTAAGAAAGGAGAAAAAGTTTTTCTCAAAGTTCCTTCGCACTGGAAGTCGTTGACTTCAGGAGAGTGTGCTAAGTTATCACCTCGATACTGTGGGCCGTGGTTTATTCTAAAGAGAATAGGCAGTGTAGCCTATAAATTAGAATTGCCACAGGGGTGTAAGGTGCACCCGGTTTTTCATGTTTCGCTCTTAAAGAAATTTTTGCATACAGGTGACTCACTAATCGAAGGTGTGGTTTTGTTTCAGGAGATAGAGGATATTGCAAGGCGCAAGCCAACAAGAATCCCGGACCGAGGAACAATGCAAATACGAAATCGGAAGATACCCACGGTGTTGGTTGCATGGCATGGTCAGCCTCTATCTGAAGCTACTTGGGAATCCATATACCAGTTACGGAGAGTGTTCCCAGATTTCATCATCGAGGACGCTGATGCTTGAAGAGGAAAGGAATGTTATGCTCTAGCCGAGACAGCATGACCTCGGAAAGATCGGTGGGCATTTTCTCTTAGAGGACCAACTTTTGTAATAGTTAATGTGCGTAAATGAAATGGTCAAGAGAAGTAACTGCCAAGGTCCTAGGTGAGGGTGAAATGGCATTGACTAGGTAGTTCTGAGTGCTAAGGCCTAGATGCACCTAAATGTGCAATAATGCCAAGGGGCAAGTGGTTTTAAATGTGCCCAAGAGAGGGGTAAAAAGGTGCACCAAGTGGAGAGGCTAAAATGATGACATTTGGCAAGGAGAACTATCTAGGGAAACGAGGGTCTCGTAGATAGGCATGAGGAAGAAAAAGGATTATGAATTAGAATATCTGGGATCTACGAGAGTAGGCTGGGAGGAAAAAATGAAATGCCATCGCTCGTGATCTGTGTCAACGCAGGAAGAGAGTTTCTTTTAGTAGAGATAGAGTCTTTGTCATTCCAAGCTTTCCAAGAATGCAAATGTTGCAATGCATGCAGAATTTGAATGCCGATTGGCCCTCCATAAGGGGAAGAGCGCGCTCGTGAGAGTACTTGTTTCTCTTTTGACTTACATGCAAGGTGGGAGAGAGAAGGCGGATGAATGCAATGTGGTAGAGAGAATGCTATGAATGGTTCTTATCACATGTGGTTAATCCGACATTTTACTGATATTATAGCTCTGCTCCATGATTTATCTAAGAAAAATATTGTTTTAGATGGGGAGAATGTCAAAGAGTAGCCTTTAACACTCTTAAGGAGAAATTAACCATTGAACCCATTCTTGTCATTCTTGATTTGTATAAACTATTTGATGTAGATTGCCATTGAAACCAATCTATAGACCTCGGGAACTCTCGCTTCCATAAAATCGCAGCTCTAGAAGCAATCATAGCAGGCTGAAATCGTAGTAAGTTGGCTTCCAACTGGCCGGATAACAGTTTCCAGCAGCAGGGTCTAGGGCCTCTTGGATCAATTCGCAGTAGTCCTAGAGCTCTCGGGAAGGTTGGAAAACCCTAATTGCAGCAGAGGCTAGAATCATCCGTACAATCATCTGAGAAGGCATGGAAGAACAATAGAAGGAATTTGCTGTAAAAGAAGAGTGTTGGGAGGGAGAGAAACTTAGTTAGGGTAAGTAGTGTGGTTTGACATGGTATACTATCCATGTGGCTTCCTTGCATGCAGTAGACTATGTAGGAAGGGCATACAACAAACCCCTTCATTCTCATGCTCTCCGGGGGTTTATGAGTGTCAACCTCCATGGTTTCACGGAGGACATGCGATAGGAGCCAGAAATAAGGGCTGTCCCCTCTCCCCCCCCCAAGGTCTTTATTGCAATATAAAATAACTTTGTGCAACTCGCTTTGAGAAGAGCATGAAGCTGAGTAAAACCTTGAAAATGTATCTAGGAGCTCTTAGGCTCCTTCTTTTGTAGACTTGGCCTAGCTAAAAGCTAGACTTGCTTTTCTAAAGCTAAACTGCGCTTTTCTTGCTTTTGCTTGGTTTGGGGCAGCTTTTGTGTCCTTTTTTTAGAACCCCGTGGGGTCTTCTTTTATGGCGCCATCTCCCGAAAAAAAGCAAAGTTTAGCGAAATGCATGCATTCCTAGGTCTTGGGGCAATCCTAGTCCCTTGTGGGTGTCCCCACAGTTCTCTTTTACCAATGCAAAGCAAAAGTAAAACAATAAAACTCATTCTTAGTTAACCAAGTCAACATTCTTTGACCGAAGTCAATTCTAATGAAGATTTTACTTTATTTCTTGAGAGAAGTACCAAATGATGAAATCCCTTCGGCTTCTGATCAATTGCCCTCAACTGAAGACCTTCTTGATACAATTGCAAAAATTGAGGATATTCTTAAAAGAACTCCTCATCTACCCACTTGGCATCAAGTGCCGAATAGTTCTTAAACTTGAAAAGATGCCTCTGGGCTCCTTTTTTTTGTGTGATATATAATTTGTTCTAGTTGAAGATCTCCTCCATCTCTTCCACCTCTGGTGGCTCTTCTTCGACTAGTTCTGTGGACTTTGATCCTTGGTACTTCTTGAGAAGACTCACATGAAAAGCATTGTGAATCTTCCAAGTCTCAAGTAACTCTAGTCGATATTCGGCTTTATTTATGGGCTCACCAATATGGAAGGGTCCATAATATCTAGGAGACAGCTTTGGGTATACTTTTTCTTTCCCCTTCATCTTCTGGACACGTGCTTTTTCTAACTTAAGTAACACCCAGTCTTCTTCTTGAAGATTCATCCCTCTTCTGTGCTTTTCCGCAGCCTTATTTTGCTTTTGATAGATCTTTCCGCTATCCGATCTTGGGAAAAGGCTGTGTCCAAGTCTCGAACATACGGTTCAGCTATAAATGTCTCGTCTTTTGTTCTAAGGATAGTTGGAAAATTCACCTTTTCATAAATGACTTTAAATGGGGCTTTTCTTGTGGAGTTGTGAATAGTATTATTGTATGCGAATTCCACAAGAGGAAGATACTTTTCCATTGGATCTTCTAGTGGACATCATCTTAGGAATGCCATGGAGACATCAATACAATCCTAAGATAGACTACGATTCACATCAGATGTGGATTGAGAAGGACAGACAAGAAATATGTCTAAAAAGTTCAATGAAACCTGAGATCAGTCCTTTACTCAACCACACACAAGCCAAAAGAGCAATTAGAAAACGTGAGAAGACATATCTGATTTTGGTGAATACGGTAACGGCTACTTATCCAAACACTAAGCCTACGTACCAAAAGTTTCTTTCTCAATTTTTTGATTGTTTCTTAAAAGATTTACTGCCTGGACTACCATGTTCTCGACCTGAAGATCATAGGATAGAAATCCTATCGGGCAATACTCCATCTTATAGAGTCAATCAGCTAGAACAAAAGAAAATTCAAAAGCAAGTGGAGGAACTGATAGAGAGAGGATTGATTAGACCCAACAGTTCTCCTTATGGAGCACCTGTCTTATTAGTCAAAAAGAAAAATGGAAACTACCGAATGTGCATAGACTATCGTGCACTGAACAAAATCACAGTGAAGAACAAATATCCAATCCCTAGGATTGATGATCTTTTGGACAAATTGAAAGGGGCCAAGGTCTTCAGTAAGATAGATCTCAAATCCGGCTATCATCAAGTTCGTATGGTAGAAGAGGATATATACAAGACTGCCTTTAGAACTCAAACGGGACATTATGAGTTCCTAGTTATGTCTTTTGGGCTAACTAACGCTCCAGCTACTTTTAGTAGAATGATGAACCCTTTTAGTAGAATGATGAACCGAATCCTTCTTAAACACCAAGATTGTGTGGTAGTATTTTTTGATGATATTCTGGTGTTTAGCAAAGATGTTGAGGAGCATAAAGAACATCTGAAGCTAGTTTTTTCGCTCTTGAAAGAAAATCAATTGTACATAAATCCTGAAAAGAGCAGTTTCTTTCAAGATCAAATAGAGTATTTGGGCCACATTGTATCCGTCGATGGGATTCGAGTAGATTCAAAGAAGATTGTGAGTGCATAATCACATGGCCTAAACCCCGAGATATACATGAATTAAGATCAATCTTGGGATTGTGTAGCTTTTACAGAAAGTTTGTCAAGAATTTTGCATACATTGCACATCCATTGATAGACCTTCTTAGAAAAGCTAAGTATTTCTTATGGACTGAGCGTCAAGATAAATTTTTTACAGCTTTGAAGGAAGCTCTCACACAAGCTCCCGTGTTGCAACTACCCGATTTCTCTAGACCATTCTTTGTAGTTGTAACCAATGCTAGTGGATATGGAATTGGAGCCGTACTTATGCAAGATGGACATCCAATAGCATATGAGAGCCGAAAAATAAAACCAGCAGAATGCAATTATAGTACATATGATAAAGAATTAACCGCTGTTGTGCATGCTTTACGAATGTGGAAACATTATTTGATGGAAGCTGAGTTTCTTATCAAAACTGATCAGCAAAGTATCAAGCATTTGTTGACTCAGTCACTAATATCCGATAGGCATATCAAGTGGGCATCATTTATACAGAGTTTTCAGCCCATGATTTAGTATCAACCTGGAAAGGAAAATGTAGTTGCTGATGCTCTTAGCAGAAAGCCAAGTATTAATCACATCACTACTGTAGAGACCCATCCTTTTGAAGATATGAAGAATTCTTATCAAGGGGATCTAGACTTTTTTGATATATGGAACAAATTAGAGAATAACAATTGGAATCCTATGTTGGACTATTCATGCAATGATGGATATCTCTTTTATCAAAAGAAATTATGCATCACTCGACCCTTTAGACAAATTGTAATGGAGGAAATGCACCAACCACCATATATGGGACATAAGGGAGTGACTGCTACTTTACAAGTGATAGCAAGAGAATTTCATTGACCTACTATAAGAAAAGATGTGGCTAAGTTTGTAGCCGAATGCATCACTTGTCAGAAGATGAAGAGTTACAAAGGCAAGACCCCAGGATTGCTTATGCCTTTGCCTATTCCTACGCAACCTTGGAAACAAATATCTATGGATTTCATAATAGGTTTTTCTACTGCAGCGAACCAAAATGATATGATTTGGACGATAGTAGATCGCTTTAGTAAGCAAGCTTATTTCATCCCATGCAAGAAGTACATATAAGGTGGCCAGTAAATATAGAACTTCTTAATCACATGCATGTGACTTGCATAAAGAAAATTTGGTTGGCACATACATTATAAGTACATATATGCCTACTTTAACAGCTCAGCAAGCTGCACATTTATTCATCAAGCATATCTTTGTTCATCATGGCTTGCCAAAGACTATAGTGTCTGATTGAGATAGATTCGAAGTTTTGTTTTGGACTGCATTATTTCATAATCTAGGCACTAAGTTATACTTCTCATCAGCTTTTCATTCAGAATCGAATGGATAAAGTGAGGTTATAAACAGTACTATTCTGGATATGATAAAAGCTTATGCGGGAAGTCAACCAAAGACTTGGGACAAATACATTCATCTCTTATAGTTTGCTTATAATAATACTCCTTATTTTGCAACTGGAAGAGCACCCTTTGAGATTATCTATGGGAAGGTTTTACCTATTCTTATCACACGATTGACCCATAGAGTGGAAGCAGCAGATGCATTTACCCATGACTATCAAAATATTCTTAAAGAGGTTCGAGAAGCCATTGCAATCGCTCAGGAGAAGTACACAAAACAAGCTAATAAGAAACGAAAAAACATGCTTTTTAAAGAAGGCGATTATGTACTTCTTGGGATTGAGAAAAGAAGATTGAAGAGCGTTGAGAAATCGCCAGTAATCAAGATGTCACCACGTTTTTATGGACCATTCAAGGTGATCCAGAAAATCAATGATCTAGCTTATAGGCTTGAATTACCTGATAATTGAAAAATACATAATGCTTTCCATATCAGCCTCTTAAAGCCCATCAAAGGACCTTTACCTATTCATCCTGTCTATGAAGAGGCTCCATTGATTGTTAATGAAGAAGAAATTCTTCTATATTAAATATTTGCTTAAATTTAAGAATCATCCAAGAGATGATGCTCAGTGAATGCCTGAGCGGTTCTTTCGAACTTTTTCAAACCTCATTAGTTGCTATAATCAAACACGCAACTGAGGTCAGTTGCAATCCAAGCAAGAGGGATGTTACGGAAATTATATTTTTTGATATATCTTGCTTTGGATATTATTACTTTAGTCTAGTGTGACTATGGCAAAGTACTCCATAGGAGCGCACCGGACGCGGCGGGGTAACTAGTGGATACTTTGTGTGGTTAGTTGGGGCGCCTGACTAGCTTGTGTTTTGCCATGCTAGATGGTCGGTATTGTGGGTGATTCCATGTTAATACTGATGTCACTAGTGTTATTGGTGTTGTTGTACTTTGAGCGCGGTTATGTTGGGATTGGTTGATTCGGTGATTTGTTCAATCGATTGTTAATAACTAATGTAATTGGCGGCTTGAGTACAGGTGATGGAACTCATAGCGAGGGTACCGATCAAGGTGTCGCACAGTGCATTATATATGGCCATGGGCCAATTTTGTATTTGTTTTATTATTGCAAGTTGAGCAATATATTTTGTTGAGGACATAATTCATTTTGGGACCTAAGATGGCTATGTAAAGCAAATCCCTCATTTTTGGATGAGAGGGATAATTTTGGCTCTTTGGTGCTTTTATGAAATATCATAAATACTCTAAATGAGGAAGCGTGAGCCACTCATCTAGGGGGAGAGATTGTACTCATTCTGCTGTCGCTTTCATGGTGTGATTGTGTTTCTTCTTCTCCAATTGATTATGTGGTGAATTTGTGTGTTGAAGAGATTACCTTTTGGTTTTAGAATCGGCTTGGTTGTTAACTTTTCTTTGAGAGTCTTGAGAGCTGTCCTTTGCCGTTCTCCCCATACATATTTTTTGGCAAATCACGTAACGGGGCTGCTATATCAACAAAGTGTTTGATGAAGTGTCTATAATTAGAGCAAAGCCCAAGAAAGCTATGTACTTCATGCACCGAGGTAAGCTTTGGCCATTCCTGTATAGCTCTTATCTTAGCAAGATTCATATGAATCCCTTCTTTAGAGATAAGGCGCTCGAGATAGCAAATCTCTTCAAGAAAAATCTCACTTTTCTTGGCATTTTGAAATTCGTAGAACACAGTGGCAAAGTGCTCCTTATGTTCTTCCATCTTTGAAAAGACCAATATGTCATCAAAGAAGGTACCTATGAAATACATGTAAGGTTTGAAAATCCTGTCCATCATGCGATCGATGCATTGGTTAACCCGAAGGGCATCACCAAGAACTCATACAATCTGAAAGTAGTCCGAAAAGCTATCTTATGAACACTTGAGGATGGATCCTTATCTGATGGTACTCGCTTTTCAAATCAATGCGACTAAAGAACCTAGTCTCTTTTAGTCTATCCAATATCGATAGTCTATGCGAGGGATCAGAAACCTATTCTTCACCATCATTTTATTGAGGGCTCTATAATGCACACATACGATATGAGCCATCTTTCTTTTGATCTAAGAGCACGGGTGAATAGAAGGGTGAGGAACTCGGTCTGATGAGTCCTTTAGAAAGTAGATCTTGTACCTATGCCATGATTTCTTTGATTTGGGCTGCGCTCACGCGATAAGGTGGCCGATTTGGAGGCTTACTTCTTGGAAGGAGTTCTCTGACATGATCTTGCGGCCGCTCAGGAGGAAGCTCTCCAGGAAGAGAATCTAGGAAATAGTCTTTGAAAGAATCAAGAAACTAAAATTTTTCTTTTTCAATAGAATTCACATTCACTTGAGTTTCACCCTCTTTCTCACTTACGAAAACAAAGTACACAGAAATGGCTGATTTTATTGATATAGCAATAGAGATATTAGACAACTGGGATTGTCTCGGCGCTTCCTTTGCACAAAATCTTGTGCTCCTTGTTTCTGTGCATGAAACTGAGAGTTCTTGTGTTGATGTCACCACAGCATACCCACAAATGACATCATGATGTTTGAGGGGTGAAACATAGAACTCCTCATGGTCCACATAGTCTTGGATATGAATTCTGAATTTTCCAATCAATGGAGTAACTTTAACGGGTTTTCCTTCAAAACATGTTCCATATCTAGAGCCGCGGTCCCAACTCTTTAGTCTTAATTCCTAGTCTCAAAGCTAGATCTTCTGAGATGAAATTGTTTGTAGCTCTTGGATTGAATAGGATCAAAGCATTATGGTCTCTTACTTTATCCCCTGAGAGACAAAGTTCTTGAGCTTCTAGGTCAGTGTCTCTTCCCAACATATCAGGGACGACTCCTACCAAAGGCTTTGATTGTTCTTTTGGTGTTTTCTGCTGCCTCAAAACTGTAGGCTTTTCGGGGCACTGGGTAGCCAAATGCCCTTCTTTTCCACAATGGAAAAACTTTCCCTCCTTTTGGAAGGCCTCTGGTTGCTTTGGTGAAAGTTTGACTTTTCTTTGTAGGGCTTCAATGGATTCCTTGGCTTTTGAAACTGGAGCTGCCTTTGTCCTTGAATTGTCGGGGTCATGTTCCTTTTGAAGGTATCTCCATCTTTTCCTTTTGAGGCAGCGATCGTCAGTAGCTAATCTTTCTTCGTTTTTGGATTTGCTGAAATGTTATACGGCTGACCAGAATGATGGGTGGGAAAGATATCTTCTGTTGGAGGAGTTTGCATGCAACAATGCCATATACAGCTTCACTGAAAATACACCTTTCAAAGTAATCTATAGTAACATAATGCACCCACCCATCCGAAAGACAAAAGATGAATTCTTTGTGCTGATCAATATGTCCAAGATATGAAAACAGTATGATCCAAAACAGTCCATAATACGTAGTGGGCAGCTTCGGATATACATATTCCTTACCCCTGATCTTAACCTTTTCAAACTTGAGGAGTAGCGAATCACCAATCTGAAGGTCTAGCTGCCTCCAATGTTTATCTACAGCTTTCTTTTGTTTCTCTTGAGATTTTGCAATTGCTGTCCCAACTGGGGAGATCAATGAGGTAGCTTACAGGCTGGATTTACCCGAGCATTGGAAGATTCATAATGCATTCCATGTGACTCGTGAGTCTTCTAGAAAATTACAAAGAGCCTAGGCCAACTGAACTGATTTTATAAGAGCCACTAGAGGTGGATTGAGTTAGAGGAGATCCTTCAACCAGAGTAGATTGCCTATCACACGAAAAGAGAGGCCCCAAAGGCAGAGTTTTTCACAGGTCCCTTGGTAACTTTAAGACTCAAAGCGAAGTGGGTAGATGAAGATTATTTCTCAGAATTGGAGACAACTGAATAGAAGCAAGGGATGTCACAAAGTCATATTTATCCCTAGAAATGAAGAGAATATTTTATTTTGACTTTGGTCAAAGAGAATTGACTTTGGTAAAAGTGAGTTTCAGCCTTCCCAACTCCAGTTGAATGTGCATGGCAGGAGATTGATGGCAGATCTTCGTGGTGGTTTGCAACATCTACTCCCATACTCACTAATAGTTGAAGTGCTTGTGGTGGCGCGGATCTCAACATGTTTCATGCACACATGATGCACATTGAGAATCGAGATCCATTATCATAATGTTAGAGAGAGGTTACATATAGGAGAGATCAGTTCTTCAACACATCAAAACATTGCAATCTCTCCACCAAGGCCCTCTCTCGAGTTTGAAGCTTTCCGCAAGGCTTTGGACGGACTTACATTTAGTGATTGAGATCACTCCTTGTACACCAAGATATTGGGGGGTGTTGGAAATATTGTAATATATAAGGCAGTGGCCAATATATTAGCTAGTTAGTTAGGGTATTTTTTTCTTCTAAGGTTACCCCTCCTAACCACAGTTAGTAGTTGAGTGAGTTTTAACTCACCCTAGGCTTTACCTAGGGTTTTAGGGTCTTATCTTCTTGATAGCGCACTTGTATCTCATGCTTGCAACTTCTCTTCAACGTAGCTCCACGTTTTTGTGCTCTCTTTATACCTCACACTTATTGGGAAGACTTCATGGATAAAATATTCCTGTCGAAATTGGAAGGGGAGATTGGCCACCTCGACTACCAAGGAATAACAGGCCTCTTGGTTGGTATCAAGCCTCCAACAACCGTTGATAATCCAAGGTGTGGTACAATACAATAAGGTCCCTTCAAACCCAGTATACTTCCAAGTGTGGACTATCAGGCAGGCAAATTGCTGACAACCCACCTTGCCAACTGCTTGAGAACTGCTAACTCCTTGCTTGAACTATGATGTGTCCAGCTGCATAACACTCTATAATAGCTAGACTAGCCAGTCACACATTCTAATAAACTGGTCATTAACTAGCTCACAGAGTTCTTACTACAACAAGAACCAGTTGACCCACTTATTAGCTAGTTTATGTCAGGTGGAAGACTTAACGCTACTAGGTTGACTTTATTGATTGCTCGTCTGACTGCTTTTCGGTAGTCTGCACCTGCTAGAATGCAGGAAAGGATGGCAATGGATAAGTTCAATGTTAGTGCCTTAAATGAGCATGAATCTGTGGATATCTGGTCTATAATCAAGCTCACGATTAAAGCTTACTATAGTGATGCTCTTCCATAAAAGTCTACTCAAGATTGCAAGCGGAATCATATCCAAGGGAACACTTTGTAAGGGCATTGTGAAACGTGCCATTCCATAATGCTCTCTTGGTGTTCACCATTTAGATAGTTTTCTATATCCTCTTATGTCAAACATTGCAGTTTCTGCTGCATTTCTATGGAATATCACAGTTCAAATTTTAGTATTACAATGTTTATAATTTATAAAATGGATTGACATCTGTAAAAGTCTTAGTTCTTCATTGAAACTTCAGAGCTGTAAACATGAAAATTTCCTATATCTGTATGTCTCTGTCATGTGATGATCTAGATGATGACATGCCTCGACATGGTGTTCCCCTTCTGGGTAGCCTTTCCCCTTCAACATTCCTATTCCGTGGCAACCATCAGCCCTGGTAACCATGATTTGGAGAAGGCTTACAGTGTTTTTGTTCTTCTGTTAACTTCTTCCGTACATGGTTTCCTGATAGAATATACCTTGATGATGGTTAGTACATCTAAGTGAGCACGGTTCATTGCAGATCAGCTGTAATGTATGTCCGGTATGGTATCTAGTCTGTTAGTTACTTCATCCTGTACTTGCTCGTATATGTGCAGTTTGCAATGTGTGTTTTTGCATTTACAAGGGTTTGTTAACACTTATGCGGATTAAAACTGCTATGTTGGCCTCTGCAGGGTTTAGGATCCCAAAATTTATCTTTTTTAACTTGCCTGTGAGTTATGAGCTATTTTAATTTCTTTTGAGAAGAATTTGGATAACTGGGTTGTTGTTCTGACAGTGGGAAGAACTGGATGGAGAGGAAGAACGGATGCAGTACTTAAAGAGGCTCTTGAAGAGAGTTGCTTAAGGACTGTGCAGAATGCCTAGGAGGATTGAGTCAGAATTGGAAAACCAGCAGTGGTCTGGAATGTGATTTCTACTATGTAACTCATATTAGATTCTTGATACACCTGGAACCTCGGAGATCTAAATTGTAACTATATTGTGTGGGCTTCCCCCCCCTTCAACTTGTATACCCTTTCTCGGGGACACCCATGCTTCAATTTTAATGCTTAGCCCTATGAAGCTTGATTTGCATTTAGTTATACATGTCAAAAGTACTCAGTTTCTCTCTCTCTCTAAGTCTTTGGTGTGTATATAAGCATTGGTAGTTGATGATTATGGTGTGTGTGCGCACACACATGAAGATGAGCATTCTTTTAGACATTTTGGGGAACATTTATGTCTTCATGTGTACAATTATAATTTAATGCATAGGCCCATGGAAACTGATAAAATGTGATGTACAACTTGTTATACATGCTATAAACATTAAGTTTTAATCTGTCTGTAGGACGAGGGTATGTATGTGTGCGGCTACTTGATGCATAGGGCAGGCACGCACGCATGCGTGTACATGCACTTGGAGGGTAAGCACGCATGCAAGGAAAATCTGTCGTGCCCTTTTATATTAGGGGATTCTTCTTGAAATTCTTGTATTCTTACACACATGGCAAATACATAAGCATATAAGCCACCATTACAAAGGAGGAAAACACTGCAGGCTATTCAGATCATGTTGTAAGGAATGTAATTGACAACTTACAATTAACTATAAGTTAGAATTTAGGAGAACCTAATTTTATACTACAAGGGTGAACATTGAAACAACTATATCTAGATTCTATAGAGAGGTTCCTAGTATCCCAAATATTAGTGCGGGCCTATATTGTGTGGGCTTTCCCCCCCTTCAACTTGTATACCCTTTCTCGGGGACACCCATGCTTCAATTTTAATGCTTAGCCCTATGAAAGCTTGATTTGCATTTAGTTATACATGTCAAAAGTACTCAGTTTCTCTCTCTCTAAGTCTTTGGTGTGTATATAAGCATTGGTAGTTGATGATTATGGTGTGTGCGCGTGCACACACATGAAGATGAGCATTCTTTTAGACATATTGGGGGACATTTATGTCTTCATGTGTACAATTATAATTTAATGCATAGGCCCATGGAAAATGATAAAATATGATGTACAACTTGTTATACATGCTATAAACATTAAGTTTTAATCTGTCTGTAGGACGAGGGTATGTATGTGTGCGGCTACTTGATGCATAGGGCAGGCATGCACGCATGTGTGTACATGCACTTGGAGGGTCAGCACGCATGCAAGGAAAATCTGTTGTGCCCTTTTATATTAGGGGATTCTTCTTGAAATTCTTGTATTCTTACACATATGGCAAATACATAAGCATATAAGCCACCATTGCAAAGGAGGAAAACATTGCAGGCTATTTAGATCATGTTGTAAGGAATGTACTTGACAACTTACAATTAACTGTAAGTTAGAATTCAGGAGAGCCTAATTTTATACTACAAGGGTGAACATTGAAACAACTATATCTAGATTCTATAGAGAGGTTCCTAGTATCCCAAATATTAGTGCGGGCCTATATTGTGTGGGCTTTCTCCCCCTTCAACTTGTATACCCTTTCTCGGGGACACCCATGCTTCAATTTTAATGCTTAGCCCTATGAAAGCTTGATTTGGATTTAGTTATACATGTCAAAAGAACTCAGTTTCTCTCTCTCTCTCTCAGTCTTTGGTGTGTATATAAGCATTGGTAGTTGATGATTATGGTGTGTGTGCGCACGCACACATGAAGATGAGCATTCTTTTAGACATTTTGGGGAACATTTATGTCTTCATGTGTACAATTATAATTTAATGCATAGGCCCATGGAAACTGATAAAATATGATGTACAACTTGTTATACATGCTGTAAACATTAAGTTGTAATCTGTCTGTAGGACGAGGGTATGTATGTGTGTGGCTACTTGATGCATAGGGTAGGCACGCACGCATGCGTGTACATGCACTTGGAGGGTTAGCATGCATGCAAGGAAAATTTGTTGTGCCCTTTAATATTAGGGGATTCTTCTTGAAATTCTTGTATTCTTACACACATGGCAAATACATAAGCATATAAGCCACCATTGCAAAGGAGGAAAACACTGCAGGCTATTTAGATCATGTTGTAAGGAATGTACTTGACAACTTACAATTAACTATAAGTTAGAATTTAGGAGAACCTAATTTTATACTACAAGGGCGAACATTGAAACAACTATATCTAGATTCTATAGAGAGGTTCCTAGTATCCCAAATATTAGTGCGGGCCTGTGATGTCCTTGATACTCATGATGAATGGGTGCGGACTCACCTCCCATGCTTTTTCCGTTACAAAGTTGGCAGGAACATGTGCCATCCCCCCCCCCGCCCCCCCTCCTTCCCGCCCCCCCCCCTTGGCTCTCCTCCCTCCCCCCCTCAATTTCTTTTGCCATAAGAGGCACATAAAGTATGAGACTCTAAAAGCTCATAAAACTAAGAGACCTAAACACAATCACAATCACAATCACAATCACAAACTCTCAATAAAAAACTCACAAGGGATGTATATGTACTCAATGGAAACATAACCAGCTTGCATTATAGAAGTTTAAATTGCCTTGAGACATGAGGGCTGAGGCTATACAAGTTACCATTGAGTACATGTTACAAGTTTGAATACAATTGAGTGCTGATATTTCACATTTTATATGACTCCAACTCATCACATAAATTGAAAACATGAACATGGATGAGCATGAAAGGATGAGCATCAAGCATATGACTACAGCTTCGAGCATTGGAGAGGCCTTTGGGTGGTAGAGGCGCCATGGAGAGAGATGGGAGAGCTAGAATGGCTAAGAGTGAGCATATTAATAAATGGATAGTATACATGTCTACAAAGATTGGAAGTATTGACTATGCAAGGATAAAATGTTTTTATAACTGATAAGTACAACTTACCAACAACATTGCGCTAACCCTAAAATAATAATAATCTTCAAAGGAATGTTGGAGAGGATCAAAACCTTTTCACAATGCTTGCGAAAATTCGTCTTTGCAAGACTAATCACAATCACAAGAAGCTCTTGACATGCTTTACACTATAGCTATAAGGTTGTTCCTGTCAATGAAATCGACATATTCGTCTGGTATTTCGTTTGCTCAATGGACAATGTTCTCTGTGATAAACTCAATATACAATGTTTCTTGAAGCCCTTGTGCTTTGCCATGTCAATGTACCAGCACTAAGCAGGCACTTGCAAAGCAACTTCTCCAATAATTGATTGATATTCTGACATGTATGCTCTTCCTCCTAGCTAGAAATCTTGCCTTTCATTATGGCAGGACTATGACACCATTAGTATCTTGATTTGCGCAAGGCGAGTGGCTAATTGCTTGTATGCACATATTTAAATAGCAAGAGAAGAATGTGTTCCAAAAGTAAGGAATTAGATTATGGTAAATCCTTTAAAGCATAAACCTCTTACAAAATTTAGATCTCACCCAAGTGGAGCAACCAAGTCTTTTGGAAATACATATTGAACTCACCTAATGCTTCGAATCCTATCATAAAAGCCTAGACCAAATCTTTTTCACGATTCTCTTGGGCCTTTGATGATTTCCTAAGTAAATCATGCATGTTCATTATGGCACCAAGGCTCTTGAACATGGCTGCTCTTGTGGGCCAATCATGCACTTCGTTCTTGAGCCATGAACACTGCACATGCCATAAGCAAAGATATCTTTCCACACCAAAAATGTGTCTGCAATGAAATTTGTATTTTACTTTTAAGAAAGGCACTTAAGAATCGATATCATGTGAAAGCATCATGTCATTAAAACATACGTACCCCAAAGCATCTATCTCAGTAAGGGCATCATCAACAATGAAGGCATTAGGCTCCCAAGATTTGTTATAAGTATCTCAAATTGCCATCAACTCACTTAGGTTCAAATGTAGCCTCACAATCGAGGACTTAAAATGCCATCTATCTTAGCAAGGGCATCATCAACAATGAAGACATTGGGTTACAATGCGGTCTCAGATGCCGTCGACCAGCTTTGAATGTTCACCTTTTCTACAAAAGAAGTGATTACCCATGCGATCGAAACTCCATTTCGATGCTTGTCAGCTGTAAAGATGGAACTTTGAGCCATGAGAAAGCAATGCATCATAAGGCAAGTTTCTTAAATCAGATAAAACAAAAGAATGTAGCATTAGAGAGGTTCATAATAGGAGGTAGCATTAATAGACAACCACCTAGTATTGATTAGTTCATTGCAATAAGGGTACCATTTCCATATGTGCTTAGCCCAATTGCCAATTTCTTATGCCATTGCAATACGGGTACCATTGCTATATTTTCTATATTAGTTCATTGCAATAAGGGTACCATTTCCATATGTGCTTAGCCCAATTGCCAATTTCTTATGCCATTGCAATACAGGTACCATTGCCAATTCTTTGGATACCCAAGATGCGTAGGACATCGTTGGGAAGTTCTTACTCATTGTAGATGAAAATAGACTCTGCATTCTTTGTGGCCCAAATCAGCACACTGATAGTGTCGTTAATGCGATGTTGAAAAGTTGATAAGTTGAGCTTCTTGGCAATGCTGAGAATATCCCTTATCATCAATAAATCATCTTGTTGAACATGTGCACTTAAATTGCTTTGAGCACGTTGGAAGTCTCTAATATGTTGATCCCACACTTGTTGAGGAGTGAAACCTCTAGCTAGCATTATTTGCCATTGAAGCCACGGAGCAAATGACACATTTGTCCTAGACACACCCTTACAACCCAACCCATGGGCTATGGGACTGATTTCATCCGCATGCTCCATCTATAAAAGTAAGCGTCAAAGCAACGTCTTGAAACAAGTACAATTGGCGTGTGCAACCATGCGAGTGGGTGCCTTTTTGCTTTCTTGGCCTACTCTCCTTGCCTGACTTGGGAGCATTTGCTGAAGCCATAATGTCACGTGATTGGGTATCTCAATAGTCCCCGACTGAAGCCACTAATAGCTACAAAGGAGTTTTAGCGTTAACAAGACATCGACTTCACAGCATATTTGGAATATAAGTACAACACTGAAAGGTGTAGCAACATTACATAGTCTCCAATGTTCAACTTCATTCGAAGGGCTGCCAAGTTCTTTTGTGATGAGTAGACGTCTTTTGAACATGGTGGAAAAGTCACTCGGTTGCCTTCTCCAAATAATGGTCTTGCACCTTAACGAAAGGACAAGTAGACATCTTTTCATGCCATGTGCACGTGGGTCCAACAAAGGAAACCATCATAGGCTATCTTGGTCAAATGGTCCATCAAGAAGATCTTGCACGAAAAGGTGATGACAAGCAACATGTTTGTCAAGAAGGCCTATATAGCATATAAGAACAAGCACCCACATGTTGAATAGAAATTGGTATATGCTAAGAGAAATTCTTGAGAATTGTTTTTAGCTAAATGCTTTAACAGAAGTGCTACACTTAATGTGTATAATTTCTTGGTGACAAATGATGCTCTAGAAACAAATAGGGGGACTTTTTATATTTTCCTTCAACAAGTCCTGCAATGAACAACTCCTTAAAAAATTGAAAAGTGTTTTATGAGATATTTGCCAATCCGAAGTTATTTTTTCATGTGAGAGAAAGCTAGGGAGTGTGAGAGAAATCTTTTGGAGACTAGTCTTTATAGCCATTAGGGGAGAAATGGGGTCTCAAAAGGGCCTTGTAAGGTATGCACCAAGAAAGGGACTCAAGATACCCTACTGTGGCAACAACATTTACTCAACTAGCATGGGTACCTTTTGTTGAAATCAGTCAAGCTTTGCCCTTGTATGGAAGTGACTAGGGGATGGCTCAATGACTAGGCGATTGAAGGAAGGCACATTTGGTGGGCTCCAAATTGGCAAAATTTGATAAACAGGAGGGGTATTAGAGAGGGATAACGTGCCACTACGTGGGGATCATTGGATCTTGGATAGATCTATGGTGGAGATAAAATACTAATTGAAGGAAAAGGATTAATGCACATTTTGGAGGTGGAGATGCATGCACACGATGGACATACTAGATGGCTTGGATTGAAGTTCCTTTTGCTTGCATATCCTCCCTTGGATCCTGTTCCAAATCTGTTGGACCATACAAATGAGATCCAAATCCTATGCCCTTGATTCTAAATCCTAAACCCTAGATCCTCAATCCTAGATCTTTAACCCTAAATTCCAAGAACCCTACATACTAAACCCTAAACTCTAAATCATGTACCCTAAACTCTAAATCTAAACCCTAAACCTTATATCTTAAAACCTAAACCATAAATCCTCCCTAGATCCTATATCCTAAAGTCTAAACCTAAACCCTAAACCCTAGATCTAGACCCTAGATCCTAAGCTTGAGATTCTAAACCTTAAATACTAGATCCTAAATCATAAATCTTAAACCCTAAGTTATAAACTTTAAACCCCATACCCTAAACCTAAATTATAAACCCTAAACTCTTACTATAAATCCTATATTCTAAACCCTATAGCCTAAACCTTAGACCCTATAGCCTAAACCCTATACCCTAACCCCTATAGTCTAAACCCTAAACCCTAGACCCTATGTCCTAAGCCTTAGATTCTAAAACCAAAATCTAAGATCCTCAACCTTAGGTCTTAAACCCTAGAATCTAAACCCTAAACCATTTAACCTTATATTGTAAAGCCTAAACCATTTAACCTTATACCGTAAAGCCAAAACTTTAAACCCTAAACTTCAAACTCCATATTGTAGAACCTGTATCATAAACCCTAAATTCTATGCTTTGAAGTCTATATTCTAAACCCTATAGCCTAAACCCTATACCCTAAATGCTAAACCCTAAATCCTATACCCTAAACCCTATAACCTATATCCTATACCCTAGACCCTCTACCCTAAACCCTATACCCTAAAGCCTATATCATAAACCCTAAAACCTACCTTATGCCCTAAATCCTAAACCCTATATTAAACCCTTAACTCGATATGCTATACCCCGAACTCTAATTATGAAATCTTAAACCCTAAATCTTGTACGCTAAACCCTATGTCCTAAAACCTTAAACCTTAAACCTTGTACCCTAAACCCTATATCCTAAAGCCCTATATCCTAAAACATTAAACTCTATATTCTTAAATCTTAAACCCTAAATCTTGTACCTTAAACCCTATATCCTATATCCTAACCCGTAGAATAGGCTGAGCCTGCAAGACAATTTAGAGCTAGACTGAAGACCTCAATACCAACCCTAAACCCCATACGCAAAAACCTAAACCATAAACCTTAAACCCTATACTGATTGGCCTATACCTTAAATCCTATATCCTAAAACCTAAACCCTAAACCTAAACACTATATTTTAAACCTTATACTATGAACTCTATACCCTATGCCCTAAACCCTAACCCATAAACCTAAACCTAAAATACTATACCCTCAACCCTATTTCCTAAACATTAACCCTATATCCTAAACCCTACACTTTAAACCTCATACCCTAAAACCCTAAATCCTAAACCCTACACTCTAAACCTCATACCGTAAAACCTGAACCTTAAACCCATACTCTAAATCCTAAAAACGTAAACCTTAAAAACCCATACTCTAAATCCTATGTCCATTACCCATTACATGATACTCTAAACCCTAAACCCTAAATTATGTATCTTAAACCCTAAACCCTAAACTTTATACGATTTACCCTAATCCTAAACCCCTAAACCCTATACTTTATACCCAATACCCTATACCTCAAACCCTAGACCTTAGGCCTAGATCCTAAACGCTGAAGCCTAAATGCTAAACCTTAAATGCTCTATCCTACATACCCTAAACCCTATATCATAGATTCTAAATCCAGAACCCTATATCGTAGACTTTGGCATCTTAGAAGACTTGGCGGTTATTATGTCGAAGATTCTTAGCCCGCGTGTTGAGCTAAAGCATACATGGGGAGATAAGGAAACACTTGGAGATGTTTTGTCCTATATTACATCCAACAAAGCTTTTATCGCATGGGGTAAAAATGAGACTTATCCAAAAGATGTCATCAGGTATACAAGGCGCATCTCTTTGGATTTTAGAGTTGGAGATGTTTTATAAATGAAGTCATTTGCAAATAAGGATGTAGCAAAAGGAAAAGTATTAGGCTTTGAATAGGTGGAGCAACTGGTATTTGCAAAGATGAGTATCATGAAAGTCACTAACAATGGTATGGATGATAACACAACCTCCTTGGATGGTCCCTACTATGAGGTAGGTAAGGTTATGAGATGGAGGATGCCATTTCTATAGATTTCAATGACAAAGATAATAAGGTATACTACAATATGGGAAGGATAAAGATGGCTTGCTCACATGCCAAGATATGCCCTTTCAAATGTGGATGATTTCAATGTTGAATCTTTTGTACTTAACTATAACAAGAGTGGATCAACTCATTGACATTGAGAAAGTAGGAGGTTCTAAAAAGTGATGTCTTCTCCATAGTGGATTAATTCATGCACATTGAAAAAGGAAAAGGTTTCATAAGCAATGCCTTATCAGATCAAGATGAGTTCGTGGATATTGATAAACTTGGTGAAAGAAGTTATGCTTTTGTGAAAACCATGCAAGGTGTGTCAATGAGTGATGTTCTATTAGGAGAATATGAATTTTAAGGTTCTCATCACTCTCCAACCACATTTAATTGCAAAAGGATGCAATTACAAATTAAAGAACAGTTGCAAACTTAGTGTCCAATTGTTCAAAATGGCTCTTCGATTGTATCAAAATGGCTCTTCAATTGTATAAAAAGTAAGGATGAAATCACCAAAGGATTATTTGGTATTTAAATTTGATAAAGACATGCTCAAAGATGCAACATACAATGGATGTAATGTGATAAGAATTGTGAGGGGAAAAAGAGTGCAAATACAAAGAGTGATGTACATGAGGAATTGAAACGAATGTACAAATGCATATCGAGAAATCGGGTCTAAGAAAATCCACAAAAGTAACCAAAGAGAATAAGAGAGATGAGTGAGGAGAATATGGTCAATGCACTAGAATTTAGGTGTTGTAAATGCCGATTTATGCATTTCATTGACTAGTTGGATATTAAGACATGTAGAGAAAATGTCTGGCAAATGAGAGGAGTGAAAGGAATGAATACCTCCTCACAAGATTTTATTACTTTCTTCAAAATGGTAAGGAAATCTCTTTAGTAAAAAGGATCAATCGTCTTTTGCTAGTACTTTTTCCTTGTGCCAGAAGGAGGGGGGAGGGAGTCTCTACACATAGGTTTTGAAATGGAAAATATAAAGGAAATAAATTTGTTTTCATTTTGAAGCACTCTTAGATACCAAGTTACAAATAAAAGATATGCAAAATAATGGTCTAAAGAAAGCTTAAGAACCATAAAATGACAACATTTCAAGAATTTTAAAATTCATTCATAGCCTTCAAATTTAATATTTTCCTCTTAGGCATTTAGTTGGTTCCCCCATGTGACACTTGGCATGCATTTAAATTCGATTTGCAATTTATTAAAAGTCTTGACATGCATTCAACTTAAAATTTACTAATGTGATTTTGGTTTTTGAAGGTATCATGACCAAATGTTAAAAACCTTTTCCCCAAATAATACTATGGAGGGTAGAAGAAAATACACACTGCCACACTTGACCTTGGTAGAAGAAGTGGACCTAGAGGATATAGTCACATTTTTCACATATAGATAATATAGTTCTCATATTTATTTGATGTACATAAATGTTCAATTCTCTCATTTAATTACCACTAGATTCTCTTTGTAGAATTTTAAATCAATAATACTTTTAAGTAGCTTGTTTTACAAATATGTTATTAAGGAATCAAAAATTTTGTCCAATTTTTAGGCTGATAATGATGTGGCTAAGGACAAAATATTGTCTCAAAAGAGTATCTTAAAAACAAAATGTGGATGCAGATTGAGTAAATAATTCACACACATCATAAAACTTTGACTCTTAAATGAAGCAATTTATAGCATAAAAGTGCATTGAATTTTCATAGTAGTGGGACTTTTGCTTTTTCCAATATTACTAAAATGGTGTTGTTCTAAGAAGAACTTTCTTCTTTAATTCGCTAAGTATCTCCTACCCCATGTCACCAGTGTAGGAATCCCCTAGTGTGTGAGTTGATTGCTTTGATCGCTTCTCAAGTAGCAAGGAGAACATTGTGAAGCACATTAAAATCACAACTGAGGACTTTAATGATAGTGTCAGTACCTCTTGATAAGAACATTGGCAAATCTGATGCAATAAGTATTTGTTTGTAAGTGTCAAGGGACGTATTGTGTTGCCTTAAGTTATTGTAGTGCGCTATTATGCATAAAAAGATTAGTTTTTTTGGAATTGTGTGGTCTCAGCCTATAGAATAAAAAATATATATATCCTAGAGTTCACTAGAAGACAATTATTTCTTATAATACATGTCATTTCTGCACTCATTTGCCCCATTTATAGAAGATGAAGGGAAGCAAATAAATCTCTTTCTTTCTTAGTCACTCTTCCTCATCCTCCTTTTAATGCTTAGTAGCACTTGCTTGAGCTCTCATGAATTTGCTTACTCTTGTTTCCTAGTTAGAGAACTAATGATCCTATCCATTCTTCAATCTTATTGAAGGCTTCAGGCACTCTTCCTTGGCAAAGGCCCTATAAGTCTATCTTTTCTACAAACTATGTCCCACTTCCAATTAGATAGCATCTTGAGCTCTTTGACATGCTCTATAGTAGTAGCTCACAGACTTCATCTTGTTGACTACCATCTAGGTTAGTCCAATTGCTTGTTGTACTTGGTAGTAGGTAGATTGAGCTCCTCCATCTTGTTGAGTACCTGTATAGGATATACCAATCACTCCTCCACCTCCATGATATGAGGAGAAAAAACATTGGTTTAAGTCGAGCTAAATTTGAGAATCCATGTTTAGCATTCTTATGGTCTCCCTTATGTTTCTGATGAGGGGTAGCATATCTCTACTCCACCATGTGCTTTACACTTTCTTTTACTCTTTCATTACTAGCAACTCTATTTTCTTTTACTCTTTCATTACTATAGCAACTTTACACTTTACTCTTTCATTACTAGCAACTCTATTTTTGGGAGCGATCCTCTACTCCCTGCTCAAGAACGTTCCTCATTTGGTAAAATTTTTTTTTTGTAAATTAAAAAATAGATTACTAAGTTTTGAAGTTTTCTTCTTTATTCTTGCCATTGAGATTGACAAGTTTTTAACTTTTAAGTTTATGATTTTTAAAGAAAACCCTAAAACAAACTCATAATCAGCCTTGAAACCCTAAAATGAATTGATAATCAACCTAGAGACCCTTAAAACAAATCACTTTTGGTAGAAACGTAGCTTGCATCCTCAATTACCAAGATAGATTTCAAATTTCATAGATAATAGGGAAAAACAACATCTGATAGCTTTCATTTGACAGGGAGTTGTAGCAAATTCCTTTTGGGAAGAAAAATAAATTGAGAGAAGGGGAGAAAGAACAGAGAACACACACACGGACCCAAAAATAAGGGCTGGACCCCAAGTGGAAGTAAGAAAGAAAAATTTCAGTTTCTTGATTCTTTCAAAGATTGTTTCCTAGATTCTCTTCTAGGAGAGTTTCCTCCTGAGCGACCAGAAGATAATGTCATAGAGCTCCTCCTAGGAAGTGAGCCTCTGATTCTTGGTTAAAAAAAAGGAAGTGAGCCTCCGAATCGGCCACCTTATTGCGTGAGTGCAACACAAACCAAAGTAATCATGACATAGGTACATGATCTAATTTCTAAGGGACTCATTAGACCCAGTTCCTCACCCTTCTATTCACCAGTCTCTTACTTCAAAAGGAAGATGGCTCCTATCATATGTGTGTGGATTATAGAGCCCTCAACAAAATGATAGGCAAGAATAGGTTTCTGATCCCTCATATAGATGATATCTTCGACATACTAAAGGGGCCACAATCTTTAGTCGCATTGATTTGAAGAGCGGGTACCATTAGATAAGGATCCATCCTTAGAATGTTCATAAGATAGCTTTTGGGACCAATTTCGGATTGTATGAGTTGTTGGTGATGCTATTTGGTTTATCCAATGCACCAGCCACTTTCAATTGCATGATGGATAGGATTTTTAGATGATACAGACATTTCACAAGTACTTTCTTTGCTGACATCTTGGTCTTTTCAAAGATAGAAGAAGAACATAAGGAGCACTTGGCCACCGTCTTCCAAGAACTTTGAAACGATAAGCTCTATATTAATGGCAAGAAGAGCGGGTTTTTCCTTGGTGAGATTCACTATCTCGGGCACATTATCTCTAAAGAAGGGATTTAAATGGATCCTGCAAAGATAAGAGCTATACAGGAATGGGCAGAGCTTACCTAGGTACATGAAGTATGTAGCTTCCTCGGGCTTTGCCCCTATTAAAGATGAAGTATGTAGCTTCCTTGGGCTTTGCCCCTATTAAAGATGCTTCATCATACATTTTGTTGATATAGTAGCCCTGTTACATGATTTTACCAAGAAATTTGTAGTCTTGAGATGGGGAGAATGGCAAAGGACAACTTTCTGCACTCTCAAAGAAAAATTAACAACTGAGCCAATTCTCATTGTTCCTGATCTACATAATAGTTAGATGTGGACTGTGATGCATGTGGGGAGTGTGAGGAGATGCTCTTCATCATCAAGATGGTCTAGTATTAGTTTATGAGAGTTGGGGGGTTGCATGTCATAGAAAGATTCATGGGTGTGTATGAAAAAGAGATGCTAGCGGTCATTCATGCTTTAACCATCTAGAAGCATTATCTTCTTGGAGCTAACTTTATAGTCAAGACCGACCATCAAAGCATTATCTTCTTGGAGCTAACTTTATAAGTCAAGACCGACCATTAAAGCCTCATGTATTTCTTGACCTAGACAAAGATCTCCAAAAAGTGGATGAAATGGGAAAACTTCTTGTCCATGTTCCAATTCTAGATTGTCTATACTCCGGGAGTCTGGTTAGGGTAGTAGATGCATTATCCAGAAGGCCCCGTGTGAACAATGTTACCATAGCTCCCACAGGGACCTTGAGGCCATGAAACAACTTTAATTTCAAGATTTCAATTTCGGAGAGATTATGAGGAATATTTAGCAGGCAATCATCTAGTCGGTACTCAATGAAAGATGATTTCCTCATGAAGGAGGATCACCTTTGAGTGACTCAAGATATGGGAGCAAAAGTCATGGAAGAATGTCATGGCAGGATTTCTTCTATAACAAGCCATTGAAAGACATTTCTTTTGGCTAGGAATGTGGAAGGATATACACAAGTTTGTGACAAAATGTCTCACGTGCCAAAAGGTAAAGTATGATTAGCTCAAGATGCTAGGTCTTCTCCTGCCACTGCCACATACCACAGGGACCATGGGAAAGTATTGCTATGGACTTCATCTTTGACCTTTCTAGATCTAGATACAGGAATGATGGGATATGGACCATAATTGACAAGTTCAGTAAGCAGGCTCACTTCATTCCAGTAGGAAAAACCATTAAGGCAGACCACATGATGAGATTGTTTCTAGCACAGATCTTCAAGCACCATGGGATGCCTAAGTTGATTGTCAGTGATTGAGACCTCAAGATGACTAGCTTGTTTTGGCAAGCATTGTTTGATAACATGGGTACAAAGTTGGATTTCTCATCTTCTTTTCATCCTCAGGTGGGTAGACAAAGTGAAAATGCCAATTCTATGGTATTAGATCTTCCAAAGTGTTATGTACTCGAACAAAAAGCTGAATGGAAAGGTGCTTCCTCTCATGGAATTTGCGTACAATAATACTATTCACAGCTCCACAAAAAAAGCCCCATCCAAAGTTATTTATGGAACGGTGATTTTGCCGCCTATCCTCAGAACAAGGATGAGATATTTGTAGCTGATCAATATGTTTAAGACTGGGACATAGCCTTTGCTGGGTTCGAACAACAATTGAAAGAACAAAATGGAGGCTTTATATAAGCATAAAAGAGATATGAATCTCCATGAAGGAGACTGGGTGTTACTTAAGTTTGAAAAAGCACATCTCAGAAATATGAAAAGGAAAGAAAAAGTGTACCCAAAGCTATCTCCTAGATATTGTGGTCCTTTCTGAGTTGTAGAGCCCAGAAATGAAGTCATGTATCTTATAGATTTACCTGAGACTTGCAAGATTCCCAATGCTAAGGAATAGAGTCCACAAAACTAGTACAAGAAGAGCCACCAAGGGTGGAAGAGATGGAGGAGATCCTACAACTAGAATAGATTGTATATCACACAAAAAAGAAAGGGCCCAGAGGCAAGGTCATCCGCAAATACCTTCTCAAGTTTAAGAACTATTCCACACTTGATGCCAAGTGGGGAGATGAGGACTTCTTTTCAAAATATCCTCAACTTTTGCAGTTGTGCCAAGAAGCTTTTCAATTGAGAACTATTGATTAGAAGCCAAGGGGATATCACCATTTGGTAATTCTCTCAATAATAAGTAGAATCTTTATTAAAATTAAGTTTTGTTGTTTTACTTTTGCTTTGCATTGGAAAAAGAGAACCGTGGGGACACTCACAAGGGACTAGGATTAGTATAGGAACTAGGAATGCATGCATTTCACTAACCTTTAATGGGTTAAAATGTTGGAGTTTATGTAGGTTTTAGAAGGGTGCTAAAAGCCTCAAAAAGTTGGAGCAAGTGGCAAAAAGTAGGTCCCAGAAGGCAAAGCACTTGGGAGATCTCACCATTAAAGAAGGACCCACAGGGTTCTTGAAAGAGCATAAAAGTTGCCCCAAGGTGGGCTAAAAGCAAGGAAATCTCAGCTTTTGTAAAACTAGCTTTAGAAAAGCAAGTCTTTGTGTGTGTGTGTGGCTCTCTCTCTCTTTCTCTCTCTCTCTCTCTCCCAGTCTCCTACTCTTGATGTGAGTTATCTTTTCTGTTCCTCCATGCCATACTTCTGTGATGCGAGTGATAACAGCTTGAGAGTCTTCAATTGGCCGTGTGTGTGAGCTATCGAGAGGAAGAGAGATCATGTTGCCGTTTAAATTCCAGCTTACCCAAGGGCTCCAGAACTACTGCGATTTGTACCAAGAGGCCAAAACCTGATTGTGATTTGCTCCAATAGGCCCATTTTTGCTGTGATTTGATCCCGAGTTGTTTGTACAAATTGCGAATAGCTTATGAAAGCTTTTGCCTGTTGTGATTTTGTGCATGGGTTTTAGTGCTAGCATAGGGTTTTAGGCCCTCTAGATGGAAACTAACCTTCATTTACATTATCTTCATTTGATGTTCTTTCCAACAATCCATTCTCATCCCCACAACTTCTCTCCATACCCTCTCCATCTTGTTTTTCTTACTAGTCCATTCCCATTCCTTTGCCCCCCCACACTCTCTATTCCCACTCTCTTGCCCCACTTGCTACTCCTCATGGCTATAAGAATAAAGTAAATGTCAAAGAAGCAATCCTTAAGTGAGACTCGATTAGACTCCCCACTTACAGAAGGAATCCATGGGCGTGAGAAGAGTACTTACATGAGGGGACCTCTCACACAGAGAATGAAAGCACTAGGAGGAGAAACAAAGGAAACAACGTGAGTTACAAAGAACATTAGGAGAAAAAGAGGAAGAGGATGACCATAGCCTCAAGACACCCTCCACCCATAGCAACCTACCCAAGAGTTCCTTCCCCTGTCAAAAGGACAAGATTCAAGCTAGTGATGGTGGCTCTTAACATATCACAAAGCACCAAAAGAGCATTGATGTTCATCCCTAATTCCAACTTTGTAGAAGGTAGCCTCAAAATGCACCGTTTCAACTGTGGGCTAGAGATGTATTTAGTTTTGGCATCTTGAATGAAGATGAAGGTTATTGGGCTTGGGCAGGGCATCTAGTCTCCCTTGCAATTTTTGTCCCTACATTTTGGTATCAAAGCCAAGGACCGTGGTTGTGAGAAGATGGAGTGATCAATGCGCTTGGTTGTGAGAAGATGGAGTGATCAATGCATTAGAAATACTAACGAGGAGTGTGCTTTTCTTCCTCATAAGTATTCTCAATTGGATTTAGAGCAAGGAGTGAGCTCTGAAGCTTGAAGACAATCATATCAACGTGTAGCATTGCACTGTGTGCCTATTAGAAGTCAAATACTTGTTAATGGACACGACCTGTGTTGCAATCCTCGGATGATTCACCAGACAGGTATGTGTGGAAGAGTGTAGAAAGAGCCATTTAGAATCGGTCTTCTTGAGCATGTGGACATGTAGTAGAGGTACTGATAACGGGCGTCAGAGTTGAGAGTGAAAAGCAGGAACAATGTCTACGAACCAGCACAGCGCAACAATGGAATGCAGTTGAATTTTGGACGATTGCGCAAGAAGAGCGGATCGTCATCTACAGAAGAAGTTGGAATTGGAAGCAGAAAAGAATTCACTGTGCATCTTCATTTGAAAGAGAAGAAGAAAGTGTAGTAGTAGAAGAAGCAGCACGAGTCTTGTTCTGCAGATGGAGGAGGAAGCAACAAATAGAAGAAGAGGAAAGAGGAATTGAAAGGCAAGTTTGAGGGGTTGTGCAAGGTGATGGAGGACGTTCTCGGAGACAAAGTGTAGAAGAAACATAGTAAAGGCTTCATCGACCTCATGTGCTCATAGATCTATAGAGTTGCATGCTTATATCAGCCTGCATTGCCCAAGAGACATAGGGATGCAAATGTAGATAAGCACCATAGTCTCCGTTTTGGATCTGATTGCTTTTGGGCTTGGGATGAGGGCTGAACATAGGCTGGGTTAGGTGCTGGGGTTCTTTTGTTTCTTTAAGTCTTGATAGCAACGCCCACCCGATGAGGGATTTCATTTAAGCCTATTATCTTCTTTCTTTTAAATTGGGCTTGCTTCATCACCGTTGAATGCTCATGTGCAGAGCCAAAAGGGGACTATGTATGTTGTTAAAGCCAAGCAAAAATTACAGAAGTGGCTAAGTAAATGCCAAATTATATCGGAAAGAGAAGTCTATGCCTTGCAAAGGATAGTGAGTGCTATACTTGGAATTTGAAGCTCGGAAGCAAATCTGAAATCACTTGTCAAGGTTGTTGCCCAATCCCATTGGTAACCAAGTAAGGGATTCATACTTATCTTCTCTCAATCATTTTATTTCAGTCTTCTTTGCAAAAGATTGGAAAGTACCCGTGGGTAGCACGGTGGAATAATTTGCCATTGGGAATAGAACTTGTTTGCAGGAATCACTTACACAAATAAGAAAATATTGCATTGGGGTAGAAAAGTGATTGATATTGCAGGTTAAATGCCCGATTGGTGAAGTATTTGAGCACTTGAAACAAGTTTTTGCCAGTAAATTGGAGTTGGAGCATGCATTTGAGGGTGTGAATGCCCAAAATTGGATGTATTTGATGCCCAAAAGAGTTGGATAAATTTAGGTTGATGAATCCTTGCAAGTACAAGATTTGGAAGTACTTGGGGGTTGTTTGATGCCAAAATACACTCATTTACCGAAAGTGGGAAATGCCATAAGCGCATTAAGTACATGCTTGAATTGGTGCTGAAAAGTGGACTGTTAGTGCTCAAATTTGATACTCTTGGATGTCTAAAATTTGAGCAATAGTAAGCACTTGAATAGAGGGTGAATTCTCAGATTTGGATGCCATCTACCTCACTTGAACTGAATGTGCTTCTGAAAACTGCTATTGATTTGAGACTTGCTAAGTTGTATTTGGAAGCAAGTATTGTCAATCAAGCATGGGTGAGACCACTCAAGTAACCCAAACGGTGGGTGAAAAATTAACAAAGGATTATTATAGCACTCGGTCTTACAGAATGGAAAATATCCTCATGGGAAAAGGTGTATGGGGATTGATCATGGGCAAAGATGAATGCTCGGAGTTGCCAACCATTGGATGAGCTGAACTTGGAGTACAAAACGTGGGTGGAAAAATCAAGAAAGGTATTGCATTAGATATATTTATGCATTGCTGATACACTCATCCCTCACATCAAGAAGGCTAGCATGCCTAAAGGAGCTTGGGATATTATTCACAAATTATATGGTATAAGCACAGAGGATAGGAAAATTCAGTTGAAGCAACGGCTCCAGGTAATATGTGATGGTGAGTATGTCCTTGGGAGTGTGTAGGTTTTCCTATGTATGTGAATGCCAGTGTCTTTGTTGCTTCGCTTGGGTAAGGGTCTACAATGATGTATTCTCAATGATTGTTTTCTCTAGGCTTGTGTTCTTTGTTTGCCTCATCACTCTAAGTGATTTCGCATGTCTAGTCATGTGGTGCATGTAGCTAGCTAATTCGCTTTCTTGCAAATTCTAGAGACTAGCTCACAAAATTGTCAACGATTCTATATGATCGAGGTTTTGCAAGTTCCCTATCAAATTTAAATTTCAGCGAGATTTCAGAATTCTTCAATCTGCCCTTTTTTAAAAATTGTATTTTTTCATCTTTGCAACATGTAAAAGAAATCCATGTGATTGATGCATGCAAGATTGTTATTTCTTGGACTACAAGATGAATATGACTACTGACATTCAGAATATCAGTATCTTAACCATCCATGAGACTTATTCATAATGCTACTGGACGCTAATCTTCGTAATTTTCTAAGACATAATGCCTAGGGAAGGGCTCGTTCCCTCACATTATAATTCTTTGGAGAAGAAAGTGTGTTGCCTCCTTGCCCATACCAGGTCTGGTTATAATAATTATATTGTATATTATTATAAACATGTTTTTAGATGCTTTTCTTGCCCTAGATGTATTTACTTAAGGTCATATTTTGCTTGGGTGTAGCCATTTTTTGTGAGGTTCATTGCATTTTTTGTATATAGGTATCTTGCCTAGTCCATAACTTATGCATTGCTCAATGAAATTCAACAAAATTTGTCTTCAAGTTGTAGTACACATTCTAGTCTTAAAAATGAGACAAAAAATTTGGAATAAAGATTTGGAACAAGACAGTTTAAGCATTACAAGTGCTATAACATGCATTTTGAAGGATATAGGATATAACCATTTATTAAAAAACATCAAAATTTTGCTCTGCACATACATGCAACCAAGTAATCATTCAAAAGTACACTACATGATCTTCTCCTCAACCCAATGACACACCTAATTGATAACCTTAGGTATGGTTTAAGGGGCCTCCAATGTTATAAGGACATATGTGGAAAGTAGACGAGACGTACGAAGTTGGACGAGCACATCATACACATGCTACATAGAACGTAGGTCACTGGTTTCTTAAACCAACCTGGTGATTGTTTGTGAAGTTTAGAAAGTTTAATTGTTTAAATTTAAAATCAGGTTGGCTTGGACTTAATGTAATTGTCCTAAACCAACCGAGTGGTTGGAACATCATGTGATTGTCCTAAACTAGCTTCATGGGGGCTCGGTGGTATGTCTATGATTGAGTTTTGGAATGTTTAATCTCTACATCGGGTTGGGTCGGACTTAATGTAATTGTATTAAACCAACCCAAGCAATTGGATGGTTCAAGCGTGGCTCTTCCCCTTTCTCTTAGCATGTAACCATGTCCTCTTTGCGCAAACTTATTTTTATCCCTAGTGTTTTGAGGGGCACATGAGGCTCTCCCATGGCCTCTTGGAGGTCCACATCGCCCTTTAAAATCACCTCTTCCATGCCAGTGATAAAATAAGCATCCCAATGTACTTATGCATAGTGCATGCTAAAAAATGAGAAGATGTGCACGTCCCACCATACAAAATATGCCCAATAATTATGAATATTTGTGAGTATAAGGGCCTTAATTATTTATATCTCTGAAAAATATTCATGACCATTGGGACACATACACCTATGGTGTATGCATCCCGATGTACAAATTTTGGCATTTACGCACCATGCTTATTTGAAAATGAGAAGATGTGTATGTCTTACCATAAAAATGGTGTGTGCGATTATTATGAAGCTTTGAAATAATAATTTAAATTAATTTTAAAGGTCTTAGCAAAGTTTTATAGCCATCGACAACATACACATATGGTATAAGCCCACTGATGCACAATTTTTCGATACTTATGCACGCTACATGTTTAGAAATGAGACGACATGCATATCTCTTACCATGCAAATGATGTACAATCCTTATGGAAGTTTGCAAGAATAGGGGAATTACTCATTGAAATGTCTTTGAAAAGTTTTTTAGCCATCTCCACACACGCACATATGATATGAGCATACCAATGCATAATTTTTTGTACTTACGCACTTTGCATGTTTAGAAATGAGAGGATATACTTGTCCCACCATACATATGATTTACGGCCCTTATGAATATTTTTAAGAATAAGGACCTTACTTGTTGAAAGATCTTTGTAAAGTTTTGTGACCATTAGAAACATACACATATGGTGTAAGCATATTGATGCATACTTTTTTAATAGTTGTAAATTGTACATGTTCAAAAATGAGGACCTATGCAAGCCCCACCATAGAAAAATGAGGAGATGTGCAAGACCCACCATAGAAATGGTATAATATCCTTTTTAAAACTTTAAATTATAACGGACTTACTCATTTAAATGTATTTGCAAAGTTTTGTGACCATTTGCAACATACACTTATGTATGTGCACTTCGATGCACAAAATTTTGATATGTACCCATTGTGCATGTTTAAAAATGAGAAGATGTGCAAGCCTCACCATACAACCAAAGTAATATCCTTAAGAAAAATTACAAGTATAAGGGGATTACTCACTGAAATATCTTTGCAAAGTTTCATAACCATCGACAACATACATGTATGGTATAAGCATATTGATGCACAATTTTTTGGCACTTACATATCGTATATGCTTAAAATTGGAAGAACGTGTAGCTTGCACTATGAAAATGGTGTTTGAATCTTATGAAACTTTGAAACTATAAATGAAATACTCATTGAAAGGTCTCCACAAAGTTTCTTGACCAAAAAACATAGAAATATGGTATAGGCTTACCAATGCACAAATTTTCTTAACACACCGTGCATGTTTGAAATGAGATGTTCATGTCCCACCATACAAATTGTATAAGGTCATTATGAAAGATCTATAAAATAATTTACTTACTCATTAAATTATCCTTTTAACTTTTTGTGACCATCCCAACATATGCATATGGTATAAATGTCACGATGCACAATTTTTTGGTACTTATATATTGTGCCTCTTTAGAAATGAGAAGAAGTTCATCTCCATTCATTTCCCAACGTAAAAATGATATAAATTCATTACATAATTTCAAGGATAATGGAATTAATCATTGAAATGTTTTTTCAAATTTTTGTGACCATTGGCAACATATACATATGGTATAACACATAATTTTTTGGTACTTACAAACTTGCATGTCCCAAAATGAGAAGATGTGCACATCCCACCATAAAGTGATGTACCATAATTATGAAACTTTGAAAGTGTAAGGGAACTATTAATTGAAAGGTTTTTGACGAGTTCTGCATACAAATTCAATTCAGACTGTCTCTCATTATTTTAGGTGAGATCCATATCATTGCATCTGAAGTCTAGTGGATCTCTAAATTCCTTCATTTGGTATCAAATCAGTGTTGAGAGGAGATTGTGAGGTAAAGAAGAGCGTCCATGTCTAGAAGAATATTGCATAGCCGATCGAGAGTTTGTCCATTACCTATCGTATCAAGGGGGCTGAGAAGACTACGAAGCGATCATGGTGTAACTAGAAGATGTTCACCACTAGTCCTATTAGTAGAGGCATTTTTTCTTGAGATTTTGAATCAGTAACTATGGAGAATGAAAAGGCTGGTGGAATACTTGTGGCTTTCAATGGCAGGAACTTTCCTTCTTGGTAGTTTTGGTGACTCGACTTCTATTTATGCAGAAAAACTTGTGAAGTGTGGTTGTTGGGACATTGAAGAGACCAAAGGAGAGGTCACATAATGTTGGCGAAATCCCAGCATGGGAGATAAAGAATGAAAAAGCTATTGACTATATGGGCAGAGCCTTGGGTTTTGATTATTTTCACCATCTCGATATGAAGATGATAGCAGCTAGAAATTGGCAAATTTTGGAGTCTCTATTCGGTGTCCGGATAAGGCATTTAAAGGCAAATCTCAAACAAGATTTGTTTGATTTGCAGATGGACTAGTTAGAGTCACTTGGAGTTTTTTTCAACTGCAGGCAAGCTTTACTTTGATAAAAAGTGAGCTGGGAGCCAAAGTTGAAGATGAAGACAAGAAGGTGATCCTACTGAAGAGTCTGCTAGTTGAACAATTCAGCGACACAGTGAAGATACTACGCCTAGATGACAAAGTGTGTTGGGTAAGAGGGGGGTGGTTAGGTCTATGTGGAAGATAAGGTTTTGTGCGTGGAGTGCGTCGAAGTGCATTTGAAGTGCTTGGGGGATGGTGTGTGGGGCAAAGGTGTAGGTGGCAAGTTGTGTGGAGACCTCCCTGTACACATCGAGAACTCCTTCTACTCTTTGCTCCTATGTGAGGAGATCCTAAAGGGTTTGGATTTGTCAGTCGAATCCCTCTCTGAGCCTAGCGTACTGGTCCTTGGCCTATGTCCTTCATTCTTCGATATGGAGGCTAAAAACTCGTCCATCATGGTTTGAACCAGGGATTCACTAGTAGAGAGCTAATCCTTGAGCTTTGTGAGAGTGACTTCCAGCTCTTTGACATTCGCTCGATACTTCTAGGCCATTACATCTAGTAGTTGGAGCTCCATGTGGTTCGCCTATGAGAGCTATACAGCCGACATGGCAGTGTAGCCTCCAAGTGTTTGGTACTACAGTGCGCTATAAATTGTAGGGCTTCTATGAGCCCGGCCCATGGAGAAGAGGAAGAGATTGTGATGAATCTTGGGGTTACAGTGGAGTAGTGGCTAGAGTCTAGGCAAAGGGGGTGGGAGGAACGCTTGTTGCCATGGGGTGGAGACCAATATTTACATTGTTGTCCGCGTGAAACTCTTCCACATCAATGGGGTCCAAAATTGTTGCCTTCCCTTTAGGGTTTCGGATGGAGGCCTTGAGGCATCACTATTTCCTTAGGAATTCTTGCACTTGATGGTCTTCGTATTGTTCCCGTAGTTGAGTGTCAAATGGTTGTTGAGCGGGACATCCGGAGGGGGTGGAGCTTGGATCGCTTCTCATCCATTTGGGGTCGGCCATTGTTGCCTCTTCGTCTACTAGAATGGGTCCTGTGGCTGCCTTATCAACTAGCCCATATCCAATAGACGGCTATTGCCCCAACATATGGTAAAGTACGGGCACCAGAACATTACCGTGTGTTCAAGTATTCCCTCATCTGCATGGAGAAATAATTTGCCTAGTTGGTGACTTACGGCTTTGACAACCTCGCGAGTATATTTGGCACTATCAAGACTAATGGTGGTCCATGTGTTTGACTTGGATCAACCACTGGAGTAGTCTTGCCGATTTCTCCAGTTCGGGCTTTGTTGTCTCAGAGAAGTGGATTTGGCCCTTGCTCTTCTTCTTGTCGGATTTGCAGATCTTGATGAGGGCCTCATGTAGGTATTTCTTGTGTGAGTACTTGTCTACAATGATGGGGAAACTGAAGGCAGAGTGCACCACATCCACATTGAGGTGGTGGAAGTGGGGGGTCCCTGCTGCATCACAGAGAATGCCACCATTGGAGTTTGAGTTATAGGCACTGATGAATTCCCCGAGCAGCTTCATGTAGAGGTGACATGACAAATGGTTTGCAACGGGCTTGAGGTTTGTCATTGCCAAGGATTCTCGTAGTTTTGGCTCCTTGAGAGATTGGTATGTGACCGCATTGTGGTAGTAGAGGGTATAATTATTCCCTCGTACACATACTTCGAATGGATCGCATATTTATTAAGTTGTTGGAGCCATGTTTCCTTGAGTGGTGAGTGTGTCAAGGACCTCACAACCTTGTACTCCCCTTGTGTTGGAGCTGGCGGTGGGTAGGTTCTTATGGGATTGCATCAAGAGTTGACAAGTTCTTGTGTTACTACCTTATTAATCCCAATGAGTTGAGGTCGCATATTTGGTGTCATTGGGAGCTGTGGAACCCAAATGTATCGATCGCCTTGATAGTAGCCCTGGGCTTCCAAGAGCCTTTTTGCAACCCAACGCTTGTGGAATTTTTTCTCGTGGAGTATTGGAATTTGTCCTTTCAGAGGCGAGTTGATTGGAGACCTTAAGCTCCTCTCCTTCATGGGATTGCTCGTGTTGGCACGAGACAAGAAGAGGTCGAAACCTTCCATGGCTTTGGTCTTTTAGGGCTATTGTCCTCTTTTGAAGTGGCATTGTGCACAAAAGACGGCTTCGTGCACCTGTTGTACGTGGAATTTTTGGGTAGGGCCCTTGGCATTAGATGTGGAAAGTAGAGGTGGGAGAGTAGTTTGTGGCAAGGGTTTGCCTTTATCGAGATTAGGACTTTGAGCTGCCTTTGTATGGATTTCCTTTTGAGGATCAAACTAGGGGGCATTGGAGGCTTCTGGAGCTTTGGAATTGCCTTCATTTAAAATTTCATTGCCTCTTGCTACTAGTGGTGGTAATGCGAGGGTAGTAGAATGAACTTCATAGAGCAAAATTATTACAATTCTCCCCCCATACGTGAGAGTTGCGGTTCTAGCTCTCCAATTGATTTGGCAATTCACGACATAGCACCAGGTCCTTCCCAATATCATATGTTTGTCGACCATCTATGTGGAAAGAACGTAAAAAAAAATCTCTACCTCCTGGCAAGCAACCATTAGTTTCAAGTCCACATACCCCAATGTACTTAAGTGTTGACCGTTGATTGCTCGAACTGAAGCAATGTACCTAAGTGTTGACCATTGATTGCCTGAACTGAAGCAATAGTAAGGGTTAGGGGTACTTGTAGTGCTTCCCATACTTTGTGGGAGATGAAATTATGACTTGTTCCTGAATCCACGAGCACCTTAATGCTTGTACTTGGACCCTACAATTGGACAGTCAACCTAGCCGGGTCTACTATTAGTTGATCAGTCAGTCCTAGGTGTTCTATTGTTGCCTTAAATAAGGCCATTTGCTTTTGTCATTTGATTTTAGCATTACGTGCCTTGGCTTCTTTGATGGCATGGCGTTTCATTCGGGCTACCTCGGCCTTGAGCTCCTTTTCCCTATGTATGGCTTGGAGGGTTTGTAGAGTGAGGGGGCCATAGTATCTTTTCAATTTGCTACCATTAAGGTAGGCATCCATCTCAACTCCATCTAGGGTAGCTATTCGGCATGCACCTTGCAGAGTAATCTCGACTACGCTGTAGGGACCCATGCCCCTATATTTAAGTTTGTGCTTGGTGTTACGGAGACTATAGAGGAGTGCTAGACCCCTCTCCTTGAGGTCCTTGTTCTTGAGGTTGTGGTTGAACCATTTTTTATGCCTTGCCTCTCCAATCAAAGGCAATAGGTTGCACGTAATTTTGTTTCATCTAATCGTTTAAGATCGATTAAGTGCTCTGACAAAGAATTTTTTGTGAGCCTGGGCACTACATACTCCATTGGCATAACTCCTTCCATCCCAAAGGCTAAGCTGAAGGGGGTGCAGTTCATTGCCACTTTGTAAGATGTTCGATCGGCCTACAATGCTGCAATGAGATTTTGCTCCCAATTGGTATTACTAGCTTCGATTGTGAAGTTATAATCTTGCAGCACGTTTTGTTCGAGCTCTTAGACAAGCCGTTTGCTCTGGGATAATATGGCAGCAACTTCCTATGTATGATCATGAATTTGCTAGTCAAGATTTATATGGTTTCATTGAGGAAATGATTTCCTTGATCATTAACTAATTCTAAGGGACACCCGAACCGTGTAATGACTTGTTCATATAAAAACTTAGTTGTGGACCGCACATTAGATTTTCTTGTGGCTCACCCCTCCACCCATTTGGTGAAATAATCTGTGGCCATGATAATGTATATGGCCCCTGTTCCTTTAGCTACTGGGCTTATCAGACCAATAAAATCTATGCCCCATTTCTCAAAGGGCTGATCAGTAAATATTCTCGTTAGGGGCATCATGTCCACTTTGTGTGGGATTTGCACTCTTTGGTAGAGATCGCATCGCTTGATAAACTCGGCTACATCTTTGAAGAGAGTTGGTCACCAAAGGCTTGCTTGTAACACTATACGTGCCATAACATTAGCGGCAAAGTGATCGCATGCTATACCAAAATAGGCTTCTTCGAGCACGTCGATATATTAGTGTTTGCACACACGCAATTACACAGCACGCACTTGCGCATGATGCCATCCTTGCCCATATGGTTGAGTTGGCTTGCAATTAGTTGATATAGTGTTACATCCTTAATGAGTTTGCAAGATATGTCCCTCTTGAGGGCTTTGTCTAGGGGTACTCATTTGCTAGGTAGTGGCCTATTTCGACTGCCCATTCCGGAATTATGTCAATGAGAAATGGGGGAGCATCTGGGAGGTCATCCTCGACTCTTGTTGGAGCTTCCCCATTAGGAATCCTTGAGAGGTGGTCATCTAGGACGTGGTTCTTTCCTTTACGCACCCCATCTATGAAGTCAAACTCCAGAAGGATTAGCATCCACTTTGTTATGCATCCCCTCTTGCAGGGCTTGTTAACCAAATATAGTAATGCTTGATGATCAACAAAAAAGACAAACTTGTTGGCTAGCAAGTAATGCTAGAATTTCTTAATTGCATAAACCATGGCCAGGCCTTCCCTCTCTATTGTAATGTAAGTAACCTCCACATCATTTAATTTTTGGGCGGCTGGCAAAGTACACCGTGTAGTCCAGGTTGTAGTCCCCTAATTGGGCTAACATGCATCTAATGGCAAAGTTTAAGGCATCTATGTGAACGTGGAATATTAGATTCCAATCTGAGGCCCATAATACTGGTGTTGTGGCCAAAGCTAACTTGAGGGATTTAAAGGATTTCTAACATTCCTTGGTCCACTCAAAGACTACTAATAATAGCTTGTACAATGGTCGGGCTATGTCTATGTAGGACATAACGAATATTCAATAGTAATGCGTATGGCCTGTAAACCACTACACTCCCTTGGCATTTGGGGGGGGGGTAGCTCTAGAATGAGCTTATCTTGTTGTAATCCATGGAGATGCCATTCTTGGACACTATAATCATGCTATGTTTGACCCAGAATCTGTAAAGAATAAGGGAGAGAGATAGGAGACTCAAGTTCAGCTTTCTTCACAACACACAAAAGAGAGAGGACACAAGGTTGGAGGGTGAAGCCTTTCTTCACTTTTGCACAGAACAACAATACAATAGAAGAGGGAAATACCCTATATGTCAAACCCTAGAATACGTGGTTCATATGTGAACCCAAACCAAAAACATACGTGGTAGTCTAACTACACCACGAGTACAACTAACATAGGCGGTGACATAAATGATAGTCATCCAGGAGATATATCGGGGGTAGAGCTTGATATCTCAACACTCCCCCTCAAGCTCAAATCCATCTCACGTACACCAAGCAAGCTCCTAAATCTGCGAAGCTTCTTGGTACCCAATGCCTTCGTAAAAATATCAGCCACCTGCTCCTCAGTGCTGACATAGACAAGATTAATCTCACCAGCTAGAACCTTCTCTCTCACAAAGTGATAATGCACCTCAATGTGCTTCGTTCTAGCATGATAAACTGGGTTATTAGCAAGCATGATGCTGCTAATGTTGTCACAATGAATGACAACTGCTGCATGAATTGACTGTCCCATATCTGCAAGTAGCTTCCATAACCAAGCTACCTCACATGCAGCCATTGCTGCACCCCTGTACTCAGCCTCTGTGCTCGACAAGGCAACTGTTGGCTGCTTCTTGCTGCTCCAACTGATGGCACCACTCCCAAGGGAAAACATAAAACCACTAGTAGATCTCCTGTCTGAGACACTACCAGCCCAGTCAGCATCTGTGTATCCATGTACCTGTAATGCACACCCAGCTTCATAAAACAATCCATAATGCAATGTGGACTTCACATACCGCAGTATGCGCCTAGTCGCATCCAAATGTGGCTTTCTCGGTGCCTGCATAAACTGACTCACCAGCCCCACAACATAGCTCAAATCTGGTTTGGTTATAGTCATGTAAATCAAGCTACCTACTATGCGCCTGTACATAGTAATATCTTCAAGAAGCTCACCTGTCTCTGCATTGAGGTTCACATTCTGCTCCAATGGAACAGAGATAGGCTTACAGCCTGTCATCCCATATTTGGACAGCATGTCCAAACCGTATTACCTTTGCAACAGCCATATCCCACTCGGGGATCTAATAACCTCAATGCCCAAGAAGTAACGCAGCTCTCCCAAATCCTTCATCTCAAATTTCTGCTTCAACAGTAGCTTCACTTCATTAATGTCTGCATCACTATCACCTGTAATAATCAAGTCATCAACATAGATGACTACAAGCACAATCCCTCTGTTTGTCCTTTTCACATAAAGTGAAAAATCTGAATTGGAAATCTGAAATCCAATAGTGACAAGATATTGCCCTATCTTGTCTGACCATGCCCTCGGCGCCTGTTTTAAGCCATACAAGGCTTTGCGCAACCTGCATACAAAATCGGGGTGTGAATTATCCTCATAACCTTCTGGCTGCATCATATAAACCTCTTCCTGCAAATCACCATGCAAGAAGGCATTTTTCACATCCATCTGATGCAAAGACCATCCCTTTGCAGCAGCCATAGCAATTACTGCTCTCACGGTTGCCATCCTTGCAACTGGGCTGAAAGTTTCCTCATAGTCAATTCCATATGTCTGCGCAAAACCTTTGGCAACCAATCTTGCCTTGTACCTGCTAACAGACCCATCAACATTGTGCTTTACTTTGTAAACCCACTTGCAGCCAATAGCCTTCTTATCATGAGGCAAAGGCATCAAATCCCAAGTGTGGTTTGCATCCAAGGCAGCCATCTCTTCATCCATAGCTGCTTCCCAATTTTTATGCCCTGCTGCATCCTCAAAACATGTGGTGGGCTCTGGCTCCTCTAGAACCTTGACCATATAAGCATAGTGATGTGCTGTATACCCATCATATCTCAGCCTGTCAACTGGATACTTAATACGAGTGGACCTCCGTACAACTGGATCAGTTGCAGGAGTCTTTAAATCATGCTTGCTTTTCCTTGCACCAGGTGTAACAACAGAAGGAATCCCAAGTTCCTCATCAAGGCTCATTTCAGAGCCGCTTGACTCTCCATCAACATGAGAGCTACCAGTAGACACATCAAACACTGGAGCATGGTCTACTTTTTCTTTTCCCTTATGTGATACCTGCACAACACTATCAGGGCTGCCATGTGACGATTCACTAGATCTCAATCTCCCTGTCCATGCATTAGATCCACTAGTAGAGGACTCTCTGGGTCCACTCAAGGCTTGAGATTGCTGCTCTGCATTTATTGCAGCATTCCCATTTCCTGCATCTGCATCTCCTACCATAACAGTTGGTGCATACCAGCTGCTCATTTCATCAAAAACAACATCTCTACTCACTTGCATTTTGCGGGTGGAAGGGTTATAACAGCGATACCCTTTCTGGTGCAGAGCATATCCAATAAAGATGCATTTTTCTGCCTTTGGATCCAGCTTTGTTCTCTTCTCATCAGGAACATGAACATAAGCTATGCAACCAAATACCTTCAAGTGAGAAATATCTGGTTTTTGGCCTGTATACATTTCTTCAGGCGTCATGCCATGGACAGCTGCAGTGGGGGTTCTGTTCATAATATAAACAGCAGTTGCTACTACTTCTGCCCAAAAATAATCAGGCATGTTTTTCTCATTTAGGATCGCCCGTCCTACTTCTGCAATATGCCTGTTCTTCCTTTCTGCAACCCCATTCTGCTGAGGGGTAGACCTGCATGAGTACTTCCTTTGAATTCCTTGTTCTTTCAGATATTCACAAAATTCTTCTGAAAAGTACTCTCCCCCTCCATTAGATCTTAGCACTTTAATATGCACACCTTTCTCTTTTTCAACCATGGCCTTAAAAGCCTTGAAATGGCTGAACACTTCACTTTTGTGCTTCATAAAATAAATCCACACCTTCCTAGTGTAGTCATCAATAAACGTCACATAATAATGGCATCCACCAATAGAAGCAGCTTTGGTTGTCCAAACATCTGAATGGATCACTTCCAAAGGTCTTCTGCTCACCTTAGCATTTTTGGGAAATGCATGTCTGGCCTGCTTACCCATTTGGCATGCTTCACGTACCTTTTGCATTCCCTCAACTCTGAATTTAGGCAAACCTGCAACAATGTTTTTCGTTTGCATAGATTTCAGCCTTTGTATATTCACGTGCCCAATGCGCTTGTGCCATATCTCAATATCTGCAATGACACCTCTCCCATGCGCAAACATAGCAGCTTTCACCTCAGGCATATCAACATCCAAGGTGAACATTCTGCCATTTTTGTTGCCTTTCGCAACCAAGCGGCAGTTATTTTTCAAGTCCTCAACAAAGCATCCATCAGGATTAAATCTAACCTGCAGACCTTGCTCAACCATCTGGCCAACTGAAACCAGGTTCTTAGTGATTTTTGGAACATGAAGTACATCTGCCAAGTACTTCGTTTTGCCATCCTGCATAGCCAATGGCACTTTACCAACCTGTGTAATTGGGTGCGCAGTATCATCACCTGTTTCAACATAACCTGGCTTATCCAAATTTCTAACATCATGAAACCACTCACCATGACTGGTCATGTGGTTAGAGGCACCTGAATCAACATACCAAACATCATTGCAAGCTGCAGCATCTCCTGACATGGAGTTAACCATATGCTGCATCACAAAAAGGTGCTCATTTCTGTCGTCACCATGCCCACTTGATGATGCATAGTTGCTTTGCTGCAACTTCCCACTTTTGATGTCATTCTGCTTTTTATAGCATGTATTCTCCTTGTGTCCAGGCTTTCCACAATAATAGCATTCTGTGCTGCTATTTACTTGCTGGTTCCTTTGCCATGAACCACGGCCTCTTTGGCTCCCCCTGCCTCTAGAACTACCACGTCCTCCTCCATAGGACTGGTTTTCCTGTTGTTGCTGTTGGTTCTGATTTCCTGCACGGCCACCAAAACGGCCTCTTCCTCTACCCCTGCCTCTACCTGTATTCGAGTAGAAAGCAGTCTCTTGAGAAGTTGAGGTGGCTGAACCACCATTCCTTTGCTCTTCACTCAGCAAGAGAGCAATAAGTTCCTGAAAATAAGGAAATGTTTCACGGACTCCAATGGATGTCCGAAACTGTGCATAATCTTTCCCAAGACCATTCAAGGTCACGGACACTAAGTCCTCATCATCAACAGGTGCTCCAATGGAGGCAAGAGAATCTGCAAGGCCTTTCACCTTCAAGGAATACTCATTTATATTTAGATTTTTCCTTTGCACATTGTGCAACTCCTGCTTTAGCTGCATCTTTCGTGCTTTGGTATTTGTGCTATACAGCTTCACCAATGTATCCCATGCCTCCTTAGGCGTCTCTACATCCTGTATATGCACAATCATAGAATCTGAAATGCTAACAGACAGCCAATATAGGCATTTTCTGGCTTTTTCATGCCATTCTTTAAAGGCCTTCAATTCAGCAGGAGTGGGAGCAGCACCCAAAACTGGTTCTGCAGTTTCACCACTGATGTACTCCCAAACTCCCTTTCCCATAAGGAAGTTTGTCATCCTGAACTTCCATGCTTGGAAGTTGTTCTTGTCAAGCTTCTCACTGACAATGGTAGACAGATTCTCAGACATTTTACAGATCACGAATTGCAACAGCAACCTGTAAACACAGCAAATGCCTCACAAGGGCAAATAGCAAAACTTCTGCAAAAAGCCTCACAGGGGCAGATCTGCAACACTGACGAAAGTGGTATTTCACCACACAGTCACTTCCTAGTGACGATTTTGCATCAACAGGCAACAGGCATGAATCTGCAACTTCCAATATCTCTGCACACAGGCATACGATGCAATTTCTGTGGCACCTTTCCACCGACTGGCCGCGCAGTGGTCGCACAGCGAAAAACAGGGCCTTTTTCTGACTGCCTGCGAAGAACTTCCGCCTTCAAAACGGGCCCCGAAACGGCCTCAAATCAGAAAAATAAAGTCACCAAGGGCTTCGCCCTGTCCCGCAACATATACTGCGCTCTCGCCACACCGTGAAGGGCCTCTCAATCTGGAACAGTGCACTCCTGCACTTCTGGTTGTGCTACCTGCAGAGATTTGCTCCCAAACTCGAAATAGGAAAGCAACACTGGTCCTCTTACCAGGACACCACAAACTTGGCTTGCTTTCTTGAGCTCCTTACCACGAACAAGGCTCTGATACCATGTAAAGAATAAGGGAGAGAGATAGGAGACTCAAGTTCAGCTTTCTTCACAACACACAAAAGAGAGAGGACACAAGGTTGGAGGGTGAAGCCTTTCTTCACTTTTGCACACAACAACAATACAATAGAAGAGGGAAATACCCTATATGTCAAACCCTAGAGTACGTGGTTCATATGTGAACCCAAACCAAAAACATACATGGTAGTCTAACTACACCACGAGTACAACTAACATAGGCGGTGACATAAATGATAGTCATCCAGGAGATATATCGGGGGTAGAGCTTGATATCTCAACAGAATCGACACTTGCGAGGATTCAAGTGTATTCGCCGATACAACCTGCACCTCTCAAGGACTAACTTTAGGTATCTTAGATGATCATCCCATGTCAAATTCATGCACACGTCATCCAAGAAGACTTCTAAAAAGTCCCTTGAGTACTCCTTGAATACGGTGATCATCAATCACTGAAATGTGGCAAGCGCATTGGTAAGTCCAAATATCATCACTTTGGCCCACTCAGTTGTTGCAAAGGAGTTTTATGTTGATCCTCCGAGGCAATGGGTACCTTATTTATCCCGAGAATCCATCTAGGAAGTTGTAAGCATCCTTCCCAACTACTCTTTCTAGAACATGTTCTGTGAAATGCAATGGGCAGTGGTCGCGCCTTGTAGCGGCATTGACCTTTTTCAAGTCTACACATCCTTGAATCTTTCCATTCTTCTTCAAGACTATCACAATGGGTGACACCCAGTGTGTATGATCTATCTCATAGATGACTCCTACATCTATGAGCTTTTGGATCTCCTCCCTCACTATGAGCATATATTTGGGATTCATAGGATAGGGACGCTATCGCACTGGCCTGGTATTAGCTAGTGTGGGTATCATGTGCTACGCAACCCCAGCGGGCACACCCTTCATGTCTGTGTACTTCCAGGCCATGCAGTCCTTGTACTCTTGAAGGAGGGCAATTAAAGCACGCTCCTCGTTGAGGGTGAGGTCATCTTCTATGTATATTGGTTGTGGGTCTGCCCCTTCCGGTGCCAAGTTTACTTCCTTAACCTTAGTTGGGTCATCGTATCATTGGAAGCACCCTTCTTCTTGGGTTCTCTTATCATGCGATCCTCGATCATATAGGCCTTGTAATGGGAAGGTACATGATGCAGGTCCTCCTTTTCTTCATCCTCCTCCTCCTCCACTCCCCTTGGGTGGTTTCGCCCTTGACTCTGGTGGGAGTCTTTGGGCTTTTGGAACTTAAGAGCTTCGGATTTGGGGGACTCCTTCATTGCACTCATGGAGCCGACTAGAGAGGTAACTTTACTCAATCGAGATCCCCAATTAGAGGAGAACTCAAGGTGAGCAGTAGTGGCACCCACATATGTTAACCAAATAAACATCTGATTTGACCCTTCCTGCCATCTTGCTCACCTCACAGGGTTTGAGCATGTTAAACATTATGAGGGGCACCATCATACTCAACTCTTCATGCTCAAGGGTTGTTATTTGGAATCCTATTCTTTCTGGGACGTCAATGTTTTCCAAAATGTGCATCCAATTCTGAGAGAACTCTTGCTTAGGGAGAGGGGCATACTGAAATTCATCTGCCTCCTTCCCATCTCCTTCTCCCTCACAAGTTTGGAACAATTTTAGGGATGCGGTCCTATCGGTTGTGTTGAATTTTGCAGCAAATAGGTGTCCTGACAGTGGGTGGCCTTGAATGTACGTAGGTCCACTTGCATGATTTGCTCCTCATGATGCAAATAGATGTTGTTCGTGTGCCAATCATGTATGAGTCCGGTCATTTGCAGCAAGGGCATGCCTAGGATGGCTTCATATCCGAGCTACTGGGTGAAGTCCATGACCACAAATCGAACGAGGTACATGAAGCCAAATACTTTAATGTTAATACATGTGCGAACTCTCAGGGTTTCAGCAGTTCTGCCATCAGCTAGCTTTACTACCAAATGGGTTTGCTTAAGAGAATCTCTCCGTCTATATTTGCTATTATATCTGAGTGTGTTTTTACTTGCATCTATGATCATCTATCTAAGTTGAGTGTGTAAGAGTTGGACAGATCTTGGGTAGAGGATTGAGTGATTCATTCCCTCTTCATTTCTAACATGGTATCAGAGCCATAGGCTCTTAACTCTTCTTCATCAAAGCACTCTCTAAAGGAAGAAGTCCCTTGGCAGAAAGGCGATTCCATTTTTAGCTCAAGCTAGCACGGGATGTCAGCACATCTTTTTGCTTTCGTTTTTTTCAGTTTGCTATTCACCGAGATGGATCAGCGTTCAGAAGCCTCTACACCCACTGCTCATCCTTCCTCCTCCTCCAGTCATCCTCCTTCTTCATTCATTCCCAACTTTGGTGAAGCTGGAAAGCTCGATGGGATGAACTATCCAATCTGGAAAGTCAAGATCCGAAGCCATTTGGTGGCATGGAAGCTATGGAAGATAGTGATTGGGACTGAGGTGAAGCTGGAGGACATTGTGGACAAAAGAGGTGATGTTCTATTTGAAGCAGATGTAGATGAACTTAGTGAATGGGAGGAGAGGGATGCTCAAGCCTTAGCAATGCTAATCGGCACAACATCAGATGCTGTGATCCCTCATATCCAGTTGGCAGAGACATCCCCAGAGGCGTGGGCCATACTGAAGGAGCTATATGAAACCGACAATACAGCCTGTATCATTAGTCTTTAGCATCAACTTTATAATCTTGATATGAACGAGGGTGATGCTATGCATGACCATCTAACAAAGGTGAAAGTCGTGCAGGACCAGCTCGCAGCGGTTGGTCAAAAGGTGGACTCCAGCCAATTGGCGATGCTCACACTCCACAAATTGCCATGGAGTTTCAAAAGTTTTATGACTATGGTCACTGCGGGTCAACGGACTAAGCCACTAACCTTTGAGGAGCTTGGCCCACTAGTACTTCAAGAGGAGGCTCAAGAGAAACTCTTTATGCAAACCGACAAAAAGGCATTAGTGGCCAAAGACAAGCCTGGAAAGGCAAGTCAAAGGAATTCAAGAAGTCAGAGGACATAGACCGAAAGAAAAAAATGAAGTGCTTTTACTATGAAAAGCTTGGCCACTCTGCCAAAGAATGCCGAAGAAGAAGGTGGATCAGAAGCAGAAGAGAGAAGCTAGGATCAAAGAAGAGCCTAAGAATGATTGTGCCAATGTGACGACATGATAATTGTTTTTGATCAGTGAACATTGTTCAGCGTATGTAGTCAGTGAAGGAAAAGAGGGTTGGTATGTTGACAGCAGAGCCTCAAAGCACATGTCCAACATAAAGACTTGGTTCAAAACCATGGAAAGTACACACCCGGATTCTAAAGTTTCTGTCGAGGATAGCCGAACATGTCCTGTGAAGGGCATTGGTAGCATTCCTTTCATTACGACCGCGGGAGAGGAGAAGGATATCACTGGAGTACTTTATGTACCCAACCTTTGCAAGAACTTACTGTCTGTAAGTCAGATGGACAAGAACATGTCAATTCTCTTTGAGGACGACAAGGTCACCGTGACATCCAAAGCAAATGGATAGATGGTGGCCCAAGGAGTCGAAGAAAATAGACTGTATCGCCTCAATGCAATGTTGGTTCATGGAGACAACCTAGATTCCAAACTTTGGCATGAGCGCTTCGGTCACGTCAACTATGGAATCTTGGCTGAAATGTCAAAGTCAAAGATGGTGGATGGACTTCCACCCATTACAGGCAATGATGGTGTCTGTAGGGCTTGTCTAGAAGGCAAGCAGCACATGTACAAGTCCCACAAGAGGCCTCATTTTGGGCCAGCAAACCACTTGAGTTGGTTCATGCTGACATTTGTGGCCCAATGTCTATAGCATCGTGGGCAGGTTCCAGGTACTCATTTCTCTTTGTGGATGAATTCAGTAGAATGACCTGGGTGTATTATTTGGCTAAAAATTCACAGGCTTTCGAGAAATTCAAGGACTGGAATGCCAGAGTTGAAAAGGAGATAGGGGAGAATGTCAAGATGTTTTTTACAAACAGGGGGGAGAATTCACCTCCAATGAGTTCAACACATTTTGTCCCAAGCATGGGATCAAGCGACAACTCACCACTGCACGTACATCTCAGTAGAATGGGGTAGCCGAGAGGAAGCATAGAACCACTATGGAGACAGGGCTTGCTATGTTATGAGGAAGTAACCTTTCTAAAGCCTATTGGAGTGAAGCTATCAATACAGCAGTACACATCCTTAACTGGACCAAGACAAAGGCCATCAAGGACAAGACTCCATATGAGGCATTTTATGGTAAGAAGCCCTCTATCACTCATCTTCGCATTTTTGGTTCTAACGCATGGGTGGATGTGCACAAGGAAGAGAGGACCAAGATTCCTGGAGTAGAAAATGTATCTTTGTTGGGTATAGCGAAGAATCCAAGGCCTATCGACTCTTCGACCCAGTAAAGAAGCAGATTCTTATCACTCGGAATGTCATCTTCGAGGAAAAGGAATCTAAACCCCAGGAGGAGCCTCAAATTGAGGAGGAGATCGTTCAATCCCCGAACCCACCCTACCCCAGGTCTCGACCATCCAAGAGGTGAAGAAATTGGAAGTTGATGTTCCACAAGGTACTGAGGAAGAGTAGGATGTTCCAGAAGCAGTTCCAGTTCCTGCTCCCACTGAGAAGCAGAAGAAGTTACCCCAATGGTACCCAAAAACATTGGAAGACTCTCGGGTCATTGATATACCTGAGAGTAGCAGTTTCGGATTGCGTGGTCCCAATGTCTTAAGCAGACCCCATCCGTGAATTTTGCATTGGTGGCTCGGCTTGAAGAGCCAAGGTCCTTCTAGGAGGCGAAGGACAATCCAGAATGGCATGCTGCCATGCAGGTAGAGATGGATGCTATCCTGAAGAACAATACCTGGGACTTAGTGGCTAGGCCCGTGCATGGAAAGTCATCGGCACTAAGTGGGTATCCAAACTTAAATTCAAATCAGACGGCAGCTTGGATAAGTACAAAGCAAGATTAGTGGTCAAAGGTTTTGCTCAGACTAAGGCATGGATTTTGATGAAACTTTTTCTCCCATAGCTCGCATGGTTACTATTCGGATAGTGATTGCCCTTGCTGCCCAATTCCATTGGCCTATTTTTCAAATGGATGTGAAGTCCACATTTCCTAATGGAACCCTGGAGGAGGAGGTGTATGTGGAGCAGCCATAGGGCTTTCAAGATCCAGGGTCCCCATTAAAAGTCTGCAGGTTGAAGAAGGCGTTATATGGGCTAAAACAGGCTCCTAGAGCTTGGTACCAAAGGATAGATGTATTCTTTCAAAAGATAGGGCTAAGTCGGTGCCCTTCTGAGGCAAACCTCTACTTGTTCATTGAGAAGGGGTTGCGATTGGTACTCATCCTCTATGTTGATGATCTTATCTTGAAAGGTGACCATGTCAAGAAGATTTCCCAGGTCAAGGAGCTACTCATGACTGAGTTGAGATGACTGACCTTGGGTTATTACACTACTTCCTTGGGATAGAAGTAAAGCAGGCCAAAGACATGATCTTCATTTCATAGGAGAAATACTACAGAGAACTTCTGAAGAGATTCTAGATGGAGGATTGCAGAATAGTAGTAACTCCCATGGAGGTCGGACTCAAGCTAAGTGTTCACGACACATCTCAGGCGGTTGATACCATTTTGTACCGACGATTGGTAGGAAGCTTGCTTTACCTTACTAATACTCGACCTAATATTTGTTATGTAGTTGGGATATTATGCCAGTTCTCCGCTTCTCCGAGGAAGAGTCATTGGGATGTAGGTTTACAGGTGCTGAGGTATCTAAAGGGTACTTGCACCTATGGGATCACCTACACCAAAGGCATCGAACTAGGCGGGTCCTGTGATAGTGATTGGGCGGGTGATGCTGACACCAGAAGATCAACAACAGGGTATTGCTTCTTACTTACATCTGGTGCCATCTCTTGGCTGAGTAAGAAGCAACCCACAATGGCCCTTTCATCTACCGAGGCAGAGTAGAGAGCCGCATGTACAGCAGCTTGTGAGACACTGTGGTTGAGGTGGATTCTAGAGGGCATGGACGTAAGTCAGGAGGACGCAACAGTGCTGATGTGCGACAATTAGAGTTGCATAGCCATTGCCAAGAATCCATTGTTCCATGCGCGGACCAAGCACATCGAAGTTCATTACCACTTTGTTCGAGAGCTCATCATCGATGACGTGGTCGAGCTCATGTACTGCCCCACCATCGACAACTTGTCCGACCTCTTCACAAAGGCACTCCCTCGAGAACAAATGGAGCACCTCATCACATGTATGGGGATTGGCCCACAGTTGTGACATTGAGGGGGGGTGTTAGAATCTCACTGTGCCCACTTGTGAGCCCCCGATTTGAGGGGACAAGGGGCAGTGAGAAGTAGGAGGGCTGGGGAGAGACCCAGGTCGGCATTAGAGGGAGGAGTGCATGGCAAAGATAGGCGACCAGCACACGGGCTGGTCACAGCCTACAACAGCAGGTATGAGGGGGCTCTAGGCCTCACATGGAGGCACCTACAACAATGCAAACTGGTCGCCCAGGGTACCCTTATATAGGGGCCTGTGGCTAGCCAAGTCGGCCCAACCAGGGCCATCGACCAGGGCCAACCCTGGTCGGTTTATAGGGCCCTATGGTCGGCCACCAAGACAGGGTAACTGACCCTTCTGGTTGGTCATCTGAAGGGGCCTGGGTAGAGCCTATAAAAGGCCCACTCCTACATTCAGCCCAGTATCCAGTGCAGTACAAGTGTAGCACTCAGATTTGGGATAGTTTTTGAGAGAGAGTTCATCAGTTTTCTCTAGCACCCTGCTGAGATTTGTATTGCTCCCTTGGAGCCATTTTCTGGCCACCATCCGGTGGATGAATATACTTTCCCTCTCCATCTATATTTGCTGTTATATCTAAGTGTGTTTTTACTTGCATCTGTGATCATCTATCTAAGTTGAGTGTGTAAGAGTTGGAGAGATCTTGGGTAGAGGATTGAGTGATTCATTCCCTCTTCATTTCTAACACTTCGCACCCAACACACAAGGGCGTAGGACCTATTATGGGAGCAACCACAGGGGTAAGATCTCTATATGGACAATCCTTTGAAAAATGTGGCCCTTGGCATTTTAAACATGACATGGGAGGGTTCGTTGCACCCTTATACAGGCATTCGCTTGCCTTGTGTGGACCTTGGCATGTATAGCATTGGATCGGGGGCCTTCGCGCTAAGGAGTTCATGTTGATGGGATATCTCAGGTGTATGCCTCAGGCACACCTTGGTTTCTATGTGTGAGTGCTAGGTGCCCATAAGCACAGTTAGGTGGTGGAAAGCCACATAGGATGATTGAGAGAATCTAGGAGCAGATTGAGGAGATGATTGTGGAGCTCTGAAGTCATCAGTGATGTCAGTGAGCATGTAAGAGGTGCCTACATAAGGACCTCACTCTTCTTCATTTATAATGCAAGTATTCTGAATTTGTGTCCTTTCTCCTCTTTCCTTTCAGTTTACCAACATGGTATCAGAGCCATTTGATCCCCCTTGATCCATTTCTGCCACATCATCATCTTCTTCTCCATCTTCTTCTTCACCATCTCTTCCTCTTCTTCCCAAAATTTGCTTAAGCCTGTTCTCCTCCGGTTCTCTACCATTGTCCACGCCCTTCCTACTGGAGATCCACCTCGAAGGGGCAAACCCTTGGCTGAAAGGAATTGAAGAATCTCTGCCTCGTTTCGTCGCTATTACACACAGTTCGTCGACCTTTGTTCCTGCGTTTTCTCTGAGCATGCTCCATGCTTCTCCAATTCCTTTCAGAGGGAGCTAGTCCATACCTAGAGCTATCCTGTGCTGAAATCTGAGCAGCAATGGCTACATATTCAAGCTGAAAACAGAGAAAAACCAGTCGAAAATGGAGAGACTAGCTATGGCGCCTTGACGTGTTTTTGTGCCCTTTCTCCTCAGTGGACCTTCTGTGGTATATAAGCTCTCTTTTACCTCAGAAACTCCCTTTTCCTTTGCTTTGAAGAGTGAGATACAAGCCCTCCAAGTTCAGTCTTTTGATTTTGACAGTTTTGACAAGTTTTTGAAGATGATGCTACATAAGATGCTATTCTAGCATTTCTGGTTTTTTGAAGTTTTCAATAACATCAGTACAACTATGGGTTCAGCTTTGCTTTGAGTTGCTATACCTAGTTTTGATTGGAAAGCTTTCATTTTAGCCATCTCTATGAAGCATGTAAGAAAAAGCATCATTGATTGAATTTTGGTCACTAGTCTTTGCTACATTAAATGCTTATATTTGGAAGCCTTTCAGTTGTTATTCTAGCCTTGTAAGAGAGAAGACACTGCCCAATATCTGGGTTAGACCCTCTCATGGCTACCATATTGAATATAGATAAGTTCAATGGAAAGGGCTTCCACACATGGCAGATGAAGGTGAAATTTGCATCGATGAGGGAAAACCTCTGGGGACTTGTCAAACCGACTTCAACCGCTTCTTCTACAGCCTCCAATGCTGGAGAATCCTTAGCTCCGACACACCCAGCAAGGGATCCCGCTAGAGAGGAGAAAGCATATGGTATCATTGCTCTTGCTTTAGGAGATGATTATATTCATCACATCTCTGACTTAGAGTCTCCTTCAAAAGCTTGGCAGAAGCTTGACATGATTTTTGGTGCTAGCTCTCACATCTCTAAATTATCACTTAAAGTCTCTTTCTTTGAATTGAAGATGGTTGGTGGCACTGCTTTGGCAGCTCATGTCAATTACATGCGGAGTCTTATGACTCAACTTGCTTCTATCAACTCTCCTATTACTACAGATGATGCTATGGCAGTGTTACTTAAGAGTATGCCTGAAGATTATGATCATATTGTTACCACTTTGAAAAATCTTCCTAATCCTAATCTTGAAGGTATTATCTCTACTCTCCAAGAAGAAGAAAGGCACATGGAGCTCACGAAAGGCAATGACCCCGTTTATGCTGTAAAAATCCAGAAGGGCAAGTTTACACCTTGCAATCATTGTGGAAAGACAAATCACCTTTCAAAGGACTGCTTCAAAATCAATCCATGCAAACACTGTGGCAAAAACAACCATCATGCGAAGTTTTGCAGAGCCAAAGCAAAGACAGAAAATGCAAATCTACTTTCAGTTGATGAGTCTCCACAAGATGAGGCATCCTTTGAAGATTATGCATTTTAAATCATCTCTATGTATGCTCCAGATCTCTCTTACTGAGGGCGCTATACCATTGGCTACCTACCTTGCCATCCAGGCTGAGGTCAAATGCATTAACCATTTCCATATATCCAGGAGCACCGAATGCTTTGCATATTTGTTTGAATCACTCCACGTGGGATACGGGATCTCCTTCCCCAATAAATTTGGTTTTCAATTTGGAGATGGCTATGGGTCGACTCGTAGAGGGATTGGTGATCCCTACTGGGAACATAGGTGTAGCCGGAGGTGGGGCGGCCCCCCATCCTAGTGCATCCACCAAGATGTGCATCGCCTCATCCAATAGCACTGTTTGGGAAGCTTGTGGAGGCGGCATTGTTGTGGGCCTAATGGGTTGTAGAGGTGGCCTCAAGCCTTGCCTTGGTAGTGCAATCCATTGGGTTGCCAGTACCGACGCTGGGGCTATGAAGCCTGCTCCCCCGTACATCAAAGTTGTAGATATGGGAGTAAACTCTTGGCCTCTAGGAGAAAGTGGGTTACCAGGCATCTGCATGGATGTTCCTCGCATTGGTCTGTAAGGTGGGGCTTGCGTGGCCACATAGCCGGCGAATGTTGGGGGAGCTTGGAAGGTCGGAAGTTCATAAGAGTTTCCTGACCCCAAACTCGGATGAAAGGTGGGCTGCGTGTAGTTCAAAATATTATCCTTGGGCTCGGATTCCTTGGACAAAATTCCAAGTTCATGTATGAGATCTCTGTGGAGGTACACCCTCCCTCAGATTCAATTTTGTATTTTTGACAGAGAGTCTATTCCCAAAGCTATCCCAACGATCGGAGGGTTAGCTGTAAGCTGATAGGCCATAGGGATAGACATATGGCGATGGGGCATAGGGATAGACCTAAGATGACGGGGCATAGGAATAGACTTAAGGCGACGGGGTGTAGGGATAGACCTAAGGGAAGGGACGTAGGGATAGACTAAAGGCGACGGGATGTAGGGATAGCAGTTGACACATGTCAACCGGTTAGGGTGAGATTAGTATGCCAACGGTTGTTGGGTTAGCGTTAAAGTGATGGGCGACGGGATGTTCAAGTCGGCGGGATGTGAGTATGGCAACGGTCGGCGAGATGGTTGCCTCGGAGGGATACTAGGATAGCAACGGTCGTAGCCTTAACAATATGGCGATGGATTGTGGGAATAGACTTAAGGCCACAGGTCAATGCCTGTCAAACCAACGAGAAAGTAGACCACGACAGGTCATAAATAAGGCAATGGATTAAATGTCTGACAGGTGTCGGGTCGTGGGGATAGAGCTAACGCAACGAGTCATGGGGATGGTGAGCTACAACAATGGGTCGTCGGGACAGAAACTCGTAGTGTTGCCGACTAGTTTTTGATGATTGTTGATGATTTTGAAGTTTCTCTTCAAGTTTCTTTTGATAGGGGGATGCCAAACTACCTAGTCTACCTACTCAATGCACAAAACAACAAAAAACAACAACATTTGAATGACAAATGAGCTGTTTTGCAAAATATAACAGTTTCTCCTTCGAAACCAACTTCAAAATTCACTCAAAGCATCACTCTTGGGTGTTTTTGTTGACAACTTGAAAAGTTTCATTTGATCAAGTATAAGCTAGGCACATCCAATAAGCATGCTGATTGCTTAAGTAGGCCCCTATTCACTCTATGATTGAAATTATTCATTGTAAAGTATTCTACTGTGTGAAAGTTGGCCATCTCTTTCTGAGTGACTTGGATTTTTAGGATCTTCTTAAAGCTATAGCAGCCCCTGCTTAGCACAATAGAGAAAAGTGCTTGATTACCATCTTGAAAATGGACTTTTGTACAAGTTGAACAAGCTTGGTGTACCTCAAAATGAAAGTATAAGAACATCATACCAGCCCAACAGTCAGTCATTTTTGTCTTGAAAATCACATTTCTTACATCACTTACTAGGGACATTATAATCAAGCCGATATGGCAAGTACTCCATAGGACCGCACCAAATGCGACGGATATTCTAGTAGATGCCTTGCATGTTTTAGTTGGGGATCCCTAGCTGGACCTGCTGCTCTAAAGTTGCTGTTTTGGGGCTGCTCGTTCTAGCCATTGGTTGGCCCTTCCTGATTGCTCTACCTACTATCAAATTGATGGCCCAACAATTGGCCCTTAACTATATGCTCTTGTCCTCCCCTAAGCTAGCTAGGCTACATTCTCCATTTCCCATGAATCAGGCTCACAATCAGAGAGCGTTCCCTACAAGTCCAATAGAACCATGCCACACCATCCGTAGTGGATCCATGTAACACCTTGTGTGTATAAATTTCCTTCTCTCAGTAACATTTTGAGTGATGGAACAAAATCCTCAGCACTTGGATATCTGTCATATCTTTTCTATGAGGTCTGTGTTAACTTAACATCTCCATCCACTTATTCAAGCCTTTATTTCACAGCCATCACTGACTTTATATATTCTGATAATTGATTCATGTGTGGGCACACATTGCAGTGTACATATGTCCTGGAAATCATGGATGCAGGAGACTTTCTAAAAAATCTCCAATCTTTAATCCTTATTATGATATAATTTTCATTGTGACAGCCGTTGCATGTCCTCAAACCTTTAGGTCCGTGGCATGTTAAGAAGCAAGAACTCTCTAAATGCTCGCACAATGCAGCTTCCTTTTACCCATGAGGAATGGTTCTCAAGACCAAATCTGTGTTAGGTACATACCCTTCCCATTTCACACGTGATCTCAAGGTTTCTAGGATTGACGAGATTTCAATACTTTGGTTGTAACCCACCACAAACTCATGGACCTTCTTATTTACCTCTATCAAAGCAGTTGCAGCTGTCTTCTTTACACCTGCATGTTTCCTCCGCTCTTCTATCTTGTACGCTTCATCCCACCTGCCAGCATTCGAATAAATGTTTGCCATGAGCACATATGATGCAGCAAATTCTGGATACATCTGGACAAGCTGCTGAAAGCACCTCAGTCCTAGTTCAGGTTCCCCGTAAGTTTTGCAGGCACTCAGCATGGCTGTCCATGTCTCTTCAGATGAACGGCATTCCATGGTTTCAAGGAACTTCTCTGCCTCATATAGACGTCCTGATCGTGCAAGAAGATCAACCATGCAACTATAGTGATCTGATGTCGGTGAAATACCATAATCTTCTCTCATCACCTTAAAATACTCTTGCCCCTTTAATACCAGGTTGGTATGGCTGCATGCAATAAGAAGACATGTGAATGTAATAGCATTCGGCTTCACACCCTGTGCTTGCATGTCTTCAAAGCATTGTACAGCCATATTACCCTCATGGTTTATGCCATATCCCTTTATTAATGCATTCCACGACACAATATCTTGAAGTGACAGCTTGTCAAAGACTTCCCGTGCCTCTGAAAGTGAGCCACAATTAGCATACATGTCAACTAAAGTGTTGCCAATGAAAAGATCTCTTTCAAATCCCTTTTGTGTAATCTCAGCATGTACTTCCCTGCCCTTGCTTATGGCTCCTATGCTGCCACAAGCTTTCAGGACGCGAACAAATGTGTCAGCATCAGGAAAAATGTGCTCTGCTTGCATTTGTTCAAAACATTCAAGTGCTTTCTGAACAGGTCCATGTTCAGCATATCCTGCAATTAGTGCATTCCAGGACACAATGTCTTGGACTGGCAGCTTGTTGAAAGCTTCCTGCGCTTCTGGAAGTGAGCCACATGCAGCATACATGTCCACTAAAGTATTGCAAACAAATGCCTCCCTTTCAAATCCCTTTTGTGCAATGTTCATGTGTATTTCTCGGCCCTGGCCTAGGGCTCGCATACTGCCACAACCTTTCAAGATGCAAATATATGTGACAGCATCTGGAGTGATGCCCTGCAATTGCATCTCTTCAAAACATTTCAGTGCTTCCTGGCCATTTCCATGTTCAGCATATCCTGCAATCAGTGTATTCCATTCCACAATACGACCTGGCAGCTTGTCAAAGATTTCCTGTGCCTCTGAAAGTAAGCCACACTTGGCATACATTTTCAGTAAAGTGTTGCCAACAAAAAGATCTCTTGCAAATCCCTTTTTCTCAATCTCTTTATGTATCTCTCGGCCTCTGTCTATGGCTTGTATGCTGCCACAAGCTTTCAAAATGCAGAGAAATGTAACAGCATCTGGAGAGAGGCCCTCCAATTGCATCTTTTCAAAATATTTCAGCGCTTCCTGACCAGATCCATGATCCACATAGCCTGCAATTAATGTATTCCATGACACAGCACTGCGAACTGGAAGCTTGTCAAAGACTTCTTGTGCCTGCACAAGTGAGCCGGATTTGGCATACATGTTAACCAAGGTGCTGCCGACAAAAAGGTCTCTTTCAAACCCCTTTTGTGCAATCTCGGCATGAATCTCTCGGCCTCTTTCCACCATTTTCAGCCTAGCACAAGCTTTCAGTACGGCCATAAGTGTATGCCTGCTAGGACGTATATTATTCTCTTGCATTTTCTGGTACAAGTTGAGGGAGTGCTGCATTCTCCCACATTGGATGTACCCAAATATAAGAGACGTCCATGAATGCTCATTCGGATGAAACAACTTGTTGAAAACCTGCTGAGCTTCAGAGACACTTCCACATTCCACAAACGTTGGCACAATGTAGTTCCCAAGAGCTCCATGGGCTTCCAGACCATTATTGGAAATCTGTGCATGCACGTGCTTGGCATACGGTAGTATTCTTCTTTGCCTTACCTTCTGAAAGATGGAGACACAGTCCTGAACCAAAGGCAGCTCAGCCATCCGGTCTAGAATACTGAGTGTCTCCTCTAAGCTCAACATATTTCAACCACTGTCCAGCGCATTCACTTGTCTTGCAGATGATGCCAGACAGTTCTATACCCTCTGTCAAGCCGGACTCTCTAGAGCTTGAAGACGCCTGTTCTTGATTTGCATGCTGATCATATTCTTTGCCGTAGTTGATTCCCTGGCTTGCCCCCGTCTGAAAGTTCTTCTTTTCAAGCATCGTTACCCTAATATTTCCAGAATCGGTTGCAATGTGCTGTAATGAAGCAACACAAAGCCTTCAAATCCATACAACACGTAGAAACGTACGATGCTGGATGTCCTTTCCTCGCTATGTGATGTCACCGGTATTCCTCCTCCATGCGTACTCCCTTATATGTTGCTAGTTGTATCCTAACCCGGGAAGCTAGCATAATTATCTTGACAAAATCCTGTCTTTTTTTCTTGTTTTACATACAATGCAGGTTTCCTCTTTTCACGTACGCAGAATTTTATATAGCACCATTGAATTACCGTTTCTGATACGATTGTATCTCCCTTCAACGTAAGCTCTCTGCGATTACAAGAAGTCAGGATCAGCAACACTTGATTTCCAATGATAAGCTTGCGACTCGGTGGCGGGGTGCCAAAAAGCTCTCTCTTCAGCGAAAGTTGCAGGTGGGTTGGCTCTCTCCCGGCGCTGGTAACAAATCGAACTTGAAGACGAGCAACACACCGAATAATTGTCGTTAGGTGTCCGTGCTCGTGGGCGGAGAGGAGATGCATTAGGCAAAAGTTCCCACCTCAAGGGCTCTGCACCTGGGCAAAGCGGGGCCAAGGTCAATTGAAGCTCCCTGATTCGCTATCCGCTGTTTGTCTTTACGAAATTTATGGCTCACATGCTGCCAACAATCTCTGCTTGGATTTGCCAGCCCTCCCAACATTTTTACTAGCCTCGAACATTTGCCATCATAGCATTTTCGTTTTTGGAGAGGTAGGGTGATATTACATATTACTTGCTTCCTTCTTTCACTTCTTACGATTTCTAAATGGAATCGGAAAGTTAGTCCCTCATGCCCTCTTTGCATTAGATTCAAGGAAACACACATGCATTTGTTGTATGAGGTAACTCAAAGGTTGAGCTGTATGCAAGTCTCCATTAAACTTAAGTGGAAGATGGCGTTGCTAGGGGACAAAGGAGGCTTGAATGAATTGATTTACGACCTGTGGTGGCAGGTGGTATGTTGTCGATGGCCACAAAACTCGGCAAAGACCTTTCAATGAGTAGGAAAATTATTCTTGCAAAGTGTCATAATGATCATACATCATTTTTATGGTGGGACACATATATCTTCTCATTTCTAAACATGCATAGTGAGTGAGTACAATAAATTATGCATTGGCGCACATACCATACATGTGAGTTACCGGTGGCCACAAAACTTTGCATTTCAATGAGTAAGGACCTTATGATTGCAAAGTTTCATAAGGATCTTACATAATTTTAATGATGGCTATGTGAATGTCATTTTTTAACATCTAAGTGTGTAAGTTTTAAAAAATTATGCATCGATATGCATATACCATAAGTGTATGTCGCTAATGGTCATCAAAACTTTGCAAAGATAGTTAGATTAATAATTCCCTTTTGATTATAAAATTTCATAACTATTGTACATCATTTGTTAGCGGGACATGCTCCTCTCATAATGGATCCCCCTAGACATACCGAGCTCCAAAACATGTCTACACAGTTTGAAAGCTCCTCACATAATCTTTCCTCCCCCTCTGTGCACATCTTTCTCATTTTTAAAAGAGTGCGTATCGGTATGCTTATATACCATATGCATATATTGCTGATGATCACAAAATTGTGCAAAGACCTTTCAATAATTAAGCACTTTTTCTTGGAAATTTCCATAATTACCATACATAATTTGTATGATGGGACATGTACTTCTCATTTCTAAGCATGCAGAGTGCGTAAGTACTAAAAATTTGTGCATCGGTATGCTTATACAATACGTATATGTTGTTGATGGTCACAAAACTTTCCAAAGATCTTTCAATGAGTAAGGACCTTATGATTTCAAAATTATGAAGGAGCTATATTGTTGGCAGATGTATGAAGGAACTATCAGACTTCTCAATAAATGTTGAGGTATGGCATACTTTCCTTCGAAGAGTGATGTTTGGGAGAAAAGCAGTATCATATGTATGACCCCTATGGTAGTTACATATGTACAATAAACTGACATGGGTGCAAGTAAAAATGGACTATGTATCCAGTACTTATGAGCAGTAACATAGCTCAATATACACGTGTTTTACATACGTTATGTTACCCTTGTTGCATTATTACTGCTAAGACCTACTATGTTAGGTAATGAAGGATCTGCTGCTGGTAATTGTTAACATTAACTTATGGACCGTGTAGATTGACATGGAGTTGCAATAAGGGGGATGTGAGGCTACGATGTGTAACAGTAATAAGCCTTGCTACCTTCTATCAAATCTTAAAGAATTCTTAATGAGAGGGAGGTTTGGTTATATAGGCCTAGAACTGAAAAATGGGTGACCTACTTGTACTTATATAGGTAATAGACCTCAAAGATAGTTCTATACAAGAAAAATGGCTGCTTGGTCTAGGGGATTGGTTACAAAAGGCTAATGTTAAAGGATCATTACTGTGTTTTAAAAAAAATTTGCTATTTATCCTGCTGATTTGCTTACTAACTATATGCATTGGCAGGTTACCTCTATGCTTACAATATGGATTGGAATAGGGAGAGGGAATTTCATTATTGGAGTGTATATATAGCTTATTGTCTGAGACAGGGTATTGGTGACATTATTTATAATATTCTATGACTTACTTGGTTAAAAAGTAAGAAATGAAGAGCTCCTAGGTCGTGTTGGATGATTTTTATGGAGTGACATGGATAACAATTGTGCAGGGGTTGTGAAGCCTACCTTCGCATTGAAATCTAACGAGGGTTGTGTTATTTGGATGGTGGCAGGTGAGTCCTTGCACTTCTCTGCTGCAAGATTCTATGAAGACATCTAGGATGGCTCGGGTGATGGAACAAAGACAACACTGGCATAGGCGGTTTTGCCATTAGAATAAGAGATGAAAGTATAATATTGCCATGGTCTTGGTGAAGGGCCCATAGCTGTATTTCTTTGCTATTTTTTTTAACATATAGACAAAAACAATTTTACTATCAAGAGGCTTATAATTTTGGGGTGATGACATATAAATTGAATGATGAATGAGAAATTTGAGAAATAGAACCCTTGCATAACAGCTTTGATACAAACTGAAGAGAGAGAATTTTTGAATGACATGTGAAATTCTACAGTAGCAGTTAGACACGTACTTGCTTTGAAAAGAGACATGCTCTTTGAACATAGGATGGGTATGTTAAAACGATAGGAGTTATGCTCCCCTTTTGTTGATAAACTAATAATATGAAAAACATTGAAATAGTGGTGTTTTAGTAGTAGTTAGGAAAAACACACACATACACACGCACACACATGCGTGTGCACGCGTGCACACACACACATGATATTTATGTATGTCTAGCTTATATATGTCATGGGTGTGTAATGCCCCCCATGGCTTTACACGTTTTTTATAAAAACAAAGATATAGATATTCATTGCTAGTCACAAGTGTGTGGACTACCCGTTGGTTGTTTTTCTTCTCTCAAAAGTTTAGATGCATCCTTTGGTATAAATTATTGGATCTTTTGATTGAGTGTGGACTACCCCCTATTTTAGATTTTTACTGGTGGTTTCCTCTATTGTAAAATTTTAAGTATCTCTTTAAATAGTATCCTTTATTCAATTTACTTAATTTCCTTTTTTCAATTATATTCAAATGCTTATTTGTCCCTTAATATTAAAGGTGCTTTATTCAAATTAATATTTCTTGCTTAGTGTTGTTACCGTATTATCCCTTTATTCCATCATGCTCCTATGTATGTAGCATGAAATTATTTTAAATTTCCTCCTTTTCTAAAAAATATTGCCTTTAGCAATGTATAAATTACTTTAAGCTTTGTTGGCCAAGGGAGGAGAAATACCTTTGCTTGCATGGACAAATTTTTAAAGAAATATTTACACTTCTATGCTCTAGAATCTAGATGGTTGTACTCATTCTTAGGTAAAGGCAATAACAAGCTAGGGAACACCGACATTATCTGTCTACCCAAACTAAGCTATATTGTTCTGACATATGGTTTGTTTGGATGGTGGCAGGAAAGTGGAGCCTAACCTCGAAACCTGGACTACTGATAGATCCGACACCTTTTTCCAATCTTTTGTTTCTTTTTTAAACTCAATATTATTATAAATTCTCAATTTTGTTCGAATTTGTGCAAACTCTCAAATTTTTGCAATTCTCAACTTAGATGTCTTAAATATTTTTCCCCTCGTCTCATATATAACTTTTTATCCAAATGATGGAATTAATTGTATGGCTCATGTATTGATGGGAATTAAATCTACACACACACACACACACACACACACACAGAGTACCCCGTTACTAAGCATTGGTTTGATGTTATTTGGAATACCCTTTACACAGGGTTTTAGGATCAAGGTTGGCATAGCTTTCTTTCATCTATACATATATACATATTTGGGCATGTATATATATATATCTATATATGTACATTACACCCATCCCCTTACCTAGCATTGGTTTGACTATATTTAGACCCACCTATGCATTTGGGTTTTCGAATCGAGGTTGGGACAGTTTAAGGATATCTATACATATATACATGTACGTATAGATATATGTGTATATTAAGAAAAGGAGGCTACTCCTAACTAGTATTAGGCCTTGATTGGACATAGATAAAACATGACGCACCTTGTCTCCCCGATTTGTGAAGCATGTTCTTGAAGACGTTTTGCTAATAATGGGTACATGTGGTAGGGCAAATCTTTGACATGGATTTGTTAAACTCGATCCTTATATCATTAGGTATTCAACACCCCCTTCTAATTATATCAAGCATAGCCTTGGGGGAGTAGTATGTTTATCAATTTTTGTGTTAACAATTAGGTGAGGTTACATCCCCAAAGGAATGGTAAAAGTTTCCAAGACTTTGCCGAAGGATTTGCTAGCATGGCATTGGATCCCCTATAAATTATAGGAGGAGTAATGTACTATTACCTTAGTGGTGTATAAGGGTAGGGGGGTCAAATACCATATATGGTATTTTACCTTTTACAACCAAAGGATGCATAAAAAAATATGATTCATGTGGCAGCTGACATGCCACTATGTTTATTATACCACCTCAGTGGAAGTCAAGGGCACTAGTAGTTTGACATCTATAGGGCAATGTAGAGCCGAGCTGTGGGGGTTAAAGGTCACTGTACCTTTACCTCAGTTATGTACAATACTCAAACACATATATAAATGAATGAAAAAGAAGATTAGGGTGGTTCTGCATCCACCAAAACTCGTGTGGCTCTCTGTTTCTCTCTCTCCCTCTTCCGTTCTTGCTTCCGTTGAGAGCACTCTCAACTGGTATCAGAGCCCGGGTGATCTAGCTGAGCGTGCGTGAATGCTTGAAGCTCAGCAGCTCTGTGGGAGGAAGGAGAAGCTTTGTGGGAAGCTTTGCGGGTGACTTTACTTGCATTCGAGTGTGTAGAGACCTTTGAGGGACCTTTGGAAAAGTCACTTTGGTTTTGCGAAGTGGTTTTGAGGGCCTGTTAAGTGTTTTCAAAGAAAAAGTCGTTTTTTGAGCTTTTCCCTATTCCGTTCGATGATAGAGACTCCGTATTGACTTGTAGAGGCAACTATTGCTTGCTTTTGGTGTCCACTTCACTTCACGAGCTTAAAAACACCTTCATTCTTGAATCTGGGATCATTTCATTGGATTTCTGACTCACTGTGTCAGTTTTTACGTTTTTCTGCCCGGGTGTTGGAACTCAAGTTTGGAGCAACCATTTGCAGATCTATCAGTTCTGGTGGACTTAAGAGGTCCTAAAACTTCTATGTTGCTCATCATTCACACTCCGATGGAGTTTACAAATAGCTCTGTGTCCAAAAACGTTTTTCAGTCCGTGTGTTGGACCTAGTGATTGAGAACACGGTTTCCAAGACCGTCTGTCCCATTGCGTTTCGGACACCCAAAAACCCCTACATGTCAGTTCTTGTGCGATTTGGTGGAGGATTTTCAGAGTTATAGATCTCTGTGTATTCGATTTCGTCTCTCTGTTATGCATTTTTCATTCTAAGGTTTTGAAACGAAGAGAGATATTTGCAAATTTTCTTGCTGAGTCCGATTATGCAATGGCACCCATGTTTTGAGGCATCTCAAGTTCTATTTTCAGTAGCGGTCATTACCGTGGGACTATGATTTCTTAGGCATACCTTATGCAGATCACTCTGGTTGCAGTTTGAGCAGTGTGCATTGGGTTATAGTGGATGATTTATAGGCCATTTGGATGCATTGCGGTCCTTATTGGATGCACTGATAGGCCCAAATTGCCTTGTGGGATGCTATTTTTATGGACGCTTTGCACATGGATGCTATTTTATGCTGAGGGACAGCTTTGACACATTGCAGGTGATGCACTGATAGTGCTATGCTCTCTTGGATGAGATATTATAATGCATATGCTAGTGGACGGTGTTTATGCTTGAGTCATTTGGCACTTATTGGCATTTTGGATTGCCATTGCAGTTGGCATTTTCTTTTGGGCCAAATTTGCTCATATGGATGCATAGTATATGCACATGAGTCAAATGCTTTGAGACATGAGTTTTCATGATATTTCACTCTATTGTGGCATACACATTTGGGTGCACCTGGTATTTGGTGTGATTCTCTCTTGTAGGCACTAGCATTTGGGATTTTTTGCTTCATTTGCATCATGGCATCCTCTTCCATGTCTGAAAAGAAGCAGACTAAATCAGCCCATAAAAGAAGGGGAAAGAAAGAGTTTAAAAAGCTTGATTTGGTGCATTCAGACATATATGGTCCCATGCCTACATGGTCATTAGGCAGGGTTGAATACTATGTGACATTCATTGATGATGCAACTAGGAAAGTGTGGGCTTATGCTATAGCTCAAAAGAGTGATGTGTTCCAGGTATTTCAGAAATGGCTGGCCTTGGTTGAGAATCAGTCAGGTAGAACGCTTAAATGCCTACGGACTGACAATGGTGGAGAGTATCTCTCTCATGACTTTCAGCATTTCTATGATACATGTGGGATTAAGAGGGAGCTCACATCCCCTCATACTCCAAAGGAAAATCCAGTTGCAGAAAAGATGAATCGTACCATTCAAGAAAGGTTGCAATGCATGCTTTCCAATGCAAGTCTTTCTGGTGGTTTTTGGGCTGAGGCAATGAAGACTGCAGTGCATGTGATCAATAGATCACCTAGTAAGAGTTTGGATGGTGGTATTCCTGAAGAGGCATGGAGTGGCAAGAAGCTCTCTCACTCTCATTTGCGTATATTTGGGTGTGAGGCATATGCACATGTGCCGAAAGAGCTTCGAAAGAAGCTAGATCCTAAGTCTAGGAAATGCATCTTTTGGGGTTATGGTGAAAGTGGAGAGATGGGCTATCGTCTCTGGGATCCAGAAGCAAAGAAGATCAAACGTAGCCATGATGTAGTCTTCAATGAGAAGAAGATGCATAAGGCACCCATGAGGGATGTGGAAATGAGGAGAATCGCTTTCCAGGATGTGAATCCACCTGCATATGTTGATAGACAACAAGCTGTCCGTGCACCAAATGTGCAAGAAATGGTACCACCAAATACTCCCACAGGTATACAATCAAGGGTAGATGATGGATCATCTATTGGTGGAAATGATGAGCCAAATGTGGCTGATATGCAGGTGGGACAGCAAGCTGAAATGCCCTTGAGAAGATCATCTAGAGTGTCTAGACCGCCTAATAGGTTTGTTCTAGGGGTAGACTATGTGATGCTTACTGATTGCGGGGAGCCTTCTTGCTACAGAGAGGCTATGATGCACGAGGATCAATGCAAGTGGGAGTATGCTATGCAATCAGAGATGAGTTCACTTATGAAGAATAAGACTTGGGACTTGGTTTCTTTGCCACATGGAAAGAAAGCATTGCCATGTAAATGGGTCTACAAAATGAAGGTCACAGGTGATGATGTGCCTAGGTACAAGGCCCGTTTGGTCACTAAAGGGTTCAAGCAAGAGAAGGGTGTGGACTTTGATGAGATATTCTCTCCGGTTGTGAAGATGACCACACTTAGATGCATGCTTGGACTAGTGGCATCAGAGGATATGGAGCTTATGCAGATGGATGTCAAGACAGCTTTCTTGCATGGGGATTTGCATGAGGAAATTTACATGGTGCAGCCGGAAGGCTTTGAAGAAAAGGGCAAAGAGCATTTAGTTTGCAAGCTAAAGAAGAGTCTCTATGGTCTTAAGCAAGCGCCTAGAGAATGGTATCAGAAGTTTGATGCTTTCATTCAATCCTAGGATTTTAGAAGGAGTGAAATTGATCACTGCCTCTACACTAAAAGGGCTAAGGATAATAGCTTGATAATCTTAGCACTATATGTGGATGATATGCTATTGGCTAGCAAGAATACTTATGAGCTAGATGCATTAAAGGCCAAGTTGCATGAGGCCTTTGATATGAAGGATTTGGGACTTGCAGGTCATATTCTTGGTATGCGCATCACGCGTGATCGGAGTAGGAAACTCCTTTGGCTTTCACAAAAAGAGTATGTTACAAAAGTATTGCAGCGTTTCAATATGGAGGGGGGGAAGGCAATGAGTACTCCATTGCCTCCATATGTGAAATTGAGTCATACAGATAGTCCCAAATCAGATGAGGAAAGGGCCATGATGGCCAAGGTTCCTTATGCATCAGCAGTTGGGAGTCTGATGTATGCTATGATAGCTACTAGACCAAAAATTGCATTTGCAGTGGGAGTTGTTAGCCGGTATATGGCTAATCCAGGAAAGAGGCATTGGGAGGTAGTTAAGTGCATCATGAGGTACATGAAGGGTACCAAGGAGATGTGCATCTGCTTTGGTAGAGGAGACATGCGTGTACTTGGGTACACAGATTCAGACTATGCAGGGCATGTGGATAGTAGGATATCCACTTCTGGTTATGTGTTCACCTTTCCAGGTGGTGCAGTGTCGTGGATGTCTCGCGCACAGAAGTGCATTGCTTTGTCTACCACAGAGGCTGAGTATGTTGCAACCATAGAGGGTTGCAAGGAGGCTATATGGCTTGATCGGCTAGTGGGAGATTTGGGGATTCATACAAGTGTACCGACATTGCATAGTGATTCCATGAGTGCTATTCAGCTAGCACAGAATCCGGTCTTCATGCAAAGACCAAACACATTGAGGTCAGGTACCATTTCATCAGTGCATAGAGCTTATCAAGGTTCATACAGATGATAACCCTGCAGATATGCTGACGAAGAGTCTACCTAGTCAGCGGTTAGAGTATTGTCGTGTATTGATGGGCATTGGATAGTATGCTCACTGGTTGTTCTCCCTTAAAGGCACATTGTCCTTTAAGTGGGAGGTTGTGGGGGTTAAAGGTCACTGTGCCTTTACCCCGGTTATGTACAATACTCAAACACATATATAAATGAATGAAAAAGAAGATTAGGGTGGTTTTACACCCACCAAAACTTGTGTGGCTCTCTGTTTCTCTCTCTCTCTCTTCTGTTCTTGCTTTTATTGAGAGCACTCTCACGAGCCCTAACATGTAGCTTGAGTGTGCACCGAAACCAAAATAGTAAATGATCTTGCATTGAGATGTGAGCAAGCTACAAAGTAGTTTTGCATAGTGCGAAGCTTGACAAGCTTTGGATTCATGTTCCACTATCTCACTTCTTCACTCCAGCTTTGAGCATCACATAATGCTTATGATGAGACCTTTGAGCCCTGACTACAGCACCGACAATTTGGCACACTACCCGTGGAGGGATGAAGTATATTGACAAGCGATACTACAAGCAAGCTCTACTTCCCCGTATAGAAATGTGTATGTCCCACTATAGTATAAGGATAGCTTAAATACTTGACCCACAAGCATGATGGAGCTCACTTCTTGTGACTCCTCATAGCTCACCATTTTCTGTGCTTCCCAACCCTAGGAGGTGACAAACTCATGGGTTGCCAGCCCTCATGTTGTGTGTCTCATCAAGACACATTGATGCCTCTGCACCTATATGTAAGAGATGCCAATAGGCTCAGTAGCATGCACCATGCTTGTGTGCATATTTTACAATACCTATGACAAAAGAAGGGGTGGTGTTGTTAGTTGACCGCCTCCTTGCTTGGGCTGATGTTGTCAATCCTTCCCTCTTTTGTGCACTTTGACTGCATGGTGTTTGGCCTATATACTCATCAATCATCTTAGCAATTAGTTTGAAACATCTAGGTACTATGTCAGGCCCTATAAATATCTCACTGGATTATTAGAAGACCTAGCCAAAGGTCCGATGGCACGTTATGGTTCTCTAAATCCCGTATTCTCAAAGCACTTACCACCTTTAGTGCTATGGTTGGGCAAAAATGAGATCCCCTGGTAGCCACTTTTTGTGAGCCCCAAGTTGGAGGGCTAGCACTCTACCTTTTTGTGTTGTAACATTCACAAAATATTGTTTCATGGTATGAATGCCAATTGCATATAGTGGACAAAAATAGATCTAGGACAAACCGAACGTGTTATACACACCTAGCAATTGCCAGCTACTCATGCCACGTTATGCAATTTGTTGTTGTAGTGTGCAATACCATTCTATTCGGCTAGCCTCACATCGAAAAGCTTTTTGCACTACCAATAGATATATTGAAGGTGGTCCATGTGGTGCTCCTAAGACATGCGAATCCACTATGACATCATTATGAGTCAGCTAAGGATACTAGCAAAAACCCCTTAGCTGTGGTAATTAGGCATGTTTTCACATTTGCTACATTGAAACATGGAAAGGGACACATAGAAATAGCAATATGGGTTACAAACGAGCTCTGTATAAGCGTGAAAGTTACCAATAGTGTTAGTAGTACACAATCCTATTTTTATAGATCAATAGAGTGAAAGTTACCAATAATTTTAGTAGTACACAATCCTATTTTTATAGATCAATAATGAGCTGGTAGATTATTGGGTATGTCTTTTACATTGGGTGGCGGCTTGGACATTGTTATGAACTATGGACGATGAATGTGACACTCAATGATGTTGCAAAATCCCAACATCTTTGACTCAGACGCTTTGTGCATTACTTTTGGCATGGCCTATGTTTGTGAATAGATTGGAACGCGGCCTTTGTTTTCTTCTCATTTACCTTTGGGTTCCCTACAAATAGTGTCATAATAGTTGCATATTTTATTGACATATTGGGTGTAATATGTTAGCAAGTGTCTATAACTTACCCCCTTTACACTGGCAACAAAGCTTACTCTACTTGGCTAATCACTTGTACTCTACATATTATGAGTGTTTGAGTAGATTGGAAGGAATTACATGTCCTGGCAGCTTCGTGATCTTGTATATATAATGAAAAGAATATATAAGGAAGGGTCTGGTGATTATAAACATTGAAATTTTTATCAATCACCTTGAATGGACCATCATACCTTAGTTTGAATTTACCTGGAATTTTGCCTAGTTTAGTGTTGAACATCAACACCAAGTCTCCTTTTTTGAAAATCTTGAACTTTATATTTCTATTGATCCATGCTACCCTCCTTTTCTGGATAATGTCAGCTATATGGGAGCTAGCCAATCTATCCTCATCTAATTGTAAAAGCTGCTCCAACCTTGCATTGATGGAATTCTGGGGAAAGTTTGTTGTCAACTACTACCCTGAGACTTCCTGCAACAAACTCCATGGGTACTACTGCTTTCACAACCATACACTAGCTTGAAAGGTGTCAATCCTGTGGCTACCTTGTGTGTTGTCCTTATTGCCTAGAGCACTGAGTCTAAATGCTGATCCCAATCCTCTGGGTGATCAGCAATTGTTCTTCTGTAAACCTTTTTCATTAGCTTGTTAGAACTTTCAGGCAATCCATTGGCTTGTGGGTAATGTGATGTGGATTTTTTGTGTAGCATCATGTGCATTTTGGTCATTTTTCTGATGGTTTTGTTTATGAAATGAGTTCCCCTATCAGATACAATCTCAATGGGAACACCAAATCTGGTTACAATATTGTGATACAAAAAATGTGCAACTGTTCTAGCTTTGCATGTCTTCAATGCTACAGCCTCAACCTATTTAGTGCAATAATCAGTAGCACCAAGAATATATTGATTACTTGAGAATTTGGCTATAGGTTTGATTGGTCCAATAAAGTCCAATCCCCACTTTTGAAAAGGTCCCAATGGAAGAATGGGCTGATGTGGCATTCTATCACTATCCATTGGTCTATCATCCCTTTGACATGACAAGCATGATTTGGCATAATTGTGTGCATCTTTTAATACTGTGGGCCACCATAATCCAACCTGCAAGATTTTCTTGCCCATGATATCACCTGAGAAGTGGCCTCTTGCTAGCCCTCCATGTGCCTCTGCTAACATAGCTTTTTGCTCATGGTCTTGAACACACCTTCTGATGACCTGGCCAATGCCTCTTCTGTACAAAACTCCAGCAATAATAAGGAAAGGTCTACTTTGCAATACTAACTTCTTCCTTTGATCCCTATTCAATATTTCTAGGATTAGTCCATCAGTATAAGGAAAAATAACATCTTGTCATACCAGTTTGGTGGTTCTTCTATCCTTACCATAAATATACCTACATCAGGGAGTTCATTTGGGATGCCAGTCGGAGCTTCTCCTAATTGTAGTCTGGCCGAATAATTAGCTATGACATGTTGTTTTCCTGGTCTATGTACCACATTGTAATCAAACTCTTGTAACAAAAGCCTTCTTGTTAGTTGCTGTTTATTGACCAAATAAATCAAAGCCTGGTGGTCAACATGAAAATTTACCTTATTAGCGAGTAAATAATGCCCAAACTTATGCAATGCATAAATCATACCAAGTGTCTCTTTTTCTGTGACTGCGTAGTTTCTCTCATGTTTGGTTAAGATCCTGCTTGCATAGTAGACAGGTTTGAACCATTTTGGTGTGTTCTGTTGCATTAGGACTGCACCAACTACTGAATCTGAAGCATCCACAAATACTTCAAAAGGAAGAGACCAATCAGGGGGTTGTAGGATAGGTGCCACCATGAGGATCTTTTTCAAAATGTTGAATGCATATTCTTGAGGATTTCCCTAGATAAATGGTTCAGTATCTCTAGTGAGCTTTGTGAGAGGATAACAAATATCTACAAGGTATCTTAGAAATCTACAATGCCATTTGATTTGGCCTATAAATCTTTGAATTTGTTTGATGTTTTTTGGGACTTTTGCATTCTGAATTGTTGAAACCTTGTTAGGATCAATCTCCATACCTTGTTGGGAGATAATATGTCCTAGTAGTATTCCCCTAGTAATAGTAAAAGCACACTTTGCTAGATATAAATTGAGACCAACAAACTTGCATCTAGCAAAGCATAATGCTAAGTGATTCAAGTGTTCCACCATCTTTCCAAAAAGTGAGAAATCATCCAAAAATACCTTCATGAAGGATGTCAGGTACTCTACAAATACCTCTTGTATATATTTTTGAAAAGTAGGTGGGGCATTCTTCCTCCAAAAGTCATCACATTTGATGCAAACACACCCCATTCTGTGACAAAAGTAGTTTTATCCCTGTCTTTTGGAGCCATTCTAATTTGGTTGTACCCACTAAAGCCATCCAAAAAACTGTAAATTTCATGTCTAGGTATAGCATCAAGCAATGAATCATAAAATGGTAGTGGGAATGGATCAGTGATAGTGGTTGCATTTAATTTTCTATAGTCTACACAGATTCTCAGTTTCCCATTTTTCTTTGGAACAATGACAATAGGAGATAACCATGTGTACTGTAGCATTTTTCAGAATTTAGGATCTACCCCCTTCATATCAGTGTAGTGCCATGCAAAAGTATCTTTGTACTGCATCAATAATTCTTTGAGTGCCATTTTAAAAAGTGGAGAGAGATTTGTGCTTACCATAACTGGTTGTGGGTTGTCATTGTTTCCCAAGTTCATCTCCTCCAAGTCATCCTTCCTGACCCTGGCACTTTTTTGCATATGTTCTTCAAATTGTATTTTTGCTTCCACATGATTGCCTCATTTGCTGATTTAGAAGTGATATCCCCTGGTGCATCATCTTTGCTTGCCTCATTTGCTGATTTAGAAGTGATATCCCCTAGTGCATCATCTTTGCTTGCATCAATAGCTTCCATTGTATATTTTTATGTGATATTTTTGACTTTGTTCTGTTCTGCAGTAGTCGGATCTATGTCAGAATGTTGTATCTGCTGAATTGGACCTGCATATTGATCAATAATCTCAATAACCTCAATCTCAAAAATAGGATATACAATGGGGTTTCTTCTTAGAAAAATTTCATCTTCATCAAAATCTGGAATCATATTGATTCTCTCTGCTTGCAGTGGGGCTATGTTTTTCTTGGAAAACACCTTCTAGAGGATAGGTTGATCTTGACTTTCTTTTTCCCTTTCCTCATAGTGATTCTCTCTGAGCCCCAGTCTTGCTTGACCTTGGCAGCTCTTAACCATGGCCTACCCCAATAGCATTGAGTAAGCAGAATCCTTTTCCTCCATTTGGAGCACTACCAATGTCACTGCGAATGTTAGTCCCATAATTGTAATCTCTTGCCCTCTCAATATTCTAAGAGGTTGGATTCTCCTTTGGTCAACCATCCTCACTTGGAATGGTGTTGGAACCAATTCATTGCAGCAAATTTTTTTGGCCCCATAAAAGGCAGCGCTAGGCCCCATAAATGGTAGCCTAGGGAGGGGTGTAGGGTAGCCTATAAAGGTAGCCCTTCCCCTACCATTCCCTCACTTGTTCCGACCCTAAGGGGTCCCAAAAGGCTCCTATCCTACCTAAACCTAACTCTAGAACTAAGATAAAAACACTACCCTACTGTTCTCCAGTGAGTACCAGTGAACAAGTCCACATCTTCAACTGTTGATGTGTAAATATCTGGAACTTCCTCCTCATCATTACTTGGTTGTTGAGCCTTTGCTAGATGTGACTCTTCTGGATGCAATCTCTCACAAATTTGATGTTTGAAAGCTGGAACCAAGTTTAGTAGTTGATCAAGAGTAATTTGTATCTTGGAGTCCATTAAATCTTGGAAAAAGAGTGTGTTGTCTTCATTTTTCATGCTCATGTCTTGTTGCATCTCTTGGGCCCTTGTCGTAGCATCCTCACTTGCTAGAGTTGTTTTGGCATGTATCATAGTCTGTGGTTTTGTCTGTGCAGTCGTATTCTATAATTCTGGGAACTCTGACTCTCTTCTGACTTGAGAGTTCATTTTCTATTTTGGAGTCGCATTTTGACTTGAGTAAGCACTTGCTGCATGTTGGCTCTTCCGTGGAATCTGTCCTGATGTATTGCTACTTGTAAAGTTATAGCTTGATTTTGTTGTTGTGTAGGCGGACTGCTGTCTTCGGACTACAGTTGGCTCTATTTGTATTGTATTATCCCTTTGCCTCTGTTAGTCAAATGTTCTTTTCAGACATCTTATGAGGTGTTGTTCTCTAGCACTTGTTCCAATGCTTTGTTCTTGGTCTCAATTTGATTTGGCCAATTCATTGGCTTGGTTGTTTCCCTTGGGACATGTCCTAGCCCTGGTAATGGCTTTGTATTCTTGGACCTCGTAACTACCAAATCCTGAATATTTCTTTGATTGCATTGAATGTTGTGGTTGTACTCCTAATTGATGGGTTTTGGATAGACCATATGTACTCTTGGAGGAGGCTGTTGCTGGTGATTTTGATTGGTCCTTCTGTCGTATTGAACAATGGGTATACCTCTTTCCTCCCTATGCTTGCACCAAAGCTCACATGGTGGACCTTGCCTATGGCCATCCATTGACAAAGTGAGGATCGTACTCTCCTAGTCACTAAGACAACATTCTAATACAACACTTATCTAAGGAGGATGCAACCTAAGTGCAAAGATGATGAAGAGAGTGCTCATGACATGTATCTCAAGTCAATTAGGTTCCAAGATAGATTAGCTTGGACTCATAAAGAGAATCTTGAGATAGTGCAAAGTGCTTGATTGATATTACTTCAAATGAACCTCCCTTTTATAGGTGAGGGTACTTACATCCATTTTTTCACATGTGGGATATCTCCTCCATGCCATGTGGCAGCTTTCCCTTTACTCATACCTTTGCTCTACATGTGCTCATGGCACCACAACTCTCAACACCTCCCCTTGGTGCCATGATCCTTTGGCTATTGCAAGGTGGTCAGATGTGAGTTACATTCCATCACCTCCCCTTAGTGCTTGCATTGCTACTTAAGGTGGTCAAGTGTGGTTTTTACATGTCAATACCTCCCCTGGGTGCTTTCATAGCTACTCTCAGGTGGTCAAGTTTGATTACAAAATATAGGCAAGGTTGGCAAGGTTTTTGCTTTTCAATACATTCCATTGATGTCAGCTTTTGGCTCATGGCTTGATGACGACTCCACATAGTTGACTTGTTGGTTCTTTAATCTACAATCTTCTTCCTTGTGTCCCAGCTTCTTGCAATGGTGACACTTTGGTTTGTTCTTCAATCTACAGTCACTTTGATAGTGACCCATCCTTCCGCAATGGTAGCATTTCACTGATGTTTTACTGAATAGTGCTTGTTCTTCATTATAGCTATTGAGTGTTGATGTCGATGTCGATGTCGATGCCTTCAACTCTCTTTCTTTTTCGAGAAGAGAGGATACACATTCTTCAAACTTTGGATCTGGCAAATTTTTCAAAGTGGTTGTCAATGCACTATACTCTACAGGCATGCTTTTAAGGAGAATTGCAAGTGCATCTTTCTCTCCTACTTTTGCATTTATGCCCTCTAGTTGAGTCATAATGCTTTTGATTTTGTTGACAAATTGTGCCATGGATTCATTGAAGCCCATGTGCATACCATAAAATTCAATCTTAAGATGGATTTCTTGGTTTTTGGCTTTTGCACCAAACATTGTGTTCAACTCATCCCATGCATCCTTGGCATGATCCTTAGAGTCTATATGATGAATTATGTTTGGACCCAAGTGCAATCCAATGAGTGATAGTGCTGCTTCATCTTTTTCCTTCCAAGCATCATTTTGTGCAGTGGGTATGTCTTCTTTTACAATCTTCCAAAGCATTTGGTGCATCAGGAGATATCTCATTTGTGTAGACCATGTGTGAAATCCTTCCCCTGTGAACTTCTCAACAGTTGGTGTGCGGATTGCCATTGCAAAGGTCTTACCAGTTGAAGATACTTTCAAATCTGGCTGTCTAATTGCATACAATGATTCTGACTTGATAGACACGTAGAGCTTGAAAAGACGATCACTTTTCCTTTTTGGAGTGTGTGCAAATTCTTCCTGGATTGGAAGTTATGGCTTGTCAAAGATTCTGTGAAGAAGAGGGGGGGGGCCTTTGCTAATGTGGTGCAGGGATTCACATGCAGAATTCCATACTGTGCTTAGCAAGGGCTCTGTGCTTATGTGGCACTGTGTTGACTAAACCATTGACTTAACCCAGCTTGAAAAAACTTGACTAGTGAGTTAACATAACCAGATGTACTCAACCAAGGTTATAGACACTCAACCATGGTTAGTTTCTATCTTGCCACGTGTCATTTTGTGGTGAGACCTTGGAGAAGGAAGAAAGAAGAACGTGGAGCCTCCCGCGACGATGGCGACGAAGGAGCTCAGGAGCAAGGCTGGTCGACAGTTCGAGGCGCCGAAAGTTGCAAGGCCTCTCAGGCTTGGAGTGTCTTCATCGGCTTCAGTGGTCGTTACATGGTGCTCACGGAAGCCCAAATGCTGTGGATGGAGAAGCTTACATCGAATGGTCAAGAATTGAGAGCTGCTCGTCTGCTGGCCTTCGGTTGGATCGCTGCTGTCCAAAGCCACTCGACTGGTTGTGTGGAGGACGGCAGGCCTTATTCGCCAACTACAATAGAAGCAGCTCGTGGCAACTGTTTAGATCTATAACAGCAGCGAGATGAGGCGTTGTTGGCCAGCATGCATGAAGGTTGAGGCTGCCTGGGCTTAGAGCCATGACAGAGTTATAGGAGCTTGTAGATCACAATTCATCGTGGCCTTGGAGCTAGCCTGTAGCTAAGTGCAGTCCATTGGTGGAAGAAGCTTGCTAGCTGCACTGAAGGAGGTTTGTCGTCGATGGAGGCAGAAGAAGAAGGAACCACCTATGCGCTAGAGGCTGTAGCTGTGCTGCTGAAGATGCAGGTGTAGAGCAGCCGCTTGCTACTATTGGAGAGAGCCGCCATGAGCGGTGGAACGTCACCTCCCATCCTATCTTGCAACAAAGACTCGAGCTTGGAGGCTTGTTGATAGAGTCGGCAGCCACTTTCAGAGAAGGGAGAGCCAAGCTCTCTGATAACTCACAACAGAATGCTCACGAACCACTCACATTCTCTCATACTCCACCAAAATTAAACAAGGATAATCTCTCTCTCTCTCTCAAACACCCAATGGACGGAATTCTTTCACAAGAAGAATGAATCTAGATCTCTCTCACAACTCAAGAAACACTCTAAAGAACTCTCTAGATCTAAAACTAATCTAACATTCTGAAACTAATCTAGGAGAACTAGACCTAAGCTCTGATACCATGACAAAGTGAGGATCGTACTCTCCTAGTCACTAAGACAACATTCTAGTACAACACTTATCTAAGGAGGATGCAACCTAAGTGCAAAGATGATGAAGAGAGTGCTCATGACATGTATCTCAAGTCAATTAGGTTCCAAGATAGATTAGCTTGGACTCATAAAGAGAATCTTGAGATAGTGCAAAGTGCTTGATTGATATTACTTCAAATGAACCTCCCTTTTATAGGTGAGGGTACTTACATCCATTTGCTTGCTCACATGTGGGATATCTCCTCCATGCCATGTGGCAGCTTTCCCTTTACTCATACCTTTGCTCTACATGTGCTCATGGCACCACAACTCTCAACATCCATACCACAGTAGGTACAAGTTTGGTCTTGCATTTTCCTCTGCTGTTGGTTCCCCCATGGTTGTTGATTGGGACTTCTTGGGGCTGCATTTTGATACCTTTGTTGTGTTGGTCTTGCCACTGGTATTTGATTAGCAGGTATTGCTGGTGCTTGATTCTATTGTTTGCTGAATGTAAGGTTGTACTCTCCCTCTATAATTGGGGTTGTACCAGCACATCTCTTTGTCATGATTGTCCTTTTTGCAGAATTCACATGGAACCTTTTGTTGTTGTGGTGGCTTCAAGCTTTGTAGCTGGTCTTTAATCATCTTCTCAACTTGGAGATTTTGTCTGCTGTATTTTTTGTTGTGGATTTTTCTTTCAGCTTTTGCTTTTTCTCTTTCTTATTTTTCTTGGTGTGTTCTTCATCATCCTCATCATTTTCTGATGAGTAATCCTCCTCATCTTCAGTATCTTCTTCTACTTTCACTATCTATGTTTGTCTCTGAGTCTGTTTCTGAATCTGAATGTCTTTTCTTTTTTGTCTTTTTGGATCTTGATGTTGTACCAAGTATTCTCTCTGCCCTCTGGGTAGCTTCCACTGTATTGTTAAAATTATTTGCTCCTCCAAGCTACTGCAGTTCTCAGTTCCTTGTTCAATCCTTTGTAAAAATAGTCTCCCACTTACTTGGGTGGGTCTTTGGTTTGCTGTTAGCCTTCTGTTGAGGTTTCTAAACATCTGTGAATAGTCCTCAACCATGAGGCCTTTTTGTTCCATTGTTCTCAGTTTTTTCAAGATGTCCTCTGGTGCTTTTTCTTTCCTAAAACAACTTAAGAAAGCAATCTTTAATTCATCCTAAGTGGCAAAATGTGCCATACCATACTGCATAAACCAATTCATTATTTTACCATTGAATGTTGCTGCAAATTTCTCCTTCTTGGTATCATCTAGTAGTTGTCCAAATCCACCAGCTGTCCACCTTGTCTCAAATTGCCCAACATGACTGTCAGGGTCTTGACATTTCTTGCCAGTAAACTTTGTAGCTTTGACCAATGGGTTTTGCATTTTTTGCTGAGCTGAGCTTGAGCTTTGACATGCTTCTTCTTCTTTTTTGGAGGTGGTGAGAGGGGATTGAAATTCAGTTGTTTCCTTGCAGTCACAAAGACACTGGCTACAATATTAGTGGCAATTGCTCTTTGTAGTAATTCCTGTGTTGGAGTGGATAGCATTAACCTTTCTAGCTCAGTTTTTGCCTCTTGCACCTCTTGGCTATGAAGGGAATTATCAGAGGAATTCATCCCACTAGGGATATAATTAGGGTTGTGAAAGATATCCTTTGGATCATCTATTTGGGAAGCAACCTCCTCTATTTCTTGTAAAATATGCAATACCAATATGGTGAGGCGACCTTTCCTCTTCGGAGCTATATGACATGGGAAAGGGAAGGAGAGGGGTGTGATTATAGTAGCTTATCAGGTGGTTGGAATGCGATACTATCAGCTAAGCTTTGCGTGCTGCTTTCACAATGAAACTGTGATGTCGGTGCTATGATCTTCTTTGCTGACCTTGATGTACTGTGCTTGTTTCGGTGTCTTGTTGATCTTGTTGTCATATGCCACTATTCTAATAGGATTTTGACTATCAGGTGTTCTTTGCTTGTTGTTTCTTTTGTCGAGGTCTTTCTTTGTGAGTTGCAGCTTGAAGCTTTGAGCCTTTCTAGATTTAATGATTGCGCCTATAGTTGATGCTTAATGACAACTATATTGAGCCTCAGCTCGCTTTGGAAGATTATTTGTTTACAATACGGATGTGTACATATTTATGTTTCTTGTATATTATGTTTTAGCAGAGAATACATCAACTCAGTAATTCTCTTCAACAAGAGCTGATACAAGGTTTATATAGCCATCCGAGATATGTCTGACTGTTTGTAAGGCAATAGTAAGTTTCAAGATGTAACAGTCATAGTCCAAAACATTATGTGGTGGATTAGGCCACTAAGGGGTGCTGTTAGGGACAGTTACAAAATGCTTCCACTACTTTATTCTAGTAACTACCTCTTACCAGAGGTGTATTTATCCTATCCTATGGTAAGTGTCCATGTGGGTGGAGGCTATGCCTTCAACACTCCAAATGTTGCTTCTAGTTTTGAAGAAAAGTTTGGTAAATTTTTTTGCAAGTTGCCAATACTATCTATTCAAAGTCCTGCAGTCACAAAGATGCCATATTTTGGTTTGAGACACACTTGCTGCAGCCAACTTTGCTTGAATCATTTCTTTTTAGGTGTATCATTGCATTCCCAATGTGGTTGGTCTCATCCACTTTCTTGAATTTTATAGAGGAGTATTTTCTTGAGGCTTCTCAATGTCAACATGGCTCTATTCATCCCATGAATAATTTGGATAGATTCTCAAGTACAAGGTTCCCAACTTGGAAAACAAAAATGCAACTTATTTTGATGCAAGAAGGACTTTAGGAGTTGGATTTTGGGGACAAGGAGACTCCATCAAAATCCACAAAGTTTGAAGCTTGGATGCTGTTGGCTCTTTCCCACGGCTTCCGCAGGAAGAGCAGGGTATTCTCACTATGCAGGGTTCTGAGGCTTTTTGTAACCTACAAATATATTGGTTTGTTTGTAGTATATGTGTAGCTTAGGACCTCGAGTCATATTCTGATGAGAGACGTAGGCTTAAGTGTGGTAAGCAATGCCGGCTTATCTTTTTGATTTATAACACACTTGCGCACAACAGTAACCATATTCTGAGCTTAAAAGGACGTGAGCAAACCTTTCATTATCTTTCTTTGCTATTGCTCTCAAGCTATTTTGGTGCACTATCAGTATCCTGATTTCCCAGTTGGACTTCCTGAGCAAGAAATTCTTGTAGTCTGCCAATTATGTAGTGTCGTTAAACTGTCTTGTTGGCATGTGTACCTTGCAAGGGGACACCACCCACACCTAGCAGCAGTTTAAGCAAATCACTACCTCCTAATATTTGGTGGTGGTTCACATTCCACATGCTTCAATGACCTACACGTGCTTCATGTAAAAGGATCGTGCATCATCATGGTTGAGGTAATGAAGGCTTTCACCTTCATTGGGGGTTGCAGGGTTTAGTAGGAGTTTCAGGGTTAGAAGGAGGTTCCAAGGTTTATAAGGAGGTTCCATGTTTAGAAGGAGGTTCCAAGGTTTAGAAGGAGGTTCCAAACTTTAGAAGGAGGCTCCAAGGTTTAGAAGAAGTTCCAGGGTTAGGAGGATCCAAGGTTCAAGGTAGAGTACATGGTGGAGTACTCGTCTCCCTCGTAGATCATGGAGGTTAAGGGTTGAGGAACTAAGGGCTTAGGGGGAGCATAGGAGTAGAAGAGGAAGAAGGTGTAAGAGCATGGGAGGAGGGAGGAGGAGGAGGGAGGAGGGAGGAGGAGGAGGAGGAGGGAGGAGGAGGGAGGAAGAGGAGGAGGAGGGAAGAGGAGGAGGGAGGAGGAGAGGGAGAGGATGGGTTGCAAGGTTGGGGGAGAGGGGAGGAGGAGTTGCAAGGTTAGGACATGCTTTTGGACAAGGAGTGCAAGGAAGCATGGACACTTGAGACAATTGCTTGGAATACCAAAGTAGAACTCAACACAATGCCCCCAAGAGTGTGGGCTTCATTCCATTATGGGGTATTTATAAAAGTTGGAGAGCTTCTATGCATGTAGGAATTGTAAGACATTCTCTCTCTGCATGTAGAAATTGTAAGACATTCTCTCTCTACATGTAGAACTTGCATATAGAAGTTGCATGTAGGAGTTGCATGTTGCATGTAGAAGTTATATGTAGAACTCAGAGTTGGGATGCCATGTGCATAACCCAGCAGCTGTTGAGCTTGTGGCATGTGAGTCATTCCTCCTGTAATGCTTTTGCGCCATACAATTTATGGTTCGGAGTCCAGGAAGCTTATCTCCTCTTGAGGAGGGGTAGACGGTTGTGAATTTCAAAGGGGATCTCATTGCTAAGGCTGTGAAAACTGCCATTGAATCTTCTTGGGAAGAGGTTTGGCGGGGGTCTCATTGTTGAGGCTGGCATTTCTTGCTATCTTGCATACATGTTGGATGCGATTGCACCCGTATCATTGAACTTGTAGATAAGTTTGTATACAAGTCTGATATTTTTACATTTAAGAGATAGCTGTGATGTTTGGTGGGGGTCTCGTTGTTGCAGAGGCTGTAGACTCTTTTGCCAATTCATCTTGAGTTTTGGCATAGCTTCTTGTCCTGCTTTTGTGAATTCATTGCATGCTTTGAGAGTATGGAATGAAAGTGTGTGATACTATTATTGATGCAATCTATTATGTGCCTATGCAAAATCGTGTGAGTGCACGTGATGTGTCGATTAGGTAGGGACTAACTATATGCTTATTTGTGGGATTTATTAAGGAAACTAAGACTCAATAATCCCTAATACAAAATTAATTAGGTCTTCCTAAATGTGCAAAAACATGCATATGCCAGTGAGTGTGCACGTAACAATCTAATGCAAACTATATGTGCAAAAATGTGCATATGCTAGTGAGTGTGCATGTAACAATCTAGTGCAAACTATTGAAGACTTGGGGTTCCCAAAACTTCATTATTGTTGGGGATGGCTTGCGTGTTGGTGTTGTATTGCTTCAATCAGCTCCCATTTATGGTTGTGTTGAATTGGACTTCGTCAAATGTTTCTAGGAGTACAGCTTGAACTTCAGATTCTTTTAGTGGTCTTGGCATTGCTATGGGGACACTACCACTTGTGTAATTCTTGAAGTACTCCGGCACTTCTTGAAGATCAGCCTTTGATGGTGTTGAACTAGCCTAACATGTGTCATGTGTATGGAGTGGCATAGTATTATAACCAATTTGTTTGGCTCTTAGATACCTTTTTTTTTTTTTTTTGGGTGAATTCTCTTGATCGATCTTCATATGCACATGTGGCTTATACTTTCTAAACTTCTTACGCTGGGAATTATGGGGTAACTTTTCCACCGGTAAGGTGTTCCTAAGTAAGGGTTCATTTGTTGTGCATACTCCTTCTAGTCCCTCACAGGACCATTCGAGAGGTGGTGGTTCTGATTTTGAGGGAGCTAGCTTTGTAAGATACAATTTGACGATCCTTGTTTGGACTCGTTTGAATTCATTGAAGTATTCAGCCTTGGCTTTTCTACAATTTCCTCCTTCAGCTTTCTTGTGGGATCTTCTATTGTTATTCAACATTAGAGGTTCAATTTTTGGAAGCTCGACTGCCATTAGGGCATGAAGAATGGCTACGTCACTATCAAATATTTGATCTTCAATTTCAGCATTCTCAGCCTTAGTTTCAAGGTCCCAAGGGAAATTGGATTCATCATTGGCATGGGTACCTTCTTCAAGTTCATTATCCCACTCGAGGTCAGCCATAAAGAATGGCACCTCTAGATCGATTGGTTCTACTTGTGTGAGTGGAGGATCTACCTGTAGCACCTTAGCATCTATCTGTGAGAAGAGCTTGTTCCTTTTGTACCCATTGTTGAAGTGCCTAAAAATGAGCCTTCTCCACGTCTGCATTTGGGTATGGAGCTTCTTTTATTTGAGGCTCAGGAGCTGATGTAGATGAGCTTGGTTGCTCATTGCTTAGCGGAGGTGGAGGCACATGTGATTTCTTTTTAAGAAGTCGCTTTGTTTGGATTGGAATGTTAGGGTCCTTGGTGGCCTCTTTTTGCTGGCGTGTAATTACATTCACAAGTTGTGATATTATGCTTGCCGGCCCCAGGCTTTGATGGTCCACCCCAATGATGCCGATTGGGACATTAGGCTTAACCTCTCTTTGTTGTGGGACCTTATTTTTCATGGGACAATCCATACATGCATGTCCTATGCCACAATTGCTACAAAGTGGTTGGAAAGTAGCGGAGCTACCACGATGAGGGCACTCTGCGATCCAGTGATTTTCTCCACAACCGTAGCACTTGATTGGTGCTCGATAGGTGTTGGCATGTACTTGATTTGCATAAACTGGTATTAGACCCTCTGCACTTTCTACATAGTACACTGGGTACTCTGCTTCATACTCGAATGGTGAGTCTACTTCCTCGGCTTGCAGTTGATGTATTGGAACTGCCTGAGTAGCTAGATTTGATGCTCTTGGATATGGTCATGGATTCAAATTCCTGAGTAGTTGTGGGACTTGTGTCCGAACGGGAACATGATTTAGCCTCAAAGCTTGGGGTGCTTGTGCAAGTGCTGGTTGCCTGTACACTGGCATGGGTGTCGGTTGGTATTGTTGAGGTCGAGGCAGGTTGTTGCGCATGTTGAAGATGCAACTACTTCATCATGGTACCGACGATGCATATATGGCACCACAACCTTAGCGATGGATATGCTTGTGTAGTGATCATGGCTCTTAGGACCCGGGCACTCATTTGTTGTATGATTGGCCATGCAATGTGGACACCATACATTTTCTCGCCATGGATAAGTCTGAGGTGGCGGCTGAGACAAGTGAAGCTTTTGTTCCATGGCCTGCATCATGTCTTCTTTTAGCTTCATGGTCATGGCGAGAGAGAGAGAGAGAGAGAGAGAGAGAGAGAGAGAGAGAGAGAGAGAGAGAGAGAGAGAGAGAGAGAGAAGAGGGAGGGGGAGGAAAGAGAGAAGAGAGAGAGAGAGAGAAGAGAGAAGAGAGAGAGAGAGAGGGAGGGGGGAAGAGAGAGAGAAGAGAGAAAAGAGAGGGAGAGGGGGGGGGGAAGGGGGTGGTGGAATGGAGGGGGGGTGGGAGAGGGGGGTGGAAATGGAGGGGGAAGAGGGGGGTTGGGGGGGTGGTGGAGGGGGGGGGGGGAAATGTGGTGGATGGGGTGGAGAGGGGGGGGGGGGGAGGTTGAGGGGATGGGGAAAGGGAAGGGGGGGTGTGTGGAGGGGGTGGTGGAGAGAGGGGGGAGTGGTAGTGGAGATGGAGGAGAGGGGGGGGAAAGGGGGGGGGGTGGAGAGGGGGGGGTGGTGGAGATGGAGGAGGGGGGGGGAAGGGGTTGGTAGGGGAGGGGGGGTGGAGGGGGAGATGGAGGAGGGGGGCAACGAAAAAAGGGGGGGAAATGGAGGGGATGGTGGTGGAGGGGGGAATGGTGGAGGGGGAGATGGAGGAGGAGGGGGGGTGGGAGGGTGGAGGGGGAGATGGAGGATGGGGGGGGAGGAAAAGGGGGGGGGGAAATGGAGGGGGGGGAATGGTGGAGGGGGAGATGGTGGGGTAGATGGAGGAGGAGGGGGGGAAGGGGGGTGGATGGAGGGGATGGTGGTGGAAGGGGGGTGGAGGGGGATGGGAAATAAACTTGACGGATGAAAAACTTTGATGGAAATCCAAAGGGAGGGAGGATGGTCACCTGAACGCTCTCCAAGTCTTTCTTGATGTAACAAGATTGTTGAGGACCAATGGACAGTGGGTGGATGGCTAGGTTATCGCTACGAGATGGGCTCAAAGTAACTCGCCGTGTGAGGATAGGAGTAGGGTGGTGATCGATAAAGAGGGAGGAGTATCTTGCGTAGGGCTCGAAATGGGGAAGAGGATGGAGGCAAGATGTGAAAGATGAAGAATGAGGGGATGGAGTGGGTTTTTATAGGAAATGGGTGTAGGTTTAGGGTTAAACCTTAAACTCTTCCCAAGCCGTAACTTTTTATGGTTAGCTTAGATCGCCCTTTTGTAAAAAGCTGAAATGATTAAAATTGCAAGCTCTACACATTCATGTCCACTACCTAGCTTGATTATTTATTAAGTGGCTTCTTTTTAAGAAATAAAGAAAATTTCTTAAGGTAGTAACCCAAGGTTGATTCTTGGGGTTGATATGTTTAGCTAGAGTTGGAAAACTTTTTACTCTCCTTGCCCTTGAGTGTTATGTTCGTGAAAATTTGTAGTAGTTTATTTTTTACACATACTTGCGTATGTTTACTCATTTCTTGAGATGCTAGTCTCCCCAGCAGCGGTGCCAAATGTTGGCTTTTTCCCACGAGTTCCACAAGAAGAGCAGGGTATTCTCAGTATGCATGGTTCTGAGGCTTTTTGTCACCTATAGATATATTGGGGTTGTTGTTTGTAGTATACGTGTAGCTTAGGACCTCGAGTCATATTCCGGTGAGACACATAGGCTTAAGTGTGTTAAGCAAACATAGTGCATGCATGTGTAAAAGGATCGTGCAGCATCATGGTTGAGGTAATGAAGGCTTTCACCTTCATTGGGGGTTGCAGGGTTTAGGAGAAGTTTAAGGGTTAGAAGGAGGTTCAAAGGTTTCGAAGGAGGTTCTTGTTAGATATCAATGCTCCACTCTCATCTAACTATGCGAGAACCAGCTAACTCTACTTGTAAGCCCCCCATATGAGCAGAAGGCATTTGAGTAGCTCAGTTATCCAGTAGGTCCTGGTTTGGACACCAGATGGGGGCCATGTGTGGCCTGATGGCTGGACGGCTTCAGATAGAGTTAGCACACTACCAACTAGGCTACATGCAAGTGTGGGAAGGCATCCCTTAACTAACCGCACTGAGGGTAGATGGAGCATTTAAAGGGGTAGCCCACTCTTGGGTTGCGGGGCCCGTTTGGAGCCTCAGATGATATCGGATGGCTCTGGGCTAAATGGAGACCGTCGGTTAGTTGCTCTGTTGTCGGTGGCCTATTTCGGGACCGACTCCCAGACGACCATTTTGGGTAGACTGGGTCAGTCACCCAATTGAGCTTAACCAACTACGATTGGTGGCTATATAAGAGCAAGCCCATGAAGCCCATTTCATCACTGGCTATAGCAACCCTGATTCCTTAGCATCCAGCCTCCGTCTTCTACTGTTTCCAGCATGCCATCAAAGCTTCTTTCATAGGAACGCATGGTTGGGAGGTAGTGCCATCTATTGTATCAGTTCTATAGTAATCAAAATTTTGATTCTCCATACTATCTTGTTTTCTCTCTTGTGTACGAGATCCTGTTATCTGTTGAGCATAGCTTTGTATTATTTTCTTACATGGTATCAGAGCGTGGACTCCAGTAAGAAGATTTGGTAGTGTGTTTTCTGTTTGTGGGCAGATTGTGAGAGATGGCCCAGCCCGCAAGACTGCGAATCCCACTGTTCGGCGAAAGCGAAAAGTTGGACGGCTCTAACTTTCCACTCTCGAAGTTCAAGATGAAGACCATCCTAAGTGCATATGAGCTTTGGGACACTGCTACTGGGGTGGATGTGAGGCCGGCTGTGAGACCAAATCCAGCCAATGCAGGACAACAGATAGTACCAACTGCGGATGAGATTCTCACATGGACAAGAAGAAATGTAGATGCGCTGTGTTCTATTGTCTGCAGTGTTAATGATTCTATCATGGTGTTAATTCAACAAGTCACCACAACAGAGGAGGCATGGACGGTCTTGAAAAATTAGTACGAGACCATGAATCAGATGCGGATTCAAAATCTGGAGACTCAACTCATGAATGAGAAGTTGTCTGAGTCTGAAGCGATAGAGAAGTTCATCACTAGGGTGAAGAATCTGCATGATCAGATGACTACGATTGGCATCACCATCACCAGCAAGAATCTAGCATGAAGGTGCATATAGATTCTCCCATCAAAGTACGACGGTCTTGTTACGGCACTGAATACGCAAAATAAAAATCTGCCCCTCAACTTTGAGGATTTTAACGCGAGGCTTTTGGAGGAGGAGATGTGTCAAAAGATGAGGACTGGAGAAGATTCAACTTTCTGGACTAGATCAAAGAAAGGTAAGGGTAAGGACTCTAGTAACCCATCTTCTTATGATGATAAAAGGAGAAAGAAGAAGATCAAGTGCTTCTATTGCAGCAAGGCAAGGCACAAGCAGAATGAGTGCTGAAAGAAGATTGTAGATGAGAAGAATGGAGTAAAGAAAGAGTCCAACAATAGCACGCAGACAGTACCAATAGAGCTATTCATCGCAATTGAGGAGATTTGCACAGAGGCAGTTCATGTACCTGCAGATGAACCGTGGATTATTGACAGTGGTGCATCATGCCACATGACCAGTCTGAAGGATTGGTATACCTCTCTATAGCCGGTAGGGAATGACATCCTGGTAGCAGTCAGCAATGATGCAAAATGTCCAACAAAAGGAAAAGGTACAATTGCTCTCAAGTCAGATGGAGTTGTAAAACAGTTGTCCGATGTTCTTTATGTGCCAGATATCAAGAGGAACTTGTTGTCCATTTCCACGATCACGGATCAGGATCTCAAAGTTCAGTTCGATAAGAATGGTACACAAATTCTGGATCTTCAAGGGAAGGTCGTTGGTAAAGGTACACATCGCAACAACATTTACGAACTCTCAGCTTTCAGTACTCGAGCGGATGTGAAGAACACTAAGCTGTGGCATGAGAGGTTTGGTCATTTAGACCTTAGTTCTTGAAGGAGATGCATAAAAGTGGAAAGATTGCAGACCTACTAGAAATTTCAGATCTGCCCGATGTATGTGAAGCTTGCATGATGGGTAAGCAGCATCTGCATCCCTTTCCTAAAGAGGCCAGTAGGGCAAAGGCTCCTCTAGAGCTCATTCACATGGACCTCTGTGAAAAGATGGAGATGGAAGCTTTGGGTGGTTCCTACTACTTCATGATGTTGATCGATGACTACAGTAGAAGGATATGGATATACTTCCTGAAGACTAAAGACGAGGCTTTTAGTACGCTCAAGGAATGGCATGTAATGGTCGAGAAAGAAACGGGGAGGAAGGTGAAGAAGTTGAGATCAGACAGAGGTGGAGAGTTTACATCAACTGAATTCAAAAGTTACTGCAAAAGTCACGGAATCAAGAGGTAGAAACCCTCACCACATACATCACAGCAAAATGGAGTAGCAAAATGCAAGATGCGCATCATCTGTGAAACGGGCCGAAGTATGATGAAAGGGAAAGATTTGCCCAAGACTTTTTGGGCTGAAGCATGTAACACTGCAATTTACATCCTGAATCATAGCCTTTTCTGGTAAGAAACCTTCAGCTGCACATTTCAGAGCTTTTGGATGTGACTGTTTTGTGCATGTCCCTGATGCTACGAGGACCAAATGGGAACCGAAGAGCTGGAAGTGTATTTTCTTGGGCTACAGTGAAGAGGCGAAGGGTTACCGTCTCTATAATCCTGTTACCAAGAAGGTAATTGTAAGTCGCGATGTGGTCTTCTCAGAACAGCCGCATCAATTGGAGGAGGATGCTTCCTTCCCAGACAACCAGGACCAAGATATCCATCCAGTAACACCACCAACAGCAGACCGAACTCCCCAATGGTGCTTGGGAGGATTCAAGATAAATAAGATGAAGAAGAGCCTACAGAACCACAATGGCAACAGCCATTTCCGAAGTGGGTAAAGTAGCTTTTGGATGGCAGAGAACCTCTAGCCATTGAGGAGGAACCATCTGAACACTGACGGTCCAAGAGATTAGAGGAGCAAAGAAGGGCGCCGGAACACTTGGTCAACTATGCTTTGATGACAGAAGTGATCCATGCTGATGAACCCAAGTGTCTTGAAGAGGCACACGGCGATGATTTATCCTAAATGTGTCCTAAACCATCTCGATGGTTGACTGTCCTAAACCAGCCCGATGGTTGACTATCCTAAATGTGTCGTAAACCAGCTTGGTGATTGAAATTGTGACTATCCTAAACCAATGCGGTGGTAAAAATTATTTTGCTTCATTACATACTTTAATTAGACTATGTTTTGTCTTCTTTTAGTAGTAGCAAAAAAGGGGCTCACTGTTCTATTGTTCCCGCATGTTGGGTCAGCAGAGACAGAGTTGTATCTCAAGTTTATGGATCAGAATCCAGACATTTTAATTGGATAGAGGAGCTTTAAGCATTGTAAGTCCTGGTACATCCGAAACTCAAAGACAAGAATGTTTGTTGTTGCAAAACACACATAGACTTTGACCTAGCCCAGCAAGCTATGAATAACTTGAGATCTAGTCGTGTTGGAGCATTGCTCCATGGGGATCGATGCCCATGCCTCCCCGATGAATGCATAATCTTTAGGCCACTTGGATCCTCATCCTATGTTGCAAGGGAGAGTAGGTTTTGTAGCCTAAGGTCTCTTTGGGAGCTAGTGGTTTGTCTAAAGGGAGACTGTGAGTGGCACCGCATTGAATGCATTTATGGCACATGGAAGCACTACAGTGTGAAGCTGAAGAAGACATTTCATGTCTATCCAAATGAAGTGAGGGAAGACAACCATGTTGCTCTAAAATGGACGAGGTTTGAAAATGTCAATGTTGAAGGATCTGATAAAAAGAGATGGCTATTGTCATATAAGAGCACTCAGCCAAGGGAGCTTACATGTCATGTGGTTCAATCCATCCCAAAATGTGTGCTTTAGAATTTCATGGCCAGCTGGCAGGATAAGTAGTTCAGGACATGCCTTGCCAATTTTCCTCGTGACACTATTGTATCTATCGTAGATTTTGCTGAAAATTATTCATTTCAAGAACAAGATGAGATACAAAGCACTCACTGGTACAATAAGCAGATAACAATTCTTGTGCATATCACGTATAGTCATTTGCTTCATTCTTCCATGCCTGATGCCAGTTTGCTTTTGCTAACTCACAAGACTCTAGGTCAGTGCAACGCACGTACCATTTCTACATTTCTGATGATAGGGAACATGACACCTTATTTGTGCAGCATGCTTTCATACTACATTGGGAATGGTTGAAAAAGAAAAATCCCCATGCAAAAAATATAAAACAACATTGGGTGTCGTCAGATGGTGCTACCACTCGATTGAAATCAGCCCATGGATTCTACTTCGTCTCAAGGTTCAAATCCCTGACTGGTGGTCTAGACATGATGTGGAATTTCTTTGAATCTAGCCATGGCAAGGGTAAACATGATGGATGTAGTGTTGCTATTAAGCAAGCTCTGTTTAAACACCAATTAGCATGCCCTCAAGAAGAACTCAATGATGCCCCATGATGTTGTAACATGGCTTGTAGCCAACCTCTCTAGAGGCATGCATTCAACAAACTGTAAACAAAGCCTTAAGAATATTGTAGTACACAAAGTGCTCCATGAAGTGAAAGTGGATGAAGTGCAAAGGAGAAGCCAACACGATTGCAAGAAAATTAAAGGAGTTCATGGTTTACACAGCATATGGGGCTTTTCAAACAACCAACTGATTAAAACAAGAAAACTTTCTTGTTTCTGCAGTGTGTGCATCATAAGGGATTGTGATGATTGTGAGAATATTGCAACTGTGAAGACATGGAAGTGAATTCAAGTTTTTCCTCTACGTTCAAATGGAGTGACAAACGGCTACTTAAAACATTTAAGTACTAATATAGAAGTAGGCGATAGAAAATTAGGTATTACGAGCACCATGAGAAAGTCCACAAGTCCAAGAAATGTTTGCAAGATTTTTATTTTTTCAAAATACGATGACATTTTGCGGCTCAAGGAAATTCCATAGTCCCAACTATTTTATCAGCCTCTCTATAGCAAGCATCTCTAGCTCTTTAGGCTAGTTTGATGCACAATGGAAAATCTCTTCACACACTTAGATTACATATTGCTTGCTTGACTCTGCCGATTTGTACACCCATAGTAACTCCTCCTTTTGCTGGGGCTCCTCTTCATCCTGGTCTTTGTGCTCTATACATCTTCACGTCATGTCCTACCAAAAGAAACCTACATCATGAGTTTGACAAGTACCTTAAAGGAGCAAGAAAAACAATAGCTAGGGAAATTAATATTCACTGTAGGGGCCAACTCCAAGTAATACACCCACCACTGAAGCATGTCCTCCTTGCTGCTATTTTCCTCCTTCTCTAGGTCAGTTTCTATGAGGAGGTCATCCAACATCATTTTCAGATAGAACAAAAGCATTCCAAAAACTTTTGGGTATGCCATAGATTCGCAGTAGGTGGATTGGTGTACAGAGTTTGGATCAATGTACAGAGTTTTGGGGCTAGATTTAAAAATGGGCTCTTAATTGTGTCTACACTGCACTTAAATAGGGAGAGAGTTCATTGAGCTTGACCTTCTCATTCGTCAATCTCATGTTAGTTGTCTGACCAAAATCTTTGAGTTCATTGAGCCCGACCTTCTCATTCTTCAGTCTCATGTTAGTTGTCTAATTGAAATATTTTGTCTCACAAAATCTTTCATCTCACATTAGTTGACCAATCAAAATCTTTCAGTCTCACATTAGTGATCTAATTGAAATCTTTTGCCTCACATTAGTTGTCAAATTGAAATCTTTCGTCTCACATTATGGTCCTTGGCATGGATCAAAGGACACTATCTAGTCACATAGCTAAGAAAACATTGCCCAAGTAAACTCTAGAGAAGATTAACAATTCAATAGATTACACATAGATTAGATAGATTACATCTCAAAAACTCCTTTCCTTCATATTACATCTCAAGGACTCCTTGTTGAGCTCCTTGATTGTAGGCTTGGCCCTCCTTACTCCTTTCTAGAATGGGGATGGTTCCTTCCTACAGGGGCCCGGCCCCTCCCTTCATTTAGCTTCCTCTTTCCTTGATTTGATCTTCCTGGTTACACGCTCGGCCCTTCTTACTCCTTTCCTGAAGGGGGTTGGTTCCTCCCTTTAGGCTCCTTTTCCTTGCAGTCAGGCTCTCAGTCTTGGCCTTCTTCAATTTGAGCTCCTTGTCTTTTGCATCTTTTGCCCAAATGGCAAATCAACAGACTAATATGGCAATTGGGATTTGCCATCCATGCAATTCTTTAGGTTGGTTAACATGCTCTTGGAGATTGCCCTTCAAAAGATACATCACGTCCTTTTAGTTGCTCTACTATTGCTTGAACCTACTAGAACTTCACAGTTCCTCTCATATCTCATATCAAGAATGAAGTGAATGGTCTTCTTCAACATATCTTGGAGGTCTGTTTGCAAGCTAGAAAGCTTGACTCCACCATCTTTACTAATCTAGGTGTTGGGGTATACATCTAGAATATCCTGTCTCTTCTACTGCTTCAAGTGTTCTTGAAAACTGCCTCCAAACATTACTAGAGCATTTTCAATCACACTTTCATTGATGGTAATCTTCTGACCTTGACATACTAGTTGCCCTCCTTCACATTCACCTCCTGTACCAACCTGGTAAAGTTTTGGAGAGAATCCAAATTGGGCTTTTGAAGAGCGAGTGAGGAGCTCCCATATGTCACAATTTCAAGATCAAGGGAGGAGAGGCTCTCGCACTGTGTTGGAGAGGGGAGGAAAGATTGTGTGAGGAGCTCCAAGACTGTGCAGGGTCCATTACAAGAGGGGATAGAGGTTGCAGAGGAAGAGTGCAAGGGAGATAGAAATGGTCGAGAGGGATAGAAGATGAAACAGTGGAGGCTTGAGTTTGTAGTCCGATTGCAAGGGAGAAAGAAATGGTCGAGAGGGATAGAAGATGAAACAATGAAGGAAATGGAATAGTGGAGGCCTGAGTTTGCAATCTGATTGCAAGGGAGAATGAAATGGTCGAGAGGATTAGAAGACAAAATGGTTACGGGAATGGAATGGTAGTTTGTAGCTTGACTACACTGTCAAGGTGAGAGCCACCGCAATGGTTGTAGCCCGAGTGCACTATCAAGGTGAGTGTCACTGTGGTGGTTTGCCTAAATTTTGATTAATTCAAGGTGGCAGTACTAAATTGCATGGTAATGAGTGATTAGAGGTGGTGGCATCTAAGATTCCCAGCCACATCTGTGGTGGCAGCTAAGATCCACCGGCTTGGCAGTTAATTATCAGCCACTACAATGGCCTGCAATTACTCACCTTCCAATTACCACCACCGGGTCTGCATGCATGATTACTACAAGTGCAATAAATTACCAGTCACTAGTCTTGCATGCTTAGGAGAGTACTAGAGTGCATGGTAATGAGGGATTCGAGGTGATTACGCTTCATGATTTACTTTTGTGCGAATTATTTCCTGGTGGTGGTGGATCTCATCAACCACGTCTGTCGTGGCTACGATTCCACCGAGCTGGTAGTTAAAGTTACCAACCATCACTCACCCACCATTGGGCTTAAGCATGCATGATCACTACCAGTGCAATAAAAATTACTAGTCACTGGGATTACATGCTCAGTAGAGTACTAGAGTGCATGGTAATGAGTGATTACAGCCATGTTTATTGTGGCTATGATTCCACCGGGCTGGTAGTTAAAATTACCAGCCACTGCGCACCCACCACCGAGCTTAAGCATGCATGATCACTATGAGTGCAGTCAAAATTACCAATCACCAGGCTCACATGCTCAGTAGAGAACTAGAGTGTATGATAATGAGTGATTAGAGCTTCATGATTTACCTTTGTGGGAATTACTGCCCGGTGGTGGTGGCTCTCATCAGCCATGTCTGTCGTGGCTAAGATTCCACCAGGCTGGCAGTTCATTACTAGCCATTAGAGTGGCCTACTCACCCACCACATGGCATCTGCTTCATGATTACCAGCCCATTTAGGGGGCGCCTAAGATTCCACTACAGTGGCCTACAATTAATATGGATGGAACCCGAGCTCCAACCACCACAGTGGCTCGAACTTTATAATATATAAGATCCATGACATTTGACATTTTACTACGTTGCTCTCATCTGCCCCTACTCTGCTACTTTTCTCCACATGCTCTTCTTCTTTGCTCCACACCCCTCCTCCAGCTCTTTTCTGCCCCTACTCTACTTTGCTCCATGATCCCTCCTCTAACTCTCATCACTCATCTGCTCCCTTGCTAATCTACTGCTCACCCACTCATCTTCACCATGCGTACTACCACCTCCCCTCGATGCTCTGTGATCCCAATGTTATCTACCTTCTCATATAAGGTGATTGCGTTGCACTCGTTTGGAGTAGAAATGCTAGCACTAGTGGAGACCCTTCGTTCCCACACTCGATTTCCCCCACATCTGCATGTCACCACCTTAGATGACATGCTCATAGAGGGCCTCTTTATGGATGTGTTGTATGGGTGCCCCCTATATGTTGATGAAGACCTCAGTATTTTCAGAGCAGAGTACTCTCGACTTGTTGGGGGGGCAATAATCTGAGTCCTGGCAATGTGCACAGTCTTCGGCCTCTCCATCGTATCCTCCTTTGGCTCCCTAAAATTTTTTAATGCAACAAGCTAGGCTAGCAAAAAACTGAGTTCTACAAATTTCCTCTTACTCAGGCGAGGCTCTCAACAATGGTTGGATGTAATCTTTTGGCCTGTAAGGCTCTCAACAATATTTTGGCTCATTGGATGTAAAGTTTTGGCCTCTAAGGCTCTCAGCAATTGTTGAGTTTTTATTACATTTATGTAATCTCTTTTTGTTCAATTTGAGGTTCTCAGTATGCACTGTTGTTAACTTTTATATTTGAATGGTTATGGTTGCTAGTTGTAATCTTTTAGCCTCTAAGGCTCTCAGCAATTGCTAGTTTTTATAAATGTAAGATCCTCAGTTCAATGTTTGCTCAGTATAAGTTGTTAATTTTTAAATAACCTGTTATTGGACGTAGATGTACATTGTAATCTCTTTTGCTCAATTTTCACTCAATAAATTGTACTTTTTCCCTCATTTATATTTACTACAACATGGAAAAAAATACCAGTAAAGAAGGACTACAATTTCCTTCATTTATGAGACCCACCGAAATAACTCCAACGACCCACCGTTGTGGTTGCATAGAGATACATCTAGAAAAATACAATTAAAATTTCAAAAAATGCAATTAATGATATGGCCCCCTCTAGGGGAAAGGGCCATATTGACATGCATTATACATATCCAGAATGCCACTGGTGGTTAGAAGTGGTATGTCGATATGGCCCTTGCCCGTAAAGGGGACCTCTTAAGGGCCATATCGTCAATTGCATTTTGCTTGGCTGCACAATGGAATACATTTTCCTTGGTACACAAATATATAACTCCAAGAATAAGCACGATGGATGTCATAGATCTCCTTCTATTTGCCAGTGTGCAGGTCGTCATAGACCTCCTTTTATAATACGTAAAAATAGATAACGGAGCTATAACTCCAAGAACCAGCGCGGTGGTCTCTCCAAGACAACCTTGAATTCTGGGCGATGATAGGGTGTTAGGCGAGAGACTGCGCTGAGGTGATGAACAGAATGATAGATTGTGTCTCATTATTATGCCAAAAACCAGCACGGTGGTCTCTCTAAGTCAACCTATGATTTGCATGGGATGCGGGCAAAGAGGCAGCAAAAGGCTGCACGATGACAGGTGGTTAGGCCAGAGACTGCGCTGCGGTGGTGTTCAAACTAATAGATTGCATCTAATTATTATGCCAAGAACTAGCACGGTGGCCTCTCCAAGCCAACCTTCAATTAAGTGGCAAATATGTGGAAGGCTACGTTAAGTGGTCAGGCGGCTTAGTCCAGAGACTGCATTGCACAAAGTAGTGCAGAGATGCCATGTGTCGAGCTATGCGGTGTTCTGAATAAATAGATTGTGTCTCATTATTATGCTAGTGTGCCTTCATGATGTCGGAAAATTTTTTGGCGAGAGCGAGGGTCTGCGCAAAATTCAAATATTTACCCAGAAGTGCATTGCCTCACGGTCCTAAAATGGTCACGAAAATAGTTTCGTGATTGGCTACACCCAAGCAAACGTTGACCCAATTGAGCTAAAAATAAAAGTGCTTTTAAAGCTTAAGGTCTATGAGTTTCATCTCGTTAAGGTCCCTAGTCAAAATCACCGACTGCATGCTAATTTGGAAGACGGACCATCTGCCATCGTGATCACTTTTTGTATCATCTCCACTGGAGTAGTGTGTGCCTCATTGTAGTTGAGATGGTGTTCGAGTCAGGATACTACTCGGTCATGTCATTTCTCAAGAAGGCATATGAACTGAGGCAGGTAACATCAAAGCTATACAGCAGATGCCTGAGCCTCAGAGTCTAACTCAATTTGTTTCTTTTATGGGTTATCAGTTTCTATCACAGTTTTATCAAAGACTCAGTGCCAAGATTGCAGCTCCTTTGTATGAGTTGACAAAGATAGATGCCAAGTCTGAGTGGAATGTTGAGTTGACTATGATTTTCCATGAATTGAAGAACCGAACAATGGCTACTCCAATTCTAAGGCAACCAAGGTGGGATGTTATCTTCCATGTACATGTAGATGCTCTTGGGTATGCCAAAAGATATGCAAGTTCCTTATTGTCCTACAAGCAACAACATAAGATATGTCAAAAAAAATTGGGATGTCCACTTGACTTTTAGTTCTCTCACAAATAAAACCTTTCACTTCCCATCCTAAGGATATATTACTTATTCAACGTGATGATTCAACTCATTGCATGCTTGGAAACAGGAGCCATTGATGATAGCCCTCCTTGGAAGAATATGGGAGCCCTATTGGTGATTGTTGCATGATTACATGAGTTCAATTCATGGTGGGATTGCAGTCAATTTGTAGAGATCCAAGTTTGGGGTGGACTCTGTGTGTCCTCATTGCCACTCTATGGTGGAATCAATTCAACATTGCATATGGGACTATAGACAGGTGAGGATTATTTGGGAGGAGATTGCTAGGATTATCAACATCTTTTCCAAGCACCCTTTCTTCATGACCTAGGTCCAACTGCTTGGCTTTCCCTTTCAGGCCCGCACGTATTTTATGAGAGGCGTGACTTTTCTTCGGCTTTCTTGATGCGATGACACTTAGTAGAGTCATGCCATCTGGATGATGTACCAGCCCTACCTTTTAGACCGGTACATGTTTATCTCTAATCATCCTTAAAGGAGGGCTACCATCATGTATTCACTCTTCTTATATTGCCATGTCTTACTAAAGAAGGCAGAGAGTCTTACAATTGTGCTTGGTGCTCCAAAAGCATTCCATAACCTTAGCGATGAACTTGTGAATATCTTGAGAAGACCAAGGGTAAGAGGCAAGTAAAACTACACATAAGCCATGAGAATACATTGAACAATTCAAAGGCAAACATGCAGCAGCCAAGTAGGTCAATTCCAATAAATCTAGCTTGTGGAAGAGCTTTTGCAACACCCAGAGTCTCTCTTGTGCAACTTGATATTCCTTCTTCATAGGTATAAGATTTTAAAAAACAACTTTATCCACTATAATTGGATCCTTCTCATTTTCTATTTATTTATTCATATAGTAACCTTGCACATAATCTACAATGTCATTGGTGTCATATTCGATTCAAGCATGGATGTGATTAAATGTTCATGAAGGAACGCTTTAGTAGTGTATTCTACTTATCTTAATGCCATGTGTCACTTTAAAAATGTGGTCATGGAAATTTTGTAATTATTATTTCTAGGGTGTTTCATCCACTAGATGAGATCCATTACACATTCGAAGATATGGAAACCCTTGGTAATTTGCGACATACACTACATTCAATGCAGCATATGTTATGTTGGATAGGGGCTAGTAATATTTCATGATATTGCTCTAAATATGCATCTTCAAGCTGGATATTTTAAATATGGAAGCATCTTACAAATGCTTTCATTTGGCAAAAAATTAGTGGCATACAAAAAATACAACAATTGGAACATCTAGAAAAACTCATTTTGTCCATGAAGGTTAGCAAACTTATATAGGATGGCAACAAAGTTAGCAATGATTATGCAACATTACGAGTAGGAAAGGTCATGATATAGAGTCTATCATTTCTCAAGATGAGAGAGAAACTTTTGATATTTAATGAAGAATGTAATGCATATTATTATTGAAAGAGACATAATGAAGATGGAAGGCATAATGTAGCTGTAGGCAAACCAATTTATGGTTCTTTAAACTCACAGAATGTTCTAAAAAATTATGAAAATCATAATGTATATTATCGTGGAAAAATACATAACAAAGATGGAAGGCTCTATGGGCGAACTAATGTATGGTTATTTAAGCTTATGCAATGTTCAATGTACAATAAATTTTTTTGTGAATGACAAGACTGGTCATGCTTAAAGAAGTGATTCGCTCTCAAGTGTAGGTAAGTTTAATTGGAAGCCTTAATTACAAGAGATATATTTTTGTACATCTGAATGAATTTGATTCTGAGCCTACAATCACAAGTTGTTGACTTATAAAGGATTATATGAGATCAATGAAATCAACGGACATGAAAATAATCCTCAAACTACAAAGTGCATGTAGATAAGCTCTCTCTAGGTTAACGAATTTGCTAGCAAGTATAATTTTAAGTCTATACAATGAGTTGCTTGGGCTTTGAGTTCATTGACACAAAATCCAAGCTCAATGGTAGCAATCTACATGAAGAGAATTCTTGAAGTCTAATAAGAATTCCAACTAGATCAATAAGCAATGCCTCTCTAAGATTGAAGAGTTTGATGATAAGGAAATTTGATAGAGCAAAAGGGATATTTTGGTGGCTACCTTCATTAACATAGAGAATGATGCAACATTGGATGGAGTTACACGTGTGTCCTCTTTCTATTTAGGCTTTGTATACTTACTTTGGTTGGTTAAGGCTATCAAAATCATTTGCATTGGATATAAGTAGATGTATCAATAATAAGAAAGAAAAAAATGGTAAGTCTATTAAATAAACTAAGCATGGTTTATGCATTGGAATTTAGGTGATACAAGTCTATTAAATAAATGGTAAGTCTATTTAGATTTAATAAAAAATGGTAAGTTTGTTAAATAAAGTAAGCATGGTGGATGCATTGGGATTTAGATGATACAAACAAAGGTGCATGCAATTATTAACGTCCCCACATGTACATGCAAGTAAAACATATGTAAAAAGATAGGGATCACCTCCTTGGAGTCCTCACTTACTTTGTTTTTTCCAATCTTAAATAGTAATCAGATTTGCAACAAAGCATACTATCACATAGAACTATTAGAGACTAGTTCAAATGGTAAAAAATGGAGCCAAATTCGACATTCATGGAAACTTTAGCAAGAATTAAACAAGGAGCAAAGCAATTGTACAAATTTAGCCTCAACTACCCTTGTCTCATAGAGGGGAAGCACTCTTTCATGGGACAAAGAAGGAAAGGATTTTGTCTATTTATGAAAAAGTAAATTAGAATTGAGAAGGCATCACATCTCAAGAAAAAAGAGTTTCATAAATATGGGAAATCTTCAACATTTAAGTTAAGGATATGCTTTTTTAGAATGGCTTAAACATTATACGTCCTAAGAAATTCATGTGCCTTGTTATATATCAAAACACAAAACATTTCCTTGTTTGATTTCCATCTACAGATCTACAAGGGAAAAAACTGCTTCAAAACCACTTTTGAGGGGTATTGTTGCATGGTATTACACTAACAAGACATCAACAATTGTACTCACGTGTCATGAGGATCTTGTAGGAACACCAACGGAGTACTCCTCCAAGCTACTCTGGGTTGAGAGCAATGCAAGAAAATGCCATCCACTAGTGTCACTCTAGCGACTCGCAGCTTGTTGCGATCGTGAATCCATAAGGAGAAGAAGTGGGAGAGGGGAGAGGGAAGTGGAGAAAGGAGTGGAGGAGAAGAAGAAGGGAAGAGGATAAGAGAACATGCAATTACAAAAGGCACTATGAGGGAACAAGGGACACCTCCAAAGAGGAGAATGAGAGCTTGTATTCCAATGTGTGCAACCAACAAGTGAAGAACAAAGTCAACCATTTGGCATTTTACACATGCCAACTTTTGAAGGGAGGGCCAACCCTATTCCCTTTATATGACTCTATTTCCTCATTCTCTACAATCATCTTGGGCACATTTGGCTCCAAGGCACACTCCTAGCTCTAGTGACATGCCACTATCCATCAAATGACATTGCCATTATGTAATTAACAAATTGCAACGTGTATTATGCAAGACATCCATAGGGTGTAGGATCATCATCCACTATCTGAAGGATACAAGAAAATAATGAGAGAAATAAGAACATTTTCATGCTCTCATTTTTTTAGCTCATTGAATTTGTATTGAGGTCAAGCTAGGATTTTTCTTTGTTGGCCATACACACAAGGGTTATTGATGATGAGGAAGTTTTCAACACAATGTTAAGATAACTAAAACGCATGGAGGCATGTGAAGAAAATATGCAAATGAAAGGAAATCATAAAAAACATGTATGATGTTATTGGGTGATGTGAAAGGCAAATGAAATAATGGAGCAAATTAGGGTATGCTTTAAACTCAAATGGATACATGATGGGAAGGGGTTTATAAAGACATTTCTATAACAAGTTAGTAAAGCATTGAATAGACATAGTAATCCACGTTAATTTTGTGTCTTCTTGATAGATGAAAATTGAGTTATGAAAATAATTTGACAATAAATGGGAACTTGAACATCCATATTGCATCTTTACATTGATCTAACTCAAGAATTGTGGCTAGAAAGTGAGCCCCTATCATTGATAGAGAAAGGGTTGAAATAAATGGTCTACAAGTTTTTCAGTCGATATAAGAGGAAACAATTCAAAACTATGCATCTTGGTGGAGTCACAACAGTACTGTTGTATAGATAAAACAAAGAGATGAATAGAGTACCATTGATATATATGATAAGGCAAAGAAAGTACTTACATTAGCTCTCAAAGCATATATTATGAGGCAAGAGGTAGAAACAAGGGTATGGATAATAGCACAAGTTGCAAGTGATCTTCCCATGTCAGAATTGTATGGAAAATAATGATTTCCAAGTAGCAAACCAAGATAGAACAGCTAAGTATTCACTTTGGCGGCCACCTTTGTAAAAGTTGTTCATGAGGGCTCACAAAACCAAAACTTGTTCAAGGAGGCTATCTTAATGCAACAAGGTAACTAGTTCAGTTGCAACTATTGTGTTCGCCAACATGGGCTGGGCTACAAAAGTTGCTTGGGGGTTGAGAGGAAAAGGGAATCGGCAAATAAGCGGCGGAGTGGAGAGTGGATTGTGCTTCTGGAGTCCGCACGGCACCGTCCATTGTTTATAATTCATTTGTTTGGTTGGACTTTCCTTTTCGTAGTACCTACATTTCCTACTTATATTCGCCTGCCCGATTCACACGAGTGTGAGACACACAGTGACGAATGCAAATTTTTTGCCATATTGGCGATGCATCATGATGCATGTCATGTCGTTCCCGCAACCCGAACACTTTCTTAACGTACGTCATTATTAGTCCTTCCCAATTGGATCAACACACACAGATCGTAGTGGATTTCCGAATGCTGACGACTCATTTTGCCCTAGAAATCGGCACCTTCACTCTCCTTGCGCGGCGCACTCCTGCTCTCGTCACGTTTAGACAAACTGATCTGCGCGCAGACCATCTCTGTTGTGCGTCGAAGCACAACGTGCCTTGAAAGTCTCCTTCGGATGATGCACACAGGTCGTAAGCAATCCTCGCGGTTTCTCTCCACGTAGCTTGCTCAATGCTACCCCTGCGACGCAATCGGAATCTCGCATCACGCTTGAGCCGGGACTCAGGCACGTCAGGAAGTTGGTAGTCTGAGGGGTGAGAGGAGGATAGACAGCTGAGCGGGAAACTCGCGGGTTAGTTCATGCCACATAGACTAGAACAGGTATCCATTCTGGAGAGCATCTCGCATCACGCTTGAGCCCGGACTCAGACACCGCAGGAAGTTGGTAGTCTGAGGGGCGAGAGGAGGATAGACAGCTGAGCGGGAAACTCGCGGGTTAGTTCATGCCACATAGACTAGAACAGGTATCCATTCTGGAGAGCAGATAATCTGGTTTTACGCGAATTTGCGACGTACTGTAATATCACCCGCCCTGTGCTGTCGGAACAGAGTGATTATAGAAGCCATTTGAGGCGAAATGGAAGAAACGCTGCGGCTAATCGAGCGATAGCAAGAGAGAAACTCTTCCCCTAGATCGAGCGCATCACCTCAAAAGATGATTATTTGGCTCAACGATTTGGACGACACCGAGATTGGGCAATATCAATTGAGGATAGCTAGAGATTGGGCAATGTCAATTGAGTATAGCTAGAAACGACGCAAACTGGCCAGATTCTGTAGAGGTTAAGAGTTGAGCAAAATGGATATGCGCGAGTTTGGAACCTACGTTGTGACTAGGCATTGGACCTCCTCTCTTTTGCGACGACTCGATCTAGACAAGCAAAGTCTTACACAAGGAAGCGAAAGAATGGTGGAGAATTGATGGCAGATAGGAGTGAACAACGGGTTCTGGTAGCACCCAGTTCGCATTATCGCATGCAAGGCTTCTCCCAAGGATGCTCCTCCCATATCATGTATTGCTTAAGCGCTATCCCTTAAAATGGTGCCTGCATGATGTATCCAGTGAATCGGTCTACGTTTTGGTCATATATAATTCCCCAAGCTGTACTAGGTACGGAATGCGACCGTTCCCTTGTTTACTTACCCTCAAGAGGAATGCGTGGAATATACGTTTCTTTTCTGAAACCTTGGGATATTATGGAGTGATAAATTGCCTTTCACTACCCGTCGAATACGCGAGAAGCATTGTGATAGGGTAAAATTTGTGTGGAAACTTGTGAAGTGCGTAAAAGACTTATCGTTGACGCTGCGTTTATTCAACTGTAAAAGCAGAAATGCCTATAGGGCAGAAACCGGCAGAGATCAACCGGAAGCATACGACGTTGGAGAGCTAGAGCAATCCCTGAACTTCGATCGAGAGGGGACTTTCGACAGCAAAGACAAACGTAAGTAAGATCGCTTCTCGTGCTACAGTATTGGTGTTCCAGCGGCTTTTCTTTGGTTTTTGTTGCTGGTAACAAACGTTCAGTGGAATGCTCTTTGTCCAGAGGGAAGGAGAGAGTGATTGCCGAGGGCAGCGTGATTTTACAATTGGTTCAGCCTGGTTGTTTGGACGGGCAACTAGAGTACTTCAAATTGAGAAATAGTCAAAGCGTTGAAGGAGGGAACCATCTCCAAGAACCCATCACCAGACCGTTATGCAAACTTGTTAGCATAACCTTTTTTAGGACTCAGCGCCAAGTTGCCACAAAAGTTTCGAGTGTCTTATCAATAGAATGCCCTGGCATTAGTCAGCATCAACTTTAAAGTTCTTCACTTTGGAGGATTAAAGGCATTTCTGCTTGAGAGCAATAACAGCGCGTCTGCAAACGCTTGTTATACGCTTGAAGCGATATCATACAAATATCATACACGTAGAGGCTCATTGAGACTCTCTCTGTAAGTACATCGGCATACTCTTATTGAATGGCAATTGCAAAAATTATTTATCTAATTAAAGTAGGCCGAGGGATCACTGACAATCTTGTACACGGTGGCCCCTTGCTATTAGCATGAAATCTATGGGACAAGTACAGCATGGGAATGCCTTCTTTAGTGAAAATTGAATACTGATGATAAGTGGGAAATCCCCTCTCGTTGTCTTAAAACCTCAGCCTTCAGCATGCATGATCCAATTTCTATTTTCCTTTCTTCATCTATTGGGAGGGAAAGGGCCGTTGTGAGAATATAGCTTGCTATATTTTTTACCCTTTATCTCTGAAATTGAGTGCCTACATATTGATGCACAATTGAGATTAACAAATATAATATAGACTGACTGTTTATTGTCAGTAGCTAAATTGGTGGAAAATTCAGGCATACAATTCCGAAGCATGTTCTGAGTAGAAGTCTCAATTTCAAGCCTCAGCTAACAGGAACAACGAGATGAGTTTTTTATCAGTAGCAGCTGGTTCCTTGGCAAATGAACAATGCGCTACTTCACAGTATCTGTCGAGATCTCAATTTCAAACGTAGAAATGCTACACTCATATAGAGTTCTTTTGAGAGAGAGAGGGAGAGGGGGCAATCTATTAATGTCCACTGTAGATCAAACATGATCTATTAAGAAATGAAAGTGCATACAAGAATATCTAAACTGGGGTGCATAAAGCATCTCCTTTACAATGCAAATGCTCTAAGCCACTATCCGATGCCTATCTTGTGCTCACACAAGTGCAAAACATCAAGAAGTAAAACTCAGAGATTAGGCCAGTCTGAGACCGTGTGTCTTTAAATCCCTGTTGAGTCTCTCACTTCTCCGTTGCTGTATGAGCAACGCCATTACTTGTGATAAAGTTGACCTTGTATGAGCTCATTTACCATCCAAGATTTTGTGCCTTTTAAACAAAAGTTAGTTAGATTATGATAAAATGGTTCATGAAATCCCACGATTAAAGAGTTAGCAAAGTACATGCGAACGTGGAAAGGAAATAAATTTAAGCAGCTCGAAGAGAGGAAACAAAAAGTCAGTAAAAGTCAAACTGGCTTGATGCGGATGATTGATATATTGACAAGACTTTGATACCTCCATTTATAATATAAAGAAAGTTGTCCCAGTAATAACAGAGTCTGTGTAAGATAGACGACATTGATCAACTAGTTGGGAATTCAGCATGCAAGAAGGAACTTCAGATTTTTCATCAAGCCAATAACCTTCAAAGTAGACATGAGCTGAGATAAGGCTCTTACTGTTAGGCAGATAAGCTCTCTGTGTCCTAGACCTAAAAGCTTGGGGTAGTTGGACATAGTGGACCAATGGCTGGGTAGAGTCATTACTTGCTTATACTTGCTTGGATGGCAATGAAGTTTATATATGGATCCCACTGGTGGGCTTGTCGAGTTGCAAGTTGGACAAGCATGGGATGGATTTTACTTTAGGTGGTGCCAACTATGGGATTAACATTGGTCTCAGGGGTAGCCTTGACTTTGCTATGGAATCGGTAATTTTTTTTGCTACTTAGGAAATACCATAATATTGAATTTAGTAAGGCAGTTTTAGAATCACAAATTAGGATTCATGCATGACTTGTGCGCATTGAAATTTGAGAGGAGTATTCTAGCTTTGGTTAGTCGTAGGACAAAATGTTGTCGTAGAATCAGGTTTTGGATGAAATCCTAGGAGTGAATTATGTCATGATTGATGCTGGATGAGGAAAATGATTTTTGCTTGCCACCACATAATGGAGAAATCTATAGTGTCCATTCTAAGAGTTGGCTCATAGTCCTAAGCCAAGGTTCGATTCAGACCAACATTTGGTACATTTTTGGGTCTTTGAAATTGGAGATTTGATGGAAAAGGGGTTCCACGAACTTCATTAGCACCAATAGGTGAAAAGTTACAATGAGAGTGGCCAAGGAAGGAGATGGATGCTCCAAGCTAACAATTTACGATCCAACAAAAGTATCAGTGCCTAAGGATGAGGATAACAGTCAGAGAGAGAGAGAGAGAGAGAGAGAGAGTTCTTGAGACATTAGTCCAAACTTCTCACTCTTTTCTTGACATGATTGTTCCCAAAATGGTAGATGTACAAAAATGCAAGTTTTCATGAATTATCTTGATAGGATATAAGGAGGGTACTTATAATTAGTTGGTCTTTAGACTAACAATTTGGCATATAATGAAGGGGAAAAGGGATTGAATTGGGGGGTACTTTAGTGAGGCTTGGAGGGGATAATGGAGGGGACTATGCAAGTCCAAGCCCTCCACTCTTGTACCACTTTTTGATGTGACATATCTATCTATATACTCTCCCGCCTTCCTCCTACTTGCTGCCTACTCTCTCTCTCTCTCTCTCTCTCCCTCTCTCTCTCTCTTTTCCCACCCCTCCCTCTCTCTCCTTTCCCATCTCCCTCCGTCTCCCCCTTCCTCTCTCTCCCTTCCGCTCTTCTATCTCCTTTCTCTAATCTGCCCCGATCCCCTTTTTACATCGGTATCAGAGCTCCAAACCCTGGCACCTTTGTTTTCCCTTTTCCTTGCTCCAATTTAATTGCAACGCAATGCAAGAAGTGCCAAAGCTAGCACCCACTCAGTGCTCCAGCCAACTTGAGCGTAGCCAAAGCTGTTGTAGTAGGAGGGTTGCTCGGACAATTTCTCAACTCACGTCCAGCAGAGTAAAACTACAGACCCTAGACCAACTATGACATCATCAAGCACCCCTTCTATGCTTCCGTACATCAAGCTCTTCCAGCTTTGTCAGCAATTTTCCATGCCAGCAGCACAAGGCATTAGATTGCAGCAAACATGACGGCCACAGGATTGTAACAATGTGCAAAGCCAAATTGCCTTGCTTGTCCTTTTCAGCACATTTGAGGAGCACCAGCACCATGATTCATCATGGGAGCCATTTGCCCTGACAGGTGGCTGGAAGGCACAACCATTGATACCTTTGCAGCCTTATGCAACTCCACGAAGAAGCCGATGAAAGCTTATGAACCAGCTGGCCTGCCCTCTTGACCCACGACTCCTACTTCACCCGACCTGTCCTATCCCGACCTGGCCATCTCGACCTAGTCCATCCTGACTTGACCTAAACTAGCCCTGCAGATGCCACCGACCTGCTCCACCTACGCCACCGAATTCTCTTGCAGGAAGCTAGCTACATTTGGGCTTACTTTCTCCCGTGGTGACAATTCAGCATGGGGCCAAGTGTGTCCCTCGTGTTGAAGAGACAGTGATCAGGCTGCTTAGCATGAGCATGCACCTTCCACAGTGGGTGCATCCAATGGTGGTACAGATGTTCCTACTACTCAGCCCCCCACATATGCATTACTAGACAAAAGGCAATATCCCAGCATGGAGATCAGTTGGACAGCCAAGATGCATCTCCGCCCCACGTGGTGTTTTTATGGCAGATACTCGACGCACAGCAGGATTTCAGCCCTTAAATTTGTTTCAGTTTGAGCAACCTGCTATCGAGAGTAGTCCACAGCAGTGGGAGAGAGGTCAATCCTCCTCTCAACCTCTTGGTATTTAGTCCTTGCAACGAGATGCATTTGGCAAGGATTCATGCTCCCATTTTATTGCCAATGAGTACTTATAGCTATACACAGCCCATGCATCAGACTTTGGCTCTACATCTCGTCAGAGTGTTGTCTATGGACAGAAGCCCGGGATTGATGATATGCTGTCCGAGGCATAGCGCTCTTCATCACGTGAGCGTAAGCATGATGATGCCGGTACAATTGGGAGTGACCAAAGCAAGAATTATGCAGCGAAACATGTCAAGGATAAGCTCACAGTGCACAAGTTCAAGGGTGACAACATGCTCCCAATGAACTGGAAGAATGGCTCATGAAGTTGGAAGACTACTACTACTTCTACCCAAACATGATGAGGAGGTTGAGCACTCCTGCAGAATCTACTCACAAGCTCTCTGCAAATGAAGCTCTCTCCATTGCAGCACCTTATTCTCCCTATAGCATGTAGGTCTGCACCAAGGTGTTCTGTGGATGTGTGGACTTCTGCCCTGCAATAACTAATGGTGTTGATCCCTCAATCTCCTCTGCTCTTCACCCTGAATAATGATCTGTTCACTTGGACTGCTGAATACTAGACTGCCCCACAATGGGGCTCTTTTATAGGCTTTGTATCCCCCAAACCTGTTACACACTGTTATAGACTGGCTGACCATGTTGGAAAACACACCTACGCACATATTTCTAGTTCAAAGATCAAGCTCAGACATCATGTAGATAGAACATTGACCTTACATCAAACACTATTACTGACCACAAGTTATCTAATCATTAATGCATACACTTTGTGAGGATCAAGCTCAGACATCATGTAGATAGAACATTGACCTTACATCAAACACTATTACTGACCACACGTTATCTAATCATTAATGCGTACACTTTGTGAGGATAACACAACCACGATCTCACTTCAAAGCATGTGCCCACAAGCAATGTAGAAAACACTTCAGATATAAAAGATGACACAGAGTAGTACAGCCAAAACTCATGTATAGATTAATGATATCAAGTACAAAACGTAAATCACAGTAGGCCACTACTTGCCATTTGGTAAGTATGGCACTCTTTGTGTACTATTTGCTGCTCTACTGTTCTATAAATCTCTTTAAAACAACCGCATGTCTCTGGCTGACTTCACAAGCTGCTTATAATTAAGCTCTGCTGCTCCCTCCTATCCACTCACTTGGGCTCTGTAGGTCTGTACGAAATAGTGCCCTAGAATGCTGACGCTTGCTGTAAACTGAACAAAGGAATGCCCCACCAGGCCGACCAGGGCCTAGATGTGGACTATTAACAAGGCTGACAGCCTAGCCTCCTTGGCCTGCTGCCTATAGAAGGCCCTGCTGCTTGCACCATACTCAGCCCATTTCAGGGCCTGCATGAGCCAGCATGGCAGTCCTAAGCCATGGCCATTGCCAGCCTTTTCTGCTGGCTTGGGTGGTCTACAAGGCTGCCCTGCTGTTGCTGTCGTAGTAGCCCTCTGGTCAGCCCTTGTGGCAAAGTCCTTCCCTTTTTCCACAATGCTTCTCTCTCACCTCTTCTATGTGCCCATGTGGCACCTAGTACACATGCACACATGGCACCTCCCATACCCATATTGCTACAGGTATCAAGCCACTAGTCCTCTTCATTTGGGGGCTCACAAGTGGGACATTGACCCTCATATTACAACAATATATTGAAGCACTTGGGAGGGTGATCTAGGTCTATGGGACAGCCAGAAAAACGTGACACTAATTATTTTGTTGCAGATCTGAATTCGCCATCTACTTTTGGTGACTGCTGGAGACTTTTGTCAAGATACAAAACACTGAAAGACTCCCGAACTGTGATTACAAGTTGATTAAATGAGCTTTTTCGTGTCTCTTGGTCTACTAGAAGCTTCTCCTATGGCTCTCTTGTGCTTCAAGGACTTTTTCAGGAAATCACCAATTGAAATTGTTTTTTTCTTAGACTTACACACACACACACACACACACACATTTTATTTAGTGAAAGCTTTGATTGATTATATTACAAGAGGCACTAGAAAATACATCAACTGAAGATCTCAGTATATGCCAAATATACATCATGATCTATCTGGCGAGTTTGCAAGCAATCAAAGAAAGATTGTTGCAGAGAACGCTTAAAGAAAGCAAACAAAGAAAAATTGGGATCACTAAAGACTTTACAATTGCGGTCTGTCCCTAAAGTCCAAAGTGCCCAATAGTGAGCCCAAACAAAGAAAAGATGAAACTCCGGTCGCTGTGGATGAAAACCAAAGAGCCAGAAAAATTTTCCAAAGAGAAGAGTCGGGAAGCTCGCTCGTAGCCTTTGTCAAAGAGATTCCAAAAACTGCTGACAAGAAGGGCAATGCTAGAATAAATGAGGCACAATCTCCTGAGAAATCAAACACTGATGACATAAAGCAGGAGCAATATGACTATGGGCCAGCAACTATCCAGATGGAAGAATTCCCAGAAGCACTAGCCATAAGAAAACCTGTTGCCGAAGTGGAACCTTGTATGTCCAAAGTTGCCGCAGTCTTTTTCTCCACCACTTAGCTGGTTGATGCATTCGCCAAAGAGAATTACCCCTTTCTGAAACCCAAGGTTGAGGTGAAAGGATTTTGTATAATGCAGGCACAGTAATTTGAGATAGCCTCAAAGGACGAGAGGAGGACCTAAGGGAAGTCATTGTCCAATCCTCTAATCAATCCTAGAGTTCCAAAGGGGGAATTGGAACTAAAGAGGAAAGCATACAAGTGATTTTATGCCACAAAGTACGATAATGAGAACCCAAACCATACTGTGTGGCTGCCAAAGAAAAGGGAAGCATGAAGCCATCATCATGAATAACATCAGCAATAGTATTGATTTCTTTAAAAGAAATAAAGTAAGAACGGCGAGGTTCCTGTAAAGCAAGCGGAGACTAAAAAACTTTTGACCAATGAATGCTTTCAGCCCACAAAGAACTACCCATCAAAGACTGTCGACCACGCCATTCTAGGTGAGACAGAATATGCTTCTAGCCAAGAAGCAAGTTGGAGACCATAGGGCAGCCATGCAAAGTGCCATCAATGCACCCAAACAAGAAATCCCACTGAGTGAGTTGCCAATGATCAAAAGCAAGGGTACTGATATGTGTGACCAATGAGAGCCTAGGGCTGATCACCTTTCAGAAATTACAGCAACATTTTTTCCCTGTGAGCCCTTATGTGCCCCTGGATATTAGTGATATTCAATCCTCCATGGTATTTAGGCGAAAAAATTCGATGCACCGAAAGCAGTCTGAGACTTTTTCTACCATGTTTGGAACGCCAAAAGATTTCCATTGTTATGCTCTAGCCGAGGTAGCATGACCTCGGAAGAATCAGTCGACATTTCCCTTAAAGGATCTATCTTTGTAATATATTTGTTTGCGCTTCATGTAAATGATCGGGAGGGAATTAATGTCAAGGTCCTAGGTGAGGGCTGATAGCACCAGACTAGGTAGATCTAAGGCCAAGGGCCTAATGCAAAGGTTGTGCCTAGGGGCAAAGAATTTAATGCATCCCAAGAGAGGGGTGAAATGCTGCATTAGGAAGGCCCTATATGGATGACATGTGGCATCTAGATCTATCTAGGGAATTGGGGCTTGTTGAGACTAGAGAGAGAAGAGAAGGAAATTATTCACGTATGATTTCGAACGGAGAATCTCTGTCTGCTTGTTAGCCTCAGCAAGATTTGGCTGGGAGGTGATTCATGGTGCTGCTCCCGTGATCTGCAGTAGAAATTAGATAGTTAGTTGTTACATTTTGGTATCAGAGCCCAGGCCAGGCACGGGAGACGTGACGTGCAGGAGCGGGACACGTAGGCGTCTAAGCTATTGCTGGAGTGGAGGGTTCCCGTAAGGCAATTCGATGGAATTGAAGGGTCGCAAGTTATAAGGAAACATCCATGAGGCCTGGTGGCTGACGACGGATAGGCATGGAGCGTAGGTGGCGAGTCGTCCAACTGTGACCTTCACGTGATGGATAGAGATGGATCGTCGAAGGACCTGAGCGCCAAATCGACGGGTTGACTGTGTGATGCTGCGACATGACGACGGACAATTGGCCTACGCATCGATTGGCGCTAGACTACATTAATGGAGATCCCATGCGGGGCAATCGACGAATATCGAAGTGATCTCTGTTGACTCATATTGCGACGGGAAGTGGGGCATAGTTGTGGCTAGCCCATGATTTGCTGCTTTGGCACACGTGTGCTCAGAGATCTCCAACGCCAAGTAACCTGCTCGTAAGCAGTGACTGGGGCGACGATCCAGCGGCACTCTGGGACGCAGATTGGGCGCAGAAGCGTAGGGCTTGAACATGGTAGGCAAGTATAAAAGGCCGCGCAAACACTCATCAGTGTCGAGGGAGATCCAAGGCTGTGACTGCGGACTGTTGGCGGGATTTACAGGGAACCAAGAAGTGGTGAAATCGTTGATGACCAGGGAGCTTTCTTTGACCTCCATTAGTTTCGTGTTGTTGTTTTTTTCTTCTCGATTTAGTCGGGTGGTGCTCTACTTTCATAGACAGGATCTCGTGAATGATCAGCCTGCATGAGGCTTTAATGTTGTAGCAGGGGCAGATTATGCCTGTGCATATGCCTGTGTGCTTCAGTCAGAGTCAGTTTGCAGGAATTTCCCTAGTATAGGGAAAAGCGCCATCTGAGATATATGCCTGTATTAAATGCCTGATCAGAGTGAATGTGGGATTGCAGGAATTCCCTACTATAGGGAATTGTGTCAGAGTGTTAGTACACTGAATTGTGTCAGCTTGTAAATACAGCTTTCTAGTGGTGTTTATTTAAACAAACAAACAAACAAACAAACAAACAAACAAACAAACAAACAAACAAACAAACAAATCAAATCAAAACAAAACAAACCAAAAAACCCATTGAACAGAATGGAAGCAGAAGAAGGAGCTTCCAGGAGGGACCCTGGTGAATCAGGAGTCCGGCCGACCCAGCAGGTGTCGCGCCCAGTAGCTCACACTTTATCTGGCAGGATTGCATTGCTGGAGGATGCCTTGCAACAGCTGTTAGCGCAGCAATTACAGGCCAATGCAGGGCAGTCCGAACTTAGGAGAGCGATACATAGTATGTCTGCCAGACCTTCTCGAGAGGAGAAGGGAAAGGCTCCAATGGAACCGGAGTCTAGTGTCCATACGGTCGAGCCTAGGAAGGCTAAAGTGCCAAATATTGCCAATTACAGATCGGAAAAGTATTCTGGTCGGATGAACGACCGTAGCTCCGATGTCATTGAGACCTGGTTACACAAATGGGATGAGGCGTTCGCCATTTGTGAAATCAGAAATGACATTAAGAAGATCCGTGAGGCCACCCACATGTTTAGTGAGGCAGCGGATCGGTGGTGGATTAAACAACAAAAAGATGGTATAGCATCCACTACCTGGGAGGGGTTTAAAAGAGAGTTCAAGAAACACTTCTTACCTCCTGATGAAGCATCCCGAGCAAGGGATCAATATAGGAACCTTCGTCAGATAAATTTATCAGTGGCAGAATACACTGATAAGTTTCGAGAGAGTGTAATGAAGGTTGACGAACCCCTGCCTCAATCAATCCAAGTGAAAGATTTCATATTTGGATTGAATGATCGAATAAAAATGGAAGTTCGGGCTAAGTACGTGAACACGTTAGATGATGCAATAGCTATAGCCCAGAACTATGAGGATGCCAAGGGCAGCAAGCCAAGTGGGTTTGCACAGGTTGGAATTCAATATGGGTATCCGAAGAAATCTGGGTTTAAGAAGAAGTGGGCTAGTAGAGGGAGTGGTTCGCAGCCGAGTGGTCAAGCCAAGCAGGCGAGATCGGCTGAAACTCCTAAACCAAGTACCACCATTGGAGTGAAGAGGAAAGTAACCCCAATGGCAGCTCGGGCTTGGTCTAAGTCTCCCTTGAACCCAGAACAAAGGGGAAAAGCGAAGAGAGAAGGCTTATGTTTTGGTTGCCTTCAGCGTCATCAGTGGAAGGATTGTCCACATAACAAAGATCGTCGGATGGCTGAGATGGTGATCTTAGAGTGCAACGTGGAGATGAAGGGAAGTCCCAGAGCGGAAGAGATGCAGATTCAGCTAGCGGGATCTTCTCAGAGGTTAGTACCTTGTTTGTTATGTGTGAAGGTTGTAGTACCTAGTCAAAATGATCTCAGGTAGAGAGTCATTCGACAGTGCCATGATAGCCTGTGTGCGGGACATCCAGGAGTCGAGAAGACATATGATCTCGTGAAGCGAGATTTCTTTTGGCCAAAGATGAAAAAGCATATTCATGAATATGTGACACGGTGTTTCTCGTGTCAGGTAAGCAAGGCCGAGCGGGTGAAGCCACCCGGACTTTTACAGCCCTTGGAAATACCACTGAGTAAGTGGGAGAGCATTTCCATGGACTTTATTGTAGGGCTGCCTACGACACAAGGAGGGTATGATTCTATCCTTGTGGTGGTTGATCGTCTAACCAAGATGGCTCACTTCATTCTGACTAGAGAGTCTGTTAGTGCCCCGCAAGTGGCGGATTTGTTCATTAGACATATATTTCGTCTGCATGGATTGCCTAGATCCATAGTGTAAGACAGAGATGTCATATTTACCGGTCATTTTTGGACAGCGGTATTTGAGACACTAAGGACTGAGTTGGGAATGAGTAGTGGGGATCATCCTGAGACGGATGGTCAGACAGAGAGAGTCAACCAGACTTTAGAGGATATGCTGAGAGCATATGTGTCATTGAGACAACATACATGGGACAAGTGGTTGCCATTGTTGGAGTTTGCGTACAATGATAGAAAACATTCTTCTACTGGGTTCAGTCCATTTGAGCTGAACTATGGTTATAGACCAGCCAATCCAACTATAATTGGAGTACCTCAGAAAGTGCCTAGTGCCGCGAACTTTGTGGTTCAGATGCGGGAGATACTACCACTTGCGAGAGCTAATATCCGCCAGGCTATGGATAGAGCCAAGGTGTATGCGGATGAAAACCGGTCTATAAGAGTATTTAAGGAGAAAAAGTTTTTCTCAGAGTTCCTTCGCACTCGCAGTCGTTGACTTCAGGAGAGTGTGATAAGTTATCACCTCGATACTGTGGGCCGTGGTTAATTCTCAAGAGAATAGGCAGTGTAGCCTATAAATTAGAATTGCCACAGGGGTGTAAGGTGCACCCGGTTTTTCATGTTTCGCGCTTAAAGAAATTTTTACATACAGGTGACTCACTAATCGAAGGTGTGGTTTTGTTTTAGGAGATAGAGGATATTGCAAGGCGCAAACCAACAAGAATCCTGGACCGAGGAACAATGCAAATACGAAATCGGAAGATACCCACGGTGTTGGTTGCATGGCATGGTCAGCCTCTATCCGAAGCTACCTGGGAATCCGTATATCAGTTGCGGAGAGTGTTCCCAGACTTTATCATCGAGGACTCTGATGTCTGAAGAGGGAAGGAATGTTACGCTCTAGCCGAGGTAGCACGACCTCGGAAGAATCAGTCGACATTTCCCTTAAAGGATCTATCTTTGTAATATATTTGTTTGCGCTTCATGTAAATGATCGGGAGGGAATTAATGTCAAGGTCCTAGGTGAGGGCTGATAGCACCAGACTAGGTAGATCTAAGGCCAAGGGCCTAATGCAAAGGTTGTGCCTAGGGGCAAAGAATTTAATGCATCCCAAGAGAGGGGTGAAATGTTGCATTAGAAAGGCCCTATATGGATGACATGTGGCATCTAGATCTATCTAGGGAATTGGGGCTTGTTGAGGCTAGAGAGAGAAGAGAAGGAAATTATTCACGTATGATTTCGAACGAAGAATCTCTATCTGCTTATTAGCCTCAGCAAGATTTGGCTGGGAGGTGATTCATGGTGCTGCTCCCGTGATCTGCAGTATAAATTAGATAGTTAGTTGTTACATCCATAATGACAGACATAAAGGAAGCAAGGTCTGCCTTGGTGAACATGATTAAAGGCAAATAAAATTGAATGTACGCTGTTTGAGAGGAGGGGTTTCTATCCTTCCGGAGGTGTTACCGGAGGCCAAAGGCCACTGGTGTGAGAAGCATGAGTTTTGCAATGCTCTAATGCAATGGATCACGCAGAGCGCACCGTGCAGTAGTGTGCGAGTGTCGTATGCTATACTGCAGTAGTGAACGACGACGTACGAGTACACTATGCTAAATGACAATCACTGTGTGAGTGTCGTATGCTATACTGCAGTGAACGACGACGTACGAATGCACTATGCTAAATGACAATCACTGGTGAACTCCACAACATAAGCAAAATAAGAAAATCCTACGCTGGTGAACAATCCCCATATCGGGAAGAGACAAGAGAGATGAGAAAGTGACCGAGTTGGCCAAAGTACATATCACTGGACGTGTCCCCAGGTCACAAGTCGCAAGTCACAAGAATACACAGGTCTATCCCCATCGTAGACAAAGGGTACACACAAGTCTCTCCACATTCTCTCCTTGGCGAGCTCGTAGCTCTAGCCTCTATCTCTCCTCACTCTTCTCTCTTTCGCTCCCGTGCCGAATGCCGAATGCCCCTTTTTCTCTCTCTCCCTTCTCCTTCATCCTCATCCCCCGTCTTGGAGGGTCCCTTCTTCGCTGAGAATCCCTCCCTTTCTTCCCATTGGTCATCCTCTTATCTCCTTAGCTATTGAGGATAGCCGTTGCGCCGCTAGCTCTCTTGATGGCTTCGGCGACTTCCTGACTCCCTGACTCGCCAGCCTGATGGTGTAAATTCTCCATGTGTAGGTGAGCTGGTTCACCACACCTCTTGATGGCTTCGGCGACTTCCTGACTCCCTGACTCGCCAGCCTGATGGTGTAAATTCTCCATGTGCAGGTGAGCTGGTTCACCACACCTCTTGATGGCTTCGGTGACTTCCTGACTCCTTGACTCGCCAGCCTGATGGTGTAAATTCTCCATGTGCAGGTGAACTGGTTCACCGCACCACTGCACCACTGTATCACTGAACCACTATGTAAATATAAATACTCCTGACTGCTCCATGTGCTAAGCTCACTCTCCATGTGCGCAGCTCTTGATGAGATCACTTTGGACACGATACTCCTGGTTGACCTGTGGTTGACATGTGTCGACCTGTGGTTGACAGCCTCGGATAGTACTCCTGGATGAACCCGTGTGATCGTGTGGCTAACTTGTGTTGACACATGGTCAACATGTGGTCAACAGATGTCGTCATGTGGTCAACACCTGTTGACAGGTGGTCGTGTGATAAGGTAACAGTGTCCCCTGCCATGATCATTCACCGTCCCGGTGAATAGAAATGGAGGACGAATCCGTCAAAGAAAAATAAAAATGAACTTACAAACCATTGATATGGTGATGGAGTAGGAAAAGGAAATGGTACAGACCATGTGGTTGGCCGTGGGAGTAATTCAAGATTTGTATTAAGTTGAAACGTGAAAAATAAACTGCTGCATGATAAGGGACAGCATGGAAATTTGCAAAAAAAACTGAGTACATCTTGAGGTAAAACACTGATATTTATAGTGAGGGCCAAACAGCTTGGCAAAATCTAACAGTGCAAAAAAAAACCCAAACACCAACACCCATGTATCAACCCTTGTATGAGATTACTGAGGGTGGTAATCAGCAGCCTGTTCCTCTGCCTTCTCCTCTTCCGCCTTCGTATTTGGCTCTGTGGCCTTTTGCGCATCCCTTTGCTCTGGCTCAGTCATATGTATCTGTGGATGGGGTGCTTCCTCCTCACACTCAAGCGTGTCCATCACATTTCTCAGATTTTCATACTTGTCTTTATATCGGTGGTATCGCCGGTAGTAATGATCCTTTTGCTCTTGCAAGGTGGACTGGGAAGTTTGGAGGGTGGCCAACTGCATCCGAAGATCTGTGAATTCTTCCTCCATGGATGAACGCTTCTTTTCCAATTCAGCCACTCTGGATTCTGATTTTTCTTTGGCAATCTCGGAGGAAGACAAAGACTCTTTTAACTGTGTAATCTCCTGGTGAAATCTGGTCACCTCTGTGATATGCTGGCTTTGCAAAGTTGCCAGAGCTGCGGCATGTTGGCTGCGTAGTGTTGTCATTTCTGCTTCCCATTCCTTCCTGTGATTATGGAGGCGATCCTCAAGGGCAGCCTGCTGAATATTCCAAGCGATGTCACGCTCATGTATTGCTGAGTCCTTATCTTTTTGCCACCTTTCCTCCTGTTGTCGAAGTGTCACGCTAGTGGCGCGCTGCTGGGCTGCCTGTGCTCTCTCGAATTCTAACTTCAAATGTTGCTGTTGAGAGAGGAGCTTATGAGCATAACCTGTGGAATTGAAGACTGCTGTCCCAAGCTGCGCGAAGGTGTCGTCCATGATACGCTGAGCAAGATGCAGGGACCTTTTCATCCACGCATACCTGTCGCTGTAATTCATCCTGTCTGCCAAATTAATGACGTCCCCCAATTCCTCAAACATGTCAGGGAGAACTCCCTCTTTCTCGATTGACAGGTTTCCTGTAGGTGCCAATTTGTCCAAGTGCACAAAACATGTCGGGGCCTTGGAGATCTTTTTGTTCTGTGCGAGGCAGTCCTGCAAGGGAATGGTGAAGATTTGATTGAGATCCTCCTCTTCCCCACATACTGGTGAGCGTTTTTTGTGAAGGACAGATAGTAGTTGGCTGTAATCTTCATTCTGTTTTTTCACCAGGGAAATATTTGAAAGAGGTGGGCCCGATGAAGCAGCTATGTAAGCTATGAACATATCATTCTCATGAAGGGGTGGGCAATCCACAGATTGGGGCAGAATCCCTCCCTCAAATACCTCCTATGATGCTGAAGTGGCCGATGGAGGATCTCCTCGAGAGGGGCTCCCACTCCGGTCTCTGCTCCTGTCTCTGCCTGGGGAGGCCGAAATGTGAAGTACACCCTGGGATAACATCTCCTGAGAAAGCCCGTGGGAGTGGGAGTCGGGTCCCATGCTAAGATTCAGGTCCAACACCTGGTCCAAAACATGGTCAGAGGTCGCCTGAACTGTGGTGATGACTGCATCAATGAAAGTGGTAGGGAGTGAAGATGAAACAGCTGCAGTCCTTCGTAACAATACACCTTTCGAGGAAGTCCCTGGTACAACAGTCGTCATCACTGGTACAACAGGAGGTGTACCTGGTGCAATCCCTCCCATTGAAAGTCCGGAGATCCCTGGAGAAGCCTGGACAAGTGTGACTGATGGAGAGGCAAGTCCTGGCACGGGCACGACTGATGGAGATACAAGACATGTCACTGATGGGAACCCTGTGGCACCGGTAACAGAATATACTTAAGAAGCTCCGGTGCAGACTTCATGAGGTGGCGCTCGCCGAGGTGTCCTCCTGATCGAAAGAGGAGAGGAGGCAGTCCCGGGGGAAGGAACACTGGAAGTGACAGTGAACGATGTGGAAGAGGGGGTGACAGGAGGGGAGAGAGATGATGAAGGGAGGCGACCTGTGACAATGGAAGGAGGGTTGGCCTTCCACTGATGAAGTAAGAAGGTGAGGTGGGGCCCACAAGTATAGGTATATGTGCCCCGATGCTTGCGAACTGTGTTACGAAAGGCAGAGTAGAAGAGTGAGGCGAAATCATAGGGAGTGACGGAGAGAATGGAGTCTAAGGCAGAATGGATCGCCTTGGTGATGAAGAAGTGCCCTGGGGCAGAGTAGAAGTGCATGAACAAATACCTCGCTAGAAGCGCCTCTCGGCTGTTTCCCTCGAGAACCTTCTTGCACTCATGTCCTCTACGATGAGTTTTACAGGTAGACAAGAAGGACAGGAATGTGGGTGAGTCGGTGTGAGGTGGCAAAAAGGGAAGTGTGGGAAGACCGAGATATGTGGATACGAGACTAGGAGTGAACATGTGACGGGAATTCAAGAATCCGAATGTGTCTGTTGCAAAGTCATAAGACTGAATGAACGCGGTACACATTTGGACGTCCACCTGGGGAAGTGTGACATCATCAAACTCCATGAGAGACATGCGGGCTATCTCATCAGGTGACAAGATGCTAGACAGCTTGAGTGAGGGATCGAGGAAAGGTTTGAAAACCACCCGAATGATCGAGGAGGATGAAGCTGGGGGTGGAAGATCACAAGCTGTACTTTGTGGGGCCAAATCACCATCACCGTTACTGTGACCACTGTGCCCACTGGATGGTGTTTTGATTGTACCTGTGGGGGGCAGATAGTCAGAGCCTCCATGATCTGAATCAGAGGAACTCGAAAAGGGGGATATCTCCTCATCCGATATGATAGTGATCCTGTTGGAGGGAGGTGAATCTGCAGCTGCTCGAGGTCGTTTCGAAGTGCTCTGTGGTGTAGACCCGGCACCCAGGTCATCAGTGGTGCGTTTGCCAAGTGATGCCATGGAAGATGGTCCCGATCTTGTGTTGTGGCCTGCCCGAGCCCGATGGAAGTCAACGAATAAAGTATCGCGGGGTAATCTGGGTTTGTACTTGTGGCGAGGGGCACGGGTAGGCATGAACGATGGCGTCGTATGGAGAGGAAAAGAGTGCGGAGGGGGTGTCGATGTCGAGGTCTGGAGAGGCAAGGAGGGAGGAGGAGGTATTGATGTCGAGGTTAATAAGAGAGGAGCCCGGAATCTGCTACGATAGAATTCCTTATTAGCAGAGCCACCAGTGCAGGCCCATGCTTCGATGGAGAGGAAAAGAGTGAGGAAGGGGTGTCGGTGGAGAGGGAGAGCAAAAGGACGGATGTAGACTGATAGGGAAGGAGGGGTGACGAGGGGGGAGGAGGGGGGCTGGAGCAAGGAGGGGAGAGGGGGTGATGCAGAGGGTGTAGGGAGGAGAAGGGGGGGAGAGTTGCTCAAGAGAGGGGGACGTAGGCAGATAGAGGGGGGGGGGGGGGGGCTGCGCAGGAGAGAGGGGGAGGGGCAGGGTGGTGGGTAAAGGGAGAGCGGGGAGGGGGCTGTTGTGCAAGAGAGGGTGAGGCAGGTAGAGGGAGAGGGGGGAAGGGTGGTGGGTAAAGGGGGAGAGGGGGGGGGGGCCTGTTGCGCAGGAGAGGGGGAGAGGGGGGGGCCTGTTGCGCAGGAGAGGGGGGAGAGGGGGAGAGGGGCAGGGTGGTGGGTAAAGGGGGAGAGGGGGGGGCCTGTTGCACAGGAGAGGGGGGAGAGGGGGAGAGGGGCAGGGTGGTGGGTAAAGGGGGAGAGGGGGGGGGCCTGTTGCGCAGGAGAGGGGGAGGGGGCTGTTGCGCCAGAGAGGGGGAGAGGGGCAGGGTGGTGGGTAAAGGGGGAGAGGGGGGGGCCTGTTGCGCAGGAGAGGGGGAGGGGGCTGGGTGGTGGGTAAAGGGGGAGAGGGGGGGGCCTGTTGCGCAGGAGAGGGGGAGGGGGCTGTTGGGCCAGAGAGGGGGAGAGGGGCAGGGTGGTGGGTAAAGGGGGAGAGGGGGGGGCCTGTTGCGCAGGAGGGAGAGGAGGGAGGGGTTGGAGGGAGGGGCTGCGCAGGAGAAAGGGGGAGAAGCAGGGTGGCGAGTAGTAGAGGGAGAGAAGGGGAGGAGAGGGAGCTGCGTGGAGAGGGAGAGAGCTGGTTGCCAAGGAGAGGAGAGCTGAGAGGAGAAGCTGGTTGCCAAGGAGGAGGGAGAGAGCTGGTTGCCAAGGAGAGGAGAGTTGGGAGGAGAATAGTTGGCCGCCAAACTAGCGCGCTTTTGAGTGTGGTGTGTAAAGGGTGGAGAGAACCGATGGAGGGGAGAGAGAGCCAGAAAGCAAATCCGCCACACCACCATGAGTTCCCACTGGCAAGGCATACTCAGTCATTCACTTCTGATCTGACACAACTTAGAGGCATTTAGGCATCCAAACCACTGGCAAACTGAGCTCAAGGCAGCCTCAAGGCTATCACATGCAGCCACACTGTCCTTAGGCCTTCACAAGATGACCCTTGCCTTTGGGTGCTTCCTAGAACTTGTTGGAGTCCTGAAAGGACTGCACACAACACGCATGCACTGCAAAAACCTGCAAAGCAAGAAAGAACAAGGAAAAACTGAACCTGGAATCAACTCCTGCTATCTGTGGCAGAGGGGCGAGCTCCTTCCTCGCACCTATCCTTTTTCCAGGCTCCCTGTAGGGTGCAAGTGTCTTCCAGCAATCAGGAGAAGAGAGAAATGAAGGTAGAGAGCGGAGGGTGAACAAGAAAGAGCAGTAGAGGAAAGATGGTTCACAGATCTGTCCCGAAATGATTGCCTTGGGATCTGTGCCTGAGTCCTCCTAAGAGAAGGTGCCAAAAGCAGCAGGGAAAGTTCCTCCTGCAGCCTGCACTGGTCCAAAACAGCTCCAGAAGCCACCACGCAGCCAAAAACATGTGCACAAAGGTCCAACACAGCAAAAGACAACCCCGGGCACTTGTTGGAGGCAGCTGAACACGTCTTTATGAATTCCGTACAGCCGGACGGACGTCCATACGAATATCTTCAAAAAGTTCAAAAATGACTTCTGTCACTTCCTAGAAGTGCGTACTAGCCTTGGAACAGTCAAAATAGAGTTAAAACGGCTTAAAACAACTGAAAACAGGCTTGAAACAGCTCAAACATCTCAAAAACTGCACAAGAACAACTGAAAACGTCCAACACCTCTAGGAGAGTGAGGGGAGAGAGATGGAAGGTGGGGGAAGGGCATGCATACACATGCATGACAAATGGCATCTCCTCCTTGCCATTTGCCCCTTCATTAAAGTCCTAACCCTCATACCAAGGACGATGTTGGTTGTCCTTGGGCCCAACTTTTAGACCCCTCTTTTAAAGCCTTTTCCTTGCCCCTAGGACCTAGTGGTGCATCTAGACTTTGCCCTTAGGAACTTCTAGGAAGTGTGCACTTCATCTAGCCAGTCCCTCACGGCCAAACCATTACAACACTTAACCATGGGTAACCTTGGGTTAAGCGTAGGTTGAGTTACGAAGATACTTTACATCACTTTTCATGTCCTTGTGACAATGACAGCTAGCAGAACCCTCTTCCCTGAAGAAGGGGTTGCTGCATACTAAAATTATATTCATCAAATAATGTTGTTTATCAATTTTTGGCATACCCCCCCAAAATCAAGACCCCCATTGCAAAGAAAGGTAAGGAACACAAGTGCTTGTTCTTATGCTCATGAGACAACAAAATGCATGAAATAGGCAACCAATGGGGTCCTACTTTTGCTACATGTATGTACATACATATATATATATATATATGTATATATATATATATATATATATACACACACACACACACAATTTAGATGGTTTTCATGTCCATTTTCCCCATCTACTAAAACTATATTCATCAAATAATGTTGTTTATCAATTTTTGGCATACCCCCCGAAAATCAAGACCCCCATTGCAAAGAAAGGTAAGGAACACAAGTGCTCGTTCTTATGCTCATGAGACAACAAAATGCATGAAATAGGCAACCAATGGGGTCCTACTTTTGCTGCAGGTATGTATATATGTATGTATGTACATACATATATATCTATATATGTATATATATGTATGTGTGTGTGTGTGTGTGTGTGTTACTTTTGGCAGATTTCCTACTGTTACTTTTGGCAGATTTTTCTGGTTGTTTGGATTTCATCCCCAGAGACAGGGTTTTGATTTATTTTTCGTATGGGTGCGATATTGGACCCTATGGACTTTATGGATGGATAGAAATCATAGAGTCTTTGGTGATCCACTCTTTTCATCCTTCCTTTTTTTCAAACGATCTCTGCAACAATCATTCTACGATTGTTTTCAGACTCGTTTGATTGATCAGGATGTGTATACAGCCTATACTGAGATCTTTTCTTGAGTAGTAGCTACTTCGCTTTTGAAGCAGCTATGAATGTAATTATTCTATAGAAATAAAGATTTCTTCTCACAAAAAAAAAGTGTGTGTGTGTGTGTGTGTGTGTAGTGTGTGTGTGTGTGAGCGTGACGACGAGAGAGAGGAGAAAGACAGTCCGGTCGTGAGAGCTCCGTATAGCTCCCCCGTCTGCTCCGTATACCTGTACGGCTGTCGTACAGGTACCGTACACCAGTACGGACAGCCCGTGCGATCATCTTGCCCTTTCTGCAGATCTTTGCGTCATCCCGCTCCAACCTTACGTGTGTGTGCGTCGTCGTCAGTGGATTTGTATATGCGCACAGTGTTGTGTGTGCCTGCACCGCCCGCTCCAACCTGCGCCGCCTGCTCCCCCTGTGCCGCCTTGCTCCAGCTCGCGCTGCCCTGCCCTTGCTTGTGCCGCCCTGCTTCCGTCTGCTTACCCTACGCAGCCTGCTCTCTCTTCTTTTTCCTTCCTGTTTCTGAGCCTAACTACTCCTGTTTTATATCTCCTACCTTTCACTTTCTGGTCTCTTCTTCCTCCCTATGGCTTCAGATGCTACTATGTTAACTACCTATGTGCGCAAGGAGCGCACACAGGAGGTTAAAAGACGCTGTCCTGATCTCACTTCAGACGCAAGTATGGATTTAGAGGCCCAATATGTCTTTGATACTCTCAAGGATGACTTCCTTCAATCTCGCCAGGATTGGAGCAAGCCTATTCCCCAGGTTACTTATAAATTGCAGCTACCATCCTTGGTACAGCCACTTAACAAGCTTGCCCACACTGCAGTCATTATCTTTTTTCCGGGAAAGATACCATCTGCCAATGATGTTGCGCAATGGATTCAGTCCATCCTCGGAGGCTCTTTTGTGGAGGGAGTGTACTTTGCCTCTCGTGGGTTTTATGAAGTTCACCTCACCGATGCTTTGCAGAAACAGCGTGTGCTTGAATTTTCTCCTTTGTTTTATGGCCGGCAAATGGTGCATGCTATGCCATGGTCCCCTAACAAGGACTATCAAAGTCTCATTCGGCATCATTGTCCTGTTTGGGTGGAGGTGGTTAATTTCCCAGACTATATGCGAGAAGAACTGCCAGGATTGGCTGCTGCACTGGGCCAAGTTATCTGCCCTCCTCGCCCTGCTGGGAATCGTAATAGATTCTGTATATTGTGGGACACGGATACCCCTACTCTCCCCTCCATTGTAGTGGAGGTTGAAGGTTTGCCGATGGGGCAAAAGTACTTTGAATTGAAATGGGGAATTTTCGCAGGTGCTTGTTTTTCATGCCATAAGTACGGGCATTTGGCCTCTGAATGCCCTACTGTCTTGCATCCTCCTCCAGCCACTGCCATACCTCCTCCAATGGTTCAGCCAGCTCGTAAGCAAGAGACTATTGGGTCTAAGAATCAGGATAAAAATGCCTCTAAAGCTGGAAAAGTGGCTTCACAAATCCCAGCCATAGTCAAAGCCAAGGATAAAGGTAAAGAGAAAGAGAAGGCTCCTGATATTGATGGCTTCTTACAGCCCAAGCGGGTTCTCAGGCAAAGACCCCTTCAATCTCGCCACTGGGATGCATCTACTCCTACTCCAGGCCAAGCTTCTACCTCAGCCACTCCCTCGCCCTTACTCAATTGGGTTGGAGTCCTCAAAAAACATATTCCTATCTGTGAATCTGAGGAAGGGCTATCTTTTGACCCAGGGAAGGAAGGGCTGCAGCCCATGATGGCAGATGATTAGCACTCTTTGGTTGTACATTCTTGGTCCTTTCCTTTGTATATATCCTCATGCTTGATAAACTTCTCTGTGTTACTTTCAATGTACAGGGTCTTTGCAATCCCTCTAAGTGGAGGTTAGTGTGGAATTATGTTTTAACCAGGCAGCCAGACATTCTCTGTTTGCAAGAACATAACCAGCATTCTATGGCAGGCCAAGTTGGCCATTTTGGGGGTTATGATATTCACTATGCAGGTACTAAGCTTTTCTCGGGTCTATGCATATTGGTCAGACATGAGCTGCAGCCCCAGCTTGCTTTTAATGACTGTGATGGCAGATGGATGGTGATTCAATGTGATGTCAATGGTGATATTTGGGAATTTGCCTCGGTTTATGCTTCACAAACTTCTACTTCCAGAGCCTCCATGTGGCATGCTATTGCTTCTTACCCATGGCGATCTTGTGCTCTTCTTGGTGGAGACTTTAATAACTCTCCCATGTCTTCTGACAATACTACTCAAAGATCTCATATGATCCCTTATGAAAAGCAATCATGGGAAGAATTACTCACCACGACACATGCGCAAGATTTATGGACAGCCATGCACACTGGAATAGGGGGCTACACCTATCATCATAATGCCTTTACTAACTACTGGGCTCGCCTAGATAGATGGTATTTACTGCAGGCTCAGCAATATACAGATTTCTGCCTTCATATTGAGATTGATCATTCCCTTGGTCTCTCTGACCATGCTCCTTTATGGCTGCACATTCAGTTTGGTAAGCCCTGGGATGACATGCCCTTGCATTCCATTCGGATGAAACATATCAATAAAGGCTATCTGCAGCATGCACATTTTCAACAATTGATCCGACATGCCATAATTCCTCTTGCAGCACATGTCCATTATGACAGTAATTTTGCATGGCAACGCCTTGTGGACAGGCTTCAGCATGCCATACATGAATATGGGAGTCATTTTATGCTTGATTGGAGAGCTAAAGTTCGGCATGCTAAAGCAGTGGTTCAATCTTTGACTGTACTTTTTCAGATGCAGCCCCTTTCTTCCCAACAAATGGACACTCTCGCTCAGTCAAAAGCTCTTTTGCAAGCTAATGACCGACGTAAATTGGCCAAGTGGCAGGTTCGGGCAAGGATGACTCAATTTTTGGATAAAGGATGCTCTTCTAAATCCTTTTTTCAAGGGTTACATGCTTTCAGGAGAAAGACATCTTGCCTCAGAGTCCGCAAACGGGATGGGGAATGGACTCGGTCTTTCTCAGAGCTTCAACATGAATGCTTTTCTTACTTTCAGAAGCTGTTTGCACCCCCTAATACTACTTCTTTGCAAGAACTACAAGCTCGGGAGACTCTTTTGCATCAAGTGCATCCCATTATCAACCCACAGGAAGCTCTCAAACTGGATATGCCTTTCACTGATAAGGAGCTTGATGATGCCTTGTCTCATCTTAGCCCTGGTAAGGCTCCGGGGTATGATGGTCTCACAGTGGAGTTTTTCTTACACTTTTGGGAGGATCTTAAAGGTGTCATCCTACAAATGATTAATAACTCTTGGCACACAGGAGTACTCCCCTCCTCATGGAAGCATGGCATAGTTAAACTCATTCCCAAGAGGAAATTGTGTGAGCATCTTATGGATTGGAGGCCCATCACATTGATGCCCGTTGTTTACAAACTCTTTGCTAAAATGCTAGTGCACCGTCTTCATCAAGTGCTTTATGAGGGCTTGCATCCTTTGCAATATGGTTTCGTCCCTCGGAGGCAGATTCATGATAATATTGGCAATGCTCTCATGGCTATTGAATATGCAAAATATTCTGAACAGGATGTTTTTATTATGCAAGTGGACTTTGCCAAAGCTTTTGACACGGTCAACTGGGATTTTATCTCACAAACAATGGCTAAGATGGGCTTCGGGCCAAAAATGGCTAATGTCATCTATTGTTTATATGCTGGCTCTACAGTCCAATGCATCCTTGGAAATCATCTCTCGCAATCTTGGTCCTTGGGTCGTTCGGTTCGACAAGGATGTCCACTCAGTGCCGTGTTATATGCCATTGCCACTCACCCACTTCTCTCATATTTGGATCATCTTACCGCACAAGGTCTTCTCACTGGTCTTCAGATTCCTGGAGCCCCTTCCTTTATTGCTCAGGCCTATGCAGATGATTCTTTTTTTATGCAACATAATTCTCCACAGCAGTTGAAGACTATTATGGACACTCTTTCTTCATATGGCTTGGCTGCTGGCATGAATGTTAATTTCGATAAATCTAGCCTCATACCTTTGCATTCATATGATTGGCATACTCTTCTATGGCCTGGGCACATTATGCAGCCCTGTGATGTGGTCCGCCATCTTGGTCACCCTATTGGCTGGCACATCACTAGGAAACAACAGTTAAAGTGGATTTTTGATAAGCTTCATGCCAAACTCCATTATTGGAAGCTCTCCACTTGGCCACTCCATGTTAGGCTCCGGATTGTCCAGTCGATTATTATGGCTTATATTCAGTATTATTTGCCTTTGATGCACTGGACTTCTCAAGACATTTCTGCCTTTATGTCTCACGCTATGGAACTGTTATGGAAAACAAAGTCTTCTGCTAAAGCTCTAAGACTTATGAGGATGACAAAAGTCTGTTCCCCAAGGATGCACGGTGGATTGAATGTGCTGAATATTGCGCACCATGTCTTGGCCAGGAAAATTCCTCTTCTACTCACCTTTTTTCGTCAGAAGCAGCCATGGACTCATATGCTTGCAACCATGTGCACGTCCTTACGTACTACTGCACATGGTGCATGGATCACTGATTTTTGGGAGGTCATTTTGGGCAGATTTGTAGGCTCTATCCCGGGTTTGCCCTTTTGCTACTTCACTTATTAGCGATTGGCAACAGGTCCTTTCGCATGCTCATTGGGCCCCTTCCGTTTTATCTCATGCCAATTCCCTTCGGCAAGAAAGTATTTATTGGAGTGCTGTTTTTGATCCTCCATTGGCCCTCCAAGAGCCGATTCGGGCATATAATCTCAGCAAATTGGGGATCAGGTGTATAAATGACGTTGTTGATGCTACTGGTCACATGCTTTCCTTCCCTCAAGCCATGGCTTCTTATCCACTAGCCATGCATCACAGGTTTATTTGGGGAAAAATTGCTGAATTACTGCAGCCTTTTCTTCCCATCCCTCCTTTATCTAACAGGGACCGATTATATGATTGGCAGTTACACCCGGTGGGCTCAAATTCTCGTCCTGTTACTCTTCCTAACCTAACGGTTAGCACAACATACTCTTTCCTCCAGCCGTCACCATGGATTCACTTACATGCTAATTCTCTTTGGCATATGGCAAAATCACTTGCTTGGTGGCGAAAGAGTCTCCGCAATTTATGGAGAAGCAAATTGCCTCTCAAGCAAAAGCTTTTCCTATGGCGTTGTCTTACAGGAACCTTATCCGTGGGGGTCACTCTGGCTCAACGAAGGATTGCATCTGCTTCTTGTCTTCGATGCATGGCCCCTTCTGAAACGATGCCTCATTTGTTTTGGATGTGTTCCAGCACTAAGACCTTCCTATGCAAAATTTCCATGTCGCTTCGCCTTCGTTTCCCTAACTCTCCTTTTGGGAAACATTTTTGGCTTTTTGGCAGACTTCCTGCAACCCTGGTCCATTACTCTTTATTTTTGAACTGGGTCAGATATTGGGCTTTTTGGACCATATGGCAGGATCACAACATGCGATATTTTGGGAATCCGTTCTTGCAATTTTATGAATATTTCAGACTCTCCCTACGGCAATCTATCTATGATGCTTGCCATCAAGGAGATCTTCCTCAGTCATGCCTGGAAATAGTTTTTCTTTGCTTTTGATTTCCTGTTGAGGCTCTCTGCTTTTTTGAGACCCTCATGTAAATTTTGCTGATAATATAATCATGGATTTACCAAAAAAAAAAGTGTGTGTGTGTATATATATATATATATATATATATATATATATATATATACACACACACACACATATATATATACATATATGTATGTATGTATGTACGTATGTATATATTGATGTATATATTCATGCATACAGTTTTGATAGATGGAGAAAATAGGCATGAAAACCATGTCAACGCGCTGCGTATTTCAAGCATTCAGGCCCTAAAAGTAGGACCCCGTATCTTTGGACTTATAAATCCAAATGGGTTCATGTCATACATCAAATCGAACAGCAACAGCCAATTTAGATGGTTTTCATGCCTATTTTCTCCATGTAATAAGACTATATGCATCAAATAATGTTGTTTATCAATTTTTGGCATACACGTCCCAAAATCAAGATCCCCATTGCAAAGGTAAGGTACAAAAGTGTTTGTTCTTATGCTCGTGAGACAATTTAAAAAAAAGGCCTGGCATCCCAAAAATGGCAGTGCATCAACGTGCTGCCATTTTGGGGCTGCCAGGCCCCTTTTTGGTGTCTCATGAGCATACATATGGAGGTTATTATACAATATAACTAAGCAGTAGTATTGAAGTAGTTCTACAATTTGGATGCATTAAAAGCATTCATATAGCAAGGAAGAATATAATAATTGAATACATTTTATTTTTTCAATACATGCAAAAAGAGGCGCTACCCCTCATGATGTCTTTGGATACAAAATAGGAGATTGCTTGATGCTTGGATTGTAGCTGGCAGCGTTGTGTGGGCAGAGCCACTATATGCCTCAAGTGCTAGAAATTTATGTAAGCCTCAAGTGCTAGAATGTGCAAATCATAGCCAAAATCAAGACACCACTTCATTAAAATTTTGGAAAAGTTCCATCCCTCATTGATGTAAGTACTTATAATGACAATTTTCTGAGGCAACCTGAACCTTGATGAGGAGAAATGTTTGGACTTGACCACCAAACCACGCCCGGTCTCCTAAACTACCCCGTAAACCCTCTCCTCGTTGAGCAAGCCCTTGATTGGCTCAACGGTGAGGGTAGACTTGCAGTGGAGACCAATAGGAACCAGTCAGCTCAAGTTGACCTCCCTCAATACCACTCCTTAGACGTTGTCATGTTGTATAACAATATACATAGCTGCATCACTGAAATCAAGAGAGAGTGGCATCATCGCTTTTGATGACTCCCATGTTGCATACCCTGAGGACGAGTTGCAACTTGCGAAGGCAACTTTTGATTCTCTTGGTCCCAATCCTCCAAAGGCCCTCCACAATTTGATGATGAAGGGGACAAGCAGGATGAGCCACCTCAAGCTCATGACAGTGACAATAACAGTTTTGATGATAACCCACCACCACCTTTTGATCCACCATCACCCACACCCACTTCTTGAAGGTTGCTGCTGTACATAACCGTTTTTTCCTATAAATATGTGTTGTGTGGCTGTATATCAATCGATTTCAGCCTGACATAGTGGCTGTATATCAATCGATTTCAGCCTGATATAGTGGCATTACAAGAATACAATCAGATGTCTATGCAGGAAAGACAGGTCATTATTGCGGCTATGATATCTTTCATGCTAGGGTGTAGTCATTCTGATTAAGCATGAGCTTCAGGCAGTTATTGCTTTAAATGACAATCAAGGCAGATGGATTATTCTTCAATGCATCATTCAAGGCGAGGTGTTTGAATTTGCTTATGCATATGCACCTCAATTTTCTCGGGCTAGAAGTGCAATTTGGGATGCCATGCACCAATATCCATGGAGATATCATGTCTTTATATGTGGGGATTTCAATAATGCTCTGCAACAGGGTGACAATATATCAGGAAATACTCATATCTTAACCTCTAAAATGCATGCATGGTCTCAATTACTGATTCATCTTGATTTGGTTGATCTTTGGAAGGAATTGTAACCTTTGTCAGCTGGATACACTTTTCAACATAATGCCCTTTCTTCTTACCAGGCACGTCTGGATCGCTGGTATAGCGCAGCCCGGCAACAAAATGATGCTTTCACATGCAAAATGTGGGTTGACTATGCCTTTGTGCATTCAGATCATGCACCGTTATGGTTGAGGCTATCTTTTCACATTATGCCAGATGATAGACTGCCTCAAAGGAGACATCTGATTGTGAACAATAGCTATTTGCAGCATGTTACTTTCAAGGCAATGGTTACTAATGCCTATCAATCTCTGTCTTCTCAGACCCACTTTTGTAGGCCATCTCCTGGTGGTTCTAGTGATGCCCTATAGGCCATGGTATGTGCCTTGTAGGCATAAATATAGGCACTTGTAGTTTAGTGCCTTTTAGGCCACATAGGACACTTAGTCCTATGTGACACCTAGGACACTTAGTCCTAGGTCTAGATACAAGTACTTTGTACTCTCTATTTTCATTATCCTAGTTTTGACATGACGGCAGACTCTATTGACTCTTTGTACCTTGCTTTCTCTCTCTTTCTATTCATCGTTCCTACAGTGGTATTAGAGCCCGGATCTGCTTTCTGTCCCTGTACAGTCTGTACCAATTGTCCGTACATTTTCGTACCAGCTGTCCGTACATCTGTCGTACCTGCGATCAGTACACCCGCTGTACATTTTCGTGCCTACGTCATTGTACATCAGTACTGCTCTCTGTACCTGTCTCTGTACCTGCACTATGTACTTGTCCGTACAAGGTATCGTACTGTGCTTTGTCGTACAACAGACGTACTATGACTCCGTACAGTTCCGTACTTCAATCACTGTATAGATCCTTCAGTACTTGCGCCGTCGTACAACCTGCTCAGTACTACGTCCATACCACTTACGTACATGCATCGCCGTACAGCCACGTACTTGCATACTAATCCGTACATCCACGTACTTGCATCGCACACCATACAGCCATCGTACTTGCATACCGTACATCGTACAGCCACGTACTGTTCCATACAACGTACACATTACCTCTTCCGTACGGTCGTATAGCCGTACACCGTACGGTGTACTTGATCCGTACAGTCACTGTAAATTGTACTTGAGCTGTCCGTACAGCTAGTACTTCTTTCGAGATCTCCGTACAAGTGTATTTTTTGGGGCTTCGAGTTCTTTTCACCTTCTTTGGTTGCAATTCTTGCAAGAACATTGGGGCTTTGGGATTTGGTCTGCAATCTCTTGTTGTTTGCAGTACATTGGGTCAGATTGCAGGACATTGAGTCACTTTTGCAGGACATTGAGTCAGATTATCATTCATTGGGTCACATTTGCAAAAATTTCAGAAAAATTTGGGGCTTTTCTGCATTTGCCCTCTTTTTGGCCTATTTGCCCTCATTAAATTTGGGGCTTTTGCCAGATTTGCTGTTTTTGCAGTGGACATTGCTTGCCACAGTCACATTTGGGTTAGATCTGCATTTGCCCTTTGTTTTGGGTTGTAAATTTGCAGATATTTGCTGTCATTTTTAGACAGCCAGCTTTTTGCAGTGATAGCCTTGAGGTTTTTGGGTTTTCAGGTCTTTTTCAGGGTATCACATTTGTTATGGCTGGGAACAATCAAGATCTATTTGGCGTTCTTCGTGAAGATGATAAGTTGGATGGCACCAACTATCCGATGTGGTCTTATCTCATGAAACATATTCTTGTTGCAAAGCATTTGTGGAATATTGTTTCTGGGATTGATCTGAGGCCAGTCAATGCTACAATGGTTGCCTCTACTGCTGGTCCCTCTGCAGGGGGTACTCCTCCTGATGCCTCATCCTCTAGCACTCCTGCTACTACTCTTCCAAAAACCAATGCAAGAGAATCATTATTCCACACATCTGGTCTTGCAGGACAGCAAAGGATGCTTGGGACAAATTGGCTTCTCTCTATCAGATTCGCAATGAAGCACGTGTTGCATATTTGAGAAGGCAATTATAGGAAGTGAGTATGAATGAAGGTGACTCTATGGATGCATACTTGACAAAGGTCAAGGACCTCATGGAACAACTGGCCAACAGTGATGAGGTGGTGCCAAATTCACCGCCGCTTGTCAGTACCACACTGAATGGACTACAGATACATATCACGGGTTTGCTACAACCCTTCGATTAGTGGCCATGGGTAATCCAGACCACTATTCTTTTGATCAGCTAGTTACTTTGCTCTTGCAGGAAGAGCAAAGTCGAGCTAATAGACAAGCCATTATTCCTGATCATGCATTTGCTTCACAGCAGACAAGAAGAGGCAAGGCTTCCAAGCCTATGGGCAAGCCTAAATCTGTGCATAGCAGCTGCAATTCCTCCCATGCATCTAAAAATACAGCAGATAAGTCAAAGAAGAAAGGATGCAACTATTGTCGCAAGCGTGGACATGACATTTCAGAATGCAGGAAGCGCATTGCTTCGGAGAAAAAGAAAGTAGGATTGACAGTTAATGCCTCACATGCTATTGAATCCCATGAGCCAGCAGATGCTTCACATGCACATGCTCTTCAGGATGATTGGGCATGGGCTGTCCATTGCTCATTTGATCCCTCCCAAGCTGATGCATTCTTTATTGCTAATGATGCTCAGTCCTGGTACTTTGATAGTGGTGCTTCCAAGCATGTCACATCTTGCAGACAGTTGTTTCATTCTTTATCAGATGCACCTCGAGGGGGGACTATCACATGTGCTAATAATGCTTCATATGCTGTAAAAGGAATTGGAGATGTGCAGCTCACATCCATTTCAAGCCATCCTGTCACTTTGACAAATGGTCTTTTTGTGCCTGGAATTGAAGTCAACTTGATTTCAATTTCAGCAATTGCCACCTTAGGTTTCAGAGTGATTTTTGATGGCTACAAATGCCTATCTTCGTGATGACAATGCCATAGTTCTCATTGGCACTTTGCAAAAGGGGCTTTATCACCTTGATCATCACTCAGCTGCACTTTCTATTGAAGCATTTGCTATTTCAGATTCACAGCTTGCTGAAACTCATCTAGAGAATGGGCCATCTCAATTATAGAGCTCTTGCAAAGCTACATTCACAATAGATGGCAAATGATGTACCTCAAACTCACATAGTTTCCAAACATGTGTGTGAGTGTTGTCTTTTGGGTAAGATGCATCGGTTTCCTTTTCAAAAGAATTGTCCAAAACTCTCACAAAGGAAATTGCAGCCTGTGGCCCAATGAGGACAAATGCCATTGGGGGGTACAAATATTTCATGACTCTCATTGATGACTTCACAAGATATTTGTGGATATATTCTTTAAAAGCCAAATCTGAAGTTTTCTTATGCATTCAGAAGTGGCTAAATATGGTTGAGAATGAATCAGGATGTAAGCTTGTCACCCTCAACACAGATAGGGGGGGAGAGTATATGTCAAAGGAGTTTGACACATTTTTGTCTTCACAGGGCATTGTTCACTCATGCACTACTCCTTACACTCCTCAGCAGAATCCTATTTCTGAAAGGAAAAACAGGTCGACAATGGAGATGGCCAGATGCATGCTTAAGGCCAAGTCTTTGCCCAATAAATTTTGGCTTGATGCAGTGATGTGTGCCAACTATGTGCTGAATAGATCACCTACACAGGCATTGAAGACTGTTACACCTTATGAAGCATGGAAAGGTAGGAAGCCTTCACTATCACACACGAGATTTTTTGGGTCTCTTGCATATGTTCATGTACCATCTCAGCTGAGACATAAGCTTGATGACAAGGAAATCAAATGCATATTTATTGGTTACAACCAGGAGAGCAGAGGGTATTGGTTATACCAACCAAATACTGGGAAGTTTATTGTCAGTAGAGATGTAATCTTTGCTGAACATTCAGCTTCTCCTCTTGTGGACCGCAAAGCTAAGCCAGATGTTGACATGTTTGATACCTTTGAATCTTGGTTACCTCTGCCATACTCAGAAGAGAACTTTGACCAGCAACATGAGCCTCCTGCAGGCCCTCCACCAAGCAATAATCAGCTAGACTTAGATTTAGATGCTCGTTTGGGAGAGACTAAAATAAAATCGTTTAGACTTCACAAGAAGTTGTATCTTGAATGAAGAGATTTGGACTACTTTTTGATTAGCCTTCTCCTTTAGTGCTAGCCTTCGTCATGGTTGAGCTTGCCCTTCACCTCCGCAGTGCCGACAGAAACTCAGTACGAAGAATTTTTATAAATGGATGCTCAAGTATGTGTGGGTGTGTAGATTTGTATGTGTGAGAGCATACTTTTATACTATGGTCTACACCCATAGTATAAAAGTAGCTGATGACATCAGTGGGAATGTCATAGTAGCTAGTCCCTACTATGCGTGATGGAGTTTATGGTTTTCAATCTTATGAGTGACTCTCGTGAGATTGAAACTGCACTATGTTGTGTTTTTAGAGGATGAGTTTGGGAATGTTCCTGGATTCATCTAGGTATAAGCAATAATGAGCCACTACCTCATGCTGATTTGCAAGTTTCTCTTCCGGCACAAAATGATCCCACTATTCATGGTGCGGTCATTGAAAAAAGAGCTGTCAATAGACAGGAATGGCAAGTTCCCAGATGGCTTCTTGATACATTGAGGGACAGCAAACAAGATCAGCCTTTTGCTGCCCGGACAAGATCAGGGGACAGATGCATGGTCACTTTCTTGAGTTTGCACTCCTTGCTACAGCTTGCAATGAAGAGCCCTTGTGCCATAAAGATGTTTTTGACAGCAAAGAGTGGATGGATGCAATGAGAGCTGAGTTACATTCCATTGCTAAAAATGACACATGGGAATTAGTAGATCTCCCTCCCGGCAAGCATGCCATTGGTACCCGGTGGGTCTACAAATTAAAAAGAAAATCTGATGGCAGCATAGATCGATACAAAGCTCATCTTGTTGCAGAAGGGTATGCCCAACAACAAGGCATTGACTTTGAGGAGACATTTGCTCCCACATCCAGGATTACTACCATTAGATGTGTCATTGCCATTGCAGCCCATCATCATTGGCAAGTGCATCAACTTGACATCAAGACTGCTTTTCTTCATGGGGATCTGTAGGAAGAAGTCTCTGTCACCCAACCTCCTAGATTTGAGGTTGTTAATTCTGAAAACAAGGTATGCCGGTTGAGAAAAGCCCTTTATGGTTTGAAGTAGGCACCCAGGGCATGGTATGCCAAAATTCATGCACACTTACTATCCCTTGGTTTTCAGAATAGTCCCACAGAACCCACTCTTTATGTCCGTGGGAGTGGATCTGATTTTTTAGTGCTGATTTTATATGTGGATGATATGCTCATCACGAGCCCAGATACTCAGCAAATTGCAGCTTTCAAGACTGATTTTTGAAATGTCAGACATGGGACAGCTCCATTATTATTTGGACATTCAGTTTGCTCATTTGAGGGGGGTATCATGATGTCTTAGTCCAAGTATATTGGATAGCTCCTTGATCGTTTTCAGTTTGAGGATTGCGAGCCAATCTCTACTCCAGTGGAACGTCGCTTCAAATTCTCAGCTCATGATGGGAGCCCACCGTGTGATATCATTCTTTATCAGTAGGCTGTTGGATGCCTTATTTATTTATGTCACACCAGACCTGACTTGCAATACGCAGTATCTCAGCTCAGCAGATTCAGGCACATGCCCAGTATACAGCATTGGCAGGGAGTGAAGAGAGTCTTCAGATATCTTAGAGGCACTCAGGATTTAGCCCTCTTCTATGGTGATCAGGGCACAGTTACGTTGAAACGCGTTTCAGAGCCCAGCCAGGCTTGAAACGCCGTTTCAGAGAAGCGCCGTTTCCTGAAATGCATTTCAGGGTCTGAAACGTTTCAGGACCCTGAAACGGCTGGCTGAAACGTTTCAGCCAATCTGAAATGCGTTTCAGAGCCCTGAAACGTTCCGTTTCAGATAACACAGGCTGCTAGGTCTCCAAAATCACATTTTTTGTCTTTTTTCTTTTGATTTTGGTCTCCAGGCTCCTTCCACTCCTTCAGCCTCATACTCTCTCCATCCTCAAGGTTTTCCAGCCCTCCTTCAGCCCCATTCACTCCTTTCCTCTCCTTTCTCTCCTGCAGCCTGCTTCAGCCCTCCATCAGCATCTACTCCCCTCCCTTGCTGACGTGGCGTTTCCCCGTTTCAGCCCTCCCAAAAATCCCGAAACGTTTCCGTTTCCGTTTCCGTTCCCCGTTTCCCCGTTTTCGTTTCCCCTAACTATGGATCAGGGTTCACTTACCATGCATGCTTACACGGATAGTGACTAGGCAGGATGTTCCGACACCAGAGTGTCACATACTGGCAATTGTTTTTTGCTTGGCAATTCATGTATCTCTTGGCTCAGCAAGAAGCAACCAATAGTTGCCACATCTAGTTGTGAGGCTGAGTGTAGGGCAGCTTTCATTGCTACAGTACAGTGTGTTTGGCTTCGACAGTTACTTACAGATCTTGGTATTCGCGAGGCATCTTCCACTATTGTCTACACTTACAGCCAGAGTGCTTTGGCCATTGCGCATAACCCAGTGTTTCATGCGCGTACCAAGCATATTGAAGTTCACTATCATTATGTTCGGGAGCGGTTGTCAGTAGGATACATAGAGTTGTTCTATCTTCCCACAGAGGACAACATAGCAGATATGTTTACAAAGGCACTTCCTCGTCCCAAGTTCGAAGTCTTCCGACAGGCTTTACACTTGGTTCCCTTTGTTACATGATCTGACATCCCTTGTACATTCATAGGTGGCTATATCCTTTTGGATGAACATGTGCCACCATGACCAGAAAATACCAGGTATTCTGAGACGTTTCCAGAGTACTTCAGCCCATCCCATGGGAGGGGGTTTGTAGGCCATCTCTTGGTGGTTCTAGTGATGCCCTATAGGCCATGGTATGTGCCTTGTAGGCATAAATATAGGCACTTGTGGTGTTAGTGCCTTTTAGGCCACATAGGACACTTAGTCCTATGTGATACCTAGGACACTTAGTCCTAGGTCTAGATACAAGTACTTTGTACTCTCTATTTTCATTATTCTAGTTTTGACGTGACGGCAGACTCTATCGACTCTTTGTACCTTGCTCTCTCTCTCTTTCTATTCATCGATCCTACAACTTTGATATTGATAATGCATGGGATTCTTTTGTTTCCAAAATGCAAGTTGTAATTAGAGGTTATGGTAAGTCTTACATGAAGACTATGAGGGAAACTGTTGCTCAAGCTAAATTGACTTGCCAAGACCTCACTGAACTCAGTCGATTTCGTCCTTTGTTCTTGCATGAGCAAACAACACTGTGCCAAGCTAAACATTGTCTCCAAATCAATGATCACAGAAAACTTGCCAAATGGGAGACCAGAGAAAGACAAAGAGCTTTCATAGATAAAGGTTGTTCTTCTGAACAATTTTTTAAAAGCTTGTATCAGAAGAGATTAAACACAAACATTTGCAAGGTGCTTATGCCTGATGGTTCATGGACTACATCAAGGTCATAGCTTGCTTGTGTTTGTGTACATCATTTCTCTCAGCAGTTTGGTTATGCAAATCCTCCTCAGTAGGTTTTGTCTGCAAGAAATTTGCTCTTACAGCATGTTTCTCCTATTATCTCCACTACTCAGGCTTTGGAATTGGAGGAACCTTTTACTGAAAGGGAATTGTCAGATGCAATCAAATCCTGTGGTAGATGGAAATCTCTAGGGTGGGATGGTCTTACAGTTGAGTTTTTCTTAGAATATTGGCCTCTTTTGAAGCATACTTTGCTGCATATGGTGAATTCTACTTGGCAAAATCAGAAAATGCTAGACACATGGAAGAGAGGTCTTGTTAAACTCCTTCCAAAAAAGAAAATTTGTGAATCTTTGGGTGATTGGAGACCTATCATGCTTATGCCAGTTATTTACAAAATTACTACCAAAATGATTGTTGATCGGATAAAAGGCTATTTGCATGATGGGTTGCATCTGTGCAATATGGTTTTGTTCCTCGTAGGCATATCACAGACAACATTGCTAACAATATATGGACCACCTTTTGGACACTGGCATGTTGCATGGATTGGAAATTCCTGGCAGACGCAGCATGATCGCTCAAGCATATGTTGATGATTCTTTCTTTACCCCGAAAAATACCCAGAGCGATCTCTCCTTGATTATGCAGGCTCTTTCCACATATGGCTTGGCTGCTGGTTTTCATGTGAATTTTCAGAAATCCAAGCTCTTGCCGTTGCATGCTAAAGACTGGCATAGTCTTTTGTGGCCTAGGAAAATTGTTCCACCTTCTCAATTGATTTGACATCTTGGCTATCCTCTAGGTTGGGGGCTCGCTCATTCTCAACAAACTGATTGGATGCTCACAAAGCTGAGGAAAAAACTTGAATATTAGAAGCTTGCAACTTGGCCATTATATGTTCATTTGCGAATAATGCAATCCATTTTGATAGCATACATACAATTCTATCTACCCCTCATTATGTTTACTAAGGCAGATCTGGCTTCCTTCATGTCTGCTATCATGGAGATTTTTTGGTGTTCAAAAAAAAGCAAGAAAAGTCTCAGATTACTCTCTATGCATCGTCTCTGTTCTTCAAAGATGCACGGAGGTTTGAACATACTCAATATTCAAGTGCATATACTTGCTCACAGGGGAAAAATGATGTTGCAGTTTATGCAAGGGGATCAGCCTTGGGCTTTCATGATCCGCTCTCTTCTGTTGCATATTGATACTTTTGCTTTTGGGCATTGGTAGACTATATCGTGGGATTTTCTACTTGGCTCTATTCAAGGAAAGATCAGAGGCTGTCCTTTTGTCTCTCGTTTGCTTCTTGATTGGAAGCATATTTTATCCCACTTGGAATGGAATGGCAGGGATTCTTTGTTCGGAAATTTCTTGAGGGCTGAGAATATTTATTGGTCCAAAGTATTCCACCCTCCTTTGGCTATACAAGAACCCAGGCGTTCTTATTTTATATCTTTCAAAGGTATTGCTTTTGTGGCGGATGTTTCAGGATGATGGCACCTTTTATCTTTTTCTGCGGCTGCTAGCAAGTATGGTTTGGGAGCTCATTATCATCCTTTATGGCACAAAATTTCCGAAATGCTTCAACCTTTCTTGCCGGTACCTTGTGTGGAACTTCAGGATAGGCTTGAGGATTGGACTCTCCATTCTTCCTCCTCTTCAGCCCATCCTTTGAAGCTGTCACATATCACAGTGCCTTCTCTGTATAAAGTGTTGTTACCTCCGTCTTGGGTTTCTGACAGAGCCAATTCTGTTTGGCATATGGATCACCCATCAAAGTGGTGGAGAAAGCGGCTACGTCTCCTTTGGCATTATAAAGTTCCTCTTCGGCAACAGGTTTTTCTCTGGCGAGTCCTACTTGGCGTTTTTCCATCTGGGCAGTTACTCGCACATGGACATATTGCCTCGGCTGTTTGCCACCGATGTCTACATTCTACTGAATCTGTGCCTCACATTTTCTGGCACTGTCCACATACTTGTGATTTTCTCGCTCTCATTCGTCAGGGGCTTCGAGCGAGATTTCCTACTGTTACTTTTGGCAGGTTCTTCTGGTTATTCATCCAGCTAGACAAGGTTTTGATTTATTTTTTGTTTGGGTGCACTACTGGGTACTTTGGACTCTATGGATGGACAGAAATCATAGAGTCTTCGGTGATCCTACTTTTCCATCTTTTGTTTTTTTCAAACGATCTCTACGGCAATCGTTTTATGATTGCTTTCAGATTCATTTGATTGACCATGATGTATATATGGCTTATACTGAGATTTTCAGTTGAGTAGTAGTTACTCCGCTTTTGGAGTACCTATGAATGTAATTATTTCACAGCAATAAAATATTCTTCTCATAAAAAAAAAAAAGAGTGTGTGTGTGTGTGTGTGTGTGATACCTCTTTCATGCATCAAACACTTAAGTGCTTTACATACAATGTACAGAGCCTCTGCAATGTCTCAAAGTGGAGGCTTTTCTGGAATTATGTACATAAAATGCAGCTAGATATTGTTTGTTTGCAAGAGCATAATCAACACTCTAAGGCTGGTCATCATGATTACTTTGGCGGCTATGATATATATTATGCTGGTACCACTACCTACTCAGGTGTATGCATAATGATTAGACATGAGCTGGAGCCTCAGTTAGCCTTCAAGGACAGCAGTGGCAGATGGATGGTCATACAATGTAATGTCAATGGTGATATTCTTGAGTTTGCATCAGTCTATGCCTCCCAGACCTCTGCCATGAGGGCTTCTTTATGGGATTCTTTAAGCAAATATCCATGGAGATCTAATGCCTTTATCTGTGGAGATTTTAACAATTCCCCTCTGCCGAGAGATAACACCACTTCAAAATCTCATATGCTATCATCGGAAAGGCAGAAATGGGATAGCATGCTTCTTTCTGTGCAGGCTGAAGATTTATGGCTGCTTCTCCAAGGGTCAGTGCCTGGATATACTTTTCATCATAATGCATTTACTACATACTGGGCAAGGCTTGACAGATGGTATTTGTTTTACCCACAACAATATGCAGATTTTAGCCCTCATCTCCTCATAGATTTCTCATTGGGCTTGTTAGATCATGCCCCATTATGGATAAATCTGCAACTTGGTCTACCACTTGATGATTTGCCACCTCTTTTCTGGCTCTACTTCTCAGTGCATTCTTGGGGGTCATCTATCTCGGTCATGGACATTGGGTAGATCAGCTAGACAGGGCTGCCCTCTTAGTGCTCCCTTCTATGCCATTGCGACCCATCCCCTCTTGATGTATCTTGATCATCTTACAAACACAGGACAGATGATTGGTCTTAAAATCCCTCGGACTGAATCTTTTTTGGCGTAAGCCTATGCTGATGATTCCTTCTTTATGCCGCAGAACTCTCCCCGGGAAGTTCACATGCTTATGACCACACTATCATTGTATGGATTAGCAGCGGGATTCCATGTCAATTTTGACAAATCTAAATTGCTTCCCCTGAAACAATGTGACTGGCATTCTATTCTCTGGCCAGGTCAGGTAGTGCATTCCAAAGATGTAGTCAAGCATTTGGGATATCCTATAGGATGGCATTTCACCAGGAAGTAGCAATTAAAATGGATCTTCCAAAAACATCAACATAAACTGGAATATTGGAAAATTTCCACTTGGCCACTTCATGTCAGGCTCAGAATATTACAGTCCATTGTAATGTCTTATGTTCAGTTCTCAATGAGGAAAGAAAGTATTCATTGGAGTGCCATCTTTGACATTCCACTTGCTTTACAGGAACCTGTTCGGGCATATAATCTCATGAAATTGGGAATTAGATACATCAATGATGTGGTAGATTATCAGGGCTATGTCTTATCTTTTCCTCAGGCCACTGCTTCCTATGCATTGGGAATGCATCATAGGTCGATATGGAAGAAAATTGCTGATTTGTTACATCCTCTTCTACCTGTTCCTCCTGTGGCTGGCACAGACAGGATTGGCAATTGCAACCCTTTGCTACATGCTCTCATCCTGTTCCTCTGCCTGCCGTGACCTCCATCAAAGTCTACAGGCTTCTTCAGCCTGCTCCATGGATTCAGCAATACGCTAATACTCTGTGGCATATCAAGAAGCCCCTCTCTTGGTGGAGGAAGAATCTCCGGATATTATGGAAGTGTAAAATGCCTTTGAAACAAAGACTTTTTCTTTGGAGATGCATGTCCGGCACATTGTCAGTGGGAATCACACTTGCCAAACGTCACATTGCACCATCCACATGTTTACGATGTCAGGCTCTTTTAGAGACTGTCCCTCATTTGCTTTGGCACTGCCGGTGTTCTAGGAATCTCCTCGGGAGAATTTCAGATCATCTTCGGCTCCGTTTCCCGAGTCACAGATTTGGGAAACAATTTTGGTTATTTGGCAGATTTATGAGGTCTCTATGCTTTTCTTTTTATGTTTCTGATCTTTGGGATACTCTCCATCTTGGAGACTTCTCATCTTGTAAATTTATGAGAAAATAAATACATTGCACTGGATTTAACTAAAAAAAAGTATGTGTGTACCCTCTGGCTGCAGCGAAATCATGCATATCTGAATTCTCCCCTTCAGCACCCTTATGAGTTCTTCGGAGCCTCATTGTGGTAGTCTTTATATAATGCCTTACATGAGGACGATTTAGATGTTTCTTGTATTCAGCTTTTCTTTAACTGATTCTGATGGATAGGGCATTGGCTCTTTTCTTGAGCACTGCCCTGATGTAAATGAATGTTTTATAATATAATTTTCTTGGTTTCACACACAAAAAAATAAGTGTGTGTATGTGTGTGTGTGTGTGTGTGTGTGTGTGTGTGTGACTACTAATGATCAGAGGAAATTGCATAAATGGCAGATCAGGGCAAGAATGAAACCCCTCATGGATAAGGGCTGCTCATCAAAAGCTTTTTTCCAAGGCTTACATGCTACTCGAAAGAAAAACTCATGTCTAAGGGTAAGGAAGCTTGATGGCTCTTGGACACACTCTTTCTCTGATCTCCAAGATGAATGCCAAAATTACTTTCAGAAATTGTTCTCTGCTCCTGGTTCCCTATCCAATCAAATGACTGATGCTAGGACTGAATTCCTCCAATATGTTTCTGAAATAGTGGAAATGGATGATGCTCTTATCTTGGAGAGACCTTTTACTAACACAGAACTTGATAATGCATTGTTCCACCTCAGTAAATACAAGTCCCCTGGCTGGGATGGCCTTACAGTGGAATTTTATATTTCCTTTAAGGATGATTTGAAAGACATCCTCTTGCAAATGATCAATGTTGCCTGGCAAGAAAATCAGTTGCCGCACTCTTGGAAGCATGGCATAGTCAAACTTGTGCCCAAAAAACATCTGTGTGACCATATTTCAGATTGGAGGCCTATTACTTTGATGCATGTATTTACAAACTCATTGCAGAAATGCTTGTGTATAGGCTTCACGGGCTACTGAATGCGGGACTTCATCTTCATCAATATGGGTTTGTGCTGCACAGACAAATCCATGATAATATCTCCAATGCCTTGACTGCAATTGAATATGCTAAGTATTCACATCAAGATGTGCTCATATTGCAGGTAGATATTGCTAAGGCATTTGACACTGTTCAATGGGACTTTATCTCTCAAATCATGACAAATATGGGCTTTGGTTCCAAGATAGCAAATGCATTTTACTGGCTTTATTCTGACTCTACTTCTCAGTGCATTCTTGGGGGTCATCTATCTCCGTCATGGACATTGGGCAGATCAATTAGACAGGGCTGCCCTCTTAGTGCTCTCTTTTATGCCATTGCGACCCATCCCCTCTTAATGTATCTTGATCATCTTACAAACACAGGATAGATGACTGGTCTTAAAATCCATGGGGCTGCATCTTTTTTGGCACAAGCATATGCTGATGATTCCTTCTTTATGCCACAGAATTCTCCCCGGGAAGTTCACATGCTCATGAGCACCCTATCATTGTATGGTTTGGCAGCGGGATTGCATGTCAATTTTGACAAATCTAAATTGCTTCCCCTGAAACAATGTGACTGGCATTCTATTCTCTGGCCAGGTCTCTGGCCAGGTCAGGTGGTGCATTCCAAAGATGTAGTCAGGCATTTGGGATATCCTATTGGATGGCATATCACCAGGAAGCATCAGTTAAAATGGATCTTCCAAAGACTTAAACATAAACTGGACTACTGGAAAATTTCTACTTGGCCTCTTCATGTCAGGCTCAGAATAGTACAGTCCATTGTAATGTCCTATGTCCAGTTCTTTTTGCCTTTACTGCATTGGTCCTCCAGAGATATTTCAGCTTTTATGTCTCAAGCAATGGAGATGTTATGGAGGACAAAAACTGCTGTGAAAGCATTGAGACTGATGAAGATGGAAATGGTGTGCTCTCCTAGGATGCATGGTGGACTCAATATCCTCAATATAAGATATCATGTACTTGCCAGGAAGGCGACTATGCTCTATACTTTTTTCCGCCAACAGCAGCCATGGACTTGTATGATAGCATCCATGTGTGTCAACATGAGGACTTGTGCTTATGGTCATTGGACTACTAATCATTGGGAGGTTGTCATTGGGAGATTTGTAGGGAAGATATCTGGTTGTTCTTTCTCTACTGCTCTGATACTTGACTGGAAGCAAGTACTTTCTAAGGTCAAATGGGCTCCTGATAATTGCTCGGGGACAAATTCAATGAGGAAAGAAAGTATTCATTGGAGTGCCATCTTTGACATTCCACTCGCTTTACAGGAACCTGTTCGGGCATACAATCTCATGAAATTGGGAATTAGATACATAAATGATGTGGTAGATAATCAGGGCTATGTCTTATCTTTTCCCCAGGCCACTGCTTCCTATGCATTGGGAATGCACCATAGGTCCATATGGAAGAAAATTGCTGATCTATTATACCTGTTCCTCGTCTGGCTGACATAGACAGGCTTATGGATTGGCAATTGCAACCCTCTGCTACATGCACGCATCCTGTTCCTCTTCCTGCCTTGACCTCCATCAAAGTCTATAGGCTTCTTCAGCCTTCTCCATGGATTCAGCAATATGCTAATACTCTGTGGCATGTAAGGAAGCCCGTCTCATGGTGGCAGAAGAATCTCCGGATATTATGGAAGTGTAAAATGCCATTGAAACAAAGACTTTTTCTTTGGAGATGCATGATATGCACATTGTCAGTGGGACTCACACTTGCCAAACGTCGCATTGCACCATCCACATGTTTAAGATGTCAGGCTCCTTCAGAGACTGTCCCTCATTTGCTTTGGCACTACCCGTGATGTTGGAACCTCCTCGGGAAAATTTCATATCATCTTCGGCTCCGTTTCCTGAGTCACATTTTTGGAAAACATTTCTGGCTCTTTGGCAGATTTATGAGGTCTTTGTCTCAATACTCACTATTTCTCTCTTGGGTGAGATATTGGGCTCTTTGGACAATCTGGAGTGAGCATAATTTGGCATACTTAGGTCGGCAGATTCACAAGTCATATGAATCTTTCCGAGCCTCATTGCAGCAATCCTTATATGATGCCTGCCATGAGGGTGATATGGATACTTCTTGCATAGAGCTTTTCTTTTTATGTTTCTGATCTTTGGGATCCTCTCCATTTTGGAGACTTCCCATCTTGTAAATTTATGAACATATAAATATACTGCATTGGATATTACAAAAAAAAAAAAGTGTGTGTGTTTGTGTGTGTGAGATAACACCACTTCAAGATCTCATATGCTATCATTGGAAAGGCAGAAATGGGATAGCATGCTTCTTTCTGTGCAGGCTGAAGATTTATGGCTGCTTCTCCAAGGGTCAGTGCCCGGATATACTTTTCATCATAATGCACTTATTACATACTTGGCAAGGCTTGACAGATGGTTTTTTTTTAACCCACAACAATATGCAGATTTTAGCCCTCATCTCCTCATAGATTTCTCATTGGCCTTGTCAGATCATGCCCCATTATGGATAAATCTGCAACTTGGTCTGCCACTGGATGATTTGCCACCTCTTTCTAGTAGATGCTTCTGAACTTTGGGATGCTTTCCATTTTGGAATCCTCCCATCATGTAAATTTATTATCATATAAATATATGCACTGGATATTACCAAAAAAAGTGTGTGTGTGTGTGTGTGTTGGACAAAAAAAAAAGTGTGTGTGTGTGTGTATGTGTGTGTGTGTGTGTGTGTGTGTGTGTGTGTGAGAGCAACTCGTCTACAAGCTTCTTCAGCCTGCCCCTTGGATTCATCAATATGCTAATACTCTGTGGCATATCAGGCGGCCTCTTTCATGGTGGCGGAAGAATCTCTGACTAATATGGAGGTGTAAAATGCCTTTGAAACAAAGACTCTTTCTTTGGAGATGTTTGACTGGCACATTGTCAGTGGGAATCACACTTGCTAAACGTCACATTGCTTCACCCACTTGCCTACGGTGTCATGCTCCTTCAGAGACTGTCCTTCATCTACTTTGGCAATGTCAGTCTACTCGGAACCTCCTGGGGAAAATTTCAGATCATCTTCGCCTCCATTTCCCGAGTCACATATTTGGGAAACTTTTTTGGTTATTTGGCAGATTTAAGACGTCTTTATCTCAATACTCACTCTTTTTCTCATGGGTGAGATATTGGGCTCTTTGGACAATTTGGGAAGAACATAATTTGGCATATTTGGGCCGTCAGTTTCAAAAGTCATATGAATCCTTTAGAGCCTCATTGCGGCAATCTTTATATGATGCCTGCCATGAGGGTGATATACATGCATCTTGCATTGAGCTTTTCTTTTTATGCTTCTGATCTGTGGAATACTCTCCATTTTGGAGACTTTCCCTCTTGTAAAGTTTTGATATTATAAATATATAGCACTGGATTACTAAAAAAAAAAGTGTGTGTGAGAGCAACCTTTGAAGAAGCTCTCTCAAGCTGCAGTTATCATCTTTTTCCCAGGCAAAATTCCCTCTGCTAATGATGTGGGACAATGGGTGAATTCTCTCCTAGGTGGATGCTATGTAGAAGGAGTCTATTTTGCCTTCCGAGGATTTTATGAAGTTCATCTTTTGGATGCTTTGACAAAACAAAAGATGCTGGAAATGTCCCCTTTATTTTTTGGTCGCCAGATGGTGCATATCATGCCCTGGTCCCCTATAAGGATTATCCGAACCTCATCAAGCATCATTGCCCCGTATGGGTTGAAGTGGTTGATTTTCCAGATTATATGAGAACAGAGCTTCCAGGTTTAGCTATGACATTGGGACAAGTGATCTATCCCCCTCGTCCAAAAGGTAATAAAAATCGTTTTTGCATCTTATGGGATACTGATAGACCGACCCCTTCCTCTATTGCAGTTGAGATTGAGGGTGTTAATTTGGGCAAGAAATATTTCACTTTAAAATGGGGCATTTTTGCTGGAGCTTGTTTTTCTTGTCACAAATTTGGGCATCTTGCTTCGGAGTGTCCTTCTATCGTTCATCCACCTCCTCCTGCTGCTATTCCTTTGCCACCTAATAAAGGAGGTTAGAAGACATATGTGGAAAAGATTGAAGCTAAAGGAGCAAAGCCTTCAGTTCATACAGGGAGCCAGGCCAATTCAGCTCAAAATAAGGATAAAGGCAAAAGCAAGTTAGGAGAAAATATTTCATCATCTCATGAGGGATGGCAGACTGCAAAGAAGACGGTGCCTCTCAAACAAAGACCTCTCCAATCTCGTAATTGGGATGCCTCTGCTCCTTCTCCAGGACAATCTTCTACCTCTTCAAGTAGCCCCATCTCAAAGGCATGGGTCGATGCAGTCAAGAAGGGTCTTCCCCTTTGTGAAAAAGATGACATTATCAGGGAATTGGAAGCTGAGGGTCAGCAAGACCCCGTGGCAATGGCAGAGGCTTGAGGCCTCCCGCTCTTTTGGAGGACCGATCATTCTCTTGTATATATTTTCATGCGTGCTTCTCTTAAATGTTTTTCCTATAATATACAGGGCCTCTGCAACCAGAATAAATGGAGGCTTCTTTGGCATTATATAAATACAACTCATCCGGATGTTGTATGTCTGCAAGACCATAATCAGCATTTTTTTGCTGGACAGCATGGGTTTTTTTCAGGATATGGTATATTTTATTCAGGATCGGAACAATTCTCTAGGCTGTGCATTTTAGCCAGACATGATCTGCAACCCTGGATAGCATATAATGATCTAGGTGGACGATGGATGATTATCCAATGTATGATCAATGGAGAGATTTTTGAAATAGGATCTTTGTATGCCTCTCAAAATTCAGCTTCCAGAGCTCAAATGTGGAACTCCATAAAGCAATATCCTTGGTCCTCTAATGCTCTACTTTGTGGTGATTTCAACAATTCTCCTCACTGGAAGGACAATACCACTCATAAATCACATATGCTGCCCTCTGAAATCCAGCAATGGGAACACATGACATCATCACTTCGATTTGCAGATTTATGGACAGCAACTCATCCTTCAATGATGGGATTTACATATCATCATAATGCTTTTACAGATTATTGGGCCAGGCTTGATAGATATTATCTCATTCATGCTCAGCAATATGATGAATATACATGTCAGATGTGGACTGATTATTCACAACAATTATCTGATCACACTCCACTTTGGCTCACCCTTTCTTTTGGTATGCCTCTGGATGACTTGCAGCTCTCTTCAGTCAGAAATTTACAGGTTAATCAATTCTATCTTTCTCACGAAAAATTTCAGCATATGATCAGACTGGCTTGCAGGCCATTGCTATCCCATGCTCAGGAGGATCTGGAATTTGCTTGGATCTCTTTCATACATCGTATTCAAAATGTCATTAAGGAATATGGAAGATGGTACATGGCAGAAACTAGACAGCATATCCAGTGGGCAAAATCATACAAGCAGTATCTTGTACAGATTAGTCATCAAAGATCTCTATCTGATTCTGAGCAGCATTTACTGTCTTGTGCTTCCTCTATAATTGATGCCAATGATAAATGCAAGCTGTCCAAATGGCAGATTAGGGCCAGAGTTAAACCTATGCTAGATAAGGGCTGTTCCTCTAAATCTTTTTTTCGGAACTTACATGCACACAGACAAAGCCAATCTATCATGAGGGTAAGGAAATCAGAAGGTCTTTGGACCCTGTCTCTCTCTCAGCTCGAAAAACAATGTCTGGATCATTTTCAGCTTCTTTTTTCTCAGCCATCTTCTTCTACACCTCCGGTCGCATTGGCTCGTAACAGATTTACTGAACTTGTTTCTCCCATTGTCTCCCCGCAAAAAGCCTCAATGCTGGAAATGTCTTTTTCGGATGATGAATTGGATGAAGCCCTTAAGCATTTGGGTAAACATAAATCCCCTGGCTGGGATGGTCTGACGGTTGAATTTTTTGAAGCCTTTTGGCCTGAAATGAAGGGTCCAATTCTGCAGTTTATTAATGCAGCATGGCAGCACCAACATCTTCCCTCAGCTTGGAAGCATGGTCTGGTTAAGCTTGTGCCCAAAAAGCTTCTTTGTGAGACTATGGATGACTGGAGGCCCATCACTTTGATGCCGGTGATATACAAACTGATTGCCAAAATGTTGGTACACCGGATAAAGGATATCCTTCATGATGGACTTCATCCCAGGCAATATGGTTTTGTTCCAAGATGGCACATACATGACAATATCACTAACACACTTATCGCAATGGAATATGCTAAATATTCAGATCAAGATGTGTTGGTCATGCAGGTGGATGTGGCGAAGGCATTTCATACAGTACAGTGGGATTATGTCTCTCAAATCACGCTAAAACTTGGTTTTGGGCCAAAGCTATCTAATGTCATATATTGGCTTTACTCAAATTCCACTGCACAATGCTTTATAGGGAAACATTTGTCTGAGTCTTGGACTCTCGAACGTTCGGTTCGACAAGGATGTCCTCTCAGTGCCTTGCTTTATGCCATCGCTTCACATCCTTTGCTTCTTTATATGGATCACATGGTTGATACTGGACAGCTAGAGGGGCTTCAAATTTCTGGTTCACGACCCTTCATAGCACAGGCCTATGCAGATGATTCATTCTTCATGCTAAAGAACAGTCCAATGGAGATTCGCCTCTTGATGGATACCCTTTCAGATTTTGGGTTGGCAGCTGGTCTTAAAATTAATTTTCAGAAATCAAAACTCTTGCCTCTCAAGCATTGTGATTGGCATGCTATTCTGTGGCCAGGCCAGATTATTCAACCGGAAAATATAGTAAGACACTTGGGCTATCCTATTGGCTGGAAAATCAGCAATAAGCAACAAATGTCATGGGTGTTCAACAAAATTCAGGACAAATTAGAATATTGGAAGATCTCCACTTGGCCTCTGCATGTACGGCTTCGAATTGTCCAGTCTATTGTTCTAGCTTATGTCCAGTTCTACCTTCCTCTATTACATTGGTCATCTCGAGATCTCACATCTTTTATGTCTCAAGCCATGGATATTTTTTGGAAAACCAAGCTTCATAAAAAAGCTTTACGGTTGCTCAAAAGGGACTTGCTTTGCTCACCCAGAATGCATGGTGGTTTGAATATAATAAACATCAAATATCATGTGTTGGCAAGAAAGATCACTATGCTCAAAACATTCTTTCAACAAGAGCAGCCTTGGTCTATTATGCTAGCAATTTTGTGTGGTCAGATGCGCACACATGCTTATGGACATTGGATAGTAGATCCATCGGAAGTAGTACTTGGAAAATTTTAAGGTAAAATCCCTGGTTGTCCATTTTCTAATTTCTTGATTCGAATTGGAAGCAAGTACTCTCTCACATCAAATGGTCTCCTCATCCTGCTTCTCTAGCATCTTCACTCAGATTGGAGAGTATTCATTGGAGTGCTGTGTTTTCCTCTCCCCTTGCTGTTCAACAATCCATCAGAGCTTACAATCTTATGAAAATGGGTATCCGGTTCATTGATGACGTTGTAGATATGCAAGGAAATATTCTCCCTTTTCTAGCAGCATGTAGACAATACAACCTGGCAATGCATCATAGACCTATTTGGAAAGCTATTGCTGATCTCCTACTTCCTCTGGTTCCGATTCCGACATTGAATGGCAGTGACAGGCTTCAAGCAATCTCTATATGATAGTTATGCTGCGAGGGACTTGGATGCTACTAGCCTTGAAGTGTTTTCTGACTGTTTTTGAGTTCTTCCATTAGGCTCTATCTCGGAGTCTAATGTCATGTACATTGATCTCATGTTAATAATATAGTTACTGGTTTCACAAAAAAAGTGTGTATGTGTGTGTGTGTGTGGTGAGAGAGGGTGTGTGTGGTGTGTGTGTGTGTAGAGGTGTGTGAGAGAGAGGAGGGTGTTTGTGACGGAGAGCGTAAGAGAGCAGGTCGCAAGACAGGAAAGGCTCCGTAGCGTTCCCTCATCTGGCAGAACAATCTCTTCCTCCTTCTTGGAAACATGGCCTTGTCAAATTGATCCCCAAAAAAAGGTTGTCTGAGACAATAAATGATTGGCGGCCCATATCTCTTATGCCAGTCATTTACAAACTCATTGCCAAGATGATTGTCCTTAGGGTTCGATTTATCTTGCAAGCAGGACTTCATCCCAGGCAATATGGGTTTGTTCCCAGAAGGCAGATTACTGACAATATCTCCAGTGTTTTGCTTGCAATTGAGTATGCCAAATATTCTAAACAAGATGTTCTCATTCTGCAAGTGGACTGCAAGTGGACACTGCAAGTGGACATTGCGAAAGCATTTGATACTATCCATTGGGATTTTATTTCTCAGACTATGCATAAATTGGGATTTGGCCCTCGGTTGGTCCATGTTATTTACTGGTTGTATTCTCATGCCACTGCACAGTGTCTGCTTGGTAGTGGGTTGTCAAGGACATGGACTATGACCCGTTCAGTGAGACAGGGATGCCCTCTTAGTTCGCTACTGTATGCCATTGCTACTCATGCGTTATTGTTGCATATGGACCATCTTGCAGATACTAGGCAGCTTCATGGCTTGCAAATTCGAGGAGCACAGCCGTTTCTTGCACATGCATATGCTGATGATTCATATTTCATGCCCAGGAATTCTCAACGTGACCTCTCTCATTTGATGCATACTTTGAATGATTTTGACATAGCTGCTGGATTGCATATCAACTTTCAGAAATCGAATCTTCTAGCATTGAAAGAAGCTGATTGGCATGCACTTCTCTGGCCAGGCCACATTATTTCTTCCCATACCATTGTGAGGCATTTAGGGTATCCCATTGGCTGGAATATTACCCCTCAACAACAGCTTAAATGGGTGCTTCAAAAGATTAACAAGAAGCTGGAATACTGGCACTTGTCAACTTGGCCTCTACATGTTCGACTTCGGATAGTACAGTCTATCATAATGGCATATGTGCAATTTTATTTGCCTCTTCTTCACTGGTCTTTTAAGCATTTGGCTTCCTATATGTCCCAGGCTATAGAGATATTTTGGAAAAGTAAATCTCACAAAAAGGCTTTGCAACTACTTCCCATGCAGTCTGTTTGTTCTCCTAAGACTCATGGGGGACTGAGTATTCTCAATCTTCAGTTTCATATGTTGGCAAGAAAGAGCACTATGATTGCTGATTTTTTTCAGCAAAAACAGCCATGGACTATTATGTTAGCAGCTATGTGTGGAAACATGAAGTCCCACGCATATGGGCATTGGATTACAGATCACTGGGAAGTAGTCATGACCACATTTCAGGGGGAAAATTCCTGGCTGTCCTGTTTCTACTGCTTTTATTCATGATTGGAAGAGAATTCTCTCTTATGCTAAATGGTCAGGTGCTTCCTTCCATCATGGTAATTCTCTTCGTTTGGAAAGCATCCATTGGAGCAAGGTGTTTGAATCGCCTCTTGCTTTACAGGCACCTATTAAAGCATATAATCTTATGAAATTGGGCATAATATTTGTCGGAGATGTGGTGGATCAACATGGTTATGTGCTTTCATTTCCACAAGCTTGCAGGACATTCCCCTTGGGTCTGCATCATAGGCCCATTTGGAGAATACTTACAACTATGTTGCAGCCATTTGTCCCTGTTCCTCCGCTGTTTGTACAGGATGTTTGTACAGGATAGATTACTGGACTGGAATCTGACTTCCTTGTCTCCTGCTACCTGTTCACTTTCAATGCATAATTTGACATCCTCGATGGTCTACAGATTTCTTCTTCCACCGCCATGGATTGATAAGCATGCCAACACTCTTTGGAATTTGGATAGGCCTTTCTCTTGGTGGCAGTCAAAACTCAAGAAAATTTGGAAAGCCAAATTGCCATTGAAACAGAGGCTTTTCTTTTGGGTATGTATAGTGGGAGCTTTTTCCATTGGGGTGAAATTGGAAGCACGTCGTATTGCTTCCTCTTCCTGCCCCCGTAGCTCTCATCACCGTGAGACAGTTCCCCATTTGTTACCCATTTGTTATGGTCTTGCCCGCACTCTTGGATATTGATCACTCATGTCTCTCATTTGCCACAGCTTCGGTTTCCTCTATTAGATTCGGGAAACTCTTCTGGATGTTTGGATGCTTCTCATCTCAGATGTCTCCATTCCTCCTTTTCTTTCATTGGGCTCGTTTTTTGGTACTATGGACTATTTGGACACAAAGATTGCATTTTAGGATGGGACAACAGTTTCCTCAGGCATATGCTTTCTTCAGAATGTCCTCAAGCAATCTTTATATGATAGTTATGCTGCGAGGGACTTGGATGCTACTAGCCTTGAAGTGTTTTCTCAGTGTTTTTGAGTTTTTCCATTAGGCTCTCTTTTGGAGTCTAATGTCATGGAAATTGATTTCATGTTAATTTTATAGTTACTGGTTTCACAAAAAAAGTGTGTGTGTGTGTGTGTGAAAGCATTGAGACTGATGAAGATGGAAATGGTGTGCTCTCCTAGGATGCATGGAGGACAAAAACTGCTGTGAAAGCATTGAGACTGATGAAGATGGAAATGGTGTGCTCTCCTAGGATGCATGGTGGACTTAATATCCTCAATATAAGATATCATGTACTTGCAAGGAAGGCGACTATGCTCCATACTTTTTTCCGCCAACAACAGCCATGGACTTGTATGATAGCATCCATGTGTGTCAACATGAGGACTTCTGCCTACTGATCATTGGGAGATTTGTCATTGGACTACTGATCATTGGGAAGTTGTCATTGGGAGATTTGTAGGGAAGATACCTAGCTGTCCTTTCTCTACTGCTCTGATACTTGACTGGAAACAAGTCCTTTCTAAGGTCAAATTGGCTCCTCATAATTGCTCGGGGACAAACTCAAGGAGGAAAGAAAGTATTCATTGGAGTGCCATCTTTGACATTCCACTTGCTTTACAGGAACCTATTCGGGCATACAATCTCATGAAATTGGGAATTCAATACATACATGATGTGGTAGATAATCAGGGCTATGTCTTCTCTTTCCCTTAGGCCACTGCTTCCTATGCATTGGGAATGTACCATAGGTCGATATGGAAGCAAATTGCTGATTTGTTACATCCTTTTCTACCTATTCCCCCTGTGGCTGACACAGACAGGCTTATGGATTGGCAATTGCAACCCTCTGCTACATGCTCTCATCCTGTTCCTCTGCCTACCTTGACCTCCATCAAAGCCTACAGGCTTCTTCAGCCTGCTCCATGGATTCAGCAATATGCTAATACTTTGTGGCATATCAGGAAGCCTCTCTCATGGTGGCGGAAAAATCTCCAGATATTATGGAAGTGTAAAATGCCTTTGAAACAAAGACTTTTTCTTTGGAGATGCATGACAGGCACATTGTTAGTGGGAGTCACACTTGCCAAACATCGCATTGCACCATCCACATGTTTACGATGTCAAGCTCCTTCAGAGACTGTCCCTCATTTGCTTTGGCACTGCCCGTGTTCTAGGAATCTCCTTGGGAGAATTTCAGATCATCTTCAACTCCGTTTCCCGAGTCACAGATTTGGGAAACATTTTTGGCTTTTTGGCAGATTTATGAGGTCTTTGTCTCAATACTCACTGTTTCTCTCTGAGATATTGGGCTCTTTGGACAATCTGGAGTGAGCATAATTTGGCATACTTGGGTCGGCAGATTCACAAGTCATATGAATCTTTCTGAGCCTCATTGCGGCAATCCTTATATGATGCCTGCCATGAGGGTGATATAGATGCTTCTTGCATAGAGCTTTTCTTTTTATGTTTCTAATCTTTGGGATACTCTCCATTTTTCGGAGACTTCCAATCTTGTAAATTTATGACCATATAAATACAGATCTTTTTAGAGAAGAAGAGTCACCCTATCATCAAAGGTAGTTGTGGCAAGCCTAAGTACTTCAAGAGTATTCTCAAAACGAGTGACTCCTTCCATACTCTTCATGAGGACAACCATTTTGTCCTTGTTGTCTGGGGGACACTTCAGGCTGAAAGTTGTTGAACAAGAGATTGCATTTTTGCTAAATGTGCACTCAAGATATCACTGTCCTCTATTTTCAACTTATAAAATTGTAACTTCAAGAAAACCTTGGAGTTTGTGATTTTGTTACCAAAAAGATTTTTGAGACACGCCCATATCGCCTTGGCGGTTGATTTGAAGTCGATGTGATGAATCAAAGTGTCATCAAGGCAAAGTCGATAATAGCAATAGCTCTTTTTTTTTTTCCAAAGAAAGGAACCTTCTATTAATGCTTGAAAGATTTTCTACAAGATAGCAGCCCCGAAGGTGCTGAGTATGGAAAAAACCGGAAAAGGCTGAAAGAAAAACTGGCCTGTTCCAGAGAAACCCAGCTCACTGCCTAGGGGATCTCTAGAACTGGGGCTCCAAAATAGCAATAGCTCTTGAGTTGTGTTGCTTCCATATCTTGACTTGTTGAGGATCCGTTGTGGTAGCTTCATCCTCAATAACATCCCATACATTTTCTTTCATGAGGAGCAGCTACACCTTGGTTTTCCAAGTAGGAAATCCTTGCCCCATGAACTTCTCCACGAGCAATGAGGTTGAAGAGAGAGAACTCATTGTGGGAAATGCCAACCCCAGTCTTCAGTTATACGAGGAATGCACCGGGCTGTTTCAGTACTTTAGGAGTGAGAAAGCATGATGGGCAGACGAGCAATGGTGAAGACGATCATTGCGGGCAGTTTTCGTTGTACATGGCGGACAGAAAGTGGGCAGCAGGACAGGAATGGCGGGCTGTAAAGGGCGGACAGGTGGTACTGTATAATGGGCAAAGATAGCGGGTAGACTGACAGAGAATGGCGGACTGGAGTTGCAGAGATGGCGGGCTAGAATGGCGATCAAATGGGCAGCACGAACAGCTTCAGCAGTTGAATAGCTTTGAACAGTTGAAGTAGCAGTCCACACAGCTAGTTGCCAACCTCCAATGTCGATGTAGATCAGCTCATGGAGAGGATAAGGGTGAGGGAAGGGAGCTCTATTTTGGAGGAGAGGGTAGCTTTCATTTGCGGGCCTCCCTCATCCTCTAGATCGAGCATGGAGAGTAGGGGAAGGGCTAGATACATAGCTATGATACCACATGAAGGAACATAGTGTTGTAAAGGTCACCTCCCCATCTGTAAGCCCCCATATGAGGAGAGCATGGGGGGGTGAACCTAGGGTTTGAGAGACTGACACATGGGCAGGGTATTGAGTGCCATGTGGGTAGGAATCAAATAAAGGATAGAAAGATACCTGGAGCTCCAGAAGCTGTCTCAAATGGCGACCATTGGTTGGCTGTTTGGAAGGATGATGGTCGCAGCCAGCATATCAGGCCTGGAACAGGGCTGCACATAAGGGGGGGATGGACCCGGCATATATAAAGGGCATCAGCCCTAGAAGTGTGGGCCAAAGGCTCTAGAAATGAGAGCTCCACAGGGGCATTTATAGGGTAGCAGGCGAGGTCAGGTCTTGATTGGCCTGATTGAGTCGGCCAGAAGCAGCCTGATTGGTCGGTTTTTTTGAGCAGGCCTTGGGCCTATAAAAAGAGGCCATTGGGCCTCATTTATTCATCACATGGAGCAGCCAGAAGTCAGCAGATTGGGAGCAGTAGGAAGACCTACCTTGGGGCCTATCTTCTGGAGGTGAAGGAGGTACATCATAGACTGCAGACAAAGCTAAGAAAGGGCTGCCCACCTAGGCTGGCTTCCAGATAGGAAGGTGGAAGGGATCTGGACAGAGAATCTACATACGCTCAAGGTGGAGCACGCAGGCTCGAGTCTAGAGATATCTGACAGATAGTAGAAGTACCTTGTGGTAACACCAAAGGACCACGCTCTGGTGGGACTTTGGATCTCTCTCTCTTTTGTATTGTGTCCATAGCTTTGGACGGAAATATATTGTTTTGGTGGTTTCTATATCTAGCTGGATCATTGTCTATTAATGAGTCTACACATCTATGTGATGCACATTAAGTAAAGAAGTTTGTGATTCCACTCCCACACACTTTGTGTGAGCTCTTGGGCTATTCTATCAGTCTTCTGCTATGCATACCCTCTATTGGTTGATCTCTAACATGGTATCAGATACCAAGTAGGAGGCTCACGGGTGTGGGAGCCTGAAAGCAGGGACCATGCTGAAGGACGACCCTGATTCAGAAGCTCTTGGGAATCGACTTCCACGATTGGAGGACAGTGCCCTTGCGAGGAGGGTGACTCAGGTTCAATCAGGTGCATATAGAGTTCTGGTCTATGGAAGGTTGATTTTGTTCGACTTTGCTATGTGGATTAGCAACAGAGATGTCGATTTCAGAAGCTTCTTCAGCACCTTCTCTCCCTTCCTCCTCCCCCATATTTCTTTCTTTCACCATCCCTAACTTTGGAGAGTGTGGGAAATTGGATGGGAATAAATTACCCTATCTGGAAGGTGAAGATCCAGAGTCATTTAGTAGCTTGGAAGCTGTGGAAACTGACAACGGGAGCCGAGGCAAAGTCGAAGGATATGGTGGACAACAAGGGGGAGATACTCATACTAGTAGATGGAGAGGAACTCGAAGCTTGGGAAGATAGAGATGCCCATGCCTTGGCATTGATGATAGGGACTATGGCGGACTCTGTGCTTCCTCACATCCACATGGCCGACATGTCAATAGAGTTGTGGGCCATTCTGAAGGATCCGTACGAGACAAATAACACATCTCGGATCTTGCTTCTTGAGTATTAGCTCTGCAACTTGGATATGGATGAGGGAGATTTGGTACATGACTACTTGATGAAGGTCAAGGTGGTAAGGGATCAACTAGCATCGGTTGGTTAGAAGGTGGACTCGTGCCAATTGGCCTTGATGGTACTAAGGAGGCTACCTCAGAGTTTCAAAAGCTTTGTTACGACTGTGATGACAGCAGGACAGAGGACCAAACCTCTGAATTTTGAGGAGTTGGGTCCATTAGAGGCAAGCCTAACAGTGGCAAGTCCAAGAAGGATGACTCTGATGATGAGGACACTTCCAAGAGGAAGCAGAAGTAGAAGTGCTTCTATTGTGTTATGCCAGGCTATTTTTCAAAGACTGCAGAAAGAAGAAGGCGGATCAAAAAAACAAGGAGGAGTCCACGACTCAGATTCAGAAGGTGACACAAAAGCCAAAGCTAATGTGGTAATCGAAGAACTGTTCTTAGTGAAATCTCCGTGTGTTACTGAGGTCAAATATGCCGACCTAGAAGCCATAGTGAAGATGTCTAACATTGAGATGTGGGCCGACGGGGAGTCAGAAACCTTTGTGAAGGTGAAGGATAGCATGGAGTGCTTGGAATCTTCCAGGTGCATGGCTGTTGATAGTGACACGACGTTGGATTCCATGGAGTGCCCTAGGGTTTCATGTTCAGATGGTTGCTATAATTTAGAGGGGGGCAGTTCAAATCTCGGACATAGATTGCTAGAAGGTGATGGACAACGTGTATTGAAGCCAGAAGAGTACATGCTTGAGAGCTCAGTGAGAGTCTAGGTTATATGGAGATATTCTTGGGATTTCATTTCTCGAGATGGTTCTTTTGTTGTGGACCTTGCCAAAGGAAGGAAGGGTTGAGACAGACCCTTAGAGCATGGTGCCTAGAAGACTGTAGTTTGTTCACTAATTATGAGAGGGACAACTAGAAGGTCGTGGCATCTGGATTGCTCGAGTTCGAAGGCAGGAGCATGACCGAAGGTGCTGGTGCTAGGAGGTGCTACCAGAGATGGGCATGTATACCAGGATGGTGTGCAGAAGCAGAACCGGACCTGGTGGAGCAGGAGCCATTGGATGAAAAGCCAGTAAAATATTTCGACATCGAAATGTTCTAGAGGACTACGCCCAAGGAGTTACTGGAGCATCGTCATCGACGTGTTGGCATTGGGCCGAGATGTGTCGGTGAGAGGGGGTGTTGGAAAGGTCACTCTCCATCTGTAAGCCCCCATATGAGGAGAGCATGGGGGGGGGGTGAACCTAGGGTTTGAGAGACTGACACATGGGCAAGGTATTGGCTGCCATGATGTGGGTAGGAATCCAAGAAAGGGTAGAAAGATACTTGGAGCTCCAGAAGCTGTCTCAGATGACGGCCATGTGCAGGAAGGGTGGTGAGGGCAAAAGCCCTTGGATCTGGCCTGGCAGGAGGCGCAGCAGGGCAGGGAGGCTCTGGGCAGTAGGCGTCTAGGTGGCAAGTCAGATGGCAAGGATTGTGGGCAGGAAAGCGACCTGCAGCAAGACCTAGAAGTGGCGCACAGATGGCAAAGGGAGCCAGCACCTTGGTTGGCTGTTTGGAAGGATGATAGGGCTGGTCACAGCCAGCCTATCAGGCTTGGAACAGGGCTGCACAAAAGGGGGGGCTGGACCCTGCATATATATAGGGCATCTGCCCTAGAATTGTGGGCCAAAGGCCCTAGAAATGAGAGCCCCACAGGGGCATTTATAGGGCAGACCAGGTCGGGGCCTGGTCAGCCAGAAGCAGCCTGACTGCTCGATTTTTTGGAGCAGGCGTTGGGCCTATAAAAAGAGGCCATTGGGCCTCATTCATTCATCACCTGGAGCAGCCAGAAGTCAGCAGATTGGAGCAGCAGGAGGACCTACCTTGGGCCTATCTTCTGGAAGTGAAGGAGGTACATCATAGACTGCAGACAAAGCTGAGAAAGGGCTGCCCACCTAGGCTGTCTTCCAGACAGGAAGGTGCAAGGGATCTGGACAGAGAGTCTACATACGCTCGAGGTGGAGCACGTGGGCTCGAGTCTAGAGATATCTGGCAGATAGTAGAAGTACCTTGTGGTAAGACCAAAGGACCACGCTCTGATGGGACTTTGGACCTATCTCTCTTTTGTATTGTGTCCATAGTTTTGGATGGAAATATATTGTTTTGGTGGTTTTTATATCTAGCTGGATCATTGTCTATTGATGCGTCTGCACATCTATGTGATGCACATTAAGTAAAGAAGTTTGTGATTCCACTCCCACACACGCACAGTGTGAGCTCCTGGGATATTCTATTAGTCTTCCACTGTGCGTACCTCTGTTGATTGATTTCTAACACATAGTGGTAGGGAGAGAAGCAAGCTAACACTAGGAACGGAAAGGAAAGATAGAAAACATAATAAAATGGAAAGGAAATGAAAGCAATGAACAAGTACTCACATGTAGACCAAAGTAGCTTGTACTTGAATGAGTTGAGTGATTTGACAAGTGACAAGTACAATGTCTTTGTAGGATAGGCACACACACACTAAGTACCAAATGTATATGGGATAACTCCCAATATGACACATGGCACTTCTAAACACCTAGTATTGTAAAACTCACACTAGGACTCACTAGAACACACCAAAGATGACTCAACTTGACTCCTCATCACCCTGTGCCTCTTCAAGACACTTGGGTTCATCAGCATGGATCACCTCTGTCATCAACGCGTAGTTGACCAAGTGTTCCTACGCCCTTCTTTGCTCCTCTAATCTCTTGGACCGGCAGTGTTCGGATGGTTCCTTCTCAATGGCTGGAGGTTCTCTACCGTCCAAAATCTGCTTTGCCCACTTCCGGAATGGCCATTGCTGTTGTGGTTCTATAGGCTCTTCTTCATCTTCTTTATCTTGAATCCTCCCAAGCATCGTTGGGGGAGTTCGGTCTGCTGGATATCCTAGTCCTAGTTGTCTGGGAAGGAAGCATCCTCCTCCAATTGATGCGGCTGTTCTGAGAAGACCACATCGTGACTTACAATTACCTTCTTGGTAACAGGGTTATAAAGACGGTAACCCTTAAGTGGGATAGAGGGGGCCTCAACACTATATTGGAAGGGAGGTAGCCTATCTATGTTTGCGTAGTCCTCAGCTCTCAAACCATCTACATGTACGTGCTTAACGGCTCCTCTAATCACCTTCTGCTGCCAATGCCATGGAAGAGATAGGGCCAACCAAGGAAGCCTGCATCAACCTGTGGTGTGAGATCCATACTGTCTAATGCGGTAAAGATATGTGATCACCTGAAAGGCCACATCAAGCTATAGTGGGGATACCCCAAACTCAGCCAGCACTATCTAACGTGGGACTGAAGGCTTACTGCGAATCATCCGTGAAAGAATAAGGACCTGAAGCCTCTCAACGGGGCCCAATCTATATCTAGTAGGTCTGGTCCCCAACACGGGCTCCCATACATACTTGCTGGTCAAACCAAAGAGTCAAAGAGAAGAGTCTTGGTCGGAGGTTCCTGAAAATGAGAGTGAAAGCACTGTCGCTCGAGTCTGGCCAGCGCAGTGTACCCCTTCCGAGAGAGAGAGAGAGAGAGGGAGAGAGAGAGAGAGAGAGAGAGAGAGAGAGAGAGGGGGTGTATTAATGTCTTAGGAGACCTCGCCGGTTTATGAGACAAGATACAAGTATATGTAACCCATACAAGCCATTGTGGGTTGAAGCAAAGGGCTCACTAAAGGTCCTTGCTGAGTGCTAAGTGCTAAGTGCTAAAAATGCAAACAACTAGTACAAAATATAGTAGGAAAAGGAGCAATCAAGTACTGCTCAGAACCAGAGCTCCAAGTACATGTGCAAGCTCTATATAACTTGGCTCCTTGATGGCCCTCTGATGTGATGCAAAGAGCTCATGTATCTGTGTCTGTTAGGTTGTCTCCCACGGTGGCGAGGGGCACTCTCTCTTGGATCTTTGTATCGAATCGGCTACATCGCGAGTAATGCCTCGTGGTGGTCCCTCTGAGGAGGGCTGAGATAGGTCAGAGCTCAATCGTTCGTGCTCTGGTCGCCCCACGTGTTGTGTGTGATCTCCGCGTCTCTCGTCCAGCCACATCCTGGTGATGGGTCTCACTGCTGATCCATAGTGCTCTCGTCTCCTCGAGTTCCTCCCCCTCGATCTCATCTGGTGCTGGCTCAGATGCGTAAAAATTAGTGATGCGTGTCTGTGCTCAGTCTAGCTCGGTGTCCTGAGGAATCACCAACTGTAGTTGGTGGTCTCTAGCCTGCCGCGCAGGGGAATCTCTGTGTCTCTGCATCTCTATCAAGTAGAGCCCAATGCAAACCTGGTCAGGGAAATGTATCAGTCGTGTGTGTGGTCCGAAGCCGAGCCCCTCCTGAAAGAGACAGTGGTATCGACTTCGGATCTCATAGTAGGCCAGACAGACACATAGAAAATGATCCTCTATCTCGACCTCCCCCATCGTGCATAGTATATAGACCCACTGCTCTCTAGGTATGCCGGCCATTCTCCTAGGCTCAGTCTGCAACTGGTGGGATGAGACTCGTATCTGTCCAATAGCAATCCACAAGGCATGTGAGACTCTCCTATCCTCAAGGTATTGGGGCCTGATGATGAGACCATGCTTCGATATCCTCGAAAAGTGGTCATGATAGAATTGGTTCTTGGTGGGGAACTCCTGATCCCCCCCCCCAAAGCCCGAGATGTGTGAAGTTGGAGAAGGTCTAACCATATGATACGGTTTATCTCATCATGTGGAAGGAGCTTCGAGTGGTGCATCCATGCTGTATTGAATGGGGGGAGGCCTATCCATCTGGATACCATGGCTATCAAACCATGTGGACACCCACGCATACCATGCTGTATCAAAGCCTCTATCTGCTAGTCGTCGGGATGACTCTAGCGCCAGTCTCGGTTATCTCCAGTGAGGTAGGGCCCAAACTCTGTGGAGAAAAGTCACGGTCAGGAAGAGGGCATCCAGCTAGAGAGGTGTCATTGCGAACTGTGCATGTATGATCTGATGGGAAACTGAAGGCTTACTCTGTGCATACATGGCAGTTGGTCTCACAAGAGTGTCAAAAAGCCAGCCCTTCGTCGGTGGATCCTGGAAATGCACCTGGAAGCACTGTCTCTCTAATCGGGCCAAGGCGCCCTTCCCTCGTGTGAGTCATGCTTTGCCGGCATGGGTCATCGTGAAGCCTGGTCCCATGAATATTGCCCCTAGGTACGTGTAGGACTGCACTATCTCCACTGGCTCCCCTCGGTAAGTGAAACTATGTCGACGTCGATGTCGATGAAGCAGTGCTTGGGACGTGCTGAAGATCATAACCTTGGTTTTCCCAAGGTTGACTGTCAGGTCCCTCTCTCTGCAGAAATCTCCAAGGCCTCCAGGTGTTTCTGCAATCCCTCGGCTGAGGACGAAATGAGGACTATGTCATCTGCATATAGCAGTAGTATCTGTACCATCAAATCAGCCAATAGGGAGCCCTCTCCTCCTAGGCGATGAACACAAACTGAAATTTGTAAGTGTGCCTGTGAATTTCAAAGGCAATGTAATTTCCTTATAAGGGTTGCGGTGAGTTAATATTATTCATTTAAAAAAAAGATATAAATCATGTTACTGCATTATGTGGGTAGATCTCGCTTTTCACCTCTAGTTGGTGAGTCAATCTTGAATTCTGATTCAGTCAAGTCTGCAGATATTTACTACCTGCTGCTTCTGTACTTTTTGATATATCAATGAAGGTTAGTCTATTCAATTCTTCTCAATTTTTTACAAATGACTTATTATTATTTTGCTTGAGTAATACTTTTATTTTACCCATAATACATTGGCATTAGCTTTGACTAAACAGTGCTATTTTTCAATTTTACAGCAATTTCCACATACAATTTCACATTCTAAAGCTTCAGGTCACACAGCTTCATGTATGAGTACACCATCTTCTTTCAATCCACCATCTATTAGATGCCAGGCTTGGGCTACTCCTGTAACTGAACATCGACAGGCAGCTACCTCTAACTATATGGAAGTGGACCCTAAGGTTATTGTTGACACCTTTTAACCTTCCCGTTAGAAAATATTGTGACACACAGTCTGGCCTATATTTCTTTTTGCTGGACTTCACTTAAGTTCTTGTTTAAACATAATTTTAAAAACAATGCAAAGAGCATTCTGCCTACCATTGAATATGCTATTCTGTTATCCTTTTTTAAGCAATTTGTTTCTCTTAAGACCTTGTAGGCTATTCGATCAGGGTGATCAGTGGTGGCCACTCTTGGATATTGACTTTGTCCCATGAGGCAAATTTAGCCTTTAGAGAGGGGATATGAAACTCGAATCAAGATCTATTGGAATACTTGGTGAAGTGGCGTGAATACGAAATCCCATAATGCTCGGAAGAATGTCCAAGAGAGATCATTTGCTTTAGGCACTTCTACCCAGGTGAGGCCTTTAAGGACTCAAGAACTCCATATGCATGACTTATGCCTCAAATTACCCATCCTCTTTGGATAGCCATTGAGGAAAGGCTTAAGTCTATTTTGGCTATGGCAGACAATGGAAGCTTAAAAAAGAGTGATGGAAGAGCAAAAATGAGATGTTGTATTGAAAATGCCAATATAACAAAACCCTAGGGCTAAAAGCCTTGACTGGACTAAGTGTCCTAATTGACCTAGGTGGTACATGTACTAACTGTACCAATAGTCCTAACTGACTATAAGTAGGCCTACAAGGCACATACCAAGGAATAAGTGGCACCTATGGATAGCCCATAGAATGGCCTACAAACCCCCCTCCATGGTATGGGCTGAAGTATCATGGACAATGGACATGGCTCAAGATACGTGAATATCTAATTTCATGGTTGCACATGTTCATCCTATAGGGATATAGCAACCCATGACTGTACAAAGTACAACAGATCAAAGTTACAAAAGGTAACAACAAAGAACTCTTCATTGCTCAATGGCTTTCCAAGAGTCATTTGGAGGCATTTGTCATGCACACAGAGCTTCTTGAGAACTTGAAGGCTTCACCTAGGCAAAAGTGCCCGAGAGACAAAGGTATCTTCTCCCCTTTCTTCCATCATTCTTACATTTCACACCCACCCCACTCCACCGAATATTCTAAAATATTTCAATTGGGTTTCATGCCCCTCCCTCCTAAAGCCACGATCTACCTCATGGGACTAAGCCAATATCAAACAATGGCGATCGATCACCCTCTTAGACTTGGCCTACAAGATTTTAGCCAAGGTCTTGAGTTTGCAGCCAAGGCCTCTTCTCCTTGATTTTAATTGTAACATGCAAACAAATGGGAGAGAGGCAAAGTTGCTTTGTGGACTTTTGAAAGGCTTTTAAAAACCTTAATGGATGAATGCAGATTTCAGATGGTAAACCTTATGGATGAATGCAGATTTCAGATGGTTAGTCACCTCGGAGGAAGTGGAAGGAGAATCAAGCAGATTGACGAAGTCTTATCATTGGACTGGGTCCCTACAAATAAGAGACGACACAATCATGTCAAATGAATGGGAGCTTTCTCGAGGACCAGCACCTTGCTTTGGGTCATAAGCGTCTGACGAGATACAAATGGGGATGCTCTAGTCTTTAATGTGCACTATGAAGGCAAGTTATCCAGGTCCATGGATGAGGAGGATATCCTCATGGATGCATGAGCCGGTCAAGATTGTGGGACACGTCAAGCAGTGTTTTTTTGCTTCTGGCTGGTATTTAGCCGCTTGTCACACTCATCAAGGGTTTGTCTTCAAGGAGGTGCCTCCATAAATACACACAATGGTGGGACCTTAGGAAATGGGAGTGGATTGATCCAAGAAACCATGAGAAGAGCTCCCATCATTCCACTACACAATTAGCAACGACAAGAGGTTCCAACTTAGTGTTAGGGGCTGGAAGCCCTCTAAAGCCTCTCACTGTTGGGGGTTTTGGATTTCTGTAGATACGCAGAAACTTTGTAAAAGGATGCTCTGGACATCTCTCAGGAGTAGAAAAATTGCTCGTATCTTTGGGTTTCTATTCTGGAGGGATTGCAGTAAATTAGTGAAGGTCCCAAGTTTGGGACTCCTTCATGCCCATGCTGCCTATCTTGCAGTAAATTAGTGAAGGTCCAAGTTTGGGACTCCTTCATGCCCACGCTGCCTCTCTGCGAAGGAGTCCATTCAACATTACCTATGGGATTGCAGACAAGCGAGCGATTTCTAGAATCCAGAGCTTCTTCTCTTAGGAGGTCTATCTTCCTCAAGGAATGGAGAGGCTGTCCCTTCTTCCCTTAAGGTGGCACTTTCAACCTCAGCCATGATCTTTACTGGGCCCTTTTGTTTTGTAGCGCTTGACCCTCATAGGGTTCTCTCAAGGTTCAGGTTTGAGGTGACACTTTCAGCCTCAGCCATGATCTTTACTGGGCTTTTCTGTATTGTAGGGCTTGACCCTCACAGGGTTTTGCCTCCAACACTTTGCTCTTGGGCTCTTTTCATTCTTATAAGAGATCTTCTTCGTTAAAAAAAAAAAAAAACAAATTTGTGAAGGCTGATGAACCAATGCAACACTAGCAATGAGCATTCACCTATCCCTCACTTTGCCATCTAAGTTAACACAACTGAGATGTTTTTAGATAATCTATACCATTACAAATGTAAGGGAACCCAGATTTTGGCCTTTTGTTGACCTGCTTTCTCCCCTCAGAGAGTTTCAAGATGCTAATAATCAGAAACCTTATAGCTCATGTTCTAGGGTATTAGGTATCATCTGCAAATATTCATATGCAATGCAGGTAGTTGCTCTCGGCCCCCCCCCCCCTCCCCCTTCCCCCGCCTCTTTCTAGATAGAATGGACTCGAAGCCCACGGCTGAACCTTGTGTTAGTATTTATTTGTCCAGGGTACAATTTATTAGCCCGCGATGTAGGTACAGGGTCGAGACCCACCCCTATACAAATTAACTTTTATTGAGCTCTCGATTGAGACTCCATAGTCTTCATCTTCAAGCATAACATTTTTCCTGCACTGGCAATTGATACTGAATCCTCCATTCATATCTCTTGTGATCCACTATCACTGAATGTAACATGCCCTAAGGTTTACCTTTTAGGTTCAATACTATTAGCTGTATTTTGCCTGCTCTTTGCATCTGCTTGAAAAGCATTGATTTTGAAGATAATGCCCTGTCTTCTCATACTTACAAAAACTACTGTCACTCAAAACTTTGAAACTACAGGTCATTCCAATGAATGTATATACTTCTTGGTTCAAAGCATCCAGATAGCTAGTTCCTGTCCCTCAAAGCTTTGAAACTACAGGTCATTCCAATAAATGAACATACTTCTTGGTTCAAAGCATGCAGATAACGAGCCTCTCCTCCAATACTCTCGGTCCTGTCCAAAGCTTCGAGAAAAAGGTTGTCTCTTCTCATATGTTGAAGGTACATTTCAAGCATTGAGATCAATAAGAATAAAGGTGCCTCATCCAGGGAAGAAAATGTGGAATGTATGCTATAAATCTGATATACTGGAAACACAAAGCATTATATAAACCACACTTCACAGAACATGGAGAAAAACAATTAATCCCACGTTGGATGGTGAAAGGGAGTCTTCTTCCTCTAATGCTGAATCCATGGATGGTGAAAGTGCAGAAAATCTTGATACACGAAAATAAATAAAAGGGTGGCTGACCTCAAAGCTTGCAAGTGCCTTCAGTGCTTGTTCTTGAACCCTCCACCATTTACCATTAGATTTATCATTACCATCAAACATTGTTGCAGCTTCCCATAGATATTTCAGGATCTTATTTGCAACATCTGGATATGCAGCAGCATCCAGTGCTCCATTCTGTAGAAACTGACACAGACTTCACAATGATGTATTATTTAGGACAAGTTGCTTCTTCTCGGACCAAGATCAGCATAAACACTGTGGGTAAGGTAAATATAAAAAACCTAAAAATCCCATCTGACAACAAAGAAATATAACCTGACAAGCCAGCACTGAACTTCGACTAGGGAAACATTGTTTGGAAGAGATAGCACAATGAATGGGAAAATGGAATTTCATAGTCAAATTACATTAAAATTTGCTATCTTTTAAAGCAGCAATACACAAAAGTTGGGGAAAACAAGTAAACCATAGAAAGAAAATACCATTATCATAGTTATAAGGTAAATTAAGGAGAACCAGTAACGGAAATATTTCTCCCAATCGACTAAACAAAAGCCTTCATCCTCTAGTGGAAGGCACGTACACCTATTGAGAAATTCAGCTGTACTGCTTCTGCACTGGAAGTTGCATCCTCATAGTGTGTAACATGTGTTTGTCAGTCCAGTGACTTGGCTTGTTGTATATCACCATCAGCTGTAGTAGAACCATCCATACCTTGCCAATGTGTCTTGCAGCGCACATCTTTGTCTTCTCACCTTGCATATTTCCCCCCCTCCCTGCTTTCTCTCACAGGACCGTATATGCCCATACTACTTTCCCTTGCATGTGGGTAACCTCAAAGTGGGCATTAACTAAGGCGCAGGGGAAAAAATACACTCTTGGATCACTTCATGGATCCCTTCTTTTCTAGCTGTGGTATTTGTCTCTTCCAACTTCTTCACCATTTGTTGCAAATCTCTTATGGCGTATACAATCTCCTGCTATATTGAAAACAAGTATTCCTACATATCAAGGAGACTCACATTGTGGGTATATGATTGCAGGAAGGGGCTGAGCAAATTAATGTGTATTATCGATCTGCAGAAGAGGGGTTCAGCCCCTGCATCTAGTCTAGCTGCTCGCAAATATGATTCTTCTTCCCCTTGTTTTTGCTGAAGCTAACCACCGTGTTGATGAAAGACCAATCTAGAGGGGGAGAACTGTGAATTGAACTAGGAGTCGGCTAAGAGAAGAAATAAAGAGAGCGAGAGAGAGAGAGTGAGGATGGGAAAGCAAGCTCTCCAAACTGTTGTGATGCTGCGTGACATTGCTGAAATCTTCTCTTAGATGCTCATATCGCGGACATGTCAAAAGAACATGTGCCTCATTTTCCACTTCATCTAAGTTGCATAGCTGGCAGAGTCTTTGTTCCCTTGATACTCCTTCCCATGCTTTTTTCTCCACTTCTAGGGAGTGTGATCGAGTTCGGATGATTGCGATGCTTCTTCTTGCCCTGAGAGAGATAGGTGTGCATATATATTTGTGTGCTTTGTTCTCTTTCTGAGAGTATGTGGTCCAAGAGAGAGAGAGAGAGAGAGAGAGAGAGAGAGAGAGAGAAAGAAAGAAAGAAAGAAAGTGTATTATTGTCCACTAAAGGCCAAAATGGGCCCATGGGACATCAAGAACTCTGCGTACAAGATAGCACAAAATCAACGTGCCACAAAGAAGAGGCATCGTCGAATATCATCTAAGTGCTACGCAATACAATGCAAGTGAAAGTACATAATGTCAAATCCGAGCCTAAATACAAAGTAAGCTAGATGCAAGGAAACCGCCCCTGGGTGCAAAATGGGGGGATGAGAACAATATGTCAATGCAAAGATACAAGTCCATGTATCACGGAGTCTGAGAACCAAAATAATACTGGAAATCCTGTCCATCGACTCTGCCTCCTGCTATGAGAGTACAAATCTGAGCAAAAGTGAGGTGAGCGGCTGGTAGGGCGAGATCTCCATGAGTAAGTCTCCTCCGAAAAGCTGCCATCATCCTGGATCGTCTGGAGATGAAGCGGCGAGTACGTCCCCTATGTAACAAGATCCTGCGGCGTCTACAAACCATCTCACATGTACATCCACAGGGTGGAGGCATGTGTCCTGTGTGAGCTCTGACCTCCTCGTGCTCATCCTGATACCTGTCATCTGGTATAGCGTGTGTCTGAGCTCTATCGGGCTGGGCTCTATCACGCTCCGGTCTGTGCTGATGGTCTCTGAGGTAGTGTCGTCGAAGCATAGTGGCCTCCCTGACATAAAGAGCTAGGCAATGCTGATCCTCATAATCCATCACTCGTGAGAGAGGTCCAAAGCCATCCGTGAAGAGACAGTGGAATCTCCCTCTGATCTCATAATATAGCGGGCATCTGCAAATGAAGTGCTCCTCTGACTCCACCTCTCCCATGGTGCAACAAGGGCAGATCCTGGTCTCTCGGCCTGGACGCCGTCCATCCTCCATGCGTCGCATCCTACCAGCCTCTATCTCGAGCTGATGCGAAGAGACTCTAAGCTGGCCAAGGGCAATCCTCAGTGAGTGGGACATGTGGATACCTGTGTAGCCTGGTGGAATGACAAATCCATCCTCTGAGATCCGAAGGAAGTGGTCACGATATGTGGCCATCTTTGTCGGAAGCTGCGTGGGATAAATCCAAGTGCGGTACGTATGAAGCTGCAGCAAGTCTGCTCTCGTGACCTGACTAAGCTCGTGGCGAGTCAACTCGAGATGAGGGGCATCTATGCTGTATCGGAAGGGAGGCAGTCTATCCATGTCTAGTCCAAGAGATGTGAGCCACCTAGTGAGTCTGAAGTACCAGCAGTATCGGGCCCCAGATCGTGCCAACTCCATAGAAGATGCAAGTGCTAACCATGGCAACCGAGCTCTGTCTGCTGCTGAGTCTCCAAACTCCCTAACCCTGTGCAAATACATGACCGACTGAAACGCTGCATCCAATGCAAGGGGAGTAGCTCCAAACTCTGCTAGCATGATCTCGTGCGGAACTGTAGCCTTGGCCCTAATGAGCCGAGAGAACATGATGATCTGTAACCTCTCTACTCGTCTCCAATCTGCAGCGCCAAGGTCTCCTGCCCAGAAAGGAGCTGCATACATCGCAGCTGGTCTCACCAATGTGTCAAATAGCAGGGATTTCGTATCGGGATGCTGAAAGTGGGACTGAAAACACTGACGCTCAAGATGAGCCAACGAAGCATACCCTTTACTAATCCTATCTCGTGCTGCATATGTCATGGTAAAGATCGGTCCCCTGAAAACTGCCCCCAAATGAGTGTACTCTCTAACAAGCTCAATGGGCTGTCCGTCATAAGTGAAGCAAAACTCATCCGTGCTGTAGATACGATCAGAGGTGTTGAAAACCATAACCTTGGTCTTGCCAAGGTTTACGGTCAATCCCCTGTCCTGGCAAAACCTGTGGAGTGCCTCAATATGTGCCTGGAGGCCCTGAGCAGTAGAGGAAATGAGAACCACATCGTCCGCATACAGGAGGATAGGAATGGAGGATCCTGAGAGAGTAGAGCCCACACCGCCTGTCATCTGTACGAACATCTCTAGCTCATCAATATATAGTCCAAAGAGAGTAGGAGAGAGCGGGCAACCCTGCTTTACCCCAATCGTGCTGCATACCTCCTCTGAGAGCCCCTCACGTGTCCGAACCCGACCAGTGACCCTCTCATACAAAGCCATGATAGCCCACTGTGTTTCTCCACTGAAGCCCATCTCGCGAATCCTCTGAAACAATCTGAATCGCGGAATTGTATCAAATGCCTTCCTGAAGTCCACGAAGCAACAATAAAGCCGTTGCCTTCGTGACTTCGCCTCCTCTACTAGTGCCCTGAGTGTGAGAATGTGGTCAAGCGTCGAATGATCCCTGCGAAATCCAGCCTGTCCTCTGGCTCTGAGTCCTGTCGTCTCGGCATGGTCATTTATACGGCTTTCCAAAACTGATGCATAGATCTTGGCCATAACGTGGCCAATCATGATGGTCCTGTAATTCGACGGCTCCATAGGGTCCTTCGACTTGTGGATAGGTACTATGGTATTGCCTAACCAGGACTGTGGTAGGCCTGTCTATGGGACAAAAAAATACACACCAAAAACATCAACATCAGTTAGAGACTGAGAGTCTTTGGGGGAGTATATCATCTCAGCCCCAGTTTATTTAGATGCATAACTAGCTACTAATTTTATCTTAGAAAAAAAAAAAACAGCTTGAGCAACATCAGTTTAAGACTGAGAGTCTTTTGAAATCACGGATCAAGGCTTTGTCCATCCCTATATACTGCCCATTTTCCATCTTTGCGTGCATCCTTCACTTTAGTAAGCTCAACATTCCTTTGTTTGAGCTGATTCGGGGTAAGCTCCTCAGATATCCATACCCATGTGCCTTTCAATTTGTTTGTTTGTCGGAGAATCTTGACTCTACTTGCCTTCTCTGTGAACTCAACTTGTACTTGTGTTCCCTTCTGAGAGATCCAACTGATGTCGGTTTCATCCCATTCTATCTGTGGTATCTCCTTCTTGAGACTTGTGCTCTTCTCTTCTACTGTGTATCCCTCCGTAAAATCATTTGCAGTACAGCCCATACAATCCTCTTGCAGCCCCCCTATACGCAATCTCTTCTTGTTTTTGCTATGGCTTCCTGCTCTTTTACCTCCGTATATAGGTCTGCTTTGTTGATTTTGTTGTCGGCTAGAATAGCCATCTCTTTCTTGGCTGAGCTTACCTGAGTGGTGATCGTCTCTTCAACTGTGGAGACAAGTATTGGCGCTACTGGAGATGTGTTGTATTTTTCCATAACCTCTGCAATAATTTCTTGATTGCCTTTGCTCTCCATCTCCTTCACCTTTCTTCCAAGAGCTGCAACCATAAGCCTGAGCTCTCTCACTTCTTGCTGTAGAAAGTATATTTGCTCTTGTGGATCAGATCCAATCCTTCACTTGTAGTGCAATGCATAGGGGCTGGGTATCGATATGGAGGCTGCAATGTCAGAGTAGGAGGGCTTTCTAATCGGTGTAGAGGTGAAAGTCTTCATCTTCGGGGAGTTCCATAGTGGCCTGTGCAAACTTAGAATGTGCCCTTTTGTTGATGCTAACCCCCAAGCTAAGCCAAAGGGCTTACCTTAGCTTGGGGTGAGGAAAAAAGAAAGAACTGTACGGAGAGGTACTACGGGGAGAGAGTGGTAGGTACGACGGGAGAGACAAGTACGATGGACTGTACGGGAATGTACAAGGCTGTAAGGCAGATACGACGGGGCTGTACGGAGATGCTGATGGGGCTGTACAAAGAGGCTTACGACTGTACAAAGAGGCTGATGGGACTGTACGGAGAGGCTTGCGGGGGTGTACGGAGAGGTTGATGACTATACAGAGAGGCTGATGGGACTGTACGGAGAGAGAGAGAGAAAGAAAGAAAGAAAGAAAGATATATTAACGTCCACGGGAGACCTCGCGGGCCTATGGGATAAAGTGCACAGAAAAGCGAACTCATACAAGCCTCAGTGGGCTGAAGCAAAGGGTACGCTAGGACCCTTGCTGAGTACTAATCTATGCTAACAGAATATAATCATATCAATCAATCTATCCAGGCGCTCGGACAAAACCGATATATATACCTTTGTAAGACTAGAATAAGTCCAATCATACAAATTTGAATTTTTTGTTGTTCGAAGAATTTTAGCTTTTGGGGCTTCTGCACCCGCGTAAGATAAAATCGATGTAGTTGAACAACTGATCACCACTTGGACGAAAATTCAAAGAATTTGCATGTCCGCTAAGGTGATAGAAAAGTATACCTTTGTAAGACTAGAATAAGTCCGATCATACAAATTTAGATTTTTTGTTGTTCGAAGAATTTTAGTTGTTGGGGCTTTTGCACCCGTGTAAGATAAATCGATGTAGTTGAACAGCTGATCACCACTTGGACGAAAATTCAAAGAATTTGCATGTCCGCTGAGGTGATAGAAAAATATACCTTTGTAAGACTAGAATAAGTCCAATCATACAAATTTAGATTTTTTGTTGTTCAAAGAATTTTAGCTGAGATGACATGATTGTATGAAAGTCCACTGTGAGACCCTTTAGGATCTGTGGGACATGCAATCACTATCTACAAATAGTGATCCTTACAACCAATGAAAGAAAATATAACAAACTTTATGACTTGTTGGACTAGCTTGTGTGCTAGACCCAGTACCTTGTTTGGATGTTCCAATACCTCTTTCAAGTAACTTCCTAGCTGTACCAACAGATTCTTCAAATTTTCTTTGCTGCCCTCGTATCTTTCTCTAATGTGAGTGTAGGCTCTACATCTTAAGAGTACATATTGCTCATTTACTACCTCTCCTTTGGGTAAGATTTTCCTCTCTGGGGACCTTGGGTCTTGCCCACCTACCCCTCTCCACCTCGAGATCATGTGAACTACTTCTGAAGTGAGGAAAGAAAGGAAGGAAGGAAGGTTTATCAACGTCTATGAAAGGCCAAAAAAGTTTATGAGACCAAGGAGAAAATCCATCATGAGAAATACACTCCCATAGGGGGGAACTAGAGGTGTATAGCACACCTCCAAAGAGAAAATATTGATGAATTGAGACACGAAAGCCCAGATTGAATAACACAGACTCAGAGATAGCCCTAACTAAGGTAGGAGGAAATCCTATCATGCCATGTCATAGCATGTCCAGTGTCTATGTGAGACCGACTAGGATCCTATCATGTCCATGTCATAGCCTCTATGTGGGCCCGACTAGGATCCCACCGAGAGTCTTGATGTTGCTGGGTCATATTAGAGATCTTTTCCTCGCGCCTCTTTGTAGGGCGTACTTAGGCGTGCCATGATGCTGTTTGATGTCGAGAAGCTACTATGATGGTACCCCGAATGGGTTGGGTGCTCGCGGGGCCCATATCCAATCTCTTGCTAGTTTGATGTATCTAAAAGTCGGCATTTGCGGTCACGGCACCTCACAATCAATTCTTTCGTCAAAGAAGAAGTCAGTGATCTCTTTGGGGCCAAGTGGTGTAGTAGGTTGCATGAGCTTGAGCCTGAGTCGACTGACTTTTTGTACAAAAAGTGCAGCACACCGTTGATCTGGTAGTCAATGACTCAACTCATGTCGATAAACCCCCTGGTGAAAAGGCAATGGTGCCTCCCTCGAATCTCATAGCATTGTGAGCGTCACATCAAGGCATGTCCCTCTATCTTCACCTCCTGTGTGTCACATAGTGTGCAAAATCTCAGATCTCGCATCTTGCCTCAATCTAGATGATGTCCTAAGCTGGTCCATGGTTATCCGAACTACAAGAGAGAGGTGGATCTTCAAGTATCCCATAGCTTGGATAAAGCTGTCATCGTCCAAATCGAGAAAATGCTTATTGCTGAAGGCCATCCTGGTGGGTGTTGGGGAATGTAAGGATGTAAACCTGTCGTAGGTCGTCATCACAAATGATCTAATGGATCTCCTTCTGTGTCAAGCGCAAGAACGGGGCATCTAGTGAGTACTGGTATGGTGGTAGGTGATAAAAAGACATGCCCTGCAATTGAAACCATCTAGATACTCCTATGGACCAACACCTCTATCTTCTTTAGCTATGAGATGCATAGATGACGAAAGCGCTCTCCATGGCAATAAAAAGCATAGGAGTATCAGGTGCTCGAAACTAAGGCTCCTAGTACATGCCTAGGCTCCATATATCCAAGTACCTTCAACCTTGGTGGCTTTCTGATGGGATGCAAGGAGCTCTCGTATCTGCATCTGTCGAGCTGGCTCTGGATGTGATGGAGGGCGTGGTCTCCTCGATCTCTGTATTCGGTGGGCTACGTTGAGGGTGACGGTGGCACCTCATCTCTGGCGGTCTCCTTTGAGGAGGGCTGAAATAGACCGGACCTCGATCGTGCGTGCTCTAGTCACTCTCCGTGTGGCATGCTTAGCGTGTACCTCTCGTCTGGCAACATCGTGGTGGAGGCGCTCACTGCTGATCCATGATGTTCTCACTTCCTCAAGCTCCTCTCTCTCATCCACCCCAGTAGCTGACTTACATGAATAGAAATATTTAATATGTGCTCTGTCAATCTCGGGAACTTGTGGCATCGCTCCCTGCTGCTCCCTGGTCTCTGTCGCATCAGTGTATCTCTATGTCGTCGCATCTCAATCAGATAGCGCCCAACACAAACCTGGTTGGGAAAATGAATCAACCGTGTAAGCGGACTAAAGCCATACCCCTCCTGAAAGATGAAGTGATACCACCCTCAGATCTCATAGTAGACTGGGCAGATGCATAAAAAGTGCTCCTCTGTCTCAACCTCTCCCATCTGGCATGGTCTACAGATCCTCTGCTCTCTAGGTATGCCTGGAGTTCTCCCTGCCTCAATCCACAGCTGATGTGACAAGACTCGCAACCGGCCGATGGCGATCCTCAGTGCATGTGAGACTCTCCTGTCCTCGAGATACCGAGGTGTGATGATGAGACCATGCTTCGAGACCCTCAAGAAGTGGTCATGGTAGAAATGAATCTTGGTGGGAAATTCCTCTCCACCCCAGGCCCTAGACATATAGAGCTGGAGGAGGTCCAACCGTATGATACGGTCAATCTCATCTCACACGATCATCTCGGGTGGTGCATCCATGCTGTACTGAAAGGGGGAAAGTTTGTCCATCTGAATGCCATGACTATCAAACCATGTGGATACCCATGCATACCATGTTGTATCAACATCGCCCTTTGCCACTCACCTAGAAGACTCCAATGCTAGCTTCAGTAATCTCCACTGGGGTAAGGCCTGAACTCTTTGGAGGAACGCCATTGTCTGAAAGATGGCATCAACCTGGAGAGGGGTCCTGGCGAACTCTGCCTGTATAATTTGATGGAGGACCAACGACTTACTTCGAATCATCCTAGATCCCATAGTCACCTGTGGCCTCTCAAATCTCTTCCACTCTGTCAACTGAAATGTCACTCCCCCATAAAGGTGTTGCATACATGGCAGTGGTACTCACCAAGGTGTCAAAAAGCCAACCCTTCGTCGGAGGGTCCTGGAAGTGTCACCGCCTCTCTAGTCGGGCCAAGGCACCCTGTCCTCGTGTGAGTCATGATGAACCTGTGTGAATCATTGTGAAACCTGGTCCGGTGAACACTACCCGCAGATATGCGTAAGACTGCACTATCTCCACTGGCTCATCTCGGTACGTGAAGCTATGGCGACGGGACACTACTCGTGAGGTGTTGAAGATGGTAACCTTGGGTTTCCCAAGGTTAACTTTCAAGTCTCTCTCTCTCCTCGGAACACCTCCAGGGCTTCTAGATGTTTTTGCACTCCCTCTACTAAGGATGATATGAGGACGATGTCCTCTACATACAACAATATATGCAGCATCAGGTCATTCATAAGTGAACCCTCTCCACCTAGGCGATCTACAAAGGATGTGATCTCATCAATATAGAGCCTGAAGAGAGTCGGTGAGAGGTAGCCTTGCTTCACTCCGATAGTGCTCTGAATCCAATCTGATAGACCCCTTGGGGCACATACCCTCCCTCTAATGGATACATATAAACTCATAACCCCCCAGATCATGATCTCTGGGGGCTGTAGCTCCTATAACCTCCTGATCAGGTAGGAGCGTGGGACAGTATTAAATGCCTTACGAAAGTCTACAAAGCAAGTGTAGAATGTCTCCGAAAACCTGCTCGTCCGAGAACCTGCTGCCCATGACCCTGTGTGTGGCTATTGATCTCCCTCTCTAGTACTGACCCATATATCTTAGCCAGAGTGTATTCAATCATAAGAGTGTTGTATCACTTGCCTTATGAATCGGTACTATGGTGGTAGTGCTGCAGGTAGGCGAGAAGCCATGGAATATGGCATGGTTGAACAGCTCTGCTAGAACCGAGGTCAAAACCTCCTGTCCATATGCAAAGTGCTGAGAGAGAGAGAGAGATGAATGTCTTCGGAAGGCCTCATGGGACTTTGAGATAAAGTACGCACCAACAAAGAGTAGCTACTACATGTGTAAGTATCAGAGAGTCGAGGAGTGCACATCTCATCTCAGCTCAAAGTTTTAAGCCACACAACTATAAATGTACCCCTTTTCTATACAAATCTGTAAATTTTTTCCAATACTATTTTAAATAGTCCCTTATGTATATTTATTTCTGTAAATTTTAGAAATAAAAAAAATCCTTCTGTTGAACTCACGTGATAGGGTTACATATGATGAGTGAGCCCCCCGAGCAAGTGAGAGAGAGGGAAAAGGTGAGGAGAAAGGGAGAGAGAGAGAGAGGGGGGAAATGAAGAGGAGGGGAGAGAGTAGACTAAGATGAGAGGAAACGTAGACTAGAGCGGAGAGGAAAGAGAGAGAGAGAAGAGTGAGAGAGATGAAAATTTAGAGAGGGAGGACACGAGAAAGTACGATCGAGATAGAAAATCTTACCAATGAAGAGGAGAAATGAGTGGGCGACGATCGAGACAAGATAAAGGAGCTACGATCAATGAGGCATATGAGAGGAGATTGGTATGTGATTTAGTCGAAACTTAAACAAACAAAACTATAAACCTTGGTGTTTGATGAAAATTTAGAGAGGAAGGGCACAAGAGAAAGTACGATTGAGATAAAAAATCTTACCAATGAGGAGAAAAAATGAGTGGGCGACGATCAAGAAGAGATAAAGGAGAGATGTTTTGATGGAAGAATTTGGGAGCTACAATCAATGAGGCATATTAGAGGAGATTGGTGTGTGATTTAGTCGAAACTTAAACAAACAAAACTATAAACCTTGGTGTTTGAAAAGAGAAACGTGTGGAAACTAGAATTTCAAATTTCCTGCCTTTTTTTAAACTATGAATCCTTGTGTTTGAAAAGATAAACGTGTGAAAACTTGAAAATTGTGATAAAAGACAACCTTGTGTTTCAAAAGACAAACGCGTGGATGTGAAAGAAAGTAACTCAAACAAGCCTCTGTGGGCTGAAGCAAAGGGCTCGTTGAGGCCCTTGTTGAGTGCTAAAGCGCTAAGCTAATGGTCTCAAAAGCTCAAACACTCAAGCCTAATGCTCCAAATACATATGCAGGTGGCTCTCCGATAGGATACAAAGATGTCTTATACCTATGTTGGTCGAGTAATCTCTCATTGTGGGCGAGAGGTGTGGTCTTTGTGATCTCTATATCCGATAGGCCATATCAAGAGTGACACCCTGGCTCGAATTGTCTCCTCTGAGTAGAGCATGAATGGGCACGCCATCTATCATGCGTGCTATGGTCAACCTTCTGCATCATGCATTGTCCCTGTGACTCTTATGTGTCATTTCTGAGTCTATCCCCTGTTTGATACGTCATGTCGCTGGCTCAAGGTCCCGTTAGTGTCGAGAGCCTGTGGGGTGAACACCTGTGTGGTCTCACTCGAAAAACTGTGTAATCCTGCTCTAGGCAGAGTTCATGCGTGTGTCTTGCCCCTGTCTCCGTGACCTGAGTAAGCGCTCCCAATATCTAAATGCCTCATGGATGAAGGAAGCTAAACATCACTGGTCTTGGAAGTCGAGGAAGCGGGAAAGGAGCCCGAAGCTATCTCTAAAGAGACAGTAAAAGCGGCCTCGGATCTCATAATATACTGGACATCTGAAGATGAAATGCTCCTCTGACTCCCTGGTCATAGCCCAGATCTTGCAATCGTCTAATGAGGCAGACCTATGGTATCTTGTCAAATGCTTTGCAGAAATCCACAAAGCTAAACCCTCTGCTTCCATGCTTTGGCCTCCTTCAGGATCTACAGGACTGGCGATCACTATCAATTAATAGTGATCCCTTACATCCAGTGAGAGAAAATATTACAAACTTATCATGTATGGAGTACTTGTTGGGCTAGCTTGTGTGCTAGACCCAGTATTTTGTTGCGATGTTCCAAAATTTCCTTCAAGTAGCTTCCTAGCTTGCTGGTGTCTCCAGTTTAGATCTCTGTTGTCCCTATAGCCTTCTCTAGTAGTTGTGTAGGCTCTACATCTCGGGAGTACATGCTGATCATTTTCCACCTCCCCTGTGGAGCAGATTTTGCAGATTCTTTCCTCTCTGGGGATCGTGGGTCTTACCCATCTACCCCTCTCTATCTCAAGATTGTGTGAACTAGCTTTGATTTTGTAAATTAGATGCCTTTTATATGTTGAGATGTCTTCCCCAAGGTATCTCTGCATCCATAACTGTCCATTGAGTTAATTTCCTGCTTATAAACTGCATTTTTGTTCCCGGGTTTTGTCAGAGTTTGTGTAGCATTTTTTGGTCACAATGAGAGAGAGAGAGAGAGAGAGAGAGAGAGAGAGAGAGAGTTGTATTAACGTCTTCGCGAGGCCTGGGGGCCTGAGACAAAGTACAATCAACAAAATAACTCATACAAGCCACCATGGGCTGAAGCAAAGGACTCGCTAAGGCCCTTGCTGAGTGCTAAGCTAAGCTAATGATCTCAAAAACACACTCTCAAAAGCTCTCAAGAGACTCCAGTGAAAGCTCCGAGGACATATCCGGGAGTGGTGGTATCCCTCCAATGAGACGCAAAGATGTCACGTATCTGTAGTTGGAGAGAGAGAGAGTCTATTAACGTCCACGGAAGACCAACAGGTCTATGGGAAAATAAAAAACCCTCTAGTACATCTGCTTCATTCACAATCTTGGATCTCCCCAAGCAATCTTATCAAATCTTGCTTGGATATCCTTGGTTCGTGAAGCATCGGTCCTCCATGATTGGGAACTGATAGATTGACAATCCAAAATCACAACACCGCAGTAAGTGATAATGTGGGAATAGGAGCAATAAAACCAATTATGCCTAGAGCGTTAAAGAACATGGGAAATAATCCATGTATTCTTCATTTGTCATGGCACCATTAATATGGCATACTCGCAAGGGCACATGGAAGCTCCCAGGAAGTGCAAGAAGCAACTCCAATTATTTAGGGTACCTACATTACAGCTTGGGAAAAAACATAATCAGCCATACATCAGTTTAATACTGAGAGTCTTTTGGCTTAGATTTAAACCCCTTAATGATTGCTATGCCTTCACGATATACTGCCCATTTTCCTTCCTTCCTAGCAGCCTTGACCTTAGCTAATTCTGTTGCCTTATTTTTCAATTAAGCTCGTGTAAGTTCCTCAACTATCCACACCTTAGTCCCTTTCAACTTGTAAGATTGTCGGAGAAGCTTGACATGTAGGTCTTGTGAGTTAAGCATAATGATAGCATGACCTATAGACTGTGAGATTTGAGTTGCTCTGGCTTCATCATCATCACATCGACATCATCATCCTTGTCAACCGTCCAATCAATGTTAGGCATGGCTACTTTGACATGTGTTAAAGTGTCATTGAAAGAGTCCTCCTCTTTATACCATCCTTCAGGGAGTCCCCCTACTCTGACCTTCAAGACATTATCACATCTAGCTGCATGTTCTTTAATGTCTTTTTGAATATCAGCTTTATTTACTTTTGTATCAAACTCCACAATCACTTTTTTCTTAGCGGTTTGTACTTCAATGTGAACTAGATATTTGACTGTAAAGACTAGCTGGGGGGGAGGAACCTTGCAAGATTTTAGGACCTAATCAATTACTGCCTGCTTGCCAGGTCCTTCAAGAACCTGAATTCTAGCTATTACTACATCTACCAGTTGCATCTTTAACTCTCTTACCTGCTCTTGTAATTATGGGTATGTCCAAGCCTCTTCATAGGTATGTGTGCAAAAACGGGGAGAGTCTTGGCTGTGGTATATCAGGCCTGTGCATACAGAGAGGGTGTCATGGCTGCAACTGTGGCATATCGGGCCCTATTGGCTGAGGCTGTTGGAGTTGAAGGGGATTTCGTAGAGAGGCTCGAACATTCCTTGCTGGCCATCTTTCGTAGAGAGGCCTATGAGACAAAGTGCAATCATAGAGTAACTCATACAAGCCACTATGGGCTGAAGTAGAGGGCTCGCTAAGGCCCTTTGTTGAGTACTATACGAAACTAAGCTCAAAGCTCAAAGCTCAAAACTAGTACTCAATCTCAAAATCAAAATGCATAACCAGGTGCCATGGTGGCTCTCCTGTGAGCAGTAAAAATATCGTGTATCTGTCTGCTAGGTCGTCTCTCTCAGTGGTGGGGGGCATAGTCTCTAAGATCTCTGTATCCGATGGGCCAGGTCGAGAGTGACGCCCCTACTCGGGCAATGCCCTCCAAGCAAGGCTCTGATGGGCTGTTCATCGTGCATACCCTAGTCAGTCTATGCATCATGTGTGGTGCCTGCATCTCTCCTTATCATCTCTTCCCACACAGCCCTCATATCATCCATCTCCTCCTCTACTCCACCATATTTGGGGGCAGACTCAAATGCATAGAGATCTATGACATGTCACTGGGCTCTATCCATCTCTGTCTCCCGTGGCGTTGTCTTCTCCTAATGTTTGATCTGACACAGCGGGTTCTCTCTATGTTGTCGCATCTCCATTAGATGGAGGCCAATGCAAACCTGGTCCTGATAGTGAATCAACCGAGAGAGAGGCCCAAAACCACACCCCTCTTGAAAGAGAAAATGATATGGCCATCGGATCTCATAGTAAATTGGACACACACACAAGAAATGCTCCTCTGTCTCCACCTCCTCCGGCGTGTATAGTTTGCAGATTCATTGCTCTCTACTTGTACATGTGGCTCTCCCTGTCTCAATCCTCAGCTAATGAGACTAGCCCGCATCTGTCCAATGGCGATCCTCAGGGTGTGTGAGACTGGCCTGTCTTGAAGAGAGAAAGAACTGAGAGTGAGCAGAGGGAAAATGCTCCAGGGGGTGTCGGACTGATCAGGTTGCCTTGCTGAGATATGGCACAGGTGTGCCAAGGCTGAACGGGGGCCAGGAGAAGCAGAAACAGGGTGACCAAACCTGTGGTGGATGTCATGGGGAGGGGCAAGACTTAGGTTTTGCCTTTGTTTTCATTTTCCAACATGAATTGTTATTTCAACGTTAGGAATGACTGTTGTGGATACCCAGAAGGAGATAAAACACTGGACCATATTATTTTACAATCATGAGAATCCACTTGGACGTTGTTCTTGTCTAACTTTAAAGTGATCCTAGGATATGATTTGTGTGACTCTAGAGACTTTTTCAGACTTCCTCACGGAGTTTTGGATTTAGGTGAAATACTTTGGACCAATAAATATTCTCAGCCCTCAAGGAATTTCCCAACAAAGAATCCCTACCATTCCATTCCAAGTGGGATAAGATATGCTTCCAATCAAGAAGCAAACGAGAGACAAAAGGGCAGCCTCTGATCTTGCCTTGAATAGAGCCAAATAGAAAATCCCACTATGTAGGCTGCCAATGCCCAAAAGCAGAATTATCAATATGCAACAAAAAAGAGCGGATCATATAAGCCCAGGGCTAATCCCCTTGCATAAACTGCAACATCATTTTTCCCCTATGAGCAATTATATGCATTTGAATCTTGAGTATGTTCAAACCCCCGTGCATCTTTGGAGGGACACACACACACAGATGGGGAGGGACACACACACAGATGTGCATTCAGTCCCATGGAACTTTTTCATTTAAGCATGTTCCCACATCATCCAGAATATGGAAATCAAAGATGAGTTCATGATACCTTTCTGCCAAAAGAGAGTTGGAAGGAATTTCAGGAAACCAATCACATGTGACAGCCCATGCCGTGTAAAAGTCTGCAGTACAGCGAAAAAATTGCAGTAAAGTATTTTAGCACGAGTCCATAACCAGATAATGGTCTCATATTATGCACTCCGACCTTAAATTTACTTAACAAAATGAGTTTACACATACCGACTGCAATTAAAATGGAAGACACTCTCAAACTGCATAAAAAAGCACATCATGATCACAACAATTAAAATATCTTCAATTAGACTTGGGAAAATTACTCTTGGTTGTAAGTGCCATTTAAAAAAATAACAAGAAGAGTTTTAGGAGGCCACTCATCTAATTCTAAAAGTAGTTGCAAAGCATTCTAAATTTTATGTTCATTCAGATTCATTATGCACTAAGACCTAATGACTCATTGTCAGTTGGCCATGCGCATCTCATAGTAATATGTCACACCTCAGTCCATAGAGTCAGCAATTCAACTACACAAAGATGGAACATGTTTGACCCTTAGAGGAGTTAGGAGTTAGCCAAATGGCTGAGAGACAATTCACTGTCTCCAACTTTTCTTGCTTTACAAGAAGTTAAAGTGATACAGCCGTACCTCCCGTACAGCCGTACCTTTACCCATCAACACCTCTCCATCCTCAATATCTCCCGTCCGTACCTAGTCTAATCCTAGTCTAGTTCTAGTCCTCCCTAACCCCGAGTTGGGATAAACCCCCAACCCAACCCGGGGGTTAGGTTAAGCCAAGGGGTTCATCATACAGCCAACTATGGATTGGCCTACCCTCTCCTCCAAGTCCCCCTCAACCCCCTCAACTCCTTCAACATCCATTAGGACTCGGTACTCTACAGTTGCAGCCATGACACCCTCTCCATACGCACAGAATTACCAACAAGAAGGCTCAAAACGGCCCATCCTCGGGCAACAGGATCAGATTTTTTATCTGCAGTAGGCAGTGAGAGAGCTACAATTGGAGCTCGCAGAAGTAAAGGCCCGACTTCACATCTTGGAAGGGCCTGGTAAGCAGGCAGTAATTGATGTGGATGTAAAATCTTGTAAGGATTCCCCCCCTACCCTACAGCTAGTCTCTACAGTCAAAGATCTTGTTCACACTGAAGTACAAACTGCTAGGAAGGAAGTGTTTGTGGAAGTGGACAACAAAGCAAGTAAGTCTGATATCCAAGCAGAGATTAAAGAACACGAAGCTAGATGTGATAATGCGCTGAAGATTAGAATAGGGGGGCTCCCAAAAGATTGGTACAAAGAGGAGGATACATATAGTGAAATATTGACAAAGATCAAATCAAGTTTGCCCAACATCGAATGGATGAATGATGATGAGCTGGATGATGAGGCCAGCTTCTATTTTGCACTATAGAGGTCATGCAATCCTTACACTGAAGTCAAAAGATATGCGGATCAAGTTTCTTCGACAATCTTACAAACTGAAGGGCACCAAAGTATGGATAGCAGAGGAGCTTCCACAAACTCAACTCAAGATTAAGGCAACTCAATTAGCTAAAGTCAGGGCTGCCAGAAAGGATGGAAAATGGGCAGTTTACCGTGAAGGGGTAGCACTAATCAGAGAGTTTAAATCAAAACCAAAAGACTCTCAGTCTTGAACTGATGTATGGCTGTTTACTCTTCCAAAATATCATGTAGGTACTCTAAATAATTGGGATTGCTTTTTGCACTCCTTGGGAGCTGCCATGTGCCCTCCCTAAAGCAGATGTACTAGAGGGTTTCTTGCTGTCCCATAGACCTTTTGGTCTCCAATGGATGTTAAAAGACTTTCTTTCTTTCTTTCTTTCTCACTATCAAGACTGTGTTATCAGATGCAGACATGACCCCAATCACAGGTGGTTTGCCTTGGACTTCATGATAAAAAGCCTCTGATTTACAGTGGTCTCAGTGTATGCTCCCACGGGCTCTCTGGAAAGGAGGATTACATGGGATTCAATGATGAACTTAGGGAGTGATTGCATCATCCTGGGGGACTTCAATATGGTTGAGTCTACTAAAGATAGATGGATGCAGAAGGGTTCAACTCTCAGGGGTTCCGAATTTCAGCTGTGGGAAGATGTCAAAGAATCTCTCCAAGTAGTAGACATTGGGACTCCTAGTATTTTTACTTGGAGCAATAGATAGGTAGGGGACTTAAGAAGAGAAGCTAGGCTAGACAGAGTTTTATTTGGCTCAATCAATGAGATTGATCAAGCTCTAGATATCAAGCAAGTCACTTTTTACTCTCTCCCTCTCTCTGACCACAAACCAGTGTTGGCTTCTCTAGACATGGGTATTGGAAAGAAAGGTAACTCCTCCTGGTTCAAGGCTGACCCTTCCCTCTTTAAACTGCAGACTATTCAAAAACAGATAATAGAGAGGTGGTCCTTCTCTTTTGCAGCAGCTGACTCTAAGGCACAAGGATGGAAAGATGCTATTGAAAAGGTACAAGCAATACTCAAGGAAGCCAGAAAGAACAGAGCAACTATTAGAGTCAAAAGGATGGATAAACTAAAGAAAGACATTGAGGAGCTAGAATAAAGGGCTAGATGCAATGACACCAATGCCCAATAACAGTTATTGCTCAAAAGGAAAGAAATCAGAATCCAAGAGCAGATTAAACTGCATAATGCGAACATCTACTTCAAAGAGTGGTGGGCAGGCAAGATAGACAGGCCAACCAAAGAAAACTTCAGGAGGATCAGAAAAAAAAGAAAACAGGAGGAAATACCTTTGCTGCAAAAGGAAGATGGAGAGCTGGCCCTTTCAGAAACAAAAAATATGGAGATAATTGTCAGCCATTTCAGAAACCTGCTTAGCACAGTGGATCTAACAGACCACAATGTTTTAGAGGCAAGACTTAAGTGTCATACAGCCAGGCAATCCTCTCAGTGTTTTCCCTTAAAGAGCTCAAAGAGGCTGTTTTTGCAATGTCTGATGGAAAAACTCCTGGAGAGGATGGATTCCCTGCTGAATTTTACAAATTTTTTTGGGATACTGTTGGTCCTTCTCTACTGGATGTTTGGAATGAGAGTATCCAATTGAGGCTGCTCCCAGAGCATTTAAATGGAGGTGTCATCAAAGTTATTTCAAAGGAAGGGGACAGAATAGTGTTAAAAAATTGGAGACCCCTAACCATGCTTAACTGTTCTTACAAGATATTTGCTAAAGCAATGGCCTTGAGACTCACACACAAAATGGACAAGTGGATTCTGGAAGAACAAAAAGGATTCATAAAGAACAGACACTTGTTGGAGGCAATTATCAATCTCTGGGAAGGTTGTACACATGTTGAGGAAACAAAACAGGAGATTTGTCTTATTTGATAAGGCGTATGATAAACTCAACTGGGACTTTATTCTGCAGTTTTTTAATAGCTTGGGTTTGGGGAAGATTTTCATATCCTATGTAGCCTTGCTACTTTCCAATGCCTCTGCAAAGGTTTGTGTTAATGGGGAGATGTCTCAGAGTTTTATGCTAAAAGGATCCATTAGACAAGGGTGCCCTCTTGCCCCTCTCTTATTTGCAATTGCTGCTGATGCCTAGGGGTGGCTGATTAAAGATCAAGTAGTAGCAGGAGAAATCAAATGGCATAGAACTCCCCTCAGGGAACCAGCTGGTCAATCAACAAGTTGCAGATGACACCACCCTCACAATCAGAAACACAGATGTGGACATCCAAACAGCAATGGAGTGCTTGGACAATTTCTGCACAACATCTGGGTCAAGGATTAATCACACCAAAACAGGGTATGCTGTATTAACAGGTGACAATCTAAATTTATTAGACCAGCTGGGATGCAAAAAGATACCTCATGGTCAGATATTCAGACTGCTTGGTATCCCCATGGGTTTCAATGTCAAGATGAAGCTAAACAGTATCAGGGGGCTATAGGCAAACCTAGCAGGGAGGAGAGTTGTCCTAAATCACTGTATCTATCCAATGGCTATTTTCTATCTCTCTTGCTGGTGCCCATCCAAAGCAAAACTAGAAGAATTCATAAGGATATGTAGATCCTTTCTATGGGGTGAGAGTGACACCAGAAGAAGGATTGCTAAAGTTAAATGGGTTTTTTGTACCAAGCCAAGAAAAGAAGGAGGGCTGGGGGTAATAAATATCCAATTGGCTGCCTACAAACTAGCAGCCACGTGGGTAATAAAAGCAATTACCAATCCTGATAGAGACTGGGCTAACCTTCTGCTCAGGAACTTTAAACATGTCAGACCTCTTAGAGCCCCAAGATGGAAAGACTACCTTGTTTTGACAGCTATTGGAAACCCAGAGCCTTGCTCTACCAAAGGAAGCCAACTGTGGAAAACTCTTTGGGGAGCCTTTGAACAGATTAAATGTTTCATCACACTCACGGGGAAAGGAAGTTACATGACCCTGGATTCCATATGGGTTTCTACTTTTTTTCCAAGGCAGCAGCAGCTAAGTGATGATGATTTTTAAAGAGCTTGGCACTTGGAAAAGAAGGGGGTTTCTAGCTGGGGTGATCTTTGGGACAAGAACAACTTTAGATGGAAAACTTGGCTTGAGATAAGAAGAGAGTTCAGACTATAAAATGCAGATCAAGAGCTGGTCATGAGAAGATTGCACCTGTGGGAGGGGGATATTTCTTAGAATGGAGGTAGGGTACTTGACTTCTCCAGAGAGTTTGGGTGGGTTGGCAGCTCATCTCTTTTACCAATACCCACACCCTCAGAAGGCATAGAGGAGGTTGTCTCTAAGCTAAACAAAAGGTGGCACTATTTCGATAATGCCAAAAAGTGGGCACTCAGATTTGAGTTGATATGGAATAGAAAGAAAGAAAGAAAGAAAGAAATTTTATTAGAGTCTTCGGAAGACCGATGGGTCTATGAGACTGAAAGAAAACCTGATACAAATCACAATAAGGGTGGAGCTACTGAAACGAGCATCATCACCCGTGCTGAATCCTAAGTCTGATCATACATAATCAAATACATATGGATGTAACAATGAAAGGAAAAGGACTGGAGCGGAGCGGAATCCTCCATATGTTATGTCCCCGTGGTTGGTGCATAGCCGGTGATGGGACGTTGGTGCCCGTCAAGGGACGCCATGCGTCTTGGTCTCCTGGACGAGGCTCGACGCAAGACCAGAGCCACCGTGACTCCCATGGGACGTATCCCGGGTCTAAACAATGACGAGAGGTCCCCCAGAGTGATCTGTGTGTCCCCTCAATGTCTCATGTGTCGTGCTGCGATCGTCGGGTCAGGGTCTCTGTCACGTCGGCGGCTAGAGACTGGACGACCAATGTCACTCGATGGGAAGAACTCTGTGATCCTACTCTGAGAGGTGTCTGATGATGTGTCGCCTGAGTAAGTACTCTCTATGTCGGACTCCCTCGTGAATGAAGGCCGCGAGAGGCATCTCTGATCTAGGTAGGCGAGGAATTTGGAAAGGAGCCTGGAGCCGTCTCTGAAGAGGCAGTGGTAGCGACCTCGGATCTCATAGTACACTGCGCACCTAAAAATAAAATGCTCCTCCGACTCAACCTCCTTGATGGAGATCCGTAGTGAGTGAGGCATATGAAGCTCAGTGTACCCCGGTGGTGTGATGAATCCCTCCTCCGAAATGCAAAGACAGTAATCTCTGTAGAAACTCAGCTTCACTGGAAGCTCAATCAACTCCAACCAAGTCCTAAAGGTGTGTAGCTGCAAGAGATCCTCTCGAATGACCTCGTTGGTATGTGGCCCAATCGGGATGGTGGGTGGGAGTACCGGAGGGGCATCTAAACTGTACTGAAAAGGAGGTATCCTATCGATGTGGAACCCTAGTCTCACAAACCATCTGTGAGTCCATGCATACCAGCATCGCTCGTCTCCCTCTGCTGCCAACCTCATGGAGGAATCAAGAGCCAACCATGGCAGCCTCTGTCTCCCTGATGTGCAGTCCCCATATGATCTAACCCGGTGTAGATATGTGATGGTCTGAAAGGCTACATCTAGCTCGAGTGGAGAAGCACCAAACTCGGCCTGAATGATGTGATGTGGTACAGACAGTTTCCCCCGGATCATCCATGAGAGCATGAGGATCTACAAACGCTCCACCCGTGTCCACTCTATCTCTGACATGTTAGGCCCCCAACAAGAGCTACCATACATACCGGCTGGTCGGACCAAGGAGTTGAAGAGAAAAGCCTTGGTCCGAGGGTCTTGGAAGTGGGAGTGAAAGCACTGTCTCTCTAACCGAGCTAGTGAGGCGTATCCCCTGCTCAATCTGGCCTACATCGCTGGTCTCATCCTGAAGATCGGGCCGGAGAAGATGACCCCCAAGTAAGTGTATGAGGATACGATCTCAACTGGTGACCCACCGAAAGTAAAAGTAAACCGCTTCCCTTGCATGTTTGCTCGAGAGGTGTTAAAGATCATGACCTTGGTCTTGCCAAGGTTAACCTCTAAATCATGGGATAAACAAAAAGCCTGCAGTGCATCCAGGTGTCGCTGGAGCCCCTCGGGTGTGGACGACAAGAGTGCCACGTAATCTGCATAAAGAAGAATCATGATGATGATTCCGGCAAGTGAGCAACCGGTCCCTCCCAACGTCCCCATGAAAGTCTCAAGCTCATCGATGTAGAGGCCAAACAGGGTCAGTGATAAGAGACAACCCTGATTGACCCCTATGGTACTCAGGATCTCATTTGTCCAACCTGCGCCTGTACGAACTTGGCCTGAGACTTTCTCATACAGTGCCATGACTGTCCAGATGATCTCCTGATCAAATCCCAGTGTGTGTAGGCGTGTGATAAGACGAGCTCAAGATACTGTGTCAAAGGCTTTGTGGAAATCCACAAAGCAACAGTATACCCTCTCCTTCCATGATCTAGCCTCTACTCCTAAGTGTGAGTATGTGATCCATAGTCCCATGGTCTCACCTGAAACCGGCCTGACCCTCTGCTCTAAGCCCTCTCATCTCTGCGAATAGGCTGACCGATGCATCCAATACAGCTGCATAGATCTTGGACATCACGTCCAATCATGATAGTCCTGTAGTTACTCGGGTCCATGGGATCCCCTACCTTGTGGATGGGGGTGATGGTGTTGAGTATCCAAGTGCGGGGGAAGCCAAGGCAAACATCGTCATTGTATAGCTTTGCTAGGATCGGGGCTAACGTGTCGATCCCATATGCGATAAACTCAATGCATAGCCCCTCCTGATCCTTAGCTTGGCCATTGTGCAGTTTCAATGTCGCGTCCTTGACTCCCCCTCTGGTGAACAACGTGCAGGTGGTGGGACGAGGTGTGTGTATGAGGTCTGGAGTGGGCTGGTGTGGGACATCATATAGATGGTGTGCATACGTGTGCCAGACTCTCGTGTCGGTGAGGGGTGATGGAGACCTACGCTCAAGGAATCTCCGCCAAAAATCCTTAGAGTTGCTGCTGTACAAGATGTGCAGTAGCTCCTCCTCATTTTGACGAAGAAAAGCCTGCTTCTTCTGACGTACGAGACGTCGGTACTTGCGTACCGTGTCTGGTGTGTTCGGGAGGTGACATCTGGTTTCAAGTCGGAGCTGTCGGCGATAAGCCTTGCACTTTGCATCGTACCAATTGTTGCAGGGTACAGAACCAAGAGGTGGTGGTCTAGTGGACTGCGTGGTGTGGGGAAAGATTTGGAGGACAGCCTCGTGGAGTGTGCGACTAATCAGGGCAGCACGGTCCTCTATGAGTGATATGTGATCGATGTAGGTTAGGAGTCTGTTTAGGCGTCCAGGGTAGGCCGGTGAGAGGCTGTGATCAAAGTGTATGTCGTGGTAGGTGTCGTGCTTCCTATGTGGTGTGTGTGGTGTGGCTAAGCGTGGGGTGGCGATATTGAAGAATAGGTATGTGTGATCAGCTCCTGGAGGCAGTGGTGCTACGGTGAAGTCGGTGATACATGAAGTGAAGGTAGGGGATCCCATGATGTAATCTACTACACTAGTGCCCCCTCCCCCCCCCCGTGTGGGAAGCAAGTAAAACCACCTGAGGAGGGCCATAGGTCGAGCCCATTGTAGATGATGAGATCATGCATCCTGTCCAAATCAAGGAGCGCGTGTCCATATGGTGTAACAAGCCCGTGTCAGTCCGATGAGGTCCTTGTCATACCTGCTCCATCTAGGTCCATGTTTGGCACCATGATAGAGTCGTCTCAGAAGTCCAGGAGTGGTGCCTGTCGCGTACTCGTCCTGGCGTTGAAGTCCCCAACAAGGAGAACTTCCCCGCGGGCTGAAAGGTTTGGGATATCTTAATGTAAGGGTGCATATGGCGATGTCTCACCCTCTTCTCGTGCCACTCTGGCGAAGTGGGATGTGTCTGGCGGGAAGTAGCATATTGCTATGAAAAGGTCACGGGTGTCTCTGCGTCGGATCCGGATCCACATGAATCGGGAGTGTGCGTCCTTCCTCTCAATGGAGATGGCTCCAACGAGGGAAGACCTGTACAATACTGCGACCCCGCCCGATCCTCGGACTCCTCCTATAACCCTCGTCTCATCCCTGAAGGCTGACTCCCATGTGTAGCCACTCGCTATCGGTAGTGGACGCTCTGGGCTCTGGTGTGTCTCCGTGTAAAAGACTATGTCTCGTCCTGTATAAAACTCCGAGAAGTTCCCTGGGTCTAACCATAAGGTACCATTACAATTCCATATGGTGCAGTCTAGGGTCTCGGAAACCTGAGTCTCATAGGCCCCATCCCCCTAGGGGGTACGGGTGGGAGCCCGATGGGTGCCGGTCAACAACCTACCATCTCGGACCACGGCCCATTTCCAGAGAAAATGCCTACCCTGCTATGGCTAACCTTGCATAAGGCACTCTGGACCAATAGTAGAAGTCTCAGCATTGGAAAGGGGGATGGCACTTGCAAATGTTGTGTGGTAAACAGAGAAGATATTTTTCACCTCTTCATTGCTTGCCCTAGAGCAAGAAAGGTATGGAAACATGTGCGAATCAGAATTGGGGAGTCTATAAACTGGAAAGCCATACTGTTGGGAGATGCCCTCAAAACTTCTTATGCCAAATGGTCACTTATCAGAGCCCATGCCCTATGATTTATTTGGATCTCCAAGAATGCTTGTCAATTCAATGATGAACTCATGCACGCTGACCACCTCTTTAGCAATTGATATGATTGTTTTCTGCTCACTAACTGAAAATCCTCTGTTGTGCCTCAGGCAAAGCTTCTTTTGGATTAGGAGTTCCATAATTACGATGATCAGATCACTCAACTGCAAGCTGAATTGGCTGACCACATTCAAGGGGCAGGCAAATGTTCAAGTGCTAAGGTTGACATGCAGTTACAGCTCCTCCCTCCACTATGCCCTGTCAAAGAAGAACCAGCTGAGTAGACTTCAGCAACTGGATCTTTCTCTCCACTTGATCATATCATGTACACAGGCTACTGCTGAAGGATCCAGTGTTGAACGATGGCACATGTGCAACTCTTTGCTTTTTTCTGCTGAGTACCATAGTTATCTACCTCCTCCTTGGACTGGGATATATAGTGTGAGACTTTTCAACTGGGGAAAGTTAAGTTACTAGAATTGTCTCCTCTTATGTATAGAAAGAGGTTTTTTTGTATGCTGGCAGCCCTCATTAGAGGTGAACCTTTCTGTCATTTCTTTGACAGCATTGTACAGATGATCAGATTATAAATAAAAATTTTCTTTGCCCAAAAAAAAAGAAGCTGGAACATGTTTTTTTTGTGATTGTTTAAGCCACAAAATTGCCTTTGTAGTCCGACAAAAGGACAAATAGAAGGCATTCCAAAATAAGCTACACGTGTGGCAGAACCAGGATATACTAAGCAAAGGAAAAAAGTAATAATGAGGAATCATTACGTTAATTCCCACCGCCTTCAGTCTTCAACACAAATCGATTAAGCTCAGCACACTCTGCAGGTATGCAAAAAGGCAGTATCGCAGCTGAGGGAGCTTCCACCCAACTGAGCGTGCGGCTCCCACTTGCACCTCTTCTAAGCGGTAGAATGCACCTCCTGGGCCTGTTTTTCTGTTGCATTTCGTGGTCCTTTCCAGCATGCAACAGCATGCAGCAGAGCACCCGTTTCCTGGGACCTTGCTGCTGTCAACAGTGTACCACTGCTGCGCCAAAGGTACTCATATCCAGTGTGCTACAGATTATTTTCTTGCTGTACACAGTGCGCCATTGCTGCCCCTCCTGTGTACATCTTTTCCAGTGTGCTGCAGGCCCAGTTTTCCACACCCTTCTTGCCCCAACAAGGTCAACGCTGTTGGTCTTGTGGGCAGCAAGCTTGCGAGCCTAGACAGGTGACAGTCTTATGAAGAGAATTGGTTGTTGGCTGAGGCTCATTGTTCTTGAGGGCTACTCACGAGTTCAATTGTTGACTTCATCGCTTGAAAGGTTTTTCTTTTTTTCATCCACCATCGCTCTTCTCAGCAGCAACTCCTCATCCTTAGGTTGGCGTAAACCCCGACAATGGAGGACAATAAAACCTCTCCAGTCACTGAACCAGAGAAAGTTGAGCTCCACGTTACATTCCCTCCTGATATTATGCAGCTACTTGGTGCCATAGAGGAGGGCTTTTGTCAGACGCAGCTCATCCAGGCTCCTCCCAAGCAAAGGCCAGCAGATTTGAGACTAGGTGTACACCAACATGGCGATTTGGGTGTCAGACTCACTATGTTCACGCTATTTGGTAGGGGTTATTTCTCATTTGGTTTGTAGACTGCCCATCCGGCGATTAGAGTTCTTGCTAGTACACCATAAGTGTACCAGGGTAGGGTCATCCACTTTTGGCTGTGGCAGAAACGCTTCCACATGGCTACCCCAGCACCCAAACTGATTGCATTTCAGATCCTTTTCTTGGGGCTCCCTAATGAGATCAGCTCGTGCCGTATGGTGGTGGAGCACATATCTAGTCTCGTAGGCACAATGATTACTTCCACAGGTGCCAGATTGTCGTATGCTCAGACTCTTGCAAGGACACGAGCCACCAGGGTGAAGTTTCCATTGCCGCAACCCTTGTCTACATTGATCACATACCCCACCGGCCATGGATCTCAAGTGCAGCAGACACATACATATGAGGAGTTTCCAGACCAGCATCTCTTCTGCCGAAGAGGGCACTTCATCAGGAACTATCCAAGCAGACACCCTCGCACCCATTGCAAGTAGAGACGAGAATACTTATACTAGCCACCCTCTTGGTAGTCATGTATCCATACCTCCAAAGCTTCTTATGCCTGCTGTTCCTCCACATCATCCTTTTCCACCTACACTTCATTTAGCTCTTGTCCCTCCTCAGCCTTCACAGCCTTCAATTCCTCGGGGAAGTGCTGAAGCAATGAGCTCCACAATGAGCAAGTTCCATAAACCGAAAACTTTTCATACAGACTTCTTGCTCCTATACCCTAGTGCCTCCTAAGCCTCTTGTGGCTCCAATATTGAGCTATTGGGGCCACTATAGGTGGTTACGGTCACTCTTCAGGGAGAGTATCAATAGAGTTGGGAAGCCGGTCACAATTTGTTTGTTTGAGGGAGCATGCACATTTTATCATTTTTCACAATGCATGGTGCATAGGTGTTAAGAAATTGTGCATCTATATGCTTTAAGTATGGGTTGAGGGGTTATGAAACTTTGTACACAGATTTGATTGAGTAATTCCATATACTCATGACATTTAATAAGGGTCTGACATATTTTATATGGTGAAACATAAACATGTTCTCATTTTCTACCATGCATGGCACACGAGTATTTAAAAGTGAATGCCATACGATATGGTCATCAAACTTGTAGGGGGCCTTGAGTCTTGACATCATGTCTCTGATAGCACATGCACACTTGTCAGCCATGCATGATGCCCTTGAGTCAGTACAGCATTGCCTTTGGGAGTGCAGACAGGTGAGGATAATCTAGGATTTTCAGCATCTTTCATACAGCACCTTTCTATATGACCTGGGGTTCAGTGGCTTGGTTATCTCTTACTGGCTCACAGGTGTTCTTCGAGGGCCATGATCCAGATCCAGCTTTCATTGTACGACGACATTCAGTGGAGTCTTGTTCCCTACAGGATGTTCCCCACACTCCTTTCAAAGCTGCTCATGCCTCAGTAGACACGTCTTAGGAGATTTTGGCTAGCATTGCAACTTGGCATATTTGGAGAGCAGGTGTACAAAGGCAATGGAGGTTATCCAGGTTCACCCTTCCCAGACTATGGCCAGTATTTGGATTGACACAGTACACACTCTGATGGCTATTTGGGCGAGCATGCAGGGATCCTCCAAACCAGCCACTGCTAGGACAGTCACTCTTTTCAGAGTTTGGAGGGGATCTCCTTTCTTCTCTGAGTTGCCTTCAGGGTTGAGAGGGCATTTTCAGCCTCCGCCTTGGTTCTTTATTAGCTCACTTTGAGCTGTTTTTTTTTCATGCATCGCATGATGTACTCCCGCATTTGAGCTTGCTCTCGCGGTTTTCATTCATACCTAATGAAGTAATTTTCTTGAAAAAAAAAAATGCTTATACCACAGCCAATCATACAATAAGGGTTGTGACCTCGTAGATCTAGCCCATCTCCTCCGCTACCTTCATGTCTCAATACCTATATAATAGACCCTTCCCCTCCCTTGAGGGAAGTCTATCTTCCTCCTTTTAGTGCGCATTTCTTGCATTGGCACCACATCCCATCTCAGGATGAGAGATGCTTGCTGATCTTCATTGATGAGGGCATCGTACACAACAAGCATCTGCACGTGGCACATAGGCATCCTGACTCCACTCAAAGCATGATCACTGAGTTTTTCCATCCAAAAAGTATGGACCAACAGGCCTCAAGCAGAGGAAGGAGTCGAGGTTCAAAGCGACAGACACAACAAACATACCAGTGGGTTGATGCACAGATCACAAACTTAAGGACCTCCATCCATGTGGGTGTTGCAGAATTGTATTTATGCCAAGAAATAAAGAGAATTATTTTGTTTTGACTCCGGTCAAAGAGAGAGTGGACTTTGGCCAATGAGAGAGATTTTATTTCATGTGCATAGTGGGATGCCTACAGAGGACTAGGATTAGTCCCGAGTACAAGAATACATGCTTTGGCTAACCATTAATGGGTGAAATGTGTTGAATTTGTTTTATTTGTAATAGGGCACTAGAGTGCTAATTTTAGAATAGACCCTTCTTTTGAGATGGGTTGACGCAGCCAAACGGGAACCTGCAAGGGTAACCGTTTCGGCTACCCTCCTGGAGCAGCAGCAAAGAGCCAGCAAGGCTCTCAACATCAGAGTACGTGGGATTCCCCGCACTGAGGCTAGATGCGCAGGCCTTTGTGACCACTACCCTAGGGGCGACTGAGCACAGGATTGAGAGAGCATGGCGGGTTGGGAGGGACCCCAACCGAGAGCAGCCCCTCACCATACGGTTCCATGATGCCCAGGCACAACTTTCGGCTTTACGTCGTAGGTCAGCCTTACGAGACCAGCCAGCGATCTCCATGGATGAGGGCCTCACTCCACTATAGGTTGAGGAGAGGCGTTTTCTGTTGCAGCAACGGGATCAGGCCCGCAAGGAGGGGAAGTGGGCAGTAGTACGAGATGGACGACTCCTTACAGGCCCCGTCGGGCACCCACCTCTCCTACTGCATAGGGAGGCGGGGTCTATGAGACCCAGACACTCGAGAACCTATCCTGTACCATCTAGAACTGTAATGGTACCTTATGGTAAGAACCAGGGAACTTCTCAGAATCCTATACAGGTCACAACATAGTCTTTTACACAGAGACACATTAGAGTCTAGAGCACCCACTACCAGTAGTCAGCGAGTATACATGGGAGTCTGCCTACAAAGATGAGACAAGGGATACAGGAGGGGTTTGAGGGTCAGGAGGAGTCGCAGTCCTTTACAAATCCACACTTTTGGGGGCCATCTTAGTGGAGCAGAGAGATCCACACTCCAGGTTTCTCTGGATCCGGATTCGACACATGGATAGCCGTGATTTGTTTATTGCAGTTTGCTACTTCCCCCTCAAGACCTCCCGCTTTGCCAGAGATACGATGAGACATCCCCATTCGCTGCTCTTTACCAAGCCATTGTTGACTTCTCTAGCCGTGGGGAAGTACTCCTAGTTGGGGACTTCAACGCAAGGACAGAGGCTCGTCAGGCACCACTTTTCGACTTCAGGGATGATTCCACTCTACTGCCAGTTATTGACCTTGAGGAGGCATGTATGCTATGAGTTTTAGTTGACAAACGAGGACCGCTCACATCTTATGGGCAGGCCTTATTAGACCTTGGTAGGATGCATGATCTTATTATCTATAATGGTCTTGACAGATGGCCTGCATCAGGTGGCTTCACTTGCTTTCTGCATGGGGAGGCTGCAGTGTTGTGGACTACATCATGGGATCCCCTGCCTTCACATCTCGCATCACTGACTTTACCATAGCACCTCTCCCTCCAGGGACTGATCATACCTATCTTTTCTTTAGCATTTCTACCCCCTGCCGCACAACACTTTCTACCCCGTTGAGTTCTTACTCCACCTACCATGATATACACTTTGATCGCGATCACCCACCTGCTTACTTTGGCCATCTGTACATACTTCTCGCATACATTGGCTTTATATCCCTATTAGAGGATCGTGCTGCCCTAGTCTCTCGCTCACTACACAAGGCTGCTCTTCACGCCTTTCCTCATACCACCCGCTCCACCCGCCCACTACCACTTGGGATCGTACCTTGTTATAGCTGGTACGATGATGAGTGTAAGGCTCTACGCCATCAGCTCAGACTCGAAACAAAAAACAGCCTTTCGGGCGAACCAGAGATGCTACACGCCGTCTGGTACGCAGGAAGAAACTGGACTTCGTGCGTCAGAACGAGGAGGAGCTACTGAACATTCTGTTTAGTAACAACCCTAAGGACTTCTGGCGGAGATTTCTAGAGGGACAATCCCCCCCACCACTCACTGACACTCAGGTGTGGACTGATTATGCATGCACGTTCTATGATATCCCAAATCAACCAGCCCCTAACCTATCACATATGCCACGTTCCACGTCTTGCACCCTCTTCACTAGGGGGGGGTTAAAGGATGCCGTAATGAAACCTCATAATGGCCGAGCGAAGGATCATGAGGGACTATGCACTGAGTTCATTGCCTATGGGATTAACCTCCTAGCCCCAATCTTAGCCAAGCTATTTAATGAATCTGTTTGCTTGGGGTTCCCACACACCTGGATCATCAACACTATCTCACCCATCCATAAGGCAGGGGATCCCATGAACCCAGAGAACTACATGACCATTATGATCGGACATGTCATGTCCAAGATTTATGCACCAGTACTTGATTCCGAGGTCAGCAGATTTGCGGAGTGTCGAGGACTCAGAGTAGGGGGACAGGCCGGTTCATGGGACCATGGACCATATTCTCGCGCTCAGATGTATCATCGAGGAGGCGAGGGCACAGAAGCAGAGGGTTTACTGTTGCTTTGTGGATTTCTGCAAGGCATTTGACACCGTTCCGAGAGCCCGCCTCATACGGCGCCTACAGGATTTGGGTTACAACGAGGAGATTATTTGGGCTATCATGGCACTTTATGAGCGAGTTTCAGGCAGAGTCTGGATAGGATTTGGATAGACAGACGAGATCATGAACACTATAGGGGTCAAACAAGGGTGCCCATTATCACCTACCTTGTTTGGCCTCTACATCGACGAGCTGAAGATAGCGATGTAGGCATAGGGTGGGGTAGGTTTCTCCCTCGCGAGCACGCTGATCCGGATTTTACTCTACGCAGATGACATGGCTCTCTTGTCCTCCTCAGCAGAGGGGCTCTAGAGACACCTTGACACACTACAGTCCTTTTGCGAGTCTCATGATTTGAAGGTCAACTTGGGTAAAACCAAGGTTATGATCTTCAATACATCTCGAGCTGTCATGCGAGATGAGCATTTCACATTTGATGGGTCCCGTGTTGAGATAGTTTCATCATACACTTACCTTCGGGTCGTCTTTTTCAGACCCATCTTCATCATGAGACCCGCGATGCGTGCACGCCTGAGCAGAGGATATGCTTCATTGGCTCTGCTAGATAGACAGTGCTTCTGCTCTCACTTTCAGGATCCACAGACCAAAGAGTTACTTTTTGACTCCTTGGTCCGCCCAGCAGGGATGTATGGTAGTCCATGCTGCGGGCCAGACTTGTCGGATACAGAGTGGGCCAGGGTGGAGCGGCTATAGGTTCTCATGTTATCATGGATGATCCGTGGTAAGCCATCCGTCCCTCACAAGATTGTTCAGGCAGAGTTTGGGTCACCCCCATTACAGCTAGATGCTGCATTTCAAGTCATCACGTATCTGTATTGAGTCAAGGAGTACGGGGATTACACATCCAGGCGTAGCAGGATACCATGGCTAGCATTGTCCTCTTATATGGCACTTGCAGCAGGAGGGGACCAAAGGTGCTGGTATGCACGCACAGAGAGATGGTTTGTAGGACTCAGGCTCCACATGGATAGACTGCCTCCTTTCTAGTACAGCATGGATGCTCCTTTTTCTCCCCTCCTATCACACGAGGTCAACCAAGTTATCCGTGAGGATCTACTACAGCTACACACATTCCGGACTTGATTGGGCCCGAGTGATCTTCCAGTAAAGCTGGGCTTCTACAGAGATCACTTCTTACATATCACAGCGGAGGGTTTCATTGATCCACTAGGATACACGCAGATTCACCTACCCTACTCGTTGAGGATCTTTCTTGGGCAGTTTCGGGTCTCTGCACACAGACTTCGTATTGAGAGCAGCAGAGCAGAGCGGTTACCTAGGGAGAGGCACATATGCATACTATGTGACATGGAGGAGGTTGAGACAGAGGAGCATTTCATCTTCAGCTGTCCTATCTACTATGAGATCCAAGGGCGTTTCTACTGCCTCTTCATAGATGGTTATGGAGTTTTGGCCTGTTTCCTCTCCTACTTTTGGCTACTTTCATTCATGAGGTGCTCAAACACCGTGATAGGATACTCCGAGCACGGAGACAGGAGTAGACTTCCTCCTCGACTGATACTTCTCAAAGCTCTATCATGGAGTTCTTTCAGCCAGATCACATAGACCCGCACGAGGCGAGGCCTCAACATGACTGTGACCCGGAGCCTGTGACCTGATAGCTCAGACAAAGGGTTGACTCATAGATCATACTTGGGGATGTCCTCTCCTTGTTTAGGGTCTGAGCCCGACCGACGGGGGTCAAAGTGGCCCTGGTCAGACGTAGAGCTACGACCAAGAGACGTACTAGGACTGCACCCTTGGGGGGGCAACAACGCTAGATTGCTGACCTCATGCCTCCACTTCCACAGCCTCATCCATCCTGATGTCCTACTGCTGTTGATGATGATGATGATGATGGTTATGATGCTGAGATTGATGTATATATAGTCGAGATATGACTATGTTGTACTTAGGATTTAGTAGTGTCATTTTGCATTTTCTGCATTCTTCATTGGTATGGATGCTCGTTTAGTAGCTCCACTACCACAGCTCATTGTATCAGGTTTTTCACAGTCTCATAGACCCATCGGTCTTCCGAATCTTTAATAAACTTTCTTTCTTTCTTTCTTTCTGGTCTGAATGCATTCAAGTTTGGTATGGTCTAGCAACATGAAGCCAATTCTCGCACATTATAGTTATTGATTGTATTGAAGGCCGTTTCACTTTTGTAAATACCAGAATCAGAATTTTTCCTAGCTCCTTATTATCATTGTTTTGCTAGGGTGAGTGGGTACCTTTTCTAGTATAGGTGCAACAGAAACATGTTTGATCCTTCAATCCATCTTCGGTTACCATAAATTTGTTTCAAGACTCTTTCTCATCTTACTTTAATGTGATGTGTGGAGACACGAATTTCACAGATCTGTTTGGATTTTGTTGGGATATGGACCATCGTTTTTCATATACTCCTAACATAAGCAGACCTGTTTAACTGGAAATAGGGGCTCATTCTTTTTTAAGTTTACCAGATTCTTTCTGTTACGCTCTAGCCAAGGTAGCATGACCTCGGAAGAATCAGTCGACATTTCCCTTAAAGGATCTATCTCTGTAATATATGTGTTTGCGCTTCATGTAAATGATCGGGAGGGATTTAATGTCAAGGTCCTAGGTGAGGGCTGATAGCACCAGACTAGATAGATCTAAGACCAAGGGCCTAGTGCTAAGATTGTGCCTAGGGGCAAGGAATTTAATGCATCCCAAGAGAGGGGTGAAATGTTGCATTAGGAAGGCCCTATATGGATGACATGTGGCATCTAGATCTATCTAGGGAATTGGGGTTTGCTGAGGCTAGAGAGAGAAGAGAAGATATTGATTCATGTGATTTTGTAACGTAGATCTCTGTCTGCTCGTTAGCCTTAGCGAAATATGGCTGGGAGGAAAAAAATGGTGCTACTCCCGTGATCGAATTAGAGAACAAACAGAGAGAGTGTGTGATAATTTGGTATCAGAGCCAGAGCTAGAGGATGAGAGGGGATTCGTGATCTACGATGAAACGAAAGTTGCAGCGTAGGCTACTGGTGAAAGACCTGCGAAACAGACAGTGAAATAGTACGTGAAGTGCATCGTGACGAATGGGTCTTTGATCTTTGGTGGCGGATAGCAGGCGTGGAGCGCAGAGTGACACGAACGGTCGTCGAAGGACCAGAGCGCAGACACGAGATGCGAGGTGGTTCGTGGGTTTAACGGAGAGTTTTGATCGACGCTCATGTAGAGATTCCAAACATACGTGAGGCTTTCGATGCGATATGTGGATTGCGATATGTGGACTGGACGCAGAACAGCGTGGTGGCTAGACGGTTGACGAAAAAAAAAAGATTGTTAGCGTTACGTAATTAGTCCATAGGTTGGTGAGGACAGCGTAATCTAAAGGATACGCGATACCAAGAGAGGGGATCTGGTAATCGTCAAATGGAAGAAAGGCCTCCGGAAGGCGCAGCGTCGACCAGCCAATCAAGGGGCTCGTGCAACGGACTCACAGTCGCAACCCTCTAAGGGCATGTAAACAGCTCGTATGCTGGGACTTCTTTGGCCACCAGTTTCATTCATCTATTGTAGTTGAGATCAGAGAGCAAGCCGACGTGGAGGCTGCAGGCTTCAGGATGTCTGCATACGTGAAAGTCTAGGGGATCAAATCTTGAAGCAGGAGCGATCAACCAGGGAGCTTCCATCAACTCGGTTTTTTTTTCTGATTAGTTTTGTTGATGCTCCGCTTACATGAAAAGGATCTCGTAAGTGATTAGTCTGCATGAAGGTTTGATGCTATAGCAGGGACAGATTGTGCCTGTGTGTTTCAGTCAGAGTTAATTTGCAGGAATTTCCCTAGTATAGGGAAAAGCGAGATTTGGATATATGCCTGTGTCAAATGCATAGTTAGTGTGAATTTGAGATTGCAGGTATTCCCTAGTATAGGGAATTGTGTCAGAGTGTCAGTACACTGAATTGTGTCAGCTTGTGAATACAGTGTTCTAGAGGTGTTTATTTTTTATTTTTTTTTTAAAAAAAAACCCCAAAACAAAACACCTATTGAACTGAATGGAAGCAGAAGAAGGGGCTTCCAGAAGGGACCCTGGTGAGTCAGGAGTCCGGCTGACCCAGCAGGGATCGCGCCCAGTAGCTCACACTTTATCTGGCAGGATTGCATTGCTGGAGGATGCCTTGCAACAGTTGTTAGCGCAGCAATTACAAGCCAACGTAGGGCAATCTGAACTTAGGAGAGCGTTACAGAGTATGTCTGCCAGACCTTCTCGAGAAGAGAAGGGAAAGGCTCCAATGGAACTGGAGTCTAGTGTCCATACGGTCGAGCCTAGGAAGGCTAAAGTGCCAAATATTGCGAATTACAGACCGGAAAAGTATTCTGGCCAGATGAACGACCGTAGCTCTGATGTCATTGAGACCTGGTTACACAAATGGGACGAGGCGTTCGCCATTTGTGAAATCAGAAATGACATCAAAAAGATCCGCGAGGCCACCCACATGTTCAGTGAGGCAGCGGATCGGTTATGGATTAAACAACAAAAAGATGGCATAGCATCCACTACCTGGGAGGGGTTTAAAAGAGAGTTCAGGAAACACTTCTTACCTCCTGACGAAGCATCCCGAGCTTGGGATCAATATAGGAACCTTCGTCAGAGAAATTTATCAGTGGCAGAATACACTGATAAGTTTCGAGAGAGTGTAATGAAGGTTGATGAACCCCTGCCTCAATCAATCCAAGTGAAGGATTTCATATTTGGATTGAATGATCGAATAAAAATGGAAGTTCGGGCTAAGTACGCGAACACGCTAGATGATGCAATAGCTATAGCCCTGAACTACGAGGATGCCAAGGGCAGCAAGCCAAGTGGGTTTGCACAGGTCGGAACCCAGTATGGGTATCCGAAGAAATCTGGGTTTAAGAAGAAGTGGGCTAGTAGAGGGAGTGGTTCGTAGCCGAGTGGTCAAGCCAAGCAGGCGAGACCGGCTGAAACTCCTAAACCAAGTACCACCATTGGAGTGAAGAGGAAAGTAACCCCAATGGCAGCCCGGGCTTGGTCTAAATCTCCCTTGAACCCAGAACAGAGGGAAAAAGCGAGGAGAGAAGGCTTGTGCTTTGGTTGCCTTCAACCTCATCAGTGGAGAGATTGTCCACGTAATAAAGATCGTCGGATGGCTGAGATGGTGATCTCAGAGTGCGACGTGGAGATGCAGGGAAGTCCTTGAGCGGAAGAGATGCAGATTCAGCTAGCGGGATCTTCTCAGAGGTTAGTACCTTGTTTGTTCTGTGTGTCTGTTGCTAAGTTAGTGACGAGTGCACCTGATAACATCCTATCTAAGCCCGCAGCAACGGGGTATACAGCCTTCAATGATACGGAGTTAATGAAATTAAAGACAAGTCCATCTGACTATGCGTATACAGTTAGGATGGCAGATGGAAGTTCAACTGAAGTATGGGACCAAAGGGTTACCCAGTTGGAGCTTCGGATTCAGGACTATGCTGAGAAGCTTGATTTTGAAATGACCAAGCTTGCTCATGCGGATATAGCCCTGGGAATGGCGTGGCATTCTAGGAAGAATCCAGCCATTGATTGAAAAAAGCACGTATATCAATTCAAGATGAATGATGTGCTTTATGTCTTGCGAGGTGAAAAAGATATACCTCAGGGACCGTTGGTTTCCGTGATGGAAATCAGAAAGGCTCAAGTAGAGTTTTTGTACCTTTGCACAGCATCGGTAGAGTCGGTGGATGATTCTTCGACTAGCACTGATGTTACGCAAAGTGGTGAGATGGCCAAGCTGGCTAATCTTATAACAGAGGAGTTCTCTGAATGTTTTAGGGATGAACTACCTTATGGGTTACCTCCAGAGCGGAAAGTTCAACATAAAATTGAACTGATCCCGGGGGCAGAACCTGTAAATAGACCTCCTTATAGAATGAGTTTTGCTGAAGAAGCGGAGGTGCGTAGACAACTGGAAGAATACCTCAAGTTGGGGCAGATTCAACCAAGTTTCTCACCTTTTGCTTCGCCAGTGATATTAAAGAGGAAAAAGGATGATACGTTTCGCCTCTGTATAGATTACAGAGCATTGAATAATATCACTGTCAAGCACAGGTATCCGATGGCTCGGATTGATGATTTGCTAGATGCATTGCATGGAGCCGTGATTTTCAGCAAGATAGATCTTAAGTGCGGCTATCATCAAATCCGGATTAGAGCCGAGGATGTGCATAAAACCGCTTTCAGGAGCAGGTTTGGTCATTATGAGTTTTTGGTAATGCCCTTCGGACTTACCAATGCTCCAGCGACCTTCGTCATGCTTATGAACGATTTACTACGTCCGTATATCGGAAAGTTCGTAGTACATTTCATAGACGATATCCTAATATTCAGTAAGAGTGTTACTGAACATCGTGAACACTTAAGGATAGTGTTCAGTACTTTGAGGAAAGCCAGTCTTTATGTGAATAAAAAGAAAACTATACTGTGTATGGTTAGGCTTGAGTATTTAGGGTTCATAATTACTCCACACGGGGTAGAAATGGATCCGAAGAAAGTGGCTGCGATACTAACTTGGCCAATCCCTCAGAGTCTGACCGCGTTGCGATCATTCTTGGGATTTGTCCAGTTTTATAGAAGGCATATCAAAGGATATTGCGGAATAGTATCGCCATTGACTGATCTGACCTCAGATAAAGTACCTTTTATTTGGGGACAGAATCAACAGGAAAGTTTTAACACCATAAAACAAGCTGTGGTCTCAGGACCGGTGTTAAAAATAGTTGATCCCCAGAAACCGTTGTTCCTAGAAACCGATGCAAGTGGCATTGCGGTAGGAGCAGTTCTCCTTCAAGAGGGAAGGCCAGTAGCCTTTGAAAGCAAGAAGCTTTCTCCCTCTCAAAGGAATTGGCCAACTCATGAATTGGAGTTGTATGCAGTTATCCATGCTTTGAAAACATGGAGGCATTATTTGTATGGTTCAGAGTTTTATGTGGATGTGGATCATGATACTCTGAAACATTTTTGTAAACAACCTGACTTGAGGGGCTGCCAAGCTAGGTAGGCAGAGCTCATGCAGGAGTTTAATTTGACGATTCGGTACCGAAGAGGAAAAGACAATAAGGTTGCTGATGCGTTATCTCGCATTATACACAACCTGAGTTTCACGGTATTAGAGAGTGCTCTAATGACCGAGATCAGAGAAACTCAAAAGGTGGACGAGTTTGTCCAGAGCTTATGGCCTAAGGCTCATGTGTTAAAACCCGGGGAAAATGAAAAGGATGACCTGGCATCCAGAAAAGGCCAAACTTATGCAAGATATGCCATAAGGGATGGTATGCTAGTTAGAAATGGCAAGGTTGTAGTACCTGGTCAGAATGATCTCAGGCAGAGAGTCATTCGACAATGCCATGATAGCCCGTGTGCGGGACATCCAGGTGTCGAGAAGACCTATGATCTCGTGAAGCGAGATTTCTTTTGGCCAAAGATGAAAAAGCATATTCATGAGTATGTGACACGGTGTTTCTCGTGTCAGGTAAGTAAGGCCGAGCGGGTGAAGCCACCCGGACTTTTACAGCCCTTGGAAATATCACTAAGTAAGTGGGAGAGCATTTCCATGGATTTTATTGTAGGGCTACCTGCAACACAAGGAGGGTATAATTCTATCCTTGTGGTGGTTGATCGTCTAACCAAGATGGCTCACTTCATTCCGACTAGAGAGTCTGTTAGTGCCCCGTGCCCCGCAAGTGGCGGATTTATTTATTAGACATATATTTCGTCTGCATGGATTGCCTAGATCCATAGTGTCAGACAGAGATGTTAGATTTACCGGTCATTTTTGGACAGCGGTATTTGAGACACTAAGGACAGAGTTGGGAATGAGTAGTGGGGATCATCCTGAGACGGATGGTCAGACGGAGAGAGTCAACCAAACTTTAGAAGATATGCTGAGGGCATATGTGTCATTGAGGCAACATACATGGGACAAGTGGTTGCCATTGTTGGAGTTTGCCTACAATGATAGGAAACATTCATCTACTGGGTTCAGTCCATTTGAGCTGAACTATGGTTATAGGCCAGCCAATTTAACTATAGTTGGAGTACCTCAGAAAGTGCCTAGTGCCGCGAACTTCGTAGTTTAGATGCGGGAGATGCTAGCACTTGCGAGAGCTAATATCCGCCAGGCTATGGATAGAGCCAAGGTGTATGCGGATGAAAATCGGTTTATAAGAGTATTTGAAGAAGGAGAAAAAGTTTTTCTCAGAATTCCTTCGCACTCGAAGTCGTTGACTTCAGGAGAGTGTGCTAAGTTATCACCTCGATACTGTGGGCCGTGGTTAATTCTAAAGAGAATAGGCAGTGTAGCCTATAAATTAGAATTGCCACAGGGGTGTAAGGTGCACCCGGTACGCTTAAAGAAATTTTTACATACAGGTGACTCACTAATCGAAGGTGTGGTTTTGTTTCAGGAGATAGAGGATATTGCAAGGCGCAAACCAACAAGAATCCTGGACCGAGGAACAATGCAAATACGAAATCGAAAGATACCCACGGTGTTGGTTGCATGGCATGGTCAGCCTCTATCCGAAGCTACCTGGGAATCCGTATATCAGTTGCGGAGAGTGTTCCCAGACTTTATCATCGAGGACGCTGAGGTCTGAAGAGGGAAGGAATGTTACGCTCTAGCCAAGGTAGCATGACCTCGGAAGAATCAGTCGACATTTCCCTTAAAGGATCTATCTCTGTAATATATGTGTTTGCGCTTCATGTAAATGATCGGGAGGGATTTAATGTCAAGGTCCTAGGTGAGGGCTGATAGCACCAGACTAGATAGATCTAAGACCAAGGGCCTAGTGCTAAGATTGTGCCTAGGGGCAAGGAATTTAATGCATCCCAAGAGAGGGGTGAAATGTTGCATTAGGAAGGCCCTATATGGATGACATGTGGCATCTAGATCTATCTAGGGAATTGGGGTTTGCTGAGGCTAGAGAGAGAAGAGAAGATATTGATTCATGTGATTTTGTAACGTAGATCTCTGTCTGCTCGTTAGCCTTGGCGAAATATGGCTGGGAGGAAAAAAATGGTGCTACTCCCGTGATCGAATTAGAGAACAAACAGAGAGAGTGTGTGATACTTTCCTAGCTCCAACTGTTAGATTGGACATACTTGCTCTCTAAGTGCCATTCTTTGTTGCGATATAGCCTGCTCTTTTTTATTGATATGCTGATATAGACACATGCTGAAGGCCTCCCTTCACAAGAATGAGTGGCCCCTTATCTTCAAATAAACCAAATTTTGCTTGTCTGTAAATTCATCAATCTTTAAATCTATACTGCAATGTGTCTTTAAAATGTAGTGTTTCTACTCTTTGTCTGGAATGCTTTATTTAAAATCCTGCTATGTGGGCACCTGATAATCTTTGTTTTTGCAATATGCAGATGTTGATGATCTGCTTTAAACTTAGCATGTTTCTTAGAATAATATTGCATATTAATATGAACCATTCCATTGTTCTCCCTCTCCATTCAAACCACACCTCACAACCATTGCTCTAAATCCAACTCTGTTCCTTTGCCCAGCAGAGCCTAGGGTGTTCACTAGGGAATATGTAAGATATCCCATGCAGACATTGGAAAGTGGTTTTGAATTAGACTATTTACACTTTTTTTGCATAATCATAATTATAGAAGTGACTTAAAATTCAAAAAATCTAAAAGTTTATGAAGGATTAGGGCAAAACACCTATATAAAACAAGGGTGTCAATATTGTCCCTTTGAACGCTCATGCTATCTAGGATTTTAACATAGTGAACCCCTTGGATCCAGGAGATTCCACCACCCGCCCACACCTACATGCTAGCCATCCTTTCCTTCCCACTTAAACCTTTCCCTCCACCTGCAACCCTTGTTTGCTCTCCATCACCCCGTTTTTCCCTCACTTCCGCTCTCTTTGTCTGTTCCACTTTGGTTCCTGCACCCGATGTTGGATGGACAAAAGCAATAGAGCCTAGACTGCCTTCACAGCCACCCTCATCCACATTTAAGACAAGTAATCAACACAATCACAAGGTTAAAGGCTTTCATTGAAAATCCTTGCCTCTACACACCTCTATATACAACTCATACTCTAGCCACATTCCCTCCGGAAGCCAAACAACCTCAGAAAAAACCCAATGGACTATACAGCTCGAGTCAATTTCTCCTACTGACTGAGATCAAGCTCAGAGAATACTTAGAAAACCCATGAAACATAAATCCCAAGAAAATGACAACTTCAGAACTGCAAAACTGCCATGAACACTTCCTGACAGCTCAAGGTATAAACAACCATGCTCATATCTGCCCTCACAAAATCTGTGAAGAACAACCCCGGATTTCTTTGACTTCAAGTAGCTCACTTCCTTGTATGCTCAAGACTTGTAAGAAAACCCACACCGAGAGCTACATAAGCACTTATGTATTTGCACCTTTGGACTACATGAAGCCCATTACTTTAAGCCATGTACTGCCCATAGTCTCTCTGTTGAAAACCCGCCATCCACAAGCTCCCATAGATATCCTTAGAGAGCCTAGCTTCCATGTCACAACTCATCATCCTTGAGTACTCAAGAGCTGAGGTCTTTGCAGCTAGCACTCAACTCCCGCTTGGCCAAAGGTCTCTCTGCTCAAAACCAATGTGTGCACTATCCGACAACCAGCCAGACCATGTTCTTGCTGCAGCACCCCCGTCGTCCATCTCTGCCTTCATGCAATGGTTTCAGCCTCCTGCTCACAACGAGCTTCTAGACCCGCATAGTCGTCAAGCTCCTTCAATCCAAGAAGCTCCCAGCTTGTAATCGACGTCCTTCCAACCAGATCACAGCTTGCCACAGCCACCAACTTTCATATCATCCCACTCATCCCCATCGCCCGTCTCTATCTTCATGGAGTGACTGCTCTCTTGCAGCTTCCCACAGCTCATGGAGCACCCGCCTACATAGTTGTCAAGCCCCTCCAATTTCAAAGCCTCCCAGCCCATAGCGCTCTCTTGCTAACAGAGCTCTCCTACTCTCTCTGTCGATTAGTAGAGTCGCTCATCCGCAGCCAGCTACACCCAGCCACCTACAGAGTCGCCCAAAGCCCGTCGTCTGAGATCCTCGCTTGCGCGGTGACCCAACACAGCTGCCTTCACAGCCAAGTCCTACTGTAGAGATCCCACAACTTCCATAGTCAACAAAACGCCCCCCCTCCATGCAGTCACAATCCCCCGTCGACAAAGGTCCTCCTCGGTGGCTTCCATAGTAGAGACCCCCGATTAGACTCTAACCACTCAAGTCCCAAGCTCCAGTGAATGCATAGTCGACTCTTCCAGACTCCTTCAGCTCTCAACAAGGAACTCTTGCAACTGGATGCTAGCAAGGTGCTCCCACGGTCTCTCTATTGCTCATAGAGCTCACCCCTCCTCACACATGACGACCCTGCAGCTCCCGGTTCTCCTCTCCCCCCCAAGCTCCTATGAGAGATCCCCCCCTACAAAGAATAACCGCCTCCTGCACAAGAAGCTCCCAGTCCTTGAGCTCACGTGCCCATTCTCTGTGTGCCCACAAAACCTTCTGGAATTCTCCTGCAAACCCCAGCTCCACGTACGTGCTTCCTCGTCAATCCAGAAGTTCCTTCATCACGTAGCCCGCATGGCTTGCCTTCTCCCAAAAAAGCCACGTCATCTCATGCTTTTTTACTCCTCTTAAAGGTTTTCTTAAACCTTAGGTTCATTAATCCCCAACTATATATCCCTTTGTCTTACCAATTGATTCTTTATTTACGTCTTCCGCATGCTCTTCTATATATTTATGAACATTAATAATGGACTTTTTTAAATTCTTAGTTTCCTTCTTTTCTTCTTTTAATTTAATCATTGGTTTCTTTTATTAATTAAATGGCCTTAGTTAAGAGTGGCCTTGGACTTTACCCCTTGGCATTTTGTGTCCCTTGTGTTTTCCTTTTGACCCTCATTATTCACATGTGGTTAGTTAACCTCTTTATTTTAAAGTCGCTTTACTTAGTCATTTTTTCTTAATTTTACTAGTGCCTTTTTTTCCCTTTTATTTACTTGTGGTTAATATTTCAAAGATGAGGATTACCCTCCTTACAAATTGTTGATAATTTAATTTGCTTGATTCTCATTCCTAAATTTAAGGGTGTAGACTACCCCCCTCAATAATAGTTTTTGTGGTAGTTCCCATGGCTGGTTTCTATTCATGTCTTACAATTGGGAACCACTCATGGCAAGATAAACATAATACAGGACAACAATGAAAGACATGTCATCCCACACCAAATTCTTTGGAGTGCCTGATGCACCCACACTGCTCTATCATCATATCCTGAGAGTCCCTGCAAAAGTATCTACAATCTCAAGAAAATATCTACATCAGTGTAGAGTCTTTTATGAGAGCGTCCATAACTCAAAGCCACCACCCATTAGCTATGTACATAGCTATGCACCTACCCATCAGCATGCAACAAGTAAAAAACATATTTACAATTTTATCCACACATCTCTAGCAACCCCTTTCTTCTGTTGTGACATTCATGTCCAGCAGTGAGCCGAAAAGAGATGAAAGATCCAGATTTTCTTCTTCTTCACTTTGCATTGACTTCCACCGCTTCTGCCACAGCTCATTATCGTCATGATCCTCCTCTTTCAGTGCTAGCATCAACTGCGCAAAGTATTTCTTCAACCGGACACCATTGACTCTCTTCTTATGTTTTTTACCATCTAAATCAGTCAATTGATAAGTTCCATTTTCAAATTTCTTCTCCACTCTATATGGACCTTCCCACTTGGTTTGAAAAGCAGTATGCAATGTACTATCCAGTTTGCTATTGTATCTGAGAACCAAGTCTCCATCTTCAATTTCCTTTTTCTTAATTTTTGCATTTTTTAACTCTTGCCTCCGCATTTGCACTCTGGCATAATGCTCAAAAGCCAAATTCCTGTCTAATTGCATCACCTGCAGTGCCGGTAATCTCTCCTTGTAACCGTTTACAGGCTCATATCCTTCTTCAACCAAAAATTTCAAAGCTGGTATTTCCACATCCAGTGGCAGTATTGCTTCTTTCCCATATACCAAATGAAATGGAGAGAATTGAGTGCTGTGCTTCACCGCTACCCTGTATGCCCACAAAACTCGATTCATCTCCAAATCCCAGTTTTTGGTGTGGCTTCCCGTCATCTTAGTCATCATCAATTTGAAATCACTCTCAGAGCTCTCCTACTCTCTCTGTCGATCAATAGAGTCTCTCATCCGCAACCAGCTACACCCAGCCACTTACAGAGTCACCCGAAGCCCGTCGTCTGAGATCCTCGCTTGCGCGGTGACCCAACATAGCCGCCTTCACAGCCAAGTCCTACTGTAGAGATCCCACAACTCCCATAGTCAAAACGCCCCCCGTCCATGCAGTCACAATCCCTCGTCGACAAAGGTCCTCTTCGGCGGCTTCCAGATCAGACTCCAACCACTCTGGTCCCAAGCTCCAGTGGATGCACAGTCGGCTCTTCCAGCCTCTCCATCTCTCAACAAGGAACTCTTGCAGCCGGATACTAGCAAGGTGCTCCCACGGTCTCTCTGTTGCTCATAGAGCTCACCCCTCCTCACACTTGACGACCCTGCAGCTCCCGATTCTCCTCTCCCCCCCAAGCTCCTGTGAGAGATACCCCCCCTACAAAGAATAGCCGCCTCCTGCACAAGATGCTCCCAGTCCCTGAGCTCACGTGCCCACTCTCTGTGTGCCCACGAAACCTTCTGGAATTCTCTTGCAAGCCCCAGCTCCACGTACGTGCTTGCTCGTCAATCCAAAAGTTCCTTCATCACGTAGCCCATTTGCATGCATGGCTTGCCTTCTCCCAAAAAAGCCACGTCATCTCATGCTTTTTTACTCCTCTCCAAGGTTTTCTTAAACCTTAGGTCTATTAATCCCCAACCTTAGGCTTTAAGCACACCTTTTATACACAACCTTCAAGCAAGTCCTTAGTGCTTGATTGCCGCATATGACCACACATTCCTGAAGCCCACATTCCATGATATGAATACTCACCTGTCTTACAATCGAGAACCACTCATGGCAAGATAAACATAATACAGGTCAACAATGAAAGACATGTCATCCCACACCAAATGCTCTGGAGTGCGTGATGCACCCACACTGCTCTATCATCATATCCTGAGAGTCCCTGCAAAAGTATCTACAATCTCAAGAAAATATCTACATCAGTGTAGAGTCTTTTATGAGAGTGTCCATAACTCAAAGCCACCACCCATTAGCTATGCACCTACCCATCAGCATGCAACAAGTAAAAAACATATTTACAAATTTATCCACACAACGTCTCCGTTTCTTTACTCTGAATTTGCTCCCCCTCAACTCATTGCTTTCTCCCTTCGCATCCTTCTTGTTTTCCATTAGCCCCTCCTTTTCCCTGGCAGGCTCGTCTCCCTCACAACCCCTCTCCTTTGTCAGTCCATTGTCGTTCAGCCCAATCTTTCTCCTACTCATCCTCCAAAACCTTTTTTCCTCCACAACCTGCACCTTGCCCTCTCCCTAATAGCCTTCTTAGTCCCCTTGCTTCTATAACCTATCTCCCTCTTGTCCCTCCTTACCCTCCACATCCATACCCCTCGTGCAATAGTTTTGGTTATTTGGCAGGCATGCTTCAATGCCATAATATGATCAAATTTCATGGTGCCGCTATTGGGCTCTCTGGTCGTTGTACCATTCGACTGTATGAGCACTCTTCTCTGGATGCTCTTCCCTATTTTCGAGCTTTTTTGTTTTGGTCTTTTCAGAATGCTCTTTCCTATGAAGACCTTCCTCAGGCCAGCTAGAAGTCTTTTATTACTGTTTCTAGTTCTGAGTAGTAGCTGTCCCACTTTGGACATTTTCCTGATGAAATATCTCTTTTACAAAAAGAAAAAAAAGTGTGTGTGTGTGTGCACGCGCATGCGTGCCAACCCGTTCCTCTTTGTCACAACACATTTTTCAATGGCTAGTGATGCTTGAGATTATTCCATTTGGGCAACTTGTAGCATGTAGACATATTGCTCCTGCTGTTTGTAAAGCTGATATCCTTCTCTAGAAAACTAGGTTTCGGCTGGGATTATATAGCTCACCTCCCCACCTGTAAGATCCCAAATCTGGAGGACATGGGGAAGGTAGACCATCAGTAGATAGGGGATGGAGAGATGCCACATGGGCAGCAAGGACGGGCTGTCAGGGGGGCAAATGTGACAGGTAGCAGGGCTGCCACATGTGCAGCATGCTGGCTTCCATGTGAGCAGCAAATATGTCTGCAGGGAATGGCTGCCCAGGAGCAGCACATGGCCCTAGAAGAGGACAAAGGCAGAAGGCCCTGCAAGGACAGTACCGGCCATGATACGGGTTGGCAAAAGTAGCAGCAACTGCAGATGACTGGAGAAGAGCAAGTTGGCACATAGGGCAGTGCGTATGAACTGCCAGGGCCATCATATAGGCCCTGGAGATGGCAGCAACAGCGACTGCCAGATGGCAATCTACAAAGCTGGTTGGGTCAGAAGGACACACAGCAGGCTTTGGCTTCAGGCTGGCAGGTAGGTAGACCCCATAGGCCGTGGCAAGTCTGCAAACCTGGTTGATCTGCTGCTGGGGGCTTACCAGCCCTGTAAAGAGGGGAGGGGCATTTCATTATGTAGTTCATGGTCTTTTGGTGCCTTTGTTCTAGGCTCCAGATCTGGGAGCAGGGAGGTCCAGAAGTACATGCCTCACACATTGGCTGTAATTTCAGTAGCAAGGAGGCTAGGAATCAGGGAGCCTTGTGCCTCACCATTGGCTGCAGACAGAAGCAGCGAGGAGGTCAAGGATCAGGGCACAAACAGTACCTCACCTTTGGTTCCCACCAATGCAACAAGGAGGTCTGATTGAAGGGCATCTACTCAGCCCACTGAAACTCTCGGAGAGCACGCAGGCTGATAGTGTTTTGAAAGTGCAAGCCAGAGGTAGAAGAATAGTTTTGTGGTGTTAGGGGTCCACACCTAGGCAGTTCCTTATATGTTACATGTTGGCAAAGGGTGCACACCTTTGTATAAGATTTGTCCATCTTTGGAGCAAAAGCTATTTTCTGTTTTTACTCTCACGTGCATGGTTCATCAACTATCTACATCTATCTATATTCACTTGTGTACAAAATAAGGAAAAGGAGTGCAACTTAAGTTAGCGTCGTGCAATTTCTGGGCGACGTTTTCACAATCTTGCGTTTGCGGGAGTGTTGGCTGCAGCAAGCTGCCTCCATCTCTTTTTTCTAACATGGTATTAGAGTCCTAAGGAAGACTCACAAGACCCAAGGTGATCAAGATCCAGATAGTGTGTCTTAGTGAGGGATTGCTGGTTGTTCCTGCTCCTAAGCCTTTCACATGCTTGTCATGGCCAGCAAACTACCTATCCCAAGCTTTTGGGACTCGAGAAAGCTCGAAGATACAAATTATCCTCTTTGGAAGATGAAGATCTGGATCCACTTGGTGGTAAGGATGATTCGTAAGATTACCGCAGGAGTGGAGCTAAGGCCACAAGACATCAACAATTTTGCCAGGCTAATAGATCTGATGCAGTCAAAGAGTGGGTATTGCGTGATGTAGAGGCCCTAGCCATAATCATTGGTACGGCTAGCGAACATGGAATTTCAATCGTGGACCATTCTAAACAACATGTACAAGATCAACAATGCAACTTGAATCCTCAACGTTGAGACCAAATCCTACATGTATATGGAGGAGGGGAACTCAATACATCAGGAGCACATCACTAAGATGAAGGTAGTAAGGGATGAAGTCAGCAGTTAGTCAACAATGGATTTGGCTCAGATAGCCATGCTTTGATTTGGCAGGCTCCCCACGAGCTACAAAGGTTTTGTGACAATCATGATTGCAGGAAATGGTCGACACAAGTTATATTCGAGGAGCTAGTGCCCTTGCTCACGTAGGAAGAAGTTTGGAGAGGAAGACTGATGGATCCAGTGACTTGCACAAGACAAGATGGGCATAGGGCAACGGCAAGCCCAACAAGAAGAGAAATGACAAAACTATTGAGGAGGAGGACTCTTCATCTAGTGGAAGCAAGAAAAAGAAGAAATGTTTCTATTGCAAGCAGCTAGAAGGTTATGTGAGAAACTTTAGAAAGAAGAAGGCTAATCAAAAGAGGAGGAAGGATTTCAATCAAGGTTGAGAATAGTCAAAGCCAGGAGCAAAATGTAGTAACAGAAACATAACTTTTCTTGGTGACAACTCCAAGTGTTACCGAGATTAGATATGAAGATTTAGGTGAACCTATTTCTATGTATGGCATTGAGAGATGGTCTGATGAGTCAGAGGGACCAAAGGCCTTTGTGAAAGTGGATGACAGCAATGTTTGCTCAGGATGTTCTGAAAACAAAGTTGGCACCACTTGCATAAGGGAGGTGTCCTTATGGAGACTCCAAGGATCAGATTTAGAGGGGTAGAGGGACACGGAATATGGCAGTACAAGGTTACACATGGATGCTGTGCCTTTGGGAGGTTTCAAAGCAAGCATTTGTACAAGTGGATAAAATGGTATGCGTATTGCCTTTGCATGTTTTCCGAGTTCAATTGCTTGTATCGGGCATATTGTTTGTCCAAGGGCATCATTGCCTGTTGCATGACTTTTGTCAAGCAAAATGATGATGCTTTGAGGAGCATGGCTTATTGGCATGGACAATAGTGTCAGAGGCTTCTTGACAACCCAGTTGCAAGAGACTGGAAGATGGAGGTGAACCGTTGAAGCCTTTACAGTGGAGACAGGGACACAACAAATATGGGGAGGATGCTGTTATGAGTCGTGGTTTATACCCAAGTTTCCGCAATATCAGGAGAGCTACTTGTTGATGGAGATATATGTGGATCAGCCACAGAGATCTCATTACTCAAATTCATTATTTGGTTATGGATGGTGCAAGTTGGTAACGGGTTGAAGAGCACGGTGCTTTGCAAGATTTTCATGCTATCCTTGGATTCTAAGAGGGATAGCTGGATGCTTGATGGTTGTGCCAAGATTGCTTGAGAATGCTGGTAGGTTCATGATCGAGGATGGTGGTGCCATTGACCTTTGGTGCTACGTGGATGGTATTTGTGTTCCAAGATGGTTTTCTTATACGGGACTAGACGTTGAAGAGCAGGACCTGTGGGCTCAAAGATTGATGATTAAGGACGTCTCTGACTTGTTTCTGAGAGCTTCTTAGTGGTAGCTCATGGGAGCATCTGCATCGACGTGTGGCTATTGGCCCATGGTGGGCTAGTTAGAGGGTGTTGGGATTATATAGTTCGCCTCCCCAAAGTATGAGCCCCAAACAAGGACATAGGAGAGGTAGACCAGCAGCAATAAGGTACAGAGAGATGCCTCGTGGGCCAAATCTGATAGGGGTAGTGGGGATCCACATGGGCAGCATGTTGGCTACCATTTGACTAGTAAATATGTCTATAGGGTGTGGCTGCCTAGGAGCAACACATGGACATGGCCAAGGGCAACGACAGAAGGCCCTGCAAGGGTAGTACATGCCATGTACTTGTTGACAGAAGCAGCAGCAGTTGCAGATGACTAGAGAAGGCCCGCAGGAGGAAAGTGCACATGGAATCATCATATTAGTCCTTTGAGGTGGCAGCCACCACGATTGCCAGGCGATAGTCCCTGAGCAAGTCAGGGCAGAAGGAGATGGGCCAGGCCAGTCGCCTTGCCATGTCATGACAAGAGAAATGATTATTTTGTAATTCAATAGTCTTTAGCACATTATTACATCAGGCGCTAGTTTGATGGTGTGGCATATGTTTGTATTTATGATGAATCAAGTGGTACAGATGATATTGCTAAACTATGTACTATTGGCCACTGATTATTAATAAAGATGTACTCTTCAAGGGTGCTTTAGAGTGTGCACAAAATGTAGGTGCACTAGTCATAGGCTAATAGTAGGTCTAAATGGGAGGTCTCAAGGGTCATTAATGAAGGGGTATCCTCCTTCATAGGTATTACACGTATCATTCTTCTACCACCTCGCATGCATGTGTAACCTCTCTTTTTCACCTTGCATATACATCAAATAGGAAAGAAGTACTCTCATGAGGCTCTCTTCCCCCATTGGAGGGTGTAATCAAATTTCTGCATGCTTTGCATACACGTTGATAAAACAAAAGAGGAACACAGCTAAAAAACAACAGATAACCTTCAGACTGTAAGATATTGAGGCCGGGGCAATCATGGAATCAGAATTGCAGAGTGGACTGGCTCCAAGAGTCAAGGCCTAGCACACCATCCAGAGCATGGATCCAAAACACAGGAATCGTGTCTTACACAAGCTCATTGCAATCATTCCCAGCAACACTCACAATACCCAACAAGCACCAATCCCAATTGAAATGACAACCTCAAGCCAGAGAATCATGAACATCCTCATATATCTCAGATCAGGTCGTACAAAATAGAGCCAGCTTCTACTCTCTTCATCAAGCAAGAACCTGCAAATATGTCATGAACTTGTGTTATCAAATAGACACAAGAGTGCAATGACGTGAAGGAGATCCCTTCATCTACTGCCCGTACTGCAACCAGCTCATCACGTCACAGTAAAGAATCTTCAGCAATCACCAGCCCGCACCAAACTCAATATGAAATTCAAAAATCTTCAAGGCAGATCAGCCCATCTACACAAGCGTATCTTCACGTGATGCAGCGCAAGATCACTCACGATCAAATCAGCAATAGACGATACCAAGAAGTCGACCAATTCCCTTAGGAAGTTCTTCCATAGACCATCACACAGATCATCACAACCACATCGAGATACCCTTTTGAATTTTGATCCAAAGCTTCAGCGTTTTCTGATCCTCGATCATTTGCAGCAGTCTTCTGCTACTCCACGATGAGAGCCCAGTTCCCTTAGGACAATCATCAATCAAGACCAATCGACAATCATCAATCAAGACCTGCTGGAATGCTTCTCTCCATCAAGAATCCTCCTCTCCCTCTCTTCCTTCACACTCCCTCCTTCGACGATGTTAGGCTCCTCTCTTCATTTGCATGCCAACCCCCTCCTTCAAACAGCCACGGATCCATCACCCTTTTGGAAACTCTAGCAATCTTCCACCATGTACTATGCCGGCTCCCCTCTTCCTCTGAGCGTTTCATCTGATCATGTAGCCAACTTGCACATCCATGCAAAACTCCCACATTTGCTGGCCACCTCATCTCATGCATTAAACCACTCTCTTTTCCTCTTCCCAAAAAAACATACACCAAGCAATTAATACCCCACACATTCAATGAACATTCCTTCAAACCCAAAAAAACTCACAATCAACCACAATTTCTGACCCAATCCTGAGACACAGTAAAACTCATATCCATCCCCAATTTTGGATACCACCCATGACCATTTTCCGATAGTTTTGTCCATCTCAGAGCCCCATCTGAGAGGATGATCTTCCAGTATGAGGATCCCCGATGCCTTACACACAGATGATACTCTCACAGAGGCAGTCTGGGGGGGGGGGGGGTGGCAGCACCTTCACATGTGGCCACAGCACTTGCCAGTATCAGCGACTTTTATCATTCTCTCGCTAGTACTAGGCGATGTAAGGTACTCAGGCGAGAGATTGGTATCTGCCGGCAGTTGATAGCCCTATAGGGGGAGGAGCAGAAACGACCCTCAAATGCTTGGATCCAAGAGCGCCTTGCTGCAGCAAGGGCTCACTTGTAGACATTGCTAGATCAGAGAGCAGAGTATGCCTTCCATGCACGGGAGTCTTTTTGGATACAGATGGGAGGGAGAGTCAATAAACACTTTTTCTCTACACTTGGTCCCAGACATAGTAGAGAGAGTGTCAGGTAGCTTATTGACTCTAGCAGGGTTTTGTAGTCTCATCCGGATACCGTCATGCACTTAGCGACAGATTTCTATGCCTCCCTTCTTTCTACAGATGCTGACACACAGGCCAAAGATGTGGCTAGAGATGTGGTTTGGCAGCGTTTACCTGTGTTGGTCACACCAGAGATGATATGCTCACTTGATGCACGATTTACCGACACAGAACTTGGTTTACTATACCACAACTCTAGATGCAAGGTCAAGTTTGGCTGAGCTCCCTCATCCCCCCTTGTGCGCATCCTCCCCCCCATCCCGCCTTGCACCCATGTGCCCCACCCCCCCAAACAATTTCGTTATACTCTCCAGTACTAGGATAAACTGCTGTGTTGGAGAGATGCCCAACCTTACCTGGCATCCCAAATATGTGACAGGAACACCCCTCTGAATCCAGGAGAAGCCAATGTCAACTCCCCAGCCTGGAGTGTCCTCATCGCTGATCCAAAAGCCAAAGGATTTATGCCAGTTAATGTGTGCTCCTGCAGCTGAGCAAAAGATATCCAAGGCTGTCCGGAAAGCATCCAGTGGCTGCGAGGAGGCCTCAATAAAAATGGCAGTGTCATCAGCCAACTCACAGTCCAGAAGCTCCTGCTCTTGTCTCAAGGGCAATCTCAGCCCATATAAACCAGCCTCAGCGACAAAAAGAAAAAGGAAGGGGGCTAAAGGGCATCCCTCACGGACTGATCTGGAAATCTGAAACCTGTCACCCCTTACCCCTCCAATCAAAATCTGGCTGTGGGCTGATCTGTAAATCCGAATCATAGAAGAGTGCCCTCAAGAAAACCCCAATCTACTCTGTCATAGGCTTTCTCAAAGTCCAAGAGTAGAATTGCCAGCCTCTGCCTGCTCTGCATAGCCCACTATGAGGCTTCCCAAAAGGAAATGATGTTATCAAATATGCTTCTGCCATGCACAAAGCCTGTCAGGGTATCATGGATGAGGTCTGGAAGAAGGGGCTGCAATCTGATGCTGATTGCTTTGGCAATAATTTTGTATAGAGTGCTCAAAAGAGTGATGGGTCTCCAATGGGATAATAATTCCTATTGCCACCTTTCGGTATAGAATATCTTGGTTGGAAAGGGATTATGGGACATTGTGAATGGTGATTGAAACGAACTTCCTATCTAACACAGCAGATCACGGGAGTAGCACCATAGAATATCCTCCCAGCCAAATCCTCGCTAGAGCGTGAGAGCTCTCAGAGAAATCGAAATCCAAAATCACGTGAAGGTCCATTCTCCTTCTCTCACTAACTCCAACAAGCCCCATCTCCCTAGATGGATCTAGATGCCACATGTCATCATCATAGGGCCTTTCCTAATGCATCTTTTCACCCCTCTCATGGGATACTTTAATTCCCTTTCCCCCTAGGCACATTGCTTGCATTAGGCCCTTAGCCTTAGATCCACCTAGTCTGGTGCTATCAGCCCTCACCTAGGACCTTGACATTAATTCCCTCCCGATCATTTACATGAAGCGCAAACAAATATATTACAAACGTAGGTCCTTAAGGGAAATGTCGACTGATTCTTCCGAGGTCATGCCACCTTAGCTAGAGCGTAACATTCCTTCCCACTTCAGACATCAGCATCCTCGATGATAAAGTCTGGGAACACTCTCCACAACTGGTATACGGATTCCCAGGTAGCTTCTGATAGAGGCTGACCATGCCATGCAACCAACACCGTGGGTATCTTCCGATTGTGCACTTGCATTGTTCCTCGGTCCAGGATTCTTGTTGGTTTGCACCTTGCATTATCCTCTATCTCCTGAAACAAAACCACACCTTCGATTAGTGAGTCACCTGTATGTAAAAATTTCTTTAAGCGCGAAACATGAAAAAGTGGGTGCACCTTGCAACCATGTGGCAATTCTAATTTATAGGCCATAAGCTCTGGACAAACTCGTCCACCTTTTGAGTTTCTCTAATCTCGGTCATTAGAGCACTCTCTAATACCGTAAAACTCATATTGTGCATAATGCGAGACAACGCATCAGCAACCTTATTATCCTTCCCTCTTTGGTACCAAATCGTCAAAGTAAACTCCTGCATGAGCTCTGCCCACCTAGCTTGGCGGCCCCTCAAGTCAGGCTGTTTACAAAAATGTTTCAGAGTATCATGATCCACATCCACATAAAACTCTGAACCATACAAATAATGCCTCCATGTTTTCAAAGCATGGATAACATCATACAACTCCAATTCATGAGTTAGCCAATTTCGCTGAGAGGGAGAAAGCTTCTTGCTTTCAAAGGCTACTGGCCTTCCCTCTTCAAGAAGAACTGCTCCTACCGCAATGCCACTTGCATCGGTTTACAGAAACAACGGTTTCTGGGGATCAACTGTTTTTAACACCGGTCCTGTGACCATAGCTTGCTTTGTGGTGTTAAAACTTTCTTGTTGATTCTATCCCCATATAAAAGGTACTTTATCTGAGGTCAGATCAGTCAATGGTGATACTATTTCAGAATATCCTTTGATATGCCTTCGATAAAATTAGACAAATCCCAAGAATGATCGCAAAGCGGTCAGACTCTGAGGGATTGGCCAAGTCAGTATCGCAGCCACTTTCTTTGGATTCATTTCTACCCCCTCTGGAGTAATTATGAATCCTAAATATTCAAGTCTAACCATACACAGTATAGTTTTCTTCTTATTTACATAAAGACTGGCTTTCCTCAAAGTACTGAACACTATTCTTAAGTGTTCACGATGCTCAGTAATACTTTTACTGAATACCAGAATATCGTCAATAAAATGTACTACAAACTTTCCGATATACGGATGTAGTAAATCGTTCATAAGCATGACGAATGTAGCTGGAGCATTGGTAAGTCTGAAAGGCATTACCAAAAACTTATAATGACCAAACCTGCTTCTGAAAGTGGTTTTATGCACATCCTCGGCTCTAATCGGAATCTGATGGTAGCCACACTTAAGATCTATCTTGCTGAAAATCACGGCTCCATGTAATGCATCTAGCAAATCATCAATCCGAGCATCGGATACCTGTGCTTAATAGTGATATTATTCAATGCTCTGTAATCTATACAGAGGCGAAATGTATCATCCTTTTTCTTCTTCAATATCATTGGCGAAGCAAAGGGTGAGAAACTTGGTTGAATCTGCCCCAACTTGAGGTATTCTTCCAGTTGCCTTCGCACCTCCACTTCTTTGGTAAAACTCATTCGATAGGGAGGTCTATTTACAGGTTCTGCCCCCGGGATTAGTTCGATCTTATGCTGAACATTTCGCTCTGGAGGTAACCCATAAGGTAGCTCATCCCTAAAACAGTCAGAGAACTCCTTTGCTATAAGATTAGCCAGCTTGGTCATCTCACCACTTTGAACAACATCAGTGCTAGCCGAAGAATCATCAACCGGCTCTACCGATGCTGTACAAAGGAATAAAAACTCTTCTTGAGCTTTTCGGATTTCCATCACGGAAACCAACGGTCCTTGAGGTATATCTTTTTCACCTCGTAAGACATAAAGCACAGCATTCATCTTGAATTGGTATACGTGCTTTTTCCAATCAATGGTTGGATTCTTCCTAGAATGCCACGCCATACCCAGGGCTATATCTGCATGAGCAAGCTTAGTCGTTTCAAAATCAAGCTTCTCAACATAGTCCTGAATACGAAGCTCCAACTGGGTAACCCTTTGGTCCCATACTTCAATTGAACTTCCATCTGCCATCCTGACTGTATACGCATAGTCAGATGGGCTAGTCTTTAACTTCAGCCTCTTCACGAGCTTGGAGTTAATCACATTGTGAGTTGACGCCGAGTCAAACAACACAATGACATCATGATTGGCCACTTGCCCTTTCATCTTAATTAACTCCATATCATTAAAGGCTGTATACCCCGTTGCTGCGGGCTTAGATAGGATGTTATCAGGTGCACTCGTTACTAGCTTAGCAACAGACACACATAACAAACAAGGTACTGACCTCTGAGAAGATCCCGCTAGCTGAATCTGCATCTGTTCCGCTCTGGGACTTCCCTCCATTTCCACGTCACATTCTGAGACTACTATCTCAGCCATCCGACGATCCTTATTTCGTGGACAATCCTTCCACTGATGAGGCTGAAGGTAACCAAAACACAAGCCTTCTCTCCTTGCTTTTTCTCTTTGCTCTGGGTTTAAGGGAGACTTTGACCAAGCCCGGGCTGCCATTGGTGTTACTTTCCTCTTCACTCCAGTGATGGTACTTGATTTAGGAGTTTCAGTTGGTTTCGCCTGCTTGGCTTGACTACTCGGCTGAGAACCACTCCCTTTACTAATCCACTTCTTCTTAAACCCAGATTTCTTCTGGTACCCATACTGGGTTCCGACCTGCGCAAACCCACTTGGCCTGCTGCACTTGGCATCTTCATAGTTCAGGGCTATGGCTATTGCATCATCCAACGTGTTCGCATACTTAGCCCGAACTTCCATTTTAATCCGATCATTCAATCCAAATATGAAATCTTTCACTTGGATTGATTGAGGTAGGGGTTCATCAACCTTCATTACACGCTCTCTCGAAACTTATCAGTGTATTCTTCCACAGACAAATTTCTCTGACGAAGGTTTCTATACTAATCCCAAGCTCAGGATGCTTCGTCAGGAGGTAAGAAGTGTTTTTTGAATTCCCTTTTAAACCCCTCCCAGGTAATGGATGCAATACCATCTTTCTGTTGTTTAATCCACCACCGATCCGCTGCCTCACTAAACATGTGGGTGGCCTCGCAGATTTTCTTGATATCATTTCTGATTTCTCAAATGGCGAACGCCTCGTCCCATTTGTGTAACCAAGTCTCAATGACATCAAAACTACGGTCATTTATCTGACCAGAATACTTTTCCGACCTATAATTGGCAATATTAGGTACTTTAGCCTTCCTAGGCTCGACCGTATGGACACTAGACTCCGGTTCCATTGGAGCCTTTCCTTTCTCATCTCGAGAAGGTCTGGCAGACATACTGTGTATCACTCTTCTAAGTTCAGACTGCCTGCATTTGCCTGTATCTGTTGTGCTAATAACTGCTGCAAGGCATCCTCAAGTAATGCAATCCTACCAGATAAGGTGTGAACTATTGGACGCGACACCTGCTTGGTCGGCCGGACTCCTGACTCTACAGGGTCCATTCTGGAAGCTCCTTCTTCTGCTTCCATTCAGGTCAATTGGGTGTTTTGCTTTTTTTTTTTTTTAAATTAATAAATAAACACCGCTAGAACACTGTATTTACAAACTGACACAATTCCCTATACTAGGGAATACCTATAATCTGACAACTATACTGATTAGGTAATTGACACATGCATATATCCAAATACCGCCTTTCCCTATACTAGGGAAATTTTCTGTGTTCACATGCAGTAGAATAACTATGCTTGTAGAGACCTGTGTGCCACGTGGTAGTTGATGTCCTATGCAGAGGAAACTGTGCTTCATTGGAGGTTATTGTGTGCCGGGTGTCAGCAATCTGAAGGGTCTAGAAACCTTTGGATAAAACAAAGAAAAAACGAATTAAAACCAGACACCGATGATGGAGTTTATGGCAGGCTAGTGTGGTCCTGGAGGAGCTGAAGGATGGCGGGCAGCTTCGGGCCAGGGGCATGCGGCCCCCTGTCACATGGCAGAGAAGGGACTGGCTGTGGTGCGAGTTGCGGGAGTCATCATGGGATAGCGCAACAGCAAGGAGGCTTGATAATAGAGTTGTGTGGGCAGGAGGAGAAGCGTGGGCAGCAGGAGCAGGGAAGGCGACCTTGGCGGGCAGAAGAGAGGTAACACAAAAGCAGCGTGGACAGCTTCTTCAACGGTGCCATAGTCATACCCCCACAGCTTCTTCAAGAGCAGCAAACACGAACAACAAATCAGCAGGATTCGTGGATCTTCAGGGACAATGGAGAGGTAGAGGTAGAAGAGGTAGATAAGGTAGAAGAGGAGTAGGAGAGGGTAGGCTAGAAGAGGTTGCTGGAAGGAATGTCGCAAGCTGAGGACTTACTCCATAAGGATGGCTGGCTACTACAGGTGGAGAATAGCACGAGGAGAATGGTAGGCTAGAGGAGTAGGAGAGCCACTGGCTTTGATACCACATGAAGGTACCAGGGTGTGAGAAAGAGATTAACGGAGAGTTCAAGGAGGATGGAGGTGGAGATCCATGGTTGAGAGAGAGACTACACAAGATAGAAGCAATGGCAAGTTATATTTTATTCATAATATGAGCCTCTTATATAGGCAAGAAATTACAAAGCACCAAACTCCTCAATTCTCTCAATCAATCCCTACATTCTCTCAATCACTCACCATACTCCTTGATTCACTCAAATCACACCTACTAGAATCCTTACCAACGCTAGCACACCTACTCTCACACACTCCTAGCATAGGACTCCTAGCCCTTAGGCACACCCATACATCAATTTGACTCTACATATATGTGGTTAAGGAAGCTTTTGCATGACTTGCATCATGCTCAGGATGGTGATGCAACTTTGATCTTCTGTGACAACCAGAGTTGCATTGCTATTGGAAACAGTCCTGTATTTCATGCTCGCATGAAACGCATAGAAAATCACAATCATTATGTACAAGATCGTATCACAGATGGCTTCATTGATCTCACATATTGTTCCATTGAGGACAATATGGCAGTATCTTCACTAAAAGCCTATCAGTGCCTCTCTTCACATGACATCGACATGGCTTGGGGATACTAGACATTCAAATAATGTCAAGGGGGGTTGTAAAATGGCATTGTTTTCTTTTGTACTCCCATAGGTTGCTATATCCACATGTAGACGAATTTGTGCAACCTTGGTACTTTAGGTACCACAAGTCCTTTTGAGATCATTCCAAAGCATTTCAGCCATATCATTGAGGGGGGATTTGTAGAGATATATACAATGATATGGTGGTGTAGGATAGACTAGGACTTAGTCTATTTTAGAGTTTTTGTGTGCTCTAGTACTCAAACTATATATACCAAGTACTTGTACTCCATTTGGTTGAACATTTCAGTTGGAGTTCACTTGTCTTCACTTCTTGTTCCCTTGTGTTCACAACTCTTCTCCATTCTCGTTCCTAGACTTAAGGGTGTTAAGGTTTTTAGTAAGTTGGATTTAAAATCTTGGTATCATCAGCTCCGGATAAACATAGAATATGAACATAAGACTTCTTTCGCACTCTTACTAGACATTATGAGTTTTTGGTTATGCCTTTTGGCCTAATTAATGATCCAGCTACTTTTAGTAGGCTGATGTGGAGGGTTTTGTGACCCTGCTTGGGAAAGTTTGTCATAGTCTTCTTTGATGACATTCTAATTTTCAGCCAAAATGAAGAGGAACACAAGGATCACCTTTCTAAGGCAATGGAGCTCATAAGGAAGAAACGATTGTTTCTAAATACAAAGAAAAGTGAGTTCTTCCAGCCGGAGAGAGAGTCTTTGGGACACATTGTGTTTGTTGAGGAAATTCGGGTTGGTCCCAAGAAGGTCAAGGCCATAAAATGGTCAATACCCAAAAACATACATGAGTTGAGATCCTTCCTTGGGGTGTCTAGTTATTACCACAGATACATTAAAAAATTTGCATGACTTGCTTCCCCACTGACATATTTGTTAAGGAAGCATTCCTTGTATGAGTGGGAAGAGGTTCATCAAGGAGCTTTTGAAGACTTTAAGAGAGCATTGTTCATTGCTCGAGTCTTAACACTTTTTGATATGGACAAGGAGTTCTTTGTTGTATGTATGGATGCAAGTGGTACCTTCATTGGAGCAGTGTTGATGCAAGGAGGTCATCCCATGTGCTTATGAGAGTAGAAAGCTTCAAGAGGCCAAGTTCAAATGTGTCACATATGAGGAGTTACTAGCAGTTGTACATGCTTTGAAGCTCTTCACGACACGTCAAATGGGCTGAATATATTCAATCATCTTGTCAACCAAATACTGAATATCAGCTAGGGAAGGACAACTTAGTAGCCAATGCATTGAATAGAATGCCCCGAGTTAATTAGATTTCTATGATTACGGAGAAGGCACTAGGAGCAATGATTGAAGCTTATCCTTCTAATGAGGACTTCACTGAAATTCATGGAAGGATCCAATGTAATGAGACTTGTTAGTTAGAGGCCTTTTCCATCGTGGATGGAGACCTGCTGTTTGTGCATACAATATGTGCACCCAAAACATCCCGCATCTAGTCACATGCGAGTCCATATTTTGGACTTAGAGGCATTAGAGGGACCATTGATAATCTTGAGAGGCACTTCCATTTGCCTAAGCTTTGCAAGCAAGTTTCAGCTTTTGCTCAACAATATGATCTGTGTCATTGCATTAAATCAGACACAGTAGGTTACATGGGGTTGCCAAAATCTATTATCTCCAATAATGATGGCTGCTTCATTAGTAACTTTTGGACAGCCTTATTTGAAAATCTTCGAACAAAATTTATTTGGAAAAAAAACATTGGAGCCAAACTGAAATTTGCTACAGCCTTCCATCCTCAAGGAGATTGTCAAAGTGAAAATGCCAATCAAACCATAATCACCTTACTTCGAGCTTATGTCCATGACCAACCTAGAAGATGGCCATAATTCTTACCCATAGTATAGTTTGCTCATAATAATACTGTACATACTTCCACTCAGAAAGACCCATTCAAAATCATGTATGGCCAATCTTTACCCACTAGTAACACATTTGGGGGAGCAAATTTTTTCTGCTGACCAATTTGGAACAATTGTTTTGAGAATATACCACAAAGTACAAAAATGAACCTTAAGGTTCTCTTGCTTGGAGTAAAATGAACCTACTTGCCAAATGTGTCAACAATTGTTCAGATCGTGCCATGCCCTTGAGGTGACTTTGAAAACCCTATCACAGAGTTTATGGCTGCATTTTCTCTTAGTGTTTGTGGCACTAGCAATGGCTGAAGTCAAATCTTGAGCTTTTGATATATAATATTTGGCATTTTGGCAAGTAGGTACCTGAGATGACTCCCACCTCAGTCAGCTACCATGATCATGTTCACCAAACCAGACTGTACAAAACACCATCTGGAACTAAGAACCCAACCTTAGAGCCTTCCAGCTCACCCTCGAGCACATAGAGGTGGAACTAGCTTCCCAGGCTACCATACCTATTCCAAGATCTACCATCCAGATATTGAAGGTTCCCAAATGCTTGTAATTCTAAAGATGCAATGGATACTCATTACTTAGTTTCAAGTCAAAAAATAAATGGGTATATTTAAGTACTTATAAGATTTGAATCAAAGGAGATTACGCATTGAGTTCATGGGTGACTCTAGACAGCCAAGCCCGTTCTTGGGGGTGTGGAATCATGACCCTTACTTGCCTATATTTGTCATGGAGTGGTATCAAATGCATACCTTGTTGGTTATATTTGGATAGTTTTCTATAGGTTATCTTTGAAACTTTATAATTGCAATGCATTCAATGTTTTGGAAGATGGTAATATGGATGATGTCCTAGAACAACTCTGGAATTTTTACGTATATTATTCTAATCTATGATAAAATGAGTTGTATTATCAAAGGATTGTGTTTCTCTACTAATATTATAGTGGCGAGAAGCCTGCTGCTAATAAATTCCCCTTGCAATTGGAATTTGTAGTCTTTGGATGGGGGGGTCTACCATGGAGGTTTGGGTGGATCAATCGAGGCTGAACATGAGCCAGCAAGAACCTTGGACTCAAAAGTATGTACAGATTGGGTTCTAAGGTCTATAAAGTTCACAAGTATATGCAACATAAATGAATGCCAATTTCTTGAGGAGAGCCCTTCTTAGCAACCCCTTAACACCTTTCTGAATTCTGCAGTATTGTAAGTTTTTATGGGGACCTCTATGCGTGAATGATGGTATTTAATTGTGTAGCAATTTTATTTGAATCTCTGTATCAATGTATTGAGGACAATTTGGATTTATGGCAGAGCCTTAGACGGCTGGCTCAGAATCGTGAAGCTGCTCGAAAAAGCCGGCTAAGAAAGAAGGTTAGTGAGGTGTATGTTTAATGTTATACACATATCCTGTTATATATGCAATTTCAGTTTGGAAGAAACTTGCTAAAGCATTTTTTGGATGGTCATCATGCATGTAACAAACTTGATGATCTTGAGTTTGTTGACTTTTGAAGCTTTAAAGTCCCTTCCATTTAAATAATTCAATACACAAGGAATGGCTACTCTAATGGTCTCGGGGAAAGGTCTAAGAATTTTGTACAGTAATTCTTTACTTTTAACAGTTTTTCTCATTCAATAGAATAATCGTTCACCTTTATCATGTTCGTTTCTACTGTTTCTACCCTTTGCTTTCAGTCAAATTTACCATTCAAACCTGGCATTTGCGCTTTGTCTTAGTTTGGTTTGCTATAAGGGAGCCTAACACTCATGCTTACAATTCCATTATTATAGTGGATGAAATAGCATTCAAAATCTAAAATTTTCACATTTTTATATTTAAGAATCAGCATAGGCATTTTTATTGGATTGTAGTAATGAGAATTCTGATCGGTGCCACGATACATTATAAATTATGGTTACATATAAATTCATGGGGGCTGGTTGATGATATATTACACTTTTTGATAGTTGTTCTATTATCATAGGGTGCTTGCCTTTTCATCATCATTTTTACAGGCATACGTGCAGCAGCTAGAAGCTAGCCGATTCAAGCTGAATCAGCTTGAGCAAGAGGTTCAAAGAGCTCGACAACAGGTAAAAGCGAGGATGAGATTACTGCCAATTATTAAATTGAACTGTTGTAGTTCTTTTACTTATGGTGTGAGTGTCTAAATTCAGGGAGTTCTAAGCAGTGGTGGAATTTCGGGGGACATGTCTTCCGGAACAAATGGATTCGATGGGCCTCATAGCACAGGCATATTCTCTTACCTTGTTTAGGTGTTTTATAGTGACAGAGGTCTCTGAATCTTTTTGCAATTGTAATTCCACTGGAAAGTCCATTCTCTCATTTTATGGCTTCACCAGCTGACTATGCTAGTGTAAAACATACTAAAGCTATCCAATTTTAAGCATTCTGCTTCTACAACGGCTCCTGCGAGCTTCCATCCCCCATCGCTAGCTACCCCCCCCCCCCCCCCCCCCCCCGCCGCGACCACCCCCCGCCCCCTGTCTCTCCATCCTCACCTTCCGCTCGCCATCCCCCTCACCCGCCGCCTCGCTCGCCTCACCCGCCATCCCGCTCACCCGCTACCCATCCCTCCGCCTCGCTCGTCGCCTCCCATCCCCCGCCCCCTGCCTCTCCGCCCTCGCCCCCTCCCCGCCCTCGCTCACCCGCCCCCCTCGCTCACCCGACCCGCCCCTCGCTCACCCGCCTCACTCACTCACCCGACCCCCTCGTTCCCCGCCTCCATCCCGCTCCCCCCCGTCCCCCGCACCCGACCCCCTCGTTCCCCGCCTCCATCCCGCTCCCCCCCGTCCCCCGCGCCCTCACCCGCCTCTCCGCCTTTTTTTTTTTAAAAATAAAAATAAAAATAAAAACACTCCGCTCCCCCGCCCTCCAATTCACCCCTCCGCCTCCGCCACATCCCCCCCGCCCTCCTGCGCCACCCGCCTACCCCGTACCCTTCACCCCGCCCCGCCCGACCCCCCCCCGTTCACCCACCTCGCTTCGCCCGCCCCTCTGCTTCACTTCCCCACCCCGCCTCCACCCTCCGCTTCCGCCACCATCCCTTCCATACCCAGGCGCCATCCTCCCGCTTCGTCTCCCCTTTTGGGGTGGCAGCCTGTTCTTCATCGGAAGCTTGCAGTTAGTCTTGGCGGTATGGCGGCCCCCTGCCCGGATCCGGAGGCCCAGTCAGACCCTCCCTCTCCAGATGCCTACCGCGTTATCCTGACAGAGCAACAATCATCCCGTGTGCAGGAGGTTGCCACTGACTTTGCCCGTACCTCTGTTTACGGTAGAGTCATTGGACACTCTCCCTCCAGAGCAGCCATCAGGGACTGGCTCCAGTCCACTCTCCTGCTAGAGGATGGCCATATTGAGGAGGTGGCCCTTATGGGAAGGGGCATCTTCTGGCTCAAACTCTCCAATGAGAAAGCTGCGAGCAACCTGATTGCCGGTTCCCCCACATCGGTGGATGGAAAGATTATCATGATAGTCCCGTGGTACCGTGGATTCAGCGCAGCAGATTTTGATGTTCGGTTCCGTATACCTCGCCACCCAGTGACACTAGTTTTTCCAGGGCTTGCTGCTGAGCTGCGGCCGATTGTCAGGGACTTGGGCTCCCATTTTGGATGGGTTATGCACGACACCTTCGCCGATGCGGTGACCACGGCAGGAGCTCCCCGTGTCCGAGTGGCTGTGGCAGACCCTGCGACCCTCCCTGCAGTGATCGAGATTGTGACAGATGCCGGCAGCATCACCCAGAGCATGATAGTCACCGGACAGCCAGGTCAGTGCCTGAGGTGCCATGGCTTTGGGCACTTGGCGGCTGCGTGCCCACGCTTCGCCAGTTCATCTCGACCCCCCCCGCCCCCGCCTCCTCCGCCCCCGCCCCCCCCCCTGGACAGTCACGTCAGGAGGAGCCGAGGCAGGCGGAGCCCGGTCCAGAGTTAGTGGGTGGCTGGGACCGAGGTTAGAAGGAAAAGAGGAAGGAACAAGAAGATCTCGGATAAAGGCAAGGAGGCAGAGGTTACCCTTCCGGCAGCAGCACCCCAGAGACCTGACAGGAAGCCGCCCCAGGGACCTGGGAGAGCTTCTTCGTCGACGGCAGGCCGCCCGTCACAGCCTCAGATCCCCCCCTCTCCCGCTCTCCCGCCCCTTTCCACTCAGCCCCAGTCCCCTCCCCAGTTTCCCCTCCCTTCGCCCGGCCCGCAGCCTCAGCCTCCGTCTTTTCCTCCTCAGTCTCCTTCTCCTCCCTCTCAGCCCCAGCTCCAGAGGAGTCTCCATCCCCCCCCTCCCTCCGCCCCCCTCGACTCCTCTACAGTGTTAGCTGCACCCTCGGCTTCCCAGTCGAGGGCAGCCCCCGCTCCGCCTCCTCCACCTGCTCCGCCAGTCGCCTCCGTGGAGCTCGAGTCGCCTGCCCCTCAGCCTCCTCCCCCTCCCCCCCCGCTGGCAGGACACCCGGAGTCTACACCACCACCGGAGCAGGCTTCCATGGCCGCTAGCCCCTCAGTGGCAGACTCTGATGGGTCTCAGCTTCAGGAGAGAGCGCTTCCTCGAGACTTTTACAGATCAGGCCCTTGGGACTACTTGGACGTGGCCGACCTTGGGACCTTCCCGGCTTATCTCGACATCAGCATCTTCTTGCTCCGCAAAGGGGCGGATGGGAAGATTGTCGCCTTGGCCCCTAGGGATGGCCCTAGCTTCGCCTTCACGTTCCTCAGCGATGGCACCGAGACCTGGACAGACGACACGGTTTGGGAGGCGCTCAGAGAGCAGACACACGCCCAGGTCTGTTCCTGGATAGGCCCGTCCGGTGGGCAGCTTCTCGAGACTCAGTGGTCCGAGGGCGATGTGCGCTTGCGGTGGCGCTGCGCCGCCAAACGCTTCCGACTGATTGTGATCCTCAGACCTGCCCCGTCATGGCCTCTCCCCCAGGATGTCAGAGCTTGGTCCCATCAGAAACTCCGCACCTTCTATGGGATGACCACTTCAGAGATCTCGAGCTGGCTCGAGAAAGCATTTGTTCACGGCACCAAAGGCCTCTCGCCTTTGTTGAAGGTGTTGAAGGACGGGCAGGACGATCCCGTCTCCCCCTCCAAACCTTCTCATAAGCGGCAGCGCCTCCATTCCGACATGCCTGCTTCTTCATCGACTTCGACCGCGAGCAGACAGTTGTTCGCAGCCCCCCATCCCTCGCCATGAGCCTACACCTCGTATCCTGGAATGTGAACGGGTTTCACTCTTCTGGCACCCGTGGTCCCAGGAAGCTCATTTTGCGGCAGGAACTTCAGCCTGCAGTGATTGGTCGTTTGGATGTACTTCTGCTCCAGGAGCACAAGCTCTCTGCGGCTCATTCCCGTAGCTGCGGGAAGGTTCTCCCTGGACGTTCCTACACTTACTGGGAGCCCTCGATCGGCGCACAGGGGAGGAGTGGGGGTGTCTGTACCTCCGTGTGCGAGCAGTTAGCCCAGGGAGTTTTCGGTCATGGCACGTTGATCCCAGGCCGAGCCCTTTGGGTAGGCCTGGATTTGGAGGGATCCAAAATTGGAATACTCAATATCTACGCTCCTACAGACCTCCGATGCAGAGCCACTTTCTGGAGGACACTTACAGGGATTCTTCCAGTCATGGATTCCTGGATTGTTGGAGGTGACTTCAACAATCTGGAGTCATTGGAGGACCAGCAGGGCAGAGGTCCGGAGTTTACAGGTATGGCTCAGGCAGAGCAGTCAGCTTGGGACTCCTTCATCTTCGCGACAGGAGGTAGGGACAACTGGAGAGACCCGTCCTTCCGGCGTTGGCACGGGAGCCTGGACTTCTCTTGGGGCTTCCGCAGGGAAGGAGGCAGACTCCTGGAGAGGCTTGATAGATTCTATGTCAGTGATTGGGCCATCAGTAGAGGCGGTCAGGCGGGTATAGTTCCAGGGACGACACTTTCCGACCATGCGCCGGTACTCCTCTCATTAGATTCGGCAGCCCAGACCCTCCCCCCCCGGTCATGCAGGATTCCCGATTCTATTTTCTCGAGGGAGGACGTGCGTAGTAGTATTTGCAGTCTTTGGGACAGAGATTGGGGGGAGTGTACGGATTTGGTGGACTCAGTTGCGCAGGCTCTGCAGGAGTCCAGCCAGATTTGCCAGCTAGCAGCCTTACAGGTTCGTCAGGAGTGGTGGAGTAGAGAGAGAGCTCTTCGGAGGGACCTCGCATCCATTCAGCGACTCCAGCAGGCTTCCCCGGGCTCGGAGGAGCTTCGGATCCAGGCCCTTCGAGCCAGAGCCCTCCTGGAGGAGACACTCCAGCGCCGCTCAGAGTTTTCCTATCACGCCTCTCTCTCCTTCTGGGCCCGGAAGGGTGATCGGATGTGCAGAGAGTTCTTCAGGACGCATGGCCAGAGAGCTGCAGGTGATCAGCTTCGGAGTCTCAGGACAGCGGATGGTCACATTGTTACGGATTCGGGGGAGGTCCTGGGGTTGGCCACTGACTTCTACAGGACCCTCTTCCAGCAGGAGCCGCTTGCCCCTCGTGCTAGTCGTGCCCGTGAGGAGGTGTGGAGGCACATTCCATCCCTGGTCCGGCCTAGCATGCAGGCGATGTTGTTGGCGCCGTTTACCTCGGATGAGATGCTGGAGGCCTTGATGGCTATCGACGGACAGAAATGCCCAGGAGAGGATGGGCTTCCCCGAGCTTTCTTCATTTCCTTCTGGGACCAGATCCATCAGCCCCTCCTCGCAGCTCTGCAGGGGATTTTCAGCAGCGGTTTGATGCCAGAGAGCCTCTCTTCGGGTCTGATTTGCCTCATCCCGAAGGGAGGAGATAGACAGGAGATCCGCCAGTGGCGTCCGATCACTCTCCTTACTACCGCCTACAAAATCCTCGCTAAGATGATCAGTGCCAGAGTTCGGCCTCTACTCCCAGACCTCATTCATGACACTCAGACAGGCTTTGTCCAGGATCGCAGTATCTTGGATAATGTCTTCACCTTTTCAGAGGCGGCGGAGTGGGCTCAGCACAGTGGATCACACCTTGCCATTCTACTTCTCGACTTTGAGAAGGCCTACGATCGCGTGGACTGGGCCTTTTTGGAGGGGACTCTGGAGCGGCTAGGTTTCCCCGCAGGATGGATTCAGGGTATCTCAGCTTTGTACAGGACAGCGTCTAGCAGGGTCATCATTGGAGGCAGGATGGGTGAGCGCTTTAGCCTGGAGAGATCAGTGCGTCAGGGTTGCCCCCTTGCTCCTTACCTGTTTCTTTTCTTCGCCGAGGCCATGACTTACTACCTTCGCGCGAGGTCTACCGGGATCCGGGGGGTTCGCCTTCCACTTCGGGAGGACACGGAGCTTCTGGACTCGGAGTACGCAGATGATACAGCCCTTTATGTCCAGGATGATGAGAGGATGCTAGAGAGGGTGCGGATGGCCTTGGAGGTCTTCTGCTCGGCCGCTGGTGCGAAAATCAACTGGAACAAGTCAGTTGGTTTTCTCACAGACCCTGGGGCGTGTTCTCAGTGGGGGCGATTTCTGGGTTTCAGATGGATTCCACGAGGACAGACAGCTAGATACCTTGGCTTCCAGGTTGGCCTAGACATCACGCCAGTTCAGCAGTTTCTCCCGGTGCTAGACTCCATCCGACGGAAGCTGGCTTTCTGGAGTACTGCTAAGCTGTCTCTTGCAGGTCGTGCCCTGGTAGTTAACCAGGTCCTTCTAGCCACGGCTTGGTATGTGGCTTCATGCTGGTGCTTCTCGAGATCCAGCGTGGCACAGCTCAGGAGGTTGGTTCGGAACTTCCTTTGGTCTGGGGAGGATGGTCTTAGAGATACCAGAGCCAGGGTTGCTTGGCAGACAGTCATTCTTCCGCAGGCAGAGGGTGGCCTGGGGGTTATCGATCCAGAGCTTCAGAGTCAGGCCTTGTTAGGCAAGCTTGTCATCCGCGGTTTGACCTCGGGGGGGCAGACGTGGAAGATGTTGCTTCAGCAGGGAATAGGCTCTTGTGTCCCGCGCCGAGGTGGAGAGTGGCCACCGTCCCTCAGGTGGATCTTCACTACTGCCCCGCTCACTCAGCCCCGTTCTCCACTCGTTCGTAGCCTCCTCATGGTGTGGAGGCGGCTTTGTCTCAGTCTCATACAGTCCCAGCCCAGCTGTCAGGAGGAGATCGATCGCCAGCCGCTCGTCTGGAATGGGCAGGTCAGAGACGCCGAGGGCCCTCAGTTGGGGGAGAGATCACATATCAGGTGGGACGGCTGGATGAGGGGGCCAGCCCGGTCCCTTCGGGTTTGGAGGGATACGTACAGACATCTGGAGATGACCGATCTTGCAGTCGCAGCTGGAGGTGCACGTGGAGTCCAGGCGAGACGCACGGAGATTGACGGAGCGATCCCAACCGCTTGGTTGGCTCCACCTGAGCCTCAGGTCCTCATGCCTGGAGACACCCGTTGGCTGGGACAGTTCACCCCCCGTGGCATCCCACTGGTGGTCGCAGGACGTTTGGATGACTCCTCTATCGCCTTCTTCGCGGTTTCAGGGGATGGACGACTCAGGAGAGAGGATGCGCTCATCGACCCCCTACTCCCGTGGCAGAGGGTTAGGGTCGTAGGCCTTCTGGGGAAGGTCTGGCGCACCGACCCTAGTATCGAGCAGGACCAGTTGCAGCTTTGGCGTCTTTGGCTATGGGAGGGGCGGGCCTTGTCAGAGCTTGAGTGGGACCCAGGAGAGTGGTGGTGGCCAGAGATTGTGACAGGACAGGGGCCGACTTCCTTCTTCGCTTACAGCACGACTCTGGGCAGGCGAGTTCTTGGGAGGATGCAGAGCCGCCCCCCCACCCAGCGACCTAGCTGGTACGCACAGGGTATTTCCAGGTTCTTTTTGCAGGCATTCTGGAAGGCCTTGTGGGAGAGCTGGCGGCCGCGGAAGATCTCATACTTCCTGTGGCTTCTTGCCCACAAAGGTCTTCCAGTGGGGAGCTGGTTGAGGCAGATAGGCCAGGACGGTTGCTGTCAGATTTGCCATGCGGACGAGGAGTCACCAAAACACTGCCTGTGGAGCTGCACGCGCGCCCAGGAAGTGTGGAGGTGGACCTTCGGGCTTCTTACCCGCGCAGCACCAGAGCTAGGAGTGATCACTTGGGGCGCGTTCTGTTGGTGCAGCACCGCACCTGGTCTTCATCACTTGTTCGAGGCATGCCAGCAGGACCCCACCTTCCTTATCACACAGGGGACGTGGGGGCCGCTCGAGGGTATCCCACAGCACCTAGCAGAGGCTGTTACAGGAGTTCGGGAGAGCCAGCCAGTCTGGGAGATTATCAGCAGCATTACAGGATGGCACATCTGGACCTCGCGCTGCGCGCAGATCCTCGGTGGCACTTCCTTATCGATTGCCCAGATCATGGCGGAGATTTGGAGTGAGATTATTCATACCCTCAGAGGCCAGTGGGACCAGATTCAGGGAGACTCCCGGGCTGGTCAGGAGAAGCGGAGACGCTTCCTCCAGGCTTGGGACACACAGAGCCTCTTCTTCGAGCAGACTACGCAGGGCCTTCGGTGGCACTACTCACCACCCCGATGGCTGTTCATTCACACTCAGCATATCCCTCCGTGAGAGTATGATTTATTATGCTACCTTTTAGGGCTGCGTCCGGTTTGTGAACGCAGCCCGTCAGCTATAAGCTGACCTCTTGTATTTTGTTCTCGAAGTAATATAATAAGCACTGTTTTTTCGGAAAAAAAAAGCTATCCAATTTTCCTCAAATAGTAGTTTCATTTTGATCATCGATCTGGACTGTCTCACAAATGAGTAGCCTGCAGGAAGTAACTGCTGAGTAGAATTGCTCGCATGGGAAATGGAGAAATTGAAACATAATTGCCATATCTAAACAGCGCATCCCCGTCTAGTCTCTCGGTTTAGACAATCAACATGTTCCTAGTTGGGATAGTGAGACGTCACTGCTGTTAGCTCTCCTCTTTTTGAGTTCTAGGAGCCATATTAATGCAGTCCCTACCCACATGCTTGCCATTAGCTGAATTTCCAGGTTTGTCACTGATTGTTCATCTATAGTTTGGAATCTCCTTTAACAAGACATGAACTAGACGGTTGTCATTAGCAGGTAGCTATATTATATCATGCAAAAGAGACCCAAAACATTGTTCAATTCATGCATTTCATGGTTTTGTGGTTAGGTTCAATTTGGTTTGTGTGTTGACGGTCTTTTCCCTTCACCCCTGCTAGGCAACCCACGTGCTTTGTTGTTGAAACTTGCCTCGGAAACTCCAAAGGGCAGCGAGCAGATAATAAGCAGCAAGTACTTAACTTTCAGCCATTTAGAAATTCCCACAGCAAACCATTATAATTTCGAACACAACACTCAAGAGCTAGATTGCCCTCATCCTGCACTGGACACCTTATTGGCCTAAACTTAGCACCCCTTTCAGTATTTCTTTATCATTTATTCAGAAGGCATTCAAATACAAGAAAAGCACTGTCGTGCGCATCAGCCCAAAATCAGCCAATTGAATAATCCATTCATAGCCGTCCTGCTATGCATCAGTTTCAATCTTATAAAGGCATCCCAGTCCAGTGCACTATCCAATGGCATCCTTTCTTCCGTTTTTGGCTGATAGTTCTAACCTGGCAGCTCTGGAACTCTTCAAAGGAGTTCAGGCAGCAGAGAAATCAGCCGTCCTGGCAGCTCTGATACCTTAAGGCCAGCAAGACAGCCAACATTGGTTGTTCCTGGCACACAGAAAGGCTAGCTGCAACAAGGCAATAGGATATGAAGATTTTGAGGCAGTAGGACAGCTTTTGGGAAGCATTTGACTGATATGAAAGCTCTAGGAACCTTGAAACAGCAATAAGCAAAAATGTGAATCTGTTTGAAGCAGTTCTCAAGCACTCCGTAGGCGAAATCAGCAAGTACAATACTGGACAGGTGGTAAACTGCAAATCGCCTTCCCTCTGGCACTCCTTTGATCCCTGACAATCCAATTCTGATGGGTGACTGCACTTGCTGGCTGTTTGGCACTCAAACACCTGCTGGAAATGAATCATCCTGATCTGGTAGCATTGGAGCAGCCCAGATAGTAGTGAATTTGCAGGAGAACTTGTCTGGCAGCACGGAAAGGCCTCTGTTAGGTGCAAACTGAGTAGGCGATTGCCCTAGAAGCCTCAGGAACAGATCTGGAAGCTACAACAGTGTTTGTACTGATCTGGAGGCTCCCTGGCAAATTACGAATCAGCAACAGGCTCCTTGAACTGCCTTGGCAAGGTGCGAATCAGGAAAAACAGCCCTGGTAGGGCTCCTGGCTAGTGGTGATCAGCAAGATGGGCTCTTGGAAGGTGTGTGAACAGCTAGGGACTAGGAAAATCGAGATTCTGCCCTGAGAGGGAGCTGAATCAGCCCTTGCTTACCCCAATCCACTTGAGCAAAAAATACCCTCCTTTTCTTGCCCTACAAGTCACTTGATTTTGACCCCTCTCCAACCTTCAGGTCCTTTGCCTTGGCCCATGGAATTAATTGCACTGAAGTGGCCTTTACAATTTTAATCAGTTGGAGGCCAGGGCAGTCACCATAAGTTCCTAAAGCTTAGAAATTCGCATCCCTATGATGACAGGTGTAGAGAATTGATCATTGTACTAACATGGGGTTGTGCTGCCGTGGGTGAAACCGTTTGAAGATGGGTGATTGAGCGAGTGCAAGTCAAGGCAAGACCAAATATGGAAGCCAAACTCTTGTATTATAAGAAAGGATCTTTCTGTTGCAACAAGCGGTAGTTGCAGGGGTGCTCGTGCAACAAGACATTGGGTGCAAATCTCACAACCGCTTGCCTTGACTCAAGGCACAACTATCAGAGAGCAACACAACTTGCCAAGGTCTAGGACTCTACACAAACTCACAGAACTAGACAACTCGAGCAAACCCGTTCTATCTTGTGTTCCTCACTTAAATAAATCTAAGACTCTTGGACTTGGTGGTTCCGTGATCCGACTTCCTTATTTCTACCCGAGATCTTCTGTGAACCGCTAGTACTAATAGTTGTGCCTTGACTTAAGGCACAACTATCGCTAGAGAGCAACACAGCTTGCCAAGGTCTAGGACTCTACATAGACTCATAGAACTAGACAACTCGAGCAAACCCGTTCTATCTTGGGTTCCTCACTTAAATAAATTTAAGACTCTTGGACTTCACGGTTACGTGATCCGACTTCCTAATTTCTACCCGAGATCTTCTGTGAACCGCTAGTACTAATAGTTGTGCCTTGACTCAAGGCACAACTATCGCTAGAGAGCAACACAGCTTGCCAAGGTCTAGGACTCTACATAGACTCACAGAACTAGACAACTCGAGCAAACCCGTTCTATCTTGGGTTCCTCACTTAAATAAATCTAAGACTCTTGGACTTCACGGTTCCGTGATCTAACTTCCTAAGTTCTACTCGAGATCTTCTGTCATCCGCTAGCATTGGTTGGACCACCAATCTTGATTCCTTGTGCTCGCACTGGCCGCTTGTGTACTTGGAAGGCGGACTCTTGGTGCCTAGTCACTTGGAACTTGGGTTCCAGGTTTGACATTTCACCTTGGCTCAGCATCATCTATGTCCACGTGGATGTGGAACAAAGTCACAGGCTAGTGCAAACACACTGAAGTCTTCCTTGCAAGGGATTGTCCACACAATGTCAGTTGGAGCAAAAAGGGTTGATGGCAAAACGTCGTTGGTAGAGGGAAGAGGCTCAGCAAAGGGCAAATGAGGCCGAAGGAAACTAGGTGACGAATATCTTTTTGGAGAACTGAAGGTGTAAAATACAACTCGGGATGGGTGAGACTTGGAATCCAATAAAAGTAGCACACGGCCAGTGGACTTGTCATCAGAGCTAGGTGCTATTGTCGATGTGGGTTGGATTCTTGTTTGTTTGGTTCATGCTTCTGGGTGCTATTAGAGGCAGCTGTCTTGGAGCCTTGTCTTGGAGCCGGCCATCTTGGTAGATGCTGCTGGGTTGCGAAACTTTGAAGGGGTCTGTGAAGCAAATCAGGGACCACGTGGCATCATCGGTCATCTTGTCCACGTCGGCTTGGCAACTTCAATGGAGGCTCATCAGGAAATCGGCATGACCTCATCAATTCAATCTGTTCCAAGGTCTGCAACCTATCCTAGAGGGCTGTATTTTCTACCTGGAGGGTAGCAGTGCGGGCTTGTAATCTGTCGAGCTCTTTAGAAAAGATAGGAGGAGCGGTAGCCAACTTAAGCTCTCAGTTTGTTTGCCTATGTGCCTTAACCCACTTGCCACTTCTGTGAGCTCGGCTTCAGTAGTCTGTATGGCACCCGATTTTCTTGTAGCTAAAGGACGAGAAGCCACGTGCTCTGCATGTAGTCTCTCATGACTCTCTAATAAGGTGGCAAAGGCTAGCTTCAATGAATCATACTCGATTTGTAGCTTATTGAAGGCTGCCTGGCTAAAGGTGTATTGAGCAACCATGCATTGCTTGCATTCTTGGTTAGCATGGTGGGCGTGGTGCAACATCTAAGCAGACCCAATACTTAACCACATGATGGATGATACGAAGGGTTGTGCCCCTTCATTCCCAAGTATGTGCCGAATTTCTCATAAGTCCACCGGAGGCAAATCTACTTCTTCAGAGAAAAATAATTCAAGTACCGCCACCCATTTTGGGGCACTTCGTGCTGGGGACAAGGCGGTCTACTCAGTAGTGGGTACCTTGTTGGTCGACTCGTCTTGGCTATCGAGGATAATAAGTTGTTGCAATCCTGTGCACCACCATAAACTCGGTCATTGGAGACGTAAACACATCATTCATGAAATGTGTTCCTTGGTCTCACTGACAAACTCAATTGGAGACCATACCTGCAAATGATGTTTTCATAGATGAACTTGGCTGTACTATGAGCTGAGTTATTATGCCTTGGCTACTACTCACATGGTAGCATCATGTATGGCTAAAGTAATATATACTCACATGGTAGCATCATGTATGGCTAAAGTAATATATTGGTTGTGTGTAAATTGAGCCACATTCTTGAATAGACCAATATAGTCCAAGCCCCATCTCTAGAATGCTCCCCATGGCTGACTTGGTTCAAGTAGCATATGATGTTGTGGTAGCAACCGCCCTGTTATTTGGCAATCATCACATCCCGCACATTGAGCATGGGCATGCTAGAATAGAGTACTCCATCACAAACCCACTTGCAAAACTTTAGGAGCTGAGCTCACCATTGGATTGACCTCTAGCAAGCCGGAAATGGGCCAGCATTATTGCTCGTTCAAGAGGTGGTGCCCATTGACGCAAAACCCCGTCTACGCCCTACCAGTACAACTGTCCTCCGATCAAGCTATACTTCCAAGCTTTCAATGAAACTTTTCTCGAACCAAAACACAAGTTCAATATTTAATTCAAAGCAAATCTGAGCACTTAACCTTCAAATATGAATTTGGAGACTGGTTGGAAGCTCAATTCAGCAATCAAGACTCAACGATGGAACTAGAACATGATTCACAATAGAGGAAGAGAGAGGCAGAAAGAAAACAAGATGCCACCCTAGCGCCCAGAAATAAGGGCTGGACCCTCCCCCCCCCTTCCCTCCGAGGTCTTTAGTGAAATAGAAAACTCTTTACAATTGGCTCACGGTGGCACATGCAGCTAATACAACTTGGAGCCTAGGGGCCCTTATTTTATAGACTAGGCCAGCCAACTAGAAAGTATGTGCTTTCTAAAAGTTGGGCTTGATTTTCTTGCCAAAAATAGGTGCTTTTCTCTAGAAAGCAAGAGCTTTCTTCTGGAAAGGCGATTTCCTTACTTTCAGCCTTGTGGGCCCTCTTTTAAGCTGCTTCCCCCCTTGCCACGAGCTTTCTTCCCAAAATTGGGCGCTCCATATTTCTTCTCTTGTGGGACTTGCTTTTTGTGTTTTTCCCCTAAAAGCCTTTTTTGCACTATCCAAGGTCCTACCACAATATCCAACACACTTTAACCCATTAAAAGGTTAGCTAATGCATGCATTCTAGTTCTCTGGACTAATCCTAGTCCTCTGGGGTGTCCTTTACTTGCACATAAACAACTTTTCTCTTGTTGACCAAAGTCAACATTCTTTGACCGAAGTCAAAATTATTTTCTCTGTTATTTGTTGGGGTGTCAAAATACCTTCTCATAACATTCAAAGTTAGCTTCTTCACTTGTCTCGGGGCATGTGCTTGAGAAACATGGCCTGTGACAAGTATTGGAGCATCTCATCATACGTGGTTTCAAATAGATTCACAACAAACAATTGTGCATCTGGGAGCTCAGGTTTGACTCCTTGGTTTTGATCCGAGGTAGGCAGACGTGACAAGTAGTTTGCGCCCACATGGGACTTTCCTGGTTTGTGAATGATTTTGTTTTGTAACAATAGCATCCACCATACCATTCATCCGTGTATGATTGTTTTGTTGATTAAATGCAAGAAGGCTTGGTGGCCACGGAGAAGATAAAGGGGTTACCGAGCAAATAGTGTCTAAATTTTTGAATACTATAGACCATCCCGAGAGCTTTATGTTCGGTAGTGTTGTAGTGACAGTCGAGTAGTGTCATAAGCCTATTGGCATAGTAGACGGGTAATCCAGTCTTTCATATGGCTATGCCAGAATAGTACCAATGCATCAACATGAACATGGAAAATTACATCCCATCTTGGGGGCTTCATAATCGGTGTCTCGGTCACTTGTTTCATAAGATCATGAGATGTGCAGAGAACATCTCGGTCCACTAGAACTTCGTATCTTTCTTGGTCTTCTCATAGCGATGAGGAGCTGCAATTTTAACAAATTCTTTTACAAATCCTCCTATAAAAGTTTATGTACCCAACAAATAAATAATTTGAGCTATATCAGATTCTCAGGCTTTGGCATTCATTCTATTGCTTAGATCTTGCTCAGCTCGTCCAAATAGCTTCCTTGGATCTAGATCACGTGACCAAGCAGCATACCTATCTTCACACAAAAAGCCGGGTTTAGGGAGTTCCTTGCTTGTCTACACGTGGCAAAAACGTTTTCAAGCCAGGCAAGATGTAGGGAGACTATGGAATACGCACAGAAATCATCCAAGTAAATAGCAATGACCTCGGTTAAGTAATTTAGGAAGGTTTGGCGCATTAAACAGACCAAAATGCATAACTTTGCAGGCATATGCACGCCACTCGGTAATTATCGTAGTCTTTTGCTGATTCTCGGGTGCTAAGGAAATCTGATTGTATCCACTATAACCATCCATAAATGAGTACATCTCGTGTTCTGCCACTTGGTCAAGTATACCATTAGTGAAAGGAATTGGAAAGGGATCTAGCATTGTCTGACGATTGAATTTCCTATAATCAACACAAACTCGGAGCTTCCTATTCTACTTCCAAAAAGATTACTTCATTAAGTATGAATGAAAGCCACAAGAGCAAGCTCAAATGTGGGAATACATCATGTCATGCATGAGAGAAAAAACAACTCAAAAGGAGCTAACAAAATCCCAAGGTGGAGGCTGAAAATGCCACCTCAACCATGAAGAAGACTCAGAGAAGAAGGGAGATCCTCTCCAAACTCTGAAAAAAATCTCTCTCCTTGCTATAGCTGCTCTAGAGGATCCCTGCATGCTCACCCAGATGGCCATTAGTGTGTGTATAGTATCAATCCATATACTGGAAGGGTGAATCTGTTAACCCTCCATCGCCTCCGTACATCTGGCCCTCCAAATATGCCAAGTTGCAATGCTAGCGAGAATATCCCAATATGTGTCTATTGAGGCATGAGCAGCTCTGAAAGGAGTGAAGGGAACATCCTGGAGAGAGCATGACACTGCAGAGTGTCGTTGTATAATGAAGTAGGAGTCTGAGTCATGTCCCTCGAAAAATACGTGAGGGCCAGTAAGACATAACCATGCCACTGATCCCCAAGTCATGAAGAAGGGTGCTCTATGAAATATGCAAAGAATCCAGGCAACACTCTTCTAGATCGTCCTTACCTGTCTGCACTCCCAGAGGCAATGCTGACTCAATTGCTGCATGGCATCAAGGACAAGTAGGATCAGCCCTGAACGTGGATCTCCAAAGGTTCACTGCAATTCCTCCATGAATAGAAAGCCAAAAGAATAGAGTGATCTTTCTATTTCTGAGGGATTTCTAGAGCCTTCTCCAAAAGTTTTTTTGCACTTCGACAGAAATCTGAAAACTATCCCAATGAGGAGCTCTGGAGGGCCTCCAACCTCTATTGCTAAGCTGAAATCTCATGGCATTTTTGACTGTGTAACGAAAGAAGGGGATGCTCTTCTCTTGGTGCCCTTCATCAACCCATTCCCACTCCCTTGGGCCCACTGCAAGAACCTGATGGGGGAACCACCATATAACCAGAGTCTCCAAGACCCAAGTGCCAGGAGAACAGGGTCAGGATCAAGATACCACTGTGACTCCGTGCCCTACTCCATGTAACCTACAATCCTAACAAGCTAGAAGGCAACCTCCAAAAGAATATCATCTGAAGATCTGAGAAGTATGCCTCCCGACTGAACATCAAAGACAAGGGTCTCCTCATGCTCTCCAACACGGGAGCAAACTGTTGTGCTAGAGAGATGCCCATCCCAACTTGGCATCCTAGGTACCTGATGGAAACACCCCTATGAATCCAAGCGAATCCTATGTCAATGCCCCAGTCTGGAGTGTCCTCATCACTAATTCAAAAGCCATTGGATTTGTTCCAATTAATATTAGCCCCTGCTGTAGTTCAAAAAAAATCCAAGGCCGTCCTGAACTAGGTGAGTGTCTGTGGTGTGGCATCCACAAAAACAGCCGTATCATCTGCAACTCACTATCCAATAGCTCATCCTCCTGCCTCAACGGAAGACTCAGCCCTATAATATCAGCTTAATCTCTCTCACTCGCCATGGCATCCTCTCACAATGGTCAACAAGTCCTAGGACCAAACTTGAGGGTGAAGATAGCAATGAAACATATAATGGGTGTGGCAGATGCTGCCTTACTACCAACAAGGAAAGGTGAGGCTCGCGCAATTGCTAATGCAATCCTTTTTCATGATCCAAACGGTTGGAAGTTTCACCGCATCAACACCGTGGTCTCAAACGATTACGTAGCAGCAGTGTGGGATTGCAATGATGCCTCACATAGACGGTGACCCATCAAAAACTGTCGCCACCAAGCTATGAGGGAGAATGCATATTATATTCATTGCATGATCAAATCAAAGAAGCCTAGTTTCTGTGACAAGCTCCGAACAAGTAACACGTGATCTATGGTACATCTGTATTTAGGGGAGCTCATTCTTTTCCTTTGTCATTTCTGCCTTTCCCTTTATCTCAGCCTTGCTCGGGTCTCGACGGTTCCTCGTCCTTCGGCTTAGTATCTTGCACTACCTAGTTGACATCCATAGTACGGTTTTTGCCATACCAACACTCGGAATCATTGTGTCTAAACTTAGTACAAGTATTTTAGTAACTTGGTCCGACAGTCAATCTTCAATGTGTCCCTGTTGTTGTGAGCACTTATTACACCGCTTTTCATTCAGACCGGGTTTACCTTAGATGCTTAATTCTTGCAAGGCCTTCTTGAGCTTAGACTTTAGCTTGTCTTTCTTGGATGAGATATCCTCTTCTTCACTCTCCTCGGATTTCTTCTTCAGCTTAGACTTGGTTGTACCACTCTTCTCCAAGGTGACAACTTGGTTCAACAACTCTTCATATGTCTTGGTTGGATTTACAATTTTTGGAGAGCACAAATCCACCCGAGTGCATTCTATAATCAACTAAGCATGTAGAGACTTGTCATTAGGTGGTGTGCTTAACTAATTGACGAGGACCTAGATCTGCAAGATGAAATCTTGGATGGACTCATTTTTCTTCTCCTTCAACTCACTTAGCTTGGTGTGGACATCCTCTTCATTAATTGTAGAGGCCCTAACAGCCCCTACAGGGAATAGAATACACGAGGGACTCTCAAAACAGTAGCAAGAAGATACACGAACAAGAATGAAGGAAGAAGATAACTGCATTGATAACCGGTGCCTTGTATGCATACATATGAAGACGTCTATGCCCCTTCATTGCCCACACATGTGCCTCTTGTTATCCCCATATGCACACAACTCTTGGCATCCCCACTTAGGGCTAAACCCTTTAGGCCCTAACACATGGCACTCACGGTGGACTATGCGAACCACACATGCACAAATATCCTTTGAGTGGAAGTCAGATGCCTTATGTGTATTAAAAGAGATACAAACTTTTTAGGCAACACGCCAAGGCAGTGGACCTTATGTGAGTGCATGAATGATTACAAAGTTTTCATATAATGCCATAAAATAGCATGGAATGCCACGATTATGAAGAAACTCCAGCAATTTCGATGTAGATCATGCCTTTCCAATTGCAAAATAATTGCACCAATAACTGCCCACACACTTGCAATCCGCAAAACACCACACTCTTCTTTGCCGTATCACCGGCTCCTTGTGGTCGCCATGTGTAGAGGCCCTTGGCCCCTACAGGGAATGAACCCACGAGAGACTCTCAAAACAGCAGCAAGAAGAGAGACGAGACAAGAATGGAAGATGAATAGTAACTGCATTGATAACCGTGTTGCCTTCTATGCATACATATAGAAAGAGAGGTCTATGCCCCTTCATTGCCCACACACGTGCCTCTTGGTATTCCCATGTGCGCACACCTCTTGGCATCCCCACTTAGGGCTAAACCCGTGTGGTATTAGGCCCTAACACATGGCACTCACAGTGGACTGTGAGAACCACACATGCACAAATATCCCATGAGTGGAAGTCAGATGCCTTATGTGCATGTGAATAAAAAGAGATGCAAACTTTTTAGGCAACGCCAAGGCAGTGGACCTTATGTGAGCGCATGAATGATTACAAAGTTTTCATATAATGCCATAAAATAGCATGGAATGCCACGATTATGAAGAAACTCCCGCAATTTTGATGTAGATCATGCCTTTCCATCGCAAAATAGTTGCACCAATAACCGCCCCCACACTTGCAATCCGCAAAACACCACACTCTTCTTTGCCGTATCACCTCAAAAACTGCATGCTGCCCCTCCATGAATCAGATGCCACCAGTAGGTGCTCCATCCGATCTATATCTGAGTCGGTATGGCCCCCATTGCTGCACCTACCTCCATCTCTTGGACAATTTACACTACCTTGGTTCACTTTAAGAAGAACTAAAGTGTATTCTTATTCAAGAGACAAAATAAAGCACAAACATATCTCCACATTTTTGTTGTAATTTGCTGGAAACCGCTCCTCAAATGATCAGCAACCCAGGCCTGCATAAGACTCTGCACCATGTCCATGATCTTCGCTGCCCTACGTTAATTAGTCATGGCTCATGCAATCACAACCACTGCAGAACTATCCTACAATTGTTGATCCCTCATCGGAATCTGGGCACCGCACTGGCTGCTGTACCCACTTTTGCCTTCATGTCAAGTTCATAGCCACACAATATCTGCATCTTGGCTGGATGTGTACCACTAGATGCATTCAATGACGTAAAGGCCACGCCCCAAGATGACACCAACCTCCTGTGATGCGCCATCCTCTTGAGTCTTTTGAGACCAGACCGCAATAATAAACTGCATCTCCGCAAACCTCCTGATGTCTCTCATCCCCGCCGATCTCTTGGTGCTACAGTTGTTGGCACTGCCAGAATGCCCTCGTACTTCCAAAATCACCTGCATGCACCTTTAGCCGCAACACATCTGCATCTAATACGTAACTCTGCAAGAAAATACCGCACGCAAACCACAACTCCCAAACCGCCTTGCATCACTTGTTTTTTACTCCAATGCACCCGCAATCTGGTCATTTCAAGGAGATGCACGTCGTTTGTCTTTTTGCACAGCGGATGCTCTTCCTGAATCTCTTTCTACGACAGTAGCATAGCTTCATTCAGAAACACCCGAATTCACTCGTTTATTCTCTGCATGCCACAACGACACGACTCCGCACATGCGGTATCTGGTCCAACTATGTCTAGATCTCTCTTTGCTTACAGCAGGTTGCTTCTCCCAGTCACAAAGCAAGCCATCTCGCAGCATCCGGTCGAGTCATCACGTCCTCGCACCTCTGATCAGCATCTCACTGCACCCACAGCCATGATCTTGATCATCACGTTCGACACTTCCATCGCTTGCGAAAACCTCATGTTCTTGATCGCCATATTAGGCCATAGATTGTTGGCTCTCTTGGAATGATGTAGTAACATTGTTGGCTGTGCAACGCATGACTGTCTTTCTTCTAACGGCCTTAAATCAACACTCCGCAATGACTGCATCACAGCACCACAACCGGTCTGTATGCAACAATTGTCACAAAAGAACTTTGTGCCGCATCACGAACGAGAAGGCCACAGTATAGCAGAAAGCGCAAGATGATGCCAACCTCCAGTCGCATCAACTTTAGCATCAGAAAGACTTCAAACACCGTTATCACCACCACAAGACTTCCGTTGAACAAGAGCGCCTTGCGCCCCAACCTGTCCAAAAGAGGCAGCCGTCACAGCCCCTAGCGCAGCTCCCCCCAGTATCACTGTAGAATACAGAGATATACTTGCACCTAGCCCGAGAGTCTGGAAGAGCACAGGAGCATAGAATGTAATAATATTGATTCCTGTGAACTGTTGAAAGAAGGGGATGGCAAACGCCATGACTAGCTCGGGATGGTATCTGCACTCGAATATGTTACGCTATGGATGCTTCAGATTTGCTGAAGTGGTTCTAGGCTGCTTGTACTTCCAGATCGCACGTTGTCAGGGAAGGTGCCCCTCGCAGAATATCACATGTGTGCTTTGGTTGATGCCCGATCAGCTTCTTTGACTCCAAAGCCATGAAGATCCGGCCCATTGTGGTCGCCATGTGTAGAGGCCCTAATAGCCCCTACAAGGAATAGAATACACAAGGGACTCTCAAAACAGCAGCAAGAAGTTACTTTTTTTTTTTTTTTTTTTTTTTTGTAAAACCATCCCACATTTATTATGGCAGCAAGAAGTTACACGAACAAGAATGAAGGAAGAAGATAACTGCATTGATAGCCGGTGCCTTGTATGCATACATATGGAGTTGCCCCTTCATTGCCCACACATGTGCCCCTTGGTATCCCCATATGCACACAACTCTTGGCATCCCCACTTAGGGCTAAACCCTTTAGGCCCTAACATTAGTCTCTTGCCTGAACTGTCTAAGAAAGGCCTTGGACATTCGCTGCCAATCTATAAAATGACCGATTGGAAAGTAATTCATGTGCTCTTGTTTGGTTGTTGTCCCATTAATATGGCAAAACCACAGGAAGCTTTGTAGGTGATTGTAGAAATCCTCTTCCTCGGTCCTTTGAAGCACTAGAATTTGACTTGCGGATTTTGGTTTGGTGGCAACCGGCTTGGGGCTCCTTGGTTGTGGTTCTCTCTCGTCTCGCGGTGGCGACAAGGATTGTGAGCTTGATTTCTTGCATCCTGATGACCAACCGGTCTATGGTAACAGTCCTGACTATGGACATGATGAGTGCTCAGTTGGATGTTCCTATTAGCAGTGTATCACCACATTGTCGAGCTAATACTTGTGGGGACTCCGGCTTAGTGCTTCCGGCTGTGATTGAATGCACCTTCCACGAACAGGGGCTTGTCTCTTTGCTACACTGGATTTTTTGGACATGTTCCCTGCATGGTCAGAATCTCGACATGATTATGAACTAAAGGTTTGCCAAGAACAAGGGAGGTCATGCCATGTCTCAATTCCTGCATTGCCTACATTGAATGGACATGTCTTCTTGTCTTTGTTCTTGCTTCGAGGCCCACTTCTTTGGATTTAATGCGTGCTCAACAGGTCGATAGCTGCTGGACTCAAGGAACCGAATTGTTGGATGACTCAAAATCGTGGCTTTCTGTAGACAAATGCTCGGGATATTTGTTTCCACTACTGAATGTAAGTCGGGGATTGGTTCACTCCTGGTATTGGTATAGTAGTCTATAGCCATCTCTCCGAGTGCGTGGCCGGGTCTTCTCCTTCCTCGTGCTCTCCACTGTCAGGGGCCCCCTCTGTTATTCTTACTCTTTGCCTTCAGTCATCCATCCTTGGTTCAAAGATCATTTCAGCTTCTCAATTGGCCATACTTTGTCATCTTCTTCCACCACAGCACAGGTGTTCTTCATGCTTGGCCACATAGTTTTTGGACCTTTGTGAGCACGTGTCAGACATTGGTCAAAGCTTGAATGATTCAGCAAGTTGGCTAGGAGCAATACTTAGTCCAGACTCCCCAGTCGTCAAGCAAATCTTCAAATACCACAAATTGTCTTCAGACACTCGGATGTATCTTTTATAGTAATATGCCATACCAAGCAACTGCCGTAGCTCATCGCTTGTCAACATGAACAGTTTCTCTCCTCTCAATGACCGTGCACTCGTTTCTGTCGACTACTATGCTCGATCCACTCAATTTCCCACTTGTTCTTACAACACTACTACCCCTCACAGGATCACCAAATGTTGATAGTCTTTTTCCCTCACCCCTCAGTTGACCTATGCACCCGGTGCTTGTGTGTGCATGGTGCCTGGTGAGATGCAGAGTGCTTGGTGTAAAAGATGCCCTCTCTTGCACTCTAGGGTGTTCTTGGCAATCCACAATCCTACTCAGTGCTTGGTTCCAAAGAATCGATCGTCGTATTGATATGGGATCGTGTTGCTATGGGCAAAATCGTATGGAGATGGGTGATCAATTGCGAGTCAAGGCAAGTGTTGCAAAAGAACCACTTATGCAAACCGAATATGCAAGCCAAACAATTGTATTATAAGAAGGGGTCTATTCCGTTACAAACAACGTAGCTGCAGAGCTGCTTCTGTAACAAGATGTTGGGTGCAAACCTCACAACTGCTCACCTCGACTCAAGGCACAACTATCTTTTTTTTGTGAGAAGAAAGCTTTTATTTCTATATAATAATTACATTCATAGCTGCTTCAAAAAACGAAGTAGCTACTACTCAAGAAAAGATCTCAGTATAGGCTGTATACACATCCTGATCAATCAAACGAGTCTGAAAACAATCGTAGAATGATTGTTGCAGAGATCGTTTGAAAAAAAGAAAGGATGAAAATAGTGGATCACTAAAGACTCTATGATTTCTATCCATCCATAAAGTCCATAGGATCCAATATCGCACCCATATAAAAAATAAATCAAAACCCTATCTCTGGGGATGAAATCCAAACAACCAGAAAAATCTGCCAAAAGTAACAGTAGGAAATCACTGTCGAAGCCTCTGTCTGATGAGAGCAATGAAATCAGAAGTATTTGGACAGGACCAAAAGATGTGGAGCACTGATTCAGTAGAGTGCGAGCATCTGTGACAAACAGCTGAAGCAATATGTCTGTGTGCGAGTAACTGTCCAGATGGAAAAATGCCAAGGAGAACTCGCCATAGGAAAAGCTGTTGTCGAAGAGGGACATTGTAATGCCAAAGGAGACGCAGCCTTTTTCTCCACATTTGCTCTGTTGGAAATCCAAGGTGGAGGTAATAACACTCTATACAATGATGACACTGTGATATGTGATAGCTTCAAAGGACGGACATATGAGGAAGGAGAGCGTAAAATCCAATTCTCAAGCCGATGCTGTATTTCTAAATGAGGTACCGGCAAGTACGGTTGGAGCATTGCTGAAATTTTATGCCATAAAGGACGATAATGAGCTCCCAAGCCATATTTCAAGGCACAACTATCACTAGAGAGCAACTTGTCAAGGTCTACACCTCTACATAGACTCACAAAACTAGACAACTCAAGCGAACCCGTTATACCTCATTTAAATAAATCTAAGACTCTTGGACTTAGCAGTTCTATGGACCAACTTTCTAATTTCTGCGCAGGATCTTCTTTGAACTGTTTGCACTAGTTGGACCACTTGTGTGGCCTCCTTGTGCTTGTCCTAGCCACTCGGCACTCACCACTTGGGTACTTGGTGGAACCCTAGTGCTTGGTCACCTGGAACTCAGGTTGGTAGTTGTGCTGACCCAAGGTCAACAGTTTGAGTTGTCTCTTTTACAGCAATTAATGTTTTTAAAGAAAATTGATTAAGAAATAAATATTTTCCAAATGTAATAGGCATCATGTAAGTTGTCGCAGCCACGGTAGCTCCCATGTCACTCTAATTGTGTATGTGTGTGGTGATGGCTATATTTTATTTCAGGACAAGGTTGTCATCTGTTCTTCTCTTTCTGCTGATGTTTAAGTGGCGCCTGATCAGTTTTGGTCCAATTTGCCCTTTTCAGGTGCTACAGCCTTCAATTTGGAATATGCCCACTGGCTAGATGAGAAGCACCGTCAAATGGGTGACCTACGAGCTGCTTTACAAGCACACTTGAGTGAAAGTGACCTCCAAATTCTTGTAGAAAATTTCATGTCTCACTACAAAGAAATTTTCCGTTTGAAATGTGTAGCTCTGAAAGCAGATGTCTTTCATTTGCTTTCTGGAATGTGGAAAACACCAGCAGAAAGATGTTTTATGTGGATGGGAGGATTTCGTCCCTCGGAGATTTTAAAGGTGAGCTTAATACCCCGCTCCTCCTGCTCTCCTCCTCTCCCTGCTCGACTGCTGCTCTCCTCTCCCCGCCCTGCTGCTCCTCCTGCTCCCCTCCTCGCTGCCCCCTCCCTTCCCTCCTGCTGCTCCTACTCCCTGCTGCTGCTCTTCTCCCCGCTCCTCCTGCTGCCTCTCTCCCCGCTCCATGCTGCTCCTCCTGCTCCCTCCTCGCTGCCCCCTCCTACCTGCCCTCTCCGCTCTGCCCCCTTCCCCCGAGCTGCAGCCTCCCCCCCCTGCGCTGCAGCCTGCTCCCCCCCCACGCCTGCTGCTGCTCCCCCTGTGCTGCAGCCTGCTGCTCCCCCCCCTGCACCTGCTGCTGCTTCCCCCCTGCTGCTCCCCCCCCGCACCTGCTGCTGCTACCTCCCCGCTGCAGCCTGCTGCTCCCCCCCCCCCCCGCTGCAACCTTTCCTCTCCTCTCCCCCCTGATCTTCCTTGCTTCTCCCCCCTCTCCTCCCCTCCTCTCTCCTTCCCCTCTCCTCTACTCCTCTTCTCCCCCTCTCCTCCACTCCTCCTCTCCTCTATCCTCCCCTGGTTTCTTCTTCTCTCTCCCTTCTTCTTCACCCACTCCTTCATCTGGAATACCCCTATTCTCTTATAGGGGTCTCCTGGGTTTCAGGAAAGCGGACGGAGTTTTTATTTTTTGTGTTTGAATCGGCCAACATACCTCGATTGACGAATGGGTTCCCATTCAGTCAATCCATCTCCGCTCACACCGGCCGCGAGAACTGTTACTTTTTCAAAAGACGAGCTACAGCAGTTGCGAAAGGATTTGGAGCATGAGTGTTCCACGACTCTCTTCGCACGCATTCATGGCTCACACCCCTCCAGGTCACAAGCTAGAGATTGGATGCTGTCGGCGCTTCCTTAGGACCTCGCCCCCCACCTCAAGGATGTTCGCCTAGATTCCCCGGACGTCACGAGAGACCTGCTATAGGCCGGGTTTCTACTTCTAGGCTATAGGAGGATCTTTTTGTTTCCTTTTCAACTGGGATTTGACCCAGTTGAAGAGGACAAGCAGGGAGTTTCTGTTTTCATCAGATTCCCTGGTCTTCCCTCAGTTTATCACCGGCTTCTTTCAGTTATTGGAGAGAGGTTTGGTGTGGTGGCAGAGATCCCCCCTCTCCCTGGTGAGCCCTCTTCGGCTGCTGAGGCGGTCAGGATGGACGGGGTACCCAGGGTTAGGGTCATTGTCTAGGACCCTAATATTTCAGATGACCACATCATGCTACAGCGACCCGACGGGTCTTTCTTCCGCCAGAGATTTGAGGTTGCAGGTCGGCAGGACCAGTGTAGGATTTGCAGATCCTCGGGGCACTTCGCCAGAGATTGCCCAAAGAAGAAAAAGAGGCCCACAAAGCAACCAGCTCGTACTAGCTTACGACAGAGGACTGGAGCAGGACCTACCGCTCCACAGACACGGCCTCAGACACGGGCTCCCCCCTCTCCTAGGGCTACTCGAGTCCCTTCAGCACCCCGCGCCACCTCTGGCCCACGGTGGGTTCTGGTCGCGGCTAGGTCCTCTACTTTAGTTCACTCCTCCACCTCTTCGGAGGCTACCCCCTTGGAGCCTCAAGAAGAGACTACTGTTCAGGAGCCTTGTTCGACTCCACCCTTGGATCAGGCTGTACCTTCCTCAGCAGCGCAGGTTGTTGGCACCTCGTATGCACCACCTTTTGATCAGGATCCAGTACAGGTGCCTCCCTCTTTGGAAAGAGGGAAGGGGGTTTTACATTCTCTTCCTGCTTCGGTAGGAATCCTTCGTACCCCCTCCCCAGGACTGGCTCAACGGAACTCATTTTCCGCTTTGGAGGACCTCTCTAGCCTCCCAGATGATGATTTTGTACCCTCTACTTTTGGAGAGCCAGTTATCGGCATCCCTATTGAGAGATCCTTCTCTCTCTCACCTGTGGATTTTCCTCCCCTTGGACCTCGTGTATATGGCAGGAGGTCTGCTCCGGTAGAGGTTTCTATTTCCGCCACCAGGTTGGGTAAGGTATTCCAACCCACTTCCTCCCGCCGATGAGGATAGCCAATTGGAATATACAGGGATTGGGCGGCATCCCTCATCGCCGTCGCAGACAGCTGATCAGGAATCAGCTCCATCCAGGTGTTTCAGGTGGTTCCCTAGACATTCTTTTTCTTCAGGAACACAAACTGGATATCAGAGATTGCTCCAAGTCAGGTAAGTTGCTATCAAGCCGGACTATTTGGCTTCCTGCCTTGGGAACCAGAGGAGGTACTTGCATTTCAATTTCAGACTCTATTCTTCCTCTGGTCATTGGACACGGTACCATAACCCCCTCCAGGGCCCAGTGGGTTTTACTTCTGACTCAACCTTTATGCTTTGAACAACAGAGGGGACCGTGTTTTGTTCTGGAAAGAGTTGCTCTCGTGGGCTGACATTGCGGATTCGTGGATTATTGGAGGTGACTTCAACATGGTCGAGGCACCTTCTGATAAGAAAGGGGGAAGAGAAGGTGGTATCCACTCCCTTGAGAGAGCAGCCTGGGATGCCTTCTTGTTCAGGTTCAGTGGCAGATATGTTTGGTCAAATGATGCATTTCTTGTTCAGCCTCAGTCACTTTTGTTTTCATGGTCGAACCATAGGGTGCAGATGCCTATTTATGCTCGGATTGATAGATTCTATGTGGGTGACTGGGCTCTTGATAGAGGGGGCACAGTTTGCATTGCACCCAGTGTTTCCACTTCATACCATTTTCCGGTAATTTTGTCCATTTCAGAGCCTCATCTGAGAGGACGGTCTCACAGTATCAGGATCCCAGACGCTTGATGGTCACCCCAGAGAGGTGGCTAGAGATGAAGTTTGGCAGAGTTTACCTGTGTTGGTCACCCCAGAGATGTTATGCTCACTTGATGCACGCTTTACCAACACAGAATTCAAGACTGCTCTCTCTGCCCTTCATAAGGGCAAATGCCCTGGTTCTGATGGTCTTACTTCTTTTTTTTTAATAGCCTTTTGGGATATGATAGGTGATCATATTACTTCTGCCCTGCAGGGCATTTGGGACTCGGGTGAGATGCCTGACTCACTGACCGAGGGACTCATTCACCTTATCCCGAAAGGTGGCAACAGGAATTTTGTATCCCATTGGAGACCCATCACTCTTTTGGGCACTCTTTACAAAATCCTTGCCAAGGCGATCAACATCCGACTACAGCCCCTTCTTGCAGACCTCATCTATGATACTCGGACAGGTTTTGTGCATGGCAGGAGCATTTTTGATAATATCTTTTCCTTTTGGGAAGCCATAGAGTGGGCTATGCAGAGTGGGCAGAGGCTAGCAGTTTTACTCTTGGACTTCGAGAAAGCCTATGACAGAGTAGATTGGGGTTTTCTTAAGGGCACTCTTCTACGGTTTGGATTTTCAGATGCTTGGATCAAAGGGGTGGCATCCCTTTACAGGTCAGTCCACAGCCAGGTTTTGATTGGAGGGGTAAGGGTTGACAGGTTTCAGATTTCCAGATCAGTTCGTCAGGGATGCCCTTTAGCCCCCTTCCTCTTTCTTTTTGTGGCAGAAGCTATGAGTATCTTCCTTAGATCTCAGGCTGAGCTTTTTGGGCTGAGATTGCCCTTGAGACAGGAGCAGGAGCTTTTTGACTGTGAGTTAGCTGATGACACTGCTATTTTTATTGAGGCCTCCTTGCAGTCACTTGATTCTTTCTGGAAAGCCTTGGATATTTTTTGCTCAGCTGCAAGGGCACACATTAACTGGCATAAATCCTTTGGCTTTTGGATCAGTGATGAGGACACTTCAGGCTAGGGAGTTGACATTGGTTTTTCCTGGATTCAGAGGGGTGTTCCTATCAGGTATTTGGGATGCCAGGTAGGATTGGACATCTCTCCAGCACAGCTATTTGCCCCAGTACTAGAAAGTATAAGGAAAAAGCTCCTTTTCTGGAGCTCTGTCAAACTCGACCTTGCATCTAGAGTTGTGGTAGTGAACCGGGTTCTCTTGGCCACCTCCTAATTTGTGTGTTCTTGCTGGTGCCGGTCTAGGGATTGCATCACTCAGCTCATCAGACCAGTCATGAATTTTTTATGGAGTGGACTTGATGGCACAACAGATGTTGCAGAGGGTGGCCTGGGAGGCCATTATTCTCCCTACATGTGAAGGGGGCCTTAATGTCATTGACCCGGACTTGCAGTGCAGGGCATTTTGTAAGGTGGTGGTAAGGGGACTCATGCTTGGGCAGGAACCTTGGAAGGATTTCATTTTTGGACGCATTTAGGCTTGCACACCAACCTTGGGAGATGATTGGGTGGACAGCCCTCGCTGGATTTTCACATCAGCCCCTCTTGGATCTCCTGCCTCTCCTCTTATGACTGCCATCTTGAATCCCACTTATCCTCGATGTCATTCTGCAGAGGAGTCAGTGCGACATTGCCTTTGGGACTGCAGTCAGGCGAGGACTGTTTGGAAAGGGGTTGCTCGGATACTCAGCATCTTTCACACTTCCCCTTTCTTCATGACTTGGGGCTCGGTCGCATGGTTATCTCTTACCGGACCCCAGGTGTTTTATGAGGGTGAGCCTTCTTCTTGGGCACTCTCGGTCCGCCGGCAGGTGATAGAGCCGTGCTCTCTGCAAGATGTGCTACTTACTCCCTTCAGAGCTTCTCATGTTCAGTGGACACCTCTTGGGAGATTTTGGCTAGCATTTCCTCTTGGCACATTTGGAGAGCCAGATGTACTGAGGCCTTGGATGGCACCCAGATACACCCATCACAGGTGTTCACAGGTATTTGGACTGACACGGTTCATACTTTGATAGCCATATGGGCTAGCATGCAGGGCTCCTCACGGGCAGCCTCTTCTAGAAGGACTATATTTCTTCGAGTTTGGAGGGGTTCTCCCTTTTTCTCGGAGGTTTCTACCGGATTGAGATGGCACTATCAGCCTCAATTCTTTCTTTTTGGCTCTTGAGCTTTTCATGCATTGCATGATGTATCCCATATGGAGCTTGCTCTAACGGTTTTTCTTTAATACTTAATAGAAGTCTCTTTTTGCAAAAAAAAAAAAGGTGAGCTTAATAATATAGATGCAGTTTGAACCATGCACAACATAGCTGCTATCTCATAAGTTAAAAAACAGGCAGTTTGCCAAATTCTCTTAGAAGCTCAGAGAGACTTTTGCCTTGTTTGTGCAAGAACTAATATATGATATGCCACCTCATCCAAGTATGAAGAGGTAAGAGAATTTGAGGAAGGAGAAAAAGTTTTTCTCAAGGTTCCTTCACACTCGAAGTCTTTGACTGTAGGAGAGTGTGCAAAGTTATCACCTCGGTATTGTGGGCCGTGGTTAATTCTGAAAAGAATAGGCAAGGTTGCTTATAAGTTGGAATTGCCACAAGGGTGTAGGGTGCATCCCGTGTTTCATGTTTCTCGTTTAAAGAAGTTTTTACACCCTGGTGACTCACTGATTGAGGGTATTGTTTTATTTCAGGAGATAGAGGATAATGCAAGACGCAAACCAACAAGAATCCTGGACCGAGGAATAATGCAATTGCGCAATCGGAAGACACCCACGGTGTTGGTTGCATGGCATGGTTTACCTTTATCTGAGGCTACCTGGGAGTCCGTATATCAGATGCCGAGAGCATTTCCAGATTTCATCATCGAGGACGCTGATGCTTGAAGAGGGAAGGAATGTTATGCTCTAGCCGAGATAGCATGACCTCGGAAAGATCGGTGGGCATTTTCCCTTAGAGGACCGACTTTGTAATATTTTATGTGCGTAAATTAAATGGTCAAGGGAAGTAACTGCCAAGGTCCTAGGTGAGGGTGTATTGGCATCGACTAGGTGGTTATGAGTGCTCATGCCTAGGGGCACCTAAATGTGTAAGAATGCCAAGGGGCAAATGTTTTAATTGTGCCCCAAGAGAGGGGTAAATGGTGTACCAAGCTAAAGGTCTAAAATGATGACATGTGGCAGGAGGGAACCATCTAGGGATTTGTGGGCTTGTGGATAGGCATGAAGAAAATGAATTACGTATCTTGTGTGCATGCAATCCATGAGATAGGCTGGGAGGATAATCTGGATGCCATCGCCTGTGATTGTGAGCTTGAGTTGACGGGAAGAAGTTTCCTGAGTTTTTTCTGCCCGTGCCCGTGATACGAGAAAAGAAGGCAGAGATTTGTATGAATTGTGTCAGATGCTCTCCTAAAGACCTTAAGCAGCCAACAAGCCTCTGGGAACTTGCTGAAATTTGCGACCAATGGAAGATGCAGGCGCCGCGTGATGGCATCCACACGTGGAAACACAGAATTCAAAATATGTGGAAAGTGACACAGTCTAACAGATTGAATCTACTCCTATGGAAGTTGATTCCTTGCAACTTTCTTGTAAGAGAGAGAATTGCCAAATGGAATCCTAAGGTTTCTCCCCTATGCCATCTCTGTAAAACCAGGAAAGAGTCCCACATGCACTTGTTTTGGGAGTGTTCGAAGACCAGACCAATATGGTGGAAGCTAAGCAACTGGATAAAGAGGCTTGCAGTTTTCATTCAACCATCTTGGAATAACTCGCTACTCAGTGATAGAGGAAATCTGAATGACATCACCTATGCCGTATGGCAGCTAGCTGATCTCCAATATATGGAAGCTTCGCAATGAGATAACGTTTCAGAGGAGACTGCATGTGTGAAAGAGGCTGAAGACAACTCACTAAGATGGGGAAAATGCCTGCAATGCCATCGACAAAGCGACACCAAGCCAAACGGCCCAAACCTCAACCTTGACAGCCCTCCCCAAATCACTAACCTGAAGAAGGATAGGATCCAAGATCACCAACCAAGAGGTTAACAGCAAAACAACCATGGTTGGTTGTTCTATTTACAGTGACAGTGATGAGAAAATTAATGCAACATGCCAAGGAGATATGCCACAGACCTTGGGGACCTTGGAGTCAGGATAGAGCCAGAGCCATCAACTATGCAGGATGTAGGCACAGAATAGCTTGATGCCCAAGCCAACAAGGAGTGTTCCACTCTGTTTGTGTGTTGCTCTAGTCCGTGCACTTTTTTGGCGTACAGTGTTTCTTTGGCGTACAACTTTTCTTTGGCGTACAGCTTTTCTTTGGCGTACAATGTTTCTTTGGCATACAGCTTTTCTTTGGCGCACAACTTTTCATTGGCGTACAAATTTTCTTTGGCATACAACTTTTCTAGCTTCTGGCGTTTAGGTGCATTTAGGGATTTTTAGGCGAGCCCACATGCACACATTTGCACTTGAGGTGCATTCTGTTGGTTGATTGCAGAGGAGTCAGTTCCTCTTATTCACATGGCTCTTCCTCATGAAGACTAAATTTGAAGTGTTTTATTAGTTCAAAGAGTTCTAATCCTTGGCTAAGAACCAAACCAATTCCAAGATACAAACATTTTGTTTAGACAATCGGGGAGAGTACACATCAAATGCCTTTGAAGGGTATTTGAAGGAAAACGGGATCAAGCATCACAAGACCGTGCCATACACACCGCAACACAATCTTATTCAAAGAGAAAGAATATGACACTTACGGAAATGACAAGATGCATGTTGAAATGCAAGGGAGTAACTAACGTTCATGAAATCAAAAGGAGAGAAAAAACAACCAGCAAATCACCATAATTCAATTAGCTCTGTAAATGAGGTCGAGACTCCCTATGGGATCAGACTAGCAAGATGGGCTCCAATAGAAATAGAGCAAATGCACAACGCCCAGAGCATGTACCCGGACCACAATGACTTGAGATGATACCCTCAACAAGCCACAAACAAGCACAAAGACACCAGGAAGACTCTCAACCGAGATGGCACAAGTGACACGATGAACAAGACTCAGTCAAACAGGAATAATGCACATCTATGGTACCACAAGCGATAGGAATGAGCCACAACTCCTGCAGATCCTCCAGACTTCAGTCGAACAGGTCCTCACCCTTCCTTGTCCACACGTATGGGCAACTTCCCAATCAGCGTTGTCTTCACGTACGGAGCAATCTCTCCTCAATGTATGAGCAGTCTCATGCGCAATCCTTTGGCTTTTCTCCTCAAATTCTCGTTCACATCAAGAACAATCGATCAACAGCTCTTCAAATACCAATGACAGAAATCCATCGAAGGGGGGGGGCAAGCTTTGTACGTGCGCCTCAAGCAAGAAAAGCTCTCTCTCACAATCAGCGTAGAAGGCAGCGTAGATCACCAGCAACGTGCAATCAGCGCACACCTCCTTCTCTTCTCAAAGGCAGAGTCGTCACCTTCTCTCCTACTTTTTGGAAAGCCTCTCTTGCCTTCTCTACAATCTGTGCTCCTCCTCTATAACACAGCGTCAACTCCTTTTGGAAAATCCTTCATGCCACCCACGTAATGAGCCAAGTCCCCACGTATTGCAACATTGGCTCCACGTAAAGTTGTAGCTTCCTCATGCAAGCCACCTCTCTACGTAAAATTTCCACGTCATTGCCTCCTTTTACCACTCTTTTACCTTGCCTCAAAAAATATTGCACCAAGACCATTGCTCACACAATTGGGGTCACATTTCACTAGCACACAACCATCCTTCAAAACAAGGTATTTTGATGCATGTCCACACATTTACCACATTGGATGTAACACAGATATTGACATGACAACATTCCATGCACAGAAGACCATTTATCACACGTTAAAAAAAAAACTTTTACATTTGACATTCAATCACCGACCTTGTCACACATGGGTACATTGCTATGGGGTGCATCCATATTGCGTTTTCATCACTTCCCATAGGAAGTTCCTACAAACATTTTATTTCATAGTCAAATATTTACATCATATCATCTTTTTTTGGGAAAAGATGTCTTTGGAGCCATAAAAAAACCCATCACTAGCTAACTATGTGCACCTATGTGTCTCCCTACATTATTCATAGTGCTAGTATTTTATTGCTTTTTTTGTCTTATCATGTTTTGCCCAACCCCAAGCTATAGACATTCATGTCTTGCAGTCAAATATAGTTTTGAGGTCTTCAAAGATGTCCTCATCCATGAGGTCTTCAGTCCCACCATCCTGCATCACAAGAGGGCCACGTGTGTTTACTTGCATGATCCGGATCACATATTTCTTCAACCTCAGCCCATTGACTCTATTCTTATGCAACATCCCATCCAAATCAGCTAGTTGATAGGATCCATTTGGGTACTTCTTCACTACCTGATACGGTCCTTCCCACTTAGTCACAAACCGTGTCTTGAAAGTGAAATCCAACTTACTGTCATATCTCAGAACTAGATCCCCTTCTCTGATATACTTATCTTTGTACTTCAGATTCCTCCTTTGATTTGCTTCTTGAGCAGCAACATAATGATCCACAGCCTTCAACCGGTCCAGTTGTGCTTCCTGCAAACTTAATAACCTATTTGCATATGCTGAATTTGGCTCTTCGTTCATCTTCATAAAAAATTGAAGGGATGGAATCTCCACTTCAATTGGCAAAAGAGCTTCTTTGCCATACACCAGATGAAAGGAGAAAACTGTGTACCTTGTTTTACAGCGACACGATATGCCCACAAACACCATGGTACAGTGAGGTCCCAACTTTTCTCATGGGTTCTTATCATCTTTCCCATAATGCCAGTTAACGCACCATTGAAATACTCATCCATAGCATTGCACTGTGGGTAGTGAGGAGTTGCATACGTGTGTTTGATTTTTAGTTTGTCACAAAGGAGATTTATCAATTCACTTCTGAACCTGGGTCCACGGTGAGATACAAGCTCCAAGGGTACACCGAATCGGCAACAAATATCTTCATAAATAAACTTACTGACTATCTTTGCATTGACCGCCTTTACAGGCTTTGCCTCACCCCATGGAGACAGATAATCAACAGCAGTCAACAAGTAGCAGTTTCCTTGCGTACTCATTGGCATTGGTCCGATTGCATCAATACCCCATTTCTCAAAGATATTAAAAGCAACTACTACATTTCGAAGCTTTGGATGAAGGATTCTCTTACCCATTTGCTGGCACTGGAAGAAAGACTTACACCAATGCGTGATGTCCCTCTGTAAGGAAGGCCATACATACCCCTCTGTCAGAATCTTCCTTAACATGATCTTGAAGGAAAAATGGCCTCCACATATACCTTCATGATTGGCTTCTAATATATGCAAGATCTCTGAATGCCATGGTATCCTCTTGAGAATCAAATCAGCTCCCTTCATGTACAAAACATCACCAAGCATGACATAAGGTTGACAGACTTTCACAAATCTGTATCTTTTTTGTTTGGGTATCTCATTAGGAACTTTTCCGGACAGCTAGAAAACTTTCTTCTTTTGCCAGGAACTCCCGACCTCTTTAAAGAGGCTCTTGTATTCTTGCAGCCTTCACATGTGCTTCAGTCATTCCCTAGGCAGCATCATGAGCAGCAGTATTCTGACTTCTATCCACATGCTGTAGAGTCCAGGCTTCAAGCTGTCCCAATCTTTTCTTGATAATACTCACCCAGTTCCTGAGATGGACATGTTTTGTTTTCCAAACACCTAAAATTTGTTTTCCTGGGAGATTCTGGCTAGCATTTCCTCTTGGCACATCTGGAGAGCTAGATGTACAGAGGCCCTGGATGGCACCTAGATACACCCTTCACAGGTGTTCACTGGTATTTGGACTGACACGGTTCATACTTTGATAGCCATTTGGGCTAGCATGCAGGGCCCTTCACGGGCAGCCTCTTCTAGGAGGACTGTATTCCTACGAGTTTGGGGTTCTCCCTTTTTCTCGGAGGGTTCTACAAGATTGAGATGGCACTATCAGCCCCAATCCTTTCTTTTTGGCTTTTGATCTTTTCATGCATTGCATGGTGTATCCCGTATGGAGCTTGCTCTAACGGTTTTCCTTAATGCTTACTAGCAAAGTATCACCTTTGATTATCAATCTCCTAATTCCCAGGTTAGCACATACCTGGAGGCCTTCATACAAAGCTGCGTATTCAGCTTCATTATCGTTGCCTGCCTTGAGCTGAATGCATGCCCTTTGAACCTCCTTCCCCTCAGAATCATGCAATAGAATTCCTCCGGTTGCTTTGTTTAAACTCTTTTTGAAAGAGCCATCAAAATGCAAGACAAATGCATTTTCCAAAACTTGGTCCTCCATCTTTGCTATGCGTTCTTCCACTTCTTTCACCAATATGGGACCCTCTTTGTACGTGAGCAGATCAGCCAATGATGCTCTTGTAGATTCTTCTACTAGGAAGGTAAATGAATACTCTTGCAATTCAGTTATCCACCTAATCATAAATCTCGAGAAATTAGTATTGCTCAACAACTGCGGAAGCAAGGTACAATTGGTCAAGACTACAAAAGTTTGAGACAACAAGTATAGTCGGAACCTCTGACAAGCATATACCAAGCTGGCCAACACCAACTGAGCTGCTGTATATCCCCTTTCAGCTTCACTTTTCACCCTACTGGCGTAGTACATGGGCCTCATGTACCTCGAACTTTTACTTTGTTGCAAGAGTATTGCTCCAATGGCATCAGGACTCATTGAAGGGTTCACATAAAATGTCTGCTTGAAATTAGGAGCCTTCACACTAGAAATGTGACAAAGCATCTCTTTCACAGCTTCAAATACCTCTTCACATTCACAAGTCTATGCCAATGGCTCATGCTTAACCATTTGCTGGAGCGGAAATAACACCTGGGACAGCATGTGAATAAACCTTGCAAGATATTTCACTTTTTGAATGAAAGTATGCAATTGCTTGGTGTTCGAAGGAGTAGACAACATCATCAATGCCTTCACTTTATCTGGGTTAGGTGCAATTCCATTTTCAGAAACAGTATGCCCCAAAACCTTGATACTACTTCTTGCCAAATGACACTTAATTGGATTCAGCTGGGCACCACTTGCATCCACCCTTTCAAATACAGCATCTAGCTTTTGCAAATGCTCCTTGCGATTATTGTACCACATCGATATCATCAATAAGTACATTGCAAAAATTATCCAAATAAGGAGTTGGTACCTCATTAGAATTCTCCAGATAGTGAGCCGGGGCATTCTTGAGACCAAAGGGCATCCGCTTGTAACAGAAGCACCCCCACGAAGTGGTGATGAAGGTGGCGATCTTCTAGCTCTATAGCAATCTAGAAGTAACCCGAGTAACCATCACAAAGACTATACATCTCATGGCCGGCTATCCTATCTAATATGTCATCCATATGTGGCAGAGGATAGTGATTACTCCTGGTAGCAGCATTCAAGGGCTTATAATCCACACATACTCTCCATTTCCCTTTTTTTTTTGGAACAATCACCACAAGGCTGGCCCAATCCGAATGCGTCACTGGCATTATAATATCAGCTCTCAACAACTCCACTATCTTTGCTCTCAACACTTTTGTTTGTTCTGGGCCTAATCTCCTCATCTTCTGACATACTGGCTTAGCATTCTCTTTTAACTCAATTCTTAGTGGCTTCCCCTGGAATCCCCTAATTTCTTCATACGAGGTGATGAACAAATTGGGGTACTTCTGCAACATCCTATAATATTCTTCTTTCTCTCCAGGAGTAAGATCTGGATTTATTGTATGCTGAACCAGTTCTTGTATAGGCTCATGAGCATCCCTGGGCTGCATGAATCTCTCCATTACCTCACTTCTATTCTCTTCTTGTTCACTGAGTTCAATTGCGAGATCCACTTGCAGATTTTCCATCCTTCCTATAAAGGCTACATTAGCATCATCATTGTCTGAAGTAAGGCTGCTCTCCTCTTCACTGTCAGTATCACTTTCACTATCCTCCTCTGCCTCTTTTTCAGGATTAGAAACTTCAGCATGACTAACCATATCAAACCACATCCTCTGTCCCTTAGAACTATGTACTGTGATCACTCTGTTTTCCCAATTCTGTATTGCTCCTACCTACCGTAACTTTAAGCCCAATTTCTCCACACATGACTGTGTGACTCCACAGACTACACAGATTTGAGCTCCACCATCGACATAAGCCTCACCAAGTCCCACTCCTTTGAATAAATAAAAGTGATATATTCCATTCAAAACAAATCATACAACAGGTGGGAGAGAAAGTACTCTATCCCTAGCCTCAACAATGTGGCAAAAAAGCCATGGTGGTGGTCTAAAATGCCACGACATCCCAAAAGGGGTCAAATGAAAAAATAATGAGCAGTCCCACTCCTTTGTGCCAGGCTTCTACTGAAGGCAAGATATCTGGAAGCTCAGAAACTGACATTAGTTTGATTGTTTCCTTCCGAGGGCTCCACTTACCAGGGTTTATTGCTCTTCTCCATTCTTTCTTCAACTTGGGACACAGGCGGATCATTTGACCAAATGTGATGTCAGGCTTCCGCTTGGAAAGATCCTCTACCAAATCATATTCTCCTTGCTCCTTCCCAATCGGATAGTTTGGAGTCTTGAATTTTCTTTTAGGCTTCTTGACCCTTTTAATCCTTTTCCTATGGTAAGTAACCCCCTCTTCAGCAGGTTCTTCTTTGTTTGTACTTGTGCTTGCTTCACGGTCTCTTTTCCCCAATGGCATGGCTGTCACCTCATCCTCTTCTAACCCAAGCAGCCTTACCACCTCCCTTTGCCTTTTTCCTCAGCTGTAGCCTTCACGACTCCACTATTACTTGGCTGGCCTGCGTCCTTCATCTCCACACTATGATCATTAGCCCGGCTATTTAATTCAGCCGGCAAAGAATACATTTCTCCACCCACCCGAGGAGGCTTGCCCCCATTCTCCACAGTTGTAACACTGTACATTAGGCACATAACTCCCACGTCCACGGTGTGTGAAGATTTTTGAAAACCCCAAACTTGTCTTGTACATATGTACATGTGTGATGTGTGTGCTTGCTGGCGTTTAATCAAATTTTGTGTAAGCAGCTTTCGAGCACTTCATGGTATCTAGGGTCGGGATTGTGTTCATCAGAGACTGAGGCAGCTTGGCATGCAAGAAGAGCCTAAGAATCTCATTAGAAGCCCAGAAATGATTAAGGCACATGCAAAGAGAGAGCCGGTGTCTGTTACTATACAGGATGATTCCCTGAAAAAGAATTTGCATGAAATTGTGGAGCTGATGAAAACACTTAGCCTAAATTGGATGGAGACTGCAGAGGTCAAAATAACAGGAGAGAGGCTATGGATGGAGGAGAAGGAAGTTCAGCTGGTGCAAGGAGAGTACCAAGTTATATGAGCAATGTCCAATGCTGGAATTGTGGGGAGTGGGGACATATCAGCCCTCACTGTGATAAGCCAGTTAGGGCAGGGGGAGATGTCTATCCTGTGCAGCAAAGAACAAATGATAGACCAAGTGACTACAGTATGGAGGTGAAAGATCTGAATCAGCTCAGTATCAGTGGTATGAAATGGGAGGATAAGGGGAAAGGAAAGGCAATTAGCCTGATCAGAATGGAGACCACACCAGAGATTATGTTTGTACCCATGCAGTGCAATATGAGCTGTAGGCTGGAATTGGAAGAGGAACTTGAGGAGACAGTCACAGATGAAGAGAGAGATTTTTTGAGTGAGACAGAGGAAGAGAGAATCTCATTAGAGGAAGAGAGTCAGTTGTCTTCACTGTTGAAGAAACCAGATGCATATAGTGTTGATGATGTAGGAGAGCTGGAGATCATCACACTTATGAATGGAGGCTTGTCAGTTGCTATGGAGGAGGGTATTGCTCAACCAGTTCTGTGTGAGGTGGCAAAGGAGAGCCCTAGTGAAGGGGTTGCTGCCACAGATGGCAGAAAGGTTGAGAGCCCATTAAAGGCAGCTAAGGATAAGTCTGTGTGTGTAGATGATGATCATGCTCCAGTGTTGTGTGGTGATGATGTGCATATGATGGCTGAATGCAATCAGTTCGTGATTGACACTGTGATTGTGCATACGAAGAGGCTGAGATTTCAGATTCAGCAAGTGAGGAAGAAAGAGGTGAAACTAGCAGTGAAGATGAGAGCTCAATCATGTCTGACAGTGATGAAGCTGATGTGGCTATTACTGATAAAGTAAAAGACCTACAGTTAGCAAGTGTTGATTGTGTGCATGCAGACTTTGATGTGTATGATGAGGTTAAGATTCAGTGTTTACAAGATGATGGTGATTCAGATGATGAGCTGGATTGCATTCTTGATGATGCACTGGATGATATGTTAGCATTGATCTCTTCAGAAGAGAATGTAAACACCAGCATGCATGTTGAGCTGGATGGCAGTGATAGTGTGGTTGATGATCAGCTAGACGCTTTACTTGATGATACCCTTGTGGATTTTGCATGTGTGGTTGGCAATGACAAGAAAGAGTGTGCTGATATGTTTGAGCATTCTTCAGGTGGGAAGGATGTTTGTTTGCTCCTGGCTGGATCTTGATAATTCATGTGATGGGTTAAGTTTTGCAGCTTTCAAGGTTGAGGCAATAGGGTATGTTGAGAAGTCCCTAATCACAAATTATGAGCTGGTTGTGCCCGTGAGATCTATGTGTGAGGAAGTGACCTCAAACAATGTGGCTCATGTGAAGCTGAGCAAGACTCATGATACAAATGTGATGGCTAATAGCCAGTGGAGTTGTGTAATGTCTTGGCAAGATAAGCTATGGGATCCTGGAGGCTTAGTGAGGATGTGGATATATGGAAGGAGCTGGTGCCTATATCAATTTGGTGTGTTGTTGATTCCTTTTGATCCGGGAGGAGAAAAGCAAAGGCATAGAGTACAAGCTTGCTTTGTTTTTAATCCAGGTGGTATGTTGATGTTTTTCTTTAGCTGCTGGACATGAATGTCACAGCAGAAGAGTGGGGTTGCTAAAGGTGTGTGAAGATTTTTGAAAACCCCAAACTTGTCTTGTACATATGTACATGTGTGATGTTCAACTTGTGTGTGTGCTTGCTGGCGTTCAATCAGATTTTGTGTAAGCAGCTTTTGAACACTTCATGGTATCCAGGGTCGGGATTGTGTTCATCATATGTGAATGGTCGGTGGGCAATTAAATGCTAAATGACTGGTGGCATGCATTTGTGTGCACATAGTCAATGAATATGTGCTTAAGTGCCTTGGTGTATGAAATTGTGGGAATCCTTGGAGAGTGATAAAAGGCAAAGGTGACGTGGCACTTATCAAAAAGGCATGAAAATGTGGCTACGTGAGGATGAAGGGAGGCTTCTAGTTGACGAGTTGGACGTAGATGGAGATGGCGGCTGGCAGGAAGGATTTGGACTACGTGGGAGGGAGGACAAAAAAAGGAGGACTGCTGGAAGAGGTTCGGGGACGGAGGGGGGAGCTCGGTGGTTCGGTGAGCTCGCAAAGGAGCTGCGGGGCGGTGGGCAAGAAAGCTGAGAGGAGAGGATTTTGGCTGGTGATCCGTACTAAGGAGGAGCATGGGTCGTGACGACTGAGGGAGGGGAAGCTCAGATGACGGGGGGTGGAGAGCTTGAATGTGGTGAGAAGAGGGATGTGAAGCAGGGAGAGCCTGGTGATGGGGGGATCACGACTGTGGCTTGGTGGAGAACCGTGAGCTAGGCGATGGCAGAAGGGAGTTTCAAGACCAAGAGAGGAGGCAGTATCAGACGGGCTCTTGCTGGGAGACTAAAGCCTTGGACGTGGGCTTCCCTTGCTGGCGCTTCTCTCTGGTGGATTGTTGCTGTGGAGAGCTCTCGGGTTCAGAGGTCACAACTGTGAAGGCCTGGAGGTCCGTCAGAGAGGCGGAGATCGAAGGACCACTTGATTGAAGAGGAGAACTGTGAGCGAGGGAGGTCTATTGTTGCTCGGTGGAGGGTGCGAAAAAAGGTCGAGGAGTGGCTACTGGTATAGAAGGAGGGATCTCGTAGAAGAGGGGAGGAGAACCGGGGTGACAGAGGATGTGTGCTCCATGAGGAAGGAAGAAGCCACAGTACTGGGTTTGATAGCATGAAGGGGAGATGGGCTACGTAGGAGGACGATTGTTCATATTAGAGCTTGACAATGGCTCTCTGCAGAGAGTTCTTGAATTGGGTTGGAGAAGCTACTGCAGCGCTGGGGATCATCATGCCAACAAAGCAGGGAGCTGCGCATGAGTCCATTGGGTTTCTAAGAAACAAAAGGACCAGTCAGAGCGAGAGGCTATGATGGGATTTGGATCATCCACCGTGTTACCAGCTTTGCTATTGATGAAGACTTAGGGGAATTGGTCGGGAATGCTTGCTAGGGGGACGTGAGCTTGCATGAGATTAAGAGGCCGAAGTCTTTGCTTGAGGTGTCTTCTGTGTGGGCTTGTACGTGGTTGATTATGAGCTATTGCTTAGTAAAAGCTTGAGGAATAGCTATGGTATGATTTTCTGCTGGATGGACTGTTGGCAACATGAAGTCGTGAGCTTGGAGTATTCTATGAGCAAGAGAAGGAAATAAATAGTGAAGTGGTTCTGTAAGAGCAGAGATGGCGGGCTGCATCATTTTTAATACTTGATGTTGGTCTTGGGAAAACACGATAAGATTTTTGACCGTGGCCACTTTGTGGGTGGTTGTCCAGTGAATTGTGGGATTGGATGTATTATGTAACTGAATGCTTTGTGAGCTTGAGCTCAGTCGGTAGGGGCTTGTGTTGGGCTGTGTGGTCCATTGGGTTTCTTTCTGAGGTTGTTAGGCTTCCAGAGGAAATGTGACCAGAGTGTGAGATGTGTCCGGAGGTGTGTAGAGACAAGGATGTGGAATGAATGCCTTTTACCTTGTGATTATGTTGTTCGGTTGTTTTAAACGTGGATGAGGGTGGCTGTGAAGGCAGATTGGGATCTATTGCTTTTGTCCATCCAACGGCTTGCTTGCCAAGGGTATGGAGCACCAGAGGAGGAAGCCCTCCTGCTCCTCTCCCACTGGAGGTTCTTCCTTGTCCTCTACCACTCATCAAGTTTAGATTGAGGGTTTTCATAAGCTCTAACATCTCTTGGAGTTCTTCTTTGTAGGATTGCTCTTTTTTAGGCTCTGCCTTAGATAGATCATCCTTCACAGCAAAGGTGACTTGAGGTCTAGGCTGCACCACATGCATTTCATTACTTAACTCAGCCAGCCTCCTTTGTTTTCTCTCCTTTTCCCTGGCCTTCCCTCACAGCATCCTCACAAGTGGGCAACTCCTTGCACTCAATCTTTATCCTTAATTCATGCTTCAATCCTGAGACAAAACGATCCTTCTTGGTCACTCTGGGTGGAACCTCTGGTAATAAGGCTGTTTGCCACTTATTCCACAACACAGTAAATCTACTCAGATACTTGTCCACAGTCTGGTTAGGATGCTGCTGCAACCTACACAGCTCCCTCCACATTTTATTAGAATCCTGGTTGCATGCAAACTGTGCCACAAAGGCAGTCCTCACCTCGGCATAATTCGGAGCCCTTAGTGCCCCGTCTTCAGTATGTAAACCAGCTATAAATTCTTGCAGCCAAACACGAGACTCTCCTACTGGACAAAAGATCAATATCTGAAGTAACACTGCTGGTGCATTCCTATCTTTGATCAGAGCCGTAAACTCTAGATTTTCAATAAACTTTTTAGGATCCTCATGTGGCAACCCATAGAAGCGGGGAAATTCATGAGCCATACCTTCCGGTTCTTGCTTATCTCTTGTACACAGTTGTCCCTCACAGAATCTCCGTCCTTTAGTGCCAAGCTTGCATCTAACTCTACATCTTTTTCTTCTGAACAACTTTTTTGAGGACTCTTTGGATTATAGCTTGAAGACGAATCACACGAACTCGGTAATCAATGCAATCTTTGCTCCGGTGACCACACTTTTTACATTCCTCACAAATAATCACTCGCATGCGAGGCTTCGTCATCAAATACTGCTCTCCACACTTCTGGGCGTCCTTGTTATGGGTACACACATCCCAATTCAAGACACACAGGGGTCCCCAGCAGGATCGCCAAAACAGATGATGAAAGAAAAGTGGTAGGGAACCTAGTGAAAAGCCTATGCAACTGAAGACAAGATGGGTGTGAAGCAACTCTTTTTCATTCCATGGTAATGTTTACCAGTTCAGCATGCATGGTCATGCCTCAGATAGCCAGGAGTAACGTTCATGAAACCAAAAGGAGAGAAAAAACAACGAGCAAATCACCATAATTCAATTAGCTCTGTAGATGAGGTGAGAACTCCCTATGGGATTAGACTAGCAAGATGGGCTCCAATAGAAATAGAGCAAATGCACAATGCCCAGAGCATGTACCCAGACCACAATGACTTGAGATGATACCCTCAACAGGCCACAAACAAGCACAAAGACACTAGGAAGACTCTCAACCAAGATGGCACAAGTGACACGATGAACAAGACTCAGTCAGACAGGAATAATGCACATCTATGGTACCGCAAGCGATAGGAATGAGCCACAACTCCTGCAGATCCTCCAGACTTCAGTCGAACCAAGTCCTCACCCTTCCTTGTCCACACGTATGGGCAACTTCCCAATCAGCGTTGTCTTCACGTATGCAGTAATCTCTCCTCAGTGTATGAGTAGTCTCCTGTGCAATCCTTTGGCTTTTCTCCTCAAATTCTCGTTCACCTCAAGAACAAGCAATCAGCAGCTCTTCAAATACCAACGACAGAAATCCATCGAAGGGGGGGGCAAGCTTTGTACGTGCACCTCAAGCAAGCAAAGCTCTCTCTCACAATTAGGGCAGAAGGTAGCGTAGATCACCAACGACGTGCAATCAGCGCACACCTCCTTCTCTTCTAAAAAAGAACGCAGAGTCCTCACCTTCTCTCCTGCTTTTTGGAAAGCCTCTCTCCCCTTCTCTACAATCTGCGCTCCTCCTCTATAATGCAGCGTCAACTCCTTTTGGAAAATCCTTCATGCCACCCACGTAATAAGCCAAGTCTCCACGTATTACAGCATTGGCTCCACGTAAAGTTGTAGCTTCCTCATGCAAGCCACCTCTCTACGTAAATTTTCCACGTCATTGCCTCCTTTTACCACTCTTCTACCTTGCCTCAAAAAATATTGCACCAAGACCATTGCTCACACAATTGGGGTCACATTTCACTAGCACACAACCATCCTTCAAAACAAGGTATTTTGATGCATGTCCACACATTTGCCACATTGGATGTAACACAAATATTGACATGACAACATTCCATGCACAGAAGACCATTTATCACATGTAAAAAAAAAAACTTTTACATTTGATATTTAACCACCGACCCCGTCACACATGGGTACATTGCTCTGGAATGCATCCATATTGTGTTTTCATCACTTCCCACAGGAAGTTCCTACAAACATTTTATTTCATAGTCAAATATTTACATCATATCATCTTTTTTTGCGAAAAGATTTCTTTGGAGCCAGAAAAAAACCCATCACTAGCTAACTATGTGCACCTATGTGTCTCCCTACATTATTCATAGTGCTAGTATTTTATTGCTTTTTTTGTTTTATCAACGTCACTTGCATCTCAGATGATGAAGGCATTGAGGTTGGAGCATCTGGCTATTGTGTTCTTGTCGAGGCTTTGAGTCAAGCAGGTGCTACTTGGAGGAAAGTTTTGGTGGCTTTGCATCCGGTTTTGCTTACTTGGTGAGCATATTTTGTTGACTTTGGTGTGAGCTTGCTGTGAGTTGTAGTCACGGGCTGCTCGTTTGATGCTTTGTTGGCCCGCTAAAGCTTTTGCTTGCCGAAGTCAAGTCTATGGTTGTGTTGCTTGGTTAGCCATACTGTGTGCTTTGCTTGGTTAGTCATCTCGTGTGCTTTGCACTTTCATCACCTCTGAGTTGAGGTCGTGTCCACTGCTGGCATTGTTTGGATGCGCCTTAGTTGCTTTTGTTGCTTGATGGCGGGCATCATTTGGGTCGTTGTTGCCTTTATCTAGTCGTCCACTTTAGTGAGTTGCCCTTCATGAGGCGTTGATTGATGTAGTAGCTTAAGGAGTTTGTGGCATGGGCCAGCATCAAGTCACTTGCAAGTATGCCTTGAGCACTGCTGCCTAGCCTTTGCTTTATGTGTAGACTCACCTATACTTGTCGATTGCCTTTGGTCGAGGATGGAGGCATTGGTCAGTTGTGTGTGCACTGGAGCTACATAGTCATTGTAGGTCGGTGTAGTGGCTAAAGTCGTTAGATACTTAGCGCTTGAGCGTTGTAGCTTTTGCTGAAGCTCGTGTTGTTGTAAATGTTGTAGAATTCAGCTGCTTTCTAGTTGTTTAAGTCTTCGATTTTGTTGTGTTGTTTCGTTGCTTGAGTCGGTTCTACTTGTGGCATGTGTGTTGGTTGTCAGAGTCAGTTGTTGTAGGTTCGTTGGGTTGCTGTTGCCTTCTCGCTGACTCTATTGGCCTTTGATATTGCTAGATGTGGCTTTGCATTGGCACTGATGCTGCTTGTGGGCTGCAATGCTGTTCTTCTATAGATGGTAGTATCTTTGTTGTTTTAGTAGATTGTATAAGTCCTTGTTGGAGTAGCTAAATCTCACAAATCTCTAGCTAACTCTTAGAAATGGAAAGTAGGAATAGATTTCTCCTTAGTCTCTCCCCATCTCTCTCAACTACCTCTCCCCGCTCAGCCTCTCCTCTCTCGTTAGCCTCTCTCTCTCTCTCTCTCTCTCTCTCTCTCTCTCTCTCTCTCTTTCCCTGTCCGTAACTCCGTACCCCGTCCATACCTTCGTACCTCTGCACCCCCATCCGTAAGCCGGTTAGCAGATAGCCAGTACCGTACAGTCCCGTCGTCCATACCTCCCCCCCCCGGTCCGTACAGCCCGTCAGCAGGCAGCCAGTACCATACCGCCCGTCAGCAGAAGCTGTACCTCTCCATTCATACCTCTCCCTCCATACCCGTTAGAAGCAGCTAACTAACCCTAACTCCGAGCTGGGCTAAAACCCCAACCCAACTCGGGGGTTAGGTTAAGCTAGGGGGTTCAAACAGACAGCCAACTATGGACTAGTGGCCTACCCTCTCCTCCAAGTCCCCCTCAACTCCCTCAACTCCTTCAACATCCATCAAGACTTGGTACTCTACAGTTGCAGCCATGACACCCTCTCCATATGCACGGAATTACCAACAAGAAGGCTCAAAACGACCCATCCTTGGGCAACAGGATCAGATCTTTTATCTACAGCAGGCAGTGAGAGAGCTACGATTGGAACTGGCAAAAGTAAAGGCTCGACTTCACATTCTGGAAGGGCCTGGTAAGCAGGCAGTAATTGATGAGGCTGTAAAATCTTGTAAGGATCCCCCCCCTACCCCGCAACTAGTCTCTACAGTCAAAGATCTTGTTCACACTGAAGTACAAACTGCTAAGAAGGAAGTGATTGTGGAAGTGGACACGAAAGCATGTAAGTCAGATATCCCAAGATTAAAGAACACAAAGCTAGATGTGATAATGCGCTAAAGATTAGAATAGGGGGACTCCCAGAAGATTGGTACAAAGAGGAGGACACATATAGTGAAATATTGACAAAGATCAAAGCAAGCTTGCCAACATTGAATGGGTAGATGATGATGAGCAGGATGATGACGACTCCAGGCCAGCTTCTATTTTGCATTATAAAGGTCATGCTATCCTTACATTGAAGTCAAAAGATATGCGGATTAAGCTTCTTCGACAATCTTACAAGTTGAAGGGCACCAAAGTATGGATAGCAGAGGAGCTTACACAAGCTCAACTTTAGATTAAGGCAACTGAATTAGTTGAAGTTAGGGCTGCCAGAAAGGATGGAAAATGGGCAGTTTACCGTGAAGGTGTAGCACTAATCAGAGAGTTCAAATCAAAACCAAAAGACTCTCAGTCTTAAACTGATGTATGGCTATTTACTCTTCTAGATATCATGTAGGTATTCTAAATAATGTGGGTGGCTTTTTGCACTCCTTGGGAGCTGCCATGTGCCCTCCCTAAAGTAGATGTACTAGAGGGTTTCTTGCTGTCCCATAGACCTTTTGGTCTCCAGTGGACGTTAATAGACTTTCTTTCTTTCTTTCTCTGTCTCAAAACTGGGATTCTCTCTTTCGCACACAAAGGAAAGAAGAATGGACTAAATGAACAAAAAGGTGAATGGACGGAAATTCTCTCAAATGAATGAAAATTCTCTCAAAGGAAGAGAATGAACACTCATGATTACTAGAGAACTCTCAATCGTTCACACTCTCACAACAAGGATTTCGTTGCTTTAGCAGAAGGCAAGGGAGCTCTGATACCATGAAAAAATACGAAGAGAGGAGAGGAGAATAATGGAGATGAGGAGTAGAGGGCACAGCTAGAGAGCACACCACAAATGACTAATTGTATAGGGTTAGGGTTAGGGTTTCCAACCCTTGTGCCTTTTAGCACTCTACGTGATAGTGCTATGGATAACACATGATGTTGAAATGAATCCTCAACATCTAACCATCCAGGTTGAAATTAAGTAATTAACTATTCTAAAACAATAGTTTCAACCACCATCATGCTAGTTTAGGACAATTACATGAGCTCCAAGACAACCTATCTTATTGCAAAGACATTTAGGGTTCACATGTTATAGGGCAAAACGGCCAAGCTCGCAAAGGATGATCCACATAAATAGTATGTGTGGGTAGATATAGCGGCAAATGAAGGGAGCATCTGTCTAGCAGCATGTTATTTTGCACCAACCACCCATATGCAAACACAACCACCATAAATCATGAGAGGATCCTCTTATACATCTCGGAGAGGATATAGCTAGGTTCTCTAAAGACACAATTATATTGGCAGGGGATTTCAATGCACGAACTGCTCAAAGAAAGGCATCATAAATGGAGGAAATGGAAGAGGACAATGAGGAAAGGAGGGGTTGGGAAAGGGTGTTAGAGGAGATGGGAGAAATCACCCACATGGGGATACAAGTCATCACGCTATGAGAATGCTTTGGACTGCAGAAATTTTATGGTACCCCCTTTTTCAAAGACATAGGAGGCTACATGCAAAACCCCCTTGGGGCAAGCATGATCAACTACATGATTATGCAACACACATAGTGGAATACCTCATGTTGATGAAGAGACCTTGGACTTTGACCCCAAAGCAATATCATTAGGGCTCAAAGGAGCATAGAAACCTACAGCAGCTGCTAGGCTGAGTATGGATTATAAAAAGGCTAACATGTATGAGAAGGAACTAGAAATAGCAATATCACATTGTGAGATGCATCCTACCTACGAAGCAATGAGTAAATGCCTGACAGCAATACTACAGGAAACAGCGCGTAAATGCTTCATAAAAAGGGTGGAGAGGAGCATAGGCATGCCCTGCAACAACTGGTATGACCAGGAATAGTTAGAGCCAGAGGGGCCACTTGTTATCAATAGATGCATCGGGTGCGAAGGTCTAATCCCTGTCCCATAGCCACGCTTCACTTCTCAAAGCCCCCAAATGTCCTGGGAGGGATACTTTGGATGTTCTGCTTTTTGCCCTTTTATTCAAGGCCACCATGGCCTTCCAATTGTATGCAGGGCGAAGCACCCAATTAATCCACATGTCACCACCACGAGGGGTGAAGTCCACCAATGCCTCCTCAACACCCTACCCATAGCCAAATCCACGAGTGGATATATTTTGGTCAACTCACATGAGTAGCGAGTAAATACAGCTGCCATGGTCCTAGCGTGTGGGACCATCAACAGCTACTATTAGCCACCACCAGTCTGCCCACCACTGCACGTTCGGCCATCTACAAGCTGTCAAAAACAGCCCACAGATTTAGAAGCTACCACCACAATTTGTGTGATCAGCATACATAGTCCGCTGCCAACCACACAGCCTTTTCCACGGCAGCATTAGCCAGGCTGCCACGGGTTGCCACATCCTGCGACAGTCAGCCCACACAATTCAGTCTGTCCAAATAGGACAGCCACCCCGCGTCAGCCGTGTGACAATTGTAGGGTTGGCCAAATGCACAAACTGGCTTGGATGCCAACTTAGAGCCCCATAAGGAGCCATGTGTCATCAATCGATGTGTCAGGTCTGGGCGTCCCAATCCCCATCCCATAGCCACATTTACCTCTCAGAGCTTCCAAAAGTCCCAGGAGGGATACTCCAGACTCCGGAGTGTCTACTATTTTCCCTTACATTCAAGGCCACCATGGCCTCCAATTATATGTGGGACTAAGTCCCCAATTAATCCACATGTCACGATGAGGGCTGAAGGCCACCAATGCCTCCTCAATGAATGCAGAACATCAAATAATGCTTGTAAAACAGCAGACACAGCTGAGAAAGAGTCCAAAGCTAGAGCATATAGAGGGTGATAAGGAGCAAGAAAAGAGATTTGTCAAGGACAAACAGTTTAAAAATTTTGAGGAGCTTAAAAAGAATTCCAGGAACTTTTTCCAAAAGCTACATGGCAGCAAATATCAGGTGGGAAAGCATCCTAGGATAATACTCTCAAGGACCTCTACGAAAGAGATGGGGAAGAGAGGTACAACCATGATTCTCTATCAAGGCCACAAATGACATCATCACAGAAGACAATGTGGGAAGACCCTAGACGCACAAGGACTGGGGCTGAGATGTCATGGGGAGGAGACGAAACAAAGCCTTGGAGGAGGGGTTACCCCCAGACTGGAAGCTCAATAGAATTGTATCGATCCACAAATGAGGGGACAACAAGCTGCAGAACGATCATAGTAAACAGCCTAATGGCCAAACTGTATGACACCATTGTAGAGAAAAACTTAGCAGACGGGCGAAGGCACAAGGAGTCAGGGTACCATCCTAGGAAAGGTTTCGTCCTAAGCACTCAATAGTGGATCATAAGTCGCTACAGGAGCCTCAATGGAGGAAGCCAAGAATAAGAAAAGGGCTGTCTACTGCTGCTTTGTAGATTTCAAGTAACCTTTCGACACAGTTTCCTGCCTTAAAGACCTATGGAGAGACTAGAAAAGCTGCACTAGAAAAACCTCTGGAGAGACTCAAGTGTAAAGTTTTTGTTGGGATGCTTAATTTACCTTAATTATTCCCCATTGTATTAAAACTATTATAGTAATTTTGTGTTTGTGTCATTAAATGCATCTGACTTCGTCCATTTTCGAAGGTTTGATTCTCTAAGTGTATGCCAAAGCTGCTCACCAATTGCTTCCTGTTCTGACCATTGTTCCTCTAAACTTCCCTGCACATGCTTTGATTTCCATTATCCCATTTCTTTTCTAAGTCCTTACAATACGTACTAATGTGATCATTTCACGTTTGAATGACAAAGGTTCCCTTGTGAGCCTTGTCCACAAAAGGCAAAACCAGAATGTCTATGGAATCTTGTTTATTTTTAATAACACAGAGGAGACAATTTCAGTGATGCTGAGAGCCATAAATAGTACATTGAATCTCATTGGAATAGACTTTTGGTTTTCAGATCATTATCAAGGTCTTAGATTAGTTAGTATACAATGATTTCCAAATCTTATGCAGCTTAGAGATGTACATATTGGTTGTGCATTCATTCCTTGTAATTTCGATCCCTCCAAGCCTTTCATGAATCTATATCAACATAGATTTCACATATCTGTGATTTCATTTGTTAAGACATATGTCAGAAGGAAACCTTAAATAAATATGTGATAATCTGTCATTCTGGTGGGTCTGTTTTGTTCTGTAAAAATGGTTCTCCTTAAAACAGGTTTCACTTTTTTCTATGGTGCTCATAAGAGTGTTTCTCAACTGATCTTTAATTTTACTTATTGGTCACAGATATTGATTCCACAAATTGAGCCTCTAACAGAGCAACAGATCATTGGTATATATAATCTGCAACAGTCTTCACAACAAGCAGAAGATGCTCTCTCTCAGGGAATGGAAACTTTGCAGCAAACTCTCGCTGAAACCATGGCTTCAGGTCCTGTAAGTTCTGCAGATAGCAACATGGCAACCTACATGGGTCAAATGGCTATGGCCATGGCAAAGATTGGGACACTGGAATCGTTTGTGCGGCAGGTCTGAAAACAGATACTAGGTTTTTCTTGTTTCTTGTGACTTTACGTCTTGAGAGCTAGTTTTGGTGTTTCAAGAAATTTCCATGCATCATGTTTCATAATATTAGGAAAACATAAATCCTATTCTATGAATGACTGAGATTATGATGTCCTGAATGATATAGGCAGATCACCTTAGACAGCAGACATTGCAACAAATGCACCGCCTTCTTACAATACACCAGGTGGCACGGGCCTTTCTGGCCATGGGTGAATATTTCAATCGTCTGCGTGCATTAAGCTCTCTTTGGTCTGCACGTCCCAGGGAATGATGATCAATTTCACCCTTTTGATACTCCATGATATCCCAGTCACCAATGTCCATGTAATTTTTTATTCAAAGGCATTGTCAGAATGAAAGGCTGGCAGGGTTGTTATGATGATGATGATTATTATTTTATTTTATTTTATTTTAAAGGCACTGTAAGAATGAAAGGCTGGCAGGGTATTTATTAACAGAGAACTCTATTTGAGGTTGTACGATATCCTTACAGCTATCAGCAATGAGCTCATTTGTCTACGTATGCCAAGGTTCCTTGGATGCAATTCTCATGAACATAAATACAAAAAATCATCCTGCTTGTTATTACGCAGCGATTGTCATGCCTTGAGCCATGTTTTATAGAAAAAATGAGGTAACAGCCATGTTTTATAGCCTGTGGAAGCAGCAAACCTGTAAAGCATTGTAATCATGTCAATATTGTAAAAGAATATATTATTCCTTCTCCTCGTTTGAAGATGAAATGTCTCGCCTTTAACCAGTACTCTGTTCATGCCTTTCATAATATTGACAAGGTTTGGTAGAACTACTGAGGATCCACTTCTGTATTTTCAAATGCGATTTGCACCTCTTCTCAAGTCATACTCTGATGATTTCTCTTATAGATTCATGCACGATATCTTCAGGTGATTTCTTGAGCTTTACTTTGACAGGTTTTGTTGACACCGTGAAAATCTGCCTATGAAACCTGAGGTTTCATTGATGAGTCTCCCTCTAACATGAGTTATTCTGGAAATCTCAACTAACATTTGTCAAAGTTCAGCAATTGATTTATGATCTTGTTCTCTTTAGCAGTTCATTTTATTCACTGCTTACAATTGAACTGTTGTTCACAGAGGCTTTTAAAATATAGCCATGCTGGTTGTAGGAGCTTTGTATAGGGACTGTGTCGAGTCATGTTTTGTCTTTAGTGATAACCTTTTGAAATAATTGATTGCATAGTGCACCTTCCAAGATCTTACTGAAAGTCATCATGTCAATCGGAGGGTAAGCATTTGGATGACAAATTACATTGGCGAACGGGAATGTTCACATTAATTAGAATATCTGAAAGAATGACCGTGATGATTGTAAAAACAAACAAAAAATAAAAGGAATTAGGTCCTTCAAAGAGAGTCAATCAAATTGTTCAGCCTGTAAAATCATTGCTTTAATTGTAAAGCATGATTGATCGAAAACTTAGCATTGCTGGCTAAGACTAGCAAGATATAATTTATGAAATTAGACGAAAAAGTGTGGCATTCTAAACCTTGAGTTTGTTTCTATATTGAAGTTAATAATTCTTAATTTCTGTAAGTCTTGGATCCTCGAACAAGGGTAAGTCAAAACATCGTGCGATTGCGTTCGAGCGAGCCCAAAGTTCGAGCGATGCTTATGAGGAACTTTGTCTAAACTTCTAGGAGCAATAAAATTTTACTAAAAATGGTTGAATCTACATGACACTATTACGTATTGTTTTTAAGTATTTTTTGTATGATTCTTGGCAACTTACAAAGATTAAACTTACTATTGGATAACTCATAAATCCACGCAAGTGTCAGCAATCATTCAATGAATACCAAAGGAAAAATTCTTGGCAACATACAAAGAGAAAACCTATTATTCTATAAATATTAAATACATGTAAGTTATCAATCATTCGATAGATACAAAAGGAAAAAAGCTGCAATGTCTTCACCTCGAGGCGATCACTCAGAATTATGTAAGGTAGCACGTGAGTTGAAGAGGTTTCTTTATTTTATGAAGTTACATACATGGCAACAATAGTCCCACCGATGATATAGAAGCTCCTCCTAGCAAAATCCCTCACAAACAACTATTTGTAGCTCATCGATTTTTATGCTACTGACATGATTTGATCCCATTTTGTACACAAAATGATCACAAGAATAAAATGTTTAAACTATGGAACTAAAAAATTATTGATCACCTTATGACCATGATGATGCTAACTAAATATGGATCACCTTCATATGTCCTTGACCATGTATACAACTCTAAGATGGAGGAAACCAAGAACCCAAACTCTATATGAGAAAAATCCATGGTCATAATTAAATATAGAGTTTGATAAGGTCCGGCTCTCATGAAACAAAGATAAGTATAAGCCTCTTGGGAGGCTCCTCCTCCCATTATTTTTTTGCCTTGAAAATGGAAATTGCATAAGAAAAACACATACTTTGACCCCTTTCTTCCACCCCTCCTTCGTTGACCCTAAGAATTTTTAAAAATTGTTGTTTGTTTATAAGACAATTGATTACTCAATATCATGGGTAGGACAACAACTGTAAAAGTAAGCAATGCGTGCTACTTTTTGAACATAAAACATCACACTAGAATGTCAAAATTTATGAAATTCGTCGCTCGAACGCAGTTGCTCGAATTCTGGTAATCCTCGAACAATTGGTCAAAGAAAAAGGAAGAAATAAAAACCTTGGAGGGCAAACAGTGGTGGATCCCAATCTTGGGAGAGAATCTACTATGGACAATGGTGAATTTCAATCTTAGGAGTAAATATGCCATGGAGGGGGCAATAGATCCACCTCAAGACATACCTTTTTAAGGAGGAGGAATATACTGTAGCTCTACACCTCTCCCAAGCTCTGAAGACCCTCCAAGTGCGGTCTCACAATTTGTGAGCTTCCATATGATCTGACTCTCCATCTTTCTTACATATATTATAAATAACCTTGTCGAATCATGCATACCAAATCCTGATATTCGAGACAAAATCCACAAAGTGCTTTTGGTTAAGCAACTTCAATCTAGGTTGGAACTCAACTTATAGAGTAAGCATTTATTCTATATGGTTTAGGTGACCTCAAGGAAGCCATAGCCTCCTAGTAAAGCATCTTTTAAAAACTCCTAGTGTCAAAGTCATGCAGAGATCGTAAATACCAAATCAAATTTCAATTGTTCCACTACTTCACAATCAATTGAGACCCATAAAGCAAAAATAGAGACATGAATCGAAAGGTCTCTATACTGAACTAGACACAAATGAAATGTGTCCCCCCACCAGCATTGAGAACCAATCCTAGGGTCTACTTTTTATTAATATTTCAAGAAAAAAGACATAAGATTGTCGAGTTGCAAGGCAAATTATGATTTAGCCTGGCAAAACTCTTGCAATTAATCTTTTAAAAAGACAATCTAGCATATTCATTACCCAAAGCTTATAAAAATGTAATCTAGGGTTAGAAATAATTAATATAGGGATTATTAACCCTACTCCAGGTGTCTATAAGTATTTATTTTATTCCAATTAATTTGACTAGGGTTTAAATATTTTAAAATCGATCCTCAACTCTTAGTTAGAGGTTGAGTGAGTCTTAATTGCCCAATTATCCCTCTATTCTCACCCACCTTAATCAATTAATTTAGTATGTCAAACTTAGAATTAAACCAAACTTTTTAAGGCTCAAATATTAAGCTAGAGATCAATAATATAATCAAATATTACTCCTATAAAAGTTGAGTGGAATATCGCTAGAAAATGTCCATCATTGAATATCAATTGTAATCAATCACATCAACTAGGTATAAGTCTATGCATTGGATTTATTACATCAGATATGTGAATACACATGAGAGAAATAATGCGTGAGATCGGTTCCCTTGGATTGTGATGTTTTTTTTTGCATGAAAAGTAAAATAAATTAAAGGGAAAAAGGGAAAGGTACAATGATGTAAAATTTAGAATGGAGATTGTGATGTTATAGACACAATGGAGATTGAATACATATGCCATATGGTGACTTTGAATGTTTAGAAGTTACAAAAATTATCAGAAGAGATGAGATACATCATGTTAAGTTGAAACAAATCCCCCTCTCATGACTGAGCCTAACGAAAGAAATATTTTAAATTTTTTAAGAAAAATAATTATGAATTTATGATGTGATGGGAACGAATCCTGCCAAATGGGCCCAAAGCAGCCCTCGGTTACTTTAGTTAGCCAGAGTTCCTCCTCACGGCCCCTTCCCCCCTTTCATCCTCTTCCCTCTCTGTCCCTCCCCCTTAATCCCTACCTCACTCTCTCAGCCACTTCCCTCCCCTTAGATTTCCTCCTACCTTCCCGCTACCTCTAGATTCTAGCTCACTCTCTCCATCCTACTTTCTCTCAATGTAGACATATTTTACACTGATTTGAATGGCCACCATTGATTGACGAATGGCAACCAATCCAATCATTCCTAGTCCACTTCCACTGGCCACCTGTATCTTTCAAAAGACGAGCTGCCACAGTTACAAAAGGATGTGGAACTTAATAGCTCCACCACCCTCTTTGCATGCATCCATAGAGTCACCCTTCTAGATCACAGGCTAAGGGTTGGATGCTTGCGGCCTTGCCTTCGAACCTCACCTAGCATCTCTCTAATATGGGACAAGGTTTATTCTAGGTGGCATTTGATACGATCCAAGCACAGTGATCAAGGCTAACCCTTTAGTGCTCAGTTTCAAGAAGATTCCCTCAATCCATTCTCTCTTGGATTCAATCCAGTTTAGGAGGGCAGGCAAACGGCCTCTCTTTTCATCAAATTTCCAGGTTTTCCCAAGGTATACCATAAGCTCCTTGCCACGATTGGAGCTGCATTTGAAGTGGTCACTAAGATCCCCCCTCCCTAGTCTGCCCTTTTAGCAACAGAGGTGATCAAATCAGATGGGGATCCAAGAATTAGGATCATTGTCTCTAACTTAACATTTATGATGATTACATCATGCTCCAGCACTCGGATGGCTCTCTTTTTAGAAGAGAGCCAAGATCCCAGGCGGGCAGGACCAGTGTTGGATATGCAGGATCTTTGGACATTTTGCTAAAGATTGCCCAAAGAAGAAGAAAAGACATAAGAAAGCTTCCGGTATGGCCCTTCTCGTACTTATAGAGTGTACATTCTTCAACATTGCCATCTCGTCTAGCACCAACCACACGTTTTGTACCTGTTGGCCCATGCTCGGCTTGGTTAGCGTTGTTCTTCCACTAGCTTTAAGTCACAAGGTGTCCTCTCCCACCTTGTATCCTACTCGTTCTTCCATGCTCGATTCCGGTTAGAGTCATTCTTCCACTAGCTTCAAGTCACAAGAGGTCCTCTCCCACCTTGGATCCTGTCCCTCTTGGGCCTTCTGTATTCTTGATCCCATTGCGACTAGATGCTCTCGACTCCTCTTAGGTTGCGGCCAATATTCCACTAGATCTAGCCTTGGATAGGGTTGCCCCTATTCGAGCTTTTGACATCCCTATTCTTGTCATGACTAGTGAGGCTCTAGACTCTTCTCAGGTCATGGCCAGCACTATACTGGAGCCAGCCTTGGATAAGACTAGAGATGGTTCTCATGTAGGTCTTCTTCGAGGTCTTGGCCCCTCATCCGAGCAGCCCCTTCCTCGTCCACTTTTCTGACTCCCCCAATTGATTGAGGGAAGGGGGATTTTTCCTCTCCTCACTTTTTGAGTGCAAGGATTTACGCACTTTGGTGCCATACACGTTTCATAGGATTTCTTTTTTTTCCTTGGTGGACTTTGGTGAGGAGAATTTTGTGCCCTCCACATTTGATGATTTAGTTATTGGCCTTCTAACTATAGGGTGGCTCCTTTTATAGGTGTGGGGGCCCTCTCCCCTATTGACTTCCTACCCTCGCTCATGCATATGCCAACAGGCCTTCCACCTTGGAGGGATTTGTTTTTACCACTGGGTCAAGTAAGGTGTTCTATCCTACTTCCTCCCTCTAATGAGGATTTTTAGTTGGAACATTCAATGCCTTGGTGGTGTGCCTCATCACTGTCGTAGGCAATTGATTAGCAATCAACTTCATCCACATGTCGCTAGTAGTCCATTGATAGCCATTCTTTTTAAGGAACACAAACTAAATGCTAGAGGTTGTTTAAAGTCAAGTAAATTAGTTTCAAGTCATACTTCTTGGTCTCCTGCTTTGGGCACACCATGGGGGTTACATGCATTTTAGTATCACACTCCTTTACTTCTCCTTGTGGTTAGACACAATATCATTAGACTCTCTAGAGCATAGTGAATCATTTTTCTCAACCTCTATGTCCCCAACAATAGAAGGGGGGACTGCATCCTTTTTTAAAGGACCTTCTCTCTTGGGAGCCCACTGTAGTCATGGATTATTGGAGGTGACTTCAACATGGTGGAGCTACTGCCTTTAGACAAAAAGTTGGTAGCAAAGATGGCATTCATTCTTTGGAGAGATCATCTTGGGCTGCTCTTCTCTTTTAGTTCAATGGCGCAGATGCTTGGACAGATGACACTTTCCACATGTTGCCACATTTGCTCCTATTCTCTTCGTTGAATAAGAGGTTGCAGATGCCTATCCATGCAAATTGATGATCAGACACTAATGGAGGGGGTTTGGTATTCTCTTATCATGGGTTACCATGTTTGATCACTCTTTGGTGGTTCTTATGATTTTGAGCCTCATGAGAGGCACTACACTACTAGTATCAAGATTCTAGATGCATTGTATATAGAGGAGGGCCTCATAGATGATAGTAGGGTGGAGTGTTGTCTCCTTCACATGTTACAGTAGCCTTGTCTAGTATTAGTGATTCTTACCATACTATTACTAATAGTAGGAGACATGAGATTCTCAGGCAAGAGAGGGGCCCCCATCGATAGTTAGCAGCCCTACAGAGGAAGAGCAGAAAGGATTCAAGAGCACCTTGCCGCAACAAGGACGCATATGTAGATTTTGTTAGCTCTGTGAGCAGACTATGCCTTTCATGCAAGGGAATCCTGCTAGATTTAGTTGGGAGGAAGAGTCATTGAGCAAGCTTTTATGTCATGTGCCTTTTTAGGTCCACTATCTCTTTTATTATATTGCTATAAGTATCTTGGATGGATTAAAGGATGATATAGATTAGGGAGATAGTTGCAGGTATAGTTTTTTTGGGAAAGGTTATAAAGAGAGGGGCATGTGTGGGTGTGACATTAAGGCCTTGACCCTGACTTGCACTTACATGCACATCCTCTTTTTTTACGTTTTCCTAATATGGGGATGAAATCTAATTTAGTCAAATGTTAAGAGTGCTTAAGTAGGGGCGAAATAGATGTTAGAGAGTCATTTGGTTAGATGCTAGATTAGTCATTAGGTTATGAGCTTAAAGCATATTAAACATCTGTGGTAAAGTTGGTCCCTCCCTCCAAAGCAATTGAAGAATATTTTTGAAGTCTTGTTAGCTTTTCAAATTAGATGAGCCAAAGAGTCTGACCTTACTCAATATCATCATCCAACCTTGTTGTTGTCAGTGAAGCTTTTGATTAAAATTGATTGGGTGATAAATATATGATATTGTTTAGTAGTCTACAAATCAAAGGACTTTGCAAAAACAATTTGCAACATCCATCCTTAACCTGCTCTTCATGTAAAAAAGCATGATTCACAACACCTATATTTATCCTTAACCTGCCCCCAACAATTTGCAACATCCATCCTTAACCTGCCCCCAACCTTTATGTAAAAAAGTATGATTCACAACACCTATATTTATCTTCTCTTTAATGGAGCATTAAACCCTCGTGCAAGCTTTGAAAACCCCACCTACAAGCCAATAGAATTTGACACGTGACATGCCCCACCTGATGCATATGTTAAGTAAAAAAACTTGACATGCATTATCTAGATAGTGGCAAACTTTGAGATGTATGCATGAACATGAACCATCATAAGTTGGTATTGCATGAATACTACAAAGCAAGGACTTGCAAGAACTTGGAGCTCCTTGGGTTGCTCAATATTTGGGGGAGCTTCTAAAATTGACTCTCAAATCATACCTTATGATCAATGTTTGAAAGAGCTTCCAAATGACTCAAATCTTACCCATGTTTGGGATCCTAAATGTTTGGGAGAGCTTCCATTATCAATTTAAACCTCACTCGTGTTTGAGATGCTTAATGTTTAAGAGAGCTCTAAAATCAACTCGAATCTTACTCATGTTTGGGAGAGCTTCAAAAATCTACTCATGCCCTTACTCCCAAACAAAGACAATGGGCTTCTCACAAGGAGCTGATTCTCTAATACAGATGACAATAGTAATGATGATGATGATGAAAATCGTAGTGATAATAATAATGGAAATGACAATGAAAGTGATAAGGATCTTAAAAAGAAAACAAAAAAACAAAACATGCTCACAAATTACAAAACATGCTAACAAGCACCTATTATTTATCAAACAAATTCATTCACAACTAATTCTTTCCTAAAACAACTAATACACTTATTTATCCTAGCAACTAAAAGACTTATGTCATCTAACATACTAATATTTAAGAAAAACAAAACATCTATTAATAATTGTTACATTAATATTAAGTTGTTTAAAAAATACTTCTAATTGTTACATTGATATTAACTTCTTTTACTTGAATCCTAAATATCACTTATTCAAAATACCTCTTCTAGCATCACCAATTTTCATAATAGAAGTTAAGAAAGCAAGGAAAAAATATGTGCACTATGATCGCTCATACATCACTCTTTTTGTCTTTTTAAAAGTCCAAACAACTACTATACTAATATATCTTTTACTAGTAGTTTTAGAAAAACAATAACATAATTAGAAAATAATATGGTAACATGTTAAGTTTTGTAAAAATAAACTAAAACTAGAAAAGGTAATGTTAGAGAACGCACAGCTGTAGACAATGATAGTGCAATCAAGCCCCTACTCATACCTACACATACATAATCTTTTTTGCCATTGTTTAAAACCTTAACACCTATGCCATGGAAATTTTATTAAAAGGACATTTGGAGATTGGCCTTTTATATTATGCGAGACGTGAAGAGACACAAGAGGCCAAAATATAAAGAATAGAACAACCACCACCCCAATGTTTAGAGCCACCCAAAAATAGATAGAGGTGGATAATTTTGACCTTTGATCATGGTGATTCTATGTTTTTTCCTTTTCATGGCTTAGAAAGAGATGTAAAAAATTGAGGTTTATGGGAGTACTGAATATTGAAAAATGATGATGTCTTTTTTTCCAAGAGTCCCTAAATTTCTTTCTTGAATTAAGGATGCTCTTGTGCAAAAAGACCCTTGTTATTTAAGAACCTACCTAAAAAGTATTTTAAAATTTAAAAGTTAAGTTGATTTTTTCCAAGCCATTTTAATTAAATAATTTATACTATGTTTTTGTATTCACAAAATCAATAGCTATATCATGGTTTGTGACATGTACAAATTATGTTTCTTCAAGGAGAAAATACTAATCAAGATCATTGGGTTATGATTTAAGTCCTTTCACAATGGACTCTTCTTGCACATATACTCCATGTTTTTGTGATGCAAAATAATATTTTCAAGTAAATCTCTTCTACTTCTTTGAGTTTCACAAATAGCATGGCTCGATTATGTGGTCAAATCTTTCCTCACATTATAGGAGCCAAAATTTCTATGATAAACCACTTGGACATCCTTTGTAGAGAATTACTTTGATTGAGTCCACCCATGTGTGCTTTTGTAGTATGTCCCTCTAGCTCTATAATGTGACTTTTCTAGACCTTACAACAGCAGTGCATACATATAGAAGAAGTTACCTTTGAGTAAACCGTGGGGCTACAACCATAATGCAAATATACCATGCAAATAGAAACAAAACTTGCACAAAGAGAATTGCTAATATTGGGACAACCATGTAATGAGTAATGTGTGATTGGTGCCCATCCATCCACTGCTTGAGTGAACACTTAGTGGAATTGTTAAATTGCATGTCATCATTATTGATGGAACACTTTCACAAGATTTTTGCTAGCTTACCTAGTGATTTTCAGAATGGTGCTATTAATTTTTTGAAAAATAAGATTTGCTTCCAAATTTATCGTTCATTCACACAAATATTTCCAAAATTCGTGATTTGGAAACAACAATTTGCACATTTACATCACTCATGGAATGTGAGTATATTACAGAGCATTAATTGCCTCCATGTAGCCCATGCTTAATAAAAGTGCTTAAATCTTTGCAATAGATGACACAACCTTTTATGTTAGTTTCACATTCCATGCAAACATGACATGCCCTTGGATCTCTACATCCGTGGAGCACACAAAATTGTACTATTTCCAATGGAATTTCTAAAATTGTGTCCCATTTCTTATCCTTTTATTCTCGATCATGTGTAGCTTCTTCATCACAACTCAAGATTCCACTATTCCATTGATACTTTTTCTCTTTCCTATTTTTGTCTTATTCCTCTATTTGTTATCGTTCTCATTGTTCGTGTCTTTTGCCTTATCTTTTCATACCTCACTCTCTTTTCTCTTCTCTTTTGCTTTCCCTTTCCCTTTCTTGGTTTGCTCTTTTTTTTCCTTCCCTTTATTTATTTGTTTCATTTCATGTATTTCTTTGATGATAGCCTCTATTGGATGCAAAAAATGCATGGGTAGGCTGCATATGCATCTTAACTCCAAACATGCTCTTCAACCTCAAACATGGGTACGTTGCATTTGCATCTGAATTCCAAAGATGAACTTCAAGTATTTTAATTCTCTTGCCATATGCCACTTAATATTGAACAACCCAAAGCCTTTTGACGTGGGAAGTAGGTGTCCCCAAAACCAGGAGTTGGAGATCCCTCAAAGATCAACTTCAAAGGTGAGTCTCTCTTTAGGAAGTTCAAATTTATGACGAAATCTAGCTTACCTCCATAATTTGCAACCAGACTATGAAAAGAAACAAAAAATTTTGTGTAGCAAAGTTTTCATCTTGTAGAACCTGATAAAGTGAGGAGAGAGAGAGAGAGAGAGAGAGAGAGAGAGAAGAGTGCACATTATATAGCTACCTGTACACTATGTAGTATTGAACATGTTTACATGAGTACCCCTTTAGGGTTAATAGCCCCTGATGCCCTATCTAGATGGTGCAATTTACACCATCCTTAACACCCCCCTCTTAAATTGCACTAGCTAAGTAGAGGGTGTATGTATAAGATATATTTGGATTTCATTTGGTGCATATGATAGCATCCAAAAATAAAAAGAATCAGAGTAGTATGTGCATGTGTGAGCACAATGACTACATAGCAGAAGCATGTACAATGAGTACAACTTGTGATCATGTACATAAAGGTGCATGTCCCCCTCTTACGTTGTGGGTCATCCTTCACCTTTGGGAATAAAACCTAGAAAATAGACCAAAGGGAAGAGGAAGGAGATATGTAGAAAGGAAAGTCCACCCGGATCAAAGACTGGTTGATCAAAAGATGACTGCATGAAAATTGCATGTATGGCTATTGTTTTTGTCCACATTCTTGCTAACATTGCATTGAGAGGTTTTAATATGTACAACCTTAATGTGGAGAGAGCAATTTTGCTTCTCTTTGGTAAAGTCATCAAATGAGGCCATCACAAAATATGCTAGGTGAGGTTGAAGTGAGTCAAGTTGAAGGAAGAAGGTAGGGGGCTGAAAAATGGCAAAAGGTCAAAGGAAAGAAGGATTTTGCAATTGGAGAATACTTTGGGTACATATCCATCATTTGGGGGGTGGTTTGGGAGGCTTAATTTTGTCCCTTTTGCAAAATTTCTAAATTTTTTAGGGAATGGGATGCACCATATATAGACTCCAAATTTGGCTAAAAAAGACCTTAAAGAGGTAGTGGACATAATGGAAGGTGGCAAGACCATGGGCGAGGTACACTTTTTGGGGTGTGAGATTCCCCCAATTGGGAGTGTGGTGCTCTCTTTTGGATAGAAAAGCCTAGGGAGGGTGCATATTTTAGGGGCTATTGGAACCCTTCATATTAGGCCTTCTTAGTCCCCTAATGCATTTTTTGTCCACTCCCTTTGAGACCCTTTTTTAATTGATGCTCCTCTAATGCTTGATAAGAGAAAAGGTTTTGGGTTTGCTTGTCATAGATACACCCTCTACATACATAATTTGTTGCACCATTTCAATCCATTTGACTAGTTATTTTCTTTAACGAGGTTGAGAGTCATGCTCATTGGTTCATAAAAGCAATGCCATGACTCATCTTTTCTTGTTGACAAGATGCTTATGTGTGCCAATATTGTTAGCATTGTGATTCCTTGAAGTTGGTACGGTCCTCCATCTAGATCCTTGATTATTATAGCTCTTCTTCCTTATCATTTCATAGTTGTGACCCTTGAAATGCATCTCCCCTTTGAGTGTCCCCATTGCATTGACAAACATATAGAGTGTCCCCATTGCATTAACAAACATATATATTTGGCAACATGAAAAATAAGCACTATCTCATGCATTTTGTGGCTTTCATTTTGTCAAGGAGTAGTAGTGTCAATTTAAATTTCATCTTAGGTAGCTAAATGGATTTCATTTTTGTAATGATAACCTGATTTTTCATGGGCTTGTAGCTACTAAAACACCCCTATCAAAATCATTACATGTGGCTATTGTGTTCAACAATCCTCCACAATTGCTTCTCAAGAGAGCTCCTCCATGGTGAGTGCATACTCAATTTCCTATGTAATGCATTGTCTTTCAAAATGTACACTATTATGGAAACCTCTATCATTTTTTTGACTACTTCTATGAGCGTAGAAATCCCCTTCTTTTTTAGGTTACAACCTTCACCCATCTCTTGTACTTGTGTGCAATATACCCATCCTCATGATAATAGCAACATACTATGTCCTTGTTGTAATTAGATCCTTACTTTGAGTTATATGCCTCACCATTGTTGTCATTCAATGTAATTTCTTTTCATCTGACCTTTTGTTGCCTTGCCTAGAATTTTGTGGGGTGATGATTAGTGCCAGTGCATACATGATTGTTAAAGTGTGGCTGATGAATTCATATTTTATTCACATGACTTATTTGGTTGTAATTATTTCCCCTAGCTCACAATGAATGCATTGAGTCATATTTCATTTGACGGTGTACTTTGGAGCATGAAGATGCTTTCCACCCTCCCAACCAATGAAAATGCTATTGTCCATAAGTGATAAATTGAGTGTGAGCTGAAAAGGATATAGTCTAAGGTCTTCCATTAATACATTGAGCATGAATAAACTTGGGGGTGTACTTTGGAGCATGAAGGTGCTATTCACCCTCCCAACCAATGAAAATGCTATTGCCCATAATTGATAAAGAGTGTGAGCTGAAAATGTTATAATCTTCCATCAATATGCTGCACATGAACCAACTTGAGCCAACATGTTTCTTGCCTTCCAAGGCCTCCCCAACTCTTTGGTTGAGAGTTGTGCCACCTTGAGTAAGAGATGGACCTACCTTAGATTGTTAATAATGATCCATAAGCTATAAGGATTTTAGAGTTATTTATATTTCCACGTTTGAGTTGAGTAGTTGGTTCCATCAACGCATTTGACGAGTGTGGAGTCACACACACACACACACACACACACACACACACACACACACACACACACACACACACTCACTATCCCCTTTTCCTTTTGACCATACTAATTATTTTTCCTAATTTCTTAATTCTCCCCCCTTTTTTCCCAATTTCCTTTATTTCATCCTAATTTCCTATTTCCCCCTAATTGTTCCCTATATCTTCCTTTTTTTCTCTAATTTCTTCTAGATTTTCCCTTTTTCCTTTTGCTATTCTCCCGATTTCCCCCCTTTTTTCCTTAATTATTATCCTAATTTCCTATTTCCCCCTAATTGTTCTCTATTTCTCCTTATTTTTCCTAATTCCTTCAAATCCTTTCTATTTCCCCTAATTCTTCCCAAATTTTCTAATTTTGTCTTCTTTGAAATTCTTTTTTAAAAATTCTCTCTTTTTTAAAATTCTTAAATATTTTTCCTTAAATACCTTTGAAATTCCTTTAAGCTCCCCTTTCATATAAATCTTAAAATTACATTTATTTCTCTAATCCTTAATTTCTCCCCTCCTCCTTTACATTCACACACCTAAATACACTAAGTTTTTTCGCCTTACATAACCATTTATCTACTGTTCCTTAAACTCACCCCGATTAGTTTTACACTTAAAGCATAATATCAAAAATAGCTTTATAAGTCTATAGCATGAGCAACTATTTTTATTGTGATCCCGAGAACAAGGGAGGGGTGTTTATGACACCTATCTTTCCAACTAAGTTAAAATATCATTCTTATCATTGTTTTTGTTGGATGGTAGCAGGTAGGGCTCCCCTCTTCAACAAAAGTGACCGTTTCCACAAAGTCATTGCTACAAAATAGCCCACTGCTGGTTTCCTTTATAAACAAGGTTTCATCGACTTGTACAAACTTTTTCGTTAATGCAATTAGTCCTATTATATTGTCTAGCTTCGCTCTTTTGTCTTTTCACTATGCAAAGGGATGTTATCAAGTCTTCCACACATAGGTCGTTTCCCCTGCAACTTTGGACGGTTGCACATAGTACACTTAAGTCATTAAGGCTATTTTGGCTTCTTGACTCCCTTCTTTAACTTGTTCTTTATTCGTTTTATTTTTTCTAATAAACATCTTTCCAATCCTTCTCTTGTCCTTGCAAAATTATCCATCGGATGTCACACTCCAAATCCAAAACTCTCAATAGCTCACCCTGATTATAGCTCCCACCTCCCAAACAATACATTTAAGTCATCATGGCCTTTGGCCTTTTGATTCCTTTCATTTCTCTTTTGAGCAATACTATCTTATTACACTTACCTTGTTAGTTTTTCCCTTTTTATATAAAACTCTTCTAACCTAGATTATTATCATAACTGTTCACTTCCTTTACTTGCCTAATATTACTATAATCACAACTTACCTATATATCTATTAAACCAATTTGCTTCCATACTGTTTTACCTACCTCACTCAAGTACTTCTCTTCCATTCCATTACTTTAAATTGCACTTCTCAATAGTTCTTATTCTCTTCGGGTAGGTAGTAGGTCATCACATTAGGTGATAACATACTGTCTCACCTAGTGTGTTGTATCCTACTGGGGCAAAGGTGGGGTACACACACACACACACACACACACACTATCCCTTTTTTCTTTTGACCATACTAATTATTTTTCCTAATTTCTTAATTCTCCCCCCTTTTTTCCTAATTTCTTTTATTTTATCCTAATTTCCTATTTTCCTCGAATTATTCCGTATATTTTCCTTTTTTTCTCTGATTTCTTCTAGATTTTTCCTTTTTCCTTTTGCTATTCCCCCATTTTTTCCTTAATTATTATCCTAATTTCCTATTTCCCCCTAATTGTTCTCTATTTCTCCTTATTTTTCCTAATTCCTTCAAATCCTTTCTATTTTCCCTAATTCTTCCCAAATTTTCTAATTTTGCCTTCTTTGAAATTCCTTCTTTAAAATTCTTTTTTTTAATTTCTATTTTTAAAAATTCTTAAATATTTTTCCTTAAATACCTTTGAAATTACTTTAAGTTTCCCTTTCATATAAATTCTCCTTCCCTTATGCTCTAAATCTTAAAATTACATTTATTTCTCGAATCCTTAATTTCTCCCCTCCTCCTTTACATTCACACACCTAAATACACCGAGTTTTTTCGCCTTACATAACCATTTATTTACTATTCCTTAGACTCACCCCGATTAGTTTTACACTTAAAGCATAATATCAAAAATTAGCTTTATAAGTCTATAGCATGAGCAACTATTTTTATTGTGATCCCGATAACAAGGGAGGGGTGTTTATGACACCTATCTTCCCAACTAAGTTAAAATATGGTTCTTATCATTTTTCTTATTGGATGGTGGCAGGTATGCAGTCTCCCCTCTTCAATAAAAGTGATGCTTGTTGCCAGGACTTATCCAAGCTCAACTTCTTTACCGTTTCCACAAAGTCATTTCTACAAAATAGCCCACTGCTGGTTTCCTTTATAAACAGGGTTTCATCGACTTGTACAAACTTTTTCGTTAATGCAATTAGTCCTATTCCATTGTCTAGCTTCACTCTTTTGTCTTTTCACTATGCAAAGGGGAGTTATCAAGTCTTCCACACACACACACACACACACACACACACACACACACACACACACACACACACACACACACACACACATACATGCACACACACACACACAATTTCTATATTCTTATGCATAATTACACACACACACACACACATACACACAATTTATACATTTAATTGCCCCACTTTCTTTATGAGATGATTCCTTTTTGAAATTTTAGTAATTTGGTTATATTGGAATTTCACTCCCAATCTTGTTAAATTTTACACATTTGTCCCCCCCCCTTTTTTTCCTTTTTCTTTCCCCCCCATCCAACTTTTTTTAATTTTCTTAAGATTTAACCTTGTTATGCTAAGTTGCTAGTTTAGCAAAGAATTATGTATGTGAAGAGCATTATAGTCCTTATGGGTTTGAAGAATATATCCATAATTTTTGTGTGAACCTCACTTATTAACCTAACTACCTAAAGCTTAACCTAAAATATATAAACCCCCAAAGACCACTGCTAGGCTCCTAATTCCTTGTTCTCTTCACTGCCTATGACCTTGCATGTCAGGGTGGAAGCATAGCTTCTTGTGACGCATCCATTGTTCTCAATGACAAGTTCACTCATCCTCAAGTATGCTTCCTCATTCTTCCACCCCTTATGGTTCTCTCCTACTACTCCTTCTTTGTGCATGGCTGTTCCCTGGCACTTTGGCTTCCTCACACATGACCCTCCATTACACTTAATCCTTTTCTTTACTTGACTCGAAACTCTTACAAACTTACACAATGACATGGTATTCATGGAAAACTCCCTTTTTTTCTTGCACACTCATACATTTTCTCACACACACTTACTAAAAAACTCTTCGAGATTTACAATTATACATAGCACTCCCTTACATGCTCACACCTTCCCTAACCTCCTCAACCTTACCCAACTTACCAACCCAATGACAACCGTTTTGCACCACCACCCTTTCTTACAATTTTATCATGGCACCACCATGCATGTGAGAATCACATTCCCTCTACTAGCCTCTTTACACAAAGAGCAAGAGACCTTGTTGCTGCACCATTCTTGTACTGTCACCTTGTCCCTCTACTCCTCTCGACTTGTACCTCTCACTGTGTTTTTCCTTACAGATGTTGCTCACACTGGCTGTTCATTCGCCTACCTTACTTTGTCGCCTCAAAACTAAAGGTCCCTTTTGATTCTTTATGTTCTTGATCCATGTTCCCGCTTTCACTTGCTTACTCTGGAGAAAAGTTCCATCGTCTTAGTCTCATGGCGACAGGTCTCCCTCGAGTTCACTTCTCACTTCTCCATTGTTATGTATAGTTTTCTTATAGCTTTAACTCAAGCCTTCATTGATCTATAGCTACATTGCTACTAGAAGACCAAGTTCACCACTGTAACTCAATATTTTAGTGTAATTTTTATTTTACCCCCCTCCATCCAAAAGACCCCCCTGCTTGGGCCTCATATTATGAAAAATATGTACAAATCTTAAAATCTTGCATATTTTTCAAGGTATATACCTAATATTTTGTGGGAGGGGGGACATGAAATTTTCATATTTTTCCCTTGCATATTTGAATTTTTTAAAGGAAATACATGCATATTATATATGGACCTTGTCCCCCCATACCCTGGATTTTGGACGAGGGTAGTAACATATTACATATTGAGTTAATGCCCCAGTGTGTGTGTGTGTGTGTTTAGATTTAATAGTCCCATTAATAAATGAGCCATATAATTAATTCCACCATTTGGATAAAAACTTATATAAAAGACAAGTACAAAAATATTTATGACGTCTAAGTTGGGACTTGCAAAAAATTGAGAATTTGCAAAAATTCTAATAAAATTGAAAATTTATAATCATATTGAGTTTGAAATAGGAACACAAGATTGGAAACAGGTGTCGAATTCATCAGGTTATCTAGGTTCCATGGTCACGGTCCACTTACCTATTGCCACCATCCAAACCAACCAGTTGTTAAAATAATGAAGTTGAATTCGGGTCAGAAGATTTCAATGTAAGACAAGTAGAAAGTGTGATATATCTGAGACTAGACATGCAATCATAAAAGGATTGCCTAAGCGACATCCAAAAATAGTGGAACGTGGAAGGAGTAGGCTATCTAAAGAGTTGTTGGTTCCCATAGAGTTCAAAATGCCCAATATCAAACTTTTCCCTCTATGGGTAACTACTGGCTGCTGAAGATCCAAAAAAGCTTGCCAATGCAAGAAGTGGAAAAGAGGGCTTTGTACACAAGTCCATACCATCTAGGTTGAGGTGCATGCAAAGTACTGTGCCCATCGCATATGCTTTGAATGGTCAATCAAGAATTAAACATTGTTTTTGCCTTGGTGTCATGCACAACCATATAAAAACATGGTCCTAGGTGTGTTATTCCAACATGTACTTAATAGATGGGTGCTTTGCTTTGCCAACATGTAAATACCACCTAGGTTGAGGTGCATGCAAAGTATTGTGCCCATCGGATAGGCTTTGTATTGTCGATTAAGCATTAAACATCGTTTTTGGCTCAGTGTGATTCACATCCATAAAAAAACACACTCCTAAGTTTTTTATTCCAACAAGTACTTATCAGATGGGCAAAAATATTGCATGCAACTAAATGCCACCTAGTTTGAGGTGTGTGCAAAGTATTGTGGCCATCAGATATGCTATGCATCGTTGATCAGGCATTATACACCATTTTTCCCTTAGTGTTTTGCAACACCGTCAAAAAATGTGCTCCGAGGTGTGTTATCTGAACAAGTACTTATGGGATGGGTGCATCACTTTGCATGTGAGTATATACCACCTAGGTTGAGGTGCATGCAAAGTATTGTGCCCATCCGATATGCTTTGCATGGTCGATTCTCGCAGTAAACACTATTTTTGACTTAATGTGATGCACATCCATAAAAAAGCACACTCCTAGGTGTGTTATCCGAAGTACTTATTGGATGGGCACACCACATTGCATGCAACTCAATAATAAATTATTTATACTATCTTTTATAATTCTAAACCATAAAATCACAAATTTAAATTATGTATTCTATTAGCTAAATGCTTGTATCCTTGTATCACCATCAAAATTTAATAAAATAAAGTAAAAGTAAAATAAAAGAGATCAATTTAATAAAAAGTTACAACTAATAGGAAAAATATTCAAAAGAGGCTAATATTTTCTATAATTGTTTCACAGGAAGATGGCAAAATATTTCATTCCTAGGATGGACGTGATATTATGTTGCCAAAGAGAAGTAGGCTCATTTGCTAACAATCCATGATAGTGATCCAAATTCTCTTTGTCACTTTCAAAGACTTGGCGAAGATAAGGTTGCAATTATTGTATCAAATATTCTTAGTACACATGTTGAGCCAAAGCATAAGTGTGGAGATATGGATGTACTTGGAGATGTTATGCCTTATAATGTTTTCAATAAATCATTTATTGCATGGGATAGAGACGAGACTTATCCAACACATATCATCGGGAATACAAAGTGCAATTCTTTGGATTTTAGTGTGGGAGATATTTTGCAAATGATATCATTTGCAAATAAGAACATAGCGGAAGGTCAAGTTTTGGGGTTTGAACACTGGGATCAATGGCCATTTGTGAAGATGAGGATTGTGAAAGTTACTAATGAAGGTATGGATGATAACACAACGTCATTGGATGGTCCCTATTATGAGGAAGGAAAAGATTTGAGATGGAGCATGCAATTTTTGAAGATTAAAAAGGGACATGTGGTTTTCAATGACAAAGATAGAGTATACTACAATTTCAAAGGACTTAAAGAATATGCCTACAAGCCAAGCTTTGTCCCTTCAAACATGGATGATTTCAATGAACTCAAGTACAGAAGTGACATCTTATCAGGAGTGGATGAGTTCATTGATACAGAGAAAGATAAAGAATTCAAAAGCAATGCTTGCTCTAGAGTGGATGAATTCTTGCATATTGAGAAAGGCAAAGGCATCAAAAGTGTTGTCTCTTAAAAATTAGATGATTTCAATGCAATCCTCTATAGAAGTGACATCTTATCAGGAGTAGATGAGTTCAGTGGTATTGTGAAGGCAAAAGACTTCAGAAGCGATGTCTTATCAAGAGTTGATGAATTCACACATGTCGAGAAAGATAAAGATATCATCGGTGATTTCTATGGTACTATGAAGGAAAAAGACAACAGAAGTGATGTCTTATCTGGAGTCGATGCATTCATGCACGTTGAGAAAGATAAAGATATCATTTGTGTTGTCTCCTCAAACTTGGATGATTTCAATGCACTTAACTATAGAAGTGATATCTTGTCGGGACTGGATGAGTTCATTGGTACCAATAAAGCAAAAGGTTTCAAAAGTGATGTCTCATCTGGAGTGGATGAATTCATACACATTAACAAGGAGCACAAAGAGTTCAAAAGTGTTGGCTTATCAAACATGGACGACATGGATTTTGACTCAAATGGTCCGAAGATTACTTCAAGGACAAGAATGAAATCAACAAACGACTATTCGGTATTTGACTTTGACAGTGATAAGATAAATGATGCAACATCCCATGAAAACACAGTGACAAATAAATTCAATGGGGAGAAGTATAGAATTTCTAAAAACTTGGATGTACAAAAGAAACCAACAAAAGGCTATTCGATATTTGACTTTGATTGTAATAAGATAAAGGATGCAATATCCCATGAAAATAAAGTGACAAATAAATTTGATAAGGAGAAGTGTACAAACGTATAGAAGAAACAGACATACATATGCATGAAAAGAAAGCAAGTCCAGGTAGATGTAGAAAAGCAACCAAAGAGAATAAGAGTATTGAATGAAGATGTTATGCTAAAAGCAATGCAATCTACATGTTGCAAGCAAAGTTGTATGCATTCCATTAAATTACTTGACATCAAGGTATGTAGAGAATAGGTGTGGCAAAAAAGAGGGAGCAAAGGAAACGAATATCTACTCACAAGGCTCTCTTGCTTTCTGGTAAATGATACAAAAAAGCCAAATTTTGAACAACAGATAAAGCCTCGTATAAATGGAAAAAGTATTTGCAATAATGTGTGGGGGTTAAAGGTCACTATGCCTTAACCTCGGTTATGTACAATACTCAAACACATATATAAATGAATGAAAAAGAAGATTAGGGTGGTTCTGCACCCACCAAACTTGTGTGGCTCTCTATCTCTCTCTCTCCTTCTTTCGTTCTTGCTTCCGTTGAGAGCACTCTCAACTGGTATCAGAGCCCAGGTGATCTAGCTGAGCGTGCGTGAATGCTTGAAGCTTAGCAGCTTTGTGGGAGGAAGGAGAAGCTTTGTGGGAAGCTTTGTGGGTGACTTTACTTGCATCCGAGTGTGCAGAGACCTTAGAGGAACCTTTGGAAAAGTCACTTTGGCTTTGTGAAGTGGTTTTGAGAGCCTGTTAAGAGCTTTCAAAGAAAAAGTCGTTTTTTGAGCTTTTTCCTGTTCCGTTCGATGACAGAGACTCCGTATTGACTTGTAGAGGCAACTATTGCTTGCTTTTGGTGTCCACATTACTTCAGGAGCTTGGAAACACCTTTATTCTTGAATCTGGGATCATTTCATTGGATTTCTGACTCACTGTGTCAGTTTCTGCGTTTTTTGCCCGGGTGTTGGAACTCAAGTTTGGAGCAACCATTTGTAGATCTGTCAGTTCCAGTGGACTCAAGAGGTCCTAAAACTTCTATGTTGCTCATCATTTGCACTCCGGTGGAGTTTACAAACAGCTCTGTTTCCAAAAACGTTTTTCAGTCCGTGTGTTGGACCCAGTGATTGAGACCACGGTTTCTAAAACCGTCTGTCCCATTGCCTTCCCGACGCCCAAAAACCCCTACCTATCAGTTCTTGCACGATTCGGTGGAGGATTTTCAGAGTTATAGATCTCTGTGTATTCGATTTCGTCTCTCTGTTATGCATTTTTCATTCTAAGGTTTTGAAACCTTAGATTTATGCCACATGGCAGTGGATAAGTGTTGACTCCCATTTCTCACTCATCGGTTGGGATTTTGGAGTTCTGGCAGAAGAGAGATATTTGCAGATTTTCTTGCTGAGTCCGATTATGCAATGGCGCCCATGTTTTGAGGCATCTCAGGTTCTATTTTCAGTACCGCTCATTACCGTGGGACTATGATTTCTTGAGCATACCTTATGCAGATCACTCTGGTTGTAGTTTGAGCAGTGTGTGCTCATTCGTGGTATGCATTGGGTTGCAGTGGATGATTTATAGGCCATTTGGATGCATTGCGGTCCTTGTTGGATGCGCTGATAGGCCTAAATTGCCTTGTGGGATGCTATTTTTTATGGACGCTTTGTACATGGATGCTATTTTATGCTGAGGGACAGCTTTGACACATTGCTGGTGATGCACTGATAGTGCTATGCTCTCTTGGATGAGATATTATTGATGCATATGCCAGTGGACGGTGTTTATGCTTGAGTCATTTGGCACTTATTGGCATTTTCTTTTGGGTCAGATTTGCTCATATGGATGCATAGTATATGCACATGTGTCAGATGCATCTTTTGATGCTTTGAGCTTTTAATTTTGGTGATATTTCACTCTATTGTGGCATACACATTTGGGTGCACCTAGTATTTGGTGTGATTCTCTCTTGTAGGCACTAGCATTTGGGATTTTGTTTCATTTGCATCATGGCATCCTCTTCCACGTCTGAAAAGGAGTTTTTCAGCATTAAAAAGTTTGATGGGACAAACTTTTCTTTGTGGAAAGAACAAATAAGGGATGTGCTTATTCAAAAGAAGCAGATTAAACCCTTGGCAGGTATTGAAGCTAAGCTTGCGGATATGTCTGAGGATGATTGGAATGAGTTGGATGCATTAGCAAAGTCTACTATTAGACTTCATCTTGCAGAGTCAGTTTATTTCACAGTAGTAAATGAGCAGACTACGGAAGATTTGTGGAAGAAACTGTGTGCCACTTATGAGAAGGAAACTGCCTCTAATAAAGTTTACCTCATGAAGAGGTTGTTTGAGCTGCAAATGAAGGAAGGGGTCTCCATTGCTTCTCACTTGAATGAATTCAATATTATTTTCAGGCAGCTTCAGGCTCAGAAAATGAATTTTGATGCGGAGACTAAGGCAATATTTCTCTTATGTTCATTGCCATCCTCATGGGATACCTTCCGTACAGCTGTCAGTAACTCTGCACTTGGTGGAGTACTGAAATTTGATGATGTTGTGGGTAGCTTGTTGGCCGAGGAGATTAGACGGAAGTCTATGGATGGCAACAAGCAGGATGTAGCCTTAAATGTGCAAAGGGGCAGATCACAGTTTAGGGGGAAGTCCCAAGAAAGAGGGAAGTCTTGTAGCAAATCCAGGGCCCGGAACATTGAGTGTTACCATTGTGGCAAGAAGGGCCATATGAAAAAGGATTGCTACAAGCTGAAAAGAGAGCAAAAGAATAAGAAAAAGAATGCAAATTGGGGTGCAAATCAAAAGGAAGAGAGTCCAAGGGAGGACAAAGGAAAAGTGAAGATCGAGGAGATCAATGCAATCACACATGATAGTGACAATGATGTCCTCTTCATGTCTACTTTATCTGCAGAGTTGCTTACCACTTCAGATGATGAATATTCCCAGGATTGGATTTTGGATTCTGGTGCTTCATTCCATGTTACTCCCCATAGGGAATGGTTCTCCACTTATGATAGTGGAAAGACAGGTTGTGTGCATCTTGGAAATGACTATGCATGTGACATAGTGGGAGCAGGTGACATAAAGTTTTCTTTTGAAAATGGGTCTACATTTGTTTTGAAACATGTGAGACATGTGCCTAAGCTGACCAAGAGTCTTATTTTATGCCGTTTGGGTTATGTACCGCATTTGAGTTTCTCTGATTCTGAATTCTGTGAGCACTGTCTCTATGGGAAGCAGACTAAATCAGCCCATAAAAGAAGGGGAAAGAAAGAGTTTGAAATGCTTGATTTGGTGCATTCAGACGTATGTGGTCCCATGCCTACACGGTCATTAGGCAGGGCTGAATACTATGTGACATTCATTGATGATGCAACTAGGAAAGTGTGGGCTTATGCTATAGCTCGGAAGAGTGATGTGTTCTAGGTATTTCAGAAATGGCTGGCCTTGGTTGAGAATCAGTAAGGTAGAACGCTTAAATGCCTACGGACTGACAATGGTGGAGAGTATCTCTCTCATGACTTTCAACATTTCTGTGATACTCGTGGGATTAAGAGGGAGCTTACATCCCCTCGTACTCCAAAGCGAAATCCAGTTGTAGAAAAGATGAACCGTACCATTCAAGAAAGGTTGCAATGCATGCTTTCCAATGCAAGTCTTTCTGGTGGTTTTTGGGCTGACTCAATGAAGACTGCAGTGCATGTGATCAATAGATCACCTAGTAAGAGTTTGGATGGTGGTATTCCTGAAGAGGCATGGAGTGGAAAGAAGCCCTCTTACTCTCATTTGCGTATATTTGGGTGTGAGGCATATGCACATGTGCCAAAAGAGCTTCGAAAGAAGCTAGATCCTAAGTCTAGGAAATGCATCTTTCTAGGTTATGGTGAAAGTGGAGAGATGGGCTATCGTCTCTGGGATCTAGAAGCAAAGAAGATCATATGCAGCCATGATGTGGTCTTCAATGAGAAGAAGATGCATAAGGCACCCATGAGGGATGTGGAAATGAGGAGAATCACTTTCCAGGATGTGAATCCACCTACCTATGTTGATAGACAACAAGCTGTCCATGCACCAAATGTGCAAGAAATGGTACCACCAAGTACTCCCACAGGTATACAATCAAGGGTAGATGATGGATTATCTATTGGTGGAAATGATGAGCCAAATGTGGCTGATATGTAGGTGGGACAGCAAGCTGAAATGCCCTTGAGAAGATCATCTAGAGTGTCTAGACCGCCTAATAGGTTTGTTCCAGGGGTAGACTATGTGATGCTTACTGATTGCAGGGAGCCTTCTTGCTACAGAGAGGCTATGATGCATGAGGATAAACGCAAGTGGGACTATGCTATGCAATCAGAGATGAGTTCACTTATGAAGAATAAGACTTGGGACTTGGTTTCTTTGCCACATGGAAAGAAAACATTGCCATGTAAATGGGTCTACAAAATGAAGGTCACAAGTGATGATGTGCCTAGGTACAAGGCCTGTTTGGTTGCTAAAGGGTTCAAGCAAGAGAAGGGTGTGGACTTTGATGAGATATTCTCTCCAGTTGTGAAGATGACCACACTTAGATGCATGCTTGGACTAGTGGCAGTAGAGGATATGGAGCTTATGCAAATGGATGTCAAGACAGCTTTCTTGCATGGGGATTTGCATGAGGAAATTTACATGGTGCAGCCGGAACGCTTTGAAGAAAAGGGCAAAGAGCATTTAGTTTGCAAGCTGAAAAAGAGTCTTTATGGTCTTAAGCAAGCACCTAGAGAATGGTATCAGAAGTTTGATGCTTTCATTCGGTCCCAGGGTTTTAGAAGGAGTGAAATTGATCACTGCCTCTACACTAAAAGGGCTAAGGATAGTAGCCTGATAATCCTGGCACTATATGTGGATGACATGCTATTGGCTAGCAAGAATACTTATGAGCTAGATGCATTAAAGGCCAAGTTGCATGAGGCCTTTGATATGAAGGATTTGGGACTTGCAGGTCATATTCTTGGTATGCGCATCACGCGTGATCGGAGTAGGCAACTCCTTTGGCTTTCACAAAAAGAGTATGTTACCAAAGTATTGCAGCGTTTCAATATGGAGGGGGGGAAGGCAGTGAGTACTCCATTGCCTCCATATGTGAAACTGAGTCATACAGATAGTCCCAAATCAGAAGAGGAGAGGGCCATGATGGCCAAGGTTCCTTATGCATCAGCGGTTGGGAGTCTTATGTATGCTATGATAGCTACTAGACCAGACATTGCATTTGCAGTGGGAGTTGTTAGCCGGTATATGGCTAATCCAGGAAAGAGGCATTGGGAGGCAGTTAAGTGCATCATGAGGTACATGAAGGGTACCAAGGAGATGTGCATCTGCTTTGGTAGAGGAGACATGTGTGTACTTGGGTACATAGATTCAGACTATGCAGGGCATGTGGATAGTAGGAGATCCACTTCTGGTTATGTGTTCACCTTTGCAGGTGGTGCAGTGTCGTGGATGTCTTGTGCACAAAAGTGCGTTGCTTTGTCTACCACAGAGGCTGAGTATGTTGCAGCCACAGAGGGTTGCAAGGAGGCTATATGGCTTGATCGGCTAGTGGGAGATTTGGGGATTCATACAGGTGTACCGACATTGCATAGTGATTCCATGAGTGCTAATTCAGCTAGCACGGAATCCGGTCTTTCATGCAAAGACCAAACACATTGAGGTCAGGTACCATTTCATCAGGGAGGTACTTGAGGACAAGCGCATAGAGCTTGTCAAGGTTCATACAGATGATAAACCTGCAGATATGTTGACGAAGAGTCTACCTAGTCAGCGGTTTGAGTATTATCGTGTATTGATGGGCATTGGATAGTATGCTCACTAGTTATTCTCCCTTAAAGGCACATTGTCCTTTAAGTGGGAGGTTGTGGGGGTTAAAGGTCACTGTGCCTTAACCCCGGTTATGTACAATACTCAAACACATATATAAATGAATGAAAAAGAAGATTAGGGTGGTTTTGCACCCACCAAACTTGTGTGGCTCTCTATCTCTCTCTCTCCTTCTTCCGTTCTTGCTTCTGTTGAGAGCACTCTCATAATGCATATCGCATTACTATAGGATTATCACATGGCACATATTGGGATTTGGCAAACAAAGCAAAGTATGGAGTAAATTTTAACATTCATGGAAACATAGGAAGGCCCAAAACAAGAGCCTCAACAGTGTCGGTAACATCAATTTTAAAAGACTACATTCATGAAAATTCTTTACCTCAACCCCATCTATCTGAAATGCATCTTCCGATAGGTTTGACAAAAAAATAAGTGTTTAAGTCTATTGGAGAAACACAAAGGCAAAGAGGACATATGCTCCAAGAGCTTTTCACAATTTGTATACTCTTTTGAAGAAGAGCTTTGTACATGTTAAAGTCCCAAAAAGGCAAAAAATGTCAAAGTGTAGTGATTGTGATCATCTAAAGCGAGCACTTGAGAGTGCAACATCTCGGGAACAAAGAGAATCATACAAAAAAAAAGAGAACTTCATCATGGACTGGTTCAGCATTCTAGACTAAAATATGCATTTTGGAAGGAGCAAGCTATTTCTCATCCAAATGAGTACATGTGCGTTATTGTAGATGGTATGGATCAGAACACAACAATATTACCTCGATTCATAAATACTCCACCTAAGCTACAAGGAAAATACTTTTTGAAGACACATCTATGTGGAGTTTTAGTGCATGGATTTAAGGTTTTTGCAGACATATGGATTTATTCCTTGCAACTACATGATAGCAATCAAGTTGTAATGTCAGTTATGAAGGCAATTCACAGTGTACATGCAGAAAAAGGTCACCTACTAGCAAATTTGAGAATACAAGCAGACAATTGAGGATGAGAGAATAAGAATGTCCTCTTTTTTGCATTTTTCTCAATGCTAATCGCTCATCGAATCTTCAATGAGATTGAAGTTGGGTTTTTGTTGATTGGACAGACACATGAGGATATCGATCAGGTTTTTAGCACAGTATCAACAGAGATAAAACACAAGGACATGGAGATGATGGACGACTTGATAATAAAAATGTGAAAGGCAAGTTGGTGGCCACAAGGAAGGTATAGTATGCTCCATGGTTGAAAGGATGTATGATTGGAAGAGCTTTATTCTACCTTTCATACAAAAAGGTGGTGATGCCCTGATTGGTCATAGTGCTCCACACTACTTTCACTTTTTCTTAAAGGATGAAAAACTAGTGATGTAGTGGCAACACTATTCTCATGATACAATATGGGAACCCAAAGAACCTTACTGTCTCTTAACATCAATCTCGAGCAAAGAAATGCATCCAATATGGGCTCCTATAAAAGAATTCAGTGAGAAATCTAAAGGTGAAATAGAAGGCTTAAAATCTTTTATTGCATACAAAGAGGAAATGCTTCGTAGATTTCCTAATTGGAAGCCATCTTTGAAGGAAAACACTGCTATTGTAATTAAGAAGACCTATCAATTGATAAAGGACCTTGAGAAAATGTGAGCAAATGATGCCAAGGCAAAACGGACTTTATTTTGGCCAAATGTTGGTAACGACTTGCACCCATCATTTGATGTCTTTGAGAATGAGTTTGATTTGCTACTCCCATGTCCATATTGTGGTCCGAGGAAGAGAGAGTTTATGCTAGAAGTAGACATAGGCATCCACTGCTTTGTTGCAGTTCGACCATCGGACGATGAGCATGAGAATGTTAAGTTCTGGGTTGCAAAAGTGGTAGACGTGAGCATGGATGACAAGGGAAAAGTTGCAACATTTACAGCACTATGGTATGAGCCAAGGGGTAGGAAGGAGAACCATGATAACAATACATTGTATATTGGCTGTTTGAAAAAGGAATGGGTTCTAAACCATGAAGAAATTTTAGAGCTTTCCACAGAGATAGCCATAGTATCTTGGAAATCAAGGACAAAGAAAACAAGGAAGCACATGGGATATGATGTAGAAGAAAAAATAAGAATACTGCTCCCCATTATTTCGCACATTATAGAGTTTTTGAAGATGCTCGCTAAGGAGGAAGTAGAAGCAGATGGCGCAAATGAAGAATGCCCATGACAATACCATTCAAGCATCCAAGCAACAAGTGACAACGACGAATCGGACATTCAAACAAACTAGCTACCTATTTGTACTTAACACATTTGTAAAGGCAGAATTGAGTTATTGAAAAGGCTGCGTGTCAGACTCCTTTGTACAAAGACTCATGGAGAGCAATATTTCTTGTAAACATATGACATTGTAAAATTGCAAGAATAGCTGTTACTATTTTTGGAGCACATATGCCTCTTATCTATTTTAACCTTTAAAATTTTTAGGACTTACAAGAGTTATAGTTTTCTACATCAAATTTTAAGTGCATTCTTTTGGATTAAATTATATTAATAAGTATTTCTTTTGAAAGTGATTTTTCATGGATTTAAATTAATAACTCGTGATTTTTTTAAACCGTGAATAGGATTATTAAAAAGAAGAAGTAAAAAGTAGGATTTAATCGAAGTTTTTGCATTAGTAGTGCACCATTATAGAGATAGATTGCAAAATTTATTATGTGGAAATGATAGTGCCAAAAAGTAAACTTTTGATTCTCGAATGATATTTTCATAAAGTAAACTTTTCAATTGGGAAGGATTTTGGGGATTAGTCCAAGCATAGATATATGAGTCCAAAATTAATGAACATTGAGTAGAAAGTAGACAAATTAACATGGTTGTGTTCTACACTAAAAGAGCTTCAAATATGTTTTTACACCTTGAGATTTAGGTAACACATGAAAAAGTTACATTAATTGGAAAGGAGATGGGTTTTCATATTTTAGTGTATTTTTTGTTTCCCCCCCCCTCATCCAAAAGACCCCCCTACTTGGGCCTCACATATTATGAAAAATATGTACAAATCTTAAAATCTTGCATATTTTTCAAAGTATATGCCTTATATTTTGTGGGAGGGGGGACATGATACTTTCATATTTTTCCCTTGCATATTTAAAAATTTTAGAGTAAATCCATGCATATTGTATATGGACCTTGTCCCCCCATACCCTGGATTTTAGACGAGGGTAGTAACATAATACATATTGAGTTGGTGCCCCAGGGACCAAACCTTTGAGCTTTTAAAGTGGTGCCTAATTACAACACCCATCCTTATATCTCCCAATTGGGATATTGATTTTCATGTTCATACTGATGTCTCCAAGTATGCAATTGGGAGTGTGCTTTGCCAACATGGTGAACATAAGAAGGACTACCCATTCTACTTTGCCAGTTGACAACTTAATGATGCAGAGATCAACTATACCACCATAGAAAGAGAAGCCCTGGTAATGGCGTATAGTGTTAAGAAAATTTGACACTATTTATTGGCAAATAATTTTGTCTTCTACACCAACCACCATATCAAGCATTGCTTTATCTCGTGAACCATCTATGTATGTACACTAGGAAGAATAACTAGATGGCTCCTCTTGCTTCAAGAATTCAATTTCAAAATAGTGGTTTGCAAAGGTGCCCAACACTACATTCCTGATCACATGTCTCATGTCAAGTCGGGAGAAGAAGCCATTGGAGTAGAAGATGACTTGCAGATGCCACACTATTTTAAATAGATGCTGTTTTAGATTAATGTGCAGATATCATTGGGTACTTAATGGTAGGAAGACCACCCCCTGAAATGAAAGCAGTGGATGCCAGAAAAGCTGCACCCTATAAACTCATTGTAGGGCAACTATACAATTTTACCAAAACTTCTACTATTGTTATGTTTCTAAGTTGCTTTGTTTATCTATCCAAAACAAGTTGAGATTCAACCTTCAATGTTCCATCTTCTTGAATTCTAGATGTGTCCTGCAAAACATGAGAAGGATTAGCAACATGGATTTTCAATAAGCTCACATGAAAAATAGGATGTACTTTGATGTTCTTAGGTAATTCAAGTTGGTACGTCAATCTTTCCACTCGCTTTAAAATTTTGAAAGGTCCTACAAATGAGGTAAGAGCCTTCCATCTCTTTCAAGAATTAAATTACTTTTCTTTAGAATGATTTTCAAAAATACCATGTCGCTCTACTTAAATTCTCAAAAATTGTGGTGCTTGTCATAGTTATGTCTCTGTCTATCCTGTGCTCTTTTAATACAATGTTTGATGTGTTTAACCTCCTCATCCATCCTCTCAAGCATTTGTTTTGAAATCTCAAATTTGTTCTCGGAATCAAAAAAATTTACCAGGGTGAATGACAATTTTGTCCATATACAGCTTCAAAGGGAGTCATTGGATTGAGCTATGCCATGAAGCATTGTAAGCAAATTTAGCCAAAGATAAGAATTCAATCCAATTAGTTTGCTTCTCATTGACATACATTCTAAGAATGTCTTCCAGAAAATGATTTACTATTTCAGTTTCCCCATCTGTTTGTAGATGAAATTCTATGCTCATTTTAAGTTCGGTTCCTATGCCTTTAAATGTAGCTTGCCAAAAATTAGATGTGAACTTTGAATCCCTATAAAAAAAAATACTCTTAGGCATACCATGCAAGCAAAATATTTCCCTTACAAATAATTTGGCTATCTCAAGAGCACCATCAATCATTTTCATGGGGAAGAAATGGGCCATTTTGGTCAGGGTAAAAAATAAGAGGGAAACATAGTTATGGAAGTGTAGGTCATTGGGCGAATCTTTTAGGAACATAGATAATGAAGTGTAGGTCATTGGGCAAATCTTTTAGGAACATAGATAATGAAGTTACAAATATTATCCCATACTACCATTTCAAGGCTTTAATGGGTTTAAGTATACTTAATCTTCATAGATGCAAGTTTTTAATAAGATAGAATTTAAAAAATCTAGCATTATAGATGTGTCTAGATGAATTATGCCAATCAATTTGAGTACTTGGAGGGCTAAATTTGGAGCCTTTATGAGAAACTTATGTTAAAATTTGGGCAAATATATTAAATTTAATGTTGTAAATATTAGCATAGGCAACTTCTAAAAGGCTCTAAATTCACCTTTGGGCTAATATTCGCCCCTATTTTTTTCCTTGATTTTGGTTAAATGATAAAAAACAACAAGAATAGTGTCATACCCCCCTAGTAGTAGGCAACTTAGTGATGAAGTCCATTGAAATATATTTCCACTTTCGAAGAGGAATATCTAGGGATTCCATTAGACCTGGCATTCTATGTTGTTCAACTTTGACTCATTGACAATGTAAACATTCCCTAGCATAATAGCAAACATCATTCTTCAGATTTGGGCAAAAGAAAGAATTTCTAACTTTGCTATACATTTTGTTATATCCTACATGTCTAGAGAATGGTGCATCATGACATTCATGAAAAATTTTAGCCTTAATAGAAGATCGTTTAGACACACAAAGTCTATCATTACAATACAAATTCCCATTTACTAAGTGAAATCTTCCCTCAACTCTCTTAGAAGGATTCTTTGCAAGTTTGTCAAGGATAGTAACATAAAAAGGATTCACAAGAGGACGTCTACTCAAAGCATCAGCCACCTTATTTTCTTAACCCTCAATTTATTTAATCTCAAAATCATATTTGGAAAGAAGAAGCATCCATGATCTTTCACCAAGTAGAAATTGTATCTAGTGTTTCAATGCATGAACAACATCAAGCAATTCACGATCATGCGTGGGGTATTTCTCTTCATGTTTTCTAAGTTTTCTAGACTCGGACTCCATTACTCTACCATCAAGAGAAAGAACCCACACAATTTGCATCCCACTCACATCACAAGTCATAATAAAAGGTTTTCCTAGCTCAGGTATCTTCAAGATGCAATTTTTTGCCACTTTTTCCTTATTGTATCAAAAGCTTCTTGACATTTCTCATTCCAAACAAATTTGTTATCTTGCTTTGTCAGGTCTATCAAAGGGAATGTTATTTTAGAGCAATCCTTGTTTTCTCTCATATTGTGCCAAACCAATAAAACTCCTCACATCTGTCACTGTTTTAAGTTTTCGCCATTCCTAAATCACTTTTGCTTTATCAAGATCTATATGGATGCCTTCTTTGGAAATAATTCACACCAAATAGATAATTTTATCTTTAGCAAAGAAGAATTTACTACTTTTTCCATATGATTGATGATCCCTTAAATTTTCAAGTGTTTTCCTAAGAGGTATCTCATGTTCTTTCACGTTCTTTGAATATACTAGAATATCATCTAGGAAGACCAAAATAAAATCATCTACAAATTCACGAAACACATAAATCATTAGAGACATAAAAGTGGCAGGTGCATTGGTGAAGAACTATGAATTCATAATGTCCGTATCGAGTTCTAAAAGCAATCTTTGATGTGTCCTCTTTCTTAATACGTATTTGATGATATCCAGATCTTAAATCAATCTTGGAGAAGATAGTACTTCCACTAAATTGAAACAACAACTAATCTATGTGAGGTGGAGGATATTTATTATCGATGGTTTGTCTATTTAATCCTCTATATTTAATGCATAACCGAAAATTTCCATCCTTTTTCTTTTGGAATAAAACTGGAGCACCCCAAGGAGAAATGCTAGGCTGAATAAATCCCTTTTTTTGTAAATTCTCTAATTGAATTTAATTCCTTCAATTCATCCACATTGAATCTATAAGGTGCCTTACAATAAGGTTGAGTTCTTGGTTCTAGTTCTATAGCGTCGTCAAGATGTCAAGGTGGTGGCATCCCAGGTAGATCATCAGGAAAGATGTCAGAAAACTCATCAAAGAGTTTTCAAACATATTTAGGTTGTTCTTCCTTCTGTCTCTCCCACTCAATATTATGGGTTTCCTCCTCGATCTTTACAACAAATACCAAGAATGTCTCACAACTTTCTCTCATTCCTCTTAGCAATTTTGTGGCTGAGATAAGAAAAGCTTGACTATCTCTTTCCTCTCCTTGAATAATTTTATTTCTACCATCCTCTCCAAAAAACCTAATGGTTCTCTCTCCACATTCAATTAAGGTTTTGTTCTCAGATATCCATTCCATTCCAATTATGGCATCACATCTTCCCATGTCTATGGCATAAAAATTTCCCTTACACTTCCTATGTGCTAAGGTAAATTGTAAATTTTCAAAAAGACCTTGGGTATAGTGTATTTTCCCATTAGCTAATTGTACAAGTTTTCTTATCTCATTCATAACTTCTAAGTGTTGTGCTCGTGTGAGTTTGGGAGAGATAAAACAAAGTGTGCTACTCGAATCAATTAGGAAATTTATGTCATGAACTCCAATCCTTCCTTTTACTCTAATCATAGTAGCATGCGCATGAGATGAAGAAGAAACATGGATTTCATTGTAGGTTCAAATGACTTACCTTCTTCTTCCTCTACTTCATCGATGGTTGGATTCATCTCACCCATCCAAGATTCCATCATTGATCCTTTGACAAAATTGAATTTTGCTTTGTTTAGACACTCGAATGTTCGATGCACTTGTTCTCCATAGCTAAAACATAATCCAAGCCTTTGTGCTCGTTCAATAAAGGCAAGGTCATTCTTCCAAGGAGCTGCTTGTTGACCTCTCTGGTTTAATTAGCTTGTTCTTTGTTCTAGCAACCTTGCTAGCTATAAGGAACAAACCTTCTTTGATTTCTAAAATTTTTACCATCTTGCTCTTCATTATGCCATTGAAATTTATTAGTACTAGAAAAATCTGGCCTGTGTTGGGGAATATTTGAACTTTGAGCTCTTAGAAAATGCTGACCTGTTGGAATTATCTTTGTCTTTGCAACCTTTCTTTCGTAGTATGCCTCCAATTTCTCAAAATTTTTTGCCTTGGCCATGGCATCTAAGAAATCCTTGAACCTTGTCCCTTTCATTATGTATAAAAGATCCTCCCTGAGACCTTCTACAAACTTGTGTGTGAGAGAGTCACCTATCACTTTGAGTGCATATTTATGTAGGTGAAGGTTTTTTTCTTTGTACTCATCCATAGAGCGATTATGCTTCCCTTCTTGAACCTATTTGAAATTATTAAATTCCATCTTCTTTTCCATGTAGTAATGAGGGGAACAATACCTCTTTTCAACTACTCAAAATTCCGCCCAAGTGATAGCTTCATTTGGTTTTTCTCCAATCTGTAGATGAGATTTCCACCATCACTTTGCAACTCGGTGGAGTTGTAGAGATGTGATCTTTACCTTTTCTACCTCATTAAATTCCTACAGGGCAAAGAAATCTTTAACCTCCTTGAGCCAAGCCTCAAGGTCTTCTCTAGTCTTTTTCTCACCATCGAACTCTAAAAGTTTGGCCTTCTTGAAAACTTGCTTAAGAGCCGATTCAGCAACATCCTCTTTAACCCTTGTTCTCTTTCGAGGTCGTGGTTCTATTACATCAATATCAACATCATCTTCCTTGGATCTTGTCCTCTTCCATGGCCTTGGCCCTGTAGCATCAACATCTTAAGGTATTTCCACATAAATACCATTGTTGAGATCTCCATTCATCTTGTTTCTTTCAGAATTACCAACGACATCCTTGCCTTTCAATCACTTTAGCTCTTTAGTAAGTGTTTGAATTCTTTAGCCATCCTCCATTGAATCTCATCGCTGTTAGCCATCTCTCTCACTCACGAAAGTTCCCTAATTTTCATACGAGACCCATAGAAGATTGTAGGCAATGGATCATGGGCTAATTCTAAGTCCTACATTGAATAGACCTCTAATCCTTGGAAGTTGGCACTCTTTCCTTCGCCTATTGCATGATCTTTTGGAGCACTTAGCAAAGGGACAAGAAGCCAATCGGATATTTTGTAGGTCACGCGAGGAGTCTTAATCAGTGCAACATCCACATCTTCACCAGTCTTAGGCTCACAAATGGAATCCGCACCTCTACAATACTAGTAAGTGGGGAATACAAACTTATGGGTAGATGAGTAGCAAAGTTTTTTTAGTAATAGGAGGGCCATATGCTTGGTCCAATCTTGTTTGATCTTTGTACTTAGAAGAAAAAAAATGTAGATTAGAGAGGAGGGAAATTTTCCACTCTTGCCATCCATGTATATGTGTATTGGATTGTAATTTGGACTCTCATCTTCTTTTTTTGCTCTCCTCACAAGCTAGTTAGCCTCTATTTTGGTTGTTCACCATGTCATTATGCATATATGACAAGATGTAGCCCTGGGGTGCCAACTCCCTTTAGTAAGAAAACCTATCAAAATCTTGAGTATGAGATGAATTTAACAATATGCCATGAGTAGAAATTATTCAAATTAACACGGTTGTGTTCTACACTAAAAGAGCTTCAAATATGTCTTTACACCTTGAAATTTGGGTAACACATGAAAAAGTTACATTAATTTGAAAGGATATGGGTTTTCATATTTTAGTGTATTTTTTGTTTTACCCCACCTCATCCAAAATACCCCCCCCCCCTCCCCCGTTGCGCCTCACATATTATGAAAAATATGTACAAATCTTAAAATCTTGCATATTTTTGAAGGTATATAACTTATATTTTGTGGGAGGGAGGACATGAAATTTTCATATTTTTCTCTTGCATATTTGAAATTTTTAAAACAAATCCATGCATATTATATATGGACCTTGTCCCCCCATACCCTGGAATTTGGACGAGGGTAGTAACATATTACAGATTGATTTGGCACCCCATGGATGTATCCCATTGTGGATTGAAAGATAACTAAATAGAGGTTGCAAGATAGGATAGATGAAAAGCTTGGTTAAGGCACAAGGAGCATATTGCAAGTTAAGGAAAGAAATAGCACATATCAGAACAAAATCGAAAGACATGTTTGCAATGTTTTGCGAAGGGAGAAACAAAGCATAAAAAGGGATCCTTGTAAAGTAGTAGCAGGTAGTAATCACAAATTCACACATTTGAATAAGATTTGAACATTGCCATCAGAGTAAAGAACATGATCTATGGTCTCACAATTGGTTGGAGCATTCAAGGTAGCAATTGATATCAGGCTTTTTCAATGGCTACCACTCTCAAATCTTCAAAAGCCTTAGCCTATACCTAGAAATTCATAGAGTGAAAACTCTACCAACACCTCAAGAGATAACGCTTCTCTCTAACTTTAGAGATGATCTATGCAAGTGAAAGGTGTGCATAGCTTAGATCAAATATCTATAAACAGGGCAACAATAGCTATGTGTTTCCCCCTAAAACAAAGAAGAAAGGTCGTGATTTTAAACATACCTTATGCAGATCACTCTAGTTGTAGTTTGAGCCATGTTTGCTCATTCATGGTTTGCATTGGGTTGTAGTGGATGCTTTATAGGAAGTTTGGATGCATTGTGATCCTTGTTGTATGTGATGAGAGGCCTCGATTTCCTTGTGGGATGCTTTATTGATGGACGTTTAGCACATAGATGCTATTTTATGCTGAGGGACAGCTTTGGCACATTGCAATTGATGCACTGATAGTGCTATGCTCTCTTGGATGAGACATTATTAATGCTTATGCCCATGGATGGTATTTATGCTTAAGGCATTTGGTTCTTATTGGCATTGGGTTTGCCATTGTTTTGTGATTGCATGTTGACATTTTCTTTTGGGCTAGATTTACTCATATGGATGCATAGTATATGCACATTAGTTAGTTGCATTTTTTTATTCTTTGATCCTTTGAGTTTTTGGGGATATTACCCTCCATTGTGGCAGACATATTTGGGTGCACCTAGTATTTGGTGTGATTCTTCCTTGGAGGCACTACATTTTGGATTTTGCTTTATTTGCATCATGTCATCCTCTTCCATGTCTGAAAAGGAGTTTTTCAACATTGAAAATTTTAATGAGACAAAATTTTCTCTAAGGAAAGAGTAGATAAGGGATGTGTTTATTCAAAAGAAGCAAATTAAACCCTTGGAAGGGATTGCAGCTAAGTCTATAGCTATGTCTGAGGATGATTCAAATGAGTTAGATGCAATAGCAAAGTCTACTATTAGACTCCATCTTGTAGAGTCAGTCTATTTCATAGCAGTAAATGAGCAGACTTAAAGTTTACCTCATGAAGAGGTTATTTGAACTATAGATGAAGGAAGGGGTCTCCATTGCTTCTCACTTGAATGAATTCAATATTATTTTTAGCCAACTTCAAGCTCAGAAGCTGAATTTGATACAGAGACTAAGGTAACATTCCTCTTGTGTTCATTGCCATCCTCATGGGATACCTTCCGTACAGCTATCAATAACTCTACATCTAGTTGAGTACTAAAGTTTGATGATGTTGTGGATAGCTTGTTGGCCAAGGAGATTAGACGGAAGTCTATGGATGGCAACAAGTAGGATGCAGCCTTAAATGTGCAAAGGAGCAGGTCACAAGTCAAGGGGAAGTCCCAAGAAAGAAGGAATTCTCGTTGTAAATCCAGGGCAAGGAACATTGAGTGTTACCATTGTGGCAAGAAGGGCCACATGAAAAAGGATTACTACAAGCTCAAAAGAGAGCAATCGAGGAGATCAATGCAGTCACTGATGATAGTGACAATGACATTCTCTTCTTGTCTAATCTACCTGTAGAGTTGCGTACCACTTTAGATGATGCATATTCCCAGGATTGGATTTTGGATTTTGGTGCTTCATTCCATGTTACTCCCCATAGGGAATGGTTCTCCACTTATAATAGTGGAAAGATAGGTTGTGTGCATCTTGGAAATAACTATGCATGTGACATAGTGGGAGCAGGTGACATAAAGTTTTCTTTTGCAAATGGGTCTGCTTTTGTTTTGAAAAATGTGAGACATGTGCCTAAGCTGACCAAGAATCTCATTTAGTGGGTCAGCTAGATGATGCTAGTTTTCAGACCACCTTTGGCTTTCAAAGTTAGAAAATTCACAAGGGCTCTATGGTTTTGCCAAGAGGTGCCAAGTGTGGTACATTGCATCCCTTACATGTATAAGGGGTGTTTGATCTATTGTTACAATAACCGAGTAGCCAAGTACTTCTTTGTGGCATTGTCGGTTGGGTCACATGAGCCAAAATGGAATGAAACTCTTATGCCATTTGGGTTATGTACCGCATTTGAGTTTTTCTAACTTTAATTGTCTCTAGGGGAAGTAAACTAAATAAGCCCATAAAAGAAGGTTTAAAGAGCTTGAAAAGCTTGATTTGGCACATTCAGGCATATGTGGTCCCATGTCTACATGGTCACTAAGTGGGGCTGAATACTATGTGACATTCATTTGATAATGCAACTAGGAAAGTGTGGACTTATGCTATAGCTCGGAAGATGTGTTTTGGGTATTTCAAAAATGGTTGGCTTTGGTTGAAAATTAGATAGGTAGAATGCTTAAATGCCTACAGGCTGACAATGGTGGAGAGTATCTCTCTCATGACTTTCAGTATTTTTGTGATACACATGGGATCAAGAAGGAGCTCATGTCCCCTCGTACTCTAGAGCAAAATCCAGCTGCATAAAAGATGAACCATAGGAAAAATTGCAATTTATGCTTTCCAATGCAAGTCTTTCTAGTGGCTTTTGTGATGAGGCAATGAAGGCTGTAGTGCATGTGATCAATAGATCACCTAGTAAGAGTTTGGATGGTGGTATACTTGAAGAGGCATGGGGTTTTCTATGGTGGCATAGTTGGTTCTACAATTTACATAATAACTGATGAATACCACCTTAGTCTTTGTTGTTTCATCAAGACACAATAAATCTACCACTACATTGGAGGTATCCACAAAAACATGGAAGTGAAGGTTACAATTCTGAGGTTGGACTATTAGGGTGCTAGCTAGCATCAACTTGAGTTGTCAAAGACCAAATCACATTCTTTTGACCAAACTGGTGGAACCTTGTTGAATTGCTCATTCAGAGTTATTACCACATTTGCAAGATATCAGAGCATCCTAATGTGCCACCAAATTTGGCTCAAAAATTGTGCTAACTATTTGTTCTTAATCGCGAGCAGCTTGTAGAGCAATCCTACAAATAAAAATCCATCAAATAGAGCGAAAATTTCAATTTGTAAAAGATTTAAGGAGAAATTGGAGCTTCAAATGGAATTGTCATCATCTTCAAAAGTAGTGGCTTGATCTCTTGCCCTTGATTTGGTGAAATACGGCTGGCTAACATGATGCAATGGGGACTCAGACTCGCGGCTTCCTCCCCGTCTAACATGTGCAAAGAATAACTCCATGAACATTGCTAAAAAAATCAACCGCTTTGCTAATTTTCATGATTTGATTCTCCCTTTACTAGTTGCACAACTTCTTCTCAAGACAAGTCAAGAATCTTCTGTTCTAATTGGTGAATCATGAATTGTGGATGACCAATGAAATCCTCCTTTGTGGGAGTTTGTGGTGGCTTGAATTGCCTTCAATGTTGCAATATCCCCTTCAATGATACTAATCTGCCTCTACAAACATTGAATCTCATATAGCTTGGAAATCTTTGATGCACGAGATGGGCCTACCCAATGTCAATCAGCTTCGTATTGCTTATAGGAAGGTGCCATTACTAATCAACATAGCATCAATGCACATTAGTTGTTGCGTGGAAAGCTCATGCACTTGGATCTCCTCTAAAAGAGCTTCTTTTAGCGTGCGGACTCCTTGCACTCAACTAATTTGTGCAAAATCTTCGTCAAGATTTGTTTCATCTTTTCCTTTGCCATTTTGCACTCACTGCTCACAAAACTTGCTAGATGCTGGACGCTAGCACCATCCTCTCCTTCATTTTGGTTATTCAAAGTTTTCACTTCACGCTTGCAATCTTCAAAAAACTTGGCATTTGAGAAACTCCTAGCGTTCAATTCTTTGATTCTGATCATTCTTGAGTCAAAAACCTCCCAATCTTGAGTAGCACTTAGCATGTCTCGTTTGCACTTTCATCACATTTCTCCTCAATGCCAACACACCAATCAAAATGTCCTCTTTTATGAGAGAACCAACTGCATGATCACTAAATGTGTTACAGCCCAAATCAGACCTGCGATAGGAATTTCAGAATTACAGATACAAGGATAGAATATTAGATTGCAAATTGCTATCAAAATAGAATTGCATTGGAATAACCATCTGATGGTATTGACTTGCATGCAAAGTGGTGCACCCATCCGATGAGTACTTGTTTGGATAACACACGTAGGAGCGTGTTTTTTATGGATGTGCATCATCATTGAGGTAAAAACGATGTTTAATGCTTGATTAATAATGCAAAGCCTATCCGATGGGCATAATACTGTGCAAGTGCCTCAACCTAGGTGGTATTTACATTCTTGCAATGTGTAGCACCCATCCGATAAGTACATGTTGGAATAACACACCTAGGATCATGTTTTTATGTGGTTGTGCATGACATCAAGGCCAAAACGATGTTTAATTCTTGATCGACCATTCAAAGCATATGCCATGTCCAAAATACTTTGCACGTACCTCAAGCTAGATGGTATGGAATTGGGTGCAAAGTTGCGTGCCCATACGATAAGTTCTTGTTCGAATAACACACCTAGGACTATGTTGTTTTATGATGGTGCATAACACTAGTGGGAAAACAGTGTATAATGCATGATCGGCCATGAAAATCATATCCGATGGACACAATACTTTTCATGCATCTCAACCTAGTTGGTATTTACATGCTTGCAAAGTGGCACGTCCATACGATAAGTACTTATTGGAATAACACACTTAGGACCATATTTTTATATGGTTGTGCATGACATTGAGGCAAAAACAGTATTTAATGCCTGATTGACATTGCAAAGCCTATCCGATGGACACAACACTTTGCATGTGCCTCAAACTAGGTGGTATTTACATGCTTTCAAAGCGGAGCTACCATTCAATAAGTACATGTTGGAATAACACACCTAGATGGTTGTGCATGACATTAAGGCAAAAACGAGGTTTAATTCTTGATCGACCATTCAAAGCATATGCGATGGGCACAATACTTTATATGCACCTCAACCTAGATGGTATGGACTTGTGTAAAAATTTGTGCACCCATACAATAAGTTATTGTTCGAATAATACACCTAGGACTAAGTTTTTTTATGGTGGTGCATAACACTAGGGGGAAAATGGTGTATAATGTGTGATCGACCATGCAAATCATATCCGATAAACACAATACTTTGCATGTGTCTCAACCTAGGTGGTATTTACATGCTTGAAAAGTGGCGCATTCATCTGATAAGTACTTGTTGGAATAACACACCTATGACCATGTTTTTAAGTTGTGCATGACACTAAGGAAAAAATGATGTTTAATTCTTGATCGACCATACAAAGCATATCTGATGGACACAATACATTGCATGCATCTTAACGTAGATGGTATTGAATTGGGTGCGAAGTGGCATGCCCATCTGATAGTACTTGTTTAGATAACACACTTGGGAGTGCATTTTTTGACGGTTGTTCATAACACTAGGAAAAAAATAGTATATAATATGTGATCGAGCATGCAAAGAATATCCGATGGGCACAATACTTTGTACACACCTCAACCTAGGTGTTATTGATCTGCGTGCAATGTGGCGTGCTAATCCAATAACTACTTGTTGGAATAACAAACCTAGGACAATGTTTTTTTACGATTATGCATGACACTAAGGCAAAAGTAGAGTTTAATGCTTGGCCTACCATGCATATCATATCCGATTGCCTAAGTACTTTGCACAAGTCTCTATTCAGGTGATATTGGTATGCATGCAAAGTGGCATGCCCATCCCACAAGTACTTGTTCAGATAACACACCTCGGAGTGCTTTTATTGATGGCTAGGAGGAAAATGTTGTATAATGCATGATTGAGCATGCAAATAATATCCGATGGACACAATACTTTGAAAGCATCTCAAACTATATGGTATTGACTTGCTTGCAAAGTGATGCAGCTATCCAATGAGTACTTGTTCAGATAACACACCTAGGAGCGTTTTTTACGGATGTGCATCACATTGAGGCACAAATAGTGTTTAATGCTTGATTAACAATGCAAAGTCTATCCCATGGGCACAATACTTTGCATGCACCTCAACCTAGGTGGTATTTACATGCTTACAAAGTGGAGCAGCCATCCGATATGTGCATGTTGGAATAGCACACCTAGGACCATGCTTTTATATGGTTGTGCATGACACTAAGACATAAATGATGTTTAATTCTTGATCAACCATTCAAACCATATGCGATGTGCACAATACTATGCACATACCTCAAGCTAGATGGTATGGACTTGGGTGCAGAGCTGCATGCCCATACGATAAGTTCTTACGGTAATCCATTCTTTGCTAGTGCTAATGGCTTGCTCGACGGAATCAATGACTTCTAAAAGATCCATGGAAACGAGAGGAGGAAGGTAACGAGAGCGAGGAAGGTAACAAGAAGAGGTAAGGCAAGATGGAAGGAGTAAGCTTGAGGAGAGGAGGTAAGACTGCGGCGGGCAAGATGGAAGGAGTAAGCTTGAGGAGAGGAGTAAGGTAACCAGAGCAAAGTGGAAGAAGTGCTTACTGTGGGTGAGATGTAGAAGACGAACAACTAGAGAGGGATTTATAGAACTGCAGACTCATAATGTGAGATGAAAGATTGAGAATAAAGAATTGGGAGACGTTGAGATGACTAGATTGTGTGAAGTAACAGATGCAAGACCGTAATGCGAGACAGTAGATTTTGAGTACATTGAAATCTATAAAATAAAGTGATGGAACACAAGAATGATATAATTATTAGAATCTTTCCTAAACACCATTATAAATATTAAAAGAGTTTACAACTGTTGAATCTTATTTTTTGGTGTAACTTATCTGAGGCTTATTGTAACTTTTGGTGTTTGTTAACACCTTTATAAATATTGTGAGAGTTTCCTTAAAACTGTGACTTTTGAAGGTGTTTGTTAACACCATTATAAATATTAAGAGAGTTTACAACTGGTGAAGCTTATTTTTTGGATGTAACTTATCTAGGCTGCATTAAATTTTATAATTTTAGTTTCATCTCCTTTAAAAATATTTAAAAAAATGCTTGTTTTTATGTTTTCACCTGTGCTTTGAAGATTGGATTTCTTCTTAAAATTTATCAAAAAACTACTCCAAAAGTATATGTAAAAATGAATTTGTACATTGACAAGTCCAAAACTAATGAAATAAGTGTTGGACTCTGACTCATGGCATATTTTTAAATTCATCTCATACTCAAGATTTTGATAGGTTTTTGTTACTAAAGGGAGTTGACGCCCTAGGGCTTGGTCGCACTCTTCTGTCCATAAGAATTCCACCAACAATTTGTAAAGTGGTCTAGCTATCATGGCATATCACAAGATAAATCTTCTATAGTAGCAACATGTTCCATAAAGACCTGTACACCTTTGGAATTTGTAGGAGGAGGCAATTCCATGATGATTTTGATTTTGTCCATGTCAGTTGTAATCCCATGTTGAGAAATGATGTGTCCCAAAACAACTCCGTCGATGACCATGAACTGGCATTTTGTTGGATTTAGGGAGATGCCATGCTCCCTACATTTGATTAGAACTTCTCTTGGGGTAAAGGGTAGTGTGCCCACCCACTTGTACAGTGCCGATGTATACTCATATATATTTGATAGAGTAATAAGCTGGAGTAGCTTTTGCTCCACACCTTTGTGTGTGCTCTCCTCTCCCACAACTAGTATTAGAGCCCATGGCATTCAATCTACGAGGAGCTCGGTGAGAGGAGAACGGTCACTGCTTTGAGAGATCTACCGGGAGCTTTGGAGAGCTCGATTCCCTCATTCACAGAGAGATTTTGGGTAGATATCATCCATACATATTTCTTTGCCATTTTGCGGAGCTTGTTCGGAAGCCATCCAGGAGCTTGTTGAGCAGTTGGTGGTGGCATTTCGGATTGCCTGTGAGCCCTTGAGCTCGTTTATGAGAAGGGTTGTGGAGTCGATCGCCTAGCGTTGGAAGGAGACTGTCGATGGAGATCATCGATGATGTCATGTGTTGCCAGCTTATGGAGCCATGGAGCAGCCATAGATCCCCTTGCAAGTGAATCTTGCTCGTCATTGGAGGTGAGGTGTTACATGGAGGGCTATAGGGAAGCTCTTTGTAGATGTAGCTACTGCAGATGGCTCGTGAGCAGGAGAGTATTTCAAGTCTGAGGCACTTGTAAGGGCTGATGGAGCTGTGGACACTAGAGGTGCCCTTGAGAGGATGGCACAAAATAGGCTATTTCAAAAGGAAGAGATGTGAGCAAAGGAACAAGAGCATCCCAACACTAGCAGCAACTCGCTATTGGGGAGCTTGTGGATTGCATGTTTGATGCAGTTGTATGCTTGGGAGATAGTCGGTGTTGCATTTGAGGTCTTGGAGCTGAGCATTGGCTGATTTTGTTCTCTTTGCGGGACATTTTGTAGAAGTACGCCTTGTGGACATTGTGTGGGATATGTGCTTGTGCACTATGCAGCTTCTTTAAGTTGCAATTGAGCTTTGTTAGCTCATGTTTTCCTGTGCATTTGGGTCCTGTTAGACATAATTTGCTGCATCTTGTCTGTGTTGGGAATTAGACAGCGTCAGTTTTTTTTTTTCAGTTTGTCTTGGCTTGGCTCGAGGATAGGTGTAGGTCTCCCCGAGTGACAGTAGGCTAACAGAGACTCAGGTTAGGAGTTCTCTTGTCAAAGGCCATTGCAGATACTTTTGTCGATTGAGGACACATGCTTTGAGGTCATTTTGACAGTGATTCAATGGACATTTTGACGGTTTTACACCTACATGTATGGTGGTGTTTATGTAAGTTCATTGAACAGCTAAGGAGGATGTATTGTCAGTGATTTGCCGTTGTTTGGAGCACATTTTGAGGCTATTTTGCCAGTGCTTTCGGGCTATTTTATTGCTGATCTGTGAGCATTCTCGGGGCTGATTTGGTTGGGCATTGTAATTGCCATTTTACTGGTGTTACAGTTGACATACGGGGTGATCTACTGGATGTATTTTGTTAGGATTTTGGGGCTGATTTATTATCGTATTCACGGCTGATTTTATGGCATTGTGTTTGCCATTGGTCAAGACATTACAATTGTTGCTGTTGCTATTTTTATGACAAAACAATCATTTTTAGGACTGAATATCTCTTTCCTGGTGCAGAATTGCACTTTGTGCTGAACTGAAAAGTTGTAGTTCACAAAAATACTACAACTTTGCTTTTGGAAGCAAGGTGATCTGGTATAAGTTGTAGGAGTTACAGCCTCTGTAAAACCACAAAAAGTTGCAGTCTACTATCTATTTGTGACCAATGTGCAGGAAGTTGTTTTTTTAGGTGAGAATATCTAAGAATCCACAAGGATTTGGCTCTTGAGCTCAACTGATAAGTTGTAGATCTTTCTACAAGCTACAACTTTGCTGTTTAGAGTTTTGGCATCCGGTCTTTCGGTGAAAAGATATCACTATTTAAAGACAAGGACATCGTGTTATCTTGCCCAAAGTGGATGTGATTTCTCTTGCATAACAGTAAATTACAAAAAGTGATTGGGATCTCACTTCAGTCCAAGGGCATTATTGGCATTTTGGCAAGTCACTTTGGCACATTTGGCAAGTGGTGATGAATGCTTGATTTTGTTGCCAAAGGATTGCACACTTGAGCTGATGCATTAGTGATGCAGTAAATGCCATTTCGATGCATTATGGCTTTGCATTGGTGGATGCCGCACTGATGTTTATGGATAGTTGAGCTGGGCTCCTATTGCCATTGGTTGAGCAGGCATTGCTCATTTGGTTCAATGCATTTCTTACTTGGATTGCCAGGCATTGGCAGGTTGCTGGGCTGCATATATTCTTGTTTATGCCTCTTTATGGCTGAGTGCTTTTGAGCATTGGATCAGCCAATTTATTTGGAGACCTGATTGGTCTGGACAACACTATATTTTTTGGTCATTTGGGTTGCCTATTGCACTGTACTGCTCTTTGGTTGTGAGCTATTGTGCCACAAATATGGCATCTACAGCTGGTAGTGCCCTCGTTGATATTGAGAGGTTGGATGGATCAAACTTTCAGTATTGGAAAGAGCAGATTTATGATGTGTTAGTGCAGAAGAGGCAGCATAAGCCCATTCAATGCAAAGGTGTCAAGCCTAACAGCATTAAACAGAGTGATTGGGATGACATGGATGAGCAAGCATGCTTTATCATTCAGTCATCACTCTCAAAGTCAGTCTACTTGCAGGTACAAGATGGTGGGTATACAGGGTGTAGACTGCCATGCATATGAGTTCTATACTCATATATGCCGGATGTATGACCATGATAGTGTCATGTTATAGCATGATGGGTTGAAATGCCCTGATTTGCTGAAATACAGCCTTGATATGCACTCCAGAGGTAGATCAATTGGTAGAAACAGGTCATGTTCAAGGGGGAATTCCAAGAGCAAGTCTAGCTCTTGGACTTGTGTTAGATGTTTCTATTGTGGAAAGTATGGCCACATGAAAAAGTATTGCTGGAAATGGTTGAGAAAATGCAAGAAGAAGAGCAAGGTTATAAATCACAGGAAGAAGGAGAAGAAGCATGTTGAGCTTCAAGGCGTGGATGCCAGGGTTTCCACTGACAGTAGCAGTGATGAAGGCATTCTTTTGTCTATGTCTGACACCTCCTTCTTGGCCACTAATGTACCCATTCTCAGTGATTGGATGTTAGATCCATGTGCTTCATGTCATATGACCCCTCATAGGTCATGGTTCACTGCATATCAGGAATGCATTGTGGAGAGTGGTTTGATGGGCATTGATCATTTTATGGATGTCTCTGGTTATGGGGATATCCACCTTGTTATGTCTAGTGGCTCTATTCTTGTTCTACAGAGGGTTAGACATATACCAGGACTTGCTACAAGCAAGATCAGTACTGGACAGTTGGTTGAGGCAGGTTATCATGTCTCTTTGGGTGATCATGCATGGAAGATTGCTAGAGGCAATCTGGTTATGGCTAGGGGATCACGGGTTGGATTCTCTTATGCATTGCATGTATCAAATGTCTAAGATAAGATGCTTATGATTAGTAAGCAGCCATCAGTTAGTTTATGGTATGCCAGACTTGGACATATGTCTACTGCAGGTATGGAAGCCCTTAGAACATTGAGATACATTCCTGTTATGGATGTCTCTCAAATTTTATGTCATGATTGTGATGATGATCAGCAATCAGGATCCTGTTTTGTGAGGAAGACAGTCAGTGAGAGGTATGTTGAGCCATTGCAGTTGGTTCATAGTGTAGTTTGTGGGCCTATGCCTACTGTTTCACTGGGTGGCACCTCTTACTTTGTGACATTTATTGATGCTGCTACAAAGTACATATGGGTATATCCGATTCGGCAGAAGCATGATGTATATGATACATTTCAGCGCTTCTTGGGTAATGCTAAAAATCAGTCAGGAAAGAAGCTATTGAGCTTGATGACTGATGGTGATGCAGAGTTTACCTCTTCTAGATTTCAGCATCTATGTGATACATTTGGTATCAGGAGGGTGTTGACCACTCCTCATCTTTCTGCTCACGATGCCTTGGCAGAAGGCATAAATCGGATTCTATTGGACAGGATTGGTAGCATGCTACGATATGCAGGTCTTACCGAATGCTATTGGGCTGAGGCATGTAAGACAACTGCATACTTGCTTAATAGGTCACCCAGGAGATCGGAGATCTCTGAATGGTAGAGTGCCATTTGACTTCTTGATAGGCAGGGCACCATGTTATGAGCATTTACGTGTGTTTGGCTGCGAGGCTTATGCTCATGGTTCCCGATCGAGGAGGCGTATCTTCCTTAGATATAGTGAGTCTAGTAGGGACTATAGGTTATGGGATTCTTCAACTAGAGAGTTGATACGTAGCCATAATATCTATTTCAGAGAGGATGCTATGTTTAGACAGCCTGTGACTGTGGATAGCAGGAGAGTGGTGTTCTAGGAGGGTGTAAGTGCACTGATACCTCTGAATTCTATGCAAGGGCAGCCCATATCCCTTGGAGTGGGAGGTTTTTCCCATGGTGAGCAGGTTATAAAGTTGGGGTAGCCATGATTACTTCCTGATTTTGGTCAGAGATGGTCAGATGTCTCTAGTATTCCACAGGTTTATACTCCTATGGAGATTGTTGATGCATCTTCTATGGACAATTACAATTTACTCCCAGGATGCGGATTGCCTCTTGCAGATGAGGATGAGGCTATGCATGGTGAGGAGGATACCTTGGCTAATAATGCCCGGTGTGATCCATTGGCTGGTTATGCCAGGACAGATGTGGTTTTTGCAGTTATTGACTTGGGTCATATTGCGCATGGGCAGGAATCATTGATATGTTTGCTTCATAAGGGCCTCCATGGCCAGAAGCAATCCCCTCGAGCTTGGCTTCATAGGTTTGATACGGTTATGAGAGCTCAGGATGTGATGCGCAGTGAGACAGGTTATGGTCTCAGTATTCAGGAGGTTGCTATCCTTCTGAAGTTACTTGCCATATGGTTCCTTATGGATAGGGATGCTTTGCAGTGGGAGCTGCATGGTCTTGATGATGTTTGTCAGATACTTGGTTGTTTCAGTATGGAGAGGGGGAAGTTACTGAGTACTCCATTGCCTATATTGGCTCCATACTTGAAACACAACAGGTTTGATGATCATAGATCAGTTGAGCAGCAAGTTATGGTTGATATGGCAGCCATAGTATTTCATGCATCCATGAATGTGTTGAGACTTGGTTCTCACATGTTTGCCATTGGGGCTACACTTCCGGTTCTTGCTTCTGTTGCAGTGGGAGTTGGTAGCATGATTATGGTAGATTTTGGCATTAGGGAAGCGGTTGTGGACATCAGGTTCTTATGCTTCCAGGAGTAGCATGCAGGTGATGCAGGTTGGGTAGACTAGCAGAGGTCTATTGTAGGTTATGTGCTTATGGTCACAGGTAATACAGAGACATTTTCTCTGCACAGTGATAGTTCGGGTGCTATGGACTTAGCACAAGAGCACGTGGTGGTGAGAGTTCACTCTCCTAGTGAGATCTGGCATGAGATCTTGGTTGATAGGCATCTACAGCTTGTCATTTTCTATCCTGCAGACCTGATGTCTGCTAGCAGCTTATCCTCTATGCATTTTGCACATTGTAAAGTGCTGATGGGCATAGGATGACGGTTTGGTCATCTTGTTTTTCACCCTATGGCTGATTGTATTATATGTGTACTATACTCCCATAAAGGCACACTACCTTTAAGTGGGAGGTTGTTGGGGTAAAGTACAGTGTGCCCACCCACTTGTACAGTACCCTTGTATATTCATATATATTTGATAGAGGAATAAGCTGGAGTAGCTTTTGCTCCACCACTTTTGGTGTCTCCTTATCCCTTTGTGTGTGCTCTCCTCTCCCACAACTTCTTCAAGACATTTTAAGTGATCTTTCTTGTTGGAGTGGATGCATCAATCATCCAAGAATACCTATAGGAGCTTATTCAAAAAATGACTTGAAAGTGGTGAACATGACTCTCTAGAATGTGGTTGAGGCATTACATAGGCCGAAGGGCATGACTTTATAGGCAAATATTCCCCATTCTATGGCAAATTCTATTTTTGATTGGTTGATAGGAGCATTTTGGAATTGGTTATAGCCACTAAAGCCATCCAAGAAGTTGTATATCTCTGATCTAGCCACCTTTTCCAACACTAAGGGTAGCGGGATAATGATCCCTGATTGTGGCACCATTCACATTCTTTAAGTTGACACATATCCCTAGCTTCTTGTTGTGTTTAGGCATGATGATGGTGGGTGAAAACAAATCAATGTGCTTTATCTCATAGATGAATCTTGCATCTAAGAGTTTTTCTAGTTCATCATAGACCATGGTGCCATATTTTGGATTTGTTCTATAAGGTCCACATACCTTAGGGCCGGCACCTTCCCTAATAGGTATCGTGTGCACTGCCACTTTTGGTGAAATTCCCTTGATTTCCTGTATGACCATGCTAGGCAATCTCGATATTCCATTAGGAGTGATTTTAGCTTTGTTTGCTCTTCTTGTGTGAGTTTTTTCCCAAAATGAATACCAATTTCTCTCCTCTCCTTCAAGGGCAAGGTTTATCGTTCTAGTTTTGGCCGGTCCCTCATAGATTTGAGTCTCTCCAATGTTCTCAGTTTCTTGCACTTCAGATTCTCACACTCGTCTTGGCATTGCTCTAGGGACACTACTATTGGGGTACTTCTTGAAGTACTCTGGTACTTCATGAAGATCAGTCTCTGATGGTGTTGAACTAGCCTTACATGGGCTATGGTCACTGTATGGCATAGTATCATTAACCAAATTTTGAGGATCTTTTGGACTTTGTTTTTCTAGAGTCTCATTATCAAACTTCATCCGTACATGTGGCTTAAACTTCAAAAACTTGTTACGTTGGGAAACTTTTCCATTGGCAAATTATTCCTAAGTAATGGTTCATTGGTTGTGCATACTCCTTTAAGTCCATTAGGGGACCATTCAAGAGGAGGTAGCTGATATTTTGGGAGATATGTCTTGGTAAGATACAACTCTACGATCCTAGTTTGGACTGGTTCAAACTCATTGAAGTGGTCGGCCTTGGCTTTCGGCCTTGGCTTTATGGCGATGTCATCCTTCGGTTTTCTTACGGGTCCCAAGGAAAATCCAAGTCCTTATTGTCATGGATAGCTTCTTCAAGATCACTATTCCATTCAAGGTCAACCATAAAAAATGGCACTTCTAGATCTATTGGTTCTTCATGGTTTTACTTGCATGACCTTAGCCTCAATTTGTGAGAAGATTGGATCTAGTGTATGGCAATTGTCAATGGTCACCAATGCTTGGATCCAATTGTTGACATTTCTTTGTGTATCTCTTGCTAAGGCATGTTATTGCAGGAGGGCTGATTTGCTTGAGACCATCGTTGAAGAGGTTTCATCCAATGCTCTAGGCACAATGGATTTTATTGCTTATGGCCCCACATTGACTCTTACTACGGTGTCATGATTTTATATTGTCAATCTATTAGTTATCCAATCATGGAGTACTGATGCTTCTTTTCTTTTGATCTTCCTCTCGAATACAAATTTGAAAGTACCCAGAATACCCATCACATACAAAATACATCTCATGCCTTGCCACTTGGTCTAGTATTTCATCTTGGAATGGCAAAGGAAAATGATCCCTCTTGGTGCATGCATTCAAAGGACGAAAATCCACACAAACCCACCACTTATTTCCTTTCTTTGGTGTGACAACAACTACGAGATATATCCATTCTGAATTATCAACATGAAAAATGAATCTTGCATCAAGTAGTTGTGTTACCTCTTTCTTTAGTGCCTCAGCTTGGATCACCCCCAATCGCCTTGAGCGTTGCACAACTGGCTTGATGCTGTGTATGTCATCTCTTTCACCCATCCACACAAGGATATCTTCTGTGTCTTCCATAGGTGGAGGGGGATTTTCTAATTCAATCCATCCTTTGAAACTCTCCTAGAGATTGGAACAATTCCGTAAGAGGATTCCAATGAGAATGGACACAGGGCAACTTAGAATGCTAGAGAGTGCGACACCTTCAAGTTGGCATGGTGGTACATTATGTTGTGGATCTTGTTGCTGGAACAAAGGATCAAGAACAGTGTCAATACTTGGTGGGGCCAAGTCAGGGATTGGATCTTATGCTTGCTTCTTAGCCTCGAATTGAGCTTGTTCTTTTTCCACCCATTGTTGAAGTGCCTAAAATTGAACCTTCTCCACTTCTACATTAGGGTATGGAACTTCTTTTATTTTAGGATCTAGAGCTGATGTTGATGTACTTGGCTGCTCATTGCTTGGCGGAGGTATAGGCACTTGTGCTTTCTTTTGGAGAGGTCTTCTGGATTGAATTGGAATAGTAGGCCCCTTGGTTGCCTCGTTTTGTTGGCGTGTAATTACATTCATATGTTGTGATAATATGCTTGTGCATCCTAGACTTTGATGGTCTACCCCAATCATGTCGATTGGGATGTCAGGCTTAGTCTCGTTTTGTTGTGGGGCCTTAGTTTTTAAGGGACAATTGAAATAAGCATGGCGAATGCTACAATCTCTACAGAGTGGTTGGAAAGTAGCGGGGCTACCATGATGAGGTCATTCTGCAATCTAGTGATTCTCTCGACAACTGTAGCACTTGATTGGTGCTCAATATGTGTTGTGCCAAACTTGATTTGCATAGACAAGGATCAAACTTTCTACTCCTTCCACATAGTACACTGGGTACTTAGCTTCATAATCAAATTGTGACTCCACTTCCTCGGCTTGAAGTTGTTGTATTTGAATTGTCGGAGGAGCTTGATTTGGCGCTTTTGGATATTGGCATGGATTTGATTTTTGAGTAATTGCGAGAATTGGGTCCGGGCGAGAACATGATTCAACCTCAGAGCTGGTGGTGCTTGTGCAAGTGCTAGTTTCCTATACACTAGGATGGGTGCCGATTGGTATTGTTGAGGTCAAGGTAGGTTGTTGCACATGTTGAAGATGCAACTATTTTCTTCATGCCCATCGACTACACAGATGTGGCACCACAACCTTGGTGGTGGATTGATTTTTGCATTAATCTTGGCTCTTAGAATGGGACATTCATTTGCTATATAATTGGCCATGCAATGTGGACACCATACGTTTTCTTGCCTTGGATAAGTCTGAGGTGGTGGTTGAGACATGTGATAGGGTTCAGAAGGGTTTAGGAGAGGGTCCAGGGTTTAGAAGAGGGTTCAGGGTTTAGAATGAGTTTAAGGATTAGAAGGAGGATCCAAGGTTCAGAGTAGAGTACAGGGTGGAGAACTCGTCTCCCTCGTAGATCATGGAGGTCAAGAGTTCAGGGACTAATACTATGGGAGAAGAGTTTAGGGGGAGCCTAGGAGTGGGAGAGGTGAGCTCCTTCCCACACCTCCCCTTCTTGGGGGGGGGGTAGACTTAGAGGGGATCATGGATAAGATGCACAGACGGGGGTGGAGAGGAGGTGGAGATGGGCCAGAAGAGGTGTACAATGGACCGACAGATATAATTCTTTTTTGCAATTTCGTTTTTGCTTCTTTTGCTTTTTAGAGGGGCAGAGGGTGAAGGAGGAGAACAACCCTATAATGATGGATGGACTAACAATTAAAATTGAGCAAATTTTTTAAGGTGGGGAAAGGAGAAGAGCAGAGGGTAGGGTTGGAGATTAGAAGGGTGGAGGACGAGGAGTGGGGCAACAATAAAATCTAGGGTGTTTTAGATATTTATTGCTTATTGGGATGAGTGGTAATGAATTTATTGTGATAGATGGATTGATTGATGAAACATAGACCTACGGTGATGAATGAATCAATGGACAATATTTAGGCAGGTAGCATTGTGCCATGAAATGAAAATTTGGCCTCTCATGAAGCCACGTGTTATATTTCAAAATCATTTTTAAAATTCAATACATTTATTTTTCTTTTGTGAACAGTAAGAAAATGTTTCAGCGTAACCGCTCATCGTTTTCCTTCTTTCCTCTTATGTTTAGGGTGCACGTATTCCTTCTTCCTCGCTTCTTGCATTTCTCATTGCTTCCCTACTTTTCCTTATCATTGTTCATTGTCAGAGGAGGTGCAAATTCAAAGAAGAAGAAGACAAAGAAGAAGAAGACGAAGAAGGAAGAGGACAAAGAAGCATACCAGACAGCATCCCTACACCATCAATCCATGCTCCCTCGCCTTCGATCAACATTTTGGATACCAGATTCGAGTGCCTCATCCTCAAGTTTATTCTTCACCCCTCCATCAAACAACCACAACACCAATTGCTGTCGCAGCAAACATCGTGCAACAACATCCCTCGACTCATCAATTTGGATACACCTGCTCAATTTTGTGAGTTTGCCAACTTTTCCGCCCTGCCTCCCCTTTCTCCTACCTCAATCGTAAGTAGCGTACCCTCCCTACAGACCGTTGACGAAAGTTCTGAGTATTGTTTGTGAGTTTGTACTAGTCGAGTCTGCCATCTAAAGGGATTGTCATCCTAGGAGAACAATAAGGCACAACCAGCCTTAACTTGCAAAATCAAGACTTTTGGTTGTCGCAATAATCTCCACTTGCTTTTCAATTATCTTTTGTTTGCCTAAGGGAATTGCCTTCAACCTTTCACTACATGCTTTATTGATGGAGAGCTCTAGATCCTCTCCAAAAGCATACTGGAGGAGGAGATATGGCCTGCAGTTGTCCTTTGGTCTATTATAGGCTTCGATTTCTGCATTCCTGGAGCTGCTTGGCATCTTCAGAGGTGCTATACATCAATCTGATAACAAAGCTTCACGTACTTCTTCGCGACTTGCATTGAACCAAAATAGAGATCCTAGCACACGGGCATCTACAGGTGATGGAGAGGTATCTATCAAAATAATTGCTTTCGGGGAGATGCAGAACAGGGAGGACGACAACCAATGAAGGCACTAGCAGCTTTGCAATATCTTTGCCTATAGTGGCCTCTGTTGAGAGTGGTCCAAGTTTATCCCCATCAACAATTCCATTGATCGGACGTGAAGGCATAGACAATTCTAAAATCGGTACTATGGTGAATGAGAGGAAAACAACTACACAAAGATACAACTTTTAGTAGTTAGCGAGATGGATTGAGCAAGTTCTTCCATTTTCAATGCTTCTATCTATCACAACATTTGAAAGGTAAGAGTTCTTTATGTGAGGCTAGTTGTGGATCACTTATGAGTGACTACATATACTATTTTGAATTTTGATCTACATGTTGAACCTGATCTTACGACTTCATTTCCAATCACCCTTTTGGGTCAAATTAAAAAGCTAGTTGGCCCTTAGGAAATTGTATGGAGGGTAGTAATTAAAGATAAAGACTTCTTGTGTGGTTACACCAGAGTGCTTAGCTTTGCATTATAGGAGGGACTAGGCAGGCGAAACCTTTGATCATCATCCAGAGAGTTATTGCCTTCTTTTAGCTATCCATCTATCTATGTGTGTGTATCCTTAAAAATCAAGTGAGAAGGTCCCATATTTTTCTCCGATATGTTAATGAAGGTGCTACGTAAAGCCCTTCATGCTCCAACCTTTGTGACCACTTGTCAAGAAGAAGCTAGTTAATTAGGGACTACGAGGCTTAGAAGCCATCAGTTCTCACTAATTGTTCGTCGCTATGTTGACAATTAAATTGTAATCCTCATCTTCCCATCATTCTTTATTGCTCAAAGGTAAAGTTTTCTTCCATAGTAGTTTTTCTTTTAGTCGAGTAGACTAGCCAATTGCAAATACTATTAATACAAAGTGCTATTTGTTGAATGCAAATGCAAAATTCTCTGTGCTAATTGCCAACTGCAAAGTGCTATGTGCCAAATTCAAATTGCTATATGCTATATGCAAATTGCTATGTGCTAAATGCAAATCTATATGAAACCCAAGGAAGGGCACGTTCCTTGGTCTTATAATTTTTGGAGAGGAAGTGCGCCAACTCTCCCTCCACACAACTATGTGGTTCTGTGCTAAATGCAAAGTACCATAAGCCAAATGCAAAGGTGCTATGTGTCAAATTCAAATTGCAATGTGCAAACAATTTCTTTGTGCGAAATGCAAATTAAACTGAACCCAAGAAAGGACATGTTCCTTGGTCTTAAAATTTTTGGAGAGAGAATGTGCCAACTCTCCCCCCACACAATTGTGTGGTTATGTACTAAATGCAAAGTATCATAAGCCAAATTCAAAGTGCTACGTGCCAAATTCAAATTGCTTTGTGCTAAATGCGTGCTAAATGCAAATTGAAATGAACCCTAAAAAAGGGCACACTCCTTGGTCTTATGATTTTTGGAGAGGAATTGTGCCAACTCTCCCCCATACAAATATGGGGTTATGTGCTAAATGCAAAGTGCCATATGTGAATTACAAAGTGCTATGTGCCATACTTAAATTGCTATGTGCAAAGGTCATTTATCTAAAGTCAAAACCTGTAGTTATATGCTAAATTTATGAAATTCATATTCTCCGATCAATATAGCTACTTGCCCAGATCTTTTTTTTTGGGTGTGATGTGTCTTAGGAACATCGATAGGCATGGGATCCTTAGGAACATCCCTAGGCATGGAGGGCCTTGGAAACCCTCTCATAGATGGAAGGCCCAGCTTACACAAATGCATCATTAACCACATGACAATACGGGAGCAGCTTTATTCCTTTCTGCTGTGTATAGAGCCTCTAAAGCCTTGTGCCAGCCGAGAGCTGCCTGTGAAGGCATTATAGATATAGATATACATTCAAAGGAAAGGGCACACATTTGAACCACACCCTTTGTTTAAAAATTACATTTTTGTTTTAAACACACCAACCCACCCAACAATAAACAAAAAAACCTTTTTTTTTAAACAAAAGACTCTGTACATGTACTCTATCGTCCTATTGTACCATATGTAAAATTTCGTACAGTATGCGTACCAGAACTACCTTGATTAGAGCTCACTAAAGGGTAGCACCTCACAATGAACCAAGTTTTGTGGCAAACAGCATCGTGCATGAACTTTAATGAAGGCCGTATAGTTCAACCTCGGAGAGTAGGTTGTTACTTTCTATGAGCCATGTCACATTGCATGGCCTAGCGAACAATGATCCTTCCCCATCCAAAGAGGTGATTGCACAACATTGATCTAGAGATGTAAAGCAAAGCTTATTATAAGGAACCTCAATTCAAGCTCTAAATCTTCAAAGCTTGTAGCATGGGGTTCTTAGTAACAACGATAGGCATGGGATCCTTAGAACATCCCTAGGCATGGAGGGCCTTGGAAACCGTCTCATAGATGGAGGGCTTACACTGAAGAATTCACAAATGCATCATTAACCACTTGACAAAGGGGAGAGATTGTTGTGATGGCATGGAGAAAAGGAAGCCGACCAAAATCATCAAAACAAAATCTTGCTCTGGAATGTAGTGCATCAACATAAATCTTGGAAATACTATCCTTATAGTCCCCATATATAAACCTCAAAAATCTTGGGTAGGAGGAAGTAGATCTATACTTTGTGAACGTTAATCTTGAGTCAATAAACATCAATGTAGAACAATCTTCACAATAGCACATCAAACCACAACTTAGGCTTGCAATGCATGCACACTTTAGACCACCTTCCTATCAATTTGCTAAGATCTTATCCTCTAATTTTGAAATGGAAGGTAACTCTATGAGAAAGCAAAACCTTGATGAAATACACACATGGCCTTAGGGGCTTATTTCGCTCTGTTTGTTAGCAAAGACACTAATGTAAGTGCTCCAAAGTGGGTTGTGTGCAAGCAAGCAACGCTCTTCTCTGGCACATCTACGTAGAACAAGTTCTCTGGCACATCTACGTAGACCTTGTTCGTTCATCCAAAACACAATGAAAATATATTAGCGAGGAGATGGCTGTTCACTTTGCAACCTTCTCCTTTCTTGCTCTTCTTTGTTGCTGTACGTAATCTATCGCTCTCATTCTCCTGCTTTCGCCACTGACCGTTCGCGCGACAATACTGTTTCTTGCTGTGTACGGTCGTTCCTTGTGACATCTCCTGGACTAGGGGCCTGTTTCCACGAGGGGGAAATGCGTCACTAACCTGAAATCTATGGCTGTATTCCTCTGCTGGATTCCTCCTCCTCCATCATTTGCACCGGATGAACCTCGTCTTTCCATCGAGCCGCTATCCTTGGAGAGAAGGCAACCAAACAAGTCAGTAAGTTGCACTCGGACTAGCGATAAGCTGGATCCCAACTTGGCTACGTTCTCTGCAGAATTGCTAGGCGAGCTAGGAAGGACTTGCTATAATGGGTTTGCGAGAAATGAAGACTGCTATCCTGAAAGCTTGAATGAGGCGATTCTTGGTAAGCTGGGCTCAGAAACGAACGTTGCTGCCTATGCCTCGCTTTTAAGGCGTTGCATCAAAGCGAAGGCCCTGTGTGACGGTGAACGTGTGCATGAGCACTTGACCAGGCGTGGACATGCAGGCAACATATATCTGAGTAATCTTCTCGTCCAAATGTACAGCAAGTGTGGGAGCCTCGGACGTGCACGCGCGGTGTTTGACAGAAAAATCTGTCGGAATTTGTACTCCTGGACAATTATGATCGGTGCTTGTGCCCAGCACGGTCACGGCAACGAGGCCCTACAATTGTTTGGACGAATGCAAGAAGAAGGCTTTGAGCCAGACAGGATCACCTTCATCTGCCTTTTAGATGCGTGTGCTAGTGTGACAGCCCTTGAAGAGGGTCGACAAATGCATGCTACTCTTGCTGGCAAGGAATTTGAGTCAGATGTTGTTGTAGGGAATACCCTCATCAATATGTATGGGAAGTGCAGGAGCCTGGATGATGCGAGGGCCGTTTTCACAGAAATGCCACTGCGCGATGTGGTCTCTTGGAATGCTATGATAGGAGCATGTGCCCAGAACAGGCATGGGAAGGAGGCCCTACAACTGTTTGGCCAGATACAGGCAGAAGGGTTTGAGCGAGACAAGATAACTTTTATCTGCGTTTTAGATGTGGGTGTTGCTGTGGCAGGCATTAAAGAGGGTCAAGAGATGCATGCTACTGTTTCTGGAAATGGATGGGACTCGGATCTTGTAGTCGGGACAGCCCTTGTCAACATGTATGGCAAGTATGGCAGCTGGGACGATGCAAGGGCTGTGTTTGCTGAGATGCCACTGCGGAATGTGGTCTCCTGGAATGCCATGATGGCAGCATGTGCCCAGAACGGGTATGGCATGCATGCCCTACAACTGTATGGTCAAATGAAGACAGAAGGCTTTGAGCCAGACAAGGTCACCTCCATCTGTGTTCTGGATGTGTGTGCTAGTATGGCAGCGCTGGAGGAAGGTCGACAGATGCATGATACAGCTGTTCACAATGGATGGGAGTTCGATGTTGTGGTGGGGACAGCCCTCGTCAATATGTATGGCAAGTGCAGGAGCCTGGATGATGCAAGCTCAGTGTTTGCAGAGATGCCATTTTCAGATGTGGTCTCCTGGAATGCAATGATGGGAGCATGTGCTCAGAATGGGCATGGTGTGGAAGTCCTACACCTGTTTGGTGAAATGCAGGCAGATGGTTGTGAGCCTGACAAGATCACCTTCGTCTGTGTTTTTGATGCGTGTGCCAGTACAGTAGCCCTAGATGAGGGTCGACAGATGCATGATATTGTTGCTGGCAATGGATGGGAGTTGGATGTTGTTGTAGGGACAGCAATTGTCAATATGTACGGGAAGTGTGAGAGCCTGGATGATGCAAGGGCTGTGTTTGCAGAGATGCCACTGCGGGATGTGGTGTTTTGGAATGCCATGATGTCAGCATGTGCCCCGAATGGACACAACGAGGAGGTCCTGCACTTGTTTGGTAATATGCATACTGAAGGTGTTGAGCCTGACAAGGCCACTTTCGTCTGCGTTATGGATGCTTGTGCCAGTGTGGCAGCCCTTGAAAAGGGTCAACAGATTCATGCTGCCCTTGCTTACAAGGGATGGGAGTTGGATGTGGTTGTTGGGAATACCTTGGTCAAATTTTACGGCAAGTGTGGGAGTCTTGATGATGTCAGGGCTTTGTTTACAGGGATGCCAGTGCATAATGTCGTGTCCTGGAATACCATGATGTCTGTGTGTGCCTGGAACGGGCGCTGTAAGGAGGCTTTACAATTGTTTGGCGAAATGCAGGCAGAAGGTTTTGAGCCAGACAAGATCAGCATCGTCTGCGTTTTGGAGGGGTGTGCCATTGTAGCAGGCCTTGACGAGGGTCGACAGATGCATGCTATTGTTTCAGGGAATGCATGGGAGTTGGATGTGGTCGTTGGGACAGCCCTCATCAGTATGCATGGCAAATGTGGGAGCCTAGATGATGCAAGAGCTGTATTTGCAGAGATGCCAGTCCGGAATGTTGTCTCGTGGAATGCCATGATCACAGCCTGTGCCCAGAATGATCACAGCAAGGAGGTCCTACTTTTGTTTGATCAAATGCAGGCAGAAGGCATCAAGCCAGACAAGATCACCTTCATCTGTGTTCTGGATGCCTGTGTCAGTTTGACAGCCCTAGAAGAAGGTCAAGGTATGCATGCGACTGTTTCTGGCAATGGATGGGAGTCGGATGTTGTCATGGGCAATACCCTCATCAATATGTATGGAAAGTGTGGGAGCTTAGATGATGCAAGGGATGTGTTTACAGAGATGCCACTACGAGATGTGGTGTCCTGGAACACCATGATGGCAGCGTGCGCCCAGAATGGTCTTGGCAGGGAGACCCAACAACTGTTCTGTCAAATGCAAGAAGAAGGCTTAAACCCAGACAAGGTCACTTTCCTATGCATTCTCACTGCATGCAGTCATGCAGGTCTAGTTGCTGATGGGAGGCAATACTTTGTCTCTATGAATAGAGACCATGGCATAACCCCTTCTGTGGAGCATCATGAGTGCATGGTTGATCTCCTTGGACGAGCAGGACTATTGGAAGAGGCAGAGGACCTGATCTTCAGCATGCCTTTTGAACATAATAGTTCTCCAGCATGGTTGATCTTGCTTTCATCATGCAGAGTTCACAGTGATTTGGAACGGGCCATGCGTGCTGCAAACTGTGTTTTAGTGTTAGATCCAAGGAATGCCGCACCATATGTATTGCTAGCAAATGTTCATGCTAACTTGGGTAGGTCCAATGTATTGAAGGCAATGATAAATAAGGGTGTTAAGAAAGTACAAGGTAATCTTTGTATTGAGGTGAATGACCTGGTGCATGACTTAGTTGTTAAAGACACATCAGATTCTCAACAGGATGATATACTTGCCAAGTTACAGACGTTGACCTTGTGCATAAAGGATGCTGTTAGTGTGCCTGACACAAGGGCATTGCTTCCAGGTTTGCTAGGTGCCTTAAAAACGACATCTTGTGGGGAAAATGCAAATCATATGAATAAACTTATCAAGCAATGTAGTAATAGAAATGTTTCGGTGTATGAGAAAGAGTACCTTATGAATCTGACTTGATCTAGGTCAACGTGCACATACATGTTGTGCTGCTAATGATCAATCCAATTGCGATAATGCCACTGCTAAAAGAAAATTTGAAGCAGACTAATGAAAAAAAAATTGGAAGACCTAGCCTAGTGTCCAAGTCTGTATGTGCCTCTTCCCAAATTTATTTGAGTACCCTCAAACTTGGCACTGTATAGGTTGCTTTTGAAAAGGGTATGAACCATATACCTGTGGCAGATGTCATAATTATTATGTAGGCCAACTTTAGACAGCAGGCCTTGATTCTTAGCAAGGCCTCAACTTTTTGGTTCTCAAATTTGTACAATGGGACGTGCGTGTAAATATATTTATACAAAACAACTGTAATTACATTAAGAAGTGTAAAGAATGAATTTACATTGAGAAATATTGTACAATGCCAATCCTCCTAAACATATGGTCGGTGGAGACTACTCACGAGGTACGTATACAAAATTTTCACCGAATTCCCTTTCGAAATTGAATGGGTCATGTGGTGGTCTCTACACTCATGGAGGAGGGGGTACCCAATTAGAAGGGGCATCAGTTGGGTGAAACTGGGCTTTGTTGATGATATCATCAATGCATTGTTCTCGGAACAGCTCCACATCTAGTTCAGTGTAGCAACTTAATCGTGGAAGCTACACGAAATGCAAAATAAAAAGTAAGAGCTTATATAATAAGAAATGAAAGTTATATACATCATTAAAAACACTTGATAGATACATGTTGCATGGGCAAATAAAAAATTAAGTGCAACAACAATTCGGCCATTCTCTTGCCACACATCTGAAGTCATCTTGTTTAAGTGGACATTTAACTCATATTGTTGTGATGTTCTCAGAAACGTCCGTCTCCTAGGTGACACACTCTAAAGCACTTCAAAGTTTTCTTATCGATCTGCATGCTGATTTATAGTCGTCTCTCTCTATCTCTCTCTCTCTCTCTCACATATATCCCACAACACATTATTTGGACTTACAATGATATGTTGCCATGGTCACCTTGCGTCGAGTTTGCTAGGTAACAACGCCTACTTTGGATATCCAATGCGAGCAAACAACGCCTCATATTGTCGTGATGTTCTCACAAACATCCGTCTCCTAGGTGACGCACTCTAAAGCACTTAAAAGTTTTCTTATCGATCTGCATGCCGATTTATAGTCCTCTCTCTCTCTCTCTCTCTCTCTCTCTCTCTCTCATATATCCCACAACACATTATAATGATGCGTTGCCATGGTCACCTTGCGTCGAGTTTGCTAGGTAACAACGCCTACTTTGGATATCCAATGCGAGCAAACTCTAGTGCCCACTACAAAACAATCTTTGACGATGAGAATTGGAAAACACAGTATATGCATATAGTTGTGATCTGTCACAATACTTACTCCTCATGGTAGGCCAACAAAATTATTTGGAGGACATCCAAGTCATAGTTCGGTTGGCTGAATGGAGCTACATTAAGGAATGTAGTATTATCTAGAGACAGCAGCTGGGAAATAAGAGTCCAAAACATAAACCTGCTCTTGAATTCTCCACTGTAAGTCTTGACAGTACTAAGCTGCATAGGAAAATTACATCACATCATGTATTTTGTTAATTCTGCAAGAAAATAATGACAAAACAAACCTAAGCATTGGTCCTTTACAAGAACACGACAGCTTCAGTAAGGTGAAGACAATGCAACAATTATATCAATTCCATTGTAAGCAGCTTTTGAAGCAATTACCTAGATTCATGGTGGCGGCGCTCTACTCCCCCTATTTGTGAACGTCCATGGAGGTTCCATCGCTAGGTAAAGGGTCGCTCTTCATCTGCTCGAACTTCAACAGCTCTGTAAAACGTCACACTACTTACAGAGCACAATTCCGTATACAACCTGCAGCAGCCAGAACTATACACTGATCGCAAGGTCTGACCATGGATGTAGTTGTGTTTGAACCCTCCAATATAAAGACGCGTGGGATTGTTTACATAGCTTCATCAACCCAGCTAATTTTAACCTTCTTCATAGGATTGGAAAAAAAAACATAAAAGTCGACCCACTGGTTCTAGAAGAATATAACGCTTGTGAACAGCACATTTGTGGTCTTTTGACCAAACCATCTTCGCAAAACTGAAAACACAACAAAAAACTCAATACAGAGCCTAAACGCAAGGTCCTTGCCTTGCCACACATAGGATTTCCTACATTCTGCGAACATCATGAACGCCAGAATCCTATGTTTGCAAGAAACCCATGTTCACCCGTCAAATGTAATAGCTCTACCAGGGTTTAAAAACATCACAACAAAGAAAGGGTTAGACCTTGTGACATACTACCAGGACAACGTGAAGCTCTTACACACAACAAGCATGTACATGCAAGGTTGCGAATGCTTTTACCAGTCTCCATTCAGCGGGTCGAGGGAACATGCCCGAACTAAATAAAAGCAGAACTGGAATTTAAAAGAATACTTTAAGGAACACGAGTGCAGTTTTTCATCACTTAAATGTGCCAAAGCTCACGACGATTTAAAGATCATTAGCGAGCCCAGATTACAAGTTGGATATTGTGAGGGGTGCTGACACGTGGCATGGTGACACGTGGAAACGGTTGTAACTAATCCCAACTATATACAGAGGAGGCTGGCCTGTTTGGGCCAGAAGCCGTTTACACGAGACCTGAGCATTTCACGTCTTCTTGGTGGAGACGCCGTCGTCGTCATGTCGTTCCCAGCTTCTCCAGAACACCATTTCGTTCATGAGCAACGTATGGAAGAACCACAGCCGCCTCCAGATCCCGTCTTCACGTTGATGACACAACTTTCCCAAACGAATCAAGCTCTCATGTCCCTTCTGGCCTCCTACCACAATTCCGCTCCCCATGCACCGTCCAAAGACAACAAAATCCGACCCAAGTCTTTCAACGGACTACCAACGGAGGACGTGATGGCTTGGATCGATCATTTTGAAAATATCGCCGATTATCACAGTTGGCCGGATGAATGAAAGGCTCTCAAGCTGCGCACCGTGCTAGAAGGTACTGCTGCTACTTGGTTTATCCAACAACATGACTCAATCAAACAGCATTGGCCCAGTCTAAAACATCAACTGCTCCAGAATTTTGCTCACGCCGATGTCACTCAGACTGCTTTGCAACAATTGCAAGAACACTGACAGAAGGATCACGAACCTGTGGCTCAGTTTGTGGTTAAGCTAAATCAACTTCTTCTTCGTGCGATTCCCCGATGTCAGAAGACATGAAATTGTTCTTCCTTTGGCCCAGACTTCGTCATGATATCTCTCGACGTACACGAGATCAAGGCCCCAAAACTTTCTACGAAGCGGTACAGATCGCACAACGTATTGAATCATGCATTGCCAGTGACACATTCAAGGGATCACAGTCATCTTCTTTCTGGGAAAAGCGAAAATCAGTTAATGACTCAGCAGTGCCAATGGACATTGATGTCCAGAACGTCCAAAACAACAAACGCACTAATTTCCGGAAGAGGTTACCAGATCGTGATGAACGCGGACGTCCACGCTGCTTCAACTGTAACCGGTATGGTCAGGTAGCCAAACACTGTCGATCTCCCAGAGATAGTGGATCTGTGATACAACATGCCCAAATCGACGCGACTCAAGTAGATGCGACCGCTTCTTTGGCAGAATTGCCGGGAAACGTTTGAGTGGTTGGCTCTTTGAGGCTCACCAACCGCACGTTCAAGCCTCCACCGTCCATAGTCCGACATGTTTGTGTAATTTCCACCGTCCACAATGCTTTCCGGTTTAATGTGCTCATTGATACTGGAAGTTCAATATCTTCCATCAGTCCCGAATTACAACACAAGTTCTCTTTTGCTACCACTCACGGTCCAGCAGTACAAGTCCTTTTCGGAGATCATCAGACGCTCTATAGTTCAACAACCCTGGTCGATCCTCAATTCAATTTCGGTAATCAAAAATTTTCGCATCTTGTCTACTTGTTACCAAAGGAGCTGTTCCCTCTCACTTTGGGGTGTGATTGGCTGGCCAAAAAAGATGCAGTTTTAGATTTTAAAAATCATAATATGATTCTTCATGGCAAAACTGTCGTTCCCTGGTCACGATGGGGATCCTATTCAGAAATCTCTTGCTCCCAGTCTCTTCTACAAATACCCATCACAACTAGAGTTCAAGAAGTTCGACGCTTACTCTCTCAGTTCCCATCATTCATTTCTGATCCACATCAACCGACTACAACCACTGCTCCTATTTATCATTCCATCCACACAAAAGAGGTACACCCAATCAAAATGGCGATTCGCAGGCGATCACCAAAGTAGATAGCTTGCATCAACAAAGTAGTAAAAGAAATGCTCGATAAGAAAGTCATTCGACCTTCTAAAAGTCCTTGGGCTGCTGAAACCCATCTCACCAAAAAAGCTAATGGAGAGCTCAGGTTTTGTATTGATTATCGTCCACTTAATGAAGTAACTATTCATGATGTTTATCCTTCACCTCATATGGACGACTTGCTGGATCGATTGGGCGCTTCAACATATTTCATCTCTCTTGACTTGGCTGCTGGCTATTGGCAAATTCCCATCAATCCACAAGATGCAGAGAAAACAGCATTCCGGACCCCATCAGGGCTTTATCAATTCGAGGTCATGCCATTTGGTTTATCGGATGCACCGAGCACGTTTTAACGTACGGCTGGTCACATCTTCTTTGATCTCATTCAGAAAAAAGTAATTTTGGTTGTCTATCTTGACAACATTCTGATTCATATCGCCACCTGGGAGGAGCACCTCAAAGTTTTGGAAGAAGTTCTTCGACGCCTACACAAATACAATCTCAAGTTTCAATTGAAAAAATGCAAATGGGCTTGCACTACAGTTAAATTTCTTGGATTCATTATTTCTTCCGCTGGTATTGAGATGGATCCCGTAAAAATTCAAGTAATAACTCACTATCCTGCACCTCAGAACTTCAAGCAACTTCAACGATTCTTTGGGCATGATAGATGCAATATCAAGGTTTCTACCTCAGTATGGGCAGGTCACTCATCCTCTTCGTCATCTCTTAAAAAAGAATACAACATTTGTTTGGACAACTGAATGCGCTGCAGCATATAATAAGTTGAAAGTGTTGATATACAATTACGGCTGTTCTCAAATATCACAAGTTTCAAAAACCCTTTCTTTTAAGAACTGATGCTTCTAATGAAGGTTTGGGAACAGTTTTACGGGACAAGGATACATGTCATCCTTGCATGTTTTTGAATCCCTAAAAAAGGGGAACCCATTCTGGCTGGCTGCCAGGGTCTAGAGGCCATGGTCTACTCCCATTCTAAATCCATCCTAGACCACTTGGTATAGGATGGGAGTAATGATGACAAAAAGATTCCCATCCTAGCCCCATCCATGTGCTAAGGCCCTTAGTTTCCGTCTACTACCCTGTGCACAAAAAGGGGTTGTCCGAAAGCTTAATGCACAATTGGATCGACCCATATAAAATCATAAAGCAACTCTAACGCTACACTTACAAACTGCAACGAATCTCTAACGGCGCTCGCTCTTGTGCTCATGTATGCCGCATAAAACCATTTGTTAGGATTTTTAGTTGAAGGGGGAGGTGTGAGGGGTATTGACACGTGGCATGACACGTGGCGTGGTGACACGTGGAAACAGTTGTAACTAATCTTAACTATATACAGAGGAGGCTAGCTTGTTTTGGGACAGAAGCCATTTACACGAAACCTGAACATTTCACAATATCAATATATTTACTTCAACCTGGGCTTTAAATTGCAAAGCATACATCGCTTTTCATACCAGTTTCATTGGTCTGACCATCTCTTCCAAAACCGTCGAGAATTAAGATTCACAAAATCTACCATCCCAACCATAAGAATCAAACACGCATTCGCTTTACTCTATCATCCTCAAACAAAGACAATAAAACAAATGATCACCATCTATGTGGATCCACTTCACCAAAGTTGGGATCAAGTATGTCCTGCATGCATACCACATAACCGTCCGAGAATAGAAAAAAATCAGCTCCTCATACTTTGCATGAGGGTGCCCATGCTTGCTATGCTAGTGCAACATACTAGGCAAGAGTGTGTGACTATGTTTCAAGAAGCCATACACACTGCCTTTGGTGCAACATGTGCCAAGGCTGCAAAGCTACGGTAGCAGACTTAAGAACTGCATCCACTAGCCTATCAGAATGAGCCAAGGTCTTGCATGAGGGGGAGATGAGACATGCACCATCCAACACATCCCCCCATAGAGCCCTAAGGCTGTAGCCAAGCCCCTCTCGAGCTGCACAAATTTATATAGCAACTTCGAAGATCCACTCCTTTTTGACTGACTAGGATGGTTGTAGTCAACGTATGAAAATGGTTGTGTGAAAATCCACACTTTTCGAAAATGCAAATGTGTGCAATGCATGCAGAATTTGAATGCCGATTGGCCCTCCAATGGGGAAGAGCGCCCTCGTGAGAGTACTTGTTTCTTTTTCGACCTACATGCAAGGTGGGAGAGAGATGAAAGATGAATGCAACGTGGTAGAAAGAATGCTACGTGAGATTCACAATGAAAGGGTGATACCCTTTCATTAATGTCCCTTGAGATCACTCAAGTTCCATCTTCCCATTTACACCTACCCTTAGCCTATGACCCATGCACCTACCATTCAATGCACTCTAATGCACCCTTTCCCTTTCCTATTGCCCCTAGGACCTAGACACGTGTGTGCACATCTTTATTACTAATCATTGGCCAATGTTACATAGTTTTGGCAGTACTATTTACACCGCTTGATCGATCATAAATACAAACATATAACCGCACCATCAAATTGGCGCCTAATAATAATAAAGTTCTAATGACTATTAATTAACTAAATAATCTCGCCTCTTTGTAATCTGTGAGTATCTGTGGAAAATCTGTAAAGAACTCTTCTTCCATCCATTGTGCATCACTAGCTGGCTGGTTTTTAAACTTCAGTAAATACATATATCTCTTCTTTCCACGAGTACTCTTCTATGAGATCTGTTTCGGAGTAAGAACTTCAGTCCCATCTTCAAGTTCAGGTTCTTCTTGCTGCTGAGTATCCAAAAACGCAGAAGTATCGCCACGGTATCTCTTCAAATTGCTCACATGAAAGATGTTCTTCATACGCCAGTGGGCTGGTAACTTCAGCTCATACGCTCTGGATCCTTCTTCTGGATATAAAGCTACTGAAATCTGAAATGGACCATAAAACTTCGGTGCTAGCTTGACATGTTTGGTACTTCCTCTCACTGACTTGATTCTTCTTTTATCAATCTTCAATAAAACCCAATCATCCTCCTTGTAATAAACTTCTTTTCTTTTTTTATTGGCTGCCTTGGATTGTTGAACCTGGGCCTTCTTAATATGTTCTTTTACCTGCTCAATAACCTGTGACATATCCTCAGCAAACTGGTCAGCAGCAAAAATTCGCTCCCCCAAGTGTGTTATTGGAGTGGGTAAACATTGCCCATAGATGATTTCAAATGGGGCTTTCTTGGTGGAAGTATGTACAGTGTTATTATAAGCAAACTCTAACATGGGTAAGAACTCTGGCCACCTTCTAGGTTGGTCATGGACATAAGCTCGAAGTAAAGTAATTATGGTTTGATTGGCATTCTCACTTTGTCCATCTCCTTGAGGATGGAAGGCTGTAGTAAATTTCAGTTTGGTTCCGAGATTCTCTAATAGAGCTGTCCAAAAGTTGCTAATGAAACGGCCATCATTATCGGATATAATGGATTTTGGTAACCCATGTAACCTAAAGATTTCCCTAATGAATAACCTTGCTGTTTCAGGAGCAGACAACTCTTTTTTATAGGGAATAAAATGAGCTTGTTTACTCAGCCTATCTATAATAGTGAAAATCTGCTCAAACTGACCAACCTTGGGGAAACCAGACACAAAATCCATTGTAATGTGTTCCCACCTTTCCGAAGGAATAGGCAAAGGCTGTAAAAGACCAGCAGTCTTACTTGTGTCAGATTTAATGCGCTGACATACGTCACATTGTTGAACAAAGGTCGAAACTTCTTTGCGAAGTTTAGGCCAATGGAAGTATCTCTCAATATTGTCAATGGTTCCTCTAATACCTCTATGTCCAGAATATGGACTCACATGTAACTCACTCATGACTAGATACCGAAATGTTTTGGGTACACATATGGCACGTCCCAAAAATATGTATCCATCCACGATGGAATAAGCCTCAAAATCCCCAACCTCATTACGTTGAATCTTCCCATAAATGTCAGCGAAGTCCTCATCTAAAGGATAAGCTTCAACCATTGCTCCTAATGATTTCTCCTTAATCACAGAAACGTGATTAACTTGGGGCCGTCTACTCAAAGCATCAGCTACTAAATTCTCCTTTCCCGGCTGATATTCGATATTTGGTTGCCCAAAGGATTGAATATATTCAGCCCATTTGATTTGTCTTGAAGAGACAATGGGTTGAGAGAACAAGTGCTTGATACTTTGATGGTCAGTCTTAGTCTTGAAAGCAGAACCATATAAATAATGCTTCCATAACTTTAGAGCATGAATGACTGCCAATAACTCCTTCTCATACGTGATATATTTCAATTCAGCCCCTTGAAGTTTTCTACTCTCATAAGCAATGGGATCCCTCCTTGCATCAACACTGCCCCAATCGAGGTACCACTAGCATCCGTACATACAACAAAGAACTCTTTGTCCATGTCCGGAAGTGTTAACACTGGTGCAGTCACTAATGTTCTCTTAAGCTCCTCAAAAGCTACTTGGTGAACCTCTCCCCACTCATACAAGGAATGCTTCTTCAACAAATCTGTTAGTGGGGAAGCAAGACGTGCAAAATTCTTAATGAATCTGCGATAATAACTACACATCCCTAGGTAGGATCTCAGCTCATGTAAGTTTTTGGGTATTGGCCATTCAATTATGGCCTTGACCTTTTTAGGGTCAACCCGAATTCCCTCGGCAGACACAATTGTCCCAAATACTCTATTTCTATCTTGAAGAACTCACTCTTCTTGATATTTAGGAACAATCGATCCTTCCTTAGGAGCTCCATCACCTTAGCAAGGTGATCCTTATGCTCTTCCTCATTCTGGCTGAACACTAAAATGTCATAAAAAAAGACTATGACAAATTTTCCCAAGTAGGGTCGCAAAACCCTTCTCATCAGCCTACTAAAAGTGGTTGGAGCATTAGTTAGGCCAAAAGGCATGACCAAAAACTCATAATGTCCAGTGAGAGTGCGAAAAGCTGTCTTATGTTCATGCCCAGCTTTCATACGAAGTTGATGATAACCAGATTTCAAATCCAATTTGCTAAAAACTTTAGCACCTTTAAGCATATCCAATAAATCATCCACTCTTGGAATCGGATACCGGTTCTTAATCGTAAGTTTATTCAAAGCACGGTAATCTATACACATACGATATGATTCATCCTTCTTCTTAACCAATAATACAGGTGCTCCAAATGGAGAACTGCTTGGTCGAATCAGGCCTTTTTGCAACAGATCTTCAATTTGTTTTTCTACCTCCTCCATTTCTATCCTGTTCATCCTATATGGGGCTCTACATGGAGGGGAAGCTCCTGGCTCTAAGTCTATGGCATGATCATCTTCTCTCTCCATGGGCAATTCGAATGAGTCATCTCTTGAAAATCGATCCTCATAAGCTCTAAGGAACTCATTTCTCTTCCAATCTTCTTTTGAGATATGAAGATCTTGTGAATCCCGTATATACACAAGATTACAATCTACCCCTCTTTTTACCAATCTTTTGGCTTGGGTAGGAGTAATCAATGGAATTGTATACACGTCCCGATCCCCTACGATCCTTATGTACAAAGCAACAATGATGAGTATGAGGATGAATAGCAGGGTTAAAATCATACCGCCATGGTTTACCTAGTATCATGTCAACGTCTTGTAAAGGGGCTACTAGAAAATCCCTTCGATCTCTATATTTTTGTATATGAAAAGGAATATTTCGTACTATGGATGTGTCTTCTTCATTGTGTCCCCTAAAAGCTCCTGAAAGCGACATGTTTTTTATAGGTTCTGGTTTAAGATGGAGTAATTTTGCCAATCTATCACTTACTAAGTCATAATTACATCCATCATCTAGGAGAACCACTATTCTCTGTCCATTCACGAATCCATACACCTTAAAAAGATCATGAGGCCCAAAGGTATTGGCTGAATGGACAGCATTCACTATTGGCTCAATAGTCACAGTAGATTTCGAGGGTGACAAGGTAGAAGCCTCACCCTCCTGCTTGGATGCCTTGGCTTTCCCTTTTACTAAATTCATCTTGGCAATCTTAGCCAAGAGAACGGGACACTTATGCCATACATGCCCTGGCTTATGTTTCTTACAACCGAAACATTTTCCTTCCTTAATCAACTTCCTCTTCTCTTCGTCAGTCATAGAAGGAAATGGCACCCATCTAGGATGTGATTGGCTATTCACATTCCTTACAAGAGCTTTACCCTTCCCTTTATTATTCTTAAACCGGTTTGGTTTCCTAAAAGTGGGTATATTATTGGTCTTAGATGATGACCCATACTCCTTATTAAAGGGTTTACGAGGATTCAATTTTCTCTCGACTATTTCAGCCAGCTTAGTGAGGTCCTTAAGCGTGGTCGGGTTAAACATTTCAACCTCGTACCTTACTTTTGGGCTTAAAGCTGCTAAATACTTCTTTCTCCTATCTTCCTCACTCTTTTCGGGTAACTCTAAAGAGAGTTTCCAAAATCTGGCTGTAAAATCTGCATTACTCTCATTATCGAACTGCCTAAACCTCTCCCAACGAAAGGTTAGGTTCTCTTCATCCCTCAGTGGCATGAAAGTGGTTTTTAGTTGCTCCACAAATTTAGCCCATTCATGAATAGGCTCTTTTCTTGTTTGTGACAAGGACCACCACATTAGAGCATCCTTCTACAGATGCAATGTGGCAAGAGCAAGCTTCTCTTGCTCGGTCTTGTCTTGATGGGCAAAGTATAGCTCAAAATGACGAATCCAATTGAGGATTTTGTCAGCCTCCCTTGCCCCATCATATTTGGGGAACTCAATTCTCTCTCGCGGTTGGAATTTGGACCTCTTAGGAGGGTTACTCAACTCTTCATCCCCGAAGTTTAAAGTCCTCTTAGTCCCTAATCTTGTCATAATGGACTGCTCAATCATATTGCTAAGTGGAAAACCAGCTTATCAACAGGAGTCTCCTCTCTTCCTCTTGCACTTGGATTAGAATCCATGTGTATTGGGTTTTGAGTTAAAGGCGTGAACTCATCACCTTGTTCTTGGCTGGTCTCATTTCTTCTTTCATTACGAAAGGAGAACTCCCTATCAGTAGGTTCTTGAAGGAGAGACTGCTATAAATCTATTTGTGGGTTATCATACTCAAGATGTGTATAACTCTCACCTAATCCATCCTCTTCAAGAGGGGGTGAAGGTGTTCTTTCTCTCTCTCCTTGGGTTAATGGAGGAAAAGGAATAAGTTCATTGTTATATGTCCCTTCCCCTTCCATTCTTTCCTTTTATTAATACAAGAGAGAAAATGTCTTGCTGTAATTTCAAAAAAAGAAGGTTTATTTTACAGAAAACTTCAAGTGTTGTAGAGGTGGTGGTACTTATCTGACAGTCTAGGCCTTTTGATTGTCGTTCAATGTCTGGCACTCTTGATTTCCATTCCATCAGGAACATAGGTGAGTCTCACCCCGCAATCTTTTCTCGACGGTTTGCATGTTTTTGCTCTGCATGCATTGATGATGATTGGGGAGGGTGCTCCATGGTACCATGGGCCGATCCATGGGCACGACGAGTGCTTTATCCCTTCCAACCTTGGGAGGAGGTACATGATGATCAGGATGCGGGATTCAGTTCCTCTAGAGATTATGACCAGCTTATAGATATGTTGTGTATTGGTGATATCTTTGCGGTTATTGCTTCGGAGGGAAATGAGGAGGGTGTGGATTATTACTTATTGCGATGCTCTATGGTGAAGAGTGTGCTGAATGAGGATACAGTGGATGGGCATGGGATGCACTTCAATGCTCATAGCATGATTGGCCCACAGTTTGCTGATGACACAAATTTAACCCTCAAGAATGAGACTCTAGTTATAAGAAAGGTTATGGAGTCCTTAGAGATCTTTTGTAAAGCTTCTGAATCCAAAATCAACCACTCCAAGACTGGATATGCAACTCTCAAAAGGGATGAGCAGGCTTTCTTGGAAGAGATGGGCTGCTAGAGAATCAAACATGGTATAGCCTTCAGATTATTGGGTATCCCCATAGGGTTTGACATTTCCATCAAACAGAGATGGGACTAGTTCTTAAACAGGTTTCAAAGTAAGATTGAGAAATGGAGAGGGTTCTAGGCAAGTCTAGCTGGAAGGAGAATGGTTCTCAACCACTGCATATACCCAATTGTCATTTTCTACCTCACTTCTTAGTCCCCTGCTAGAACTAGAATTGATGGGCTCATTAGAATTTGTAGATCTTTTCTTTGGGGGGGCAAGATAGCCAAGCTTAGGTGGGAGTTTTGTATCAAACCCAAGCAAAAAGCAGGCTTAGGTGTGATAAATATAGAGCAAGCTTCTCTGAAACTATCCTCAACTTGGATAATTAAAGCAATCCTCCATCGTCTTGAGGATTGGACCCAAATCCTTCTAAGGATTGTCAACTCCCTAAGACCTCTGAGAACTCCCAAGTGGAAAAAGTACCCTATGCTGTCAGCTATTTGTAACCCTGAACCCTACAAAGGTAAAGGCAGTCAACTTTGGCTCTCACTATGGATAGCCTTTGAAGGAAATTTTCTTCTCTAGCAAAGGAGCTTTTATGACATTAGACTAAATCTGGGTCTCTATTATCTTCAAGGAGGCTGTTCTCTGTGATGAAGACTTTGATAAGGCTGCTGTACTCTTCAAAAAGGGACTGCAATGCTAGGGTCAGCTTTGGAAAAGAGATGGAAAACCTAGATTGAGATTAGGAGGGAGTTCAATTTAAACAATAAATGCCAGACACTAGTCTTGAACAGAATTCACCTCTGGGAGGGCAATCAGCAATGGAAAGTTGGATCATTCTTGGTTTACAACAGAGAGTTCAATTGGGTTGAGAGTACTTCGTTCTTCCCTATCCCCACTCCAATCAGCAACATAGGTGATCTCTGCATTATCCTTAATACTAGGTGGAAATTACAGGACTCTAGGGGCAAATGGAATTTAGATTCTTCTCCATTTGATCAAGCTCAATTCTTGACAAATTGTCTGCCTTGCTTTGGCTAATAATACATAAAGCTATGTGGACTAACAATAGAGGACTGAGAATTGGAAAGGGAAATGACAAATGCATGAGGTGCCCCTTTATAAATGAAGATATTTTTCACCTCTTTGTTGCCTATCCCATTGCTAGAAAGGTGTGGAAAATAGTACAATTTGAAACAGGGGAGCCAATAAATTGGAAGGCCATACTACTAGGAGACTCTTCAAGGACAAAACAAGAGATATGGACACCTATCAAAGCACATGCATTGTGGTTTATTTGGATAACCAGAAATAAATTTTAGTTTAATCAAATTGATTTGTATGATGACTTAGTTTGTCTCAATTGGTTGCACAAGACCAAAGGAAAATTACAAAAATGATAAACCAGTTCAAAACTGATGCTGCCCTCTTTGATGCTGACCTACATGACCATGTTCAAAGCTGCTTTGGGATGGACAACACTACTCTTTAAAAATCCCCCCTGAGTTTACTGGTTCTCTTAAACAGGTCCCTTCTCCAATTGTAAAGAAGGAACCTGTGTCACCTAGTGAAGCCCAAGCTGCTGCCACAGATGACTCTGATAGTTCTAGTGATTCAAAGGACTTCAACTACTCTAACTACTTTAATGATGATGGCATAGATGATTCATATGTACCTCTCTTCTAATTCTGCTGCTATGAAAAACTCAGAAGCCCTCAAGCTCATGAGTGTCTGTCAGAAATGTTTTGTTAAAGAAACATATCCCCATGGGGGCTGGCTATTCTATGCTAAAGAACATGTACTATGCATATTGATGATGATGATATAATATAATACAAACTTTTTTCTGCCCCAAAAAAAAAAGAATAGGACAAAATAATTGGAAAGATTCAGATAGCTAACTATACAAGACAACTCTATAAAAGACTTAAGGTTTCTACTATTTGATTTGTTATTTGTATACAAGGTACAATACCTTCATACCATTGCTTGTAGAATAAACTCTTGAAAGTTATCTTCAAAATCTACTTTCTTTTCATCTAACAGTGCCAAATTTGGGTTTTAAGGATTAACATGACCAAGCAATACCAATATGATAGTTTTTCTATTATTCATCACTCAGGGCTCAAGTAGTTACAAAATCACAGGACTTTTTTACGTTAATAACATGTGTTAATAACAACTTCACATCATCACATTATTAAGAGCTTGGTAACAAGCCGCTATGTAGTGACTTGATAACCTACAAAAACCCCGGTGGGATTTGGCAAAATCCCACCAGGACCCACCGAGAAATATGCTTTTCCCATCGGGCCCGACGAGAAAACTCAAAATCCCACCGAGGCCCACTAGGGTTATCAAAAATCCCGGCAGGCCCCCCCACATTCATCTCCCTACAACCTACTTGTCCTACAGTCTTCAACCTTCAGCCTTCACGTAAAATTTAAACCTTTATCATTATGTTATGTTGAATTTTAATTTCATAGTTTTGATTCGGTTCTATGTCGTTAATTTGACATAATGAGTCATCTCACTAGTTTAGGTAGTTAATGTAAAAATGTTCGGCCTGATGTCATACTTTTGACATATCAGGTCATTCAAAAATACTATAACTAGTAAAATAGTAGGCCATTTATATGGTACCTAGCTATCGGCCCTTTGTCATTCATTCGGCAAGATGGGTTGTTTGCATAGGTATGTTACTCTCCTCAACACTTGGTCATCTTTGTGGTCGTGTGTGTCATTGAGTCGTAACACCTTTCTTTCCAACCAATATCTAGGTATAGTTCGGAACTTAGTTGTTTATTCAACTATGTGTGTTGTTCTTAGAAGTGTGCACTACTGGGTAGAAGTGGACTCGGCACTTGGTGTTTAGTCAGCCATGTTTGTCATTTCTAGGCAGTGGGGAGTTATGTAGGGCTTGTTTAAGTTATGTAGGATTTTGACACACCCTCTTGACCTAAATCCCACTTTCCCCATGCCTTTGTGTAGGAGCTAATCTCTCTCTCTCTAGTATTGATTCATAAAACTTGGCTAATGTGCGACCAATCATGAGTGTGCAGTAGTTCCCAATGCCCATGGGATCCCTTGCTTTGTGTATTGGCACAATGGGAGTGGTACTCCAAGTAGGGGGGAACATAACGTCACAAGGATCAACTGTATAAGGGAAGGCATTGATTGTAGTACATGAATCATTTACTCCAAGTGATCAAAATCTTCGTATTAATTAAACTTCAAAAGATGTGCCTGAGATGCTAACTTGTATGTGTACAGGAAAGGTGAAAAATCTACTATTATTGTTCTATATGTGGATGATCTTATTATAGGTGACTATGAAGACATGATCTAGCAGACTAGAAAGGCATTAAGCACAGAGTTTGAGATGACAGACTTAGGCTTGGTACACCTGTTTGGGGATTGAAGTCTGGCAAGAGCCAGGCAAGATCTTCATCTCTCAACAAAAATATGGGGAGGTAGCAAGTTAAGGGTGTCCACTTTCGGACCACCCGCAGGGGAGTGTGATACCCCCCTGCAAGCTGCAGCCTGCTCTCCTAACTCCATCCTTCCATCCTTCTTCTCTCCATCCTCTCTTTAATCTTACCTTCTACCTCTCCATCCTCCTCCTCTCCATTCTCCTTCACTTCTACCTCTCCATCCTCTCCATCCTCTTTTACCTCTATCTCTCCATCCTCCTTCTACGGTCTACCTCCCATCCTTTCTCACGAGTCACTTGTGACCTCTCCATCCTCCTTCTCACCTCTCCATTCTCCTCAATGCTGAGAGATGCTTATTGGGTCCATGTCTCCCTCCTGGATAGTTATAAAGGAGGCGGTGGCTCCAAGAAGTGGAGATGCAACTATTGAGGCATAAACAAGACGGGGTCTGTCACACGGGTGAAAGACCATCTAGCAGGTGTTCCCTGCAAGGATGTAGGACCTTGTGAGTTCGTGCCTATTGCAGTGAAAGGTGGCCTAACAGAATGGAAGCGTGCGCGTATGGCAGCCTTGGCTGCAAAAAGTGGAGGACAAGGGCTGCAAGATGAAGAAGAGGCTGCTGACACTGAGCCATTGGATGATGCCAGCACATTGGGTTCTGCAAAGAGAAGTAGAGGGGCATCAACTACATTGAGCATGGGTCCTAGTGCCACAAGAACACCCTTGCCACATGGATCAATTAGTGTGGATGCTAGTGCGGGGAAAAGAGGATCATTGCAAAGGTCTAGCATTCAAGCACGCTTGCAAAAGCAAGCAGTGAAGGAGGCCACTAGTGAGCTCACAAAGCTCTTCATACAATGTGTAATACCCTTTCATGTGGCGAAGACTACACGATGGAGGAAGGCCATGAGATGTATCCACCACCTCCACCTCAAATGTATGGTCCTCCCTTAGATGCTTACCCTCAACAAGGTGTATATTCTCACCCTCTGGCTCGAAGATTTCCCCAGCCTCACCCACAAGCCCCCCTCCTTTCTACTCCCTTGGCCCCTCCAGCTAAAGAGGCCCCTCCTGCAAAAGAAACCGGAGTCAATGACCTAGCCAAGGCCTTGAATGATCTTCGGCTTGAGATGGTGGGCATCATAAATCAAGCCAACTGCCCTCCAAGAGACCGAGCTAATGTTGTATGCTACGAGTGCCACCAGAAAGGTCATTATCGCACGAAATGTCCCAATATTCCAAGGGTGAATCTTCTAAGTGAATCTGGCACTGAGGATTCAGAGTCTTGTTCATTATATAGACTGCTGTAGCAACTGCTTCAGCCCAATAATAATCTGGTAGATCTGCAAGTTGAGTGATGAGAGACTCCATATGATTCAGATGGGCGAGAAGAGAGTCCTCATGCTTCATCTGGAGTTTGAAGAATTCTTGGCGGAGAAAGACCTTAGAATTGATTACCTTATTGCCGAAAAGACCTTCAAACTTCTCCCATAATTCTTGAGCAGTGGAATCAAAGTCAAGATGATGAATAACTTCATCACCCAAACCCAAACCAATGAGAGAAAGGGCTTTGTCGTTTAAATTCTCCCAGTGTAGAATTTTCTTCTCATCCGATTGTGGCTTTTTATCCTTGCCACAAACCACGTTCCACACCCCGTCTTTCATAAGGATAAGACGCAGCTTTGTTTGCCATGTCGGAAAGTTCTTACCCGTGAACTTTTCAATAAAGGCACTTGACTTCGAGGACTCCATAGCAATCAACTTGCAAGTAGCAAATTCAGAGGTGGAACCTTGTGATCATCAATATCTCAAGTAGGAAATGAAGCAGGGAGCCACGAGCTAGAAAGAAACGAATAGGAGCAGGGCAGAATTCAGCAACTCTTCTTTGTAGAAATCAGAGATCTCCCCACACAGGTAGTAATCAGCACTCCTCCACGATAGCATTCAACAGCTTCTCCACGAACTAGGTGGCCAACCAAAGCTTCACGCAAAGATCAAGGCAATGTGAGGCACAGGGTGTCCACACAATCTTAGGGAACTCATCTTCTAACATGGCACCCATTGACACACAATTGCTGCCATTATCTGTCACCACCTGCACCACATACTCAACACCTATCTCCATAATGGCTGCCCATAAATGCTCCCAGATATACAGCCCTGTAATCACTATACCTGTAGTGGAAGCGTCTATGGCTCTCAAGAACATGGTTCCCTTGCAAGAAGACACTAAAATATTGTACACATTCCTCTTGCGTGCATCTGACCATCCATCGCATAAGAGTGTGCATCCATATTTTTTCCAAGTCTCTTTCAAGGGCTTCATTTGGTCTTCCACACATTCCCTCTCTCTTCTTAGCTCTCTTGTCTGCAAGGCCTCATATGTAGGCCCTTCCCATCTGCAAGTCCCAAATCCTTCATATCAAAGGCCTCATGCAACTTGGCCTTTAAAGCATCTAGCTCATAAGTATTCTTGCTAGCCAATAGCATATCATCCACGTATAGTGCCAAGATTATCAGGCTATTATCCTTAGCCCTTTTAGTGTAGAGGCAATGATCAATTTCACTCCTTCTAAAACCCTAGGACCGAATGAAAGCATCAAACTTTTGATACCATTCTCTAGGTGCTTGCTTAAAACCATAGAGACTCTTCTTTAGCTTGCAAACTAAATGCTCTTTGCCCTTTTCTTCAAAGCCTTCCGGCTGCACCATGTAAATTTCCTCATGCAAATCCCCATGCAAGAAAGCTGTCTTGACATCCATCTGCATAAGCTCCATATCCTCTGATGCCACTAGTCCAAGCATGCATCTAAGTGTGGTCATCTTCACAACCGGAGAGAATATCTCATCAAAGTCCACACCCTTCTCTTGCTTGAACCATTTAGCAACCAAACGGGCCTTGTACCTAGGCACATCATCACCTGTGACCTTCATTTTGTAGACCCATTTACATGGCAATGCTTTCTTTCCATGTGGCAAAGAAACCAAGTCCCAAGTCTTATTCTTCATAAGTGAACTCATCTCTGATTGCATAGCATACTCCCACTTGCGTTGATCCTCACGCATCATAGCCTCTCTATAGCAAGAAGGCTCCCCGCAATCAGTAAGCATCACATAGTCTACCCAGAAATCCCATCGGGATTTAGTCATCTCTTGGTGGGGCCCGGAGGGATACTTGAATATCCTATCGGTGTGTAACATGTTCTCATTGGCATCCATCCCAAACACAGAGAGGTACAAAAAATACAAATGGTTGCATGGAAGGAATGCCTTCCCCTCCATCACTAGATCCATGAAATCCCGACAACTACATATTGGGTTTTTAACATCGGCATTATAACTTTCCCCCATCACTCTAGAGTTTTTAGTCTCTATCTTGAAAACTTCATGTTTCAAGGTTTTCAATACTGTGTGGTCATTTACTATTGCTTCTAGAGCAAGGGCGGAATTCACCCTTGTAGTTGTAGCTTTTGAGACTCCCGATCGATAGCTTGGTGTAGATGCATTTGAATGACACTCTATCGACACCTTGTGTAGAACAAGTCCTCCCGTCTCTAGGGAGTTTATCTCATCTTGAGTGAGATTTGTTCCACGAGCTATTGGCCATACTTGTGAAACTCTAGCGAGGGAATTTTCGATCGAGGAGCATATATTCTAGGTATGGTCCACATTGTCATTGTTTCAAGAGGGATGAGTGAGTGAGAGAGAGAGAGAGAGAGAGAGAGAGAGAGAGAGAGAGAGAGAGAGAGAGAGAGAGAGAGAGAGAGAGATGGACAAAGAGCAAGGGTATGGAGGAGGAGTTGAGAGAGATGGGGGGGGTTAGGGGGTTTATGTGGTCTTTATATAGTTGATGTCTGATAAATAGCATTTAATGAGTGTGTGTGTGTGTGTGTGTGTGTGTGAGAGAGAGAGAGAGAGAGAGAGAGAGAGAGAGAGAGAGAGAGAGAGAGAGAGAGGGGGGGGGGAGGGAGAGGTGGACAAAGAGCAAGGGTATGGAGGAGGAGTTGAGAGAGAACGAGAGCTTGAGAGAGATGGGGGGGGTTAGGGGGTCTTTATATAGTTGATGTCTGACACTTAGCATTTAATGAGTATTTAATAAAAGAATAGGAGTAAGGGTGAACATGCCATTTTTTGTAAAGTATTTGTTGTCAAATATAAAAAAAAAACTACTATACCCCCCACCTCCACCCCAAAAAACAAAAAAATCTTTAAACCCCCCCTCAAAAAAAGAGCATCATGGCTCTTGGCAAAGAAATCTTAACTATGCAACAATTAGAAAGTGTAGGTGATTCATGTGAAAGGCAAGCAAGCCCTTAGAAAAACATGAAAACTAGTAAAAATTATATAGAATCTATGGGTGCCAAGTTTGCCCTTTTTTTGGTTATTTTTTTATATTTTTTATATTTTTTTGCAAAATAATCCCCAAAAAAAGGGTGAAGTTGGTGCCCAGAGGAGGGTGTCGGTGCCCTCCTTTGGCCGGCATCCTCCTCTGGGCACCAAACATGGCCCCTTTTTTATTTTATTTTTTCAAACAAAAGAGAGAGGAAAAAGCCAAAAAAAAAACAAGCTTTTTAGAAAAGCTAACCTCCCCCTCCATGATACCTCACTTTGTGAGTGAGCTATCAAGGTACCCCCTTTCTCTCCTATGATCTCTCCCCTTTCTCCCCCCCCTTCTCTCTCTCTCTCTCTCTCTCCCCCCCCTTACAAACAATGGCATCTTCACCCTTACATCTGTTCTTGCATTAAATACTCATTAAATGCTATTTGTTAGACATCAACTATATAAAGACCACCTAAGCCTGCAAACCCCCCCCATCTCTCTTAAGCTCTCATTCTCTCTCAACTCCTCCTCCATACACTCACTCTTTGTCTGTCTCTTTCCCCCCCCCCTCTCTCTCTCTCTCTCTCTCTCTCTCTCTCCCTCTCCCCCTCTCTCTCCCTCCCTCTCTCCCTCTCTCTCTCTCTCTCTCTCTCTCTCTCTCTCTCTCTCTCTCTCTCTCTCTCTCTTTCTCTCTTTGTGCTTCTATATTTCTCCCCCTATCCTTCCCTTTTTTGTCTTGTAATGAGGGGCTTTTGTGCCATGAATTCAGGTCTTGTAAACCCTAACTTTGTATCGTATCATCAATCTACATTCGAGCAAGAATGGCATCACTCGTATTCAAGCGAGATGACATTGTTATCTTATATAATGACAAACACAATCCTGTGGCTTAGGCACCCATCCAGTCAGAAATAGGAATCGGAAGGCATTCAATCCAGCGATGTTGGTGTCATCATTTCGAGCATGTATGAGAAGGCCCCATTGAAAGGAATTAACAAGGATGGGGCTGAAGTGGAACTCAATGAGAACGCGTTACTCATGTGGCCTATTGAACAAGCAGTGAGCTCTTCTATCATGTCCTTCTTCCTTTGCATTAGCTTAGAGTGGGCTTTGGATTTTCCTGAACCCATTTTACCAATTTTTGTGAATAGAGACTTGATGATATAGTCTAGCCTGATGATGAGGACATGCCTCTAACGGAGGTGCAACTTCTACAAAAAGAAGATTGCGTGGTCCCAGGGGTGTTACATCATCGCAAGGGGGAGGTAAAACATGTAAGTATTGTAGTCCATTGATTTGGTGATTCAACATTAGTAGCCACGTTTCATTTGTTTTCAACTCATGAATTCTTTTGTTGCTGGAGGGCCACAAGGAGAGTTCGATCATTCTTCATGAATGCAAAGTCTTTAGCTTCCTTGCCCTCGCTGAAGGATCATTTAATATGTTACTTTCAATGCCAGGCTAGCACAAAAGGGGGTTGTCACCACCACTTTTCTGGACCTCATTTGCAAGGCCAGGGTGTTGGGTGCTACTTCAGATGTGGCAATCCACAAAAAATTTTCAACCGAGCAGAAAGAGTGGTTGGACGCCCACAGGAAGAAGGCAGCTACGAAAGAGCATTGGTAAAAAACCCTCTTCCAGTCATCGCACAGGTGATGTGGAAGGTAAGGATCAATAACGAGACACTTTTCTCTTTCCTTCTCTAGTTTTCGTAATATGTTTGATGACAAGGCAACAAATGCATGTGTAGGACACATATGACAAACACCTCAATGCTAATGATGTCTTCTTCTGAGAGGATGAGCTACAAAGCAATCAAAACACCCTCTCCCAGTTTCCAAACATTGGTCATGGATCTTCCATGACAAACACCTCAATGCTAATGATGTCTTCTTCTGAGAGGATGAGCTACAAAGCAATCAAAACACCCTCTCCCAGTTTCCAAACATTGGTCATGGATCTTCCAAGAAGGAAGCAAGGCCCTTTTATGCACGGGTAGTATAGAAGTTCAAAGGAGGGCTTTTCACCCCCTCATTCACGTGTAGTCCTCTTGGTGCTGCCACTGATGCCAAAAAGGAGGCCTCAAAAAGAGGTATAGTGTGTCCTCGTAGTAGTGGAGATTCTCATGGTGCATCCAAAGATACTGGAGGAGGCTCCTTCAATGGATGAAAGATAGTCAGCACCGATCCAAGCTCCATGAGGAGGGAGGACGTTCAGAGCCAGAAAAAAGAGAATGTGTAGCAGACCTCCAAGAGCACCGATTCAAACACATCAACTGGGCACAGTACAGGGGTCTAACACAGATGCCAGAGTAGCTCTCAATGCAAGATTTTTCAAGGACAGAGCTGATGGAGGGCCCAAGCCAACAAACACTAGCTTCCCAACTCAAGGCAATGCATCAGCAGGTTCACACTCACATCAGCAAGAGGATCCTCAGTTTGAGGATGAGGAGGAGTTGCAGCTTTTTTGGATAAAGATAGACTAGAACAATCTATAGAGTGGCTTTCTTCTGATGCATTGATAGGATATCTTCTTGGACCCAGATTTCTTGTTGCTTTTCTTGAAGGTTGGTTGCGAAACTACATTAGAAAAGGCCTAGTTGTCACTAGTGTAAGATTTCTAAGAAAAGTTTTTTTTTCCTTCTTTTTTGAAATGTAAGACATGGCTTAGAAAGCTTTACACCATGCTCTCTAGACCATTAGACACTAGCCTCTATATTTAGAATTTTGGTTCCAAGACTTTAACCTAGACAAGCCTAGATCCACCTTTGTGCCAGTGTAGGTCGAACTTCTAGATATCCCTTTTTCTCTTGTCAACCAAGCTCCAAATCTTTGTAGGAGTCTAGAGTAGGTTATTGATGTAGAAAAAGAGCAATTCATCAATCCTAGAGGTTTGTGCCCTGCATAGCCACAGCAAGTTATCGGATGCCGACTTTTGAAAGAAATGGAGCAAAACATACTACAATGTGAATGACAAGCTCTTGAAGCATACACATTGACTCTTGAAGTTGTCTGACCTTGCACTAGGGGCAAGATGGTACAAGTAAGTGAATTGTGGGGATTGCACGTGGAACAACAACAATTAGATAACAAGCTTGTGGCTGAAGTGATTGTTTACTGAAACCACTTTTGGTTTGCAAGACAGTCACCACTCTGGACTGGGGGATGAAGCCCCTGGGGGGGATCAACAAGGAGAGGCTATATTGCCTCGCAACATCAGGGTTGTGGATCGGGGATGATAAAGTAAGGTCTATGGAAGCTCTGGCAAGGGACGACAAGGGGATGTGTGTCATGATGGGCATTTCTAAGCATATGCTTCAACACACCCTAAACCCACTATAATGAATAGGCTGCTTTTCTTTTGAACTGTGTTGCCATTGCTGTATTGGTGAACACTTGTTTTGAGTGCTTTTTTGCAGATGGAAGTGTGTTTTTTAGAACCTGGCTGAGGCAGGAGACACTGCGGTCCAAAATACATGAAGCTGGACTCCACATTTTTCGGAGATTGAGAAATTTCTACTCAATTAAGTGCGATGAGAATAAGTTCTTCAGACACACACAAGAAACCAAGTGCAAACACAAGGAGCACCTCTTCATGCATGTCCACAAAAATTTCAAGCTCGATATAGGAAGGCATAAAACTCGCAAGTTGGAGACATGTGTATCAGTATGCTTTGATGGTGCACATTTTTTGTGAGATGTGTGTTTCATAGTGAAGAGACTAACCCAACAGGCTCTACCTTTTGGATGTGCCAGTTTTAAGTCTGCAGAAGTGGCGAATTGGGCTTTGAGCCATTTTTCAAGCGAGTGCAACAATTTCTTTTGAAGTTCCTCCTGAAGAAGATGCACCACCATTTCTTTGCTCTTCATAAATTAGAAGAGCAAACAACTCCTCAAAATCAGGAAATTTTTCATGGATGGAAATGGATATCTAGAACTGTGCATAATCCTTTCCTAGACCATTCAAGGTCATAGAAACTAGATCATCATCTTCCACTGGTGACCCAATGGAAGCAATTGCATCTGCAATTTTCTTCACCTTCATGTGGTAGTCATTGATGCTCATATTTTCTCTCTGCACATTGTGCAACTCGTGCTTAAGCTGCATTTTCTTGGCTTGCGTATTTGTGCTGTGTACATTTTTGCCAAAGTATCCCATGCCTCCTTTGGCGTACTTGCATCCTGAATATGCACAATCATAGAATCCAAAATACTGATAGACAGCCAGTACATAACTTTTCTGGCTCTCTCATGCCATCCTTTAAATGCCTACATTTCCTGTTGATTGGGAACATTAGGAAGAACAGGTTCTTCTTCATTTCCTGTAATGAACTCCCAATAACCTTTTCCCATAAGCAAATTCGTCATTCTAAACTTCCATGCTTGGAAGTTGTTCTTGTCAAGCTTTTCATTGACAATCTATGAAAGAGAATCAGATGCCATTGCAGAACACTGCAAAATATTCTCACTGCAAAAAACACAGCTTCTGCCTCACACGGGCAAATCTGTAAAACTGACGAAAGTGGTATTTGACCACACAGTCACTTCCTAGTGACGATTTTGCATCAACAGGAAATAAGGATGATTCTATAACTCCTAGTATCTCTACGCACAGGCATACAATGCAATTTTTGCGGCAACTTTTCACCGACCTGCAGAGCAATGGTCGCACAGCAAAAACAGGGCCTTTTTCTCAGTGCTTGCAGAGGACTTGCGCCTCCAAAACGGGCCTCGAAATGGCCTCGAATCAGAAAAATAAGGTCACCAAGGACTTTTCCCACTCCTAGAGCATATATTGCCCTCTTGCCACACTGCGAAGGGCGTCTCAATCTGAGACAATGCACTCTTGCACTTTTTGGCTATGCTACCTGTAGAGATTTGCTCCCAAACTCAAAAAAGGAAAGCAACACTGGTCTTCTTACCAGGACACCGCGAACTTGGTTTGCTTTCTTGAGCTCCTTACCATGAACCAGCTCTGATACCATGTGAAGATAGTGGGAGAGAAGGAAGGAGTCTCACTTGTAGCTTTCTCACATACGTAATGGGGGAATACACACAAAGGTGGAGGCTGAAAATAGTTTTCCTCTTCTTAGTTGTGAAAGCCAAAAGAAGTCTTGTACAAAAAAATAGAAGAACCCTATATGTGGGTCTCAAACCAAACTCAGATAACTAAGGTGGCATACTAACTGAGCCACGAACTAGAGTACATAAGGATAGCTATCATCCATCTATTATTCATGGGTGGTGTACCAACCGCATCTGCAGCTAACAAGTTGGTGACATAAATGCACAACGGTTGCCCTGGCATATCACGAGTGGAGCTCGATATCTCAACAGAAAGAAGATTGCAGATGAGAAGAACAAAGTGAAAAAGAGTCTAGCAATAGCACGCAGGCAATACCAATAGAGCTGTTCGTAGCAATTGAGGAGATTTGCACGGAGGCAGTTCATGTACCTACAGATGAACCTTGGATCGTTGACAGTGGTGCATCGTGCCACATGACCAGTCGGAAGGATTGGTATACCTCTCCATAGCCGGTAGGGAATGACATCATGGTAGCAGTCGGCAATGATGCAAAATGTCCAGCAAAAGAAAAAGGTACGATTGCTCTGAAGTCAGATGGAGTCTAAAAACAGTTGTCCGAGGTTCTTATGTGCCAGATATCAAGAGGAACTTGTTGTCCATTTCTGCGATCACGGATCGGGACCTCAAAGTTCAATTCGATAAGAATGGTGCACAGATCCTGGATCTTCAAGGAAAGGTCATTGGTAAAGGTACACGGCGCAACAACATTTACGAACTCTCAGCTTTCAGTGCTCGAGCAGATGTGAAGAACACTAAGCTGTGGCATGAGAGGTTTGGTCATCTAAACCTTAGTTCTTTGAAGGACATGCATTAAAGTGGAATGATTGCAGACCTACTAGAAATTTCAGATCTGCCCGATGTATATGAAGCTTGCATAATGGGCAAGCAGCATCGGTAACCCTTTCCTAAAGAGGCCAGCAGGGCAAAGGCTCCTCTACAGATTGTTCACACGGACTCTATGAAAAGATGGAGATGGAAGCTTTGGGTGGTTTCTTCTACTTCATGATGCTGATCGACGACTACAATAGAAGGATATGGATATACTTCCTAAAGATGAAAGACGAGGCTTTCACTAGGTTCAAGGAATGGCATGTAATGGTCGAGAAAGAATCGGGGAGGAAGGTGAAGAAGCTGAGATTAGATAGAGGTGGAGAGTTCACATTGACAGAATTCGAAAGTTACTGCAAAAGTCACAGAATCAAGAGCAGAAACCCCTGCCACATACATCACAGCAAAATGGAGTAGCAGGATGCAAGATGCGCGTTATCTACAAAATGGGCCGGAGTATGATGAAAGGGAAAGATTTGCCAAAGATTTTTTGGGCTGAAGCATGTAACACTCCAGTTTACATTCTCAATCGTAGCTACATGAAGTCTATGAATGGGATGACTCCACTGGAGGCCTTTTCTAGTAAGAAACCTTTAGCTGCACATTTCAGAGTTTTTGGATGTGACTGTTTTGTGCATGTCCCTGATGCTACTAGGACCAAATGGGAACCGAAGAGCTGGAAGTGTATTTTCTTGGGCTACAGTGAAGAGGCAAAGAGTTACCGTCTCTATAACCGTGTTACCAAGAAGGTAATTGTAAGTTGCAATGTGGTCTTCTTAGAACACCTGCATCAATTGGAGGAGGATGCTTCCTTCCCAAACAACTAGGACCTGTTGGGATATCTCAAGGTGTATGCCTCAGGCACACCTTATGTTTCTATGTGTGAGTGCTAGAGGCACAGTTAGGTGCCCACAAGCACAGTTAGGTGGTGGAGAGCCACATAGGATGATTGAGAGAATCTAGGAGCAGATTGAGGAGATGATTGTGGAGCTCTGAAGTCATCAGTGATGTCAGTGAGCATGTATGAGGTGCCTACTTAAGGACCTCACTCTTCTTCATTCTACAAGCAAGTAATGCAAGTATTCTGAGTTTGTGTCCACTCTTTCCTTTCCTTTCAGCTTTCCAACATGGTATCAGAGCCCTTTGATCCCCCTTGAGCCCATTTCTACCACATCATCTTCTTCTTCTTCATCTTCATCTTCTCCATTTTCCTCTTTCTTCCCAAAATCTTTGAGAGCTTGGTTCTCCACCTACAAACGACCATTGCCCAAACCCTTTGAGCTGGAAACTCCTCTAGTATGGGCGAACTTCCACCTGCAAGCAATTGAAGAAAAAACATCTGTGGTGGCTGCCATTCTCCAAACAGCGAATTTTTTCTGTTGCTCAATACTCCCTGCCTGCTCCGCCATTGCCTGAGCCCTCATAGGAGTAGATGGGCGACCTCAAGAGAAGATTTTGAGCCATTTTTCAGGTCATTTGGTTCAGTAACGAGGGAGAAATCGTCAAAAATCAGTTTCAGCCTGTAGCAACTCTCCCGGGCAAAAGTGCGCACCATTTCATCCAACCTCTGTGCTAGACCTTCTCTGGTATATGAGCTTTCTTTTGCTTTAGAAAGCCCTCTTTTTCTTGCTTTGAAGAGTGAGCTACAAGCCCTCCAAGTTCAGCTTTTCAGTTTTGACAGTTTTGGACAAGTTTTTAAAGATGATGCTACATAAAATGCTACTCTAGCATTTCTGGTTTTTTTGAAGCTTTCAATAACTTCAGTACAAGTGTGGCTTTAGTTTTGTTTTGAATTACTAGACCTGGTTTTGATTGGAAAGTATTTATTTCACCCACTTCTATGAAGCATGTAAGAAGAAGCATCATTGATTGAAATTTGGTCACAAGACTTTGCTACATTAAATGCTTATATTTTGAAGCATTTCAGTTGTTATTCTAAGCCCTGTAAGAGAGAAGACACTACCCAATACCTGGGTTAGAGCCTCTCATGGCTTGCTTATGCAAAATATGTGAAAAGGCAAAACATAAAGCAATGTCTTGTTATGCTACAAAGGATGAAAATGCCAACCTGACTTCCTTGTTGAAGATTGCCAAGACAATGGTTGCCAAAAAGGAAGCAAATACAGAGATCTACCCTCTCATGGCACTTTTATTTGACTCCAAGTACAAGAAAAAGATGAAGGTCAGATACCTAAGATATGCTTCTCTACACAACTATGGAGACGACAAGATAATTGTTCTCTTGAAGGATATGATTTTCAGATCCACTTGTTCTATCATAGTACCATCTTATAAGCCATTAGACACTGCCCCTGTGGTAAGACCTTGCCTTGACATGGATATTTTGCCTCCACAAGATGAGGCATTCCATGAAGAGAATGCATTTTAAATCATCTCTATGTATGCTCCAGATCTCTCTTTTTATGTCAAGGTACTCAGCCTGGATAGTCCTCCAAAATGAATGAAATAAACTATTGTGTTTTGTGTGTTTTGTAAACACCTCTGGTCACCTTATAATGTAGGCCATGTGTATGTTTTGCTCCATGGTACCTCCTGCAGACGTTGTGTGCATGTACATGCAGGGGAGATAACCATTGGAGGGTCTTTTTGTATCCCTTTTGTTTACCTTACACCCATGGGAACCCTTGCTAGCATGAGAACCTAGCCATAGATTAATCCTTGACCACCATGAGATGGCATGAGAAACTATGAGACTAGATGTATCCTTGACATAGCCTGAGGCATTCCCTTGAGGGGGGGTTTGTTGGGATATCTCAAGGTGTATGCCTCAGGCACACCTTATGTTTCTATGTGTGAGTGCTAGAGGCACAGTTAGGTGCCCACAAGCACAGTTAGGTGGTGGAGAGCCACATAGGATGATTGAGAGAATCTAGGAGCAGATTGAGGAGATGATTGTGGAGCTCTGAAGTCATCAGTGATGTCAGTGAGCATGTATGAGGTGCCTACTTAAGGACCTCACTCTTCTTCATTCTACAAGCAAGTAATGCAAGTATTCTGAGTTTGTGTCCACTCTTTCCTTTCCTTTCAGCTTTCCAACAAGACCAGGATATCCATCTAGTACCGCCACCAATAGCAGACCGAAATCCCCCAATGGTGCTTGGGAGGATTCAAGACAAAGAAGATGAAGAAGAGCCTGCAGAACCACAGCAACAACGGCCATTCCCGAAGTGGGTAAAGTAGCTTTTGGACGGTAGAGAACCTCCAGCCATTGAGGAGAAACCATCTGAACACTGCCGGTCCAAGAGATTAGAGGAGCAAAGAAGGGCACAGGAACACTTCATTAACTACGCATTGATGATAGAGGTGATCCGTGCTGAAGAACCCAAGTGTCTTGAAGAGGCACAAGGTGATGGTAGGTGGATGGAGGCTATGCAGTCAGAGTATGGCTCCATAATGAAAAACAACACTTGGGACCTTGTGGATCGACCACCAAAATGCAAGGTAATTGGAACCAAGTGGGTGTACAAGACCAAGTACAAGTCCGACGGCATGTTGGATAAGTACAAGGCTCGGCTTGTGGCAAAAGGATTTGCACAGGTACATGGTTTTGATTATCAAGATACTTTTGCTCCCACGGCTTGACTAACCACAATTCGCAGTGTTTTGGTTTTAGCTGCCCAGGGAAGTTGGCCTGTGTTTCAGATGGATGTGAAATCCACCTTTTTGAATGGAGATCTCAAGGAGGAGGTATAGTGGAACAACCACCAGGTTTTGAGATCCCCGGTTCAGAAGGTAAAGTCTGCAAATTGAAGAAGGCACTTTATGGGCTGAAACAGGCCCCACGAGCATGGTACTAGTGAATTGATGCCTACTTTCTACAAAACGGGTTCAGGAGGAGCCCATCTGATGCAAATTTGTATATCTTCAGAGAAGGAGGCAGGTGTATGATCGTGGTCCTTTATGTGGATGACCTTGTCATAACAGGGAACCATGAAGAGAAGATCTTGCAGACGAAGCATTTGCTAGGAAGAGAGTTTGAAATGACAAACCTCGGACTAATGCATTTTTGTTTGGGGATTGAAGTTTGGCAGGAGCCGAAACAGATTTTCATTTCACAGCTGAAGTATGTTGGAGAGATACTGAAGGCATTTGGCATGGCTGAGTGCAAGACAATTGGTACCCCTATGGAGGTTGATGCAAAGCTCTCAAATGAGGATTCATCACCACTGGTGGATGAAGCAAAGTACAGCAGGCTTGTGGGCAACTTGATCTACCTGTGCAACACATGGCTGGACATCAGTTTTGCGACTGGTGTACTAAGCAAGTTTTCCAATAAGCCCTGGGAGAACCATTGGAGGGCAGGGATGCGGGTGCTGAAATACGTCAAAGGCACACTTGATTATGGCATCACCTATGACTCAGATTGGGCAGGAGATGTGGATAGTAGGAGATTAGTGACAGGGTACTGTTTCTCACTTGGATCTAGAGTTGTGTCAGCAAGAAGCAACCCACAGTTGCTCTTTCTTCTACTGAGGCTGAGTACAAATCTACATGCTTTGCTTCTTGTGAGGTAGTGTGGTTGAGGAGGACTTTGGGGGACATGAGTGCAGTGCAGAACAAGCCTACGCAGTTATCATGTGACAATCACAGTTGCATGGCGATTGCAAAGAACCCGGTGTTCCACGCTCACACAAAACACATTGAGATTCAATATCAATTTGTATGCGAGCTGATCATGGATGGAGAGGTCAACTTAGTGTATTGTTCGACTATAGAGAATGCTGCGGACATCTTCATGAAAGGCTCTTGGAAGAGACTTGCTAGAGAGGCATCTTCATCGACTTGGCATTGGGCCGAAAAAGTAAGTTCACTTGCGGGTGGACATTGAGGGGGGGTGTTAGATATCAATGCTCCACTCTCGTGTAACTACGTGGGAACCAGCTAACTCTACTTGTAAGCCCCCCATATGAGGAGAAGGCATTTGAGTAGCTCGGTTATGTAGGTCTTGGTTTGGACACCAGATGGGGGCCATGTGTGGCCTGATGGCTGGATGGCTTCAGATAGAGTTAGCACACCACCAACTAGGCTACATGCAAGTGCGGGAAGGCATCCCTTGACTGACCGCACTAAGGGTAGACGGAGCATTTCCTGGGGCAGCCCACTCTCGAGTTGCGGGGCCCGTTTGGAGCCTCAGATGATCTCGGATGGCTGTGGACCAAACGGCGACCATAAGTCAGTTGCTCTATTTTGTGCACCGGTTCTATCATATGGTCGGTGGCCTATTTTGGGACCGACCCCCAGTCGACCATTTTGGGAGGACTGGGTCAGCCACCCAATAGAGCCTAACCAACTACGACTAGTGGCTATATAAGAGCAAGCTCGTGAGGCCCATTTTATCACTGGCTATAGCAACCTGATTCCTTAGCATCCAGCCTCCGTCTTCTACTATTTCTAGCACGCCATCGAAGCTTCTTTCACAGGAGCGCATGGTTGGGAGGCAGCGCCATCTATTGTATGAGTTCTACAGTAATCAAATTTTTGATTGTCCATACTATCTTGTTTTCTCTCTTGCGTACGAGATCCTGTTATCTGTTGAGCACAGATGTTGTATTATTTTCTTACAGCAACCCATCATGCAAATAACCTTTAATACAGTCTCAATACAGTCAACAACCATTATGGCAATTATCTTGTAAATGACTGGTGCCCACACACACACACACACACACACATAGGAAGTAGGTAATAACACATTGTTACATACCTTTAGCATTGAAGAATGGTCTTTGGTCTTGGATACAAGTCGAAAGAGTACAACAAAAGCCTATGCACTACTTTCTCAAATGGAAACGATGATAGAGGAAATCATTTCCAATGATGATGTCAATATGCATCATCATGAAAAAATGCTGGCTAGAATTGAAAAGGCTCTATCTTCTATAGTCATACGGGAGGTCACCACTGAACTTCCTTGGATCAAAAGAATTTCTCTTTCTTCATCTGAGTAGGAGAAGTTGCCAGATACTTTCTCCAATTCACTCACTTCCTCAGTTGAACAAGAAGCCAAGGACAATCTCACCATGCCACAAGGATCATTATGCATTCCTACATTGCCAGCTTGGGAGGTGGAATTTGATGTTTCTCAGGTGACCCATTAAAACAAGATGTGGACTCTTAATAATTTGAATCTATTAGCTCCGTTGAGCATAGATATCTTAAAATTTTGGAGCTCACTATCTAATTTGGATATAGAAAAATGCAAACAGGCTACTCTTAAAAGAGTCTCATTAATGGCTTTCAAGAAGGTAAGCATTCCTTGTGCTCTTGCACTTTCTACAATGGATGCTAGGGAATGTTCTAACTCCAAAATACTATTACTTGATTGTGGAGGCTTTAACTCTAGTACAAAAAGGGCTGCAAATTACAAATTCTTATGGTGGAATTGGTTATGACCATTCCTCAGGTGTGCCTATGTTTCTGACAAATGTGGTGGCTCTCTCATTTGGGCAGACCATGTTATATGGTATATGGTGAATCACTTGGATTTCTTTTACTCGGAGATGAGTTTAGCAGCATCCTTTACTGCATTCCTCATTTGGGTAAATGGACTGGCAAAACCCGTAGTTGAAACTCTTGTTACTTTCATCTTTGTAAGAGTTTATGATTCAAGTATCTTGGAATATGTAGAAAATCCAAAGGCAAAACTTTTTTCTTCAATGGATAATGAGCAAGGACTCTCTATAATTGAAAAATTAATCAAACCCCCTTCCTTTTCAAAAGAAAGTGCCAACCTTATGAAACCAAAATATGGTGTCAGAGGCAATGTAAGAGGCAATCCAGTCCCTTTTTAGGGTGAGGCCAATGGAAGAAGTTTCACAAGAGGAGGATGTCATAATAGTGGTCGTGGATCTACTTTTTCTTGCCAAGAAGTACTGGATGTATCCACTCCACCATCTAATACCCCTAGCAGTGTGATTCTAATAATTGGGGATAGTACTCTGGCTTCAGGTTCTAGCTCTAATAAGGGCAAAAGGCCTATGACCTACAAAAATAGTAATGCTCCTTCCTTGGCAAAAAAACTCAAATGGTCTTCTGTGTGACACAAGTTCTAGATCTCTGATGGAGCCTTATGGAAGACTGGTTTTGGTAAAAAATTCTATTAATAAAGAAACCGTTAGCATTGTGCATCTTTATTACTCCTCCCGAATTTTGGAGAGGATATCTCTTAGGGATAATCTAGTATGTTGCTTAAATAAATTCTATCCCGGTTCAACTATTATACTTTCCAATATCATTTTTGGATGGAGGTATGATAAACCTATAAGCTGGATACTTCTTAACTCAAAAGAGGTATTCCATATTTTTTCATGGGAAAAAGAGAGAGATCAGTGTAAATGCTCTACTTTTAAACAATTTAAAACATTTATTGTAGAATTGGATAATGGAATGGGATCAGATGTTCAAACGTTAGATATTAAAATCTTTCGAAATAAAGTTATTAGACAAACACTTTACAAGGGCTTAAATCACATCCCTTGTAAGCCTTGTCTTTTTTCTCCAACCTTTAAGTCCCTCAGTAATTTCTAGATGGATTTAATGGCTAAATGCAACCTAATCAATAAACAATTAGCTATGTCATCTTTCTTAAAAGACTATGCTGACCAACTTAAAACTTTCAATATTACAAAATTCAAAAAATATGAATTTCGATTAGACAACAAGGATGTTTTGGATGAAATTGAATGGATAAAATCACATTTGTACATTTCAAGATTAGACAAATGTGCTAATACTATGGTATTCGAGTGCATTCACTGGTGGATAAGGGATATGGCTAGTTGTAGGCTTAATGGGCCTGACTTCACCCATGCATGGAAGGAAATACATGGACCATCCTAAATCAAGTTGCCTCTAAACTCTTTAAGGATTTAATTTCAACTTTACCTAGTGTGACAACATCTTATGATAATCTACCTTTCTTATGTTCAATATTTAAACCACACAAAGGATCTCATAGATGGATTACCAATGCTCATAACTGCATCTATTATTCCCTTACCAAACTTCTTATGAGAATTTATAAAGTTGTATTAAATGTTTTAAGGGAATGGGCACATAACAAAACCTTGATTGCTAAAACCTTTTTAAAGGCAGATACTTCTTTGGTATGGATTGTCAACTCTATATTTGAGGTTTCTCTTAACCTACCAACAAAAATCAACTTGGTCTTTTGTGTAGACATAGCTAAATGCTATGAATCTTTACCTCTATATGGGGAGGATGGATTAATTACCATACTTGCAAAAGTTGTTACTCTAACCTTTAAGCAAAAAGCTAGGCACCCATTCATTTTCACACATTTTAATGAGTTACAAGGGACATAGGGTAAACCAAAGTGGTCAAAATCTAAGACAAATACATAGGGTTCTATTTGCCTAGATGAAGATAAATTAATCTTATTACAAACATGGCTTATCACTCATTGTTTTGTACAATGTGGGAATAGAGTTTGGAAACAGGTTAAAGGGATTCCAGTGGGTTTTTCATGCTCCCCATTATGGTGCAATTTATATTTCTTCTGGTATGAGTCTTGTTTCATTTTAAGGCTCATAAGACTTGGCAGAATCAACTTGTTACCACTCTTTAAACATATGTTTAGATACACTGATGATATTTTGAGTATGAACAATAGTTGTATAAAGGATTTTCTTAATCCAAATGCTATCAAAGATCCAAATAATCCTTTTTGGATTTATCCTCTACCTATCATTGAGATTAGGGAAATTATCCATAAATCCATTTGGGTGGTAGATAAAGTAATAACTCTATCCAAATTTATGAATCTCTCTATTGAAAGTATGGGAGATGGTAGCTTTACATTGGATAAGTTTGATAAAAAGCACTGCCTTTTCCTATATCCAGATTTATCCACTTTCAATCTACTAGAGCTATTGGCCAAGCATACAAAATGATCCTTTCCCAGACTTTTTTGATTCCCTACTTATGCAACAGTAATGCCAATGCGGTTAAGGCTATTTTAGAAATGGTCAGTTATATGAGCAACAATGGTTTCAAAAAGCAAAAATTATCACACCTCGTACAACATTTCCTAATGTCCTCAGAGCTTCCTGGTGCACTACTTAAAGTACCAGAATTGGTTGAACTCGTTGAAGGTATGATTCCATATGAAGAACTTTATATGGTTGTGGAGAATAGTAGGCACTTTCCATATTGGGCTATCTACCATCACTCCAATTATGGTGTTGTGCCCACCATGGGAAAAGGGTGGGTACACACACACACACACACACATGCATAGATGCACGCATGCACACATGTGGACACACGCACACACACACACTCTCTACCATCACTCCAATCATGGTGTTGTGCCCACCATGGGAAAAGGGTGGGTACACACACACACACACACATCATTTCTTGACATTCATTGTCTAAAATTAATGTTCCTTATACATCATCTTTTTGCATTACTCTTAACGAGAAGTAAAGCTCGTTGATTGATTTGATCAAAGAATGATGCCCTTTATAGACAATTCTAAAAATATTTTTATACATGACATTCAATTAGTCATTAAAAGAAGTGGGGCTAAAAGCATTGAAGTAACCTCATAAACTTCATGGCATAATAGCACATGACCAAAAAGGTTGCTATGTGGTCAATAATATATAATTGACCTTGGCTTATTTATTAGGGTATAAAAATATGCATGAAAATGGTGGGATATTTAAAATTAACAAGTGACCATTAATTTTCGGGCATATGGAAGTGCAAATGGCATAAGGAAATTCAAAAGGAGAATAGCCCTTCATTTTGTGGAAGGAGCCACTAGACCACAAAGGGTAGCTAATTAATTAATAGCATATAATCAGCCCGTGCATATAGATAAAAAATACGAATGGGTGCACGTGGGTTATTAAAGATTAGCACGGGACCCTTGATTTTTAAGGCAAAGGAATGGGTAATGAAAAGGCAAACTGGCCCTTCACTTCTTGAGTGACCCTTCATCTAATGGGGGGAGACATCTCTATAAATACCACCTACTCTTCCATCGTAAAACACCGTAAATAGTGGCATGAAAGAAGGAAGGCTTGGCTATCACTTTAGCTCAGGGGCATTGTTACAAGTTAAGAACATATATACATAGTACCTACCTTCATGGTTCATTAAAAAATCCATGTAACATTGGCTCATTGCTCAAGACAATATGCAGAGTCTAGATGCTTTTTATCCACTTTCAATCTAATAGACCTATTGGCCAAGCATACAAAATGATCCTTTCCCAGATCTTTTCGATTCCCTACTTATGCAATAGTAATGCCAATGTGATTAAAACTATTTTAGAAATGGCCAATTGTATGACATACAATGGTTTCAAAAGGCAAAAATTATTACACCTCATATGAGATTTCCTAACGTCCTCGAAGTTTCCTGGCATGCTACTTAAAGTATAGAATTGGTTGAACTCGTTGAAGGTATGATTCCATATAAAGAACTTTATATGGTTGTGGAGAATGGTAGGCACTTCCCATATTGGGTTGTCTACCATCACTCCAATTATGGTGTTGTGCACACACACACACACACACACACACACACACACACACACATCATTTCTTGACATTCATGGTCTAGAATTGATGTTCCTTATACACCATCTTTTTGCATTACTCTTAACGAGAAGTAAAGCTCGTTGATTGATTTGGTCAAAGAATGATGCCCTTTATAGAAAATTCTAAAAATATTTTTATACATGACATTCAATTAGTCATTAAAAGAAGTGGGGCTAAAAGCATTGAAGTGACGTCATAAAATTCATGGCATATAGCACATGACCATAAAAGGTCGCTATGTGGTCAATGACATATAATTGACTATGGCTTATTGATCTCAGGGAATAAAAGTGTGCATGAAAATGATGGGATATTTAAAATTTACAAGTGACCATTAATTTTTGGGCATAAGGAAGTGCAAAAGGCATGAGAAAATTCAAAAGGAGAATAGCCCTTCATTTTGTGGAAGGAGCTACTAGACCACAAAGGGTAGCTAATTGATAAATAGCATATAATCAACTCGTGCATATAGAAAAAAAATAAGAATGGGTGCATGTGGGTTGTGGGTTATAAAAGATTAGCAAGGGACCCTTGATTTTTAAGGCAAAGGAATGGGTGATGAAAAGGTAAAGTGGCCCTTCACTTCTTGAGTGACCCTTCATCTATTGGGGGGGGACATCTCTATAAATACCACCTAATCTTCCATCATAAAACACTGTAAATAGTGACTTGGAAGAAAAAAGGCTTGGCTATCACTTTAGCTCAAGGGCATCGTTACAAGGTAAGAACATACATACCTAGTACCTACCTTCATGGTTCATTAAAAAATCCATGTAATGCTGGCTCATTGCTCAAGACAATATGCAGAGTCTAGATGCTTTCATGGAACTGTCACTTTGCTATATCCTCACAGCCTCAAATCACGATCCAGAGTCGCAGATTTCTATAGTAGCTGAAGCTATCGTATTACCGTAATATCGTGAGTACTATTCATGCGTAGAGGAGGAGCCAGGCATGGAGTCCTAGTCACATGCTTTAGTGCATTGGGGAATGGATCTAACTCACGTGAATCTCATTAAAGAAGGAGGGGAGGTAGACTATAGTGAGCTTAGAGCAGCAGCTCAGTTGCACAATGCGCAATATCAACTATGCAGCCGCACATTGAAACTAACAAATAGTCGTGGGTGGCCTAGACTTAGGCTACACTACCATAAGCAATGACTTAGGACTATATAAAGCCTCGAGCACACGTCTATACTTTTGCACCTTTTAATTAGGTGCCTTTTACCGTTTGTAATTTTGTAGCACACATCCACTTGGACCTTGGTTGAGCCAGTGGAGAAGCTTGCAGTTACACATGGAGGCTCGTTCCTTCCATGTGAAAGCCTTTGGTCATTATTTTACGTAGTCCTTTTATGCCCTAGGACCTTTTTTACCTTGGTCCACTTATTCCTTTTGTAGGCCTTGAAGATGCTTTATGCATAGGGCTTAAGATGCTTTATGCATAGGGCTTAAGATGCTTTATGCATAGGGCTTTTGGCACAAGCCTTATTAATTTTTTTTTTCAATATAATTTAGGCAACATAAGGAACGTTTTTTTTGGAAAGAAAAGTTTCTCAAAAAAGGGAAATCCCCAACACTTTATTTTGAAAATTACAATTATAGGCCTTTACTTTTTCAATGGCTTCCTTTTTAAGGCTATTTATAAAAGGTTTTTGGGCATGTATAGGGATGTTTTATGTGTGATAGGAAGGAATTTTTTTTTCAATACAAATATTTGTGTGGGCATGGATTATGGAATTTTCCAAATCCATTTAATTTTTTCCATGGATTAATGTTTTACTTTTCTTTGGACATCGATAACAAGTCTAGCTATGCCATGACACCTTTCTTCCCTTTTGGTTTAAGCTAGATTCCTAACTTAAGTTGGTTGGATTGTGGTAGGTATCAGCATGGTTGGTTGAAGTATAGTACAAAGGTTCTGTCATGGAAAATTTCTTTATAATCCTGGAAATATTCTCTTTTTAGGATTCAACCACAGTTTTGTCTTTAGTAATACCTTCTTCAGATATCATTTGATGTAGAATTATTGTTCATATATTCGTGGACCTTCTTGAACACAATTCCCTTGTCTCATATGAGCATGCTTTCTTGATGTGTACACTAAGACTTTCCCTAATTCCCCCCAATTCATTTAGACTAGTTTTTAACACACACACACACACACAAAATTCTCTTGGTAAAGTTTTCTTACAAACTAAACCCCTTTTTTTTCTATCTCTTTCGTATCTTTGATTTCCCCCCTAACTCTGTTCCTTCCCCTTTTAAACTCTGCCCTAACCATTCCCTAGTCAAAAATTATCCCTCATTAATGTTTTTATGTTAAATACTATTTATCCCCTAGTCATTAAACCCATCCAACCCCCTTTAATTAGTCACTTACAGTTCTCATGCTCCCTCCCCCTCCTAAGGGATTATCTAAATCCTACATAATTTCTCTCTTTTTTTATTTTGTTTTAACCAAAAATTTTGCTCCTTTTTTACTAATAAAAATGTAGTTCCTCACCTCTTTGTGTATTTTTACACTTTATTACTAAGTTTATTGTTAATCTTGTTTATTTTTTGTGTGTATGATTCATTTGTAATGCTTACTTTAAAAGATCTTTAATTTTCTATGTCCCTCTCTTCATAGTCTTTTTAACCATTTTTAACTTTTTGGCTCAATGATAATTAGTGTGTTTTTTCTTAAGTAAACACTCTATCTTAACCTTTCTTTTACACACTTATACTCATACTTATTTTACTCTCACACGATGCTTATACACTTAACCTTGACCCACGAATTATGTTGATAATGCCCTACCCTAGTATAGCATTTTTCTTAATTTGACATAACCGAGAAATGCCTTCTTGATGTAATTAATAACTTATATGCCAACCCTTTTTAACCTTCAACTCTGCCTTTTTACACAATGCTTCATTTACATGTTGCTACCTCCTACCTCGCTTTCTAGCTCTTAGACAAACCTTAATGCTCTAGCCTTCTCTTTAGCTCGGTGGCATCATCTGTAAAGCCATCTCCACTGGCTGTTCGATGGCATCGTCTTGGCGTTCTTCTCTATGTGATAGAGCTTCTACTTGGCTTGCCTTCTTTATGTTCTAGTGCCCAGGTTATGCTTTGACTTCCATCTTGCTTACTTTGCCACTTTACGTGTTATCCGTTCCTCCTGCATTACGTACCGTTTTCTTATGTTGGTTTCCTTGTTCTTCCTCACTGCACTCAATTGCCCTTCTTAGACCTTCATTGCTACCTTAATGGTTTGTTCTCCTTTTCCTACATCAGTGCATGATCTCCATCTTTTAACCTCTGGCTGTGCGATGTTCTTTTAAACTCTGGCTATGCATTGCACCCGGGACTAGTGTTACACCACTTCTTGGTTTTTTTCATAGTTGGGGGAACTACGTACTGTTCTTGAGGTAGCTTTGTCATCTACTACTTTGTTTCACTTTAGGATTGCTTGGACTACCTCTTTTTCCTTTCTCACGACCTCTTTTACCTCCTAGGTAGTCTCTTAGTCACTTGGCTATTGGTGATAGCCACTCTTGTTTCTCAACTCGGGTGGTAGTGTGCCTCTTAATCTCATTGTTATCTTCTTTAGCTACTTGTATCTTACACCAGCTTCTTACCTTTCTTGTGATTCCCTACTCAGGCCTATGCGATGCTTGGTTTCTCTATGTAGTTTTGTTCTCCGCTTCTATTTACAACTAGACACCTTGCATGGTGCCACTTTTGCTTGGCTTTTGGTCTTAAACTATCATTATGCCTTCACGTGATTGGGTCGTGAATCCCTTTTTCCTTTTTCATGATGTTACGTATGTTTCTTTGAACTTGTGTGTAAATAAAGTTAGTGCTTTATTTAAATTAATAGTGCATTTTATTATTATGTATTTCTATACAATAATTATAGTTTTGATATTTAAACTTTTAAGGTATATTAGTTGAATTTAGTCTTATGTGCAAAAATTGATTTCTAACCTATAAATACTTTACTCCCTATCGTTGACGGTCTTTCTAATTAGTCAACCATATGGTTGACCGTCTTTTTTTGCTTTTTATTTCCAAAAATTTTTAGCATTTACACTTAGTTTTGTATTTATGTTACAGTAAAAGTCGATAAACTGGTGCTTCTTATATATATATAGATATATATATATAAGTTAGCTAGTTATTTATATTTACACACTCTTTATTTTTCCTAATACTAGGTTTAATATTTTTAGGTTCACAAGATATATTTATGATAGCACTCTGCATGTATTTAATCTAACATTCATACGTATATATAATGTATGTTACACTTTGTTAAGGTTGTGCTAATTTTTATTGTTTATTTTCTCTTTATTCCTTGTTAATGATTGCTTTAATTGCTTGATCCCTCTCAACAATTTTTAGTAGGCTTACTTATTTATCTTTTGACTTATGTTTATGCTTTTTTTGGCATGATTGTGATTTTTAGATAGGCTTTGGTTAGTAAGGCAAATAAAGCCTTTAAACCCTCAAATATTTTTCAACTTGTTAAATTATTCTCCTTAATCTTGGGTGTGGACTACCCCCCATGATTATTTATTGTATTTTATTTTTTTCCTTATTTTTTGTAATAAAATAAATAAATTTGTAATTTCCTCAAGAGTGTGGAGTATCCACCTTGAGCACTAATTACTTCTTTCATTATAAAAGCTATTATTCTTTAAACTCAAAAATTTGAGAAAATATGGGTGTGGATAAACCCTCTCGCTTTTTCAAAACTTATGTTTTCTTTGATTGGGCATAATATTCCCCCATTTGATTGTTTTCTTGTAAGCGTGTAGATTCTAAGAAAACAATACAACATCTATGCTCAACAGATAACAGCATCTCGTATGCAAGAGAGAAAACCAAATAGTATGGAGAATCAAAAATTTGATTACTGTAGATTTGATACAATAGATGGCGCTGCAGCCATGCGCTCCTATGAAAGAAGCTTCGATGGCAAGCTGGAAACAGTAGAGGACATAGGCTGGATGCTAAGGAACCAGGGTTGTTATAGCCAGTGATGAAATGGGCTTCAGGGGCTTGCTCTTATATAGCCACCAGTTATAATCGGTTAGCCCCAATTGGGTGACCGAGCCAATCCACCCAAAACGGTCGACTGGGGGTCGGTCCCAAAATGGACCACCAACCACACGATAGAACCGGTGCGCAAAATAGAGCAACTGAGCTATGGTCACCATTCAGCCTAGAGCCATCTGAGATCATCTGGGGCTCCAAACGAGCCCCGCAACTCGAGAGGGCTGCCCCGAGAAATGCTCCATCTACCCTCAATGCGGTCAATCATGGGATGCCTTCCCATACTTGCATGTAGCCTAGTTGGCAGTGTGCCAACTCCGTCCAGCCATCAGGCCACACATGGCCCCTATCTGGTGTCCAAACCAGGACCTACTGGATAACCGAGCTACTCAAATGCCTTCTCCTCATATGGGGGGCTTACAAGTAGAGTTAGCTGGTTCCCGCATAGTTACACGAGAGTGGAGCATTGATATCTAATACCCCCCCTCAATGTCCACCTGCAAGTGAACTTACTTTTTCAGCCCAATGCCAAGTCAATGAAGATGCCTCTCTAGCAAGTCTCTTCCAAAAGCCTTCATGAAGATGTCCGCAACATTCTTTGTAGTCGATCAGTACACCAAGTCGACCTCTCCATCCATGATGAGCTCGTGTACAAAGTGATATTGAATCTCAATGTGTTTTGTGTGAGCGTGGAACATAGGGTTCTTTGCAATCGCCATGCAACTCTGAATGTCATATGATAACTGCATAGGCTTATTCTGCACTGCACCCATGTCCCCCAAAATCCTCCTCAACCACACTGCCTCGCAAGAAGCAAAGCATGCTGATTTGTACTCAGCCTCGGTAGAAGAAAGAGCAACTGTAGGTTGTTTCTTGCTAACCCATGACATAGCTCGAGATCCAAGTGAGAAACAGTAACCTGTCACTGACCTCCTGCTGTCCATGTCTCTTGCCCAATCCAAGTCATAGAATCCGGTCAAGATGTTGCCCTTGGTATAGGTGATGCCATAATCAAGTGTGCCTTTGATGTATTTCAGCACCACATCCCTGCCCTCCAATGGTTCTCCCAAGGCTTATTGGAAAACTTGCTTAGTACACCAGTCGCAAAACTGATGTCCTACCACGTGTTGCACAAGTAAATCAAACTACCCACAAGCCTTCTATACTTTGCTTCATCCACCAGTGGTGATGAATCCTCATTTGAGAGCTTCATGTCAACCTCCATAGGGGTGCCAATTGTCTTGCACTTAGCCATGCCAAATGCCTTCAGTATCTCTCCAGCATACTTTAGCTGTGAGATGAAGATCTATTTTGGCTCTTGCCAAACTTCAATCCCCAAATAAAAATGCATCAGTCCGAGGTCTGTCGTTTCAAACTCTCTTCCTAGTAAATGCTTTGTCTATGAGATCTTCTCTTCATGGTTCCCTATTATGACAAGGTCGTCCACATAAAGGACCATGATCATACACCTGCCTCCTTCTCTAGATATACAAATTTGCATCAGATGGGCTCCTCCTGAACCCGTTTTGCAAAAAGTAGGCATCAATCTACTGGTACCATGCTCATGGGGCCTGTTTCAGCCTGTAATGTGCCTTCTTCAGTTTACAGACTTTACCTTCTAAAATTGGGGATCACAAAACTTGGTGGTTGTTCCACGTATACCTCCTCCTTGAGATCTCCATTTAGAAAGGCAGATTTTACATCCATCTGAAACACGGGCCAACTTCCCTGGGTTGCTAAAGCCAAAACACTACGAATTGTGGTTAGTCGAGCTGTGGGAGCAAAAGTATCCTGATAATCAAAACCATGTACCTGTGCGAATCCTTTTCCATGAGCCGAGCCTTGTACTTATCCAACGTGCCATTAGACTTATACTTGGTCTTGTACACCCACTTGGTGCCGATTACCTTGCATTTTAGTGGATGATCCACAAGGTCCCAAGTGTTGTTCATCATTATGGAGCCATACTCTAACTGCATAGCCTCCATCCACCTATCATCACCCTGTTCCTCTTCAAGACACTTGGGTTCTTCACCACGGATCACCTCTGTCATCAAAGCGTAGTTGACCAAGTGTTCCTGCGCCCTTCTTTGCTCCTCTAATCTCTTGGACTGGTGGTGTTTGGATGGTTCCTCCTCAATGGTTGGAGGTTCTTTGCCGTCCAAAACCTACTTTACCCACTTCGGGAATGGCCATTGCCGTTGTGGCTCCATAGGCTCTTCTTCATCTTCTTTATCTTGAATCCTCCCAAGCACCATTTGGGGAGTTCAGTCTGCTGTTGGTGGTAGTATTGGATGGAAATCCTAGTCCTGGTTATCTGGGAAGGAAGCATCCTCCTCCAATTGATGCGGTTGTTCTGAGAAGACCACATCACGACTTACTATTATCTTCTTGGTAACAGGGTTATAGAGATGGTAACCCTTCGCCTCTTCACTGTAGCCCAAGAAAATACACTTCCGGCTCTTTGGTTCCCATTTGGTCCTGTTAGCATCAGGGACATGCACAAAACAATCACATCCAAAAACTCTAAAATGTGCAGCTGAAGGTTTCTTACCAAAAAAGGCCTGCAGTGGAGTCATCCCATTCACAGCCTTCGTGTAGCTATGATTCAAAATGTAAACTGCCGTGTTACATGCTTCAATTGAGAAAGTCTTTGGCAAATCTTTCCCTTTCATCATACTCCTGCCCATTTTGTAGATGATGCACATCTTGTGCTCTGCTACTCCATTTTGCTGTGATGTATGTGGCAGGGGCTTCTGCCTCTTGATCCCATGACTTTTGCAGTAACTTTTGAATTCGCTTGATGTGAACTCTCCACCTCTATCTGACCTCAACTTCTTCATCTTCCTCCTCGATTCTTTCTCGACCCCATTACATGCCATTCCTTGAACTTACTAGAAGCCTCGTCTTTAGTCTTCAGGAAGTATATCCATATCCTTCTACTGTAGTCATCGATCAGCATCATGAAGTAGTAGGAACCACCCAAAGCTTCCATCTCCATCTTTTCGCAGAGGTCCATGTGAACGAGCTCTAGAGGAGCCTTTGCCCTACTGGCCTCTTTAGGAAAGGGATGCCGATGCTGCTTGCCCATCATGCAAGCTTCACATACATCGGGCAGATCTATAATTTCTGGTAGGTCTACAATCATTCCACTTTTATGCATCTCCTTCAAAGAACTAAGGTATAGATGACCAAACCTCTCATGCCACAACTTAGTGTTCTTTACATCGACTCGAGCACTAAAAGCTAAGAGTTCGTAGATGTTGTTGCGCTGTGTACCTTTACCAACGACCTTTTCTTGAAGATCTAGAATCTGTGCACCATTCTTATCGAATTGAACTTTGAGGCCCCGATCCGTGATTGCAAAAATGGACAACAAGTTCCTCTTGATATCTAGCACATAAAGAACATCGGACAATTGTTTTACAACTCCATCTGACTTGAGAGCAATCGTACCTTTTCCTTTTGCTGGACATTTTGCATCATTGCCAACTGCTACCAGGATGTCATTCCCTACCGGCTGTAGAGAGGTATACCAATCCTTCCGACTAGTCATGTGGCGTGATGCACCATTATCGGGATGTCATCCCCTACTGGCTGTAGAGAGGTATACCAATCCTTCTGACTAGTCATGTGGCGCGATGCACCACTGTCAATGATCTAAGGTTCATCTGCAGGTACATGAATTGCCTCCGTGCAAATCTCCTCAATTGCTACGAATAGCTCTACTGGTACTGCTTGCGCACTGTTGCTGGACTCTTTCTTTACTCCATTCTTCTCATTTGCAATCTTCTTCTCACACTCATTCTGCTTGTGCCCTGCCTTGTTGCAATAGAAGCACTTGATCTTCTTCTTTCTCTTTTTATCATCAGAAGAAGATGGGTTACCAGAGTCCTTACCCTTACCTTTCTTTGATCCGGTCCAGAAAGTTGAATCTTCTCCAGTCCTCATCTTTTGATGCATCTCCTCCTCCAGAAGCATTGTGCTGAAATCCTCAAAGTTGAGGGCTGGATTCTATTCTGCGTATTCAGCACTGTAACAAGACCGTCATACTTTGGTGGGAGAATCCGTATGCATCTTTGTGCTAGATTCTCGCTGTGATGGTGATGCCAATCGCAGTCATCTAATCGCGTAGATTCTTCACCCTGGTGATGAACTTCTCTGCCGTTTTAGACTCAGATAGTTTCTTGTTCGCGAGTTGAGTCTCCAGATTCTGAATCCACGTCTGATTCGTGGTCTCGTACTGATTTTTCAAGACCGTCCATGCCTCCTCCGCTATGGTGACATGTTGAATTAATGCTATGGCTGGGAGGATAGCAAAAAATGGGCTCATGGGGAGCTACTTGGAGACCCATCTAGGGGCCTGCAAGGGCCCCCTAATGTAGGGGAACAGACTACCCCTGCCACTTTTGTACCAAGGAGCCTCATTGGCTCATGCCTTAACCCTATCTAAAGTGCATGCAGGTGAGAGTGAGTGCAGTAGTTGGCTGCCTAGATGGAGCGTATTTTTGTACTTAAATAGTGCATGACAGAATCACTTACATTGTAGACAATAGAACACAGCGCATCTGCATTTCTTCTTGTCCACGTGAGAATCTCATCCGCAGTTGGTACTATCTGTCTTCTTGTGGACCCTAACCTCGAAGCTTGGACTACCTGATGGATTCAACATTTTTGTACTAATTCTTGTCAGCAAAGTCAATATAAAGAAAAATTATTTTACCAGCTCGCCTTCTTTTTTATAAAAGATTTGGATTGTAATATTGTCTAAAGGTACTTCAATTTAGTTTTTCCAACCAATGCTTTTTTATCCAAATGATGGTTCATTTATTTATGTGATTTTTAATCCAAACACACACACTAATCTCCCAACTAGCCTTTGGTCGGGCTAGTACCATATAATTAATCCATTATCATTGGATAATTTTAGGCATGTTAAATCTTTGTCATTAGAAAATTTCCTTTGCCATTCCTCCTATTTCCTTTTTAATTAATAGTTTTGGATTGCAAATTTATTAAATGGTACTTCAATTTAGTTGTATTTATTTATTTTCAAACTAGTGCTTTTTTATCCAAATGGTGGACTTAATTATATCAGAATGGCTCCTTTATTGATGGGACTATTAAATCTAAACACACACACACACACACACACACACACTTCCCATCCCCTTGAAAAAAGAGGAGGGGCGAAAAAGCATGGGACTTGGATCCCAGGTAATAGACTTGATAAGAGACACACATACCCTTTCCATCCCCTTGGGAAACAAAAATGGGGGGAGGGTATAAGGTATGGAAGAACAAGAATCTAGGTGACTAAACCAGGGTGTGCTATATATTCCAAGATACCAATAGGTTCAAAGATTTTATCTATGGGATAAATGTAAATCATTGAACATAGCCAAGAGGGAATGGTAACTGACATTTAGTCTCATTTGATTGCATTAGACAATTATGAATTATTAAGGGTTATGGGGAATGAGATATGAACATGAATTAATGGCCTCAGTGACCCTTTAGGGCTAGTAGACACTACACTATACCTTGTGGTAGGACGAGGACTTATAGGGATATAACCCATGAACTTGTGGACAAAGCAATAAACCCGAGAGACCCCAAGACTGATGACCATAGATAAAGTACTCAGTAAATGACCAATGGCATAAGCCAAGTAAAGTGGCCATGGAAGAGCATGCGAGTACCTCTATAGTGGTCCCTAAGGCTTGCTAACATGATTGGTACCAAGAGCATGGGATAACGGCATAAAAATCATGTGGGATCGTGCTAAAAATAAGCTTGGCTCCATCACAATACTATAAAAACCAAGGAAGGAGATATTGAGCATTGGATACTCATTCCTAGTGAACAGCTATTGTTGCTGGCGTGGGGCTTGAGGCACTGAAGGTACTTTAGGAAGGCTTCAAGGAGCACCATCTAGAGCCTGTGAGCTTTTGCCGAATTAGCAACCTCGGGGAATGTTGAGAGTTCACGCTCAACATCATGTGATCATGTGTGCATAGCACCATCATGTGATCATATGTGCATAGCACTAACCTTATAGAGTGCTATAAAGGAAAGGGTTAGATCCCCTAACCCTAACCCTAAAAGGGTTTGTATATATTCTATTTTTTCAACTAAATCTAGTGTACAGTTAGTCATTTGTGGTGTGCTCTCTAGCTGTGCCCTCTCTCCTCATCTCCACTCTTCTCCTCTCCCCTCTTCATATTTTGTCATGGTGTCAGAGCTTCTTCTGCTGAGACATTGAGTTTCTTGAGAGTGTGAGAGAGATTGTGACATTGAGAGTTCTCTTGAGTGATTGAGAGATCATTCCCTTCACTTCCGTTGAGAGAAAATTCCATCCATTTAAGAGAAAATTTCCGTCATTGCTTAAGAGATTTCCGTTCATTTCTTGGGTTCTATGTGAGGATTTCTCTTCATTCCATTGAGATCTTATGAGTGATTCCGAGAGATTGTGAGTAATGCTTTGAGAGAAATATAGGGAGTGTAATGCTTGAGAGGAATATAGGGAGAGAGAGAGAGCTGCTCCTCTATGTTCTCTACATTAGTGGTCAATCAAAGGTTCTCTACAGGACCTTCTACAACTCTAAGGCTCTCAACCATCTAGCCTTAGTGCCCGGCAGCTCGACTTGTTGCTAACATCACAACAAGAATGGACAACTGCATCAATAGCCTCTTCTAAAGGCTCTCACATAAGCCATCTTCGACGACCAACTGCATGCAACCTCTCCATCGAAGGCCAGCGCAGCCCACCGAATGGCTGCCATTAGCTCTCATAGCGCTACGCATTGAGCCTCCGAAGGCTCTTCGATGATCAGAGCTCCAAGCCTCTTCATCGGCTCCTTCCAAGCCCTTCTGCATAGCAAGCGACTCAGCTCTTGGCAACTCCACTAGCCACAACGACCCACATATCATCGTAGAAGCAGCGGCTGCCTCCATCTAGCGCTCTCCATCAACTTCAATAGTAGCGACGGGCTACCTCCATTGCCATTTTCGACGTAGCCTACCGAAGGCTCCTCCAACCGCCAGCAAATAGCACGCAGTGATTCCTTCTACAGCCACCCGACGGCTTCACAACCAGCTCCAAGGCTCCAAACGAAAAACTCCTCGACGACCAGCGCATCAACCGCCTCACCAGCCTCTGCACAATGTTCTTCAAACGTCTTTCTTCAAGAGAAGCTCCATAGCGACTGCCTCCAGCTTCTAGCTCCTAGCTCTATGGCAAATGCCACCCACATCGAAGCTAAGGCTCCATCGCTGGCTTGCGCTCCATCACCAATGAACGGCATCTTCAATGAAGACTGCCTCCAGTGCGGACGGCACCCTCATAGCTCCTCAACACTCTACAACTGAACACCCATGAGCTGCGCTAGTCTTGGCAAAGGTCGCCTCCATCTACTGCAACACGGGCGCCACCAACGAGCGGAGATCTCCAGAGGGCTCCATCGAAGAAGAAGAAGGAATCTTTGAGATTCCGTCAAAATCTCAAAAGATTTCGATCGTTCTTCTTACGACACGTGGACCCTATCCTCAGGGTCACCACACCCTAGAGCTTGGTCAAGGACTAGCCACGTGGCACCCTTATCCACAATGCCATGTCATCACTGACTGCCATGTCACCACCGACTACCATGTCACCTGCCACGTCACCTGACACGTCATTAGTGCCACATCATCAGGCCACGTCACCAGGACACATCATCAGGCCACGTCACCAGGCCACATCACCAGGCCACATCACTAGGCCATGTCACCAGGCCACGTCATCAGGCCACGTCATCACTGCCATGTCATCTCTACCACATCAGCAGTGCCACCTCATCACTGACCCCTGCAGGCACAGTCTCTTGCCAGGCACACTGTGACACTGCATGTGCACACTCCTGCCACCTCAGCACAGAGCTTCACTGGCACACCTCTTGCTAAGCATAGTGCCACATCATCACTGCATGTGACTCACAGTGACACATCATCATTGAGCACCATTTGCACTCCTTTTGCCCCTCCACCTAGATCAAGTCGTATCTCTTGATCCAGGAAGAATTTGAGGGTGCTCCAAAAAGGAAAGTCACTCGGTTTTTTGTGCTCTATGCGCTCGTTACATCATGCGCACATATCGGTGCAAGTTACACTCACATTTGTGCCTCGCCGACAAAACCACTTCCTTCACGCACATTTGCCTCTACATCGACCCATCTGACCCAGCACTTAAAAAGAACAAAAGAAAAGGAATTATTTGCTGCTCTTTCATCGATCGACGGTTGGTTTAGATCTAGATTAGAGTAGACTAGATCACCATAGAGGGGATGCTTTGAATTCCCCAAGTTGCCAATCTAAGCCATGCCCGAAATTCCTGACAAACAGTTTCGGCACCAGTAGCAGATCCTGCCATTGCCCAAGCTCAAGCAGAATGGGATAAGAAAGACAAGTATGCCTATCACCTGATCAAGCAGAATGTGCAAGATGTCATGCTAGGATAGCTCAACACAGTCAAGACATCAAAAGAAGCATGGGATATGTTTGCAGCTCTCTACGAGTCCAAGAACACATCCAGGATTCTCACCCTGAGAAACCAGATCAACCAGAGTTTCCGCAACAGCAGTGAAACCGGTCATGCTTATGTACTCCGCATCAAAGACTACAACAATAAACTTGTAGTAACAAGAGATACTATGAATCCCGCAGAAATGGTTCAAGTAATCCTGAATGGACTAGGAGAAGGATATGAGAATCTAGTCCAGAGTATTGCCATCCAATGGCAAATTCCAACACTGGAAGAACTTCAGTCAGTTCTACTTGGTGAAGAGCTCAGGACTCAGGCCATTCAAGCACGTAAAGGTCATTCTAATGATCAGGCATTCACAGCTTCAGACAAAAGTAGAGGCAAAGGCAGAAATAGAGGTAGATCGTATCAGAAAAGTGGTCATCATCAACAAAATCAAAGTCAGAATCAGCATCAGCATCAGCATCATCCTTAGCAACATCAAAATCAGCAAAGAGGAAATCATTCCAATCGAGGAAGATTCCAAGGACGAGGGAATGCATCCACCAATGTGTCAAACATTCAATGCAACTACTGTCACAAGTTTGGACACTATGAAAGAGATTGCCACAAGAAGCAGTATGACCAAGGCGGTCAATCCAGCAGTAATCGAGGGAATTCTCGAGGAAGAGGAAATCATCGTGGTGGACATTCTAGTCACAGTCATTTTGCAAATGAACATGGAAATATGTTTCTTGCAAGTGAGGAATTGCATCAGACTGATACAATGCACCTAGACACTGATTTCAATCCCAAAGAGGATTTCAGCTATCAAGTCGACCAAGTGGAACAGGATCCTTGGTACATCGACAGCGGTGCATCATCTCATATGACAAATCATCAGGAATGGTTCACAGAAATGAAGCCATTAGAAGGTCAAAAGAATGTCATCTACACAGCAGACAATACACCGAATCCGGTTCAAGGAACAGGGGTTATCCCTATGAACAATTTCACTGGTACAAAAGGATTAGCCAAGATGTGCTCTATGTTCCGAAGCTCAGCAAGAACCTTTTGTCAGTAGGTCAAATGATGGAACACAACTACAAAGTCATATTCGACGGTGATGAATGCACTATCAGAGACAAATCCAAAAGAGGTCAGCTAGTAGCAAAAGGTGTCAAGGAAGGACGCTTATACAGGATGCTAGCTACAGTACCAGATAAGCATGCCATGTCAGCTCAAATGCAACAAATGCCACTATCTGCAAAATGGCACAAGAGATATGGTCATGTCAACTTCAAGTACTTGTTAGATCTAAGGAATCAAAATATGGCAATTGGGATTCCGAAGCTACAGTTTCTTGGAAAGGTTTGTGAAGCATGCTGCTTCGGCAAACAAAAGCGAACCAACTTTGTCAGAAGTACCTCTCGTGCACGAGGTATTCTTGATTTGATTCATATAGATGTATGGGGTTATGCCCAGACCCGCAGCATCAATGGTTCACTTTATTACTTGACCTTCATCGACGACTACAGCAGATATTGTTGGGTCTACTTTCTGAAAGAGAAATCTGAAGTGTTTGCCAGATTTCAAGAATTCAAAGCCATGGTAGAAAACCAAACAGGCAGAAAGATCAAGGTCATGAGATCAGACAGAGGAGGTGAATACATGTCTTCAGCATTCATGAACTTTTGCAAAAATCACGGCATTTGAAGACAATTCACATGTGCAGATACTCCTCAGCAGAATGCAAGAGCTGAAAGGAAGAATGGGATTTTAGCAGACAGTGCTAGAGCAATGCTTAGTGAAAAGCATCTTTCGAATCAGTATTGGCCAGAAGCAATAGCTACAGCCAACTACTTGCTTAATCGGCTTCCTACCGAGCCGATACAAGGTATGACTCCTTATGAAGCATTCACTGGACACAAGCCACGCATTGGGCATCTCCGCATATTTGGTTGCATAGCATATGCCCACATACATGATGATCATCGCAGGAAATTGGATGCGAAGTCACACAAATGCATCATGGTTGGCTACAGTGAAGAAAGCAAAGCATACAAATTGTATGATCCCATCAACCGCAAAGTCATTATCTCCAGAGATGTAATCTTCGATGAGGAATCAGAATGGAAAACCTCACCTACACAGGAGATAGAAGCATCAACTTCACAGTCATCTACAGAACAGGTTGATGAAGAAGAGCAAGAATTGCCAGCAACACCCCAAGCAGCACCACAGCATCTTAGACGGTCTACTAGGGAAAGCAGACCACCAGCCAGATTGACATATGCTCAGAAAGGCAAAGCAATTCAGGTGGAAACCACCAACTATGCTCTTATGACTACCATCATGGCTACAGAAGAGCCAGTGTACTTCGAAGACGCAGTAGACAAGCTCGAATGGCAAACTGCTATGAATGAAGAAATGGATGCTTTGTATAAAAATAACACTTGGGAATTATGCGACCTTCCACCAAGAAAGAAGGCCATAGCCAACAAATGGGTATACAAAGTGAAGTACAATCCAGATGGCAGTATTCAGAGACACAAAGCCAGATTAGTTGCAAAAGGATTTGCACAACAATATGGCCAAGATTATGATGAGACTTATGCTCCAGTAGCAAAGATGGATTCCATACAGTTCTTGATATCACTAGCGACACTCAGTAAATGGAATGTGTATCAGCTCGATGTCAAGAATGCATTTCTCAATGGTTATCTAGACGAGGAAGTCTACATGCAACAACTAGCCGGTTATGTTGAACCAGGAAAGGAGAACAAGGTTTGCCATCTCAAGAAAAGTCTCTATGGCTTAAAACAAGCCCCCAGAAGTTGGTACAGCCGAATTGACAAGTATTTTGCTGATCTGGGATACATGAAGTCCAATGCAGATCATACTCTCTACTACAAAGTTCAAGGGGAAGACATTACTATTGCACTTTTGTACGTAGATGATCTGATTGTGACAGGAAGTAAGGATAGCTTCATCAGAAAATTAAAACAAGACTTATCTGCAGAGTTCGACATGAAAGATCTTGGACTTATGCACTATTGTCTTGGAATTGAGTTTTGGAGAGATTCAGATAGCACATTCATGAGTCAGTTCAAGTATGTTGACAGTCTCCTGAAGAAGTTTCATATGGCAGATTGCAAGATTGCAGCCACTCCCATGGAACAGAGTTTGAAACTTACTAAAGATTCAGAAAAGCCTACAGTCAATGACAGATACTACAGGCAACTCATTGGATCTCTTATATATCTGACAATCACACGGCCAGATATTTGTTATGCAGTAAGCTCACTAGCACAGTTTATGGCAAATCCAAAACAGTCTCACTGGAATGCAGCCAAAAGAGTCTTGAGATACATCAGAGGTACAAGATAGTTTGGGATAGAATACAGAGGAAGTCATCCACGGTTGCATGGATACTGTGACAGTGACTATGCTGGAGATCATGAGACCAGGAGATCGACACAAGGATATGCATTTTTCCTTGGTCAAGGTGCTATATCATGGTTGTCAAACAAACAGCCAACTGTTTCTTTGTCTTCGACTGAAGCAGAATATAGAGCACTCACTACAGGTGCATGTGAGGCTATATGGCTCAGAAGACTATTGTCAGAAACAGATTACTTTGATGAGTCAAAGCCAACAACAATATACTGTGATAATCAATCGGCTCAAGCATTGGCCAAAAATCTAGTATATCACTCCAGGACAAAGCACATTGATGTCAGAGAGCACTTCATCAGAGAAAGAGTGTTACTTGGTGACATCACACTGCAGCATTGTGATAGCAAAGAGAATGTTGCAGACATCTTTACCAAACCACTCTGTAAAGAGCTATTCGAGAAACACCGACTAGCTCTTGGTTTGATGCAGAGGAAGGACATTCCCATTAAAGGGGTGTGATGGAATGTAATGCTCTAACAAAATATGAAGAGGGGAGAGGAGAAGAGTGGAGATGAGGAGAGAGGGCACAGCTAGAGAGCACACCACAAATGACTAACTGTACACTAGAATTAGTTGAAAAAATAGAATATATACAAACCCTTTTAGGGTTAGGGTTAGGGGATCTAACCCTTTCCTTTATAGCACTCTATAAGGTTAGTGCTATGCACATATGATCACGTGATAGTGCTATGCACACATGATCACATGATGTTGAGCGTGAACTCTCAACACCTTCCCTCAAGATCAACATCATGAAGTAGGCCTTCCCTCAAGATGATGATTCTGGGGAATCGAAGAAGGACTGAGCATTACATTCCATCACACCCCTTTAATGGGAATGTCCTTCCTCTGCATCAAACCAAGAGCTAGTCGGTGTTTCTCGAATAGCTCTTTACCGAGTGGTTTGGTAAAGATGTCTGCAACATTTTCTTTGCTATCACAATGCTGCAGTGTGATGTCACCAAGTAACACTCTTTCTCTGATGAAGTGCTCTCTGACATCAATGTGCTTTGTTCTGGAGTGATATACTGGATTTTTGGCCAATGCTTGAGCCGATTGATTATCACAGTATATTGTTGTTGGCTTTGATTCATCAAAGTAATCTGTTTCTGACAATAGTCTTCTGAGCCATATAGCCTCACATGCACCTGTAGTGAGTGCTCCATATTCTGCTTCAGTCGAAGACAAAGAAACAGTTGGCTATTTGTTTGACAACCATGATATAGCACCTTGACCAAGGAAAAATGCATATCCCTATGTCGATCTCCTAGTCTCATGATCTCCAGCATAGTCACTGTCACAGTATCCATGCAACCGTGGATGACTTCCTCTGTATTCTATCCCAAATAATCTTGTACCTCTGATGTATCTCAAGACTCTTTTGGCTGCATTCCAGTGAGACTGTTTTGGATTTGCCATAAACTGTGCTAGTGAGCTTACTGCATAACAAATATCTGGCCGTGTGATTGTCAGATATATAAGAGATCCAATGAGTTGCCTATAGTATCTGTCATTGACTGTAGGCTTTTCTGAATCTTTAGTAAGTTTCAAACTCTGTTCCATGGGAGTGGCTGCAATCTTGCAATCTGCCATATGAAACTTCTTCAGGAGATTGTCAACATATTTGAGCTGACTCATGAATGTGCTATCTGAATCTCTCCAGAACTCAATTCCAAGACAATAGTGCATAAGTCCAAGATCTTTCATGTCGAACTCTGCAGATAAGTCTTGTTTTAGCTTTCTGATGAAGCTATCCTTGCTTCCTGTCACAATCAGATCATCTACATACAAAAGTGCAATAGTAATATCTTCCCCTTGAACTGTGTAGTAGAGAGTATGATCTGCATTGGACTTCATGTATCCCAGATCAGCAAAATACTTGTCAATTCGGCTGTACCAACTTCTGGGGGCTTGTTTTAAGCCATAGAGACTTTTCTTGAGATGGCAAACCTTGTTCTCCTTTCCTGGTTCAACATAACCGGCTGGTTGTTGCATGTAGACTTCCTCGTCTAGATAACCATTGAGAAATGCATTCTTGACATCGAGCTGATTCTCATCATAATCTTGACCATATTGTTGTGCAAATCCTTTTGCAACTAATCTGGCTTTGTATCTCTGAATACTACCATCTGGATTGTACTTCACTTTGTATACCCATTTGTTGGCTATGGCCTTCTTTCCTGGTGGAAGGTCGCATAATTCCCAAGTGTTATTTTTATACAAAGCATCTATTTCTTCATTCATAGCAGTTTGCCATTCGAGCTTGTCTACTGCGTCTTCGAAGTACACTGGCTCTTCTGTAGCCATGATGGTAGTCATAAGAGCATAGTTGGTGGTTTCCACCTGAATTGCTTTGCCTTTTTGAGCATATGTCAATCTGGCTGGTGGTCTGCTTTCCCTAGTAGATGAACTCACGTACAAAGTGATATTGAATCTCAATGTGCTTTGTGCGAGCATGGAACACAAGGTTCTTTGCAATCGCCATGCAACTCTGATTATCACATGATAACTGCATAGGCTTGTTCTGCACTGCACCCATGCTCCACCCATGTCCCCTAAAATCCTCCTCAACCACACTGCCTCACAAGAAGCAAAGCATGTTGATTTGTACTCAACCTTGGTAGAAGAAAGAGCAACTTTAGGTTGCTTCTTGCTGACCCATGACAGCTCCATATCGAAGTGAGAAACAGTAACCTGTCACTGATCTCCTGTTGTCCACGTCTCCTGCCCAATCTGAGTCACAGAATCCGGTCAAGATGTTGCCATAATCAAGTGTGCCTTTGATGTATTTCAGCACTCGCATCCCTACCCTCCAATGGTTCTCCCGGGGCTTATTGGAAAACCTGCTTAGTACACCAGTCGCAAAGCTGACGTCCGGCTGCGTGTTGCACAAGTAAATCAAACTGCCCACAAGTCTTTTGTACTTTGCTTCGTCCACCAGTGGTGATGAATCCTCATTTGAGAGCTTCACGTTAACCTCTATAGGGGTACCAACTATCTTGCACTCAGCCATGCCAAATGCCTTCAGTATCTCTCCAGCATACTACTTCAGTTATGAAATGAAGATCTGTTTCGGCTCTTGCCAAACTTCAATCCCCAAACAGAAATGCATCAGTCTGAGGTCTGTCATTTCAAACTCTCTTCCTAGCAAATGCTTTGTCTACGAGATCTTCTCTTCATGGTTCCCTATTATGACAAGGTCGTCCACATAAAGGACCACGATCACACACTTGCCTCCTTCTTTGAAGATATACAAATTTGCATCAAATGGGCTCCTCCTAAACCCATTTTGCAGAAAGTAGGCATCAATTCACTAGTACCATGCTCGTGGGGCCTGTTTCAGCTCGTAAAGTGCCTTCTTCAGTTTACAGACTTTACCTTCTGAACCGGGGATCACAAAACCTGGTGGTTGTTCCACGTATACCTCCTCCTTGAGATCTCCATTCAGAAAGGTGGATTTTACATCCATCTGAAATAGGGGCCAACTTCCCTGGGCTGCTAAAGCCAAAACACTACGAATTGTGGTTAGTCGAGCTCTAGGAGGAGTATCCTGATAATCAAAACCATGTACCTGTGCGAATCCTTTTGCCATGAGTCGAGCCTTGTACTTATCCAATGTGCCATCGGACTTGTACTTGGTCTTGTACACCCACTTGGTTCCGATTACCTTACGTTTTGGTGGACGATCCACAAGGTCCCAAGTGTTGTTCTTCATTATGGAGCCATACTCCGACTGCATAGCCTCCATCCACCTATCATCACCTTGTGCCTCTTCAAGATACTTGGGTTCATCAGCACGGATCACTTCTGTCATCAAAGCATAGTTGACCAAGTGTTCCTGCGTCCTTGTTTGCTCCTCTAATCTCTTGGACCGGCAGTGTTCGGATGGTTCCTCCTCAATGGCTGGAGGTTCTCTGCCATCCAAAAGCTACTTTACCCACTTCAGGAATGGCCGTTGCTACTGTGGTTCTACAGGCTCTTCTTCATCTTCTTTATCTTGAATCCTCCCAAGCACTGTTGGGGGAGTTCGGTCTGCTGTTGGTGGTGGTACTGGATGGATATCCTGGTTCTAGTTGTCTGGGAAGGAAGCATCCTCCTCCAATTGATGCAGCTGTTCTAAGAAGACCACATCGTGACTTACTATTACCTTCTTGGTAATAGGGTTTTAGAGATGGTAACCCTTCGCCTCACTATAGCCTAAGAAAATACACTTCCTGCTCTTCGGTTCCCATTTGGTCCTATTAGCATCAGGGACATGCACAAAACAGTCACATCCAAAAACTCTAAAATGTGCAGCTGAAGGTTTCTTACCAGAAAAGGCTTGCAGTGGAGTCATCCCATTCACACCCTTCGTGTAGCTACAATTCAAAATGTAAATTGCCATGTTACATGCTTCAGCCCATAAAGTCTTTGGCAAATCTTTTCCTTTTATCATACTCCTGCCCATTTCACAGATGACACGCATCTTGGTCTATGCTACTCCATTTTTCTGTGATGTATGTGGCGGGGGTTTCTGCCTCTTGATCCCGTGACTTTTGCAGTAACTTTCGAATTCAGTTGATGTGAACTCTCCACCTCTGTCTGATCTCAATTTCTTCACCTTCCTCCTCGATTCTTTCTCGACCATTACATGCCATTCCTTGAACTTACTAAAAGCCTCATCTTCAGTCTTCAGGAAGTATATCCATATCGTTCTACTGTAGTCGTCGATAAGCATCATGAAGTAGTAGGAACCACCCAAAGCTTTCGTCTCCATCTTTCTGCAGAGGTTCATGTGAACGAGCTCTAGAGGAGCCTTTGCCCTATTGGCTTCTTTAGGAAAGGGCTACCGATGCTACTTGCCCATCATGCAAGCTTCACATACATCGGGTAGATCTGTAATTTCTAGTAGATCTGTAATCATTCCACTTTTATGCATCTCCTTTAAAGAACTAAGGTTTAGATGACCAAACCTCTCATGCCACAGCTTAGTGTTCTTCACATCAGCTCGAGCACTGAAATCTGAGAGTTCATAGATGTTGTTGCACCGTGTACCTTTACCAATGACCTTCCCTTGAAGATCCAGGATCTGTGCACCATTCTTATCGAATTGAACTTTGAGGTCCCGATCCCTGATCGCAGAAATGGACAACAAGTTCCTCTTGATATCTGGCACATAAAGAACATCGGACAACTGTTTTACAACTCCATCTGACTTGAGAGCAATCGTACCTTTTCCTTTTACTGGACATTTTGCATCATTGCCGACTGCTACCAGGATGTCATTCCCTACCGGCTATAGAGAGGTATACCAATCCTTCCAATTGGTCATGTGGCATGATGCACCACTGCCAATGATCCAAGGTTCATCCGTAGGTACATGAACTGCCTCCATGCAAATCTCCTCAATTGCTACGAACAACTCTACTGGTATTGCCTGTGCACTGTTGCTGGACTCTCTCTTTACTCCGTTCTTCTCATCTGCAATCTTCTTTCGACACTCATTCTGCTTGTGCCCTGCCTTGTTGCAATAGAAGCACTTGATCTTCTTCTTTCTCTTTTTATCATCATCAGAAGGAGGGTTACCAGAGTCCTTACCCTTACCTTTCTTTGATCCAGCGTAGAAAGCCGAATCTTCTCCAGTCCTCATCTTTTGACGCATCTCCTCCTCCAGAAGCATCGCGCTGAAATCCTCAAAGTTGAGGGGCGGATTTCTGTTCTGCGTATTCAGTGCTTTAACAAGACCATCGTACTTTGGTGGGAGAATTCGTATGCACCTTCGTGCTAGATTCTTGGTGATGATGGTGATGCCAATTGCAGTCATCTGATCGCGCAGATTCTTCACCCTGGTGATGAACTTTTCTGTCGCTTCAGACTCACAGTTTCTCATTCGCGAGTTGAGTCTCCAGATTCTGAAGCTGCATCTAGTTCATGGTCTCGTACTGATTTTTCAAGACCGTCCATGCCTCCTCCACTGTGGTGACATGTTGAATGAACGCCATGACAGAATCACTTACACTGCAGACAATAGAACACAGTGCATGTGTATTTCTTCTTGTCCACATGAGAATCTCATCTGTAGTTGGTACTATCTATTGTCCTACATTGGCTGGATCTGGTCTCTGGATTCGGTCTCGCAACTGGCTTCATGTCCACCCCCGTAGCAGTATCCTAAAGCTCATATGCACTTATGATGGTCTTCATCTTGAACATCCAGAGTGGATAGTTAGAGCCCGTCCAACTTTTCACTTTCGCCGAATGGTGGGATTCGCAGTCTTGCGGGCTGGGCCATCTCTCACAATCTGCTCGCAAACAGAAACACACTACCAAATCTTCTTGCTAGAGTCCAGGCTCTGATACCATGTAAGAAAACAATACAACATCTGTGCTCAACAGATAACAGGATCTCGTACGCAAGAGAGAAAAATAGATAGTATGGAGAATCAAAAATTTGATTATTGTAAAACTGATACAATAGATGGTGCTGCCTCCCAGCCGTGCACTCCTGTGAAAGAAGCTTTGATGGTGAGCTAGAAACAATAGAGGACCGAGGTTGGATGCTAAGGAATCAGGGTTGTTGTACCCAGTGATGAAATGGGCTTCACGGGCTTGCTCTTATATAGCCACTAGTCGTAGTTGGTTAGACCCAATTGGGTGACTGACCCAGTCCGCCCAAAATGGCCCTGACTAGGGGTCAGTCGCAAAATAGGCCATTGACCACACGATAGGACCGGTGTGCAAAATAGAGCAACTGACCTACGGTCACCGTTTGACCCACAGCCATCTAGGATCATCTGGGACTCTGAACGGGCCCCCGCAACCCGAGAGTGGGCTGCCTCAAGAAATGCTCCATCTACCCTCAATGCAGTCAGTCATGGGATGCCTTCCCGCATTTGCATGTAGCCTAGTTGGCAGTGTGCCAACTTCGTCCAGCCATCAGGCCACACATGGCCCCCATCTGGTGTCCAAACTAGGACCTACCAGATAACCGAGCTACTCAAATGCCTTCTCCTCATATGGGGGGCTTACAAGTAGAGTTAGCTGGTTCTCGCGTAGTTACATGAGAGTGGAGCATTGATATCTAACACAAAGAGCATGTCTCTTTTCAAAGCAAGTACATGTCTGGAAATCAATTGCAAAATTTGACATGTCAATCGAAAATTATCTTTCTTCTATTCTAATAAAAATTATTAAGCAAGAGTTCTGTGTCTCAAATTTATCCATCATCATTCAGTTCATATGACATCACCCCAAAATTTATAAGCCTCTTGATAGTAAAACTGTTTTTGTCTATATGTTCAAAAAAACAGCAAAGGCATCCCACTGCTAGCCTTTCACTAGGACCAAGGCAGTATTATAGTTTCATCTCTTGGTCAAATAGTTAAACCTCCTTTGCCAGTGTTGTTTATGTTCCATCACCTGAACTGTCCTAGATGTTCTCATAGAATCTTGCAGAGAAGTGCAGGGACTCACCTTCCACCATCCAACAACAAGAAACCAAAGTTAGCTTCCAATTGGGAAGGCAAGCTTCAACACCCCTACACATTTGTCATCCATGTCCATCCACAAGGTTACTCTTTTAACAATCCTAGGAGTTCATGTTGTAGTTAATACTCTAAATGATTCAAAATTTCCCATAGTTACAAGTAACAAAAAACAAGAGAGATCCCTTCTATAAGTTTCAATCTCCTTTTTACAGAAATATATAGAATCTTGTGTTTAACTAGGCCGAAATATAGTCTGCTCAATATAATGTTCAATAATATTTCTCGTGATAAGTCTCATTTCTTTGTGTAAGCCTTCCAAACCTGTTCCAATCTATATACATGCCACTATGAGCCATATATTCATCAATAAAAACAATATCCTAACTTAAGGGCTTGATAAGAAGTTACCACCATCAGATACTCATATCCCCTACTCACAAGAAATCTTATTCCACAATGTATATAGATGGCACAGAGTAGATATAAGGGTGTTGGAACCTCTCCATAGCAAACATAAGAGTTTATAGAGGAAGTAATACTCCCTTTTCCTGAATACTGAGCATAAATGTTTCTTATAATTCCCCTTAACTATAAGTATTGCAAAAGGACAAAGGGTTTGTAGGGGTGCATTAGTATAAACATCGATACATACTAGACACCCCCACCTATTGTAGACAAAACCAAGAGGCTCATCTCTTGATGTATGGGTGATATCTTGACCATTTCGAACTGCCATATCCCTTCACCCCATCGATACGAGTTGCACTATGCTTCGATCATGGCACCAGCTACTCGTGCTATAACCACACTATGTATGAGAGGTCTACTTACATAGGGCAAAGAAGTCTACTTTTGCAAATAATTGGTTGATAATCGTATACCTCGGTATTCCAAAATGTATATCTCTAAGATGATCATGGCCTTAGTCTTTGTTGTAGACAACTCTACATGCAACTGCATCATTCAAAAATCGAGCTCTCAGACAGCTAATATAATGACCAAGTCTTGACAACAAGATTTCAAGCTTTCAATCTCGGCAACAGGAGACCCATATTTGGGGTTCCATGTAACTAGAGGTCGTAGCAACATTTCGAATACAAAGATTCCCCCCCCCCACTTTCATGCAAAGGCGATGGACTGCTCTAATCTCTGGTTCTGCAAATGACTAGTCACAACGCATATCCCTCGTGCACACACGTGTATAATTCTTCATGACTTTATGCTTCATTTCTATTGTAAATAGCTCCGCATACGATTGCACCATTCAAGCATACCACCCTCACACAACTGATACAAAGATCCAATTCGGTTGCCCAATTGTCAATCTCCAAGCCAACCAAAAAACAATGCAGGGTCCAAACCAACACCCATGCAAATTGTCGGGTTATCCTGTGGTATAGGAATCATTTTTTTTGTGTCAAGCCTTTCGAATATCGTGCTACAACAAAGTCATCTCGTAAGTCCCTCTACGACATTCATGGGACTAGCTACCCATGGAATCGACATACTACATATATATAGCCAAACTTCAAGCTCACACGTTATCTGGTGGATAGAGAATCAAAACTCATCTTGTATGTAAGACTCTACCCATGAGCTAGATGATCATTCAATCATCGTGACCTCTCCTAGCTCATATCTCCGTCGTTTGCCATACTCTACAAAGATGTATGGTGTTTTTGTTCCAAGCCTACAACGTGGCTCCATGGCATCAATGTATACTCTATGGGCTGGGACTAATCTCAATGGAGAAAGGATCTCAATCTACTTGTTGTAACACATCCTCGTTCATATTTGGTAGCACTCTAGTCTCAAGGGTGGGGGGAGGTGAGTTCATGGCTATTAGCAGGCAACCCGAAGCATCATGCCTCTGCTCCATTTCTTCATTAGATGAGCATGGAGGGAATGCTAATGTCTCCAAGGTTGCTCATCTAGTTATCCTCCATTTCCCTCTGGCGGGGGGGTGTGGCATTTCGAGCTCTCGCATCCCGTGTTACCAGCTCTGTGTCCGACGCATTCCCTGACAAAATATGAAGAGGGGAGAGGAGAAGAGTGGAGATGAGGAGAGAGGGCACAGTTAGAGAGCACACCACAAATGACTAACTGTACACTAGATTTAGTTGAAAAAATAGAATATATACAAACCCTTTTAGGGTTAGGGTTAGGGGATCTAACCCTTTCCTTTATAGCACTCTATAAGGTTAGTGCTATGCACATATGATCACGTGATGGTGCTATGCACACATGATCACATGATGTTGAGCGTGAACTCTCAACACCTTCCCTCAAGATCAACATCATGAAGTAGGCCTTCCCTCAAGATGATGATTCTGGGGAATCGAAGAAGGACTGAGCATGTTGAGAGTTCACGCTCAACATCATGTGATCATGTGTGCATAGCACCATCACGTGATCATATGTGCATAGCACTAACCTTATAGAGTGCTATAAAGGAAAGGGTTAGATCCCCTATCCCTAACCCTAAAAGGGTTTGTATATATTCTATTTTTTCAACTAATTCTAGTGTACAGTTAGTCATTTGTGGTGTGCTCTCTAGCTGTGCCCTCTCTCCTCATCTCCACTCTTCTCCTCTCCCCTCTTCATATTTTGTCATGGTATCAGAGCTCCCTTGTCTTCCGTTGAGACATTACGATCCTTGAGAGTGTGAGAGATTTGGTGATAGAGAGATTGAGTGCTCCATTCACTTCCGTAGAGTGATAGAAAATTTTGGTCCATTTTAAGAGAATTTTCGTCTATTTTGAGAGAATTTCCGTCCATTCTATGTGTGATTTCTTCATGAGAGATTGAGAGATTTCTGTTAATTTCCTTTGCTTATTCTGGGACATTTCCGTCCATTGCAGTTCTTCTTGTGAGAGGTATTTGTCTTGAGAGCTTTGTGAGAGTTTTGAGACAGCAGACAGGGAGAGATTTCATTGAGAGAGAGAGAGAAGACTACATGTAGAGACCCATAGCTCCAAAGCTCGACTCAGCTGGCAGCACCAACACTCAAGCTTCAAGCAACGACTACGGTCTCCGAGAGCTCCCTAGCCTCCAGCATAGCTCCAAGCATTTGCTGGCTACTCCAGCACAGTCGTGACTCACCTCTAGTCTGAGGTCTCCAACATCTACGAGATTCACGACAATCAACGGACCCTGTAATCAAACAACAGCAAATGAGCTCATGGGCTCCTAGTAGCGCACACAGTCGGCAGCAACACTGTCTTGCTTCAACGACCTCTAAGGTAGACAACCAGCATGCCATAGAGCTCCTAAGCCTTTGTCACATAGCCAACTGGCTGCTCGCCAACGAGCTCCTAAGCTTGCACCACAATCACCCGACGGCCAACCCTACAGCTGCTTCTACAGCAGCTCCACATCTTCACTAGCGACCATAATGGGCTCAACGCTCCAGTGCCACAGACTCATAGCCCGCTATCAACATGCATGCTTTGCCCAAGGCTCCATGCAAACGACAATCTTCAAGACTCCAGCGCCCAGCGCCCGTCTGCGAAACACCGCCATCGACTCCTAGCTGATGAGTGAACCTCACAACAACTACGGGACTACAGCCACCCAACTTCAGCTTCAACGGCTCCTAGTAACCGCTTCTGTTAGCAGCTAGACCACAGCCTCTCCAACAAGTCTCCTTCAACAACCCAATCGGCTCCTCACACAGTGCCGCATATAAGCAAGTGCAGTCGCCAACGCCGACTAGAAGCAGCCCATCGACCCTTCAACATCGAGCCGGCCACTTCAAGCGACCTCGCCGATAGCAGCAGCACCTTCAAGTAAAGCACGGGGGCTTTGCTTGGGCTCCAGCCTTCCGGGTTGTGCCTCGCCCGCCTAGCTTCAGCTCCAAAGCGCTCCATCTCCATCGACTTCAAGACGCCACCTCCAAACGGCATCGACGAAAATCCGCAGGGAGACGGAATCTCGAAGATTCCGTCAGAATCTTTCAAAGATTCCGGTGCCCAACAGTCAGACACGTGGCAGATAGAATAGAACCAGGGTCTGGTTGCGATGACCTTGGGTTAACTGGCTGACCCACAGTTGGACACGTGGCAACCTTATCCTACCCACGTGCCACGTCACCACATTATCTTGACACGTGGTAATCCTTATCTGACACATTAGCAGTCCCGTGAGACTGCCACATCATCAGGCCACGTCAGCACTGCCACATCATCTGCCACCTCAGCACAGAGCTTCACTGGCACACCTCTTGCTAAGCACAGTGCCACATCATCACTGCATGTGACTCACAATGACACATCATCATTGAGCACCATTTGCACTCTTTTTGCCCCTCCACCTAGATCAAGTCATATCTCTTGATCCAGGAAGAATTTGAGGGTGCTCCAAAAAGGAAAGTCGCTCGATTTTTCATGCTCTACGCGCTCGTTACATCACGCGCACATTTCAGCGCAAGTTACACTCGCATTTGAGCCTCGCCGGCAAAACCACTTCCTTCACGCACATTTGCCTCTACATCGACGCATCTGACCCAGCACTTAAAAAGAACAAAGGAAAAGGAATTATTTGCTTCCCTTTCATCGATCGACAGTTGGTTTAGATCTAGATTAGAGTAGACTAGATCGCCATAGAGGGGACACTTTGAATTCCCCAAGTTGCCAATCTAAGCCATGCCCGAAATTCCCGACTAGTACCTACTCGGAGTCAGTCCATACGCTCACATCCGATTTCACATCATTACATTACCTGAAACCTTACATTCATCAGTTCAGTGAGCAGACTTCAGAGTTCAGAGGCATTGCAGATTGATTCAATGGGCAGATAGCACTTGATTTCACACACACATGCCACCATTGTAAAGCCTATTTGGCTATCTCACGGCATCGTGCACATCATTTTTCAGCCTTGTAAAGCCTCTTGGCTATTCCTGGCATCATTGCCACAAGCCTTGTAACATAGATTAGATCTTATATACTGCAGTTCTATCTTCACCGACGGTACAGAGATTTCACTTGGCATCTTCAGTGTATTTGCAGTTGATTCATACAGAGTTTTTCAGGACACTTTTGAGTACATTGTTTGCACCATGTCGACTAGCAACCTCAATCTGGAGGCATCTGCTAAGTTAGACAACTCCAATTACGGTACATGGAAATACCGAATGGAGACCATTCTTGTGCTTCAGGACAAATGGGAGTATGTCGATGGATCTATACCTAGACCATTGGCCGATCTAGCCACCAGTAGCTCTACTCCATCTGTTGTCACAGCACCAGCAACGGGATCTACATCGGGATCTACATCTACACAAACAGTTTTCGCACCAGTAGCAGATCCTGCCATTGCCCGAGCTCAAGCAGAATGGGATAAGAAAGACAAGTATGCCTATCGCCTGATCAAGTAGAATGTGCAAGATGTCATGCTAGGACAACTCAACACAGTCAAGACATCAAAAGAAGCATGGGATATGTTCGCAGCTCTCTACGAGTCCAAGAACACATCCAGGATTCTCACCCTGAGAAACCAGATCAACCAGAGTTTCCGCAACAGCAATGAAACCGGTCATGCTTATGTACTCCGCATCAAAGACTACAACAATCAACTTGCAGCAGCAGGAGAGACTATGAATCCCGCAGAAATGGTTCAAGTAATCCTGAATGGACTAGGAGAAGGATATGAGAATCTAGTCCAGAGTATTGCCATCCAACGGCAAATTCCAACACTGGAAGAACTTCAGTCAGTTCTTCTTGGTGAAGAACTTAGGACTCAGGCCATTCAAGCACGTAAAGGTCATTCTAATGATCAGGCATTCACAGCTTCAGACAGAAGCAGAGGCAAAGGCAGAAACAGAGGTAGATCATATCAGAAAAGTGGTCATCATCAACAAAATCAGCATCAGCATCATCCTCAGCAACATCAAAATCAGCAAAGGGGAAATCATTCCAACCGAGGAAGATTCCAAGGACAAGGGAATGCATCCACCAATGTGTCAAACATTCAATGCAACTATTGTCACAAGTTTGGACACTATGAAAGAGATTGCCGCAAGAAGTAGTATGACCAAGGCGGTCAATCCAGCAGTAATCGAGGGAATTCCCGAGGAAGAGGAAATCATCGTGGTGGACATTCTAGTCATAGTCATTTTGCAAATGAACATGGGAATATGTTTCTTGCAAGTGAGGAATCGCATCAGACTGATACAATGCACCTAGACACTGATTTCAATCCCAAAGAGGATTTCAGCTATCAAGTCGACCAAGTGGAACAGGATCCTTGGTACATCGACAGCGGTGCATCATCTCATATGACAAATCATCAGGAATGGTTCACAGAAATGAAGCCATTAGAAGGTCAAAAGAATGTCATCTTCACAGCAGACAATACACCGAATCCGGTTCAAGGGACAGGTGTTATCCCTATGAACAATTTCACTGGTACAAAAGGATTAGTCAAAGATGTGCTCTATGTTCCGAAGCTCAGCAAGGACCTTTTGTCAGTAGGTCAAATGACGGAACACAACTACAAAGTCATCTTCGACGGTGATGAATGCACTATCAGAGACAAATCCAAACGAGGTCAGCTAGTAGCAAAAGGTGTCAAGGAAGGACGCTTATACAGGATGCTAGCTACAGTACCAGATAAGCATGCCATGTCAGCTCAAATGCAACAGATGCCACTATCTGCAAAATGGCACAAGAGATATGGTCATGTCAACTTCAAGTACTTGTTAGATCTAAGGAATCAAAATATGGCAATTGGGATTCTGAAGCTACAATTTCTTGGAAAAGTTTGTGAAGCATGCTGCTTCGGCAAACAAAAGCGAACCAACTTTGTCAGAAGTACCTCTCGTGCACGAGGTATTCTTGATTTGATTCATACAGATGTATGGGGTTATGCCCAGACCCGCAGCATCAATGGTTCACTTTATTACTTGACCTTCATCGACGACTATAGTAGATATTGTTGGGTCTACTTTCTGAAAGAGAAATCTGAAGTGTTTGCCAGATTTCAAGAATTCAAAGCCATGGTAGAAAACCAAACAGGCAGAAAGATCAAGGTCATGAGATCAGACAGAGGAGGTGAATACATGTCTTCAGCATTCATGAACTTTTGCAAAAATCACGGCATTCGAAGACAATTCACATGTGCAGATACTCCTCAACAAAATGCAAGAGCTGAAAGGAAGAATGGGACTTTAGCAGACAGTGCTAGAGCAATGCTTAGTGAAAAGCATCTTCCGAATCAGTATTGGGCAGAAGCAATAGCTACAGCTAACTACTTGCTTAATCGGCTTCCTACCGAACCGATACAAGGTATGACTCCTTATGAAGCATTCACTGGACACAAGCCACGCATTGGGCATCTCCGCATATTTGGTTGCATAGCATATGCCCACATACATGATGATCATCACAGGAAATTGGATGCGAAGTCACGCAAATGCATCATGGTTGGCTACAGTGAAGAAAGCAAAGCATACAAATTGTATGATCCCATCAACCGCAAAGTCATTATCTCCAGAGATGTAATCTTCGATGAAGAATCAGAATGGAAAACCTCACCTACACAGGAGATAGAAGCATCGACTTCATAGTCATCTACAGAACAGGTTGATGAAGAAGAGCAAGAATTGCCAGCAACACCCCAAGCAGCGCCACTGCAGCTCAAACGGTCTACTAGGGAAAGCAGACCACCAGCCAGATTGACATATGCTCAGAAAGGCAAAGCAATTCAGGTGGAAACCACCAACTACGCTCTTATGACTACCATCATGGCTACAGAAGAGCCAGTGTACTTCGAAGACGCAGTAGATAACACTTCAGATCATCACAGGAAATTGGATGCGAAGTCACGCAAATGCATCATGGTTGGCTATAGTGAAGAAAGCAAAGCATACAAATTGTATGATCCCATCAACCGCAAAGTCATTATCTCCAGAGATGTAATCTTCGATGAGGAATCAGAATGGAAAACCTCACCTACACAGGAGATAGAAGCATCCACTTCACAGTCATCTACAGAACAGGTTGATGAAGAAGAGCAAGAATTGCCAGCAACACCCCAAGCAGCGCCACAGCATTTCACAAATGCTCTTGGAAGAGACTTGCTGGAGAGGCATCTTCATCGACTTGGCATTGGACCGAAAAAGTAAGTTCACTTGCGGGTGGACATTGAGGGGGCATGTTAGATATCAATGCTCCACTCTCGTGTAACTACGTGGGAACCAGCTAACTCTACTTGTAAGCCCCCCATATGAGGAGAAGGCATTTGAGTAGCTCGGTTATCCGGTAGGTCCTAGTTTGGACACCAGATGGGGGCCATGTGAAGATTGTGGGAGAGAGGGAAGGAGTCTCACTTGAGGCTTTCTCACAATCACAATGGGGGAATACACACAAAGGTGGAGGCTGAAAACAATTTTCCTCTTCTTAGTTGTGAAAGCCAAAAGAACTCTAGTACAAAGAAATAGAAGAACCCTATATGTGGGTCTCAAACCAAACTCAACTAACTAAGGTGGCATACTAACTGAGCCACAAACTATAGTAGATAAGGATAGCTGTTATCCAGCTATTATTCGTGGGCGGTGTACCAACCGCATCTCCAGCTAACAAGTCGATGACATAAATGCACAACAGTCACCCTGGCATATCACGAGTGGGAGCTTGATATCTCAACACTCCCCCTCGAGCTCAATCCCAATTCCTGCACACCAAGCAGGTCTCTGAACTTGCGCAGCTTCTCTGCGCCCAATGCTTTCGTGAAGATGTCAGCTACCTGATCCTCTGTGCTGACATAAACTAGATCAATGAGACCTAGTAAAACCTTCTCCCGCACATAGTGATAATGCACCTCAATGTGCTTTGTTCTGGCATGAAAGACTGGGTTCTTTGCCAAATGTATACTACTCATGTTGTCACAATAAATGACAATTGGCCCATCTGTAGACTGATGCATATCATAGAGTAGCTTATGCAACCAAGCTACCTCACATGTAGCCATTGCTGCACCCCTGTACTCAGCCTCTGTGCTCGACAAGGCAACTGTAGGCTGTTTCTTGCTGCTCCAAGTGACTGCAGCACTCCCAAAAGAGAACACATATCCACTGGTAGATCGTCTATCAGAAATGCTACCAGCCCAATCAGCATCAGTGTATCCATGCAACTGTATCTGAACCCCAGCCTCATAAAATAGTCCATACTGCAATGTGGACTTCACATACCTGAGTATGCGTCTAGCCGCATCCAAATGCGGTTTCCTTGGAGCCTACATAAACTGACTTACCAACCCAACAACATAGCTCAAATCTGGCCTGGTAATCGTCATGTAAATCAAACTTCCTACTATGCGTCTGTACATAGTAGGGTCTTCCAGAAGCTCACCTGCATCTGTGCTCAGCTTCACATTCTGCTCCAAAGGAACTGAAATAGGCTTACAGCCTGTCATCCCATATTTGGACAGCATGTCCAATCCATACTGCCTCTGCAAGAGCTGTATCCCACTTGGTGATCTAATCACCTCAATGCCCAAGAAATAACGCAGCTCTTCCAAATCCTTCATCTCAAACTTCTGCCTCAATAGCATTTTCACACGAAGGATATCTTCATCACTATCACCTGTGATGATCAAATCATCAACATAAATGACCAGCAGCATAATCCCTTTCTCTGTTTTTCCCACATAGAGTGAGAAATCTGCCTTGGAAATCTGAAGCCAATAGTGACAAGATACTGTCCTATCTTGTCAGACCATGCTCTAGGTGCTTGCTTCAAGCCATACAAGGCTTTCTTCAACCTGCAAACAAACTCAGGATGAATAGCATGAACATAACCTGCTGGCTGCTCCATAAAGACCTCTTCTTGCAAATCACCATGCAAGAAGACATTCTTTACATCCATCTGATGTAAAGACCATCCCTTTGATGCAGCCATAGCAATGGCTGCTCTTACGGTTGCCATCCTTGCAACTGGGCTGAAAGTTTCTTCATAATCAATGCCATATGTCTGTGCATACCCCTTGACAACTAATCTTGCCTTGTATCTATTCACAGAACCATCTGCATTGTGCTTGATCTTATAAACCCACTTACAACCAATTGCATTCTTGCCTTTAGGCAAAGGCACCAATTCCCATGTAGCATTAGCATCCAAGGCATCCATTTCTTCATCCATGGCTTTCTCCCATTTTTCATTTCCCATGGCTTGCTCAAAAGAAGTGGGTTCTGGTTCCTGTATCACTTTGACCATATAGGCATAGTGAATGGCTGTAAATCCATCATATTTCAGCCTATCCACAGGATACCTAACCCTGGTAGACCTGCGCGAAATAGGCTCACTTCCAGGTGCTCTCAAAACATCCCTGGTCTTCCTTACTCCAGGTGTAACAACAGAAGGAATACCCAACTCATCATCAATGCTCTGTTCTGAGCCACTGGATTCACCATCCACATAAGAGTGACCTGCATTCACATCAAACATGGGCTGATCTACCTTCTCTTTTCCTTTTCGTGATACCTGCATCCCACTATCTGCATTGCTTTGAGGGGATTCTCCTGATCTTAATCTGCCTGTCCATGGCGAAGTATGTGAACCACTGGTAGAGGACACTCCAAGTCCACTGATATTTTGTGATTGCTGCTGTGCATTCTGTGCAGCATTACCATTTTGTGCATCTACATCAATCATCACATTTACTGGTTTATACCAGCTGCTCATCTCATCAAAAACAACATCTCTGCTCACTGTGAACTTACGTGTAGAAGGGTTATAGCATCTATACCCTTTCTGCTACAGAGAATAACCAATAAAGACACACTTCTCAGCTTTTGGATCCAACTTGGACCTCAACTCATCTGGCACATGGACATAAGCAATGCAACCAAAAATCTTCAAATGAGAAATATCTGGTTTCCTACCAGTATACATCTCCTCTGGCGTCATGCCATGTATTGCTGCAGTGGGAGTCCTGTTCATTATATAGACTGCTGTAGCAACTGCTTCAGCCCAATAATAATCTGGTAGATCTTTTTCATTTAGCATAGCCCAAGACACCTCTCCAATATGCCTATTTTTTCTTTCTGCGATTCCATTTTGCTGTGGGGTATGACTGCATGAATATTGCTGCTTTATACCATGCTCCTGCAAGAACCTTGCAAACTCATTTGAGAGGTACTCTCCCCCTCCATCTGACCTTAGGCATTTTATTTGCATGCCTGTTTCTTTTTCAACCATAGCTTTGAAAGCCTTGAAGTGCCCAAACACTTCACTTTTCTTTTTCATAAAATACACCCACAGTTTTCTGCTGAAGTCATCAATAAATGTGACAAAATAGTGACAGCCTCCAATAGATGCAGCTTTTGTAGTCCACACATCAGAGTGGATTAATTCCAATGGTTTTTTACTCTCTTGAACATGCCTAGGAAAAGGTTTCCTTGCCTGTTTCCCAAATTGACAGGCTTCACAAATCTTGTGCATTTCTGCAACCTTGAATTTTGGCAATCCTGCAACAATATTTTGGGCTTGCATTGATTTAAGTCGCTGTATATTAACATGACCAATGCGTTTGTGCCAGATATCAATATCTGCAACTACACCGGTCCCATGTGCAAACATTGCTGCACTCAATTCAGGCATGTCTGCATCCAATGTAAACATCCTGCCCTTCTTCTTTCCTTTTGCTATCAAGCGACCATTATTTTTCATATCCTCAACAAAGCATCCATGAGGATTAAATCTGACCTACAAGCCCTGCTCAACCATCTGACCAACAGAAACCAGGTTCTTGGTGATGTTCGAGACATGAAATACATCAGACAAGTATTTCTTTTGCCCATCCTGCATAGACAAAGGAATTTTGCCAATCTGCACAATAGGATGTGCAGTATCATCACCAGTCTCCACAAATCCTGGTTTTTCCATTTTTCTTGCATCCTGCATCCATTCAGCGTGACCTGTCATGTGGTTTGACGCACCCGAGTCAACATACCACACATCATTACTTTCTTCTGCACTTGTTACAAAATTTGTCATATGCTGCACCATAAACAAATGCTCATTTCTGTCATCACCCTGTCTACTAGAGGATGCATAATTGCCTTGCTGCAATTTTCCACTCATAATGTCATTCTGCTTTTTGTAGCAGTCTTTAGCCATATGACCCATTTTGCCACAATAGTAGCATTCAACATTGCTGTTTGCATTTTGGCTTCTCTGCCATCCACCACGGCCTCTTTGGCTCCCCCTGCCTCTAGAGTTACCACGTCCTCCTGCATAGGACTGGTTTTCTTGCGTTTGCTGCATATTCTGATTTCTACCACGGCCTGCAGATCGGCCTCCTCTACCTCTGCCTCTACCTCTGCCAGCATTTGAGTAGAAGACAGTTTCTTTTGAAGTTCCTGCTGAAGAAGATGCACCCCCATTTCTCTGCTCTTCAGAAATTAGAAGAGCAATCAACTCCTCAAAATCAGGAAAGTTTTCACGGACGGCAATGGATGTCCGGAACTGTGCATAATCCTTTCCTAGACCATTCAAGGTCACAGAAACCAAATCATCATCATCCACTGGCGACCCAATGGAAGCAAGTGCATCTGCAATTTTCTTCACTTTCATGTGGTAGTCATTTATGCTCAAATTTTCTCTCTGCACATTGTGCAACTCCTATTTGAGTTGCATTTTCCTGGCTTGCGTATTTGTGCTATACATTTTTGCCAAAGTATCCCATGCCTCCTTTGGCATATTTGCATCCTGAATATGCATAATCATGGAGTCCGAAATACTGATAGACAACCAGTACATAACTTTCCTGGCTCTCTCATGCCATCCTTTGAATGCCTGCATTTCCTGTTGACTGGGAACATTAGGAAGAACAGGTTCTTCTTCATTTCCTGTAATGAATTCCCAATAGCCCTTTCCCATCAAGAAATTCGTCATTCTAAACTTCCATGCCTGGAAGTTGTTCTTGTCAAGCTTTTCAGTGACAATCTGCGAAAGAGAATCAGATGCCATTACAGAACACTGCAAAATATTCTGTCACTGCAAAAAAACACAGCTTTTGCCTCACACAGGCAGATCTGCAAAACCGACGAGAGTGGTATTTCACGACACAGTCACTTCCTAGTGACGATTTTGCATCAACAGGCAATAGGCATGAATCTGCAACTCCCAATATCTCTGCACACAGGCATACGATGCAATTTCTATGGCATCTTTCCACCAACTAGCCGCGCAGTGGTCGCACAGCAAAAAACAGGGCCTTTTTCTGAGTGCCTGCGAAGAACTTCCGCCTTCAAAACGGGCCCCGAAACGGCCTCAAATCAGAAAAATAAAGTCGCCCAGGGCTTCGCCCTTACCCGCAGCATATACTACGCTCTCGCCACACCGCGAAGGGTGTCTCAATCTGAAACAATGCACTCCTGCACTTCTGGCTGTGCCACCTGCAGAGATTTGCTCCCAAACTCGAAATAGGAAAGCAACACTTGTCCTCTTACCAGGACACCACGAACTTGGCTTGCTTTCTTGAGCTCCTTACCACGAACAAGGCTCTGATACCATGTGAAGATTGTGGGAGAGAGGGAAGGAGTCTCACTTGAGGCTTTCTCACAATCACAATGGGGGAATACACACAAAGGTGGAGGCTGAAAACAGTTTTCCTCTTCTTAGTTGTGAAAGCCAAAAGAACTCTAGTACAAAGAAATAGAAGAACCCTATATGTGGGTCTCAAACCAAACTCAACTAACTAAGGTGGCATACTAACTGAGCCACAAACTATAGTAGATAAGGATAGCTGTTATCCAGCTATTATTCGTGGGCGGTGTACCAACCGCATCTCCAGCTAACAAGTCGGTGACATAAATGCACAACAGTCACCCTGGCATATCGCGAGTGGAGCTCGATATCTCAACAGGCCATGTGTGGCCTGATGGCTGGACGGAGTTGGCACACTACCAACTAGGCTACATGTAAGTGCAGGAAGGCATCCCATGACTGACTGCATTGAGGGTAGATGGAGCATTTCCCGAGGCAGCCCTCTCGGGTTGCGGGGGCCCGTTTGGAGTCCCAGATGGCTGTGTTGCTCTATTTTGCACATCAGTTCTATCGTGTGGTCAGGGTCTTATTTTGGGACCGACCCCCAGTCGGTCGTTTTGGGTGGACTGGGTCGATCACCCAATTGGATCTAACCGACTACGACTAGTGGCTATATAAGAGCAAGCCCGTGAAGCCCATTTCATCACTGGCTATAGCAACCCTGATTCCTTAGCATCCAGCCTCCGTCTTCTACTGTTTCCAGCTCGCCATCGAAGCTTCTTTCACAGGAGCACATGGCTAGGAGGCAGCACCATCTATTGTATCAGTACTTGAAATACTAGAGCTAGGAGCTAGGAGCTGGAAACAGTAGCTGGACCTGATGTTTATAATGGAGCCTAGAGATCAATACTGTGTGGCCAAGGAGTTTTCTTGAAAATGCCATTTGAGCCTTCTTTAGCTTAGGATTACCCCATATCACATTTATGATCAAATTTCTTACTATTGCTAGAAGTTTATTTGCATCAATAGAATGTTTTCCTAGAAAACATGATTTCAGTGTATTTAACTAGAAAGACAGTCATATCACTTTTTTTTGCAAATTTTCAAAGAGGAGGAGCTAAAATATATGTAGTACATTTCAAATATTTCAATGGTTGCATACAATGACTCTTTATGAATGAAAGATCCAAGTCTTGTTCATTGCAAAAAAAAAAATTATTATATTTAATGACACCTATTGATGAACAAGGTTTAGCACTTAGCTTCTATCTACCCATTTGTGGTTTACAAATATCTTTGAGTGTCTCCATTGAGCATGTCTTTGTGCTACATTTGAGTTCTCCAAAATCTGCCTCCTTTCCTTTTGAGCCAATATAAAAACTAGCTTAACCTATGATGTATTAACTTTCTTCTTGGCTTGAAGCCTTTGTAGTATTCATCGATAGAACCACTGGAAGACTTCTTTTAAACTATTGGCTTTCTGTTTTCCTCCAAAATGTTGTGTATGTCTAAAGATCTGTGCCATGTAGTGTGATTTCTCCATTCCATGTGTGGACCAAATTGCAGGGCATCTGCATTTTTTTACAAAGAAAGGAAGGTGATTATAGATTATATGTTGTTTTGATACATAGGCAAGTGGGCATTAGAATATATAAAACTATTCATTGTCTTTCCAAAACTCTTTACCGCTTCTTCAAATGCTTGTTGATAATTTTTGCTAAAGGTAGCTTGGTCACAAAAGACCAAAAGCTTATGTAAGCATTTCCACAGTTCTGCCTTGACATGTCTTACTGTCTTCCTGATGATCTTTGACAACATTGTGTACTTTTCTCCACAAGTTATACTTTATCCTTGATACATATGTTGTTTTACTGCCATTTATTTTTCTTTTCTCTAGATGAGACAAAAACCTCTAGCCTTTACTCCACCAATAGATGGCTTGATAGGAACATCTTTTCCATTTGTAGATTTTTGAAGATCCTTTGTAATATGTACATCTCCTCCATGGAGACCAATTTCCAATAGCACTGCTTCTAATGATTGTAGTATCTCTTTCCTTCTAGTTTCCATGCAAATCTAATATATAGGAAAACTAGTTTCTCAATGTTCCTACATAATGCATGCAATGTACAAATGTGAACATTGCATAATGGGATGTCAAGAATTGCTTTGAAATTTTTATCTACTTTATCTCTGTTGGGTGCTCTTTTCCACCATTTAGAATCTAAGACATCGGCTTGTTTGTTACAGTACAAGCAAGGAGACTTTGAGTTACCCCCTTTGCTTATATTTGTTGGTAAACTGAAAAGAAAGCATGGAGTGAACACAAACTCAGAATACTTGCATATAGAATGAAGAAGAGTGAGGTCCTTATGTAGGCACCTCTTACATGCTCACTAACATCACTGATGACTTCAGAGCTCCACAATCATCTCCTCAATCTGCTCCTAGATTCTCTCAATCATCCTACGTGGCTTCTACCACCACCTAACTGTGCTTATGGGCATCTAACTGTGCCTCTAGCACTCACACATAGAAACCAAGGTGTGCCTGAGGCATACAACTTGAGATATCCCAACAAACCTCCCCTCAAGGGAATGCCTCAGGCTATGTCAAGGATACAGCTAGCACAAGGTGTCTCATGCCATCTCATGGTGGTCATGGATCTATCAATGGCTAGGATCTCAAGCTAGCAAGGGTTCCCATGGGTGTAAGGTAAACAAAAGGGATACAAAAGACCTTCCAATGGTTATCTCCCCTGCATGTACATGCACACAATGTCTGCAGGAGGTACCATGGAGCAAAACACATACACATGGGCTACATCATAAGGTGACCAAAGGTGTTTACAAAACACACAAAACACAATAGTTTTTTTCATTCATTTTGGAGGACTATCCAGGCTGAGTACCTTGACTCAACATAAAAAGAGAGATCTGGAGCATAATAGAGATGATTTAAAAAGCATAATCTTCAAAGGATGCCTCATCTTGTGGAGGCACATCAACTGAAAGTAGATTGGCATTTTTTGTCTTTGAAGTTGCTTCCTTTTTGGCTCTGGTCAACCAATTAGCTTTTTCTTTTGTAGACTTCTTTCCATTCTCAACATTCCATATCTTCTTTTTCAAAAGCATAGACTTGGCTTTTGTTTGCCAAGTATGGAAATGAGTTCCATCCAACTTCTCAAAAAAGGTCTTAGCTTCCATGGCAAGGTCTTACCCGAGGGCAGTGTCTAGTGCCTTACAAGTGAAATATGAGCAATAAAAAATAATCCTTCAAAGAGTAACAACTTGAATACTTTGACTTGGATTTCTCTATGTGACTTAAGTAAATGTCAAAGCATAAGGCAATTAGTCAGAGCAATATTTATGCAAGATGTCTAAGAAAAAGATGACCAAGTAGATGCTAGAAAATGAGCATAGCAGACTGAAAATAAATCTTGGTCAAACTACCAGTCAAACTTTGACTGTCCAAAGTCAAACTTAGACTTGCATAGTCAAGCTTTCATGGTCAAAGAGGCAGCTCAGAAATCTGCTTCAATTCATCATGCAGAGGTCGGAATTCAGAGGGCTTTTATACTGGAGAGGAAGGTAAATAGGTAGAGCTTCTCCCTCAGAAAGGAATCGCGCAAAAGACAGCCACGTCGCCCAGCATTGTAGAAGAACTATGGGCTGGTTTTTTGATGAGAACTACCCGAATGCTACTCCAAAAGAGCTCAGACTTGATGAGCAGCAAGGTCGTGATGTTGCCCAGCTCCCTCTGGAAGGAATTAGACAATGTAGCTCTCCATAGTGAGAACCAGGAAGAAAGTCGTCACGGCTTCCTGAGACAATGCCGCCCCAAAAATGGTGAGATAACTTGTACAGCTCGTTTTGCAGATTCACCCTGCCCTTGGGAAGACTCTCCTAAAGGATGAGATGCTGAGAATGCAGATTTGAAGAGAACTCTCACTTCCAAAATCGACTTTGGAAGGGAAGGTGGAAGATGGAGGTGAGGAAGAAGATGATGATGTGGCACCTAACTAGGGCTCAAGGAGGATCAAAGTGCTCTGACACCATGTTGGTAAACTAAAAAGAAAGCATGGAGTGAACACAAACTCAGAATACTTGCATATAGAATGAAGAAGAGTGAGTTCCTTATGTAGGCACCTCTTACATGCTCACTGACATCACTGATGACTTCAGAGCTCCACAATCATCTCCTCAATCTGCTCTTAGATTCTCTCAATCATCCTATGTGGCTTCTACCACCACCTAACTGTGCTTATGGGCACCTAACTATGCCTCTAGCACTCACACATAGAAACCAAGGTGTGCCTGAGGCATACACCATGAGATATCCCAACAATATTGAACATACATTTTAGTGTCTTTAGGTCACCTTCCATATGCCATTCAATTTGAAAATCACCCTTCCCTGGAACATGAAGATGGCATCCTTGGACTTGACTCTTTATAATTGATGGTATATTTGTTTAATGAAATACCCAATAAAGTATTGCATGGTCCTCAATCTTCACCTGTAATTTAAAACCACGGGTTTGCAAGATATATGATATAAAATTTATAACATTTCGAGAAAAGACTAGTTTGGAAGGTGATAGTTTACATACCTCAAATGACCCTAGCCACCATACGTGCTTTTTTGACTGGACACTGAAGTGCTTTGAGCTGGACTTTGTGATGGATTGATCAAGTGCTCGATTCATCAAAGTGATAGAAACTCTCTCTATCTTTTTTTCCTTGACAATTTCACACTCATTGAGCATCACAACAAACTTTAAAACTCCTTTACATTCTTCAAATGTGATACTGTAGAACTCAACAATTAGTCTTTGCAATTGTTCAAGATCTATTAATCCAAGCATTATATGTAGTGCTTCCATTTTCACTTTGATATACACTTTCAATATGAAAGTACTGTCCAATGAACTTATCAATTTCTTGGTTGAGATGACCTTGTTTCTTCCACACTTGTGCTGGTGTTGGTAACAACATAGGTTTTATCCATTGATCTTTTAATGTTGATGGCACAACTCTAAATATTAAAACATATCCATTTCTTCTTAGTCCACTCACATCAAGAGCCTCTTGAATTTTCGTGACATCAGCTTTACTTTCCGATACGAAGTCGTCAAGAACTTCATGTTTTACCTTTTTAAACTTCTTTTCCTCCATCATGTTCTTGTAACAACTGTGGAGACTTAACCCTTCATTTGTTTGACAGGAATTAAATTAGGATCAATGTTTTCTTTCTGAGGTCTCAAAATTTTCCTGCACACTTTGCAATATCACAGATTTTATTACAAGATAGACACACATATACAAATACAATGGCTAAACAAGATGTACTCTTACCTTGCTTTTTGTACTTTGTGCTTACATCCTCTAGTGCTAGCTTTCAACTCCGCAATGTTTCAAATTCTCTTGCTTTGTTGTCTATCTCCAAGGACTATTCTCTTCATTCTTGCTCTTCGTAGCTCATTCTTTGTCTTTGAATGCTCTTCGATTTTCCTTTGTAGCTACTCTTTTAAGTCTGAATTTATCAACATTTCTTATGCCTTCTCCATTCTTTCTCGAACATACAATGTCTTGTACATTTCTGCAATTGAATGTTGAGTCGAAATGTATCCATACATTCTAGTGTTCCTGTCACCCACAAACCTCAATAGCATTGTCGGATTAGAAAATGGAGGGCTCCAATTTCTCAATGGACATTTTGGGTAAATCTGTCCGTCGCACCATAAGTCGATACATTGGGAGCCTACTCTTCTCATGTTTTTCTTTCGCTCAACATTTACAAGCAAAACCTTTCCTCTTTTTTGTAGTGGTGCATATTGTTCTTCTAAATCAATGTGCAAATGGTGGTCGCTTCTTTTGAGGTTCTTCTTCAGCAGCATGGTTGCATGTAACCATTTCGTGAGGGTTGGTTCTTCATCTTGTCTGCTTTTTATAAAACTCATCTAATTTTTCACGGTAACCATTCAAATATGTGAAGAAAAATAGATTAGTGATGGTGTGATGGGTTCTTTATGAGAGGCTACCAGAACGCCGTCGAAAGAGATGCAAAGTCTATATGGAGAGAGAATCTATATGGAGAGTTTAATGCAGCATCTTCTCAATTATTTAAAAGAACTTTTTTATTCCTCCCTAGACTGGCACACCTATAGTCCTGAACTAATAGATATCCATATTTTATTGCTTTCTCCACATTTTAGAAGAGAGATAAAAGAGAAAATAGCGAATTTCTTACAGGGCCCCAAAATGAGCTCCCTTTTTTTCTAATGTTTATGCGTGCCTAATGGGCTTTACACCTGCCTAACACGCTTTATGCCTGCCGATGAAAAGATTGTTGATTACTGAGACTCTAAAAGAAAAAAGAGAGTTAAATAAAGCAAAAAAAAAGGAAAGTTGCTATCAACACTTTGTATAAAACTACTCGTCTAGGAGATATCATTTATTAAACCGTCATTGTTTTAGTTGTTTTCTGTTATCTTTACTAAGCTATGCATGACTTCTAGAAGGACATCAAAGTGATTCATTTAAAACTATAAAGATAGTGCTATTGACAGATTTTTTCTCTTTTAAGAAAAAAAAGGTGAGCCTAGCATTCAAAACAACAATAATGGACCCAAACAAATCAATCGATAACATCTTGCACAAACAAAACCTAAGCCCTGCATTATAGTTACACACCAAGTGATTGTTTATTTGATGCAGTCGTGTACCTGTTGGAAAATGGAATGACCTCTAAACAACTATAGACTATAACAATCCAAAATTTTGTTTTGAACTTGCACAACAATGACCAGTACACTATAAACTATTTCAACACATATTTGGATTTGAGCTTATACGTGAATGACATGGAGTTAAAATGCACGATGAATACCTTACACGAATGAGTGTATCACGTGGTGGTCTTTCGAGGGATAGATTTGCCATTGCATGGCTTTCAAAGTTCCTTCAAAGACCAATTCAAGTGTGGTCATATGCATCCGAAAAGACATGTATGTAGTGTAGCAATGAAAACATATCGACCCCATTATGGATGATAGTTCTATATCCACCCTTACCGCTTTGAGCCAATTATTGAAACGACAACTCAAATTGATGATGAAGTTGTAATTCTCGCAGCAACTACAGACCCAGATCTAGACTCAACTGATGTTGTCCTGCGTTATCAACACAATCTCGATGATTATTTATTCGATACAATAAAGTACTTAGTCAATACTATTGGACTCTATTATCGATGTTGCTTCAGCCTGCATTCTTATAATATTTCTCTCTTTTGATGCATGTTCTCGATGTAAACTATGATTCGAAATTAGCAATAGAAATGCCACATGGGATGCAAGATCGAAGGATGACATTTCATATGGTTGTAGTCCATGACACAATATTACTTAGGTTGCAACTAAAAATGAGTTATGAGGTCTTGTAAGCATAGTCTTATGCATGTATTCGTCGGGCTTCAATTCCCAAAAGGCAAAAATCTTTGCACATCACCAAGGCAATAATAAAATACTACCCCTAACCTTTGCAAGGAGGATCGAGTCTTGATGGACCCTGTGTCATGTCTCATGTTTATATTTTTTTTCGTTCTTTTTTTTTCTCTTTATGATATTTTCATTACACGGTAGGATCCAAGTTCGAGTTTAAGATTGTAGTTATGTGCTCCATGATAAAAAAAGGAACTTTGAAATATACAAAGCTATCAACGACAATAAGCGAGTCTGTCAAGGTTAAGTAGAAGCTATCCACTTTGAAGTAACCTACTACATGGATGCAAAAATTCTCTTTAAATTTCTTTTCGACAGAGCCTTAATTGATAGGGCTCATAAGCCGAAGCTAGTGCTTTTGTGCATACATGCACTCTTCTTAATGTCATATGCATAGGATACATGCATGCTTGTAGCTTCACAATCTGGAGGGAAGGGCTTGAAAAGCTAATAATTTTAAGATGATGAAGATTCACAATCTAGAGGGAAGGGTTTGAAAGGCTCATAGTTTTGTAATATTCTTTAGGGTTGACCACCCCACTCAATCCATGGGGCCGATTCTTTAAACAACAAGGTGAATGATATATATCTATCATTCATTAAGCTTGCCTATGGGTGAGTGAAATGCTTAAGAGAGAGCATAAAATTGGAGGCATGAAAAGGAAAGAGTGTACAAAGAGTAGTAAATGCAAATGGTCCAAAAGTCAACAAGATGAATTCATGTGGCCAAGACAGAGAGAAAGAGGGAGGGAGGAGAGAGAAGAAGAAGAAGAAGGAGAGAGAGAGAGAGAGAGAGAGAGAGAGAGAGAGAGAGAGAGAGAGGGAGGGGGGGCTTGCCTAGAGAGAGAGAGGAAGGAATAAGAAAGGAGAGAGAAAAGGAGAAGAGAAAGGGGGGAGAGAGAGAGAGAGAGAGAGAGAGAGGGGGGGGGACTTGCCTAGAGAGAGAGAGAGAGGAAGGAGTAAGAAAGGAGAGAGAAAAGGAGAAGAGAAAGGGGAGAGGGCACAAAGAAGAAAAGAGAGAGAGAGAGAGAGAGAGGGAGGACGGGGGCAAGCCAAAGAGGACGAAGTCATTAAATGCATACATTAAATCCTCTTACAAGGAGCATACGTGACCAATCACCTTAAAATAAAAAGAAATGTCTAAAAAATACCTATTTTACCTTTGGAAAGCCAACAACCTTACCTATATCCTTCCAAAGGCCAAAAATTCTTTAAAAACAAAAAGATGATGAAGCTTGAATTTTCCAAGGCTCTCGTTTCATTTGTCTAGCAACATATCCCTAGAGGGCGGTGCCTTGTGAAAGCTTGTTGCTTAAAGCTATTTTCCATGTCAAATGATAAATTGCCTCTGCATTGGGAAACTCCATAGGAGAGATATGATATATTCTTGCATTAATCGTGACTGTATGAGAAAGGAATCTCAGCCTTGAAGGACTCACCTGGTCGCTTCCTCAATTATTGTGCCGCGTGGCAGGTGAAGGGCACGTAAATTGATCGATGCATGCGTACGTTGATTTGGGTGACTGTCACAGCCCTCGTGACTCGTCCCTCCTCCACAATCCACCACACTACTCACTACTACTCCACACAAGGAGGCTACGAATTTTACCACCAACATCTCAACGCTGCTACCTACCCCATCGCCTCCTCGCCCTCGTGTAGAGTAAATGCGCGCGCATCCGTTGTTCAACATACTCGAGGGACCTTCGAAGTCGGGCTGCACACCGATTGAAGTTTGGGAACCCGTGGTTGAATTTTGAAACCGATCAAGGGGAATTTGCATAGCTTACAACGAGTTGATTGAATGATTGTCACAGACTCACAGCTTCCCCTTCCCTGCCAACGAAATATCGCGCGGTATGCGTTCGCGTCACTCGAGTGCTTTCGTGTAGAAAGCCGCCAAGGCGTGTCAACCATCTATCGCTAGTCATACCGACACTCTGAAGGCAGTAGCGACACCTCCAGAGAGATGGGAGAGACTCAGCAAGCCAGAAGCCCCAGTTTCGCCCGAGACACCGAGAAGCTTGCGATGAAAGTGAGGAGTTTGGAGGCTTTACTAGGGGAGACCTTCGCGACGGTCTCCTCCCTGAAAGAGGCATACCTTCACTTGCAGTCCGCGCAATCACCCTACCATCCGGACAAGCTGTATGCTGCCGATAAGGCGGTGGCCCTTGAACTGAAAAGGCTTTCGGAGCTCAAGCTCAATTACCGGTGGAAGCAAGCGGGGGACAAGGCGGGGTGCGCCAGCTTTGTGGATGGACACATATGCGGGAGTTCGCCGTCGGATTCGGACGAGTTGAAGGCGGCGCGGAGCAGTGAGGGCGACCCCGTGAGGAGTCTGAAGCTGGAGCTGCGGAAGAAAGACGCGCAGATAGAAAATTTGAAGGACACTGTGCAGAGGCTGGTGGCGAAAAATGAGAAGATGGAGAGGAGGCTCAGGAAGTTGGAGAGGAGCACTATGACGAGGGAGGTAGGGTTATCAGGGTCATCTGCAGAGTTCTTCCCAACGCTGGAGCTCTTCGAATCTGCGGTGCTTGTAGCTAAAAGGATGAGTCGCAGCTTCACCAAGCTCCTTATCTCCCACATGAAGAAGGCCAGCTGGGATCTTGACGCTGCAGTGACGTCCATCGAGCCTGGCGTTGCATATGCAAAAGCGTCCCACAAGAAGTTTGCCTTACAATCCTACGTTTGCGTAAGGATGTTCAGTGGTTTCGAGAATGAAAACTTCTACATCAGCGGTAGCCTCTCTTCCATTTTGGATCCTGCGAGGCACCGCAGCGATTGCTTCCATCAGTTCCGCGACATGCAGTTCATGGATCCGCTTGAACTGGTAGGCGTCACGCCAGATTGCCTGTTCGGCAAGTTCTGTCACAAGAAGTTCTTGCACATCTTGCACCCCAAGATGGAGGAGTCGTTCTTCGGGAGCTTCGAGCATCGGAATCTCATCGTCAACGGCGGGCACCCCAGGAGCTGCTTCTACGAGATGTTCCTGAAGCTCGCCAAGGCGGTTTGGATGGTGCATAAGCTGGCGTTCTCATTCGATCCCACGGCGAGCATATTTCAGGTCCGGAAGAGGACCGATTTCTGCGCGGCGTACATGGAGAGCTCGGTGCAGGACGTGGAGATGGCGAGCGAGAGCGAAACGATCAATTTACTGCCCAAAGTGGGCTTCACCGTGATGCCTGGTTTCAGGATCGGCAAGGCAACGCTGCGATGCCAGGTCTACCTCAACGGCATGAGAGCTTCCAGCGACTGATCTTCGCCATTCTTAGCACCTGCGAAAGTCTGGCAATTTCGTCGCCAGGCAGTCATCACTTTCAATGAAGAAAGTTTTTTTAGTAAAACATATTTAGAGGAAAAGCGGCTTTGCCCTTGTTTGTAAATATTTACCAATAGTTTGAAAACCCAAGGGAATGAAATGGCCTTCTCAAATTATCTAGAAATCAAAACTTGTATTTGATGTCCATGCCATTGTTCTCAAAAGGAATTCTCCATCTTATCAAAGCTTTGAGAATTTTAGAGTTTTACAATTTCTTTCAAAGAACTCCTTGTTTCGGTTTTCATTCTCCATATAGATTGCCTATTGATATTAAGAATGGGCTTGAAATGCCCATTAATTGAGATGACACTCAAAAGCTTTTAGCTTGCCTTTAATGTGGCTCCATAGAGTGGCTTCAAGAGCAAGACTAGATCTCTTAGTGGCTCACAATTTGATTTGAGAGTGCATGGCTTGACCTTCCAACAATTAAGATTCGGGGTGACTACGAGTTCACCATCACTCCTCCCAAGGCAAGTTGGGTCCATTAGGGAGACAAGATGATGAGACAACTCTTGTCTTTTAGACCTCTAGCCCTCAATACGAACACAATTTCAATGTTTGCGAGCATATGCACTTAGGAGGCAATCATGCATGTCCTTGAATTCGATGAATTACGAATGGATACTGCGATAAGTGTGGATTTTGGAAGCTTTGTAGAGAAATGAAAGTACATTGGTTGTGTAGATAGGGTGTAGACCTTACTTGGTTGGAGTCCATGTAAGCGAGGTTTTATTGGTTGTAGTCCATTTCATAGGGTCAAGGAAGTTGCTTCTCTCACTAGCACTCTTGCTCACGAGGGGCTAAACTACCCTCTGATAACTAAGGCAATTTGACCTTTTTGGTGAATTGATTTGGCCAATTTGCAAATTTATCGTCATGCGTGACCGTCCCCTTAGACCCTCCAGATATTTCTAGAGAGGATTACAGCTTTCTATCGATAGATGAAGGTCTTTGTAGTACGCGAGTCTATGTGGACACACATCCATCAATGCTCGGAGAGTCCTGAGGGCCTCTAAGAGCTCCTCATCAGTGTAGGTAGGTGGAGGTCCCCTTCACAAATGAGGAGCTCTTAAAGGCCCTCAAGGCCCTCTGTCTATAGACATGCCATGGTGAGGATAGATTGACACCGTTCTTCTTTAAGTGCTTCTGGGATTTCATATCTATACCCCCATACATATACCGTTGCATCTAGCCTTTTGGAGACCTTTGACTTAGATCCACTTCCTTGGTAATTGAGTCAAGGTTGGATTTGTTTGATCTTGAAAGGGGGAGATCAATCGAACATTCGACAATGGCACCCGATCACCTTGTTGGATATACTGCCTATAAGACTTAGACAAGATCTTAAGACTACAGTTGTGGCCCCATCTTGTTGACATCATTCATTTAGGAATGCAATACCAAGGTGATGTGGGTGTGGTCCCATTTGTTGGCACCATTCATGACACTCTGATAGGGTTTATTCAGTAATGGTGTATCCTATGCAACATCCTACCTTTTGGGAGGAAGTGGATTGGGCTCGAGCCTATTGCAGTCCTCTTTGATTTTGAGAAGCCTTATGATAGGGTGGAGTAGCATTTTTTGGAGGACACCATGCGGCAGATGGGTTTCTCGGGCAGATGGATTCGACTCGGGTTCGAGGGGTCTCTCCCTTGTATACAGAATGCTAGCCAGATACTTATTGGGGGTTACACTGGAGAGCCTTTCTCCCTTTCTCGCTTAGTATGGTAGGGATGGTCTCTTGCTCATGTCCTCATTTTTTTCTTGGCAAAAGCTTTGGGATTATTTTTTGCGCTCCCAGGTGGCGAGCCTCGCTAGGATTCAGATCTCGATCTACCAGAAGGAGGAGCTACTAGACTCGAGTTTGCAGATGACATGGCACCTTTTATGGAGGGAACAACAGTTGTTGCCACTAATTCCTCATTTAAAATTTTCAAGGATTTTTATCACCTACAGATATAATTGATGTCATAGTGTATATGTAACTTAGGAACGTGGGTCATGGTCCGACAAGAGACACTGGCTAAGTGTGAAAAGCAAAGGTTGCGCACGCTTGTATGAAAGAAACATTCATGATCATGGATGTGGAATGAAGGTTTCCACCTCTATTGGGAGTTTTAGAGCTATGAAGTTTAAGGTTAGAAAGATGTTCCAGTATTCAAAAGGAGGTTCAACGCTAGAAGGAGGCTCCAAGGTTTAGGACATAACACATGGTGGAGAACTTAACTTCCTCATATATGTTGGAGTGTAAGGGATGATAAACTAAGATAGAAGCATAAGGGTTCAAGGGAGAGTAGGAGTGGGAGAGAAGGAATAGGTAAGAGCAAGGGTTGTAGGATAGGAAGAAGAAGAAGAAGAAGGAAGGAGGAGAGGGCAAAGGGGAGTTGCAAGGTTGCAGAAGCAGTGGGAGACAAGGATAAGACAAGCTATTGAATATTAATATTGTAAAGCATGGAAACTTGGTCCAAATGGACATGAACACTAGTTGAGCTGAACACTATGCCTCAAAAGAGTATAGCCTTCATTCCATTATGAGATGTTTATACAAGTTTTGAGATCTTCTCTCTCTGCACGCATGCATTGTAGGACTTTCTCTCTTCATATGTAAGAATTATAGCACTTTCTTTCTATGTATGTAAATTTTTTCCTAGAGTGAGTTTTCATTGTGCTCTCAAGTACATGTAATCTCACAAGAGAAGCTTTGTTGTTACTCTACACACATAGTCTACACAATTTACTGATGCTTAGGTCCTATCAACACAGGTTAACATTACCCTAGATGGATGTCCTCATGTTATGGCTTATTGTAATAATGGAGTTGGGAAGATGTGTGCTTAACCCTGGTAGTGTGGAATAAGTGGTGTGCTAGATGATCTTGGGAAATGGTATGTGTGTCACCTTTCCTCATAGAGTTTCTAGTCAATCTTTAAACAAGCTTGTGTCAACCATTTGAACTCAAAATGACAAAAGTACCAACCCTCTAAGGAGGTGACTTTATGATAGAGTCTAGTCCTGGTTTTGGCATCAGTTCAGCCATTTGGATTGAAACTCAGCATAGGTAGATGGCAGTTGATGTTGAGGATAACCTCAAAAATTAGCACCAAAGTTTTACAAAGTGTGCCAACATTACCTCGCAAACACCATTCATGTTGGTGAAGGGCCCATATTAATGTGCCTTGGATATCCCATCCACTCTGGTATACAGATTGGTCAGTGGCCAATTGATGGTGGTGTGGTATTGGATAAAACTTGGGATGGGTTCTAAGACATGGAGGTTACTCCTATAAGAAAGCCTCTTTGAGCAGTTTGGATCAACTCCTTTCAACACCGTATTAGTAATTTTGGGAAAATGTCGATATTTTGGGAAAATGAAATTGGGAGAGAGAACTTTACACTCTCCCATTTTAGGATCCCTTCCTCATACTCTTCTCATCGTTTTGGCTTCCCCCCTTTTGGTGTCCACAACTCCATACTATTGAGTCTGCTTGCTCCCAACCTGTAGAGTACTTGTCATTGCAAATCCAAAACTTCTCCCAACAATTTGCATACACTTGTTCCTCACTTGCATTCTTCTTACAGAACATGGGGCCCAATATTGTATCAATACCATATTGTATTCTTTAGAGGAAGTGTTGGATTCCATGTCTGACTCGGCTACACCCAACCAAATTGGATATATATTGTCACTTGGCCTCACAAGAATAAAATCATTCTTTTTTACATCTATGAAAGGTTGAAATGCATCTTTGGGCTTGTTGCGTTGTGGACCACAGTAGTGGTCTTCTAGTGCCTTTAAACCCATGAAACCTTCTTTGTCGGTGTTGGTGTTCTGCTCTACTACATGAGTTGTCTGAGGCCAAAAGCATATACATATATTCTGACTTTGCATAGTTGATGAAGGATCTAACAATGCCTTGATCATGTTTTCCCAATATTGTATCACTGGCATTATGTATATTGAATAAGGATCTAGTAAGCCTTTGTTGATGTGATGGTTGTCCCAATATTTTATATAGTCCTTTATGCCACTCACCACTTGAGCACTATGTTTTAAGTACTCACACATTGGAAGCACTGTTGGTTCCCCATCTGGCTCTCTCTCTCGCTCTCTCTTTCTCAAAGTCTCTCTTACTCTCTGTCTCTATCTCTCAAAATGCTAAATATAGTAACGCAAATAGTTTTAGCTCTTTTAGTGTTGGGAGAATTTTAATAAAAACATTGAAACCAATACATGGAATTTTAATAAATTGGTTTAAATTTTACCAATTTGGGGAGATGAAGACATAAATTAGAAACCGATCTTGGCCTTCAACCTCCTTAATCAATTTTAAAACGAATATCGGGTGGAGGGATGCTAAGCAAAGGCTAGGCTCTTTACCTCCCAACCAAGATCTTACTTGGACATGAAATGCCTTGCGGCTGCTTTTCATCCCCCAACCATGATTGGTTTTGAAACCAATCTTCTTCGGTCTTCAAAGATCTTGCCCTTACACTTTAGCTTTCCATCAAAGATTGGTTTTTGGGGTGATAAAGGAAAAGGCCAAGCCTTCCATCTCCTAATGAAGACCTGATACAAAACCGATCTTGGTGAAATTGAGCTTGAATTCGGAGAGTACATAGTAAACTGGAGATGAACAAAATTTTCCTTCAATACTGATGTAGTACAGATGATGGCTCCATCCACCCGTGCACTCCCACAGTGGAGCTTAGATGGCAATCTAGACAGATGCTAGGTGAAGAGCTACTAGCTGGAAGATCTTTGCTAGAAGATTTGATCTGGTACAATGGACTGGCAAGGTCGCCTCTTTATGGCTATGAGGGCGGTAGTCGGATCAACATAGTTGGTGGAACCGACCAGTCAACCTAGTCAGTGAAGTCGACCAATCAACCTAGTCGGTGGAACCGACTAGTCGTCCATGGAATATTCAAGCCCCAGCAAGAATAAGGGGCTCCCACACAATCACCTTTCTACCATCAACACTCTCATTGATAGACCTCATCTGACATGCAAGTCAGGATTCATCCATTGTCCCAGGCTCACACATGGCTTCTCCTCATATGGGGGCCTTACAACTTGAGCACCTTGGACCACTGGTGGTTACCAGGAGGGTGGGGCATTGAGCATATCTAACAACCCCCACGTCTTTTTCTTGGTGAGATAGGACTTGTGAGTCAGGCAGGATCCATCCACGTACTCACCTTGAAGCTATTAGTCCTACCTCACCAAGAAAAAGACGTGTCATGACATATGTGGCACAAGAGTTATTCACCCACGTGTCGTCCCCACTTTGTGCCCAATGTATCATTGACCAAGAGAATAGAATTTTGAGATAGAGCTTCATCCATTGGATTTGTGTGCATTCTTTGAGATGATCTTCAACTCATAGAACCACTATAAGCTTTTGGTGAAGTAGCCTATGGTGCAAGGTTATGGGACTTCATTGCCTCATTTGTCTGAGCGAGCAATTGGAGTTCTAGCTTTGAGATTGCTTAATTTTTGGGATTGCAGCTCCATGCTAAAGGCATGTGGAGGTATAGGTACTCTAAAGGTGCTTGAATTGGAGACCGATCCATTCTTGTATAGGAATGTGATTACTTGTACTAGAATGTTACTCCAAGACTTGGGCTTGAGTAGTGTTCTCCTATAAGTTACTATCGAGTTATTGCTTGCATTCCCTCATGAGTTTCTCAACACAAAAAGTATAGTCCTTCATAGTCTTTTGCAACTATGCAAGCTTTTCTTGATTACACAAGTTACTCCAGTTCTTATCCCATAAGGCGGCCAAGTGCTAGTAGGAGGCATGTAGCAATACATGAAGGCATTTTGTAAGCTATACTTGACTTTGTTGAATATTTGAATTGGCCTCTAGGACTACTCTTTCTTTCCCTTGCTTGGAGTTCTTGGTTTGTGCACACTTCTTCAAGATCTTTCTCGAATATCTAGGTATGAAGGAATGTGACCTCCATTTGAACTTGCTAGAATTGGAGTTGAATTTTTTACTGTGGGTTGGCCATCCTACTCATAGAGATGTTCCTCCCTAACCAAGCTTGTGGAAAAATCTAACATTGTTACATGATTTTCGCTTGATATTGAGTGCTGAAGATATGATGAGATTTGTCAAGATATTGATATACTTGTTGCCTAGCTAATTTTGAGGTTTTGGGTTGCGGCTACACCATTTGCAGTTCTAGCAATTTGATGTAGGTCTCATGTTGTTTAGCTTGGGATGATGCCCTTTTTGTGTGATTGGTTTTCATGATTATGGAGCTTCGAAGATCCTTCCATAGATCTTGCCTCTAGGACTTCATGTTGTTGGAGAGCCTATGGGTATAGTCTCTCTTGCATTGTAGCATCTCCGATTGTAGCTCTGTATTTTCTACCTCAAGTAAGGGTAGTTTTTCCTTTGGGGTAGTCATGGTAGGGAATATGCTGAGTGATGTTTTCCATATAGGCAATAGAAGTAGTCCTAGATTTGCAAGAGGTTTGTGATGACATTGGTAGGGCCACTTCCTATTTGTGCACCTTGATTATCAGTGCCAATAAGTGGGGAATACAAAACTATGTGGGTAGATGAGCAGAAAACTTTCTTTGTTACAAGAAGGAAATTTCTTGGTTATATTGTTTTACCTTAGAGCAAATATTCAGAGTGAAAGGGAGGGATTTTTTTCCACCCTTGCCATCTATGACTGTGGATAAGAATGTTGAGGTCAAGGTCTATTATTGTTTGAAGTGTGATCTCATCCCTATATGCTTGGGTGTCAGGAGAGAGAAAATGATGCATTGAAAATAATTTAGCATCCATAAGCCTTGAGATATATTATTTCCCTTGAAATAGAACAAAAAAATCCTCTTGGATCATTGCATTGCTAAGATAATTATTAAGGGTTTGTGATTTGTAACAAGGATGTTTTTATTGAAGTTATACTTATATATTAATATAAAATCTTGGCGAAAGTTTATTGAGCTAGTTTTTTTAGTTTCACAATATTTGTAGAAGATATTACAATTTTATCTATTTTCTTTTGAATTTTAAAGAAAAAGTTGTAAACCCTAGCGAAACTTTTAAGTTTTTTCTCATAAAAGTTTCAATCTTGGAAAATTTTTCAAACCTTTATTTTTATTAAGGCATACAAACTTTCGATACCAATATAAAAGTTTTGCTTCATAACGAAACTGATAGGAAAAAATCACCAATGATTTGTAGTGAAGGTGCCATACTTTTTGTCATGTTCATCCATGTTGTTGTAGGAGTGGAGGAATTCTTGGATATGTGCCTTTTGAGCAAGACTTTCCTTCCAGCACTATAGGCACTCAAACAAAGTTTCTAGTCCCTTTTTATCTATAAAAACTTATGCGGCATTGGAAAAGCATATGTCAAGTTGGGTGGCCATACAAGTTATAAGGACTCAACCCTATCACTAATTGTATAGATTTGATTAGGTATGTGTTGAAATAGTACTTAAGGTCATCTTTGTGTTCATGGAAACCGGTTAGGAATATGTAGTTGGATGTGGACTTGGTGCTTGCTTAGGCATTTGACTTGAGGGGGGTCTTGATAACGAGGTTGTTGAAACTTGAGTCAAATCTTCTTCGACTTTGGCATTAGCCCAAGTTAGGTCAAGACAAGTGGAATCTCATTTTCTCATTTTCTTGGCTTTCTAAGGAAGATAGGGTCGTGTTCTAGCAATTGTGCTAGGATGATGCAATGTCAATCCTTCTTTTCTAGCTTCCTTCATTTTTTCATTGACAAAGGCAATAGAGGTAGGATCCATATTAACAGACATATGGGTCATCTTTCAAGGGGCACAAGTACCATATGTGTCCTAAAAATGAGATATCCATTCATCAATGCACAGGGTAAGTAAACATCAAAAAACTATCTAATATCCTATAAAGTGCCTATTATCTCACTATAAGGAAAATACTACCACCACATGGAGCTATCCATTATCTACATAGGAAGACCTTGCAACTGATGCAATGAGCTCTAGTTAATCAACTACGTATATAAGATGACATTAAATAACCCGATATGTACATAACAAATGGGTTAAAAAGGTTAGATTACATTGGAAAGATTAGATTAAAACATCCCAAGGGCTATGCATCCAAAATAACCTAAAGTGTAAGTCATAGAAAAGGGGGGTTAGACCTTAAAAAAGAAGCATAGGCATAGTTTAGAAGTTTAATTAGTCTTACTTTATAAGACTAAGTACTAACTAGTAGTGTACAATGACCATGATGGCCACATGGCGAATCGTGCCTACCTAGTAAAGGTAGAGAAGGACTATGTGAAGACTGCGGACGAGATCGCGACCAAGGCATGGATTGCAAAGATGGTATGCGACATGAACAGAGGAGTAGCTACAATCATGAGCCAGAAAGGCTCCATAAGGATGGCGTGATACGACACATACACAACAGGGGAGACACTTATGTTAAGCATCCCAAGAACACAGACAAATTTCTATTGGTTGAATAATCATTGTCACTCACATGGGTGGATGAGGAATGCCAAATCTACATTTTGTTTTTTTCTTTTGGCATGTCTTTCTATGGTTGTGTGATTGTGGTTCCTTTTTTGCAAGACTGAGTTTTGATAAATCACTCATGATGTATTTGTCCACAAACTCAATTATTTCTTGATGTCCCTCCTATGGCTAGTGCTCCTTCAATCCAAAGAAGACCATGGTCATGCTAGCTACCTCTATCTTGGAACTCTGTTGTTTGCAAAGAAGTAATCCTATACTTTGCCAATGATTTAGTTGTCATTTCTTATGAAGGTCTTCATTTTTTCAAACCTATGGACATAGTACTGAGTTGTTGTGATTGGTTCCATGTGGATAAGTTTCTCATTTCAATTGTGCTCATTTGTCTTGTAAAATGGGCACGCCCTCATTTTGTAGCTTCAATAAGCAATCCATTAGGGCTCTCATAGCATCTCTAGTTGATGAGAGGGTAATGAAGAATGTTGGCACACCCAGTTGGCATACCATGGTGAACAAGTTTTTCTTAAACTTGTGTTTGTAATCCAATGATGCTCTCAAGCATGTGAAGTCCTTGTATCCAATATTGGATTATAGGAGATTTTCAATTTTCGTGTATGTAACGGCTTCCTTCACTTGTAGTGTTCGTCCTTGGAGTTATCCTTTTTGCATCCTCACCCACATCGAGGAGAGGACTTGCCGTGCCATTATTCTCAACGTCTTGAAGAAGACATTTTCACTCCGTGTGTGACCAAGAATTGGCATTTTAGAGGATTCAAAGAGATTTCGTACTCCTTGCATTTTTTTAGTACTCCTCAAGACATTTCAAGTGATCCTTTTTGTCTGAGTGTATGCACAAGTCGTCGAGGAAGACTTGTAGGAACTTGTTGAGAAATTCCTTGAAGGCGGTGTACATGACCCTTTGAAAAGTGGATGGGGCATTGCATAAGCCAAATGGCATGACTCTATATTCAAAAATGCTCCATTCTATGGCAAATGCTATCTTTGATTGATCTTGAGGTGCAATTTGTACTTGGTTTTACCCGCTAAACCCATCTAAGAAGCTATACACTTCAGACCCAGCTACCCTTTCTAAAACTGTTTCGATCAATGGTAGGGGGCAGTGATCTCTGATTGTTGTTGCATTGACGTTCTTAAGATTCACACATATTCTGAGCTTCTTGTTTTTCTTAGAAACAATCACAATTGGTGATACCCAATCGGTATGCTCATCTCATAAATGAAACCGACATCTAGGAACTTTTCTAGTTCTTCGTAGACATGGGCGCCATATTTAGAATTTGTCCTATAGGGTCCACATACCTTAGGTTTGGATCCTTCCCTAATCGGCATGGTATCTACTACAACTTTAGGAAAAATCCTTTCTTTATATTCCATCAGCAATGCTTTTACTTCTTTTTCTTCTCTTGGAGTGAGTTGTTCGCCAATGTATACAAGCTTTTCTTCTCCTCCTTCTAAGGCAAGATTCAATTTTCTTATCTTGGCTGGTCCTTCATACACTAGGGAATCCCCAATATTATCAGTTTTCGTGAGTTTTGATTCCATGACTGGCCTAGGCATTGCTATTTTTGCTTCTCCCCTGGTGTAGTTTTTGAAGTAATCGAGAGCTTCCCTTGGGCCTTCATGGCACTTTGAGGTGCTTGCTTGGCTGCTAGCTCTGTTGAATGTGGTGGAACATGTTTGGTCCAATTCAGTTGGGTCCCCTTGCTTGTCTTTTTTGTTGGTATTCACCATTTCACTCTTCATTCTCACATTGGGTTTGAACTTGCAAAGTTTTTTGCTTTGTGAGACTAGTGATGTATTTTCAATAGGATTCTCACTCCCAAGGAGCAATTCTTTCACCATACATGCACCTTCAAGCCCTTTAGGATCCCCTTCAAAATTTGGGGACTTGGGTGCTTTTGTGGGCTTACTCAAATACAATTCCACCACTCTAGTACAATTCCACCACTCTAGTCTGCATTCTTTTGAATTCATTAAAGTGCTCTATCTTGGCCTTTTGGCATTGCACACCCTCCTTCTTTTTCCTTGATTGATTGCTATTGGCTAGTGCTAGAGGGTCTATCTTTGGGGTATTCTATGGCCATGACTGCTTGCAGGATTTCTAAGTCATTATCAAATACTTGACCTTCCAAGGTGGCATTATCAGCTTCTGTTTCTAGATCCTAATCCAAATCTACACCGTAAGCTTCAATTATGGCCTCTTTAGAATCACTATAGCACTCGACACTTTCACTGAAGATTGGCACTTCCACCTCTTCTGATTCGTCATCTCAGATTGGTGCTTCTAGTTGGATCATTTGGGCATCCACATCTGGCAACATTGGATGGGTTGTTTTATATTTATCTATTGTAGCCAATGCTTGTATCCAATTGTTGATGTCACTTTGTGTATCCCCTTCTATGGTTTTTAGTACATTTGTAGCTACAAGGGATTCATGACTGGTGTGGAAGAAGTGTCTTCAACATTTCTGGGAATAGTGGGTTTGATTTCCCCTATTCCCAAATTTATCTTGACAGTGGTTTCTCTATTTTGCATTGTGATTCTATCAGTGCCCCAATCATGGAGTACCAAAGCTTCCTGAAGCCATGGTCTTTGCAACAATATCTGGTATGGTATGGCTCCCTTGGGAAGATCCAAGATAGTAAACTTGAGAGTGAACCTGACTCCATCAATTTTTTTTTACACATTGTTGTCAACAATGCCCAGTGGCTCCATTTTAGTGTGGTTGGCTAGGCAAATGTCGAATGTAGCCTTCTGCCATCCACTATTGCAAGGTATTGGCCAAAGGCTTTATGATCCCCAATGGGATGGTTACATTTTTTATGTCATCCCTAGCACCAAATTTTACTAAAATAACCTTTTCCTCTTCTTCAGGTGGGGGGAAGCATTGTGAAGATTCTATCCATCCCTTGAAACTCTCCCACATTGTAGGGCAATTTCTTTAATAAGGTTCCAATTGGCATCGTGACGGGGAAACTTATCAAGCTAGCTAGTGTGGTACCATTCAATGGGGGATGTATTGCCTGTTGCTTGAGTACCTTGTGAAAGGTGTTGGGATCAATCATTGTGTCAACACTGGGTGATGAGAGTGCTCTAACCTCTGCTACTGCTATTTTGTCTGCCTCAAATTTCTCTTGCTGTTGTTGTACCCATTGCTTCAAGGCTTGATAACGAGCTTTCTCAGTTTCATTGTTGGGGTATGCTTCCTTTGTTTCTTGGGTGGCACTATCTGTAGATGTGTTGGGCATGGCCTCTGGAATTGGCATTGCTTGTTTTGCTAGAGGGCTCTTTGTTTTTTGAGTGGAAAGGAGTTTTTTCCATGCCATTTCTTTTTGTTGACTTGTTACGATCAAGACTGGCTACGATACCACACTTTGTGCAGCCACACTATGATTTTCCACACTGATCATCCCCAGGGGTACTTCAAGTTTGACTTCCTTGGTTTGTTGAGACTTTGTTCTTAGTGGGTAGTCCATGCAGGCATGCCCAACTCCGCATTCTCTGCACACAAGTTGAAATGTAATGGGGTGGTGGACATTTAGCTATGTGGTGTTTTTCCCCACAACCGAAACACTTGATGGGTGTTCGATATGTGGTTGACCTTACTTGATTAGCATACACTAGAATGAGTCCATTGGCACCATCCATGTAGTACATAGGGTACTCTGTTTGATACTCATAGTGAGGTTCCAGCTCTTCAGGTTGGAGTTGTTGCACTAGAACTACTAGAGCAAGATTGGGAGCTCAAGGATATTGCAGAGGATTGTTGCCATAGGGTTAGCAGTAGTAGCTACGAGACATCCATCCCACTTCCAGCCAATGTATTGTTGATATACTAACCCAATTGTTTGATGGACTGAAAAAATCCATATTTGATTCTTTCTTGTGCCTAGGTTAGCCATGAATCTTCTATTTGTGTTATCATGTGATGATTAGAAGATGCAAGTTCTTTGAAGAAGATGCAAGTTCTCTTTGATGACAAGTTTATTTTGTTTACTAAAGAGGAATTTTTGTTCATGTAATCAGAGATGTCATTTGCTACAACCATGCAATAGCATGCCAAGACAAATGAGAGCACATGATGACCCCAATCCATCACACAAAATGTTTGAACACTTTGACGTTAGGGATATGCAGATGCTTGAGAAGTGGAACATGATCCATGGTCTCCCTTCTATCAAGAAATGGGAACTACGTGAAGGATGCTTTTATGCAAAGATGATAGGGAATTGTTTCCAAAGAGTCAAGCCAAAAAGGCAAATCCACCCTTTGAATTGGTGCACATAGCATTCTACATGATAGATGTGCCATCATTGGTAATTAGCAAAAGTACTTTGTCACATTCATCAGTGATGCAAAAAAAACTGCATTTTTCTACTTTATAAAGATGTATGGCTACTAGATACCTTCCAAGAATTCATGATAGAAACAAAAGTGAATAATCAAAACAAATATCTTTGATCTAACAATGAGGGAGAATCACCTTGAAAGCTTTCACAAGCTATAGGTGAGTCTATAAAGAGTTTTCCTTGCCTTAGAGATGGAGAAAAAATGGTGTGATAGAATGCAAGAATCATGTCATTATACAAAGTACAAGGATCATGATGTAGACGAAAAAACACATCAAATGAGTTTTGGGCAAAAATGGTGTCCCAATATGGTGTATCTACTATGTAGATCTCCCACTAAATATATCACACCATAGAAAGCATGGGCTAGACATAATCCTATTGTACCACTTACCACCATGTGCCTAAGGACAAGTGAAGTAAGATTGATTCCAAAAGCAAGTATTGCTTCATGTTGGGTATGCATAAGAGCAGAAGGCATACAAGATATGTATGTCTAGCAACCCACAAGATGATTGCTTCCAATAACGTGGTGCTTGATGAAATTGTGAAGCAAGCAACATGCCACCATGGCTATGAAAAGCTAGATAAAAAGGAAATGCTAATAATCAAATGAGGTCAATGCAAAAGATGTAGAGGTGCAAGCATCCTCATAAAGTGGAGTATTTGATCATTTGCTAGAAAAAACTAGCAAGAGAAATAAGGAAATTAGGATAGCATCCCCAAGGCAATTTTGCAAACATAAGGCTTGGGATGTATAGATCGAACGCATGAAAAAATGCCATCATAGCAAGTTTTCAAGTGGTGTTGATTTTTGTGCAATTGTGAAATGAATACCACAAGCTTTTTTGTAAGTTCATTCATAAAAGCTCATCGCCTGCTCTGATGGCATTTGATTTTGCATGCAGGTTGCAAATTGCAAAACGAATGCATGAGTATAGGCCATGGACATGTTCAATCTACTCTTGGGTAGTTCAAGACCCTTGAGGGGGCACAAATGTCTACACTCTACACTTGGTGCTTTTTTCCCTTTTGAAGCACATTGATACTTGGGCCCAAACAAGATTCCCACATACACTTTCCTAGCACTCTAGAATTTCCAAAGAGTGATTATGGAAGAGGGAAACAAGGAAAGATTTGAGATTTTTAGGGAGAAAAATATCACGGAATCCCCAACTTTAATTGCCACAAGTGCTTACACGACTATCTGACCAACCTCTTGACAATAAAGATGATCCTCATGCATGAAATTACTATCCAAGACACCTATAAAAACTAGAAAGTAGAAAATTAGACTTTCCAAGAGGGAAGATCATTCTTGCTCTCAAAATGGAATATAATCACTAAACGACAAACGAACTACAAATCCACAAGCCAGCCACTTAGCCATGCCTTAACATAATGCCCAAGTGCCCACATCTTTAAAATCATGGGAGGAGGATCACATACATTTTAAAGAAAAAAACTAGGAGAATGGACAAAAAGCGACACCATAGGGCTTTATTAGAGTGACGGCATATATTTATCTAGAGACTTTAAGAAATAGCATGGCACGTGGCTCAAGGAGAGTGCAAAGTGAAACTTGATCTCACTATACTACCTACCTAAAAATTAGGACTATTGAAATATTAATGTTCCAAATGGAAGAGATGAGAAAAGCACAACCTTATTATAACCACATCATTAGACACTTCATAAAACTGTCCATATGCCAACACTTTACACATGCTTACTATACATGGGAGTGTAGTTCCTCATTTTAAATGCATCATAACACACTTCATATACTGTCTACATGCCAACACTTTACACATGCTAGCTAAAGAGTTCAAATCTCTTGAAAAGTACACATGCTAGTTTGTTATTCTAAGTAGTCTGATGAGAGTTTCTCATTGTAAATGCATCATAAAACACTTCATAAATTGTCCATATGCCAAAACTTTATGCATGCTAGCTATAGATTAAAATCTCAAGAGTACTTAAAAGAAAAAATACACATGCTAGTTTGTTATTCTAAGTAGTTTGATGAGACTTTAAAGTGTGTCATAAAAACTTGATAGAACATCCACATGCCAATACTTTACACATGCTGGCTACATATTTTAAATCTTAAAAGCATTTAAATAATTTTATTAAAAAAATATCTAAACTTCATCAAGTACATATTTATAAGAAGTTTTCACAGCAAGGAAAAGTAGATACTAGCATTTGATGTGCCAAAATGGTGATATTGGTTACAAGTTCATTTAACTGCATGCAAGACTAAATAGGAGAGACTTGTCCATTGCATCACATGGTGAACACAATGTTAACAGTGGTGTTGAGGATAAATGCAGTGTGTGGCTATAATACATATATTTTATATGCTGTCCCACTTGAGTTTGTTTCACTCTTTATGACTCATTTTGTTTGTCGATATTACTGTAACAATAATAAAATTTCATGTTATCAAATGAAAGTTGGAGTTTTTTCTCTCAATGCAATTAAATATGGGTAGACTGGATGTGTGGGTAAGACTGATATTACCATTGCTAATATTATTGAAATTAAATTTTAAAATTAACAAAACAGAATGACTCGTTGAGAAACAATTGAAATTAAAGATAACACAAATATTATAATTTTTCTTTGTAGATATGAGATTTTTCAATAATTTGTTATTTTGGTTTGCAAAATAGATGGTGATCTAAGATCACCATTAGTATGTTGAGAAACAATTGGAATTTTTTTTTGCAGATATGAGATTTTTCAATCTTTTGTTGTTTTGGTTTGCAAAAATAGATGGTGATCTAAGATCACCAGAAATCTCTATGTGTGTTGACATGTGTACTACTTGCTTGTAGGCCCAATATTGAGAAAATCAATTATTTAGCATACTCGTTCTTGATTGAGCTTGGCTACTACAATCTGTCATGAACCTTAGTTGTTTAATAATTTCATTCCTTGAATCACTTTATAAATCTTTTGAGACAATGTGTATAAAGATTTTTCTAGAAAGCACCATGACCAATTCCATGCATAAATGGCATACACTTACATACCATGTACACCATGGGTGAGTTTTGGACAATTCTTTTCCCACTTTTTTGGCCCACTTGCTTTTTTAGAAGGCACCATGACAAATTCCATGCATAAATTTCATACACTTAGATACCATGTACACTATGGTTGGCTTTTGGAAAATTCTTTTCCCCTGTTTTGGCCCACGTGCTTTTTCTCACTAGCTTTTTGGTAATCCTCATGCCAAATGCATAGTTAAAAATGAGAAATGTGCATTTTCCACCATACAAATGTTTTCACATCCTTATGAATTTTTTTGAGATAAGTTACTTACTCAGTTAAAGGTATCTGCCAAGTTTCCTTACCATCAAACACATACCGGTATAGTATAAGCATCTCGATGCACACCTCAACATGCATGTTGAAAAACATGTATCACAATAGAAAGGATGTCTAATCCTAATGAAACTTTGTGAGTATAAAGACCTTACTTATGTGCATGTCCTAACATACAAATGATGACAATTTTTTAAAAAATTTGTGAGTATAAGGGCCTCAATCATTTAAATTTGTGCAAATTTTCATTACCATTAGACACACATTGTGCATGCTCAAAAATGAGAAATGTGCATGTACCACCATACAATTAATGTCAAAGTCCTTACTTATTGAAAGGCATCTTTATATTTTCATGACCATACTATACATGAATGTATGGTATAAGCATGTTGATTCACAATTTCTTGACAGTTGTGTAGAATACATGGTCAAAATTTAGAAAATATGCATGTTCCATCATACAAATGATGTTATATCTTTATAAATCTTTGTGATTATAAGCCATATACTCATTAAAATATCTCTAAAAAGTTTCATGACCATCAAATACATATAGGTACTGTATGAGCATAGCGATGCGCATAATATTTTTTGACGATTATAGACCATCCATGGTCAAAAATGAGAAAATGTGCATGTCCCATCGTACAAATGTTGTCAAAACCTTATGAAAATTTGAAAATAAAAACTCCTTACTCATTGATATGTCTTTTAATATTTTCATGACTATCACACGCACATACCTAGGGTATTTAAGCATATAAATGCATAATTTTTTGACACTTAATTACCATGGATGGTCAAAAAAGAGAAAAAAGTGCATGCTTCACCATAGAAATCATGTTTTAACCATATTAAAAACTAAATTTATAAATTAATTACTCATAAATATGTCTCTACAGAGTTTCACGACCATTGGACACATACACATATTGTAGAAGCATACTAATACTTAATCATCAACAATGACAAAATGTGCATGTGACACCATAAAAGTGGTGTATGGTACTTATGAAATCTTGTGAGTATAAGGAATTAATTATTTAAATGCATTTGAAATGTTTCATGACCATTCCATATAAACATGCATGGTATAAGCATGGCGATTCACAATTTCTTGACCATTATGCACAATGTGTTGTGGAGAATATGAAAATGCAAAAAAAAGAAGAGAGAGAGAACACGAGAATTTGCATTCCCCACCATAAAAATATTGTACATTCTTATGAAAAATGTTAATTTATAACGGAATTATAATTTAAAATTGTACTCAAAATTTCATGACCATTGGACATGTACAAGTACTATGATATAAGCATAGCAATGCAACAATGTTTTGGCAGTGATGCACAATCCATGGTCAAAAGTGAGAGAGTGTACATGTCCCACGACACAAATGATGTCCAAACCTTATGATAGTTTGAAATTATATATAGCCTTGATAATGAAAACGTATATTTAAAATCATGTGACCATAACATATATACATGTATGGTATAAGCATGCCAATCACAATTTCTTAACAATTAAGCACAATACTTATTCAAAAATGAGAAAATGTGCAGGTCCCACCATAAAATGATGTCACATTGTTCTTAAAATTTGTGATCATATGGGCCTTAATTGTTGAAATTTTATGTTACAAGTATGGTATAAACATCTCGATGCATACTTTTTTGGCAGTTACGCACCCTGCATGCATGAAAAAGACAAAATGTGCATATGCCACCATATAAATGAGGCATGATCCTTATGAAACTTTGTAGGCCTAAGGGAAATACTCATTAAAATGTCTCTATAAATTTTCATCACCTTATCATGCATACATGTATGGTATAAGCATGCCGATTCACAATTTCTTGACAATTTTGTAGAATGCATTGCCAAAAATGACAAAATGTGCATGTCCCATCATACAAATTATGTTGCATCCTTGTGAAATTGTTTGAGTATAAGGGACTTATTCATTAATGATATTTTCAAATTTTCACAACCATTAGATACATAGAAGTATGGTATAAGCATAGTGATGCACAATACTTTGATCTTATGAAAACGAGGAAATGTGCATGTACCACCATACAAATGATGTTAGAATCTTATGAAAATTTCCAAGTATAAGTTTTGTGACCATCACACACACATACCTATGGTATAGCATACTGATGCACAATTTTTTGTCAATCACCATGCATGTAGGAGCCACATATAAGGAGCTCTTCATGCATTTGTTCAAGGCATAGATAGATTTATCAAGTATTCTATTAGGGATCTCAACCCTAAATCATATGGGCACTAGCACAAAACATGGAGCTTGAACTAGTGGTCAAATGGGTGGGAGGTGTGAAATTTCCAAATTCATGGGAGTATCAAAATTTTTAGTCGCCGGTTTTCCCCCCTCTAGCGATACACGTCAGTAGAATTGGATATCCCAAACAAGTGCAATGTGGCCTAAAATGCTTCAAAACACAAATAGGCCAAAGGGTACGTTATCGGGTTTGATGTTGTGTTTGAAATGCAATTACCTTTGGCGTGTTTATTAGCCATATAGCAAGCAAGTGCATGGAAAAAGAAACAATTCAAAATTATAAATAGTGTTGGATTTATGAAAAGATCTTTGCACATGCACCAATTGCACATTTTCAACTTATTCTATTTTAGGGTGAAGCTAGATACCAATACCAACAACTATCAATGTTTTAAGACCACCATGTAGTAGTCCCACTAGTTTGGATTCCAAATTTTCAATCCGTTTTGGTTTTCAACAATTCAAAAAAAAGTTATGGAGCGTGTCCTCAAATGGGTGTGCATCACTTTAGCACAACATGGGCGGGGGCTTAAATCCATGCCTAATGTTCTCATTTAGGTGTTTCCTTGGGTTGAGGAGAAGCTCAGTAGTGTACTTTTGAATGATTACTTGGTTGCATGTAGGTATGGAACAAAATTTTGATGTTTTTGAATAAATTGCTATATCCTATAGTCTTCAGGATGCATGCTTCACATGCAACATGATAGCACTTGTAATGCTTTAATGGTCTCATTCCAAATCCTTATTCCATGTTTTGGTTTTCAACAATTCAAAAAAAAGTTATGGAGCGTGTCCTCAAATGGGTGTGCATCACTTTAGCACAACATGGGCGGGGGCTTAAATCCATGCCTAATGTTCTCATTTAGGTGTTTCCTTGGGTTGAGGAGAAGCTCAGTAGTGTACTTTTGAATGATTACTTGGTTGCATGTAGGTATGGAACAAAATTTTGATGTTTTTGAATAAATTGCTATATCCTATAGTCTTCAGGATGCATGCTTCACATGCAACATGATAGCACTTGTAATGCTTTAATGGTCTCATTCCAAATCCTTATTCCATATTTTTTTGGTCTCATGGAGGTCTCATGTTAGTGTGTACTATAACTTGAAGACAAATTTTTCTGAATTCCATTAAGCAATGCATAAGTTATGGGTCATGCAAGATAACTATGTACAAAAAAGTCCCTGAACCTCACAAAAAATGGCTACACCCAAGCAAACAATGACCCACAAGGCTTGTGGCAAATGATGTCGGGAATAGCCAAGAGGCTTTACAAGGCTTGAAACAATGTGCACAATGCCAAAAAATAGCCAAATAGGCTTTGTAATGATGGCATGTGTGTGAAAAATCAAATAATGTACAATCTGCCCATTGATCAATCAGTCAATGTCTCTGAACACTCTGAAGTCTTCTCACTAAACTATGGAACATCAAGTTTCAAGAAATGTGGGGTGGAAGCAAGCTAAGGGTGTCCACTTTTTGTTCACTCCCCAATCCTAAGGAGGTGGAAAAACAAGCTTTTTAGCACACAAAAATGCAAATCTCACCTACTTCCCTATGGATCTAGTCTTTGAAGTCTTCTGACACAACATCACAGTTGCTATTGTGCACACAATCGTATAGTCTGATCGAAAATTCGATGCACACACAAAAAATTTCTTTGTGTCACACGGCATGGTTCCAGGGTGGTCACACGTTTGTCACGAACAAAGAGTGTCATATAAAATTCTAAATTTCTCACTCATTTTAGATTAAATGTTATTGAAACTTTGTAAGTGGTCTCTTTGCATTATGTAGAGCTTAACTTGATTTATTGGTAATTTTTTGAATGATTTATCTAATTATAAATAATTATTTATAATAAATAAAGTCATAAAATACATGCATTTTAGTAGCACACCACATTTTTTTAGTATTTTGAATAATTAAGCAAATCCAATTCGGTGGAAGGTTAGTAGGCACATAAGGGTGTGTGGTTGAATCATCAAATCCCAAATCCAATGGTTAGATTTAGGAAGATTGAAGTTTAATTTTTACTTTTACTCCTCAGAGGATCAACAAAGAATATTAAAAATAAATCTAGTAATTCTCAAACATAACCAAACATTTCAAAAATGTCAATATTTTTAGTCCTATGCATGATGAATAAGAGGAAAAAATTTTGGTTAAATTTGAGCAAGGGAAACGTACGATATGGCCTCCAAGAGTGAAATCTCCCTTTTGTGGGTGAAAAAGGGCCACCCAAGCCTAATACCAAGACAAGGTAGGCTTGGTATTAGGCTTGGTGAGGTAGGCTAGGAGCATCACCGATCCTAGTGGCAAGCCTTTGGAGTCTGCATGCTGCCCATGTGGAAGGCTGAGTCATCAAAACCATGCCACGTTGTTAGACCACGTGGTGCCATCTCATCAAGCAGATGTGACATCACTCCTTGCCATGTCACCTTACATTGCCACACGTGCTGCCACATGTGCCACCTCATCATTCCACATCATCAGCCATGTGATCACACAATGCCACCTTGGCATACCTCCTCTTCTGGCCACGTCACCAATCCCTCCACCTCAATTTGCCATGTCATCTACCACCTCATGAATGCCAACTCGTCATGCCCAGTACCACATCATGACCATGCAGGAAGAGACTATATTACCACATCATGACCATGCATGGTGCCACATCAGCCAGATGCATACACATGACGATGTGCGATGCATACAATACCTCGATCGAGGTACATATGATGGGTGAGGCATACATTACCTCGTTCGAGGTATGTGACCGAGGAGACATACAGATACCTCGATCGAGGTTCATACATACATGCATGCGCAATGCACTAAATACCTCGATTGAGGTATAAGCTCTGATCGCGGCTCTGGGCATAGCAGACCTCTCCACCAAAACTAAGCCAATTAGTATCAATCTTAGCACCTCTCCACCAATAATAATGAAGAGCAATCTAAGAGCAATCTAGTGGATGAGTTGAGGCTCTCTATAAGACACCACATTTTGGTTCATTTCACCCATTCTTAGCCATTCTTGCCTCCTCATCACTTTGTCACACCTTCCATCCTACTTTCATTGAGAATGGGTTCTCAAAGCCGTAGAGCTAGTAGACGTGAAAGATGTAGGAACCCCCCCCCAAATCTCATTGACGAGGAGCGCAAGCGGAAGGCTCGTGAGCGCAAGAGAGCCTCTAGAGCTCGAGCTCGCGCTGCCACCACTGATCCACCTCCAGCTCTACCTCTACATCCCACCTCCACCCCCACCCCCACCTCCATTGTCCCCCCATGCTCATCCGCTCCCCTACCTCTAGCCTCCGCCCTTCCCCTAGCCACCTACATTTTGGCCTCCACCTCTACCTCTTCCCCCTCCACCCTCCCCCCTCCCCCTCCCCCCGCTCCGCTTGGCGCCTCCCTTCCCCCGTCCACCCTACCATCTCCCATTGATCCCGTTGCCCCACCTTGCAGCAGCAGTGTTGCTTCACGACGTGACTTGCCGAAGTCCACTATCCGTCGTCGTGCTAGCAAGATTGTGCAGTCTTTTTTTTGTGACCTCACGCCAGCTTCGCAGTCTTCTCTTCTTACGTCCCTGATTGATCACCCTGACTTGGTAGAGTGTAGGAGGCTTGCTGGTCTTGGTGCACGTAGAGATAGGGTTGTATCTAGCGAGGTCCTTAGCAGTGTTCGATGTTCCTATGCTTCTATTAAGCATAGGAACTCCGGTGATGCCTTGGCAGCACGTCGTGCTATTGTGGCTGCCATTAGTAGACCTCATATGATAGGCCATGTGCGTACCGCTTCACGTCTTCTTCAGATTGCACCGCGCACATTGCGAGCAGGCATCATTAGGAGGCAGAGTCTAGAGGATAGTGAGACTGATGCTCTTTGGGCTTCGAGTGGTCGTGCACCTCGCAGCGATCGATTGTTGGATGATTCCACTAGGTCCTTCATACAACAGTTTTGGGAGGAGCATTGCAGAGCATCCCCGGTGTTCAAGAAGGCATTGCGGAAGAGGGTGTCACGCGGTGTGTATATTGAGCATGGTGCATGTTTTTTGGAGTGTACCCAGACTGAGTTGTACACTCAGTTTGTAGAGGCGCACCCAGAGTTCAAGATTGGGCAGAGGTCATTTGAGCGATGCAGGCCATGGTTTGTGCGATGCTCTCAAGAGCGTGACACATGCTGTTGTCGCTACCATGTGGATTTTGGATTGATGTATGACGTATTCCGTTCCCTTGATGGTCATAGGGGAGTGGTTCCTACTAGCCCTCGCGACTTCATTCATTCCATATTGTGTACACGAGATGGTGATGCTTTATTCCACTCCCTTGATTGTGTGGAAGGCACGTGTACTTTGTGTGGTGACTTTGCCAGAGTGCCACGAGTTGCACTAGATACTTGTGATGTGCAGATGGTTTGTTGGCAGCAGTATGAGTACTGTACCTTGACATTAGATGGTGGTGCACAGTCGAGGAGGTTGCAGCTTGTGGGGAAGGAGACACCACGTGTTGTATTCATTGACTGTTTTCGAGGGAAGCTGTACCGCTACATACGCCACTCGCACACTGCGAAATGGGAGGATCGTCAGTTTCGTGCATGTTTGAGGACATTTCCTATAGGGGTGGTTGTCTCAGTGGTGGACTTTGCGGAGAATTACACCTTTGCACCACAGCATGAGATCCAATCGGAGTATTATTTCTCCGAACAGGTGACGTGTGATTGAGTATTGATTTTTTCCCCGCCTCATTATATTGAATTATTTCAATAGTCATATTTTTTTTTCAATGCCATATTGCAGGTTGCTATATTTATGCACATTAGCTATCGTCATGCACAGGCTCATGTGGATGGCATTGATAGCACCATGGACTCACGCATCATTGTGCGAGAGTATCACTTCTACATTAGTGATGATCGATCGCATGATGCCCATTTTGTGCAGCATTGCTTCACTTTGCATGATAGTTTCTTGAGGGATCATGGTGTCACATGGCAGCGGCGCTGGATTTGGTCAGACGGTTGCGGCGGTCAATTCAAATCCGCTAGACAGTTTTATTGGTTCTGCAGATGGCACCGTGAGACAGGCATTCCGATCACATGGAGCTACTTCGAGACAGGGCACGGTAAGGGAGAGCACGATGGTGCAGGTGCTTGCGTGAAGCGTGCTTTGCGTCGATACCAATTGCGTCACAGTGCCGATCGCTTCAAGGATGCACATGATGTGGTGCGGTGGTGCAGCCAGCACTTATCCACTAGTGCTACGTCCTCGTTTCAGTCGCGTGACGATAGGGTGGTGAGCCGGTATTTTTGGTGCGTGGACATTGGGAGTCTTGATCGGTCGAGGCCTTTTGATTGTCGTTCTGTGCCTGACACTCTTGATTTCCATTCCATCAGGAGTGTAGGTGAGTCTCACCCCGCAATCTTTTCTCGACGGTTTGCATGTTTTTGCTCTGCATGCATTGATGATGATTGGGGAGGGTGCTCCATGATACCATGGGCCGATCCATGGGTACGGCGAGTGCTTTCTCCCTTCCAGCCTTGGGAGGAGATACATGATGATCAGGATGCGGGATTCAGTTCCTCTAGAGATTATGACCAGCTTACATATATTTTGCGTATTGGTGATATCTTCGCGGTTATTGCTTCGGAGGGCAATGAGGAGGGTGTGGATTATTACTTGTTGCGATGCTCTATGCTGAAGAGTGTGCTGAATGAGGATACAGTGGATGGGCATGGGATGCACTTCAATGCTCATAGCATGATCGTCGGTGGCCACTATTTTCAGCAGATACAGAGGCGTGGTCGCTATATTGAGTTCCAGGAGTACATGGCAGATCGGGAGGCATACATGTATTCTCATCTTGTTGTTGGGATCAAGATTACTTTGAGTCGTGTTCGCACTCGCAAGGCGACGTCCACTCCACGATGGCGCCTTGCAGTGGCGGATCACGAGAGCATACTTGCAACTATTGGCATGAGAGCTGATCCTGAGGAGTAGCACATTACATATCTTATTTTTTGGGATCATCAGTTGATCAGATTGATTTTTATTGGGTATCACTAGTTGATTACACTTTTTTGTATTCGATATGTATAGGCTCACTGTGTGACCGTACCATTGTAATTTTCATGGACTCATATTTTGTATTTCACTATGATGGCTGTATACACGTTCATACACATCATTGTATTAGATTCTATTTTTAACATGATGTCCGATGTCTTCTCAATGGGATTTGTTGTGTTTGTAATACAAAAAATTGTTTATTAGTAGTAATGTTGTAATTTGTTTTGTGCATTAGGACATTTTAAAAACGTGACTAAGAAAATCGCGCACGTACTAACGAAATACGCGTGTGGACTTGCTTGTTGGGGATGAAACTTCGCACGACTCTTAGGCCACCCTAGCCAATAGTCCACGCGAGATTTGGTCTGAATTGATTTGGTGTGCGCCACGTGGAAGGTACAATGCGTACATTTTTACAATCCCTACTAGCACTCGTGACTACGTATGAGCTATGGCGCATGTACTAACGAAATGCGCGTGTGGACTTATCTGTTGGGAATGAAACTTCGCACGACTCTTAGGCCACCCTAGACATACATCCACGCAAGATTTGTTCTCCAACTTATTTGGTATGCGCCACGTGGAAGGTATAATGCGTACATTTTTACAATCCCTACTAGCACGACTACGTGTGAGAAATGGCGCACGTACTAACCAAATATGCATGTGGACTTATCTGTTGGAGATTAAACTTTGCACGGCTCTTAGGTTACCGTAGACGTACATCCACGCAAGATTTGGTGCCCAACTGATTTGGTATGCGCCACGTGGAAGGTACAATGCGTACATTTTTGCAATCCCTACTAGCACGACTACGTATGAGCTATGGCGCATGTACTAAGGAAATACGCGTGTGGACTTATCTGTTGGAAATGAAACTTCGCACGACTCTTAGGCTACCGTAGACGTACATCCACGCAAGATTTGGTACCCAACTGATTTGGTATGCGCCACATGGAAGGACAGTTGCGTACATTTTTACAATCCCTACTAGCACTCGTGACTACGTATGAAAAATGGCACACGTACTAATGAAATACGCACGTGGACTTATCTGTTGGGGACAAAACTTCACACGCCTCTTAAGCTACCCTAGATGTACATCCACGCAAGATTTGGTCTCCAACTGATTTGGTATGCGCCACGTGGAAGGACAAATGCATACATTTTTACAATTTCTACTAGCACAACTAAACCCTAAACCCTAAACCCTGGACCCTAAATCCTAAACCCTGTTGGGCACGAAACTTCACACGCCTCTTAGGCTACCCTAGACGTACATCCACGCAAGATTTGGTCTCCAACTGATTTTGTTTGCGCCATGTAGAAGCAATCCCTACTAGCACGGCTAAACCCTAAACCCTAAACCCTAAACCCTGGACCCTAAATCCTAAACCCTGTTGGGGACGAAACTTCACACGCCTCTTAGGCTACCCTAGACGTACATCGACGCAAGATTTAGTCTCCAACTGATTTGGTTTGTGCCACGTAGAAGCAATCCCTACTAGCACGGCTAAACCCTAAACCCTAAACCCTAAACTCTGGACCCTAAATCCTAAACCCTGTTGGGGATGAAACTTCACACGCCTCTTAGGCTACCCTAGACGTACATCGACGCAAGATTTGGTCTCCAACTGATTTAGTTTGCGCCATGTAAAGCAATCCCTACTAGCACGGCTAAACCCTAAACCCTAAACCCTGGACCCTAAATCCTAGACCCTGTTGGGGACGAAACTTCACACGCCTCTTAGGCTACCCTAGACGTACATCCATGCAAGATTTGGTCTCCAACTGATTTTGTTTGCGCCATGTAGAAGCAATCCCTACTAGCACGGCTAAACCCTAAACCCTAAACCCTAAACCCTGGACCCTAAATCCTAAACCCTGTTGGGGACGAAACTTCACACGCCTCTTAGGCTACCCTAGACGTACATCCACGCAAGATTTGGTCTCCAACTGATTTAGTTTACGCCACGTAGAAGCAATCCCTACTAGCACGGCTAAACCCTAAACCCTAAACCCTAAACCCTGGACCCTAAATCCTAAACCCTGTTGGGGACGAAACTTCACACGCCTCTTAGGCTACCCTAGACGTAAATCCACGCAAGATTTGGTCTCCAACTGATTTGGTTTGCGCCACGTAGAAGCAATCCCTACTAGCACGGCTAAACCCCAAACCCTAAATCCTAAACCCTGGACCCTAAATCCTAAACCCTGTTGGGGACAAAACTTCACACGCCTCTTAGGCTACCCTAGACGTACATCGACGCAAGATTTGGTCTCCAACTGATTTGGTTTGTGCGACGTAGAAGCAATCCCTACTAGCACGACTACACGTTTAGCGTACCACCAAAGTCAAAAGAAAATAGTAAAATTAAATTGTGGCCTAACATGTCACACCTTCCTTGTACTCCCATACATGAGTGGAGTTTAAAAGGGAGAAGTGGGATTGTTAATATGTGTATATTTTTTTGGTGCATAGCCTGTGCAACAACCCTTTCTTTTTACATAAACCAAATACCAACACTTTTCCTTATACCAACCGCCAATCCTTTCTCTTGTACATAAACCACTAAATGCAAAAGAAAATAGTGAAATAAAATGGTGGGCTAGCATGCTACACCTTCCTTGTATTCCCGTATACATGCATTAATTGCCAATTGTGTTGATTTCTCTTCTTTATGTTCATTATCTTTTATACATGCATAATAATTAGATTGGTGCATTGGCAAATGTCATATTAAGGAAATTGAAATAGTCCTTAGAAACTTGGAAGGCATATGCGATTGTGATTTGGAAGGCACATGTGATTGTGGTTCGAATATGACAAATAATTAGGTCTTGTTTTCTTTGATCACCAATTAGTACAAGTATTGTTAACAATAACAGACAAATTAAACACTGAGTCATAATAAATAACACCAAAATCATGCAAAGGACAAGTCTAACTCCATTTTTGAAAAAAATCCCCAAAAAATTTATATTTTTTAAAAATTGTAGGGACAAAATATACGCTTCATGTCAATAATATTAAAAAACTAGAATTGTGAAAAAAGAATGCATAAAATATTACTTATATTTTATTGCAGAACCTAAAAATGTCTAGTATTACCATTTGCAAAAAGTATTCTCTCCTTTAATTTAAAAAACATGACAAATTGCAAAGGAGAAGAAACTGCTTCATTCAACTAAGAGAGTTGCTAGAGCTTTTTCTTTGAAATACCAATCGTTTTCTATGCAAGTGCCCATATCAAATCCATATAAAAGAATTTCTACACCCTACAAACTAAGCATGTCCACACATTGGTGATTTCTAGAATTTTTTCCTTTTGTCATGTTGTTTAAGTATCTCTAGATCACACATTCCCTCAAGTTCATTGGTGTTGAAAGAATTTTTTATCAATTGATTTACACATAGGTAACAACATTGCCCTCGGAGTCATGGATAAGTTTTGTACCAATATACATTTCTAGAATACTTTTTGTAAATAGCATAAATTGAAAGTTGGTAAAATTGATGTTACTTTAATATCTAATTTCATTTCATGAAACAATTTTACATTGGGCTATGGCATTGTCTAAAAAAAGTAATTTTCTTTTTATACAAATTAGTTTATCAAATGGTTGAATTTCAACATATTTTGATATCAAGATCGGAAGGCTAGATTTAGAAGCATGAATATGACAATAGTTGTCTTTTTGAAAAATTGATGAAAATTTGGATTTTGAAACACACTTTATTGACAAACATGAATAGAATAAAATTTTTGTTTAAAAAATGAAAAACTTTTATCCGCAAAATAAAATTTTCATCCAAAATAAGATGAATTTTGATATGTTTAATGTTTAATGTTTGCAATTAATGTTTAATGTTTACAATTACTTCACATGGCATTCTTTTTTAAATACCTTATGTATTAAACAAACTATAAACTGAGATAAACTGAGATAAACTGAGATAAACAAAGTGTGAAGAACATCATGAAAGTACGAAAATGCTCATACATCATAAAAGTGGGAACAATATCATGAAAGTACCAAAATGAATCTGTACATCATCATCATCATGCTGCAAAAGTGCATCCCTATACAAGAAACGTGTGAAGCCTAAACAATCAATCTGAATCTGAATCTGATAACTCTACATATGATCCTCTAGTGGAACGCTGACGTGGCTCCTGTATGACTCGCTGCCCAACCGTCCGCTGTGTGCCCTCAGGCAATGCCGGCTCAGATGGGCCAGCCTCATCACCTGCATGAGATGGGCCAGCCTCATCCTGATGAAGAGGAGGGCATGCTGCACGCGCCACTGCTGCCATCTCTGCATCCCTCGCCTCCTCTATGTACACGCGTCTCAGCTCCCATAGCCGTGCATCTGCGAATACTCGTGCCTCAAATCCAGCGCGAGTAATCGTCTCTACATGTGAAATACGCTGGTCTCGGCCCCGCCCTAGCTGCTGCTCCACCCACTGCTGCACTCAATCCGGCGTGCCTCCTCCGCTCGTGCCTCGTCACCTGGCATGAAGTCACCGTACGAAAAGCGTCATGGAACGCATGATGCAACCACTGATGTATCCGCACCCTCCTGCATCAGCAATGCTCTCTGTGCCTCCTCCCTGTAGTGCTCCGTCAGGACTACACGGGCGAATGGATCAACAGCCTGACGATGACCAGGATATAGATCATCCATGCCCAGTCCTCTATATGTCGCCACATCAATGTCGGCAAAGCATACCGGGCACACTGAACGTGCCACCATGTGGCGGGTCATGCAGTGGAGATGTGCGATGTGGCCGCACCCTAGTCCAAACCACCCTACGGTGTCAAAGTCCTCGTGGCAGAGGACACAAGTGGAGGTAGGAAGCCTCGCTACGACTGCTGCGTCTATCGGTGTCCTAGTCGGCACATCTACAGGAGGAGCAGGGTATAGGGCCACACTGGGGTCGATCCTATGGCGCGACGGATCACGACTGATATGCCTCAACTGCAAGATATAGTGCTCTGCGCGATGGTATGCTATGCGTGTCCGAATCCTCTGCTCCTCCAAATCTGTCTGCAAGAGTCGTACGCGAGACTCCATCTCCTGACGCAAGAGTTGTACGCGAGACTCCATCTCCTGACGCAATAGATGTGCCTGCAATGCAAACATGTCGCGTACATGGTGAGAATTAACCAAAAAACTTCAGTTCAAAACACGCTACAAAAAAATAAACTAACATAATCAAAATAACTAACCTCGTCCCTAGACTCGGCCAACACAGCCTCCAACTCTGCAATCCGTCTGTCTCGAGCCTCCAACTCGTGCTGAGGCGCGTAGATGTGGGAGGTGGTGTAGATGTGGGACGCTCCATCGATGATCGAGGTGGGGGAGGTGGAATCGCAATAGATCTCGATAGGGCCGAGACCATGTGCTGCAAGGATGATGCCACTGAATGAACATCCCCCCTAATCTGTCCTCCCACCACTCGCAATGCCGGTGCAGGGATGGTGTGCAACTCTGGTCCCTCGCGTCGACACCGAACACCTATAATCTGACGCTCCTGGCGCCCCATCCTACCACGTCCCGCTCCTGATCCTGGACGGGTACTGAGGTAGTCCACCCGATGACCAAGGACAAACTCAGCATAAAGCTGCATGGCAAACGACCTCGCTATCTGGCGGTTGTGAGGCAACCGACCACCATTCGCAGCAAGATATCTCGGATAAATGTGTGCTGCTATGATGGGGTGCCTACACCGTAAAATATGCAAGGGGAGCCCTGATCGTGGTCGCTGGCCCTCGGTGTGACCATCCCAAAACATGTCGTCCAAGGCCTCCCTGTGACGTGACTCCCGCTCAAACAACTGTCGAATCGCTCTCCAATCCAAGCCACCACCAGTGATCTCCGCCTCGGCCTGTGCCTGAAAGCTATCCACAACATCCTCAACTATCTCCAATCGACTCAGAGCCTCAATAACTGAATCCAGGCTCGCAACCAAGTGAGGGGGTGCCCTAGCATCCTGCAGTGCCCTCATCTCAGCTCTCAGCATCTCTATCTGCATACGAATAGTGGTGCTAGAACCTGTGCGCTGGCTGGCGCATGCACAAAAAAAACACATGGAAATTAATATTCTATTTGGGTAATGAAAATAATACTCTATTCAATATGACTTATAATCTATTTACGTAATGAAAACTATTTGTACGTACTCCTTGATGAGGTAGATCCTATGCACCTACCGACCGGTAGATGGGCCAAATGTGTGGCTCAATATTAATCAATATTATTAATAATTCTTAATTTTGATTAGAATTTTTTCACTCTAGTCGTTGCATTTTAAAACTTAGATGTCTCAAATATTTTCTCCTTATATGTTTCCCTTTTTTCACTTTTTATCCAATATGAAACTTTTCCACATGTGGTGTAAGGACCACATTGCCCACTAATGGCCCCTATACTAAGGACAGATAGTGGAGAGGTTTGGTTAATAAGACCTTCTTTGAATGCTTTACTGCCTTGGGTTTGCAATAGATATGGAGGAGATAGAAGGATACCTAATACATTACTTTGAACAATACACAAGCAAGGCGCATCTTGTATTTCTCGGACTACACATTAAAAATGAGAGCGGGTTCACACTACAGACCTTTTAAAGCGAGAACTTTGAGAAAATAATTAAGCCTTCTCAATATTATCTATTTTGGTTGGGCAATCCACCTCAACTACTGGCCATTCCTATAGATCATCACTTGGTTCAAGACATTTTGTATAAGACTCACTCGACTTCTAGTTGTAAAAATAGTTTTGGAATGAGATCATCCACATACGTAGCAACAACAAAGGGCACAAGATCCCTAGAAGAGGATTCAAAAACTTTGAAAATTAAATCCTTGGATGTCCCTATGCAATGGGAAGGGTTGCATACGATAACTAACGTTAATTTTGGTTGAGCTCAAGTAATAAGCGTCACCGTTGCCTATGGTTGGACTAGCAAGAAAGAGACCACCCTTGCTTACAATGAAACTAGCATATAATTCCTTGAGCATGTGGTTGACATTCCATGTGTGACATAGTTTCAACGAGGGAAAGGAGATATGTAGCATCCGCACTATTTTGGTTATGAGGTGGTTCACGTGATTTTTGATACAAAGTCTTTTTGGGAAAACATCTTAGTCGTTTGTAAAAGACAAGATAAATGTTGTTAACATTAGTCATAGGTTTCCCTACGGTGCAAAAAGGGATGTATGTGTGCCACATGGCGAGCTGCCATGTAGCAAACAACATGGAATGGGATGCTTCAAATGTCGACTCTTGAAGGTTATGGAGTTCTCTCTCTCTTAAGTCTCTTATCTATGATCATTAAGGGATGATTAGGAGAGATTCAGTCATTAACAGGCTCTATTTGAACTTAGGTCTATAGTTGATCAAAACACTTGCATATATTAGCATGAATGTGGAATGAATATAGATCCACTAGAGTCCCATGTGCAATGAATGTTAGGTATTCTAGTTAAACTTTCAGTTTCTCTATGGCGTATTTCTTTCTTCTTATACATATAAGAGAAGTAGATGAATTATGAAACTAGACAACAAACATGATCAAAGTGCTAGATCTAAAGCATGCCATAGTGATAGCATAAGAATCTCAAACAGTTTATAGGCACAGACCGTAATATTCGAGTTCTTGAAGACCCATCCAAATATTCTCAATCTTGTAATATTCTTTTTTCAGTTATGCTAGAGTCTATGCATAACTTAGAAGAATTAGACATTTGCAACTCCATGTCTTCTTAAGGTCTAAGCCACTATTTCATGTCTTCTTAAGGGATATTGAAGATTTGGACTAAGCCACTATCTAGGCATTTCCAAGCTATAGCCTTATCATGCATGCTTAGTCTAATCAATCTATTGACTAATAGGGGACATATGCCTTCAACTTATTTCCTAGTAGAATCGATCCTTACTAATTGCCAAATAGTTAAAGGATGATTTATCATTAGTAATTTCCCAATATATTAGGGATGATTACCCAAGCTTAAACCTAGTTTCCTTCTAAAGAACTTGCTTGTCCCAAAGTGTCTAGTCAACTTCAAGCTTTGGTCACCAACCATGTCACTAGTCAATCTTTAATGTCCAACTCCAATAGTTGACTAGTAGGTTTATGTTTGTGTATTAATTCGATAAGTCGAGCGAGTCTTATACAAAATGTCTTATTAATTTGATAAGTCGAGCAAGTCTTCTGCCTCATTAAACGTTTTTTAAATTTAAAATTTTCACATTTTAAATTTTAAATGTCGTAATTCAAAAAAAAAAAATTTACAAATGCATTTCAAATTTATAAATACTTAAAAATTATTCCTATGAACGTTTTTTTATTTAATAGAAAGAGCTCTATTTAACAAAAAAAATCTCATTTCACATTTTAAATAAAAAATGTCGTAATTTACAAATTTCAAAAAAACATTAAAATGCATTATAAATTTTGAAATTTTTTATAATTTTCCTTATAAACTAAAATTTAATTAAATTCTACCAAAAAGAAAATGCTACATTAAAAAAACAGAAATATAGAACTCCTAATTCAAAAATTTTAAAAAAATTTACAAATGCATTTCAAATTTATAAATATTTTATAATTATTAATATGAACGTTTTTTTAAAATACAATTTCATATAAAAAAGCTTTATTTTGAAAATACAATTTCATTTTCACATTTTAAATAAAAAATGTCGTAATTCATAAATTTCAAAAAAACATTATATTGCATTTCAAATTTAGAAAATTTTTATTATTTCTCTTTTAACCTAAAATTTTTTATTATTTCTCTTTTAAATTCTACCTCATAAAAAAAACAGAAATATTTAACATTTTCACATTTTTAATAAACAAAGCCTCATTAAACGATTTTTAAATTTAAAAATTTCACATTTTAAATTATAAATGTCGTAATTTAAAAATTAAAAAATAAAATTTACAAATGCATTTGAAATTTATAAATATTTTATAATTATTAATATGAACTTTTTTTATTTACTAAAAAAGGCTCTATTTAAAAAAAATAATTAATTTTCACATTTTAAATAAAAAATCTCGTAATTTATAAATTTAAGAAAAACATTAAAATGCATTTTATAATTTTTCTTATAAACTAAAATTTTAAATTACGTTTTTTAAAATTAGAATTTTCACATTTTAAATTATAAATGTCGTAATTTAAAAATTAAAAAAAAAATTTACAACTACATTTCAAATTTATAAATATTTTATAACTAATAATATCAACATTTTTTTATTTACTAAAAAAAGCTCTATTTAAAAAAAAATTTTAATTTTCACATTTTAAATAAAAAATCCCGTAATTCATAAATTTCAGAAAAACATTAAAATGCATTTTATAATTTTTCTTTTAAACTAAAATTAAATCAAATTCTACATAAAAGAAAATGCTACGTAAAAGAAAATGCTACACAAAAGAAAATGCCAACCTGGACTCTCCCGCTCCTGCTCCGTCCATCTCCGTCGAAGTCCGTTCATCGCTCGCGCTCTTCCGTCAAAGTCCGGCAAATCCGAAATCGGTGAATGAGGCAGAGCTCGATCGAGGTATGCGGAATGAGGGGGGTCGCTCTCCTTTTATAATAAAAATTAGGGTTTACCTACCTCGATCGAGGTATTCTTTCCATGCGCATACATCCCGGCACATATACCTCGATCGAGGTATTGGCATGCCACGATACCTCGATCGAGGTATTCTTGACATAACCATACATCTCGTTGGCATGCCACAATACCTCGATCGAGGTATTCTTTCCATGCGCATACATCCCGGCACATATACCTCGATCAAGGTATTGCCATGCCACGATACCACGATCGAGGTATTGTGACATGCCCATACATGTCGGTACATCCACGTCGATGGAGGTTTTGACATGCCACGATACCTCAATCGTGGTGTGTTGGCAGAAACGGGATGCCAAGTCATGTGTCCACGATACCTCGATCGAGGTATGTCATCCGCCCTGTTGGCTGCCCTGTCGGATGGCACATACCTCGATCGAGGTATGCTGGACATGCCACGTGACCTCGATCGAGGTTGAGCTGGATTGCCACAATACCTCGAACGAGGTAGATGTGGCATGTGTAGCTGGCTTGCCAGCAAACCTCGATCGAGGTACAGGCTCGGTCCGGCAAAAAAGCTACGTAACTCGATCGAGGTATGGGCTAGGCTCGGTTGTGCTCGTGTGTGATTTTCATTGGAGCTTATACCTCGATCGAGGTATAGGAGACCGAAGCAAAACCTTTGTATTTTCACTCGAGCGGGTGTCACACTCACCCGAAAGTGGTCCGGAAGTGGACACCCTTAGCTTGCTACCTCCCTGTGATGGTGTGAAACCATATGTGAGCAAAGGGACTGACTCCAACCACATGTGAGCGAAGGGACTGAGGAACTATTTAGGAATTTTTCGGCATGGCTTCGATTGGCTGCTTTGGAGTTCTCTCCACTATGGATGATCAAATCTACTCTGAACTAGATCTAGACCAACCATCGAGCGATGAAAAGTCGTCGACACTCAAAAGTGTGTGATACTTGTGCTGAAATGTGCACATGACGTGACGAGAGCGTAGAGCACTAAAAATCGAGCATTTTTTCTTCTTGGAGCACGCTCAAATTCTTCCTGGATCAAGAGATACGGCTTGATCTAGGTGGAGGGGCAAAAGGAGTGCAAATGTGCTCAGGAATGATGTGGTAGGATGAGTCACATGCAGTGATGATGTGGCAACTGTGCTTAGCAAGGGGTGTACCAATAGAGCACTATGATGATGTGGCAAGTGGGTTCACATGCAGTGTGAACACTGTGCTGCAAAGGGGTCAGTGTGCCTAGCAGGGGGCACTACCACATGGCGATGATGATGTGGCAGCTGAGGTGGCAGATGATGTGGTAACTTGACTGGTCAACGTTGACTAGGTCTGCTAAGGTGTCAAGGATGATGTGGCCAGTGACATGGAGATGATGTGGCATAAATGGGTAGGTTGCGACGTGGCCAAAAGCTGACCATACGCTTATCCTGTCGCTTTCAGAGTCGACACTCCTTGTGTTGCAGTCGTGAGGCTGGAAGTCGTGAGGTTGGTGTTGAAGCCTGAGCTGCTGGGTCGCCCGGATGCGTGAAGGATGGAACCTGCTGATGGAGCTATGGGCGTCATATTCGGAGCCTTGGAGACTAGAGGTCGGGCTCGCTCGTCCGTCGTGGAGGCGCAACATTGGAGTCGTTGGAGGCCTGTATGACATTTATTGTTTGTGGCTGGAATGGCAAGGTGACGTTGTTGTAGTCATCATAGGCGTGGAGTAATGGGCGCTATGGCGTTGGCCGTTGGAGCTTATGATGGTTGTAGAAGCTGGTGGAGCTTTACGTGTTGATGGTGGTTGTTGTGGAAGAAGCCGTTGGAGGCTATGGCACTGCTGGCCATAGGAAAGATCTCATTAGCTCCTAGCTTGCAAGGCTTGACGAAAGGACGTTGATGGCCCTCGACGGAATTGCTCTTTCTCCTTTGCTTGAGCATGACCGCTCGCTGGTCCGCTTCAGTGAAGGCTCTTCTCTACGGCTGTGTCTTCCAGTATTCGTAGTTGTTGCTAGAGGTGATGGTTCCCGGTTAGCTGTTTGTTTGGAGAGGTCTAGGCGGGCTGGCGACGTCGGGATGATGGCACAGCAAGGGTGCAGCTACCATGGAAGCGAGGTGTAGAGTGTGGTCGCCCGTGGAGGAGCGCTATGGCTATTTGGGACTGTGGCTGGAGCTAAGCTGCAGATGAGAGAACGTAGGGTCGTCGGTGTCAGGCAGCTGTCAAAGGACTTGGTCGTCACGGGAGAGGCTGCATTGCCGTGGTGCATGCGCGTCTGTGAGGTACTCCATTGCAACCCCAGTAGTAGCCGATGCTGGTCGTTTAGAGGAGAGCTCTTGGTTGATGCTAGAGACACCCGTAGAAGATGGCAAGGCTTGCGTTATTGTTGTTGCTGGTCGAGCCCAGTGCTAGCTCTACTGTGAGAGCCTTTCCTAAGGTTACGCTAGTTGCTGGATGGAGTGGAAGCGGCTTTGTAATAGCTATAGGTCGAGGGAGCCGCCTTCAAGCAGAGTGCTTGCAACGGGTCATTGGTGCCGACTATATTGCATGCGGGCTGCCTCTTGGTCGATGGCTCAGTCGGTGGAGAGGTTGACTTTGCAAAGAAGTTTGTTTTGAGGTACACCTTGGAGGAGGATGGTCGATGCGGCCCTCTGCATTCGTGTTGGCTAGCTGTTGAAGAGCCGCTGGTAGACACCGTTGATGGACATGAGATTTGAGGCTCGTTTTTTGATCTGTGAGAGCTTCCAGGTCATGGTGCTAGGGCCACAGTAGATAGGATAGTCTTCTAGCTTGTTGTGTAGCACTCGTTGAATCTCTGTTGTCTTGCTGAGTCTTGTCGATAGGGGATAAGAGTAGAACCTTTGAAAGGAGTCTTCAAGAACTCTCAATCTCTCGATCTATCACATTCTCTCACGTGGATCGCAATGCCTCAACAGAAGGCAAGGGAGCTCTGATACCATGACAAAATATGAAGATGGGAGAGGAGAAAAGTGGAGATGAGGAGAGAGGGCACGGCTAGAGAGCACACCACAGATGACTAACTGTACACTGAAAATGTATAATATATACAAACCCTTTTAGGGTTAGGGTTAGGGCATCTAACCCTTTCCTTTACAACACTCTATTGGGTTAGTGCTATGCACATATGATCACATAATGTTGAGCATGGTTTCTCAACACAAGAGGCTCCAAACACAATAGAAATGGCAGGCATAAGGACTCCACCTATAACACGAAGCACGAAAACCCGCGGCAATTCATTAATCTTGCCAAACAAAACACGTGCAATGATACCATTCAATAACAAACCAAAACGCGACACGTGCCCACAAATAATTGCCGCCATGCAAAACAAACATTTAAAGACCGCACCATAATTAAGTGCCACCGCCATGTGTCGGTTTACCTAATTGCCACCCTCCCTTAGAACCTCGATGGTCAAGAAATGCACGTGGTCGGCATTTCCCGGTCGGGAAGTGGCCGAAAACCGGCTCGCGACCTCCCTTGCCACTTTCAGCCAAGAAATGTGTCACCTGGGCATTTCTCTTAGAGCTTGATGTTACATCTTGATTTTACATCGAGAAGACGAACATGAGAGTGGAAGCCTTGAATCGTCGGGTTTATCAAGAACTTTCAAGTTTCCAGCAACTACCTCCGTGAATCCACGGCAAAAGAAAGTCACGTGAATGACGGTACCAAAGGCAGTGTCGGAGTGGAAGATTGAAGTGTTTCCCGTTTTGGATAAGGGAAAGGGGACGGCTGCTCGTCCGACACTTGGAGGAGAATGCTAAGAAGGGGCCGGATCGTTACGATGCGTTTGAGGGTCGTTTCCATGCATGCCCGCCACCTTTCACGTCCAGATGTTCTGTAAATCGTCCACTTTAACTGCCTCACACAATTTGAGCTTTAGCACCACTCTTTTACAGTCCCACACAATGCAGGATCCTCGAACAGAAGTAAAACATGTCATCCGATCCCTCGTCTGCCGCCCTACGCTCCAAGAGCAAGCTGAGACCCTCCAGTGTTATTTTGCTCCTGATGTCAAGTTCTACCACTTCTACATCAATGTTGGTGAAGGAATAGAAGACCTTACGGCTATCTACCAGATGGCGGAGCTCCTCTTCAATTACCAGGACGTGCTGTTCAAAAAGATCTTGTACGACGAGAGTGTCAATGCTTTGGCCGTGCAGATGACCGTGTACGTGCGGCCCTGGCTTTCCTTCTACAGAGAATTTCCTCTGGAGTTCTTTGCCTTGCTCGAGCTAGAGGAATTTTCCAAGGTTAGAACTCAGTAATTCTATTTACGGCGTGTTTCAACACCCTCGTAATTCGCACAGATAAAACTTGCCGCACTTGGAGCTTATCAGTCAAGCGTGATTTTCCGTTTCAGTACTCAATAGCTGTGATTGAAGAATGCACATCACTTGATAACAGCGCGTGTGATCCAAGCTGATATTCACGCAAAAGAAATCATTCAGATGCCCGGATATGCTGGAGCCTGGAGGACCAACTGAGGTTCGGTTAAATGAGCCACGAACATATCTCCTTATTGAACACAGCAAAATACAAGAAAAACTAAAGCCAGTTATAATTAACATCACCGCCTGCTGTAGATGACTATATTCAATTTTGGGTGGCCGAGAAATCGCTAAGAAACTGACTGCGCTATTGTTTGTTCGGACAGGATGGTAGAGTTCTAAAGCGGATCAAGGTCCAAAGGGATTACTTTGAGCGGTCGCCCATCCTTTCGACTTTGCCTGTGATAGGGGCGATATATACCTCGGAGAAGCTGAGATTTCTGCTCGGCCGTTTGCAAGTATTCCTATTTCAAGTCCTGACGTTTGGCTTCACTTTCCTGCGAGACGACTTGTGCTTATGATAATATTTAGCTCTGTTTCTCTATCCGATTTCAATCTCCGTGCCCTCTGTATACATCTGTCTCTCTCTCTCTCTTCGTCCCCGTCGAAGCAAATATCACTTAAGCGTAAATATTCTCTTTTCCTCGAAGCATATCCTTTGCAGTGGGTGATCTCTCTCTCTCTCTCTCTCTCTCTCTCTCTCACACACACACACATGACGGAGCCTTGAATATTTAGTTAAGCGTTTTGGCACCAAGCTTCAATATGGCGAGTCACATAATAATGAATATTTAGTTTTTTGAATATTTATTTAGCTCTCTTGAATAAGAACAATGAATATTTAGTTCTTTGAATATTTATTTAGTTCTCTTGAATATTTATTTATTTATTTATTTATTTATTCAATATGGCCATCGCTTGGGGTCACAGAACAATGAATATTTAGTTAGTTCCTTAAAGGTAGGGTGTGAATCTACATCAACTTGATTGGTTGATGTAGATCATGGATATGATTTGGATTGGGTGATGGAGGCTTGGGATCCTATAAGATAGGTGGTACCTTGTGTGAGGGTGTGGATCACAAGGAGCCTGGTCATCGTAAATCTGATAGCCAATGCAGACTCTTTGTGCTTTAGCTTACTTTGATCTTGTTGTCCTCCTTACCTTGTCCCACATTGTGGCTCTCACTTGCTCATTTTCTTGCTTCTTTTAGATTCTCTACATTGATTTCCTACTTAGTGTGAAGTTTTTGGTAATATATTTCATCTAGCATATTATTATAGAAACTTGAACTCAGATCAATTGTCTCTATCATTTGAGAGATGTATACATGAGTTGCCATAGAGTGCTTCAAGTGGAAACATCCATATGCTATGTTGGAAGGATGAGTTGTATGAAACCTCAACCAATATAAATAATGGATCTACCTTGATGGCTCTTGAGAGCAATAAGAATGAAGTATATCTTCTATGACCTAATTGACACATTTGGGTTACCCATCAGGTATTGCACGGTGGTAAGTCAAGCTAAAGGTGAGTTTTGAATTTGTGGCTTTCGATAGGGATTTTCCAATGAATTTGAGTTTAGAGACTATGAAGACATCATATTCCATTGAGCAACATGCAATGGAAACTTCATGCCCTCCTAGGATGTCTTTTAAATCATGTCCTAGAAATTCTCATCTTTCCTATTTGCTTGCTTAGAAATCCAAAATCGCTAGTTAATTTGGAGGAGAAAGGAGAGAGTTCCTATATGAAATTGTAGTATGGTTATTTCCCCTACATTGTCGGCTCAAAGTAGTATTAATAAAAATTAAATTACTTTTTCCTCAAACACTACTACAAAGTTTTAACTATATCTTAGCTTGAGAATATGGTTCTTTTTCCAACATTGCTCCCTTCCATTACCTAAGGTTGACTGAGGCATAGTCATTGATTTTTGCCCTGCCAGGTTTTGGGGAGGTCTTAGTAATGAAAACAGGCCAGGAGAAACGAAATTGGTCATGTATTTTTTGGAAATTCTTTTGGTCTTTTTTGGCAATTCAAGAGTGGTTGTTTAATTTGGATAGCTTGAAGCTCAAATACCGGATTACTCCATTCTGGTGGTCATCATCACCAACCTCTCTTCACCAACGAAGAAGTCTCGAGACTCATCTACAGGGGCAAGAACATTTTTCACATTCCTTTTCTACAACATCCTTGGAGTAGACTTCATGGGATTCTCTCTCCAAGATACTCCACTAGGTAGCTCAAATCCATATTGAAGCATGAGAGATGTTAGACTCCTCACGCTTCAAAACCTAATCCTCGTTGCATGCTATGATCTCTCCAAGGTAGGACTCTTCTCATCTCTAAAGAAGATGCATTGGAGACTGCTGCTTTTGATTTTCGGCTTTGGAAAATTCACTTCAACTATGCTCGGGCTCTTCGAACCAGAACGGTTGCATTTGGTCAATGGGGGGTCATCATGCACAGCCATTGATGGAGGAGTTGTGATGAACAATCCACCACATTGGCAATAACTCACTTTTTGCACTTAGTGCATACTTGAATTCTCGGCTAGTTGTATAAACTTTTGGATGACAAACCATTTCTACAGGAGAACGGAAATGAGTCATCATTAACCAAATGTTCCATAAAGCAACTAGTAAATATAGAAGTTAGATAAAAAATCATCTATGACCATTGAGATGCCTATTGTAAAGGTGTAAGATTTTATAGTCAAAGCAAACATGGCGGTGCTCACTACCATTGTACCTTACAATAGATCCCACATGTTGGCCAAAGATGAAAATATGCCTTTAGCTATATGCACAGTTTAATTCAGCATAGCAAGTAAACATATTACCCATATATTGGTCAGACTATCACTTATATCCTCGGAGACCATGTGTAGGGCTCTATGGGGCAACTCAGTGTTTGAGTCATGCCTTTTAATGTTCCATAAGAATCCTATACACCACGAGATCCTCCTTGTATTTCAAGAGGCATCTAGGATTATTAGCATTTATGTGGTAGTATGACCACTAGGGAAGCAATATGAGTATCCCATCGAACTTCGTGTGGCATTTCTGCACTAGATTCATGGGCCTTTCGATGTTCCATGAATAATATTGGGCACTTATTGTGTATCTTCCTTGAAAAGGCTTTAACACCATAAATCCATGTGCCATGTCAAATATGGCATATAGGTAGAAATTGAGCATATCGCAAATACCAAAATGCCAGGGCAAGCCACTTAGGCTCCCTATGAGGCTCAACAATTACTTTAGAGCGTCAAATAATAGCTCAAGTTCTCCACCTTAATGGAAATTATGTTGGTTTTCCCTCTTATATTTGAAGCTTTGCTCAAATCTTCCCCCGCTATTAGTAACCTCTTCATGTGGCTACTATTATGCAAGTTATAATTTCTTCATGTCGCATGAAGAGTCTAAGGCAACTGCATCTCAACGAGGTGGTCAAGCAGCCAGTAATAAGTGGTCATGTGTCACTTACTCTGTCCTAGTGAGTAGTTGGTGGGCAGAAGCTTTGGGGGTTGTGGATGCCTTGTCCAAACTAATAGCACTTCGTAATGCTTATTAAGAGTAGATTAGTAATATAGATGTGCACTCAATCTTCACAAGCCTTTCAGATGGTTGTGTTTCATACATTCACTGAAGCTTCTCTTAAGCTTTATTTTGACGTCCACACTCGGTTTTACAAAGCTGAATCTATAGAAATACGATGCAGCGGAGAGATCGTTTGACAACAACACTCGGTTTTACAAAGCTGAATCTATAGAAATACGATGCAGCGGAGAGATCGTTTGACAACAACGATAGTACAATAACCAAAGAATAGACACAATAGGGCAGAATAAAAAATTCATATCAAATACAACTAATGGTGTTGTCCACCTACGCACTCTCTAGTAGAGCTTCGATGGCGATCTAGACAGACTCTGGATGGAGGAGGACTTGAGCTAGGGGTATTGGCATTCGATGTTGAGGCTTGAGAAGTGGCCTCCTTATATAGCCCTTTGTAGTAGACCAATTCCACCACATTGGTGGACTGGCGGCGGCACATGCATATTGACTAAGCATAGTGTGTGACTAAGTGTGAGGACGATGGCACATGTTTGCTTGAATTTTGCCACCGACCAAAGACCATTGACCACCGACCATCGATCACGTGCGCGAGAGAAATTTCACATCTAAATGCTCGCGCGTATGCAACGGAGGGCATACTATCACGAACCCCACCCCACTAGGGGCATTGCCCCCAGACCCCCAAGATTGGGGCCACTTCTCCCAAACCCTCGAGGAGTACATTGTTCCTTCTACCATCTCCTAGCCATCAAACGCTCACCATGAGACCTCATCTAGTGTCAAAACTGGGATCCTACCAATGTTTAGTGGCTTCTCCTCATAATGGGGGCCTTACAAAAGAGCACTATATGGAACATTGGTGGTTACATATGAAAGGTGGGCATTGCACATATACCAACAGAACCGTTAAGTGTTTGAATGAATTACCACTATTTAGACACTCAATGTCAAAGAGCATGGTATTTGTAATGCCTGGGGATAAATCTAGGGGTATCGCGTTTGTCCTATCCCAAGCATTGAAGAGGCATGGACCCACCCCTCTGGTAGCCAAAAAATCAAAGTTCACAAAAGTGTAAAAGTCTATAGACATTGGGGATTGAATTCACGACCTGCTTGTGAGCTTCTGTATGCTCGAACCACCACACCACACACATACTTATGCACATGTGAGGCGCAATTATAATGATATATTTATAGTATGCACCAAAAAAGAGAAGAAGAATGTTGTTACCATCTAGTGTGAAGATGTACGTATTACTGTGACCTCACCTTCATGCTCTTGAGCTGTCATGTTCTTCCTTCTACTAGTAATCTTGGTAGAATGCTATGTTAAGTGTACAAGCTGCAAACCTCCCAGTTGTGTACTTTTGGCCACCAATTTTTGGCTCTTAGGGTGGTTGACCTATTAGTCTAATGCATATGCAAGACAATCATTTTGCTTGGTGATGATCTCTCAAGACGCGTAGCTTGTAGATAATGTCCATAGGCCGACTTGGTCAGCTCTCTTGAGCAATTGGTGGTATTCTCAGTCGGCGTCACTATGTCTGACTTGGTGGTTTTCTTCATGGCGGCTCCATTACATGATATTACTTTGGACTTTGGATAGGTCTAACTCTCATTAGGGGAGAAATGGGGTCTCAAAAGGGCCTCATACGGAATGGGTTAAGAAATGGATTAGGCCTAATGCAAGTCCTCTTGTGGGGTCCAAGGGAGTCCTAACCCCCCCTACCTAGGTGGGTTAAGCCCAATTAATCCCACCTCTTACACCTAGGAGGGGGCCACCTCTTACATCAAGGAGGGGGCACTTTTCCCAAAGTCAAAATTTCGAATTTCAAATTTGAATTCCCTCTCTCTCCCTCCTCCCCCCATCCTCCAAAGTCAAACTTTTGAATTTTGAATTCCCTGCTCCTGCCCCCATCCTCCTCCTTGTCTCCCTCCTCCCTCCTCCTCTTCCACACGTCCCATTCCTCCTCCTCCTCCCTCCCATTGCCTCCCTCCTCCCTCCCCCCCTCCTCCTCCCTTTCTCCACACGCCTCCTCCTCCCTCCTCCCACATGCATCCTCCTCCTCCCCCTATTGCTTTTTCCTCCTCCTCCCTCCTCCCACATGCGTCCTCCTCCTCCCCCCCTACTGCTTTTTCCTGCTCCTCCTCCTCCCTCATGCTCATCCATTCTCATCTTCCCTCATGCTCATGCCTACTCCTCCTTCCTCCTACTCATGCAAGCTCCTCTTGACTGCTCATGTGCAATTCACTAGCTCTCTCTCTACGGATCCTCACGCTCTAAATTTGCTGCAGAAATACTCAGTTGAGCTCTCTCTCTCTCTCTACACACTGCTAGGGCCCAGGACAACATGTCGGCGGACTGGACCCCCCCAAAGATATTTTATTTCTTGAAGAGAATCTATTACAAGAGTTCACCATAGAGCTGTCTGATACATCCCAAAAATCCAAAACATGAATCATTCATTACAAGAGCTTCAAGCTCATTTCAAATTCGCAACATGCCACTTGTCTAAAATCTACACTAAGTCCTATTACATGCCACTAAGGGCCACTCTGGAGTCTTCAAAGCACTTGGTCACACGAACCGCCTCCTAGATGCTTGTTAGGCTCCCGTAGCGCTTAGGAAAAATAACTCTTCCTAGTACCTGCAATAATTAATTAAAGCGCACCACCATGGCACCCATTAATTGTTAGCACTTTGCATGCAAATAACACACTGTGGACTAATTCTAGTCACGGTGGGTGTCCCCACCCAGTCTGAACCTTGGTCACCCACGTAGCATTTCAGCATATCCAATGCTGTAGAATTTGTTACTTCACTTTGACCATCTGTCTGGGGATGGAAAGAAGAAGAAAAATTCATATTCATCCCCATGTTATCAAATAAAACTCTCCAGAATAGACTGGTCATTCTCGAATCTCGATCACTAACAATGGACTTAGGCATACCATGATGCTTAAAGATCTGTACCATGAAAAGCTTAGCCATATGATATGCCTTTATGGTTTTGCGAACCGGAATGAAATGAGCTTGCTTGTTGAATCTATCAATAATAGTCCAAATCCCATCATTCCCTGACTTTGATCTTGGCAAATAAAAAATAAAGTCCATTGTAATACTTTCCCATTAGGATACGCAGGTTACACCTTTGGCTGGCCTGCGGAATTATCAAGCTCAACGCAACGCCAAGCACCTCTCGATACAATTGTCTGGAAGTCCCAGAAATCGGTTAGCAGCCAACATCCATCAAAATGGTAGTATTGATGTCTTCAATCCTGGACCATTACAAGGATATCTCTGACGCCATCTCTTGGGTTTGGGGTACGCTATGCATGCAACTCCAGAATTAACGCTACCCTCAAGGCTTCAACATCAGGATTCAAAACATGCGCTACAATTTGGCGTCCAATTCTCTCAAACCGTCATCTCCAAGGAAAGAGACAAGCCAATAGCTCTGATACCAATGCAATTCAGCTCTCTCTCTACAGATCCTCACGCTCTGAATTTACTACAGAAATACTCAGTTGAGCTCTCTCTCTCTACACACTGCTACGGCCCAGGACAACATGTCGGACTGGACCCCCCCAAAGGTATTTTATTTCTTGAAGAGAATCTGTTACAAGAGTTTAGCGTAGAGCTGTCTGATACATCCCAAAAATCCAAAACGTGAATCATTCATTACAAGAGCTTCAAGCTCATTTCAAATTCTCAACATGCCACTTGTCTAAAATCTAGACTAAGTCCTATTACATGCCACTAAGGGCCACTCTAGAGTCTTCAAAGCACTTGGTCACACGAACCGCCTCCTAGATGCTTGTTAGGCTCCCGTAGCGCTTAGGAAAAATAACTCTTCCTAGTACCTGCAACAATTAATTAAAGCGCACCACCATGGCACCCATTAATTGTTAGCGCTTTGCATGCAAATAACACACTGTGGACTAATTCTAGTCATGGTGGGCGTCCCCACTGAATACATGTGCACACCTAAACAAATATAAAAAATATATATTTATTCTCTGGTTGATCGGAGTCAACAGTCTTGATTATAATTAAGGAGCTTTGACCAAGGGTCGAGGCGCCTTAATTATAGCCAAGTCTCTCCAACCGAAGTTGGCACAACTCTCCAACCGAAGTTGGCACATCTTGGTTAACCGTGGTTAACCCTCTTGGCGCATGCCAAGTCTTGTTGACCGAAGTCAACACTCTCTGACAGCTCTGTAGTTCTCTGGTTACCCTCTTTGTAATAAACCAAGTCTCTTCGACCGAAGTCAGGTTTACTTGACTAGAGTCAAGTATCTTTGACCGTAGTCAATCCTTTGACCATTAAAAGAATTCTTTGACCATAATTAACACATATAAAACTCTTTAATTATGATCAAATAAATGGTCAACTGTACTTTGACTTAGGATATTTACATTGTGGTGACATCATGCTCACTCTTACTCCTGTTGCTTCTACTCCTCCTACTCATGCATATTCGTCTGCCTTCATCCACACACCTAGTCCTCGGTTTGCTTCTCCTCCCTCGTATTCATTCATGGTCTTTCTCATCCCTCCTCAAACACCACCTATCTTCTATCATGGCCTATCACAGTCTCTGTAAACTCTGTGACTATTGATGGCACCATTTGAGGAGATCTCCCATGTTGCCATGTGACTGTACAATTGCAGGATCAATATGTGATTTATGATTGTTTTTTTCAAGAAAAGAAGCATCTTGAACCTCAATAGGTGCTCTAAAGAGGAGAATATGAGATAAAATGTTAATTTCGTAGTGTTTCAATGTAATTTCTTACTTTGGATTATCCACAGTGGTGCATTGCTTTTGCTAAGGTTCCCTTAGTTGTTTTTTCAAGACCTTCATGGAGGATGATATGAGAATGGTGGGCATGGATGATATGGACTGTTCATATCAAAAGACACAAAGTCATGCATGAGCAAGTTGTTTTGGAGGTGATGCAGGACTTGAAGGGAATGGTGATGCAAACGAGATGCCTGGAGCTTGTGATGCTGCTAATGTATGTCTTGAAGTCCAAAAGTTTATTGAAGAAGAAGAATTCACATGATGCATTACATCTATTTAAATTTAAATTTCTAAAATGATGTTTCTTCATGTGTGTAGTAGCAAGCAAGAATGGAGAATCTATCCATTTGGAACAAGAAGGCATGGAGAATTCACAGTATTGACCCAAGGCAACCTACGTGATCCATTCCAATGTGTTGTACATGAGATTATAAGAACTTACAAGTTGAATGTGAGATTCCAAATAGCATAGCGGTCTTTATAAGCACTTAGGATTCAAAGACCCTATTATTGGTGTATTAGAGTTGAAGAAGAAGAGAAATAGGCTATGAAGCCTCTTTGTAATACAATTTGAAATACAAACACCTATTTCTAATAATATTCTTCTATCTAAAGCAAAAAAAATTCATGTATCTATGGCCAAATGGTGAATCTTTTGTTATGTCTATTTTAATTATCTGTTGTTTTTAATATTGCATCTTTTTTTATATCAACTTGCACACAAGATGGAGTGTTTAAAAACCTTGCACACAAAAGTTATATCACATTTTGATGTAACTTACAAGTCAATTAAATGTTCTTTGCCCAGTTTGGCCATTCCAATACATATGTAGAAGGGATTTGACCATGGCACCACATTGATTAGATGGAGTGTTTAAAAACCAAAATTTGAGATTTTCCTACACCACCTTGTAAAGGATTGATGCATTTCATGATTTTCTATGAAGGGATGAAGAAATTTGACAACTTTGGCCATTTCAATGTTAATTTTTGGCAAATGTAGGAGGAATTTGACCGTGGCGGAGAAGGCAAAGTTGGTCGGGACATCATGGGGTGTCCAAAAATGCAAAAACCCACCATGGCACGAATTTGGCCATTTGGACACCCTCCAAATGGCCAAATTCGCACCGTGGTGGGTTTTTGCATTTTTGGACACCCCATGACATCCTGACCAACTTTGTCTTCAGTGCCGCGGTCAAATTCCTTCAACATTTGCCAAAAATGGACATTGGAATGGCCCAAATTATCAAATTCCTTCATCTACCTAATTGAAATCCATGTGTCTTTATAGATGCATCAACTTCAACATAGATAAACATGGAAAAGAAAATATTTACAAAGTAACTTAGCAAATGACGGTTGGTCAATATGACAACTTATGTGCCTCGTAGCACAGCTCTGGTAAGACCCTTAGGCAATATATAATTTCTTGTGCTTTGGAGGAACCTTGTAGGTTGGCTATGTCAATGTAATTTTTAATTTAATCTAGAGGACTTTGATCTTCCACTACATCACCTTGTAAATTTTCATTTTCATTGTTTATCTTGCCTTTGGAGCCACCTTTTAGGTTAGCTATGTTAATGAAATATTTGATTTCATATCACTAAATCACCTTGAAATAATTTGATGCATTACATGAGAAAATATATATTTTGAAGAGGAATCTAAAATTTTCATTTTCTATGTTTTCTTAGTCATGGAGGTTGGCTATGTTTATGTATCTTTTATTTTAATTTTTAGGTTGGCTGCTATATCACCTTGTAAAGGATTGATGCACTTCATGATTTCCTATGAAGAAATATAGATTTTGAAGAGGTAGATGAAGGAGTTTGACAACTTCGGCCATTTTGATGTCCATTTTTAGCAAATAAAGGAGGAATTTGACCATGGCGCAGAAGGCAAAGTTGGTCAGGACATCATGGGGTGTCCAAAAATGTACAAACCCGCCACGACGTGAATTTGGCCATCTGGAGGATCGACAAAGCTTGTCAGGACATCATGGGGTGTCCAAAAATGTACAAACCCACCACGGCACGAATTTGGCCAAGGTCTCCAGATGGCCAAATTTGCGTTGTGGCGGGTTTGTATATTTTTGCACACCCCATGATGTCCTCACCAACTTTGCCTTCTGCGCCGTGGTCAAATTCCTCCTACATTTGCCAAAAATGATCACCAAAATTACTAAACTTGGTCGATAGTATTATTTTGACTTGGAATATTCATAATATTTTCCTAAATTAATTTTACAAAAATATATATACAAGTAATAGAACTTAATTGCATGGAATATGAAGAGAATAGTAAAATAGCTACAACTTTTGCGCTATAACTCCGAGTGCAAATTTTTTTAGTTCAAAATCGAGAGCATGAGTAGCTCTATGATATTCCCTGAATGTTCAAATTCAATGTAGAACACCTTCAAAACTCAGTCACAAGTTGAGGGGGTCATAAATTTGTAATTACTTTGGATACAAATGAAGGAAAAGGGACAAGTTTGCATCTAAAAGATTCACCTCTCTACACAACAAACTTGGAGGTGGTGTATTCAATACTCTACAATTCAAGGCGACATTACCTTATATTGAATTAACAACACATTCAACCATGACTCAATCAAAATTATTGCTCATGACATGGTATCTTGCAAGGAAGAGAATGTGATAAAATGTACATTTTTGTATTATAATCTCTCCATTAAAAAACAAAGACTCTTCATAGCCTATACCTCCTCTTTGCTACCTCTAATACATAGAAAAAAGAGGCTTTTGAAATCCCCAAGTAAGATCCTAATACTAATACCATTAAGGCTCTCCTCTCAGGGTAGCCGGGCACAAAGTTTTTTACACCACTGCCGCCAATGGGATACAATGCAATAGGGGAAGCCATGTGATGTGGATCACAGATGGCAATATTGTAAGCTCTAGTGTGTTCTAGAGGCATGGTCAAGAAGAAAGTGATAGAAGTTGACAATATTGTAAGCTCCAGTGTGTTCTAGAGCATGAAAAATGCATTGGATGACTTGAACTTATAGATTGACTAACTAGATAGTCATGGAAGGTTTTGCCAAGGGTCCACATAAGCTTCCCAAGAGGAAGGATGTATTTCTTAGACTATGTATCTTCCTTGCCTATCTTCTTTACAAGATCCTATTTTAAGTGGGAAGTAGTGGAATCTTTAATATAACTAACAATGGACTATCTATAAGTTATGTGTAGGAATACCTTTTAGTCATGGAAAACAAAATGTATATTCCTTCAACTTTACTTGAAATGGTGAAATAGCAGGCAAGAATCTAGAGAAATGTATGAAAATGTCCATTTTATCCCTCGTGCAACATCAAACAATGTGTTTGACTAGTACAAGCTGTCCATAAATTGTAGGTTGGGCATTTTGGAGTTTGCATAGGTTTTCTTCATGACTTGGAGGACATTAAAAGCATTGATGAATTTTATTTTGATGGTTTTATTGTGTGGTTTCGTGTCCAAAGTTTTCAGGTAATATGTATAAAGTTTTCATGCCTAAAGTTTTCATGTCTAAAGTTTACAGTTTATACCTATTTGCCTTGCTTGCATCATTAAAGGAGACAATGCCATGATGGTAAGCATCCTATGTATTGATTTATATTTTATGGTCTTTTAATGTAATGTGCTTTGTTAGGTTTGCTAATGTAATGGTTGTTGAATTGATGCAGGAAGCAATTGAGATCTCTCATTGGTGCACTATATTAGTCGAGCAGGAGGATACGTTGTGGTCTTCCACATCCAATTTTTAGAATGGCCTACTTAACTACTAAGGTGCATCAAAGTATTGACAGCTTGATCACCACTTTGGTCACTTTGTTCCTGACCATGCCTCTACAACACACTAGAGCTCACAATATTGCCAGCTTGTGTCACTTTCTTCTTGATGAGAGGAAAGAGCAGTTGTATCCTATATGAGAAGGAAAAGAAAGAGAAAAAAAGCTCCTGCAGGAGAGCAAAGAGTTGCTATAGCAGAATCATAGTGAACTTGCCTATGAATGATTCAACTAGTTCCCACTCCTCGAGGTTCAAAGGGAAAACATCTGCCACCATGAATAAGAGCTCTTAGAAACCAAACACAAAAGTTCCAAATGGACTCATTACACTTACAGGTGAAAAAGGTACATAGGTAGAAAGGCTCACAGTGTGATGGTATCCTAGATTGATTGAATGATGGAGGAAGCCGCATATCTTTTCCCATGTAAACATGTTGCACTTTTGCGAGCCATCCTTTCTTCCCAAACTTGAACTTCAAGATGCACCCCTTCCACTCATGCAAGATGTCACCTCTCCTGCTCTTGGGAAGCTTATGTGGACCTTTGGCCGATCCTTTCATCACTATCCAGTCATTTAAGCTGTAGGTGCAAGGGATCCACTCATCGAATGCATTTCTGGTGTTGTGGAAGACACAAGAGGTCACAACATTGCGTGGTCTTGTAGCCTATCGTGCGGGCACACATGAGCACATGCTTTCATGCATGTGTGTGTGCATGCAGTTCTCACCTTCTTTGTGATGTAGCGAGAGTAAATTAATTTAATAATTTTCTCATATATAAATACTTTCTCTTCTCAATGCATCAAGGGACATTTCTCATCGTCATGTATAAGTGAACTAGAACTCAAATTAAAAAAATAATTCATTTGTGATTTCTTACATGCATTTTTGAACTAGGTTTCCCAATCTCCCAATACAACATTGCAGTGCATTCTATTCACTTGTATTTTGACCAAGGCTTCACAAGTATAGGAAATTTGGTGAGGACATAAGTTCAAAAACTCAATCTTTTTTTTTGGTAACACTGATCATTATTAATATTTTAAAATAAAAGGGACAATCTAAAGTTTATTATAAATCCCATGAGCAATTCTTTCAACTTTACAAATCCCATGAACTTGCATTATTTTAATATATCAAATGAAAGTAATGCATGAACATGATAATATTTATTGTAAACCCCACGTGTTGATATTAAATAAACATACCTATAAATTCATTGGAAAGGCCACCCTCAAGAGATTGGAAATACATGTCTAATAGAACATACCTAAATACATTAGAAAAGCTTACATCAAGAGATTGGAAATACATAAATCAAACTCAACATACACATACATATAATATACATTAGAAAGCCCTAGATTGGAAATAGACATATCAATATCCTTTTGATTTTGTTCCTATAGTTGTGTTTTCCATCGTTCCAGTGGCAAGAGGCATAGTTGATATTATTCCCTTAGTTGAGAAAGATATCAGTGAATGTCACACGGAGAGATTTTGATCTGCACATGAAATCATTCACCTCATGTGTGGCCTCTTGATCTACTTTGTTTAGGGTATTTGTAAGCTTGTTATAGAGTCTTCAAATACATGTGCTTCGACCTATGCTTCACTTGAACTTGTTATAGGCTTCTTTTTCCATCCACTATCAACACAACATAAAGACATCTTCTCACACATGTAGATAAGCATTCAATTTTCCCATGAATATTTGGATACCTTTTACATCCTTTGGATCTATTTTGAATTGAACAAACCCTAGTGCTGAAGTAATAATTTTTACTACTTCTCAAAGCTTTCCCAGTTGTTTTATACCAGTGCCTTCTCCATATACTCTATTGGATTCTAATAAGGAATGAATTTTGATGTCATTTTGGTTGTCCTTTAATTATAAGTAGGAACTTAAATCTTGTGGAAATGAGAAAAAAGCTACTTATTTTTTTCATAAATATGACATTTAGCATAGCAGATTTTGAATTTTGCAAATCAAATGTTCATAAAACATCCATGCCAAGAATTTGTTCTTCAAAATGAGTTATTGGCAAATAAAATTGATGAGGCTTTAAAAACATGATACAACCATCATATGCAATCAAAAATGTAAAGAGCTTAGTCACTATACTAGAGTGAGTCCTTTCCGATTTATAAAAGTTGTGCCTTTCAAGTGTGGATGTTTTCACTTATGTATCTTCTATACTCAACTATAGAAGTGATATCTTATCATGAGTGTATTAGGCTCTCGATAAGATACAGAAGTCAAAGGTTTCAAAAGTGATTTATTATTTGGAGTGGATGAATTCATGCACATTGAGAAAGGGAACGATATCATTACTGATGTCTTTTTAGGCATTGGCGCATTCATTAATATTAACAAACTTGGTGAAGGAGGTTATGGCATTGTGGAATCTAGGCAAGGTGTGTCAATGAGTGATGTTCTCTCAACAGTAGAAGAGTTTCAAGAGTCTCACAACTCTTGGAGCATGTTTAATGCAAAAGGACGCAATTACAAGATGAAAGAAAACTTAGACTTGGTGTCCAAATTTTCAAAATGGCTCGTTGGTTGATCGAACTTAAGGACGGAATCATCAAGGAATTATTTGATATTTGAGTTTAATACAAAAATGATCAAGGATGCAACATGCAATGGATAGAATGTGGCAAAAAATTATGTGGGAGAAAAAAGAGCAAATATAAAGAAAGATTTTGACATGAAGAACCAAAATGAACATACAAATGCATGAACAAGAAGTTGGTCTTGCTGCTAGATGGTGTTCTTTTGTGCAACGTGTGTGTCTACAACCTAGACCTAAATTTAATTGATGGATCAAACATGTTGCAAAGACCAGGTCCTCTTATAAAAAGGCCTCCACTCCTATTAAAAGGTGCAGGGAGAGGAGTAGACTCAAGATTTGGCTCACCACCACTTGGTTGGTTATATACTCACCTTTGAGCTTTTGTCTACCCACATCTGTGGATGAATATATATCTGAGTTTTGCTATCTTTCTCTCCCCTTCTCTTTAAGTGTTATTTGAGCTGGATTGAGAGTGTGAGGAGTGAGTGATTCTATCCTCTACTTTCCAACAAACGCAAAGACACATCCATTTTTAGAGCATTGTGGACCCAAAGCTTGCATTCCAAAATGCTCAACTTTGATGCATCCTGACCATTGCAATAACCAAATCATTAGTATTTATTAAAAATTTTTAATTTAAGAACATTAAACTAAAAGAACTATAAAATAACTTCAAATGAAATCAAAGCATATGGATCTCGATATTTATTGTGTCCACTACATAACAATTGATACGAATCCATGTGCTTCTCTCTCTCTCTCTCTCTCTCTCTCTCTCTCTCTCTCTCTCTCTCTCTCTCTCTCTCTCTCTCTCTCTCTCTCTCTCGTGTGGGTCTTGGTGGTTGAGGCTCTGGTTCATGTCGTGGTGTGTGTGTGTTCGATCCTTGCGGATCGCTTCGGATAAGCCTGTTAAGGCTTCTTGGCATTGTTGCTACGAAGTAAAAAACTCCTCTCTCTCTCTCTCTCTCTCTCTCTCTCTCTCTCTCTCTCTCTCTCTCTCTCTCTCTCTCCGAGTCTCTCCATAACATACTCCTACTATCCTTTCTGCTTTACACCCCAACAATCCAAAAATAGTTATCATCCTTCAAATGTGTACTACATAAGACTGAAGTGGTAGATTTGGTCTAGGGGAAGGGAGTGCTTCACCAATGTAGAATTAATGGGAGAAAGTGACAAGGAAAAGGGTGAGAGGAGGAGGTGTTGAGAGGAGGAAGATGAGAGGAGGTTGAGGGGAGGAAGATATTGAGAGGAGGAGGCTGACATGAGGTTTAGCGAAGAAAGATATTTAGAGGAGGAGGCTAAGGGGAGGTTGAAGGAGGAAGAGGTTGAGAGAAGGAGGCTGAAAGGAGTTTGAGAAGAGGAAGAGGTTAAGAGAACGAGGTTCATAGGAGGAAGAGGTCGATATGCAGGTCGTGAGTGAATGGGGATAGTTTGGGAGGACTCCTAGAAGATGCTTGGTGAGCTGGGGTTTAGGGAAAAATATTCTACGAATTTTGAGGCCCACCAAGAGAGAGTGGAGGGTGGGGGGACCAACCAAAAGTTAAGGGGTGGAGTAAATATCCCAGGTAGTGGTGGGGGCAAGAGAGAGGTAGGTGGGAGCCTAGTGGGGACCAAGGGAGGTCTCCACCAATCAGAGGCCCATATTGAATCCTCCATTCTTGTAATGCCCAAGCCTTATCATTAGCTAGTTTTTCTAATCACAAATCTTAAGGGCCTAATCCAAGAGGCCCTTTTTTAGTAAAACATTTCATCGATGCATTTTTGTGCACTCCAATCCACGGTTTCCTTTCTTATCACCCCTAGGACATATGGGTGCACATCTTTATTAATAATCATTGGTGAATATAACATAGTTTAACAATATCATTAGTACCATAATCCATCATAAATATAAATATGACAAACCATCAAATTGGCACCTAATATAATAATATTCTGATGCTCATTAATTATCTAAATAATCATCTTCCCTTGTCACGACACTCCCTTCTATTTGGATGAATAGAATTCCTCGTTTGAATTAACTCTTTGCCCCTTGCTCTTCAATAGGCTTTTTCTTTTTACTTCTACATTTGTATTGCCTCTTTATAATCTACAAGTATCTATGGAAGATCTATAAAGAATTCTTTTTCCATCCATTATGCATCATTGGCTGGTAGGGCTTTAAACTTCAATGGATACAGATATCTCTTCTTTCCACAATACTCTTCTCTTGATGGTACACAATCTATTCTAGAGTAAGAACTTCAATCCCATCATCAAGTTTCAATTCCTCTTGATGCTGAATATCCAAAAATTCAAAAGTATCACCGTGATATCTCTTATAATTATTCATATGAAAGACATTATTCATGCGTCGATTCCCTATTAATCTCAACTCCTATGCTCAGGATCCTTCTTCTAGATACATAGCTATTGAAATATGAAATGGACCACAAAACTTATACACTAGATTGATATGTCTTGTACCTTCCTTTAGTGACTTGATCCTTGTTTTATCAATCTTTAACGCGCATCAATAGTCTGGACATAGAGACATAAGAGGGACCATTGGTAAAATGGAAAGGTACTTTTGGTGGCCTAAATTTTTCAAGGAAGTTTTAGCCTTGTTCAATAATGTGATGTATCTTAGCACATTACATCTGACACAAGCAAGATTATTGGAATTTTGCAACCTCTCTAAAAGGTGGGAACATGTTACAATGGATTTTGTGTTAGGATTCCCCAAGGTTGTGAGTGTGAGAAATTTTTCTTTGTGATAGATAGGGGTAGTAAGAAAGCCCATTTTACCCCCAATAAAGAGGATTAATTTGCTCCTAAAATAGCAAGGCTATCCATTAAGGAAATCTTTAGCGGACAAGGATTGCAAGAATCTATTTCTTTTGATAAAAATGGCCATTTCATTAGTAATTTTTAGACAACCTTATTAGAAATCTTGAAACAAAATTGAAGCTTAATCCTCCTCATCCTGAAGGATATGGTCAAAGTGAAATAGCCAATCAAACCATATCACCTTACTTTGAGCTTGTGTGCATGACCACCTAGAAGATGGCAAGATTTCTTACCCATAGTAGAGTTTGATTATAATAATACTGTACATATTTCCATCAAGAAAGCTCCATTCAAAATCATGTATGGACAATCTTTACCCACTCCAATAACATGTTGGGGGAGCTATTTTTTGCTACTGACTAGCGTGCTGAGGATCTGCACATAGCTTATTGAATAGGTAAAAGAACATATTAGGAAGGAAAAGAAATCCAAGGCAGTCAATTCAAAGAGGAAAAGAAGTATGTTATGACAAGAATTGGCCATGGTTATGAGATTTTCTATGGTAGACAGCATTCCTTTTCGGGAGTGGTTTTTCTGATTAGGCATGAACTTCATCCCTCTGTGGCCTTCAATGATTCACAAGGCAGATGGATGGTTATATAATGCATTGTATAGGGTGATATCTTTGAATTTGCATCTATCTATGCTCCTCAATCCTCCCGTCATCAAGGACAGATTTGGGAAGATATGTAGAGGTATCCATGGAGGCAGTATGCTTTTCTTTGTGGTGACTTCAACAATGCTCGGGATAATACATCTGGCCATACACATATGTTGGCCTCCAAGAGATAGAGCTGGTCTAAATTGTTGCTTGATTTCAATTTTACTGATCTTTGGACAGCATCTTATCCATTGCTGCCTGGGTTTACTTTCCAGCACAATGCTCAATCTACATACAAAGCTAGACTGGACAGGTGGTACAGAGTTGATCCTCAGCACTCTGATACTTTTACTACTACCTTGTCAGTTGATTATGCATTTGTGCATTCTGATCATGCACCTCTATGTTTGAGGATTTCTCTACATGACATGCTGAATGATAGGCTTCCACACAGAAGGCTCCTCATGGTTAATAATAGCTATTTGGATCATGATCATTTTAAGGCCATGGTGTATGATGCATGTCAACCTCTTTCACTTCAGAGTTTTATTGATACTGATTATGCCGGGATGCATTTATTGCTCATATGCAATCAGCTATTCGCGATTATGGTAAAAACTATCTCAAAACATTGAGGGATATGGTTGCTCGGGCAAAATCTACCTATTAATCTTTGACTAAACTCAGTCAAAAATTGCCAAATGGGAGACAAGAGCTTGTCAATGAGCTTTCTTGGATAAAGGTTGCTCGTCAAAGGGTTTTTTTAAGAGCTTACATCCTAAGCAACAAGCTACCAATATTTGTCGTACTTTGCTTTTTGATGGACATTGGACTTCCTCTCGAGCTCAACTTGCTGCAGCTTGTGTTCATCATTTTTCTAGGCAATTTGGATAGGGTGATCCTCTTTCTCTGGCAGTATTGGCAGCTCAGACTCAATTATTGTAGCATGTTTTTCCTATTGTTTTGCATGCACAAGCTCTTGAGCTTGAATGCCCTTTCATTGAAACAGAATTGACCACTACTGTCCAATCATGTGGTAAATGGATCCGAGATGGGATGGCCTTACTGTGGAATTTTTTCTTGAATATTGGGATCTTCTCAAGCCCATTTTGTTGTGTATGATCAACCATGCCTAGGAACAACAATATATGCCAATTTTTTGGAAAAAAGGGCTAGTAAAGCTTCTTCCCAAAAAGCAGATTTGTGAATCATTGGCTAATTGGAGACCCATTACTCTTATGCTGGTCATCTATAAAATCATCACCAAAATGGTGGTTGATCATATTAAAGGATACTTGCATGATGGTTTACATCATGCACAATATGGTTTGTTCCTCGCAAAGCATATCACTAATTATATCGCAAATGCTTATGTTGGAATTGAGTATGCCAAATACACAGAGCAGGATGTTCTTTTACTGCAAGTTGATATTGCCAAGGCTTTTGATACTGTTCAATGGGACTTCATCTCTCAGACAATGCATGCTTTGGGATTTGGGCAAAAATTGCAACATATCATATACTGGCTTTATAGTGATAGTCAAGCTGCTTGCATTCTTTCTGGGGATATCTCAGAAGCATGGACTCTTCGTTGTTTGGTGCGTCAAGGCTATCCACTTAGTGTGCTCCTGTATGTTATAGCCATGCACCCCATGCTTCAGTATATGGATCATCTCGTAGCTACGAATAAGCTACATGGTTTGGAAATTCATGACAATAAACCATTGCTTGCTCTGCTTGCATTCTTTCTGGGGATATCTCTAAAGCATGGACTCTTCATTGTTCGGTGCATCAAGGCTATCCATTTAGTGCGCTCCTATATGCTATAGCCATGAACCCCATGGGTCAGTATATGGATCATCTCGTAGCTACGGATAAGCTACATGGTTTGGAAATTCATGACAGTAAACCATTGCTTGCTCAAGCTTATGCAGACGATTCTTTTTTCACTCCCCGCAATACAGAGCAAGATCTTTTTGAGCTAATGCAAGCTCTTTCTTTATATGGTTTAGCTACTGGGCTTCATGTAAATTTTCAAAATGCCTTTGCATTCCAAGGAATGGCACTCTCTTTTATGGCCTATGGCCTGGAGAAATCATCCCACCAACTCAATTGGTTCGTCATCTTGGCTAACCTTTGTGTTGGACACTTTCTCCTCATCAACAATCTAATTAGAATCTCGCAGCTCTCAAGAAAAAGCTGGAGTACTAGAAATTGGCAACTTGGCCTCTGCATGTTTGTCTTCGAATTGTGCAATCTATTCTAATGGCATATATTCAATTCTAGTTGCCTCTTATTATGGTTAGCAAGGCTGATCTTGCCTCTTTTATGTCTAAGGTTTTGGAAGTCTTCTGGTGTTCTCACCATGGCAAAAAAAGCTTGTGTTTGCTTCAGGTACAATAGCTTTTTCTCCAAAGATGCATGGAGGTCTTAATATTCTCAATATCCACCATGGGCTGCCATGATTCGTCATTTACTCTTGCATGTTGAATCTCCAGCTTTTAGTCATTTTGGGTGGATTATTTTCTTGTTATGTTTGGGTTTCTGTCTACTAGGACAAGAACACAATAGACTATGGTAAGAACCAAAGCAACAGCTAGAAAGAAAGGGAAGGGACCTGACATTACAAGGGCTACCACAGCTCCATCCAGACCAAAATCCTAAAAGAAGGGGAAGCCAATGCACATGCTCCCAAGGAATAGGAAGAAGAGAGTGAGTCAAATCAAATATGTCTTAATGGAGATCAGGAAGGCTCAGAAAGCCATAGGGTATGCAATACCCATGGCACCATTCCAGAGGCTTGTGAGGGCAATATGCATCAACTAGCATGTGGACTTTAGATGGCAAAGGACTGCACTACTTGCTCTCCAAGAAGCTGTTGAAGAGTGGCTTATAGAGTTTTTCATGGACACTAGCAACACATGCACATAGGGTCACTATCATGAAAAAAGACATCCAAACACTTGTAAGGATCAGGTATAGATATGGCAAGATCCTTAATGCAGAGGATTGGGATGATCTAAAAATGAGAGATATCCTGTTGAGACCTCTAGCCAAGAAACCTAAAGTAGATGCAGTCAAGATCATAGAGGTCACTCACCAACATGAGACTAGATGCAAGGTTGCCTATGAAGAGTCCCTCAGGGAGAGAGTCAAAGAAACAATGTCTATCTTGGAATCCCATACATTAGTGAGGATGGTGCAAATTCAGCAGAAGATCCTACAACTTGGACCAAGGATTAGAGTATCTGTCCAAATTGTGAATGATGACCTGCTGACCTGGGATTTGTGACAGAAGATTGCATCATGGCTTTAGCACAAAAAGAAAAACATGTCACTTGCACAATCATGCTTGCAGCTCTATGGTAAGTATATCTTTCTAGGTCAATTGTGTTTATGTCTTTGTAGCATTCACTTTTTCATAGGCTAAATGAAGTGATTTTTTGTAGTTTTTTGAAGAGTTAGATCCACCGGAGCCTTCAGCACTCTGTGTTTATAGTTGATCCAGCTATATCTTTCAAGCTAAAGGATAACAAGACATCAACCAAAAGCATTTCCAAGTGGTTTCATTTTTGCAATTTGGATGTGGTTGATATGATTCTCCTCCCATATTGTTCAGAGTATGTTCCCTGACCTTTTCCACTACTACCCTCTATTGACAAAATCCTGATATGCTCAAAATGTATTTACACACTCTTGGTCTAATCCCCTCATGTTATTTGTTTCTCTTGCAGCAATCTCACTAGAGTTTGGTGCATATAGATGTACAACAAAAGTTATGCTATACCTTCAACTCCTTAAAGGGAACCCACCAAGATTTAGAATTGTAAGTCAGTCATTCCCCATACTTTTTCTATAAAATGCGATTTTTAGGTTCTCTTGAAAAGTCAACCATATCTCTTTTACATGTAGAAGTATGAATTTTATATTTTGTTGCCCTTCATTCCCATTGTAGCTGTCTCAAAAGACTAATGGATGCACTAGACCTCCGTGATACAAATTTAAAGATGTTAGATTCAACTCAACCAATGCAATTGCAGGTACAATAATCATTGTCACTTATCTTTACCTCCCTCTTGTTTTTGCACTCTTCATAGTTCCTCCACTATATCACAAAATATCTTTCAATTTTCTCTATTCTCAAAGTCTTAAAGTCTTTTCCTCCCCGTGACCTTTGTATTTCTTTCAAAAAACAACTTTTATTATCTTAGCTTGTTGCACCTAATAGCATGTTCTACTCATTATTGTCCAAACGAGACTTTTCACTCTCTTTTTAAATCACATAAAGAAAGAATGGAAAACTTTTATTCCAATGAGCCAAAACCTCTAAATTATTTGAGAAAAAATTAAAACTTTTTGTAGATGCACATCATTAATGAGCTTGGAACACCCTAAAACCCTAAAAACAGATGCAAACATGGGTACCTTCTAATGATTTTTTGAAAAATCTCAGATGCAAAAGCATGTGCCCGGCTCTCAATCGATGATATCATCGACCTGGGACACGTTTGGTTGATGGTATCATCGACCTGGCACGCAGGCACACGCTTTCCCATTTGGAATTTTTTTAAAAATTATCAGAAGGTACCCATGTTTGCAGTCTTTTTTAGGGTTTTGGGGCCTTCCAAGGTCATTTTTTATGTCAAAAGTACCAAAATGTGCATCTACGAAATTTTACTTTTATCTCAAATCATTTAGAGATTTAAAAGGTTTTGGCTCACTTGGTCAATGATATCATTGACCAACCATATAGCTTGGTCGCATAAAGCAAGCAAGGTAGAGCTTGGTAGATGATATCATTGACTCAGCAATTGGGTTAAATATTTTGATATATGCATTTCAATTAAGACAAGCAAGGAAATAGCTAAAGGGGACACAATACATAAAATTATCTAGAAAGATTCCAAAGACATTGATTGGATGCAGTGCACAACTTGAAGCCAAGACATGCCATGCAAGAAAGAGGGTGGCATCACAAATTAGCTAGGTTGACTCAGATAATGTTCTAGTGGATAGTTTGGAGGAGGAAGGTTCTTACAAGTTCTACCCCACAAAGCTTTAGCTCTAGTGCTTTTGAATGTATCAAACCTTATAAATTTTAATTGCCTAATTGTGTCATGTATCAAAATAATCATATCCATATAAACTGGAAAATGTGGCATTACTCCTCCTACATTGTCATGTAATAACGCATTGATATTGAAAAAAGCCTCCATAAAAATTGAGGTACTATTTAACCACTCCTCCAATGGAAGGATGTATGTGTGTGTGTGTGTGCGTGCGTGCGTGCGTGCATGTGTGTGTGTGTGTGTGTGTGTGTGTGTGAAAGTGAACACTGTATTAGATAAAGTGGGACAAAAGTTGCATTTTGGGAATTTTGAAATTGGGTGGATTTCATTAAATTTGGGAAAAGTCTCATTGATTGTGGGAATTTTGCCAAAAAGTTTCTTGATATTTGGAAATTCCAATGATTATGAAAAACATTAGTGGTTGTGAAACATTTCATTGGGTACACGGCATTTGTGGCAAAGTTTGAAAATCATGTATTTGGTGGTGTTAATAAATATTGATTGGGGACAAGATGGATATTTTACTTGAGGTGTTCTGGGCTACAGTGGCCCGAAGACGAAGGATCCCCTGTTTCCTGGCGAAGGTGGCCCGAAGGCTCCATCAATAAACACCAGTTGGTGGTGTTAACAAACATCTTGCAAAGTGAACCACTAGAAACAAAGTAGTTGTTGGTGAAAGACATGTTCTGAAAATTATCATATTAATAATAATATGCATTGATAAGATCACAACAACTGAGAAACATCACATGAGAGAACATATTAGATTGGAAGTTTGGGAGATCAAGAAGGAGAAAATCATCACCATTTTCTATGCTATGTTACCAAGCAAGATCTCTTGTGCTTTGATTTATACACTCCATGGAATCTTAATCTTCTTGGGTCTATCTATGGCTTTTGATGTCCACAATACACTCCCATACCTGTGGATCTAACCTATTCTCTGCGCAATACTTGTTCCATCAGTCAACATAGGCTAATGGTGCCCAATATTGAATTAATAATTTCTTGAAGTTAGGAGATGTAGCATCCATCTCGACACTTGATATGGCAACCACAAGCCATATGGGGTATACATGGTATGATGGCCTCACCAAGACTTTCGAAATCACCTTAACATCCACCATTGGTCTAAAATCTTCCCTTGGGGTTACCTTTTAGAGGCCCTCAATAGTGAACATTCCATTCCTTATAGCCTTGGAACTCATTAATGCAAGCATCTATATCATCCTCCTCATCAGGCAATTGTGTTCTTGGCTAAAAATCTCTATATACTCCTATCTCTAAAATGTTTTTATGTTCAATCTCACCGATCATGTTTTCCCAGTAGTCTATCACTGGCCTAATATAGGATCATACGATGCATTCTTTCCACTTGCACATCTCTCCCAAAACTGAATGTAATCCTTTATCTGTGATATTACTTGCAAGTGGTCTCTCACAAATGCAGCCATTGGTAGTATATCCAGACAACTTGTAGGCAATAATGGTCGACCCTCACTATCTTTCTTCCATAGCTCAATTCCCCCTTCAATGGACATCCAATTCGGTGATTTTAGATGCACCTTGTACTACATCATAGGTCTGTCACCTTGCATGAAAAATCAACATTGAAATGGCTTTGTATGACCGACTAGCATTTCTTGCCCATCACATAGGTGGCCATCCACATAATCCTTGAAGTTAGGAACCTATGTAAGAAGAAATGGTGCTTGTGAAGATGATGTACATTTTTTGAGTGTATCCACCAAATGAGGGAAAGTGAATGTTTGTCCCACTCGCAAATGCTCAGAGAACCTACTGAACATTGCATCAATGTCCTCATGTGTGTGCCCTACCATCAAGAAGCCTAATTGAATTTTCTTGAAAATGCCCCGTGCTACAGGAAGAGAAAGGTATGCAAACAAGTATCTATTTTTATTCTCAGACCCACAATTATCTAGCTGGAGTAGCAAGTTCTTTGGCAACTTTTGGTATGTTGGCTCAACAACAACACTTACCTTTGAAGAGTGTGGGTTTTGGTGTGTATGTGACAATAACAAATTCTGGCATGTGTCTATAGGCCTCGCAATGGAAGCTATCATGGCATCCGGGGTAGACTTTGGGTCACTCTCTAATAGAGTCTCTAGATTTGCATGTGTGATCATGGCGTCTATAATTTCAGACAAGCAAGGTCCCCTTGTGGAAAGTTGTGTACCTTCAAAACTGTAATGGGAGTCCAAAGCATTTCTTGAGCATAGAGCATTCAAAAGGCAAACACTACTTCTTGGAATCCCATCAGTAGTAGCAAGGTCTCCAAGGTCATGCATATCCATCCTCTCAAGGTTGCGCAAACAAATTGAAAGTGATCCAATTTTTAAGTTGGGATTAGATGGCCACAAACCATTGAGGGTGAAGTGTCCATAATGACCTTGTCCATGCCCATGGGTAATCATTCCAATGAGTGAAACCTGTAATTGCCATGTGGAATCGGTGTCCTTGGACCTCACCCGAAGTCTTGGAATAGTCTTTTTTTTTTGTCCATCTTATCATGGATTATGCATACATACTTTTTTGGATCCATCTCGGAGTATTTGCACCATGCATAGTACAAGTTCCTGCAACTCTATTGATGTATCATATGCATCTTTCTCTCATCCATCAACAAACTGCACTCATCTTGACTTTTTGTGGCTGCCAATTGAGCTTTGATCTGACTGCACAAGCTACATTTAGAGAGTTCACTCATCTTAGCAAGGGCTACATTTTTTAAGTTTGTTTGATTTCCAAATCTTGCCAAATGCGAATGTGGATAGGCTCTGATAACCACGTTGATTAAGCAAAGTGTTGACCTCACATAGGGTGTCTTTCATCTCTAGAACCATCTTGCATGGCTCTACTCTTGTCAGGCATCTCCCTTCTCCACTGTCACGTCACTGATACATTATCTACCCCAATCTTCACACAACTACATCACCCATTTGCATCGATTAAATAAACTAAAGCTGTTGCAACCACTTCATTTCCCACCAACATCTTAACCTTATCCCCACATCTAGTAGCCATTCCCTATCATTTCAATTATGTAAAATAAGAAAGCGAGCAGATTATAGCCAAAGGGATTCATAAGCCTAGTTCAATGACCTTCAAGTGTGCAAATTCTAGATTCATATAATGAGAGAGCCAATCTTTTGAATTACAACAATGCAATGGGAGAATGGACCTAGGTGCCATTCTCCCATTACAAAGTTCTCAAAATTCCAATTTTGTAAAGGGAGAGTGGCACTAGTGCCATTCTCCCGTTTCAATGTCCTGATTCTAACGTTGCAATGGAAGAATGGCACTAATGCCATTCTCCTCCTTGGAAAGTTGAAGTTTCAAAAAAAAATTATTTGCAATCGAAGAATGGCACTAGTGCCATTCTCCCACTGCAATGTCATAATTTAGAATTTTGGCTTTGAGATGGGAGAATGGCACCATTCCATTCTAGCATTGCCATGTCCTGATTCAAAATTTTGTCTTTGCAAAGGGGAATGGCACCAGTGTGACAAGAGTTTGGGATTGTGCTAATCCTAGTCTAACACTCAAGGAGCATGAAGATCACGGAGGCTCAAACCATATACTAAAAACCACGAGGAGAGACACACCAAGTAGAAAATACTCAATCTATTGCAATGTCTATAATCAACAATACATGTTAGGCTTCTTATATAGAGAGATCCCTTAGAATAGTCAACACTTGTGGGATCCTCTAATCCACATCTCTACTTGTGGATGTCCTCGATCCACATCCTCACATCATGTAGTCCACATCCTAGGGTGGCTACTTTAATACATTCCTATACCATACCTTAGCCTCTAATATGTGCTCATGGCACCATATCTCAACACCTCCCCTTGGTGTCATGATCCATTGGCTATTGCAAGGTGGTCAGATGTGAGTTATAAATCCATCACCTCCCCTTAGTGCATGCCTTGCTACTTAAGGTGGTCAAGTGCATACCTTGCTACTTAGTGCAGACCTTGATACTTAAGGTGGTCAAGTGTGGTTTTGATGTGTCAATACCTCCCCTGAGTGCTTACATGGCTACTTGCAGGTGGTCGGGTTTGATTACAAGAAATATAGGAATATAGGCTAAATATGTAAAGGCTTTTGCTTCTCAATACATGTTGTTTTTGTCCTTCTACTCATGGCTTGATGATGACTCCACGTAGCTGACCTGCTAGTTCTTCAATCTACAATATTCTTCCTTGTGTCCTAGCTTCTTAGAATGGTGACACTTTGGTTTGTTCTTCAATATGCAATCATTTTGATAGTGCCCATCTTTCCGCAATGGTAACACTTCATTGATGTTTTACTAAACAATGCTTATTCTTCATTATTTTTGTTGCGTGTTGATGTAGATGTCAATGTCGATGCCTTCAACTCTCTTTCTTTCTCAAGAAGAGAGGATACACAGTCCTCAAACTTTGGATGTGGGAGATTCTTCAAAGTGGTTGTCAGTGCGTTGTACTCTGCAGGCATGCTTTTAAGGAGGATTGCAAGTGCATCCTTTTCTCCTACTTTTGCATTTATGCCTTTTATTTGGGTCATAATGCTTTTAATCTTGTTGACAAATTGTGCATGGATTCATTGAAGCTCATGTGAAAATCATAGAATTCAATCTTAAGATGAATTTCTTGATTTTTGGCTTTTGCACCAAACATCAAGTCATCCCATGCATCTTTGGCATGACCTTAGATTCTATATGATGAATTATGTGTGGACCCAAGTGCAAACCAATGAGTGATAGTGCTGCTTCATCTTTTTCCTTCCAGGCTTCATTTGTGCAGTGGTGGGTATGTCTTCTTTTATAGTCTTCCAAAGCTTTTGATACATCAAGAGATACCTCATTTGTGTAGACCAAGTATGAAATCCTTCCCCAATAAACTTCTCAATAGTTGGGGTGCATATTGCCATTACAAAGGTCTTACCAATTGAAGAAAACTTTCAAGTCTGGCAGTGTCTAATTGCAAACAACAAAATTGACTTGACAAGTGTGTAGAGCTCGAAAAGGTGATCACTTTGTTAGATATGCTCAATGCCCCACCCTTCTGGTGACCACCAGTGGTCCAAGGTGCTCAAGTTGTAAGGCCCCCATATGAGAGGAGAAGCCATGTGTGAGCCTAGGACACTAACTTGTATGTCATATGAGGTCTATCAATGAGGCCGTTGATGGTAGAAAGGTGATTGTGTGGGAGCCCCTTATTCTTGTTGGGGCCTGGGGGGTCCCAAGGGGGCTAGTGGCCCCCTTGGTGGGGGTTCGAGGGCAAGAGCCCCCAAGGCGATGGTATAGGAAATATTCCTTGAATGTTCCATGGACGACTAGTCGGTTCCACCGACTAGGTTGATTGGTCAGCTTCACCGACTAGGTTGACTGGTCGATTCTACCAACTATGTTGATCCGACTACCGCTCTCATAGCTATAAAGAGGTGACCTCCCCAATCCATTGTATTAGATCAGTTCAAATCAAATTAGATCTTCCAGCTAATAGCTCTTCACCTAGTATCTGTCTAGATCACCATCTAAGCTCCACTGTGGGAGCGCACGGGTGGACGGAGCCGTCGTCTATACTACATCAGTATTGAAGGAAAATTTTGTTCATCTTCAGTTTGCTGTGTACTCTCTATTCTTTGTTCAATTTTTGTTCCGCTGCGTCGTGTACATAATTTAACACACTTTTTCTTTTTGGAGCATGTGCAAATTCTTCCTGGATTGCAAGTTATAGCTTGTCGAAGTTTTTGTGAAGAAGAGGGGCAATTGATGATGTGGCACAGGGATTCATATGCTACATGCAGTCTATGCTTATGAAGGGATTGTGCTTAGGTGGTACTGCTGACTGTGCATGCTAATGTGGCAAGCTGTGGATGTGGCACAGTCTTAACTAGCCCTCCAAACTAATGGTTTTACTAAACTTGACTAGGGTTCAAGCCTAATCTTAACACACATAAAAGTTTTAACCCCACTAACCAATGCTAACCCACATGGCTTTCTTTTCTAAGGTTTGAAAGCCTTGGGAAAGGCAGAGATCAGATGGCGACACAACGAAGACGAAGTCGTGGGCGTTTTGAAGTCTTGAGTCTATGGAGAAGACGCTCGACCGATTTGTTGGGTTGCTCGTTTGCTCAGAAGGGAGCTTGAGGTGCGTGGATGAGCTTTAACATGTAGGAGTTGTGGGCATCGTTTGAAGTGTCACGGATGAGCCGGGTCTCTTTGTGGAGATAGAAGCTGCTATGGTGATGGTCGTAGAGGCAGTCGAATCGTTTGTAGGTTGTTGAGGTTGGAGTTTGTCGTGAGCACTGTGGGGAGCGCCGTTGATGCAAGTAGATGGTGGAGGAGCTAGGTAGAGCTACATAGAGTGTAGAAGGCAGCCCAATAGTTTCAGCGCTTGCTAATGCATGCTGCCCGTAGTCAGTTGGAGCTCGATTTTTGTAGTCAGCAGTTGAGTATGTCTGTCCAGTCCGGTGGACGATGGAGACGTAGCTAGAAGCTTGCACTATGGTTTTGTTGGAGGCACCTTTAACCCTTTAGATAGGTCGTCTGCTTCAAAGCTCTTCTATGAGCTGACATTCAAGTTGTCAAGCAAGATCTCTTCTTCTTGGTTGAAGACTAAAGGGAACTTCACTCAGCAAGCCTTCACGACAACCTTGAAGAAAACTCACCTTCAACTCTCAAAGAATGAGCTACACTAGGCTCTAATACTATGACAAGAGACCCTGAGGCTAAGGAGTGTTGCAAGAAGATTGGTCATTCTGCTAAGGACTGCCACAAGAAGAAGGCTGACCTCAAGCGAAAGAAGGAGTCCAAGTCCAAGGAGGAGCCAAAGACCGAATCAGCAAATGTCATGACCGTCATCATCACTAAGTGTTTCTCTACTTATTCAGAAGGAAGGTTGGTACATGGACAGTGGAGCTTCAAAGCACATGTCCAACAAGAAGGAGTGGTTCAAATCCATGGAAGGTATGCATCCCGATTCCAAGGTCAATGTGGGGGACAACCGGACATGCCCTGTGAAGGGTATTGTTAGTATTCCATTCATCACGACTATAGGAAATGAGTAGTTGATTTCTAGTGTACTGTATGTACCAAACTTGTGCAATAACTTTTGTCTATCTGTCATATGGACAAGCATAATATGTCGATCTTATTCGAGAATGGCAAAGTCACTATCACATCCAAGGCAAACAGAAAGGTGGTGGCTCAAGGAGTCGAGGAGCATGGGCTATGTCGGCTCAATGCTTTGTTGGTGCACGGGGACCATGGAAGATCCAAATTGTGGCATGAGCGGTTCGATCACATCAATTTGTCAAATAAAAATATATATAGATTTATAATCAAAAGTTATATTATAGTTTCTCAAACTTTTTGATGACGACTTGATTTCTCTTAGCTAAGGCACATGTGCAATGCTTAAGTATATATGATCAAATGTAGAAGATATGTAAAGCCTCAAGTAGCACAAGTTATTACAAAATTATAATAACTAGAAGAAAGGTGAGGGATAATGTGAACTCAAATGACAATAGCTAGAAGAACTATGACTAATCTAAGTCTTCCGCGTCCTCGCTCCCTTCTTCGTCACCTTCTTCATCGTCTTCTTCCTCCTTAGTATCCTCGCCTTCTTCCTCCTGATGAGTAGTATCCCCAGGGGCCTGTAAACGAGGGACAACATGTATCAATGTATGAAAAATCAAATCTTTATTTACAATATTGACATTATTTAAGTACTTTTAAATACCAAGGGGGCGCTCCAGTAGCCCGGATATACTGCTCCTCAGTAATCAATCCCTCATCATAGAAGTGCCTCCATGTATGTCCTCTGCAATGTCCACGATGGTAGGTTGTCTCGATAGGAGTAGGATACTTGCTCACGATATCAAGCTGCAAGATGACACAATTTGCAGAGGGGTTAGTACAAAGAAACAACCTCCTAATAAACCACATAAACACAATATAATTTGAGATCGATACTTACAAATTGGGCCTCCCATGATTCAACACACCCTGCTCCAAAATGCACGTTTCCATATTACTCCATTTGGATCCTTCATGCCTCCACATGCTGCAGACCAAGGTCCACCTTCACTGCCTTCATTGCTTTCTTCCACTCATGCTTATGAATGGTGTGGGGCTAGCCCCTTGGTGGTTGACCTCCCTCTCTCCTGGCAATCTCGGCTAGTGCCTGCCTCTTAAGCAAAGATCTTTTATTGGTAAGTATAACAACAATCTTTGACTTTGCCCATTTCTCTGTGAAAACATTGGGGGGATTGGGATACCTAGAGCGTACAACATTACTCAACATCAGTTAGAAACAAAGCAAAGGGCTAGAAAAGTCTAAACATAAATTTATTCTATAATATTCTCAAGTACACAAAAAGGAAAGTGGGGATGTATGTAGATTATTAAGCTACATGATGTACTATGCAATCATGCTATAATAGTAGCATATACTAAAATCTATATGATCAAATGTAGAAGATAGGTAAAGCCTCAAGTAGCATAAGCTATTACAAAATTACAATAATTAGAAGAAAGGTGACGGATGTTATAATGTCAATGTCATCTAGAAACAAAGCAAAGGGTGAGAACAGTTTGAACATGATTTTTGTCTATAATTTTGTCAAGTACACGAAAAGAAAAGTGGGGATGCATGTGGATTACTGAGCTACGTGATGTACTATTTAGTCATGCTATAATATAAGCATACCTTGAATCTGACAAAGGGTTGTTGTGCATTAATGATATCATAAAATGGCAAATTACATGTTACAAAGTTTCAACAAACATCCATACATGCTACCACACAGTATATGAATATCCATCTTTGATTTATTGTTGTAGAGGTAGCACAACAAATCATATCTTCAATTGAGGTGAGGTAATTGGTCACAATTCAACCTAAAGCATAATACATCCATAGCCACATCATATATAGCCAAGCGCATATAAGTGCAATGTTAGAAACCCATCACAATTCTTATTGTGAGTCCATGAATAAATAGTGGGTGATATATAATTGTACCATATCCTTCCTACATTAAGTGTAATGGTAGACGATGCACTATGATAGTAACTCTACTTGACATATTAATGCAATAGGCAACTAACCAACATCATCAGAAGATATAAGGGTTCTCTCTTGGGTTTCTTATAATTTTGATATTTTTTACTCTAAAAATGGCTATTCAAGCAACAAGATTTGTAAATCAATAAGGTATAGCAAGTTATGGTAAACATTTATTAGTATAAAGCAAGAAGTGCTGGACTCCTAGTGAGTTGCAAGCTAGTTTGACAAAGTAGAGTGATTAGCATGTGAGTCAATCAATGTGGCAATACTGCATAAAGAGCTAATGTCAATGCTCAATTGCAAAAAGGTTAGCATGCAACATGCCTTTTCCCACTTATGAAGCATTGTCTATCTAGAGATAAACTATGCCTTGCAAGAATGAAAAGAGAGAGAAGAGGTGATTGTGTCTCAAGGGTTGATTCAAGCCATTCCATGTGAAAGCATTCGGGATCTATACTATTAAGTCATTTGTTGATGTACGATTTGAAGGAGAAACTTTTGTGGAGCTTATAAGTTCACTATAGCCATTACCACAGTCCTTGCCATACAAATGGAGAGCAAAGTATCTATGGAGTTATATCTTTGTGACAACATCACCAATTCAATTGTCTTGTATCAAGCAATGATTTGCTAGGTCACTTGAGAATGCATCCAATAAAGTAAGATTAACTCGTGTAGGAGTGTTGAAGAGTAATAACATATCCTACCAAAGCCTTTGATAAGGTACAACCTACCTAGGGATGTGTATTTAGAGGGATCTAGTTGAGTCCCATTACACCATTATGGTAGTCCACCTATGGCCAAGAAGTGAGGGAAATGGATCATTGGAAAGTGCTTACTTGCAATGTTGCAATGCGGCCCTTTAGTGAATCGAATAAGGTTTAATTTAGGAGGCAATCACAATAAATTTCTTCTATTAAATCATTAAGGTCAAACCAATTTTGGCCATTTGATGAAAGAGGCTAAAGGGGCTATAGAAAGGGGGCCAAGGGAAAAAATCAAGTGTTGTTTCTTTATTAATCAATTAATCCTAGCTTATCCATGTTATGTAGGGTTAGTGATGGACCAGAGCAAGCTCAACAAGTCTTAGCTTAGAGACATCTTATCCACTTATTCCCCATTAAGGTTCCATTTTTGGCCAAATCCTCTGGCTTATATAGGATGACAGTCAATGGTGGAAGCAATGATAACAACTCGCGGGAATTCAAACTAAATCCAGGACTGCTTAAAATCTCAATGAGGGTAAGCAATAAGCAACTCAAATTGTGGTCATCATGGGCACCTTCTTCAACTCACAATGAGACGCGAGTTCCCCTCATGACCAAACCTTGCCATTGCAACTTGCAACATGAGTTATTCTCTACATCATCAAACCTTAGCACTTTGCAACAAAATATGCATTGTCAATTTTGGTGTGCATGCTTTCTAGAGGATACAATGTTGAAGATTCGAACAACTTGTAGCATCCATTCCATCCAACTAGCAATGCCACACTAATCCATCTCACCCGGTCTTTGTACTACATGTATAGATTGCCAAGTTCCTAAAGTGCTACATCATCCAAGTTCCACCTCATCAGCCAAGGTCACTACCACATCAACTCTAGCCTTATTACCATGTCGTCACCCATACAATTCCACATCACCAATCGGCATTAGCAAGCTGTGCTATCCTAGCCTTGGAATATTGACCTTGGCTAACTTTTAGCCATCTATTTTACCTATAACTTGGTCATATTTGTTAAAGCCTAACCCAAGTGAGTTCACTTGAATTTTCACACCCTAGTTGCTCCAATAAAACTAAATGAAGGCTACTTGTAGCCAGTGTGGTATGGACCTAAAGTCAATGGGAAGTCATCCCAAGACCTTACAACTTTGACTGCTTTGCATGGCATTGAACACTATGGTCTAGTTCTAGTTCTGATTACAATTCTTGATAGATTTCCAATCCAACTATATTGCATATTTCTATCCAACGTTAGCTACTTTGTATGGCATTGAGCATTATGGTCTAACTCTAGCTTTGATTACAATTCTTAATAGAATTTTCAATCCAACAATCGTTGTGATTGTGCATTAGTGAACAAATAACTTTGTGATTGTGAGCTTCAAAAAATTCAAACCTTAGTGTATGAATGATATTGATGAGGAAAATGGTTACATGTAATTGAAATTAGGCTCAAATGACCTTTAGATCTTTTTAAAAATGTGCCAAAATCCATATTGTATCTCTTTAGCAATGACAAACACATTAAACCAATAAGAGATTTGCATTAGCATTGATTGTGATGAATATCAATGTCAAAGATGTCACAATTTTATCTTTAAAGACAACACTATGGCAAGGAGACTCAAAATAAGTCCTCAATTCGTTCACAATAAGTCCTTGATTCTTTCATGCCTAGATTTAAGATCTCAACACCACCCCAATTGCCTAAATCGATTCCTAACTGGAACCACATACTGTGCAATGAGAGGGCAACATTTTGTAGGTTTTTAAAGGTCCAAGTACTTTTTGACATCATATAGATGCATGTACAACATTGGAGAATATATTCAATGAAAAGCATATGTCAAAACATACCAATGCCTTAAAACATTATGCATGACAAAGAGGCCACGAACAAAATTTGGACTAGAGTATCCTATCTTATTAAGAGATATTGCAAATTTGTTGATAAGACCACAAGTAAAGAGGAAAGAATAGTTCTGAATAGTTTAAGAAAAGAACGTGAATAGGTTGTGATAGCCATGGTCACTAGATAGTCACAACCAACTTTTGAGATCATGTCAAATAGGGTAATGTATTGACGGAGGCCAAGCCAAATCCACACATCATAAGTAACAAAGAATCACACATTTCAAAGTTAGATGATATCAAAGAGCCAAAGGAAAAAACTAATAAAGTAGAGACCAAAGAAACTTTTAAAGTTTTAGCAACCACTCATGCAACCAACCTAGACATTCAATGATGGTCATGCATTATCACTAGATCATCATCAAAGTCATTCCAACTTAGAGGTGGAGAGATCTTTGAAACATTTACAAGTAGGAAAGAAACCGATTGCATGAAAATGTACATAGCAAAAGTATGAGTTCAGGTCAAGTTATTTGCAAAAGGTTATGATGGATTGAGATTTCATAAATTTACTGATAGAGAAATAGTTTGGATACACAGATGTAGACTTTATAAGGGAACTACTTGGATTCATAGATGTAGTTTTGATAAGAGAACTACTTGGATACATACTTATAGAAGATGCATAATTGAGTCTAAAGTATTAAATTTCTTATACTAGTTGGCATTTAAAAAACATACAACTTAGGAGAGCAGTACTAGTTGGCATTTAAAAAACATACAACTTAGGAGAGCAGTACTAGTTAACCTATACGACAATTGCACATTTCTAGTCGTTCTGCAAGGCTCATAAGGTGAAATTTGAGTCACTCAATTCAGAACCTAAAAAATAAAAGTCACAATGCACCCTATACTTACCAAGTGCAATGTAAGGCAAATTACAATTAGTTTATATGGCTAGTAGGGAATCATAACCCTAAATGGCATATATATGCTTAATTTTTATTTTTAATAGTGTGGTAAACACACATTGGAGTCTTTTCCCCCTAACTTGTATCTAGGTGAAGTGAGAGGTAGGAAGAAGACATTGAGTGGTGACACCTGTGGTAGTTCCAACATCACTTCTTTTACTTTTTAGCTAGATGATGGATGAAAAGAAGTTGGTTAGAGCCTTTAGGGTGAAAGTATCTCTTGCATGTACATATTTAATACATAGGGATGACAATAAGTTTGTTTCTTAGCCCGTTTGGGGCAAGAAAACAAGATGAAGCCTATATACAACAAAGAACATTCATGCTTCGGGATCCATGCAAAAACATGTGATCATTCATGAACAATGTCATCTTATGATTAGTGAAAAAAAACTCTTTAACACCCATTGAAACTTATTGATTCAATCGTGGAGTGAATGATCAACAATTACAATGGGAATTATTTCTAAGAAAAATGAGGCAAAGTGGGAATAAGTGATCAAGAAGAAGGCTTCACACCCTGATGGTTTACTTTAGCAAGGAAAGAACTAAAGAGATGGACCTCAAAAACTCATAACATCCTCCCCCAATACTATGTATGTAATAACAATGTGAGGGGCTCACATGTGAGCCAGTACCAAATGATTTTGTTTTGAATGGTTATGCTCTTGCTTGCTCAACTAACTCGTCATTCTTCTTGATTTGTCAAAGTCCTAAGTGAAATAGGCATCCCAACAAAGCATGCTACCATTTACATCAATGTGTGCCTATTTTTGCAATTAAGTGTCTCAATGCTTGTAAACTAATTGATGGCTTATTGAGTGGAGGGAAGTGAATCACTGAAAAAGTTAGACACGTAGAATCATGTTTATATAATAGAGGTTCAACTTAAAGGTACGAATATATAAATGGGTCTATCTCACACCTGGGTTTGAAGGCATTAAAGGCCTTAATCTTTAATGAAAGGTAGGCTACGCAAGCCTTATCACAAGCTGCGCATGCCTCCTCCGCACAGTCATTATCGCAACCCTTGCCTCCCTCCCCCTCTCTGCCCTCCTACTCTAGGGGGACTAGTCTTTATAGGTGCCCAAGGCGGTGCATAACCTTCTCAAGACTCGCAGGTGGTGGAGAAACTTCTCGCAAAGTTCATTTTTTGCCCTTTGAATCACGTCATCCTCCCATTGCAATGACTCATTGTTATATTTTTATTTTGGGAACGTTAGGGGTCCCTATTGGGTTGTTTAAGGGGTGGGGTTGTGGAAAACTTGGTAGAACAACTAGGGAGGATAAAGCATTCTTGAGGGGGGTAGGGAGAAAATACTCCTGCCACATGCACAACGTTCAAATGAACTCGTGTGAGACCCTATACTATGGTGTTCACCCTGGTATTTTTTGGCCTAATCTCTATGGGGAAGGTATAGTGGAGGCCTTGTCTCTAGAATATTCATAGGCATTTTTTACATGTGCGTGTGAGTGGTCTTCTCCACCATTTTCCAACTATTTCTCTTTCAAGGCACGTCTAGTGCCATGTGTACTCACACTAGAGTGCTTCTAGGGAAGGCCATTTGAATGCAAATTCAACTTGTTCTCATGACATAATTTAGAAGCATAAAGCTTCAAATTCTCATCCAATCGTCATGGGTTTGACTAGGCAGAGGTTGGGACCTTGTGATGGAAGTCTAAATTGCTCAAACCTTCTTGTCATGTCACAAAAGCATGCACATTTATCTAGAGGCCTTAGTGCACTGTGGAAATGGAGGTCCAAGTCAAAGTGAGGCGGCCAAGCCTTAGGTAAGTCCTCCCCTCCTCCTATCTTTTACACACAGCCTCTCTTGCTTCTTAGATTCTATCTTGTTCCGTGTGTTACGCGGAGATTTAAGCTCTCTCTCATTCCCACTAAATTCGAAGCCCGGTTAGAGTGTTCTGCTCAGCGATTCTCGGAAACTCGAGCAAGGAGTAAGCAATAAAATTTGAGTGAGAAACGCCTGCTACACAGAAGTTTCGAGGGCGCATGAACGTGTGGCTTACTTGAGAAGGATCAAGATCCATACACGTGTAATACGTGAGATTTAAGGGCATATAGGCCGTGCCTCGAGGCATAGGTAAAGGACGAGGCTCAAGGGGGATTGTACTGCACTGACAGACGTAGTAGAAAATGCATCTTCTTGGTGGCGAACCGAGAACGAGCATATTTCCAGCAATATACAGACATCGGTAGAGGTGTGGATTGATGTTGAGTAATGGCTGCCAAGCAGTCGTCGCGGGATCCTGCTTTAGTGGCTAAGCTGGCCGTTCAAGCATTGGGACGTGGGTATGACGTGACATCCGATACGCGGCTGAAGGAGGATGCAGGTCCATGCTTGATCGAACTGGATGACAACCGAACTCAGGAGCTCGTTGTGCCGGGAGGGATAGTCCTTCCCAATGTTCCTGCAGCTGTCAAATGTGACAAAGGAGACCGTACCAGGTTTAGGTCCGACATTCTTTCATTTAATGAGGTATCGTTCTCATCCAACCGTGTCATTTTCTAAAAGCTGCCTTACATGTTTTAAAATCAAAACTATCGACTACAGCTCACTGAATCGGTACTGTTACAATTCAAATCGATTCAGATGTCTGAGAAATTCAATCAGAATTTATCTATTTCGGGGAAGATTCCGCTAGGCCTCTTCAATAATATGTTTGGCTTCACTGGGTCCTGGCAAAAGGATGCGTCAGCGACCAAGAGTCTAGCACTGGATGGTGTGTTCATCAATTTGTACAGTGTGGAGCTGCCCAGAACACAGCTGAGTTTGAAGGAAGAAGTAATAGCGGCAGTGCCCTCTGCTTGGGACCCAGCTGCATTGGCAAGGTAAATCTTCATGCATATTAAACAATTTCAGGGCCTAAATGTTGGAATAACCTGAACACACGCCACTTTCTAACGTGTATGTGGATGTATTTTTAGGCGCCTACGCATGGGAAAGGGTTATTTGTGTTCTTGTGCCCCTAAATTCTGTGTCATTATCCATGTTTACTAAAGCTAGACAGAGAGTGCTGGCCTCGAGAGGTAGACAGAGGGGCATTGCTTGGGAAAAGCCTGTACATACAATTAAGGGGCAGTGGTGCTGTCAAAACTACGATACCATCATGTCTAAATGCTTTAGGTGTACAACAGTGTAAGGGAAGGTGCGTGGCCCTCATTTTTAGATTTTGTCGTTCTTTTGGTATGCTGGGCTAAGTTGTCTGTCAGGTGCCACTAACTTCTGCGTGCTACTCTTTGTCTGATAAACTGTCAAACAGAGGTTGTAGAGGCTCTATAGGCCGCCAAAAAGCATTTGAGAAAACAGGATATCACATTGCCTGTGCCCGAGATGTGCAAGATCATGAAAGGTAGTCTGCTAAGAATGCGTGCTCCTCTTGAGGTTTATTATCGGGGTCATTAGGATTATCCTTTATTTTCTAATGTAGGGCTGGCAGGGCAGGTGGAGAGCTAAAGGAGGCTGCTTTTTATCTGGTGATTCCAGGATGGTTTTAGCAAAGAAAAACTGCTGCTTGACGCATCCCCCCCAAACCCCCCCATGAGAAATTCAACCTAATAGCCATAAGTGTTGCCACGTAGAGGACTTTCACTAGGAGATCTTCGTACACAAGAAGAGCTCCAAACAGATCCAAAGGTGGGTCACCAAACTGGCAAGTACACAGAACTGAATACAAGAGGCAACAACTGCTTGCTGGATGCTCCTTAACGCTTCAAGGAAAGGTTGATTACAACCTAATGCTTGACCTGGCAGTGCAGCGTGGACCGTTAGTGTTTCACAAGTTTCTCCAATCTCATGACTCACAACTGCACAATAGGGGAACTTTAGGTCTGGAATTGAAGGCCGACCAGCTGCTGTCGGCCTGATGGCCAACCAGCTCAGCCAGGTCTAGGGCCAGTGTGCTGCCTCTTACCAAACCTGTTTAGAGTCCCTCCAAAAAGCCGTGCCCAGTTGTTGCATCCAGCTCCATGTGGGCCCTAATATGGTCATCCTGTGTGGACTGCACAGGGCCATCCTAAACATGCTACGTGGACTGGATGGCACTTGTTATAAGACGTTACAACCATTTGTATATCCAATATTTTCTGATATTGGCTAATTTTATTTATTCTTATTTTCGTGCCTTGTTTTGTCAGATGATTGTTCTGTTGCATATAGGGCCCACATGATCACAATAAATTTTTTAAAATCGAACACAATAATCACAATTAATCATAGGAAATAACACCATCATGCAAAACAGAAAGCAATAGAGTGTAGGGTTTAAAAAAAGGATAATGCTCCAGATGGGGTGCGAATGAGGTCCCAGTTTGTGCACCAAGGATGAACTTTGGCATATTTCCATCCTTTTTTTTGGAATAGGAGATACAAAATGAATATGATTCTTTGAACTGGACTCAGATACACAAATGGATTCCGATGTACTAATCACAAACACTCTGAAATATTCATCAGAGACTAGGTACGGACCAATAATGTAGTGTGCTGGAGCTATAAATTTTGCCAGATGGCAACAATCTTGTAGATGGATTCCAATGTACTAATCACAAACACTCTGAAATATTCATCAGAGACTAGGTACGGACCAATAATGTAGTGTGTTAGAGCTATAAATTTTGCCAGATGGCAACAATCTTGTAGAATCAGCAACGATTTGGATTCATGATAATGAAACTTTTTCAAGCTGTGTTTCTGCATAACCCTAAAGTAAGCATCAGCTTCTGGGTATGCATATCTGCCAAGGTCAGGTAAATTACCAATCAAAACACAGCTTCAGATTGGAAGCATCAGCAGAGCCGGAGAGGCAAGCCTTGGAGAGCTAGGGCTGATAGTTTTGTAGGGAAGAGATATAGGTAGGTAAGCAGGATTTAAATTATCAAGTTGGAGGTACATGAGGATGATATGGAGCAAATTGCAATTGCCTGGAACAGCAGGTAACTAGCTGGAAAATCGCAATAGCAGCAGGTGAAGAGGATTTCAGGAGGGTGAAAAAATGGCAGCGATTTGGGTATAGAAGAATGGAGGGAAAAGCAGAAGCACGTTAGGAGCAGACGGATCTGTATTTGGAGCTTGGATGAAGAAGTTATGAGTGAAAATGTGAGGGTTTGGCTATTTAGAGGGAGCGAGAGATAGCAGGGAGGGTTAGTGGAAGAGGGAGTAGAGAACACACAGAAATAAGGGCTGGCCTCCTTCGAAGGTATTATTTCAGAAAATCAGTAGTTTTGCTACAAGATCAGCTCATGCAGAGTGCAAAGAAGAAAATCAGGTCCTCTCCAAAATTCGTCCTTCAGACTAGTAGAGGCGTGAAGAATCCAAACTGTGGCAAATCCTGCTAAAAATAGCAATCTAGAATGTGTGGTTCCCTTTGGCACTGTGGACATCTGGTTTGCATGCCTTTCCCTCTAAAAGCTGGGGATTTTAACCGTCTCCAAGCACCTGCCACAAATAAAACACCACGAAGTGGTTAGCCAATGCATGCATTCCAATTCTTTGGACTAATCCTAGTCCTCAAGATTGGTTTAGTTGGCTCAGGGCCCTTGCACTTTTTCAGAAGACTCACATGAAATGCATTATGAATCTTCCAATGGTTTGTAAGCGGCCTCATTAATTTTATCTGTGACCCAAAATGGTCCATAATATTTGGTGGACAGCTTTGGATAGACATATTCCTTACCCTTCATCTTTCGAAGCCTTGTCTTTTCAAATTGAGGAGCACCTACTTTCCAATTTGGAGGTCTAGCTGCCTATGATGCTTATCTGCAGCTTTCGTTTGTTTTTCATGAGATCGAGTAATTGCCGTCCCGACCTGCTCAAACGCTGTTTCTAGATCTCGGACATACTGATCAGCAGCAAATATTTCATCCTTTGTCCTGAGGATTGGTGGTAGAATAATCTTACCTTAAGGCTTAAATTAGCTCAAAGGAGCCTTCCCTGGGGTGCATGGAGCTCTGGATTGTATTGTTGTAGGCAAACTCCACCAATGGAAGATCTCTCTCCCACTCAGCCTTCTGTGCAGCCACATAATATTTCAGCATATCTAAAACAGTGGAATTGGCTACTTCACTCTTGCTCCCGTCCGTACCTGTACGCCCGTACCTCTTGCTCCCATTCCGCTTCTGCTCCCTGCTCCCCTAGCTGGTTGTAGCAAGCTCTTGAATTAGGAACCCCTAGCTGGGCTGAACCCCCAGCCCAACTAGGAGGTTAGCTCAGCCAGGGGGTAATAGGAGATATGGCCAGCAAAGCATGGCCCAGCCTACCTTCCTCCTCTTCAAAAACCCCTTCCACTCCAGCAGCCTCCAGTAACAAAGCCAGATACTCCACAGTGGCAGCCAGGATGCCTTCCCCGTATGCACATATCTATGAACGAGGTGGTCTTTTTGACCGACCAATTCTTGGATATCATGAACAAATTTACTTCCTACAGGATCAAGTGAGAGAGCTGAGGATGCAGCTAACGGATGCCATAGCTAGAATTCAAGTCTTGGAAGGACCTGGTAAGAAGGAAGTCATTGACGAGGTTATAAAGTCATGCAATGCTTCCCCCCCTACCCCCCAACTAGTCTCTGCAGTCAAGAATCTAGTTCATACTGAAATGCAGACAGCCAAGCAAGAAGTGACTATGGAGTTTGATGCAAAGGTCAACAAAGCTGATATTCAGGAAGAGATTAAAGAACATGCAGCTAGAAAGGATAATGCTTTGAAAATCAGAATTGGGGGGCTTCCAGATGGATGGTATAAAGAAGATTAATCTTTTAGTGATACCTTAGCACATGTCCAAACAGCCATGCCTACTATTGACTGGACAGCAGATGCCGATGACAATCTTGACAACCCAGATGATGACAGTGAAGCTCGAGCAGTTCAAATCGGTCAACGTAATGGCCATGCTATCATTACGTTCAACTCACGAGACATATGTATAAAAGTTCTGCGACAATCTCACAAGCTGAAAGGGACGAAGATATGGATAGCTGAGGAACTCACCAAGGCTCAACTGAAGGATAAGGCAAAGGAATTAGCAAAGGTTCGGGCTGCCAGGAAGGATGGTACTTTGGAGAGACTTATGGAGAGAAGCTGATGTTTAAGCAAATTTAAGTTGGATTTTGAATGATTTAGTGGGAGTTATACGAGTCATAAAGTTTTTTAACTCCTCTCGGAGTGTAGAAGAGAAGTGTACTACAATCTTGCTTGAAACATTTGATTTTACTACACTCTATACTAAGATAGACTTGGAAGATTCAAAGTCACGAATAGGAAAGCTTGTCTCACAAGTTTTTAACTATAGATATCAAAAGGATAGATGCAAAGTTTAAAAGTTGAAAAATCAGCCTTGCATGTTGATTTTGGTTGGGTGAACCCTAAAAAGCAAGACTTGGATTCGAAAAAGAAAAGGTGCACAAAAGTTGTAGCTGCTGAAGATGTCCTTTGTTGGTTGAACTTCCTGCTAGATAATTTGTTCATAACTCTAGGAGTCTCTTTACGAAGCATTGGCTTTCCAATGGGCACTGATTGTGGCGTTTCTTAGCAAACTTGTAGCTTTTTACTTATGAATTTGAGTTTATGGAGCGATTGATCTCTTGTGAGACTTGTCCGATCATTCTTCATAAACTAAGTCACGTTAGGAGATTCATAGCTATCTTTTTGTCCCAAACATTCCAAACTTTGAAAATTTAGTGTACAAAGATCCAAACTTCCTTGGGTAGTTTCTTGGACCTCAGAGTTACTCAATCTTCCTAGGTTTTGAAGTTGATATCTATGATAAATGACAACAACTTGAGTATGCTATGTTGAATATCACACGAATGCCTCACATTGACTCAAACATCTCTAATATGGTTAAATATGGAGTGATTACTTCCCAATTCTATATGTCCTCTCGTCTTTGCATAAGTAAGAGTGCATTTATCTCTCAATTTAGGAATTCTATTACTTCTTAGAAACTCCACTATGAAGAAACTCCACTATGTCCTTTGTTGTAATGAAGAAACTCCACTATGTCCTTTGTTGTAGTCGTTATATCTTTGGAATTTTGACTTTGGGTGTGTTTAGGATCCTTTAACGTAGAATCAAAGTCCAAAGTGGGAAGCTTCATAACCATTTTCTTTTTAGTTCTTAGATTTGTTCTATTTTTGAAGTTACTTGCTTAGTTCATTTTGGCTATATATATATGTGTGTGTAAAAATAAATATAATTTTGTTTTTCATACTTTTTTCATCCCACTGACTTATTTTTTTAAAAATTATTCTAAATTTGAGATAAACAAATAAAAATTACAAAATAATAATAATAATTATTTCCTTGTGCTTGTGTTGGTGTCTGATTTGTTGTCTTATATGTTCGTTGGTTTATCTTTGTTTCCTTGTGCTACCACATTAGTTGTTTTTTGTGTTAGAGCATTAGTTGTTGTTTCTTTCAGCTTCTTTTACAAATTACAAAATTTCAGGATTAGATTGGGTTGTGATGGAAATTTATCCTAATTTAATTCTCTCTCTCTCTCTCTCTCTCTCTCTCTCTCTCTCTCTCTCTCTCTCTTTGCATTTCTTCTTCTAATTTTTTGTTGTTTGGTTGCGATTTCAAAGCTTAGTATGCACTAGGTTTACCCAAGGGATTCCGGAATCTTTCGAAACCCAGATGGAAGCTTATGCTTGGGTACTGATGAAAATAAGCGTAGAACTGCTTTCTTCTTCCTTCTCTTTATATTAAAAAAAATACTCATTAAAATTCTTTTCCTTTGTTCTATTGCTTGTTCAATATCAAAATTTCAATTTGTGAGATTGGTTATATTCTAGTCTTAGGAAGGTATATCCATTACGTGGGAAGGGTTAAAGAAAGATTTAGAAAGGATTTCCTCTCTCTTAACGAAGCATCTTGAGCTTGAGATCCATATAGATATCTCCGTCAGAAGAGTTGCCACATCTGGGAATGTTTGCTGCAAAATTTTTCATGTCGCAGGAGAAAATATTATAGTGATTGACCCTTAAAGTATGCGTATACAGTCCCTTAAACAAAAAATCTTTATGAAAGTATGGGACTAAAGGATTGCTCAGGTAGAGCGTTGTGTTCAAGACAATTTGAATTGCTTGGGCATGCTCACACAAATATAGACCTAGGAAAGGCGAAAAGCATGGCATTCTAAAAAGAATCCAGCCATTGATTGAAAGGAGCACATTTATTAGTTTAAGATGAACAATGTGCAATGCGTTCTACGAGATGAAAAGAATGCACATCAAGGACCGTTGGTCGCTGTAATGGAAGTTCGAAAAACGCCGAAAGAGTTTTTATTTCTTTGTATAGCATTGGTAGAGTCCATCGCTGATGTGTCGACTAACACTGAGGCTACCCAAGATGGGAAAATGGCCAAGTTGGCTGATCAGATCGTAGATGAGCTCTCTGATTGTTTATGAGTTGCCTTATGGGTTTCCTCTAGAGCTGAATGTTCAATACAAGATTGAATTTATCTCGATTGCAAGACCTATAAATAGGCCTCTCTATAGGTTAAGCTTTGGTGAAGAAGCTAAGGTGCGAAGGCAATTGGAAGAATACCTGAAGTTAGGACAGATTTAGGCCAGTTTCTCAATTTTCACTTTGCCAGTGATGTTGAAACAGAAAAAAGATGATACTTTTGCCTCTATATAAATTACAGAGTATTGAACAATATAAGCATAGAGGATTGAACGATATCACTATTAAGTAGAAGTGTTGCGTGGCTTTGATTAGTGATTTGCTAGACGCATTACCTAGACCCATAATCTTTAGTAAGGTAGATCTTAAGAGTGGTTGTTATTAGATCCCGATAAGAATGGAGGATGTGCATAGCATTGCTTTCAAGAGCATTATAAGTTTTTGGTGATGCCCTTTGGGCTTACCAATGCTCCAGGCTATGTTTGTCATACTTATAAATGGTTTACTATGTCCGTATATGAAACAGTTCGTAGTACACTTTATTGACGATATTCTTATTTACAAGAAAAGTATTGCTGATCTTAGTGAACACTTCAAAAAAGTGTTCAATACTTTGTGATAAGCTAATCTAATTGTTTATAGAAAGAAAACTGTGTTATGCATGGCTAGACTTTAGTATTTGAGCTCATTATTACTCTTGACGGGGTTGAAATGGATCCGAAGAAGGTAGTTGCAATATTATGTGGCAAATTCTTTAGAATGTGACCGCATTTGCGACCATTCCTCCAGTTTTATTAAAGGCATATCAAACCATATTCCGAGATAGTATTGCTTGTTCACCTCGTATAAAGTACCTTTTGTGCAGGGTCAAAATCATTAAGAGAGTTTTAACACTATAAAGAAGGCAGAGCCTCTAGTCCAGCGTTAAAAATGATTGATCCCCATAAATTGTTTTTCCTAGAAACCAATGAAAGTGGCATTGTGGTAGCGACATTTCTTCTTCAAGGAGAAGGCTAGTAGCTTATGAAAGCAAGAAGTTCTCTCTTTCTCAGCGTAATTGGTGAGCTCATGAACAAGAGTTATACGCTGTTATTCATGCTCTGAAAGCATGGAGGCATTATTTGTATGCATCAGAGTTCCACGTGGATGTGGACCAAGATACTGTGAAGTGTAACCGGCCTCCAAATACTCAGAGACCACTTTTGCACTTAATTATAGCTCACATAGCATTTATTACAGCCATTATCCATTGCATCACCATTGTAAAACATTCACCCATTTGATAATAAAAGAAATAATTGAAATTGATGGAGGCTAGAATGCCCGTACTCAGCAAAGCATACACAAGTGCACACGATTGGCCCCAAATCTTGTGGCCCCCCTTTCGGTATTTCTTTATATTTCACAGTGAATCCTTTACAAGTTGCATGTGGGAGACCTTCCTTGCAACACTGAAACCGCAGTTTCCTTCAGAAGGCTTCAGACATTAAATACATCACATACGTGCACTTAATCCATAGGCATATACCAAAGGCATTCTTGTCTCTGAGCGCATTACAATAGCTGTCCAGATGCATAAACACTCTGCACTCCAGCTACACTCATTGAGTGGCATCCATAGGCAACCAATAGTGCTCACCAAAGCATCAAGAGAGAAAAACCAGCACAGTACCACAGAGTGACCATTGTGACACTGCTAGGGTGTCTGTGAGCCAAAGAAAGGGCTGCACACGAGGCCAGCCAAAAGATTGCAATAGAAAGAGATTGCAATAACCAAAATACCACTCACCAAGTACTGAAAGCTTGAACCAAATCTTCAAACATGAAAAGGATGATGTAGCCAATGTCCGTTTGCATTCTCAGCCAGAGAGAAGTGCAAATACATGAAGAGGGAGCATTCACAAGAGTCGACCAGCAAGAATTTAGTCGAAAAAGCCAGATTGGAACACTTCTGTCGGGAAGAAGTGTTGGAATTATAGATATAATTCAGCAGTGACCAATGTAATATAATAAGTTAGTTAGGGGCACTTTTCCCTCATTTTAGAGGTTTTTTCCCCTAACTGCAGTTAGTTCACTAACTATGGTTAGTGACTACTAAGGTTTTGTCACTAGGACAAAACCTTATCCTACTCACTTTGTGTTGTACTCTTTTACACTCTATTTTGCAACTACAGCTTCCAAGCTTTCGACTCTCTCACTCTCTCTAGCTCTCACTCTCTGCATTTCCTTCATTTGGTATCAGAGCAGGTTCTAGGCCTTTGAGCCCTCTGCTCCTTCTCGTACCAGCGCCTTGCCTCCAGCTCCAGCCCGCTCCAATCTGTCCGTACAGTCCGTACGACTGTACGGAATCCTGACGCACAGCTCCCGTAATACCTCCGTACAACTCCCGTAAAACATCCGTACTGCTCCCGTACAGATTGCCGTACATATCGACGTTGCTCCGTCCAGATCGCCGTACTGTGTCGTACAGATCGCCGTACAGCACAGTAGGGGTCATCGTACTTGAGCAGTATTTCGTACAACGCCGTCCGTACCGCGCCATCCGTACATCGCCGTACTTAGCAGGAGCACCTGGACAATCTTGTCGTACTGACCGTACAATCTGTACCGTACAGTCCGTACTGTACCGTACCACCGTACAGTTAGTACTGTACCGTACCTCCTGCACTCTTTACAGATTTGTGTGCATTTCTGCATTTTCAGATCTGTACTTGCAGATTTTCACAGGTTGCATTTAGCCACAGGTGTTCTTTGGCAGGCACATCTTGCAGAAAACCATAGTTTGGTTCAGTTGTTTGGGAGTATATTTGAGGCATTTTGCATATTGCAGACATTGCAATCATTGTGCAATTGTGGAGCTACATCTGGAGCAAAATTGCAGATCTAGTCTGAGATTTGGGGCTTTTGTTTAAAATTGCAGATTTGGGGCTTTTAGTAATTTTGTCCCTTTCTGGCTGCAATTTCTAGCCACAAATTGGGGCTTTTGTGTTTGGAGAGCATTTTTTGGAGTATTCAGTACATACTGCCTTTCTTGGAGTGTTTGGAACACTTTTGGCAGATTTTGGAGAGTGTTTTATGCTTGGACAGATTTCTGACAGCTCAAGTGCAGAAATCTAAGTTGCATATACAGCCCGTGCTTGGCTGTGTTTTTGGGAGTTGTGCATTTTATTCCCAGTAAGGGAATTCAGCTTTGTATCTGCTTCAATCTCTTTCTCAGATATGGCCCATCAAAATCAGAATGAGTTCCAGTTCGGTGGTCTTTCACAGGAAGACAAATTGGATGGTACCAACTACTCCCTCTGGAGTTTCATGGTACGTAATATTCTGATTTCTCGCAATTTATGGGATTATGTCAATGGGGATGAAATCCGACCAGCAGATATTGCACCTGCTACCCCTCCTCAGCAAGGAGGTGGAAGAGGTCGTGCACAAGGTGCAGCTGCAGGACAAGTTGTTGGTGCAGCTACAGTCAATACTCCTGAGCAAAAGAGATGGGATTCACGGGATGCCTTAGCCTTGTCATGCATCTCTCTTTCAGTGAAAAGATCAATCATTCCGCATATCCAGTCGTGTAAGACCTCCAGGGCAGCGTGGGATATTTTGGAAAGCATGTATGCAGCACGGAATGATGCCAGGGTATCTTTTTTAAAAAGAGAGTTGAGCAATACACATATGGAGGAGGGTGACTCCATGTCAGCCCACCTTACTAAGCTACAGGATCTCAGAGAGCAGTTGTTAAACATAGATGAAATTATTCCTGATTCAGAGATGATTACAACCACTTTGAATTCTCTTCCTGAGTCTTATCTCAGCTTTCACACTTCGCTGAATTTATCATTGAGGGGGGGTGCAAATCCTCTTTCTTTTCATGAGTTGATAGGACTTCTGCTTCAGGAAGAGCAGACCAGGAAAAATTTGGCTTCACGTGCAGGTGAACAAGCCATGCTCTCAAAATTCAAATCAAAAACAAAGGGACAGGCAAAAACAGCAGCAAATCAGCCTTCCAGTGGGTCAGGACAGCCTTCACAAAAGGCTAAAAATGATGCAAGCAAGCCCAAAAAGAAGGGTTTTTGTCACTACTGCAAAAAGCCAGGTCATCACATAGCAGAATGCAGGAAAAGGATTGCAAAGGAAAAGAAAAACAGCTCAGGAATGGCTGTTTCAGATTCAGCCCCTTGTGCATCTAACAGTGGGGATGCTGCAGCCAACTTTGTTGGTCAAGATTATGCCTTTTTATCTTGCATTTCTGATTCTAGGTTGGCTGTTCCAGATGCTCGGGATAGTACAGCTTCTTGCAGTGATGATACATATGCATTTTTGACTTGCAGTTTTGACTCTCCTTCAGATGCATCTGCTTTCAGTGTTGATGAAACACTGAACACATGGTATTTTGACAGCGGTGCATCTAGAAGTGTCTCTTTACTTCCTTGCATCCACCTCCTGTTGGTAAGAAAGTCACTTGTGCCAACAACTCCTCATATTCAGTACGTGGCACAGGAGAAGTTGAGCTCACTGCAATTGATGGCTCAATTTTCAGACTTTCTGATGTCTTATATGTGCCTGGCATAACCAAAAATCTCCTTTCAGTGTCCACTCTTAACAGAGGGGGATTTCAGGTCATCTTTGAGGATGACAAATGTGCTGTCCGGGACAGGGAAGCTAACTATGCCTTAATGTTATCTGGTACTCTGCTGCGTGGGCTTTTTCAGCTTGATATTTTTCAGAAAAGAGCAGCTCATGCTTTGGCAATTTCTACCCCTACAGTTGCCATGCAAAATGCAGAATTATGGCATGCCAGATATGGCCACATGCATTACAACAGCTTAATGACACTTCAGAAATTTTCAATGGTTGATGCATTGCCACCTCTTGAGATACCTCCTCCACATGCCTGTGAAGGGTGCATTTTAGGTAAAATGCATAGATTTCCCTTCAAGAAGGATGGTTCAGTTAAAGCTGTTTGCAAATTACAGCTTATACACAGTGATGTCTGTGGTCCCATGAGGACTCCGTCATTGGGTGGTCATCTCTACTTTGTCACATTTATTGATGACTACTCCAATTTTACTTGGGTTTATGAGCTGAAAAAGAAATCTGAAGTGTTCACAGTGTTTAAACACTTTTCAGCCATGGTTGAAAATGAAACCGGGCTCAAGATCCAGACATTACGCACGGATAGAGGTGGGGAATACCTATCTGCAGAATTTGATGCTTTCCTCAAACAAAAGGGTATTGTGCATCAGCTCACAGTCAGGCTAACCCCTCAGCAAAATGGCAAAGTTGAGAGGAAAAATAGAACCCTCATGGAGATGGACAGATGTATGCTGAAAAGCAAACACATGCCTCATAAATTCTGGTTAGAGGGTTTGATGTGTGCCAATTACATTTTGAACAGGGCTCCCACTAAGGCTTTAAAAACAAAAACTCCTTTTGAGGTCTGGAATGACAGGAAGCCTTCAGTGGATCACTTCCGAGTCTTTGGATGCCTTGCCTATGCACATGTGCCAGTTGAATTTAGGCACAAATTGTCAGATAAAGCCATCAAATGCATATTTGTTGGATACAGTGCAGAAAGCAAGGGGTATCGTCTCTACAATCCTGCTACATGCAAAATCATTGTAAGTAGAGATGTGATATTTTCTGAAAATTCAGCTCACACTCAGGCTGATTTTCAAATGCCTTCACCTTCAGAAGATGTCTTTCAAGATTTGCTACCCATTGCTTTGGGTTCCCCTGCTGATTTTTCTGATCCAAATCAGAATTTACAGCAACCTTCAAATGCTTCAGTTCCGCCACAGGATGTGATGCCTCCTCCACAGGCAGTGGAACAAGTGGTGCAGCAAGAAATTGCAGACATACATGCAGCAAAAACAGTCCCAAACTGGCTGTTACAGACTCTCCGGGAGAGTAAACTTGATGCTCCGTTACCTGGCAGGACTCGTAGTGCAGCAAGGCACATGGAAGGTGCTAATTCAGTGGAATCAGCATATGCAGGTACTCTCCTTGATGAAGAGGAACCTGCCACATTTGAAGAGGCACAAGGTAATGTGCATTGGATGAATGCCATGCACGATGAGTTGCAGTCCATTGCAAAAAATCAGACTTGGGATGTTGTGGACTTGCCACAGGGTAAACATGCTATTGGCACACGATGGGTATTTAAAGTCAAACGGAAGCCAGATGGCTCCATTGACAGATATAAAGCCAGGCTGGTTGCTAAAGGCTATGCTCAGAAAAAGGGCATAGATTATGAGGAGACTTTTGCTCCTACATCCCGGATGACTACCATCCGATCAGTAATTGCAATGGCTGCACATTTTGAGTGGAATGTTCATCAGTTGGACATCAAAACAGCCTTCTTAAATGGGGACTTGCTGGAAGAGGTGTATGTCAAACCACCTCCGGGTTTTGGAATTACAGCAAATGCACTTCAAGTCTGCAAGCTTAATAAAGCTTTATATGGGCTGAAACAGGCCCCTCGTGCATGGTATGCCAAGATACATGCCTTTTTGATCAGCAAGGGGCTGCACAATAGTCCTACTGAGAGCACCCTCTACATCAAGATGGATGGGGGGGAAATATTAGTCATCCTTCTTTATGTTGATGACTTACTGCTCACAGGGTCCAATAAAAACAAAATTGCAGATTTCAAAACTGATTTGCAGACCCACTTTGATATGTCAGATTTGGGGCTGCTTCACTTTTATTTGGGGATCCAGTTCTCTCATGAGAGACGTGGCACTGTTATGTCTCAGTCCAAGTATGTTCAGAAACTTTTGGACAGATTTAACATGCAAGAGTGTAAGCCCATATCTACTCCTATGGAACCGGGGCTGAAACTCACAATGCATGATGCAGGAGAATCAGTTGATGCCACACTTTACAGTCAAGCTGTTGGATGCCTCATATATCTCTGCAATACTAGGCCTGATATTCAGTTTGCAGTATCTCAGGTGAGCAGGTACATGCACAGCCCCAAAACTATGCATTGGCAGGCAGTTAAGCGCATCTTCCGTTATTTGCAAGGCACCAAGTCTTTTGGCTTACTATTTCCCAGGGGGGGTAACTTGCAGATGCATGCCTACAGTGATTCAGATTGGGCTGGTGATTATGACACTAGGCAGTCCACTAGTGGCAATTGTTTCTTTTTGGGAAAATCTTGCATTTCATGGCTGAGCAAGAAACAATCTACAGTGGCTACCTCATCATGTGAAGCTGAGTACAGGGCAGCTTTCACAGCAACAGTTGAATGTGTCTGGCTGAGACGTTTATTTGCTGATCTTCATCTGTCTTTGGAGGGTCCTTCTCCAATTCTCACTGATAGTCAGAGTGCCATTGCAGTGGCAAAGAATCCAGTGTTTCATGCTCGCACGAAGCACATTGAGGTTCACTATCACTACGTCAGAGAGAAGTTGCATGCAGGAGAGATCAGTATGATCTTTGTGTCTACACATGACAACGTTGCAGATATTTTCACCAAAGCGCTACCACGCGAGAAGTTTGAGGCATTTCGCAGTGCCCTGAACTTATATCCGTTTGGTGATTGATCAGCCTTGTACATGACATTGGCACTGCAGGGGGGTGTTGGAATTATAGATATAATTCAGCAGTGACCAATGTAATATAATAAGTTAGTTAGGGGCACTTTTCCCTCATTTTAGAGGTTTTTCCCCCTAACTGCAGTTAGTTCACTAACTATGGTTAGTGACTACTAAGGTTTTGTCACTAGGACAAAACCTTATCCTACTCACTTTGTGTTGTACTCTTTTACACTCTATTTTGCAACTACAGCTTCCAAGCTTTTGACTCTCTCACTCTCTCTAGCTCTCACTCTCTCCATTTCCTTCAAGAAGTTGGAGATCTTGGACTCAAATGAAGCGTGCTTCAGAGAGGAATGCGTTGAGCAGCTTTTGGGAGAATTTCATCGCCGGAAAGTGCCCCTAAACTGAGAAAAACCAGTCAACTAGCAAGAAGGAATGCTTCAAATGCAGCAAAAAAGTAGGTGTCCAGCAAGAGGAAGGGTCCAGGAGGCTGAGGGAGCGGAGAGATGCCAAAAAGTGATGCTCAGAAAAGTTGACCAGCAGGAAAGGTGCTCGTAGCAGCCAAATCTACAAATCACCTTTCAAGAAAAGGATATCAGTGTGTAGGGGAGGCAGAGGGGAAGCCATTGGGACAAATAGAGATCGCGGAATCCAAGCGGGTGAGGAGCTATGGCAAAATTCGTCACTCAGCTGTGTGAGGGTTGCAAAAGCATGAAGAAATTCCAGTCCTTCGAAAAGAAGCCTCAAAAACACTAGAAATAACCAAATCCATCTAGAAAAGTCAAAAAACACCTCTTGAATGCTCGAGTGGTTTTGGGAGAGGCCAAACCACCTTGCCCTCTACAGTGGCCACTGAAGTTGCCACATGGGAGGGTGACTCTTCCATGTCATCATTTCCATCAAACCACTCTTTAATTCCTTTGAATGCCTTTGGGCCTAGGGATTAATTACATGTATGTGCTAGTTACCATGCCACATTTAAACTCACATTATTAAGCCCACGCTTGGACTTTTAAAGCCAGATTTGTCATGGTCTTGTAGCACATTGAAGTACTTAGAATTTCACGCCCCCGTGACATACCCCTCTTGAAACAGCAAACTGCAGTTTGCTACCCCAAAACACAGGATTGAGCATGAAATATATAATCAAAAAGTATGCAAGAGAGCCGCAGCTGTAGTATAGTGAAGATATGGCTAAGAGTGTCTAGAATCCATCCATATACACTGCTAAGAATCCACACGATCATAAGCGATCAAGGGTCCATGTGATCATCAACGATCAAGATGCATCAGTCATGAAGTCCCAAGGGAGAAATACAGTCAGCTTAGTACCGCTGGTGAAACATACAATGTCACCAAGCGACCTCATGAAATCATTGGGAGCCCGTCTGTACTGAGGGAGCGGAGGTGCTACCCCCCTCTTGAACACCTGGTAATGCTCTAGACGCTCGCTGAACCACCTGTAGGAGCTCGGCAGCTCTAGCTGAAAAGCCTCAAGGTAAAGCTGTAATATTCCAGGTGAATTTACCAGTTCACCTTCCTCCATCCATTTCGCATGAATTGGTGGGTAATTCTTGAATTTCACCAAGTAGCAATGGATAACTTTATGCTTTCTTCTACTTCAGGCTGTTCCTGTTCAGGTAAATCCTCAGGCACATTCCCGTGAAATGGCTTCAACAAGCTCACATGAAAGGCATTATGTATTTTCCAATTCGGAGGTAGTTTCAGCCTGTAAGCTACCTCATTGATCTTTTGCAAAACCTGGAAAGGTCCATAGTAGCACATGCTCAACTTTATGTAAAACCTTTCTTTGCCTTTCTTATTTTTCCGCCTTGCCCTATGAAAACGCAGCAAAACCCAATCACCCTCTTTGAATACCAAGGGCATGTAGTGCTTGTCTGTTGCCTTTTTTTGCTTATCCTGGCTCCTTTGCAAGTTATATTTGATCTTCTTATAAGCCTCATCAAGGCTTTGATCTTCTTATAAGCCTCATCAAGGCTTTCAACAAAGCGGTCAGCTTCGAAGATCTTTTCTTTTGTATGCAAAATGGGAGGTACCTTCCTGGCACCTTCAGTGATCTCAAAAGATGCTTTACTTGTGGATGAATGCATTGTATTATTGTAAGCATATTCCAGCAAAGGTAAATAATGTTCCCATTTGTTTTTCTGATCTGAAACATAGCATTTCAACATGTCTAGAATAGTGGACCTACTTAAATGGTGCGTTGCCCTATCAGCTAGATTTAGATTTAGATGCTCGTTTGGGAGAGACTAAAATGAAATCGTTTAGACTTCACAAGCAGTTGTAGCTTGAATGAAGAGATTTGGACTACTTTTTGATTAGCCTTCTCCTTTAGTGCTAGCCTTCGTCATGGCTGAGTTTGCCCTTCACCTCCGGAGTGCTGACAGAAACTCAGTACGAAGTTTTTGTATAAATGGATCCTCAAGTATGTGTGGGTGTGTGGATTTGTATGTGTGAGAGCATACTTTTATACTATGGTCTACACCCATTGTTGGGCGCTGATGACGTCAGTGGGGATGTCATAGTAGCTAGTCCCTGCTATGCGTGATGGAGTTTATGGTTTTCAATCTGATGAGTGACTCTTGTGAGATTGAAACTGCACTATGTTGTGTTTTTAGAGGATGAGTTTGGGAATGTTCTTGGATTCATCTAGGTATATGTCTAGAATAGTGTAGTTCTTTTCCTCTGATTGTCCATCAGACTGAGGGTGGAAGGATGACGAAAAATTCAGCGTAGTGCCCATGTTTTCAAACAGCCCTCTCCAAAAGAGGCTGGTCATCCTTGGATCTCTGTCATTGATTATGGATTCTGGCATTCCATGTTATTTGAAGACATGCTGTAAAATTAATTTGGCCATTTGATCTGCTGAGATTTTCTAACAAAGTGGGCTTGTTTGCTGAACCTGCAAATTATTGTCCACAATCCATCATGTCGAGTAGGAGTACGTGGAAGATCAAAGACAAAATCCATAGGTATGCTTTGCCATGATCTATTTGGAATAGGCAAAGGGTGTAACAACCCCGGTGGCTTTTGCCTGTCAAACTTTGCTTTTTGGCAAACCATGCATGTTCTCACATATTCTTCCAGATCTTTTCTCAAAGATGGCCAATAAAAGTATAGTTCCACTGCTGCAATTGTTGCTGTAATTCCTCTATGTCTTGCATAAGGTGGAGCATGACTTTCCATAATGACTTTTTGCCTCATCTGATGAGTGACAGAGTCTACTATGCATCAAAATGAAATCCTCTTTGAGTACGTAATGATTATGCATCTATAAATAGTGAAAAAATGAGCATCATCAGCATATTGCTCTTTGATTTCATCCAACACATTGTTGTAGGCAATACTCACTGCTGAAACATTGGGTTTCTTGGAAACTGCATCAGGTTGTGGTTTCCTAGAAAGTGCATCAGCCACTACATTTTTATTACCTCGCACATGAACAATTTGAAAATGAAACATTGAGAGAAAGTTTGCCCATCTCATGTGCTTTTCATATAACTTTCCGTGTGTCAGAAAATATTTAAGTGATTGATAATCTGTTTGTACATAAAAATCAGCTCCAAGAAGATAATGTTTCCATGTGGTCAAAGCATGCATTACGGCTAACATTTCCTTCTCATATGTCTGCAAATGCATTTCAGCATCTTTGAGAACTCTACTTTCATATGCAACCACTCTGCCATCTTGCATCAAAGTGCCTCCAATGCTGCTCCCACATGCATCACAAGTTACAACAAAGGGTTTTGCAAGATCTGGTAGGATAATAACTGGTTTAGAGCACATTTTTTGCTTTAACTCTTCAAAAGCTGCATTTTCCTTTGGTCCCCACCGAAATGGTACAACTTTCTTTACAAAGCATGCAAGGGAGAAGCAATTTCTGCAAAGTACTTTATAAACGTTCTGTAATGAGAACACAATCCAAGGAAGCTTTTGACTTTATGCAGATTCTTTAAGATTGGCCAAGTTTTTATAGCCTCAACTTATGCAGGATCCATCCTGGTTCCATCCTTTGACACTATATGACCAAGAAATGAATCTCATGTATAAAGAATTCACTTTTCTTAGTATTTATTAAGAGCTTGTGCCTTCTCATCTCTTGAAACACAATAGCCAAGTGTTTCATGTGCTCTTGCTCATTCTTAGAGAACACAATAATATCATCAAAGAAAGTGTCCACAAACTTTTTGTGTCCTCTAAATATCCTATCCATCATCCTGTTGAAAGCAGCAGGTGCATTTGTAAGACCAAAAGGCATTACAAGATACTCATATAAGCCAAATGAAGTGCGGAAGGTGGTCTTATAGACATCTTCAGGCCGTATTCTTATATGATGATATCCACTCTTAAGGTCAATGCAGCTGAACATTGAGGAATCTTCCAACCGATCCAAAATGTCATCAATACGTGGAATTGGAAAATGGTTCTTTATTGTGACTTTATTCAAAGCTTTGTAGTCAATACACATTCTCCAACTGCCATCCTTCTTTTGAACAAGCTGTACATGGGAACAATAAGAAGAAGTGCTTGGCTGTATTAGCCCTTTTTTCAGTTCTTTCACTTGTGACATTATTGTGAGTTAGAGAGTGAGAGCTGAAAGCAATATTTGCAATAGAAGAGTGTGATACCACTGAAGAGTGAGATAGGTTTTGTCTAAGTGACAAAACCTTATCCTTCACTAACCGTAGTTAGTGAACTAACTGTGGTTAGGGGGAAAAACCTTTAAAATGAGAGAAAAGTGCCCCTAACCTACTTATTACATTACATTGGTCACTGCTAAATTATAACAATAATTCTAACTCCCCCCCTGCAGTGCCAATGTCATGTACAAGGAAATGATTAATCACCAAAAGGAGATAAGTTAAGGGCACTGCGAAATGCCTCAAACTTTTCACGTGGAAGTGCTTTGGTGAAAATGTCTGCAACATTGTCACGTGTTGACACATAGATCATACTGATCTCTCCTGCATGCAACTTCTCTCTGACGTAGTGATAGTGAACCTCAGTGTGCTTCGTGCGAGCATGAAACATAGGATTCTTTGCCACTGCAATAGCACTTTGACTATCAGTGAGAATTGGAGAAGGACCCTCCAATGAAAGATGAAGATCAGCAAATAAACGATGCAGCCAAACACATTCAACTGTCGCTGTGAAAGCTGCCCTGTACTCAGCTTCACATGAGGAGGTAGCCACTGTAGACTGTTTCTTGCTCAACCAAGAAATACAAGCTTTGCCCAAAAAGAAACAATTGCCACTTGTGGACTGCCTAGTGTCATAGTCTCCAGCCTAATCTGAGTCACTGTAGGCATGCATCTGCAAGTCACCCCCCTTGGGAAACATCAAGCCAAAAGACTTTGTACCTTGCAAGTAACGGAAGATGCGTTTTACAGCCTGCCAATGCATAGTCTTTGGGCTGTGCATATACTTGCTCACCTGAGAAACTGCAAACTGAATATCAGGTCTTGTATTGCAGAGATAAATGAGGCATCCAACAGCCTGACTGTAGAGTGTGACATCAATTGATTCACTTGCATCATGCATTGTAAGCTTCAGCCCCGGCTCCATGGGAGTAGCTATGGGCTTACAATCCTGCATGTTGACTCTGTCTTAGAGTTTCTGCACGTACTTGGATTGAGACATAACGATGCCACTTTTCTTTTGAGTGAACTGGGTCCCCAAATAAAAGTGTAGCAGCCCCAAATCTGACATGTCAAAAGTGGTCTGCAATTCAGCTTTAAAATCTGCAATATTATCCTCATTTGACCCTGTGAGCAGTAAGTCATCTACATAAAGAATGATGACTAAAATATCCCCCCCATCCTTCTTGATGTAGAGGGTGCTCTCAGTTGGACTATTGTGCAGCCCCTTGCTGGTCAGAAAGGCATGAATTTTGGCATACCATGCACGTGGGGCTTGTTTCAGCCCATACAAAGCTTTATTCAGCTTGCATACTTGATGTGCATTTCTTAAAATTTCAAAGCCCGGAGGTTGTTTGACATAAACCTCTTCCAACAAGTCTCCATTAAGGAAAGCTGTTTTAATGTCCAGCTGATGAACATTCCATTCAAAATTTGCAGCCATGGCTATAACTGACCGGATGGTTGTCATTCTAGATGTAGGAGCAAAAGTCTCCTCATAGTCTATGCCCTTTTTCTGAGCATATCCTTTTGCAACCAGCCTTGCCTTGTACCGATCAACGGACCCATCTGGCTTTGTTTTGACTTTGAAAACCCACCGTGTACCTATGGCATGTTTACCTGGTGGCAAATCGACAACTTCCCATGTCTGATTTTTTGAATGGACTGCAATTCATCGTGCATGGCATTCATCCAATGCACATTATCCTGTGCTTCTTCAAATGTCTCAGGCTCCTCCTCATCAAGAAGAGTACCTGCATAAGCTGATTCAACTGAAAGAGCTCCCCCCCACCGCACTACGAGTTCTGCCAGGTAATGGAGCATCAATTTTACTCTCCCTGAGAGTTTGTAACAGCCAATTTGGAACTGTTTTTGCTGCATGTATGTCTGCAATTTCTTGCTGAACAACCTCTTCCACTGCTTGTGGAGGTGGTAAGACATCCTGTGGCTGAATCGGAGCATGTGGAGGTATCTGGAAATTTTGATTTGCATCAGATATATCAGCAGGGGAACCCAAGGCAATGGGTAGTAATCCCTCAAAGACATCATCGGAAGAAGTAGGCATATCAAATTCAGCTTGAGTGTGAGCTGAATTTTCTGAAAATATAACATCTCTACTGACAATAATCTTGCGTGTGATAGGATTGTAGAGACGGTAGCCCTTGCTCTCTGCACTGTACCCAACAAAAATGCATTTGATTGCCTTATCAGACAACTTATGCCGAAACTCAACGGGCACATGAGCATATGCAAGGCATCCAAAAACACGAAAATGATCCACAGAAGGCTTTCTCCCTTGCCAAACTTCGTAGGGAGTCTTAGTATTCAAAGCTTTTGTGGGAGCCCGATTCAAAACATAATTGGCACACATGAGACCTTCAAGCCAAAATTTGTGAGGCAATCTTTTGCTTTTTAGCATGCATCTATCCATCTCCATAAGAGTACGATTTTTCCTCTCAGCTTTGCCATTTTGCTGAGGGGTTAGCCTCACTGTAAGCTGATGTGCAATGCCCTTGTCTCTTAAAAATGCATCAAAATCTGCAGACAAATACTCCCCTCCTCTATCTGTGCGTAATGTCTGTATCTTGAGTCGTGATTCATTCTCAACCATGGCTGCAAAGTGTTTGAAAACCATAAACACTTCTGATTTGCGTTTCAATCCATAAACCCAAGTGTAGTTGGAGTAGTCATCTATAAAAGTGAGAAAGTAAAGATGACCACCCAATGATGGAGTCCTCATGGGATCACAGACATCACTATGTATAAGCTGTAATTTTCGAACAGCTTTTACTGATCCATCCTTCTTGAAAGGAAATCTGTGCATTTTACCAAGAATGCACCCTTCACAGGCATGTGGAGGAGGTGTTTCAAGAGGAGGCAATGCATCAACCATAGCATGTTTTTGAAGTGTCATCAAGCTGCCATAATGCATGTGTCCATATCTGGCATGCCATAACTCCGCATTCTGCATAGCAGCAGTAGGAGTGGAAACTGCAAGAGCATGTGCTGGTCTTTTCTCATACATGTCAAGCTGAAAAAGACCACGTAACAAAGTGCCAGACAATCTCAAGGCATAGTCATTCTCTCTGTCATGGACTGCACACTTGTCATCTTCAAAAATGACCTGAAATCCAGCTCTGTTAAGAGTGGACACTGAAAGTAGATTTTTTGTGATACCAGGCACATACAAGACATCAGAAATTTTGAATGTTGAGCCATCAATGGCTGTAAGTTCAACTTCTCCTGTACCACGAACTGAACATGAGGAGTTGTTGGCACATGTGACCTTTTTACCAACGGGAGGTGGATGCAGAGATGTGAAAAGATACTTCCTGGAAGTGATATGCTTTGAGGCACCGCTATCAAAATACCATGTATTTTGTGTCTCATTGACACTGAAAGCTGATGCATCCTTGGAAGAATCATAACTGCATGTTAGAAAAGCATAAGAGTCATCATTACAAGTGGCTGTAGTATCCGGAGCAGCCAACTGAGAGTCTGAAATGCAAGACAAGAAGGCATAGTCGTGCTCCACAAAGTTGGCTGTAGCTTGCTCATTGTCAGATGCATGAGGAGCTGAATCTGAAACAGCCATACCGGAGTTGTTTTTCTTTTCTTTTGCAAGCCTCTTCTTGCATTCTCCAATGTAGTGACCTGGCTTTTTGCAGTAATGACATATTCCCTTCTTCTTGGGCTTACCTTCATCACCCTTAGCCTTTTGAGAAGGCTGTCCTGAACCACTGGAAGGCTGATTTGCTGATGTCTTTGCTTGTCCCTTTGCTTTAGGCCTGAATTTTAAAAGCATGGCATGTTCACCTGCTCGTGAAGCCATGTTTTTCCTGGTCTGCTCTTCCTGCAACAGAAGTCCTATCAACTCGTGAAAATTGAGAGGATTTGCACCCCCCCTTAATGACAAATTTAGCGAGGTATGAAACCTGAGATAAGACTCAAGAAGAGAATTCAGAGTAGTGGTAATCATCTCTGAATTAGGAATGATCTCATCAATATTCAGCAATTGCTCTTGTATATCCTGTAGCTTTGTGAGGTGCACTGACATGGAGTCACCCTCTTCCATATGTGTATGAGACAATTCTCTTTTCAAAAAAGACACCCTGGCATCATTCCGAGCTGCATACATGCTCTCCAAAATATCCCATGCTACCTTTGAGGTCTTACACGACCGGATATGCGGAATGATGAATCTTTTCACTAAAAGAGAAATACATGACAAAGCTAAAGCATCACGTGAATCCCATCTCTTTTGCTTTGGAGTGGTAGGTATAACTGCACCAATAATTTGTCCTGCAGCTGTACCCTGTGCACGACCTCTGCCTCCTCCTTGCTGGGGAGGGGCATTAGGTGCCACATTTGCTGGCCGGATCTCATCCCCATTTACATAGTCCCACAAATTACGGGAAATCAGAATGTTGCGTACCATAAAACTCCAGAGGGAGTAGTTGGTACCATCGAGCTTATCCTCTTGTGAGAGACCACTGAACTGGAAATCATTCTGATTTTGCTAGGCCATGTTTGAGAAAGAAAATACAGCAAATGCAAATCTGAATTCCCTTGCTGGGAATGGAGTGCACAATTCCCAAAAAAATACAGCCAAACACTGGCTGAAAATGCAACTCAAATCTTTGTAATGTCTCTGTCAGAAATCTGCCAGAGCATTCAATCTCTCCCAAAACCTGCCAAAAGTGCTTCAAAACGCTTACAGAAAGGCAGTGTGAACTGAAACCTGCAAAATTGCTCTCCCAACACAAAAGCCCCAATTTGTGGGCTTGAAATTGCAACCAGAAAGGGGCAAATGGTCTAAAAGTCCCAAATGCTGCACAAATTGCTCTCTGCCTGCAAAATCCCCAAATTTCACTGCAAACTGCAGTAGTGTAATTGCAAAAGCCCCAATTTTCTACAAGAAATTACACCTGAAAGGCACAAATGAACTAAAGGCCCCAAAATTTTTGCAATTCTCTGTAGCAAATGCAAAGTCTGTCCCCAAATACGGAATGCCCCAAATTCTTGCAAGATCTTAGCCAAACAATGGCTATCTGCAAACAATGCCTGCCAAAAAACCAACTGCTAGAGTACCTGCTAGAATATAACCTGCACAGAAATGTGGATGCCAACGAAAAGTACAAGAGCTTGCAAAATGTACGGATATCCATACTGTGTACGGATTTGCAGCAACCTGTACGGATGGTAGCTGTGCGGAGTATGGACCCATCGCAGTCAGGTACGGACGCCTGTGTACGGATGTACGACACAGTGCACGACAATAGTACGATGCAATACGACACATGTACGGGCTGTATGGAATCAGTACGGCGGCTGTACGAAATGTATGGAATCTGTACGGCGCAGGTACATCGGTTGTACGAAACAGGTACATCGAATGTACGGCGGCGAAGGTAGGGTTGTACGAAAAGGTCCGTAAGGATACCGTACGGAATGTACGGGGGCAGACGCAGCTGTACGGACAGCGAGAGCTTCGTGATCGTGTACGGCTGTACAGACGGAAGCTACACGGTGCAGGAGCTGAGTGCGTACAGATTGTACGGAAGACTATACGGATGACAGGCTTGTACGAACGAAATCTGCAAGCAGGTATGGACGGGCAGCAATGGTACGTGCAGGTCGTACGGAGCAGCGAGCTGTTGAGCTTGGAGCAGGGAGAGCTTTCGGGCAAGGAGCAAGGAGCAGGGTCAACTTGCTCTGATACCAAATGTGAGTTGGAGAGTGAGAGCTAAAAGCAATAGTTGCAATAGAAGAGTGTGATACAACTGAAGAGTGAGATAGGTTTTGTCTAAGTGACAAAACCTTATCCTTCACTAATCGTAGTTAGTGAACTAACTGTGGTTAGGGAAAAAAACCTCTAAAATGAGGGAAAAGTGCCCCTAACCTACTTATTACATTACATTGGTCACTGCTAAATTATAACAATAATTCTAACAATTATCTCTTCCTGTGGTGCCTTGCTGACACGGTAAAGAGGTATATTAGGTGGTGTATTGCCTGGAACTATGTCAATTTGGTGATCCTCAAGCCTTTTGAGAGGTAATTTTTGAGGTAATGCATCAGAGAAACAATCTTGAAAATCTGAAATAAAATCAGCTCTCTCTTTATCCAAATTAGAAAGAGTACAACCTTCCTCAATTGGTTGGCTGTCTTTAACAAAGATCAAGTACGCTGAAATATGATGTTTCATTACATTGGAAATACAAGAAGCTGAGACTATGGGGATGGATTTCCCTTTCAACTTTACATCAAGTACAAGATTTTTGCCTCTATGAGTGAAAGAGATCTTTTTGTTTCTCATCTGCACATCTGCCCCCCACCCTGTACATCCAAGGCATCCCAAGCAAAGCATCACACTCTGGAAAAGGCATAATGTAAAAGTCCTGTGCATCGTGATATCCCTGGATATGCATCCTCAACTTGCCCATGATAGGAATGACGGGTGTGCTGAGTTCAGGGTTGGCCATGTTACACATTAGAAAGAGTACAGCCTTCCTCAATTGGTTGGCTGTCTTTAACAAAGATCAAGTACGCTGAAATATAATGTTTCATTACATTGGAAATACAAGAAGCTGAAACTATGGGGATGGGTTCCCCTTTCAACTTTACATCAAGTACAAGATTTTTGCCTCTATGAGTGAAAGAGATCTTTTTGTTTCTCATCTGCACATCTGCCCCCCACCCTGTACATCCAAGGCATCCCAAGCAAAGCATCACAATCTAGAAAAGGCATAATGTAAAAGTCCTGTGCATCCTGATATCCCTGGATATGCATCCTCAACTTGCCCATGATAGGAGTGACGGGTGTGTTGAGTTCAGGGTTGGCCATGTTACACATGCCAGATAACTCCATTTCCTCAAGCTTGATGCCAAGCCTTCTTGCCATATCAGGAGTTATGAAATTTGCCTTTGCTCCAGAATCAAAGAAAAACAAGCAATCTTGATTTCTAATTTTGTCCCATGCTCTGCACGTTTCTGTCCTTTTCTTTTCTTCCTCATTATCTACATGTGGTAAACCTCCAATCACATTTGGAAGAAGACCTGCAGTGACTTTGGCTCTTTTGCCCTTCCGATCAGCTTGTTTGTTAATTAAATGCACATAGCCATGGCACCCATCAATCGTTAGCGCTTGCATGCAAATAATAATGTGTGGACTAATCCTAGTCTCTTTGGGTGTCCCCACCAAGCAAAACACGTGCACATAACATAGAACAATGTCTCTGGTCGGCCATGGTCAACTCTCTTGACAGTGGTAGAGCCTTCGTGAAGAGATCTACGAAGTTGTCCTCCATGGGAACATAGGACAACTGTATTTCTCTAGCTGATAGTCACTCTTAAATATAATGATAATAAACCTCAATGTACTTTGTGCGTGCATCAAACATTGGGTTGCTCGCAATAGCCAAAGCACTCTAGCTGTCATGTAGATGGTAGTATAAGCTGGCTGGCTAATGTCAAGATCTGCGAGTAGCTTACGGAGCTAGACACAGTCTACTGTAGTTGTGAAGGCTGCCCTGTATTGAGCTTCACAATTGGAAGTAGCAACTGTAGGCTGCTTCTTGTTGAACCATGAGATGCATGAGGATCCAGCATGAAACAATTGCCACTGTGGGACACTCTCGTGTCATAACAACCTGCCTAGTCACTGTGCGTGAAAGCATGCAAGACCAGTGGAGACTCGTCACCATAGAACAGTCCCAAATTTTGTGTGGCCTTCAAGTAACGGAAGACCCGCTTCACTGCTTGCCAATGCTGTGTACTAGGCATGTGCATGTACCTGCTCAACTGAGAGACGGCATATTGAAGATCAGGCCGGTTAGGACATAAATAAATAAGGCAGCCCATAGCCTGTTGATAAAGGGTGGCATCAAAGGGTGCACTCCCATCCTTGGAGGAGAAACGAAAGCCAGGTCAAGGGTGTAGAAACTGGCTTGCAATCTTCAAACTAGAAGCGGTCTAAGAGCTGTCCAATTGGACCGACTCATCATTATACCCCCCTCAACATATGCAAACTGGATGCCCAAAGTAATAGTGCAACCGGCCCATGTCTGTCATGCCAAAGGATTTTGCAAAACTGCCTTGAAATCTGCAATTTTCTGCAAGTCTGGCCCAGTGATTAGCATGTCATCCACACATGGAATCAAAATCAGAACTTTTGATTCACTCTTCTGGATATAAAGAGTAGCCTCCGTAGGGCTGTTCTAAAACCCAAGGCACAGCAAAAAAGAATGTATCTTGGCATACTATGCCTGTGGTGCCTGCTTCAAACCAAAAGGAGCCTTTTTGAGATCGCATAGCCTAGTTTCAGACCTTGGAAATTCAAATCCTGGAGGTTGAGGAACATAGAACTCTTGCACTAAATCCCCGTGAAGGAAGGCGGTTTTGATGTCCAATTGATGGACCTCCCAATGCTTGTGAGATGCAAGAGCAATGACACAACGAATGGTCATGTTGCGGCCTGCTGGTATTGTGATAATTCTTTCTATCTTAAATGGTACATTGCCCTATCAGCTAGATTTAGATTTAGATGCTCGTTGGGGAGAGACTAAAATGAAAACGTTTATAGACTTCACAAGCAGTTGTAGCTTGAATGAAGAGATTTTGGACTACCTTTTGATTAGCCTTCTCCTTTAGTGCTAGCCTTCGTCATGGCTGAGTCTGCCCTTCACCTCCGGAGTGCCGACAGAAACTCAGTACGAAGACTTTGTTTTTACACCCACTGTTGGGCGCTGATGACGTTAGTGGGGATGTCATAGTAGCTAGTCCCTCCTATGCATGATGGAGTTTATGGTTTTCAACCTTGTGAGTGACTATCATGAGATTGAAACTGCACTATGTTGTGTTTTTAGCGGATGAGTTTGGGAATGTTCCTGGATTCATCTAGGTATATGATGCATGAAGTGGGAGCAAATGTCTCTTCAAAGTCAATACCGTGCTGCTGGGCATAACCTTTTGCAACAAGACGAGTTTTGTAGCAATCAACACTGCCTTCAGCTTTGCGCTTCAATTTGTAAACCCAGCATGCTTGCCTGCAGGAAAATCACACAAGTCCCATGTGCCATTTGCTTGAATGGGATCAAGTTCAGCTCTCATGGCCTGCATCCATTCATGACTTTCAAATGCATCTTTGTGAAATAGAGGCTCCTCATTACAGGCAGTGGCAATCAAAGCTACAGCCAAAAAGTTGCCTTGCATCTGTTTGCGTGCTTCTCGAGTTCATGTAGGCAAAGGCTCAGCCTGCTTGCTGTCCCTGAGTGTATCCAAAAGGAAATGAGGGACTGATTTTTGCTGTCTCATGACAGCCCTCTCGTCTTGAATTGCTTGCTCGATAGCATGGCCATCTGGCAGTGGAAAATCAGGCTGAGTAGGAGCAATGGGAGGAGGATTCGAGCTGCTAGAAGAATGTGGCATGGAGCTCTCCACAAAAATTTCAATTTGATGTCTTCTTTAGCACTTTCTTTTTTGGGAAATTTGGAGCTTTTGCATAGTTGATACTTGCAGTTATCCCGTTCAATTTCGGGTGGGCATTTGCACAGCAACTTTATGTTTTTGGAGCATTGACATTTGCAGATTATTGCAGTTATATATTACAGGGCAACCTGTAAATTCTTACTCACACTAAGAAAAAAATGCTAGAAAATGTGCCAACGCCTTTTCCACTGCAAAATTACAGCCCAATGTCAAAAGGCCCAATTTCTTGAGGGAAATTTCTCCCAAAAAGATGGCAAAATCAAGAAAAGTCCCAAATTTGTCTGCAAATAGGCAACTTTACTGCAATCTTTGTCAATGTACACATTTTGCTGCTGGAATCAAATGTGTCTGCGTAGCAGCCGGTCACAAAACTTTTGTACGGTAGATGTACCGCAGATCATGCGAATGCATGGAAGATTCACAGATTGACAGTGCACGGTAGATGTACAATAGATTTGCGGGCTGTATGGACAAGTACATCAGGTTAGAGGAAGACTTGTACGTGGACTTTGCAGGAGGGGTGCAACTGTATGGACATCCCCTGTATAGACAGCTCCAACTTGATGGTGATTGTTGGCTGTAGTATTCCCAACAACTGAGCGACGTTGAAGAGCTGCAACTACTCCTTGAATCAGGTGGTCTTATGCATTGAGCAATCCTTTGGTGCAGATTGTATGGCGCTTGTATGGAGGATGCATGTACGGTGTACGGACTTTGATTGTATGAACATTGGTGTAGTACGGAGGCTGATGCAGTAGGATGTACGGACACCCGACGTAAATGTTGTACGGACAACAGCTCTGTACGTTGCAATCTGTAAAGTTGTATGTATAACAGCTCCAGCCACCGTATAACTAAGTTGCTCAATAGTGGTTGGGGTAACCCATGGCTAGAGCTGCTCAAATGCGAGTTGAGCTGAGCTGAACAGATCGAGTTGCAGGAACACTTGCGTGTGCTGAAGCTGAAGCTAGAGCAAAGGACAACAAGTGTGCACCCGGGGGGAGGGGAGATAGGAGGAAGAACTGGCTCTAATTCTAGTGTTGGGTGCGGGGAGTGAAAATGGAATGTAAGGGGGCAAACAACAAAGGTATATATAAGGGGGCAAACAACAACTGAGAGGACTCAAAGTACTGGCAAATGGGTAATGAAAGAAGCACAAGAGTGGCCACTATATGGCTGCAGAGTCAATTGGTTGACTGGGACTAGGACTAAATGTAGGACATACTTGGGCTATGTGCTAATAGGAAGACGTCTTCAATGAAGCATAGAGAAGAGTTTTCAATTGCCAAGGATGCCCGTGAGCTTGTGTAACAAACCAGAAAAGGAGCACTTTATGGCAAAATTTGTCCAACCTAAAACAACGTGATCTGGTCCACAACAAGTCGGACGATTTCGAGCTGTTGCCAATATCAAGCTTGGGCAATTTGATGTGGCAGATTTTGCTCTGCTAGCTGTTCCAAAACAGTGATTTGTTTTGAGGATTTGTGCTGTCCATTCACAGTTTTTAAGCTGATTCCATGCGAATGATTCACTTGTCAGAGCTCATTCTCGAGCTAATGCATACCAGCAGAAGGACATTCCTCCCACACTACCACGCTGGCATCTGTCCGTGCAACCAAGACAATCTGCTTGTACAAACTCTCACGCTGCCCGCACACCCGAGCTGTAGCAGTCCGTACAGATCATATCCTGGCCATACAACAGCTTGCTCTGCCCGTATAACAGCTTCAGAACCTGTACAACAGCTTACTTTGCAATCTGTACAGCCGTACACAGGTTGCAGTCCGTACACAGCAGTCCCGTGTAGATAAGTCCCTATGATAGTTCTGTACGCAGCCTAGAAATCCCGTACAGCCCATATGGCAATTTTGTTCACAATAATTCCGCCGTACTACAACATTGCGATCCGTGCAAACCCCTGCGTGATGATTTTCTGCTCACCCTGATCGCCGTACGAAAATCCGCTGCGCCTCTAGCTCTCTCCGAAAACCGCCCGTACGTTGTCGGTGCCCACACGATTTTATTTTCCAGCTGCTTCCAGCAGCTCCTAAACCATGTACGTAGCCTTAGCCATTTTAGTAGGTGCCACATGGAACCTACTTTTCATTTGCTCCCATGCCCCCTGTAGTTGGGTACTTTTTTGGGACCATGCCAATGGCCCAACTTAAATCCTAAGGGTCCCTTGCCCCCACTTTGGACCAATCTTCAAATTCACCCCCAAGGCCTTAATTCCTAGGGGCCCTCACACACTTAGCAACCCATGACCTTTCCCTCCTCATTTTTCCCACGGTCCTGCCCACATAAAAGCCTAAAAACTCACTCCCTCGTGACATCAGTACAACCCAACAGCTACGTCGGCATGCGGACAGCCTTGCCACGTTAGCAGCCGCGTGACAGATTCCCACACGACTGTCGGTGATTGGATGGACTCGACCAGTCTGGTAGGGCAGATCTGAACTTGGGTCGGCCATTTAGGCAGGAGTCCGCTACATGGCAGTCGATGATTGGACAAACCTGGCCAGTCTTGTTGGACATAAACGAGCTTGGGTCGGCCATCTAGTCAGGCCTAGGCTGGTTCTTTTGAGGGCCTTGGGGACCTATATAAGGTAGCCCCCTTGGTCTCTCCTTCCACCTACTTCGCTATTCTAGGCTGATTCAGCTCTAGCCAACACCAGTCCACATGCAGGCTTCGGTTGGGAGAGGCAGCAACAGACCGACAGCCTCCCTGCACCATCTATAAGGTTCTCATAGTCCCGGTCCAGCCTAGAAAGTAGCAGCAAGGGATTTGCATCAGAGCAGCCCTCAGTCTATAGCTCTATATGGAGGGATCTTTCCCTCCACACAATACTTCTTTAGTCTCTTGCAGTGCGGGTTTATCACCTTCATACAATATTTATTCTTGCAGATGTATACACTTGTATTCAGCCCTTTGGGCCGAGATTTATTCAGTTATTCATTTTCCTCTTCGGAGGTCCCTTATATTCCTCCCTTGGATTCTCACACTCCATAGTTTTGACCTGTAATTGAGTGCATTATTCTTCGAGTTTAGTTAGCAGTTAGTAGGAGAAAGAAAGAAAGAAAGAAAGATTATTAAAGTCTACTAAAGACCAATGGGTCGATGAGACTGATAGAAAACCTGATACAATGAGCAAAAGGGTGGAGCTACTAAGCGAGCATCCTAACATATGCTAGAGAAAACTGTGTAGACATAGTCAATGATATCATCATTCATGCCGCCCTAGTTATAAACATCACTAGCGTCATTATCCCCATGGAAGATGCAATCTGATCAAACATCAAGATACACCTGATGACGGACTAGGCAGTGTAGGCAAGAAGCCCCGTAATAGATCATGCTCTGCTATCTGGATAAGTGGTCCGTCGTGCCCTCCTGGCAGCTATCCGACGCTTGACGAGCGTGTGTGGACATATTCAATGATATCATCATTCATGCCGCCCTAGTTATAAACATCACTGGCATCATCATCCCCATGGAAGATGCAGTCTGATCAAACATCAAGATACACTCGATGACGGACTAGGCAGTGTAGGCAAGAAGCCCGTAATAGATCGCTCTCTGTTATCTGGATGAGTGGTTCGTCGTGCTCTCCTGGCAACTATCCGACGCCTGACGAGCGCCACAGTAACCCAGGTCAGTTGTACCCCAAGTGTGAAAATGGAAGAAATGTCGGTGAGTGTGGTTTGTGCTTCTATCCTCTGTCGACTGTGCCGCATCTCGATCTTGGGGTCTCTACCTCTCTTGCTATCTATGGTCGGGGGGGGCAACATGCTTCGATTGGAAGAACTTTGTGATCATACTCTGGGATGGACTAGATAAGGCCCCTCGCTCCTGTATCTGTGATCTAATGAGACGTTCTCTATGTTGGACCGCCTTGTGAATGAAAGCGGCCAGGCATCTCTGAAGAGGCCCTCGATTCTGTCTCTGGAGAGGCCCTCGAATCCGTCTCTGAAAAGATAGTGGTATCATCCACGGATCTCATAGTGGATTGGGCAACGAAAGACAAAGTGCTCTGATTCCACCTCGTGCCGATCACATGATGTGCAGATACGACTCTCTCTGGGGATCCCATCTGCTCGCCCACTCTCGATACGGAGCCAGTGCGATGACACACGGAATTGTCCAATGGCAATCTTGAGTGAGTGTGGTAGGTGAATTTGGGTGTACCGTGGTGGAATAACGAAACCCTCTTCAGAAATGTGGAGGCAGTGGACCTGATAGAAATTGACCTTAACAGGAAGCTCTGTCTGTGCCAACCAGGTCCTGAATGTGTGTAACTGTAAGAGATCTTCCTAGATGATTATATGGAAACCCAGTCTCTCAAACCATTTGCATGTGTGTGCGTACCATCATCTTTGATCACCCTGAGTTGCTAATGCCATAGAAGGTGCTAATGCCAACCAAGGTAGCTTGCGTTCGTCCTGTAGTACAGGAGCCATAAGCTCATACGCGGTATAGATAAGTGATAGTCTGAAATGCCACATCTAACTGCAATGGAGATGCCACGAACTCAGCCTGAATGAGTTGATGAGGAATAGATGGCTTGTTGTGGATCATCCGTGATGATAACAAGAGAACTTGTAATCAATCCACCCCCCGTCCGAATTCTGCTGGAGCCTGGAAAACCTCTCGTAAAGTGCCATAACAGACCAAACTATCTTCTGGCCATAGCCCAACTCCTGCAATCGTTTGATGAGACGTGCTTGTGGAACGGTGTCAAAGGCTTTGCGAAAATCCTCAAAGCAGCAATAGACCCTCTGTCTCAGTGCTCTGGCCTCCTCTATGACACTCATGAGTGTAAGATCATGCAGAAGCCTGCCTGCCTCTCTCCGTTGATGAGACGTCCATCCTGCACTACTGCCCACTTCCCCTCCTTGCGAGCCGCATCCCACGCTGCAAGAGAGCACGTCTCTCCTCTATCTGCAAAGGAGTCTAGTGGGGTGATCCCGTAGGGACGATCTATGATGCAAAGCTGCCAAGCGTGCCTCAGTGTCTAAATGTATAACAAGAGGCTCCTCTCTGTTGGGGTCTCTCCCCACTCGCCATGCTCCCACAATAGCATGATCAGGAACCCATAGTGTTGAAACTGGACTTGGATAAACAAAAGGGCAGTGATCTTCTTCTACTCAGTCATAAACTTCATAAATGGCCACAATGCAAGCTCCAGTCACTTCAATCACTTAGCACAGCTTAGAAACAAACTTCAACAACAACAAAGGTGAGGCTAGAATGCCCCTACTCAATGAAAATAGTACACAGTGCACCCACTGGCCCCAAATGCATTGGTGCCCCTTACAGTATTTATTTAATGCTTCTAAATGGAAATGCTTTACAACAGGGATTCAATGCTGCATCGTTCCTCTCTGCAAATCCTCTACCTGTCTTCAAGGCATCCAATCCAGTGCACCACTAGAATTCCCATTGGCAAGGCATACTCAGGCATCCATACCACTGACAACAGCCATACCACTGACAAACTAAGCTCAAGGCAGCCTCAAGGCTTTCACATGCATCCACACTGTCCTTAGGCCTTCCACATGAACACCCTTGCCTCTAAGTGCTTGCTAGAATCTCTAGGAGTCTTAAAAGGACTGCAAACAACACGCATGCAGTGCAAAAAGTTGCAAAGCAAGAAAGAACAAGGAAAAATAGAACCTGGACCCGATTCCCGCTGTCTGTGGCAAAGGGGCGAGCTCCTTCCTCGCACCTATCCTTTGTCTAGGCTCCCCGCAGGGTGCAAGTGTCATCCAGCAATCAGGATAAGAGAGAAATGAAGGTAGAGAGCGGAGGGTGAACAAGAAAGAGGAAAGATGGTCCACAAATTTGCCCTGAAATGATTGCCTCGGGATCTGTGCTTGAGTCCTCCGAAGAGATCATGCCAAAAGCAACAGAGAAAGTTCCTCTTGCAGCCTGCACTGGGCGAGAACAGATCCAGAAGCCACCACGCAGCCAGAAACACGTGCAAAAAGGTCCAGAACAACAAAAGACAAACCCCGGGCACCTGTTGGAGGCAGCTATACACGTCCGCACGGATTCCGTACAGCCAGTACACAAAATTTCAGAGAGTTGAAAAATGACTTCTGGCACTTCTTAGAAGTGAGTACTAGCCTTGGAACAGTTGTAACAGGCTTAAAACGGCTGAAAACAGCCTTGAAAGAATTGAAACAGCTCAAAAACTGAACAAAAACAATTGAAAGCGTCCAGTACTTTGGGAGAGTGAGGGGAGAGAGATGGAAGGTGGGGGAAGGCTATGCATACACATGGATGACAAATGGCACCTCCTTCTTGTCATTTGCCCCTTCATTAAAGTCCTAACCCCCATACCAAGGACAATGTTGGTTGTCCTTGGGCCCAACTTTTAGACCCCTCTTTTAGAGCCTTTGCCTTGCCCCTAGGACTTAGCGGTGCAGCTAGACTTTGACCCCAGGAACTTCTAGGAAGTGTGCACTTTCTCTAGCCAGTCCCTCACGGCCAAACCATTACAATGCTTAACCATGGTTAACCTCGGGTTAAGCGTAGGTTGAGTTACAAAGATACTTTACGCTTAGCAGACAGTGTGGTCGCCCGCTGGCATCTGCCCGCTGGAGAAGCACAAAGGTTCAGTCTTACCATCACAAAGGTTGAGTTACTTTACGTCCTCGTGACAGTGTGGTCGCCACAATGGTGGTCGCGTCGTCTATGAGTGAGATCTCTGTCCGTGGGATACCTCTGACTCTGGTATTGAGAGCCTTAGTGGCCTCTACTGCTGCTCCAAAAGGGTAGCCGAAACATTTGCCTTCGTATTTGTATGAGTTAGTCTTTTTACCTACTGCATTGATATTAGAGTTTCATGTTTTCTTTCTAGAGATAGGAGGTTAAATTGAGGGATGGCCACTGCTTGATGGTATAGACAAGGTCTAAAAAGAACACCATGAGTACCCGAGACAAGTCCAACCCAAGTGTGAAGGAAGTAGTTACTTCCTGTGGCTGTCCACCATCAATAGTACCTTTGGCAGTTGTAGAGGCCCCAATGACAGTTTTTGCCATGATAGCCATGATGCGGACCATGATGCAGATGCAACAACCATAGTCAGAGAGTCTTTGCACGCATGCTTTCGTTGTAGAGCACAAGAGGGCAATTCTGGAGGCAAAAGAAGAGCACAAGAGAGCAGCTTAGGAGGTAAAAGAAGAGCGCGATCGCGAGGTTGAAGAAGCCAAGGAGCTTAGAGAGTGCACGATTTGGGAGGTGAAGGGAGAACGAGATCGACATCTCCTTATTTCTCTACTGCGTCCACATGGACTCAAGGAAAGGAAAAGAGTTCCGCAGCTATCAAACCTTCATTGCTTGAGAAGCTCAAATTTCTTTGGTATGATGGTAAGACCGAACCTTTGTGCTTCTCCAGCGGGCAGATGCCAGAGAGCCTCATCCCGAAAGGGGGGGACCGCCAGGAGATCAGACAGTGGCGCCCAATCACCCTCCTCCCGACCGCCTACAAAATCCTCCCAAGATGATCAGCAGTCGCATCCGCCCCCTGCTACACGACTTGATTCATGACACCCAGACTGGTTTTGTCCAAGATCGCAGCATCTTGGACAACATCTTCACTTTCTCAGAGGCGACGGAATGGGCCCAACACAGTGGCCAACACCTTGCCATACTCCTTCTCGACTTTGAGAAGGCGTACGACAGGGTAGACTGGTCCTTCTTGGAAGGTGCACTCGCTCGGTTCGATTTCTCGAACGAGTGGATCAGAGGTATTGCTAGCCTTTACAGATCGGCCTCCAGTCGGGTTATCATTAGCGGCAGGATGGGGGAGAGATTCACACTCGAGCGCTCGGTGTGTCAGGGCTGTCCATTAACGCCTTACCTCTTCCTATTTTTTGCGGAGGCCATGACACACTTCCTTCGAGTCCGTACCACTGGTCTTCGCGGGATGCGTCTCCCTATTCGAGAGGATGTGGAGCTGCTGGACTCCGAGTATGCAGACGACACAACCCTATGTGTGCAGGATGATGTCGAGTCACTGGAGCGAGTGAGATTGTCCCTAGAGATTTTTTGCCTTGCGGCTGGAGCGAAAATCAACTGGCATAAGTCAGTTGGTTTTCTTACGGATCCGGGAGCCAGCTCACATTGGGGTATTTTCTTGGGGTTTCGCTGGATCCCTAGAGGACAGACGACACGTTACCTGGGATTTCAGGTAGGCCTGGACATCACACCGGCTCAGCAGTTCTTGGCGGTCCTAGCCTCCATACGACGGAAGCTTGCTTTCTAGAGCACGGCTCGGCTTTCCTTGGCAGGCAGGGCCCTTGTGGTCAACCAGGTCCTTCTTGCCACTGCTTGGTATGTGGCCTCTTGCTGGTGTTTCTCGAGGTCTTATGTAGCCCAGCTGAGGACGGTTCAGACAGTTCCGGCACCACCAGAGCTAGGGTCGCTTGGCAGATGGTCATTCTCCCCCAGGCAGAGGGCGGCCTCGGCATCATAGATCCAGAGCTGCAGAGTCAGGCACTTCTTGGCAAGCTAGTCATCCGCGGTCTGACTCCAAGAGGAGAGACGTGGAAGCTCTTGCTACAGCATGGTCTCAGTGCGTGTACTCCCCAGAGAGGGGGTGTTTGGCAGCCTTCTATCCGATGGATCTTCACTTCAGCTCCTTTGACTCAGCCCCGTTCCCCCTTCCTCCGTAGCCTCATTTCGGTCTGGAGGAAGTTGCGACACATCCTTTCCCAGGCTCCCCCTAGCTGCCGAGAGGAGACAGACAGACAGCCCCTGATTTGGAGCAGCCAGGTGACAGATGATACAGGTCGTCAGCTTGGAGAGAGATCCCATATCCCTTGGGCGCTCTGGGCGCGTGGGCCCGCGCGCTCGTTCCGGGTTTGGAGGGACGTCTACAGTCAGCTGAGCACAGGCGAGCTGGCAACAGCAGTAGGTACGGCACGTGGGATCCAGGCTCGGCGAGCGGAGATTGATGCTGCCATCCCTGCAGGTTGGAGGATTCCCGCAGGCATCGGACAGCTCTTCCCAGGAGATGAGAGGTGGCTAGGACAGTTCACTCCACGAGGCATTCCTTTGGTGGTGGCAGGCCTCTTCTCGGACTCCTCGGTACACTTCTTCTCCATCACTGATGACAGTCGCCTACAGAGCAGAGAGGCCGTGATCGACCCCCAGCTTCCCTGGCAGCGCCTTGGCATTGTAGGGCTGCAAGGGAAGACGTGGCATATAGACCTCCTGATTATGCAGGACCAGGATTGGAGACTCTGGATATGGGAGGGCCGTTCCTTGTCAGAACCCAGGGAAGTGGCGTTGGCCACCATCGGAGATCTCAGAGAACCCTACCTCCTTCTTTTCTTACAGTGCACACACGGGTCGGCATGCTCTTGGGGCTCTCCAGCGTGAGCTACCCACACAGGCACATAGGTGGTATGCCCAGGGGATATCCTTGGTCTTTCTTCGCACTTTCTGGAAGACTCTTTGGGCTAGCTGGCGTCCGAGGAAGATCTCCTACTTCCTTTGGATGGTGGCACATAAGGGGCTTCCAGTTGGCAGCTGGCTGAGACAGATGGGGCAGGAGGGGCATTGCCAGATGTGTTTTCAGGAGGAGTCCCTGAAGCATTGCCTTTGGAGCTGCTCGCATGCGCAGACGGTTTGGAAGGGAATCATGGGGATCTTAGCTAGGGCTACACTCGAGCTAGGACCGATCACTTGGGGAGCCGTTTGTTGGTGCAGCACTGAGCCGGGACATCACTTGGCCTATGAGTTCTCTAGACAGGATCCCGTCTTTTTCATCACGCAGGCCACTTGGGCATACATGGACAGCTTCCCTTGGCATCTGACAGAGACAGATGCAGGAGTGATGCCTCGGCACCCAGTTTGGGAGATCATAGGGAGCATCGCAGGCTGGCATATTTGGACTTCCAGATGCGCGCAGACTGTAGGAGCTCAGACTACCTCTACTACCCAGACCCTAGCAGATATCTGGAGCACGATCATTCACACGCTCAAGGGTCAGTGGGATCAGATTCAGGGAGAGTCCCGGGTAGGGAAGGAAAAGAGACGACGTTTCCTTCGCGACTGGGACCACCGGGAGTTATTCTTCCAGCACTCCACTCAGAGTCTTCAGTGGCATTACGCCCCTCCACCGTGGCTGTTTGTCCACTCTCCGATGATTATGCCCTAAGAGGCTTGTATTTAGCATTTTGACTTCTCGGGCTGAATCCGTTTTGTGATTACAGCCCGCTAGCCTTTAGGCCTTCTTGTACTTTAGCATTTTGACTTCTCGGGCTGAATCCGTTTTGTGATTACAGCCCGCTGGCCTTTAGGCCTTCTTGTACTCTCGCTTTCAAGTAATATAACTAGCACTACTTTTTGGGAAAAAAAAAGACCGAACCTTTGTGTTGATTTTTATGCTCAGCTTGTACGAGAGCTATTTCTTAATTGTGCCTACGAAAGACAATGAGAGATGTATTCTCGCATTGATGCACCTCACAAGCGAGGCTGTCACTTGGTGGCACAAGTGGCAGAAGGATCATTATGATACTGACATGGAGGCATCTCATTATGGATTGATGGAGTTTGTGAAAAATACCAAGGCACGGTTCTTGCCACCACAATACCTGGATAGATCAGTCAATTCCTCCAGATGCACCAGGGGGCATCGAGATGATGAAACATTTTGCCAATTGGTTTACACAGGTGTCTATATAGTTGCAACGGAAGGAACGTGAAAAGAAGGGTAAGTTCTTTCACGGTTTGCGTATAGACATCCAGTGGTATGTTCAAAGTTTCAGGCCACGGGATTATGAAAGTGCATACTATCCCAAGACTTTGAGCTCATGCACAAGGGTTAAGGATCCAAAGGAGCCCACAACAAGAAATCCCATGACTCCACCACGACAGACGATGGTGGGAAGAAGTTTAGGAATGTGCAGTAGAAGAAGAACTGGACGACAGAAGGAAAACACGGCTATGGCGGTTTCTTGGAGTGGTTCATCCACAGCTCTAACTCCCACAAAGACAATGTTAGTGGTCATGCAAGAGATTGAAGATCAGCAAAAGGGGGAGCCTTATATGTTTCCCACAATGTTTCGGTTTTACGGCCAGAGCGGTGGTCGGAGGTCGTCATCCTTGCAAATTCAGGGAGCTCCAAGGATATCATTTCTGCCAAAGTCGCGACATAAGCCCCGTTGACTCCCACTCCAACGGATACCATTGCCTTGCATGGCGCATATCAGTCCCTTTTGAAGCTTATAATTTGGATGGTCAATACAGGTAAGGGTCATGCAAGTCCTGAAATAGTGTGGCACCTTCAGGATCCAACAAACACTCCTCTTGAATTCAAACCTAAGGAGATAGATGATTAAGGTACAATCCATATTTTGGAAAGTGAATCAACCACTATATTGTCCTTTCCCACTCTTTATTCAATGTCAACAGCCAAATCATAGTTTTGCACAATGGCAAGCCACCTTTTCTGTTTAGGAGATAAATTGGGCTGAGAGAGGAAGTATTTGAGAGTTCTATCCATCGCTGAGAGAGGAAGTATTTGAGAGTTCCACGAACTGTTTCAACCTTAAAAGTGAGCCCCATAAATGGTATATAGGTTAGTTCAGATCTTTATCTTCTAGCTTGCGACTTTCATAAGCTATCACACCATGCTCTTAGTTTAACAGAACTCCAATTCCTCTACCACTTGCATCAGCTTCGATGGTAAAAGGTTGAGAGAAATCTGGGCACACAGGAATAGGAGCTGATGTCACAGCATCCTTCAACCCTTGGAACCTCTCTTCTACAAATTTTGTCGAGAAAAGCCTCTTTTTTAAGCTGATCAGGAAGAGGTGCTGTGAATTCGAACATAATGCTTGATAAAACTTTTGTAGAAAGGAATTAAGCCCAAGAAAACCCCTTATCTGAGTGGTATTTTTAGGACATGACCATTCTCTTACACATTTGACCTTATTCAGGTCCACTCTAATTCCATTTGACCTTATTCAGTCCATTCTCTTACACATTTGACCTTATTCAGGTCCATTCTAATTCCACTTCTACTGATAATATGACCAAGGTACTCCATTACACTTGCCATGAGTGAACATTTGCTTGCTTTAGCAAAGAGTTAGTGCGTCCTTAATACTTCTAAAGTCTTCGTCACATGCAACAAGTGCTCCTCTTTGGATTTGTTGTATATAAGTATATCATAAGAAGAATAGAGCAAATCTATAGACCTGGGGCTCTAGGGTCTTATTCATTAGTGCTTGGAACCTTGTTGGAGCATTTGCGAGGCCAAAGGGCATCACCTTGAACTACTGAATGTGTCTTTGGCTCATCTCCTTCTTTCATCCTAATTTGAGGATAAGCAGAACTTAGGTCGATCTTTGTAAAGAACTTAGCACCCTTCAATTCATCCAATAAGTCATCTATTGTGGGTGTAGCAAAATCTGTTCTTTATAGTGATGCACAACCTATAGGAATCATTTTTTTTCTTGACCAAAAGATGGTGAAGCAAATGGAAATTGACTATCGGGATGATAAATTCTTTGTCCAGAAGCCTCTTAATTTGCTGTGCTTACTCATCTCTTTCAGCCCTTGGGAGCCTATAGGGTGCCTTGTTTACTGACTTTGACTGCGGTTCAAAAACAAACGGATGATCCATATCCTCTTGGGAGGTAGGTTTTGGGGAAGGTCATCAAGGATGTCAGCATACTACTGTAGTAACTTCTGCATGTGTCTGTCCTCCACTACCAGTGCATTGTCATCCTCTGTTTTGGCCAATTGAATACCACAGTCCTGCTCCATTTCGCCCTATTCTACCTTCTTTCTTGCAGTCATTTGCATCCGTCTCTGCCAGCCCACAGCTCGCCTCCATTGCCGCCTTATTCGAGAGCTTTTGGAGCTTTGGGCGCTGATTCATGGCCTTTATTGCTTGCTGGTCGACAGTTTCTGCAAGGCGCGTCTGCACGTAAGGTTTATTAGGCTGTTTTGCAGTTCTCCATTGCCCAATCTAGGGCTCCTAGGCCGCTGCAGCATAGCCAACCACCTATTCGAGGCTTTGAAGGGATTTTCGAGCATTTCTAAGCTGCTCCTGCATAGCCACCTTCAACAGAGATATCTCGGGGCTGCTTCTTGGCTTCTAGATCACCTACAGCAGCCGTTTCTCATTGTGGTGGCCTGCTACAGCATTCAGAGCTGTTCTAGAGAGCCGCCTGATACATGTCGGACCTGCTGTTGTGCTTTGGTACACCTCGACACCTGATGCAGCATCTCGGTGTACTTTGGAGCTATTCTGTTGAGCTGCTTCGCAAATTTCAAGGCATATCTTTGCTGCTCTCAGATTCGCTGGGTCCATATTTGGAGCATCTCTAGGCATTTATATTTGTTCTGTTGCACACAAGGAGATTGCTGGTTCTTCATCTTAGCTTGCTGCCCGCCTTCACGAAGTTCTCTTCAATCATGACTTCTTTGTCTTCAAGTTCTATCCTCGTGGAGAAGTTTAAGGGGGAAGGTTTTCCCATGTGGCAAACCAAGATGCAATTGCTGCTTATGCGTGAAGGAGTTTGGGATGTTGTTGAGGGTGACCAGGTTGAGTTACTTGATCAACAACACCAAAAGATTTGGAAGCAGCAGAATGCTAAGGCCATTGCCCTCATTGGTCTTTGCTTAGCTGACTCTCTCATCCATCATGTGGATTTCAAGTCAACAGCTAAGCATATTTGGAGTCGCCTCGAGACCTTCTTTGCTAATAAAATCACCAATCCTAAAGTCTTTTTGAAGCTCAAATTTTATGATCTGAAAATGGAAGAGAGTGAATCGACTTTTAGGATGAGATGACTTCTGTAATTGAGTGAAAGAGAATAGTGCTTGCTCTCACTATATGGTAAGTTTGAAGCACGTTAATGCATGACGAAACACAAATTTTCCCTCTTATGATAGTTTTGGCCAGGGCTTAGTTGTTCTATGTTATAGTCCTATAAAATAGCAATCAACACTATGGAACAATACCAATAGCCGATAACTTCAGTCTTTGTATTTGGAGATGAAGCATAGTTCCTTATATAATTGTGTTAACGAAGTTTGATGTACAATGTGATTAATTGTCCATAGCTTTGTTGGACATCTTTGTCCTTTGAGAGTGGATGAGGGAAAGCAATGTTTCTAAAGACGATTTATTTTTCTGTAACTGTTGGCTTTTATATGCACAGTTTCCCATTTGCTGATCTTAATTTGCCGTCTTCTTCTGCTAGCTTCGTGGAGAAGTACGGGACTCATATCATTGTTGGGGTGAAGATTGGAGGCAAAGACATGATTTATTTAAAACAGCAGCGTTCATCAACCTTATCATCTGTTGGGGTTCAGAAAATCTTGGCAAAGATGGTGGAAGAGAGATTTCCACCTTTTGAAGGTTGTGTGTCAAGAGAGAGTAAAGGGAAGGTAATTCCTTCGATTGACTTTGGTTCCTCCTCTATTTCCATGTGAAATCTGATTTTATATTTTGCTGAGCCAGAAATCTGTGATGCTGCTAAGCTACATGGTGGGAAGTTTTGAGACGATTGTATGCAGGGTTGTGTGGCTTGCTCTCTCTCTCTCTCTCTCTCTCTCTCTCACACACACACACACTTTTTTTTGTGAGAAGAAATCTTTATTTCTATAGAATAATTACATTCATAGCTGCTTCAAAAGCGAAGTAGCTACTACTCAAGAAAAGATCTCAGTATAGGCTGTATACACATCCTGATCAATCAAACGAGTCTGAAAACAATCGTAGAATGATTGTTGCAGAGATCGTTTGAAAAAAAGGAAGGATGAAAAGAGTGGATCACCAAAGACTCTATGATTTCTATCCATCCATAAAGTCCATAGGGTCCAATATCGCACCCATACGAAAAATAAATCAAAACCCTGTCTCTGGGGATGAAATCCAAACAACCAGAAAAATCTGCCAAAAGTAACAGTAGGAAATCGCTGTCGAAGCCTCTGTCTGATGAGAGCAATGAGATCAGAAGTATTTGGACAGGACCAAAAGATGTGGATCACTGATTCAGTAGAGTGCGAGCATCTGTGACAAACTGCCGAAGCAATATGTCTGTGTGCGAGTAACTGTCCGGATGGAAAAATGCCAAGGAGAACTCGCCATAGGAAAAGCTGTTGTCGAAGAGGGACTTTGTAATGCCAAAGGAGACGCAGCCTTTTTCTCCACCACTTCATTGGACGATCCATATGCCAAACAGTATTTGCTCTGTTGGAAATCCAAGGTGGAGGTAATAACACTCTATACAATGATGACACTGTGATATGTGAAAGCTTCAAAGGACGGACATATGAGGAAGGAGAGCGTAAAATCCAATCCTCAAGCCGATGCTGAATTTCTAAATGAGGTACCGGCAAGTACGGTTGGAGCATTGCTGAAATTTTATGCCATAAAGGACGATAATGAGCTCCCAAGCCATATTTGCGAGCAGCCAAAGAAAAGGATAGAATTGTGCCATCATCTTGAAGTACATCTGCCACAGATGAAATGCCTTTGAAGGAGAGAAAATATGAACGTCGAGGTTCTTGGATGGCCAAAGGTGGATGGAATACCTTAGACCAAAAGAGATTCTCTTCCCTCAAAGAGTTGCCCGAGAGAGAGTCCCTGCCTTTCCATTCCAAGTGGAAAAGAATGTGTTTCCAATCAAGAAGCAGAGAAGAGACAAAAGGGCATCCTCTGATCTTGCCTTGGATAGAGCCAAATAAAAATTCCCACTGAGTAGGCTGCCAATTCCCAAAAGCAGATGTATGAAGATGTAATAAGAGAGAGCGAATCATAAAAGCCCAAGGCTGATCTCCTTGTAGAAACTGCATCATCATTTTCCCCCTATGAGCAAGTAAATGCATTTGAATATTTAGAATGTTCAGACCCCCGTGCATCTTTGGAGAACAGAGACGATGCATGGAGAGTAATCTGAGACTTTTCTTGCCATGTTTTGAACGCCAGAAAATTTCCATGATAGCTGACATAAATGAAACCAAATCTGCCTTAGTGAACATAGTAAGAGGCAGATAAAATTGTATGTATGCTATCAAAATGGATTGTGTAATTCGCAGACGAACATGTAATGGCCAAGTTGCAAGCTTCCAGTATTCAAGTTTTGCCCTCAACTTTACTAGCACCCAATCAGTTTGTTGTGAACGGGTGAGTCCCCAGCCTAAAGGATAACCAAGATGTCGAATGAATTGAGAAGCAGGGACAATTTCCCCAGGCCACAAAAGGTTGTGCCAGTCCTGTGCATGTAAAGGCAACAATTTTGATTTTTGAAAATTTACCCGAAGGCCAGCAGCCAAACCATATGTAGAAAGAGCATGCATGATCATGGACAGATCAGCCCGATTATTTTTTGGAGTAAAGAATGAATCATCAGCATATGCTTGAGCAATCATGCTGCGACTGCCAAGGATCTCCAAACCGTGCAGCTGGTCAGTGTCCAAGAGGTGATCACACACACACACACACACACACACACACACACACACACAAGCACGCGCGCGCATGCATTTAGGTCGCGTACATACACATCTTCGCTTTGTACATCTCTCTCTATGCATGTCTTTTTTTCCATTTAAAGAAAAAGCCTATATGCATAAAGGGGGGTTACGTGGCACTTGTGTTTAGTAGAGAAGGACTAAAGCTCATTCATCTCCTTTCGAATGGTTCAACATTTGTCCATTCAATACATAGAAATAAAAATTTCCCTTTAAGTTCTAGTTTAGTTGAATATTATATAAATCAACATATAGTTATCGTATGGCTACCAAAGCTTGCTTTATTAAAAATTGCAATATGGTATTTATGAAACAACTCCTTGTGTTCAAATAGAAATCAACATGTAACTATCCATGGCTGCAAAAGCTCTCTATTAAAAATTGTACCACAATAGCTATGAAAAAGCTCTTCAATTGGGTTCAACATCGAACAAGGCTCCATTAGATGACCATTGAGGCTCAATACTGACCCGATAGAAGAGCTCACCACCAATCACATAGCTCTAGCTCCAACATAGCAGACCTGTATGTCCCATATCACCATTGACAACCAACCTTTTAGAGCTCCAAGAGCTCATTGTCAAGGATACAAAGGCAACAATAAGGTCCATGGATTGGCTCTAGATGAGTAGGCTCTTCTTTGTGCGTAGGGCTATAATCCGCTATTTAAACACAAATGATGATTCTCATGTCCCAAGCCCTTATGCTAACGTATAGCCTCAGGCTCAGCTATACAGAATATTAATGCTTTACACATTATCTTTATTACTAAAGGGAATTTTCTTAATCAAGAATTCGGAGTTTTCTTGGCAAGTAGTCTCACCCTTTAGGATTCCCACAACATTGCCTTGGGCCTGAGTTGAGGGGAAGAAAGACACGGTGGGCTGAACTTATGCAAGACTTTGATATGGAGATTAGGGTAGTTCAAATAAGATTGCCGATACTTTTGAGTCGCATTGGTTAGGTAAACTCTTTGAGTTTATCGAGATAGGGTTCGACCTTTATGATTTCGTGAGAGGGCTATGTAGAACCGACAAGCATTTCGGTCGGTCTCGGCAGCAGGTCCAAACAAGGAGCTCCGCCCAAATAGATCATGTGTTTTTAAGTGGCTGATGGTTAGCTCTCATTCGAAATGGCTTGCTGTTCGGGAATGGAAACCTAATGGTACAGAGGTTAGGAGGATGATCCTATATGAATGTCATACACTCCAATCGTAGGTCATCTGAGAATCCAAAAAATCTATGAGAGTTTTACTGGCCTAAGATGAAGGCTGAGATTACAGACTATTTGGTAAAGTGCCAGCAGTGTCAAATAAATAAGATGGAACACCTTAGGGTTGGATGATTTTTCCATCGTCTAGACATCCTTGGTAGTAAATGGGAGAATATTTCCATGGACTTCATTGTGGGATTAAAACGAACCTAGCGAGGGCATAACACTATTTGGGTTGTCGTGGGTAGATTGATTAACATGGCTCAAGGCTACACTATAAGCAATATGGGCATTTAATTTAACGTACAAGAAAGACACATGATATACACCGTATTTCCTCATGTCTGGTACAAAGTTTATTCCACCCATAAAAACATAGATTCTAGCACTAAGAAGACAATCGAGGGGATGACTTTTTTAGATCTCCTAAGATGGAAAGAGCCTATGTGAATGCGCTCTCGAAAAAGAGAAAACAAAAGGGCTATCATGATAACAAGGCCTTGGATTTAGAATTTAGAGAGAACAATTTAATCCTCTTCTTCAACATCCACCTTAATAGTTATTGGGTGGGTATACATTCTATGCATTTGATTGGTCCCATGTTTGGGTATTGTAGTGGGGTGTGGTCTTTACGTCTCTCATACGTCTCGACTTATGGGACACTAATGTGTGTAACCCCGTCACTAGGGATCCATCCTAGTGATGCGGGGCCGTAGAGCATAATCATTTGTGGATAAAGTGAATTAGAGGCCGCCTAAAAGTAGGGGTCGAAGGTGCAAGTATGATACCATGCTCTGTTGAAGAGGCCCAAAAACTCGACAAGGTCTGACAAGCTGTAATCTGTATGCTCAAATATCATGAGCCAAAGGTGATCTATTGTGTGCATGGTTGAACATTCATTGGCATAGGATGTAGCATTTGTCATAGGTTAATTGTGGAGCTGACAGTATAAAAGCCTAGAAGCCTGAAATACTGGCAAAACTAAAACTCAGTACGAAGACTTTGTATAAATGGATGCTCCAGTATGTGTGGGTGTGTGGATTTGTATGTGTGAGAGCATATGTTTAATCTATGGTCTACACCTACGGTTGGGCGCGCTGATGACGTCGGAGTGGATGTCATAGTAGCTAGTTCTTGTTATGCATGATGGAGTTTATGGTTTTCAACCTTAGGAGTGACTATCATGAGATTGAAATTGCACTATGTTGTGTTTTTAGAGGATGAGTTTTGGCATGTTGTTGGACTCATCTAGATATAAGCATAGATTATACCCGAGGCTGATGTCAGGAGGACGTGAATTTACCGGAATTTTGATTTGCGACTCCTGTAATTTATGTGTGACTGCCTTGGGTCTCTGGGGCGTTGAAGTGTGGTCACGTGAGCGGGACGTAAAATTCCTAGTGGGCCCCTGGAAACTCTGAATGTGCAGGCCAATTACTAGGCAATTAATTCCTAGGACCATTGTGTGCAACATAGAGGCAAAAGTGGTTCAATCAAAATTTTCCTATTTCTAGCATGTTGGAGATATCATAGCCGAAGAGTGTGTTGGCGTGAAGTGTTGGTGTGTAGTACTAGGTGATCTAGTACTAGTCTATGTGTGTGAGTCATGTGTCATCAGGGGACTTATCCCATATGCACTAGGTGCTAGTGTGTGAGTGAGTAGCCTATATAAGGCTTGTACTTCACTTATCTTGTCACACTTGATGAATGAATGAAAGCCTCTCTTCATGTCTTCATTTGAGCATCATTTTCTCATACCCTAACTCTCTCTCTCTATCTCCCTTCACCATGTTTCTAACATGGTATCGGAGCCACCTTCCATAGCTGCCCTAACCCTAATTCGTCACTCTTGTCCTAACCCTAATTCTGCTTAAGGCCTTCTTCCTGCAGCTTGGAGCCGCCTTAGCCCTGCTTCATTTCGCCCTGTTTTACCTCCATTTTCTAGCAGTTTGCACCCGACTAGAGCCTCCTCTCCACAGCCTGCCTTCATTGCCGCCTCCATTCGGGAGTTTTTGGAGCTTTAGGCGCCCTTGACAGCCTATTACTTGCTGGGCGGCTCATTGCGCCTGCATGTGGGAACCTTTGAGGGCTGTTTCGAAGTTCTCCAACACCCCAAACACACATAGAACTAAGCATCATCTACCACCTCAAAGAGGGATAGATCATGTAAAATAGCAAATAGAGATGTAGCATAAATATTCTTGAGCTTGTCCAAGTCTCCCTGGCTGAAGTAGTGAGGTCAAGATGGTGAAGCAATTTGTTGACCAACCTCACACCAAGATACGCCAATGATTTGTCATGCAGCTCATCCCTAGATGCAAGGGGTGTTGATGAATCTTCACCACGAGGACTGAGGTAATAGATTTCACCGCAGCAAATGAAGAGCTAGCAAGCTGAAATGAATAACCAGCAAGTAGAGGGGCTGGTCTAGGGCTCTGAAATGGAGCAACAGCTTGAGAAATGCTTAAATAAACGTGACCAGCAACTTGTGAATAATCTCGGAGGCTTTATGTCACGGGGGCGTGAAATTCTAAGTACTTTAATGTACTACAAGACCGTGACAACTTTGGTTTTAAAAGTCCAAGCGTGGGCTTAATAATGTGTAATTAAACGCGGCATGGTGCCTAGCACATAAGCGTAATTAATCCCTAGGCCCAAAGGCATTCCAAGGAATTAAAAGAGTGGTTGTTAGGAAATGATGATGTGGCATTTTTAATGGGCCCCCTAGAGGGCCATGTACCTTCAGTGGCCCCCCTAGAGTTCCAGGTGGCTCTAGTGCCTTCTACATGCTCCTTTGCCATTCCTGGACCTTCCTGGGCCTTCTAAACTTCACATGTGTGGTTTTCTCTCTCATCTTCTCCCTTTGTTGAGATTTTGGACTGGTTTTTCAGCCTCCTTCAGCTGAATTCCGTTTTTCTTCATAACTCCTCACCCGTTTGGATTCCTCGAATCATTAAGGCTTTCCTGCCTTCTCCTTTGAGGAGTTGTGGAGCTCTCTTGCTCATGGGTACTCACCATGTTTATGGTTGTAATATTCAGCTGTCAAAAAGTGCAGCAAAGATATCCTTCCACCAAACTACCGAGGCCCACCTCTTGAGAAAGAGTGTGTGGTATCCTGGCAATGGAACCAATGTAACTGGCCTCTAATCACTCAGAGGGCAGTGGAACTAAACCTTTAATCACTTCAGCACTTATTTACAGCTCACAAAGCATATATCACAACCGTTAACCATTGTATGATCACCATTTGGCATTTACCCATTTGTTCACAAACAAAACCACTGAAAAAGGGATGGAGGCTAGAATGCCCCTGCTCAACAGACATAGACAAGTGCACCCGATTGGCCCCAAACACCGTGGCGCCCCTTTCGGTATTTCTTTATATTTCACAGCGAAATGATTACAAGTTGCATCTGGGAGACCTTCCCTGCAACTGAGCACACAGCCCCAATTCACTAAGCCTTTGCAAGGCTTTCAAGCATAGAACACCATCACATAAGTGCACTTAACCCATAGGCTCAACCCAAAGGCATTCTCTTTTCCGAGTACAATTCCATTGGCTGTCCAGATGCAATCACACTGTACCCCAGCCGCACTCTCTTTGAGTGGTTTTCAGATGGCATTCACAAAGCTTCTCAAAGCTCCAAAATAAAATCAGCAAAGTACCCAACCAAAGAATGACTCATGTAGCAGTGCCTGCGCACCTGTGAGCCAAGAAAGAGGCGGCACATGAGGCCAACCAATAGCTTATGGCAAAAAGAAATTGCAGTAGCAAAATCACAACTCACCAAGCCCTGAAAACTCGAACCAAGTCCTCAATGGCCAAGAGGACATAGTAGCCAATGCCCAATTGCATTCTCAGCCAAAGAGGAGTGCAAAGGCATGAAGAAAGAGCATTTACAAGAGCCGACCAGCAAGAATTCCACTGAAAAATGCGAAAAGAAGCACTTCTGTCGCGAAGAAGTGGGAGTTCTTGGGCTCAAAAGAAGCGTGCTTCAAAGAGGAATGCATTGAGAAGGTTTTGGAGAAGTTTCAACGCCGGAAAGTCCTCCAAATCTGAGAAAAACCAGTCAACCAGCGCATGGGACCACTCGAAATTCAACAAAAAGCTGTAGCTTTGCAAGAGGAGAGGCCCAGGAGGCGGTAGAAGAAAAAAGGTCCAGAATAAGCCACTTTTGCAAATTCGACCAGCAAAAGAAGTGCTCAGCTCTGCCCGTTCCACCAAACGCACGGAGGAAAAAGCATATCACTACGAAGGGGAAGCAGAGGGGAAGCCATCGGGCCAAACGGAAGCTAGTTCTAGCAGTGAGTCAGATGATGCTACTATGTTGAATGCACAGCTTGCAAGAGCAGTGACTGCTTTGACTCAGCTGGCTCAAAATTTGGCTCAGATTGTGCAAACAAATGCCAAGAAGAAGAAGAAATCAAGAAAGCACAAGCACGGAAAGAGTGAGTACACACATGCATCAGCTTCTCATGGCGGACCGTACACTCATGCATCAGTTTCCCATGAGGGACAGCCATCAAAAATGACTCAGAAAGTGACTTCCAAGAGAGAGGAATCGCCCAAAAGAGCACTTGAGAAAGAGGTACAAAAAGTACATCCAGTGCAACAGTATGAGCAGCCAGCACAAGGCCTTGGTTTGGGTATTTCTACTCCTCAAAATAATAATGTGCAGTCCATAAATGTGGCTCAACCACCTCAGCCATATTTGAGGCAGCAACCTGAATATTTTGGTACAGATTCTATCTTTGATGCTATGTTGATTTCACCGCCAATTGGGCATAGAAAGCAAGCCATGTATGACAATGTGGGAATGCAGCGAGGCATGCAAGCCACAGCATATGCTCCCATGCCTAATGTTCAGCCAAGCATGGCTCTCCCTAGTGAAGGGAATGCTGCAAATATACAGCCATCTTTGGGACACCCAATATCAAATGTATATAAAGAATTTAAGGATGGTGGTTCTCATGTCAAGTTTGATACATACAATGGAGTACAGGACAGGTACAAAGCTCTCACATTCCTTCAACAGTTTTTTGCTGCATTTCTTGGGGGTTTGTTTACAGAAGCATCCAAGATGAGGAAGGTTGCCACATTTTTGAAAGGCAATGCACTTAAGTGGTACACCAACCTTATGCTTCATGGAGATGCACCTGCTACTTGGCTGGAATTTAAGCAAGTGTTCTCTTCTACTTGGCTTACTCCAACTTTTGAAGTTGAAGTACTTTCACACTGACATGACTTGTCATACAAACTTTGCAAGAATCTTGATGACTACACCCAGAGGTTTTGGGATGTTTTGCTGCCATTGAGCTCTTACAGGCATGTTTCTTTGAAAGAGCAAATAGAGAGGTACTGTTGTGGATCGCCTAGTGAGCTATGTGATTATTGCATCAAAACCAAGGTGGGTTCTATGACTCAATTAATTGAGAATGCAAGGACAGCATATGCATGGATGCAGGAGAAGAATTTGGGCTTTATGGACAGCAAGAAAGAAGACAACAAACGGGCTGCCAAACACCAGGATAAGGACATCAAATCTGAAAATAAAAATTATGGCAAACGACCGTTTCAAAAGGGAGGAAAAGCCCAATTCAAAGCTAGTCAAAGGCGTGGACAGCCTAATAAACAGCCCCGTACCAAGTCATCTGATGAAGAGAAAAAGTCACTCATGGAGCAAAACAAATGTTTTATATGCAAAGGAGAGGGACACCGCTCTTATGATTGCCCATTCAAGAAAAGAGACATGTCAGATGATGATAAGAATGGTGATAAACAGGCTGATCGGAAGGGCAAAAAGCCTAAACCGTCCGTAGGACTTCTTCCAGATGTGATTGGGAGTTTGCCACATGCACATGATGAAGAGGAAATGAAAAAGACTGAGATGTGCAGAGCATGGGGAAAAATCAGAAATCAGAATTGTTTGTTTTTCTTTGATTCTGGGGCAAAGGCAAATTTCATAACTCCTGATATGGCAGGAAGGCTTGGCATTGAGCCTGAGGAAATGGGGCCATCCGGCATGTGTGATATGGCCAACCCTGAACTCAACACACCTGTCACTCCTATCATTGGCAAGTTGAGGATGCATATCTAGGGATATCAGGATGCAGAGGACTTCTACATTATGTCTTTGCCAGAGTGTGATGCTTTGCTTGGGATGCCTTGGATGTACAGGGTGGGGGCTGATGTGCAGATGAGAAACAAGAAGATTTCTTTAACTCATAGAGGCAAAAATCATGTACTCGATGTAAAGTTGAATAGTTTCAGCTTCTTGTATTTCCAATGTAATAAAGCGTCATATTTCAGCGTACTTGATTTTTGTCAAAGAGGACAGCCAACCAGTTCAGGAAGGCTCTACTCTTTCTGCTTTAGATAGAGAAAGGGCTGCTTTTATTTCAGATTTTCAGGATTGTTTCTCAGATGCACTTCCTCAAGAATTACCTCCCAAGAGGCCCGAGGATTATCAAATTGATATAATTCCAGGAAGCTCACCGCCTAATATACCTCCCTATCGTGTCAGTAAGGCACAACAGGAAGAGATAATGTCACAAGTGAAGGAACTCTTGGAAAAGGAATTAATACAGCCAAGTAATTCTCCTTACTGTTCCCCTGTGTTGCTTGTGCAAAAGAAGGATGGCAGTTGGAGAATGTGTATTGATTATAGGGCTTTGAATAAAGTCACAATTAAGAACGGTTTTCCAATTCCACGCATTGATGATATATTGGATCGGTTGGAAGGTTCCTCAATGTTCAGTCGTATTGACCTTAAAAGTGGATACCATCAGATAAGGATACAGCCTGAAGATGTCTACAAGACTGCCTTCCGCACTTCATTTGGCTTATATGAGTTCCTTGTGATGCCTTTTGGTTTGACTAATGCACCTGCCACTTTCAATAGAATGATGGACAGAATTTTTAGAGCATACAGAAAGTTTGTGGGCACTTTCCTCGATGACATCATTGTGTTCTCTAAAAATGAGCAGGAGCACAGGAAACACCTTACTATTGGAACACAGGAGCACAGGAAACACCTTACTATTGTGTTCCAAGAGTTGAAAAGACACAAGCTATTAATAAACACCAAGAAAAGTGAGTTCTTTATGCATGAGATTCATTTTCTCGGTCATATAGTGTCAAAGGATGGAGTCAAGATGGATCTTGCAAAAGTTGAGGCATAAAGAGTTGGCCAATTTTGAAAAATCTGCATGAAGTCAGAAGCTTTCTTGGGTTGTGTTCATACTATCGGAGGTTTATAAAGTACTTTGCAGAAATTGCTTCTCCCTTGCATGCTTTACAAAAGAAAGCTGTACCGTTTCGGTGGGGACCAAAGGAAAATGCAGCTTTTAAAGAGCTGAAGCAAAAATTGTGTTCTGAACCCGTTATTATCTTGCCAGATCTTGCAAAACCCTTCGCTGTAACTTGTGATGCATGTGGGAACAGCATAGGAGGCACTTTGATGCAGGATGGCAGAGTGGTTGCATATGAGAGTAGAGTTCTCAAAGATGCTGAATTGTACTTGCAGACATACGAGAAGGAAATGTTAGCAGTGATACATGCTTTGACCACATGGAAACATTACCTTCTTGGAGCTGATTTTTATGTGCAAACTGATCATCAGTCACTTAGATATTTTCTCACGCAGAGAAAATTATCTGAAAAGCACATGAGATGGGCTAACTTCCTCTCAATGTTTCATTTTCAAATTGTACATGTGCCGGGTAACAAAAATGTCGTGGCTGATGCACTTTCCAGGAAACCACAGCCTGAAGCAGTCTCCAAGAAACCCAGTGTTTCAGCAGTGAGCATTGCTTACAACAATGTGTTAGATGTGATGAAAGATCAGTATGTTAATGATGCTGATTTTTCAACTATTTATGAACAGCTTTCTGATGGTCAAAGGCATGATCACTATATGTTGAAAGAGGGTTTCATTTTGATGCATGGACGACTCTGTGTCACTGATCAGATGCGACAGAAAGTCATAATGGAAAGTCATGCTCCTCCATATGCAGGACATAGGGGAATTACAGCAACAATTACAGCAGTGGAGCAATACTTTTATTGGCCATTTTTGAGGAAAGATGTGGAAGAATATGTGAGAACATGCATGGTTTGTCAGAAAGTAAAGTTTGACAAGCAGAAGGCACCTGGGTTGTTACACCCTTTGCCAATTCCGGATAGACCATGGCAAAGCATAGCTATGGATTTTGTGTTTGATCTTCCACGTACTCCTACTGGACATGATGGATTGTGGACAATAATTTGCAGGTTTAGCAAACAAGCCCACTTTGTGCCAGTAAGAAAGAAAATTACAGCAGATCAAATGGCCAAATTGTTTTTGCAGCATGTCTTCAAGTATCATGGGATGCCTGAATCCATAATCAGTGATAGAGATCGGAGGATGACCAGCCTCTTTTGGAGAGGACTGTTTGAAAATATGGACACTACGCTGAATTTTTCGTCATCTTTTCACCCTCAATCTGATGGACAATCGGAGCAGGAAAACTCTACCATCTTGGATATGTTTAAATGCTATGTCTCAGACCACACAAGCAAATGGGAGCATTATTTGCCTTTGCTGGAATATGCTTACAATAATACGGTGCACACATCCACAGATAAAGCACCTTTTGAAATAGTGGAAGGTGCCAGGAAGATACCTCCCATTTTGCATACAAAAGAGAAAATCTTCGAAGCTGATCGTTTTGTGGAAAGCCTTGAAGAGGCTTACAAGAAGATCAAATATGCCTTGCAAAGAAGTCAAGACAAGCAGAAAAGAGCAGCAGATAAGCACCGCAGGGAATTGGTATTCACAGAAGGTGATTGGGTTTTGCTGCGTTTTCAGAAGGCAAGGCTGAAAAATAAGAAAGGCAAGGAAAGGTTGTACACAAAGCTGAACATGCGTTACTATGGTCCTTTCCAGGTTTCTGAAAAGATAAACGAGGTAGCTTACAGGCTGAAGTTGCCTCGGCATTGGAAGATACATAATGCCTTTCATGTGAGCTTATTAAAGCAATATCATGGAGATATTCCCGAGGATGTACCTGATGAGGTGCATCCTGAAGTGGAAGAACAGGATGAACTTCTGGTCCCAGAGCAGATTCTGGCACTCAGAGATAGAAAGCTCAAGGGTAAAGTTATCCGTCGCTACTTGGTAAAATTTCAAAATTACCCATCACTTGATGCGAAATGGATGGACGACGAAGGTGAACTGGCAGATTCACCTGGGATATTGCAGCTTTTACCTTGATGCTTTCCAATTAGAGCCGACTGCGGCCCGGGCTCCTACAGGTAGTTCAGCAGAGCGAGCGTCTGGAGCATTACCTGATGTTCGAGAGGGGGTAGCACCTCCACTCCCTCAGTACAGACGGGCTCACTGTGATTTCATGAGGTCGCTTGATGACACTGTATGTTTCATCCGAGATACTGAGCTGACAGTATTTCTGCTGTGAGACTTCATGATATTGATGCATCTTGACTATTGATCGCCGAGGATCACATAGATTTTGAGCAGTATATATGGATGGATGCATGCCTCTCCTAGCCGTATTTTTAGTGTCTCTGTATACTATAGCTGCGGCTTTCTTGTATACTCTTTTATGCTATATTTCATGCTCGCTCCTGTGTTTTGGGGCAGCAAACTGTGGTTTGCTATTTCAAGAGAGGGGTATGTCACGGGGGCGTGAAATTCTAAGTACTTTAATGTACTACAAGACCGTGACAACTTTGGTTTCAAAAGTCCAAGCGTGGGCTTAATAATGTGTAATTAAACGCGGCATGGTGCCTAGCACATAAGCGTAATTAATCCCTAGGCCCAAAGGCATTCCAAGGAATTAAAAGAGTGGTTGTTAGGAAATCATGATGTGGCATTTTTAATGGGCCCCCTAGAGGGCCATGTACCTTCAGTGGCCCCCCTAGAGTTCCAGGTGGCTCTAGTGCCTTCTACATGCTCCTTTGCCATTCCTGGACCTTCCTGGGCCTTCTAAACTTCACACGTGTGGTTTTCTCTCTCATCTTCTCCCTTTGTTGAGATTTTGGACTGGTTTTTCAGCCTCCTTAAGCTGAATTCCGTTTTTCTTCATAACTCCTCACCCGTTTGGATTCCTCGACTTCTGTTTGGCCCGATGGCTTCCCCTCTGCCTCCCCTTCATAGTGATATGCTTTTTCCTCCGTGCGTTTGGTAGAACGGGCAGAGCTGAGCACTTCTTTTGCTGGTCGAATTTGCAAAAGTGGCTTTTTCTGGACCTTTTTTCTTCTACCGCCTCCTGGGCCTCTCCTCTTGCAAAGCTACAGCTTTCTGTTGAATTTCGAGTGGTCCCACGCGCTGGTTGACTGGTTTTTCTCAGTTTTGGAGGACTTTCCGGCGATGAAACTTCTCCAAAACCTTCTCAATGCATTTCTCTTTGAAGCACGCTTCTTTTGAGCCCAAGAACTCCCACTTCTTCGCGACAGAAGTGCTTCTTTTCGCATTTTTCAGTGGAATTCTTGCTGGTCGGCTCTTGTAAATGCTCTTTCTTCATGCCTTTGCACTCCTCTTTGGCTGAGAATGCAATTGGGCATTGGCTACTATGTCCTCTTGGCGATTGAGGACTTGGTTCGAGTTTTCAGGGCTTGGTGAGTTGTGATTTTGCTACTGCAATTTCTTTTTGCCATAAGCTATTGGTTGGCCTCGTGTGCCGCCTCTTTCTTGGCTCACAGGTGCCCAAGCACTGCTACATGAGTCATTCTTTGGTTGGGTACTTTGCTGATTTTATTTTGGAGCTTTGAAAAGCTTTGTGAATGCGATCTGAAAACCATTGAAAGAGAGTGCAGCTGGGGTGCTGTGTGATTGCATCTGGACAGCCAATGGAATTGCACTCGGAAAAGAGAATGCCTTTGGGTTGAGCCTATGGGTTAAGTGCACTTATGTGATGGTGTTCTATGCTTGAAAGCCTTGCGAAGGCTTAGTGAACTGGGGCTGCGTGCTCAGTTGCAGGGAAGGTCTCCCAGATGCAACTTGTAATCATTTCACTGTGAAATATAAAGAAATACCGAAAGGGGCGCCACGGTGTTTGGGGCCAATCGGGTGCACTTGTCTATGTCTGTTGAGCAGGGGCATTCTAGCCTCCATCCCTTTTTCAGTGGTTTTGTTTGTGAACAAATGGGTAAATGCCAAATGGTGATCATACAATGGTTAATGGTTGTGATATATGCTTTGTGAGCTGTAAATAAGTGCTGAAGTGATTAAAGGTTTAGTTCCACTGCCCTTTGAGTGATTAGAGGCCAGTTACACTTTAGAATGTAAACCCTGATCAAAACGCATCAAGAGGGTGTCTGGAAAGGCAAATCCTAATGAAAAAGCAGCAAGGTTACACCTCAAAATGAAGCAGGACAGCTCCAAAGTGAAAAGCGGCTCCCTGGAACAGCTCTGAATGCTGTAGCAGGTCCGAAACTGATCAGGCGGCTCTCTCAAGTATGCCAAAATGAAGCCAGGCCTCCAATATGCAAACCGACTGTTGTAGATGAGCTGGAGGCTAGGATCAGTCCCAAAAATGCAGCAGCAACCCTAAAATGAGTCACAAATGCTGTAGGAGCCCTCACGTGTGCAAGACGGCTAAGGATGATCTCAAAATCTGCAAGGTGGCTCAGCAAAGACAACTTCGAGGTGCTGCAGCAGAGATTCGAAGGTTTGGGGTGCTCCAAAAGGCACACAGCAGCAATAAAACCTCCGAAATGCAGAGGCTGATGAATTCGCAGCACTTGGAGGCTCGCAGGTAACAGCTATGGCATTGGAATTGCTTCGAGAAGGTCTGTTCATGGCCTCTCTCTTGATGACGAGGATCCATTTGACCAAGGTTGGGCTTTCTAGGCCCCTATGCTATGTGTGTGTGTGTTGAGTCACATAAAGGTTCTCAGCCTTGAGTAGTCCCTCTAAATTGAATGTATTTGGAGTCAATAAGAGGTCCTCTTCCCTGGGTTGTCCCCAAACAATGATTGTATTGTGTTTTACTTTTGTTGATGGTATCGACCACCCAGTTCAGAGTAAGGGGGGATGACGAGTGATGGTTTGCCCTTGCCGGTCGCAAGCTGACTGAGAAGTCACTATCACAGGGGAGGTGTTGGATTGTTGGACTTGCTCTTTGCAGTATTGCGGTGGAGGGGGGATTGGTCTACTCTTTGCGTGCTGGGTCTCACACTCTTTGCTCTGAAGTGGGGTGTTGGAGATATCATCATGGTTGTAAGACACGTTAAGACACGATACGTTAGACACGCTTTAGACACAAGTGTCTAAAGTGTCTTAAAGATAAGACACGTAAGACACTTTTTTCAGTTATAATAATATTAAATAAATATTAAATTTAAAAATATAAGTATGTATAAGTACAACTTGGTAGCATGACTAGGTGCTAGTTTTAACATTTTAGAAGTACAATGTAGTTAAGAGTGAAGACTTCTCACTTGTCAATTAAGACTTAAAAGTTAAATGCCAAAACTCCGGACTCGGAACTTCTTGCAAGTTAAAAGTCAAGACTCGAGACTTAAAAGTTAAAAGTTAAGAGTAGTTAAGAGTCAAGACACATGGGCTTGCAAGTCATGACTCACAACTTTAAGGTTTAAAGTGCAAACCACAATTTGATATTCAAAATTCCAAATTATAACTTAAAAAGAGCCTAGAGGGCTACATAGATGATAGTCAATCATCATAGATCAATAAAGTTTAAACATATGTCATAAATAACTCGGCCAATGCCAACAATCTAGTAGTCACATGCGACATGAATGAAATCTGAATCCTCATACATATAACTGAATGGGAAACTTTTGAATCTCAAGAGTCAAGTCTCTCAAGACTCATCCTAGTCTGAATCTGCTAGGTCACTGCCACTGCTGGATCCAAAGTCACCATCATTGATAGTGTTACCCTCACTATCATACTGTGGCTCCTCAGGCACCTCCTCCTCCTCCCCCTCCTCCTCATCCAAGGTAGACCGCATAGGTGTTAGAAAAATACCCAACAGAGGGTACACGCAGCGGAAATAATGCCCAGGAGCTCACACAGTGTGCAGTGTGGGTGTGGAATCACAAATTTCTTTACTTATGTGCATTCAATAGGTGTGCAGACTCATCAATAGACAATGAACCAATCAGATAGAGAAACCACCAAATATATATTTCCGTCCACAACTATGGACACAATACAAGAGAGACAGATCCAGAGTCCCACTAATGGTGTGGTCCTCTGATCTTACCACAAAGTCCTCCTATTTGCTGGCTATCTCTAGACTAGAGTCCGCGTGCTCCACCTCGAGCGTAAGTAAACTTTCCGTCTAGGATGATCCTCTCCACCTTGCTGTCTGGGAACCAGCCTAGGTGGGCAGCTTCCTGGCTAAGTCTGCAGCCCTGCTAGCACCTCTCTATCCTCCTGAATGTAGGTCCAGAGGGTGGCTACCTGCTGCTCCTTTCTGCTCTGGATCTGCTGCTGCAAGTGATGATGAAATGAGGCTAAATGGCCTCTTTATATAGGCCCCAAGGCCTGCACCAAAAAACCGACTGTTCAGCCCTAATCTGGCCGACTCAGTCTGTCTGAAAACCGACCAGTCTGCTTGGAAAAAACCGCCCTTAAAGGGCTCTCATTACAAGGGTCCTTGGCCCACAATACTAGGGCTTTGGCCCTCCTTTCAAAGCATATATCCAGCCTATAGAAGGCCCGTCTCCTGCCCACTGACACCCACAGTTCCTGCTGCAGATCTGGGCCTGCACACCCTGCCATATCTGCGCCTCTGCAAACAGTGCGCCTCCATGTCCTAGATCCTTCGCAATCTGTCCCAGACTATCTTCTCTTGTGAGGTGCTGCCCATGTGGCAGTCCCCTCTCTCTTTCTTCTCTGGGCATCTTTTGCCCTAGGTCTCCCTCCCCCATGCTCTCCTCATATGGGGGCTTACAGATGGGGAGGTGACCTTTCCAACAATAGGTGTATCTGACGGGTACTGGCCATAGCCATGGCTCTCCCATGGCCACGTCGGATGGCACAACCACGACCTCGTGCTCCTCTTCCACCACTCCTGCCTCTAACTCTGCCTCTGCCTCTGCCCCTGCCCTCACCTGTGTCCCTCTGTGCTGGAATAGCAATGGCTGATCTATGACGTGAACGAGTGACTCGTCTATCTATGGTCTCTAGCTCTCTATGTAGCTGTGCATATATCTCCTCCTCATCAGCTTGAACTCTAGCATAAGTAGGCAACTTGGTTATGTCAATGCTTGTAGGATCCACCTGCAACAACATTTAGAAGCATATGTTCAATGTTCATTGTTATGATTTCAATTTCCTAAATATATTTAGAATCGAAATCATAGATGATAGAACATGTTACAATAGACTCAAGCTACCAATGTTACCTGCATTGGACCTGCCAAGTTTTTAAGCTTTCGTATAAGCCTCAAGTTTGCACGGCAGTATACTAAGCGCCCGAGTTGCCTTGTGCTTAACTTGTTCCTTATTTTCGTATGGATCAAAGAGGAGGAGCTCCAGTTCCTCTTGCATGCTCTTGCTGCACATTCCTTTTGGTTCCATATCCCGATTGGCATTTACAAATCAAGATTAAAGGAGTGAGAATCAAGATCAATCATCATCTACATTTACAGTTTACCAAACTAGGAATAGCAAATGCCAAAGATATATGTCTCAGCTCTCACCTGAGATAAAATCCGGAGAGCCAACTTCCGCACTTGAGGAGTGGAGTAGCCATATGTCTCCTACTACTCAATTGGCTTCACACAAATCTCTTTCCTTCTAGATGTGGGTCTAGAGAAGGAAACACCCACACTATTCTGATACTGAGAAAGCTCCAAGTCTAGCTCCAATTGCTCATTCTCTGAAAAAACCCTCCCTGTGTAGGCATCTCTATCCGCCACTAACTCTGGCTTATTGAATAAATCAGCTGACTTAAACAGTGGATGCAAAAGTGTTGCAAGCCGATTGTTGGGCTACGCCTGAACTGCCATCTCATATCCACTAGAGACCTTATTTCGTCCAATCTACATATCAACATAATTTGTAAATTATAATGAACATTGACAATGGATGTATGATAAGTGATGATTCATTACTTATTAATATAATGGACATAGACCAACCTTACCTCTCAGGTGCGAGGGAGTTACATGTACTCAGCGAAACACGCAACTGCTCCATGAAATGATGGACCAAGCCAAGAGTACTTCCCTCCATATCAGTCACCCGCAAGACATCGAATAAAGGATGGAGAGCTTTCACTATGGACTCCATGTCAGTCCAAAGTGAGTGATCCAAGCACATCCTCTATACTGTCATGCTCTCTGACCTGGTAGAGTTAGGCCACTCTAACCACATCCGAGACACCACTATTTGTTGAAGAGCTGCATGCACTGCAAGAAGGCGCTCCAAAACAATGTGCATGTATGCAAAGCGTGTCTTCGATGGCCGGACAATTTCCAAGTTGCTATGCTCCTTGAATATGGCCAAGGCCTTGGGCTTCTTCTTAAAGAAGGCTGCAATGGTACTAGCAGTCTGCATCACACTAGCAATCCAAGGGAGCCGACCGATGTCCTCCATGAGAAGGTCTAGGCAATGTGAAGCACAAGGAGTCCATACAATGGAAGGAAACTCTGCCATTGCCTTGATCATCCTCTTCCACTGTGGTGTTTGTAGGACATTGAAAGCAAAATTGCATTCAATCACAGTCCTTCCAATTTCAATATCTGCCAAACGTTGCCGCTCTTTTTGCCAAGACTGTGTGGACAATGCACCTGATAAAGTCCCCTGGTTCTTTTTCGAAGTAGCCATAGTGGTGGATGGTGGTGAGGATGTAGCAAAAGCAATGTCCTCTTTCCTAGCCCTCTTCTCTACATGAGAGGAACCAATAGCACTAGAGTCACTATCCATAGCATCATCAAGGTTGATAGTGTGAGACTCAGGCCCCAACAAATCCTCATCCTGCAAGGGAGCAGGCATGGTACTAGGTCCACCACAAAGTTTTGGATGATCTCTGATAACTTTCTGCGCAATCTCAAAAGGAACAGAAGTACATCCACCAATTCCCCTACCACCAAGTCCAGACACATGGAGAATAAGATGTGTCGCTGAGCTCACAAAAGGCTCGCCACAATAATTGCTTTGTTTCCTGACCCCGTTGCCACAGCGGGGTTAATCATAGTGGTATGGATCCCTTAAAGTGGATTTGGAGGTTTAGGCATGGTAAATCTTTGCTGCTATGCTGTAATTCTCTGCTGCTATGACCTGCGACCTGTCATGTTGGCATGCACACGAGCATAATTCAATATAAATTTTGGGAGAAGTAGAACAAGCAAGCAAACTGCAATCTATAGACTAATTGTGTTGAGAAATGCACATGCCAAGCAAGCTGCAATAGAAGCTTCAAGGCTCAAGCATTAAGTAGTAACAAGTCTCATGCATAAGGCATAAGCAATGCTAGTATGGTGCTATGCAGCCCCAAGGAGGCCAAATTAATTAGGGCTTTCAGCCCATACTTTGCCCCCTTTAAATTTACTGTTATATTAGCAGGCTCTTATCTGAAACAAGCCCAGAAGGGGGCCAACTTTCTTAGGGCTTTCAGCCCATAATTGCCCCAATTTTTTGGGAAAGGAGAAAGCAAGATGCAGAGTGGAGCCTTCAAGGCCTTCAAAAACAGCACTATATAACTAGATAAAAGAAGCAAACGATGCACAACGTGAACCTGAAGGCAGGCTGAGCTCCAACGTTGATGCGCGTCACCCAAACCAGCAGCAGGATTGAACGTACGGTAAATCCGTACAGGGTACGACAGGTCCGTACAATGTACGGCGAATCCGTACAGGGTACGGCAAATCCGTACGGTAGGTTCGTACAATGTACGGCGAATCTTCAGCAGCCGTACGGGAGAGGCAAAAAAGCGTACGGGGCACCGTGGTATGGACGGCATGTACGGAGTCCAGACGACGAGTCACGAAACGAAAATGCTATTTGCAAAGTCTAAGGTTCCAAAACGCTGAAATTTTAGGGCTTTAAAAATTTATAAAAAATTTAGAGTGTGTCTAAACATGTCTTAAGTGTCTTACCATAAGACACGAGTGTCTTAACAACCCTGGATATCATAGCCAAAGAGTGTGTTGGTGTGAAGAGTTGGTGTGTAGTACTAGGTGATCTAGTACTAGTCTATGCGTGTGAGTCATGTTGAGTGCCACGTGTCATCATGGGACTTATCCCATATGCACTAGGTGCTAGTGTGTGAGTGAGTAGCCTATATAAGGCTTGTACTTCACTTATCTTGTCACACTTGATGAATGAATGAAAGCCTTTCTTCATGTCTTCATTTGAGCATCATTTTCTCACACCTAACTCTCTCTCTCTCTATCTCCCTTCACCATGTTTCTAACATGGCATGGGACTCTAAAATCAGCACATGACACATGTTTGGCATGCAGGAGGTCAGAAAGCAAGCAGAAAAGTCGAAAGTTGCTTTCAGGGCTGTTTTCAGGACCACAGAAGAACAGGGAGAGGCAAGTCACAAGCGGGGAAAGTGCTCTAGGGCTATTTTATCACATCGCCTTGCTGATTTTTGACTACCAGGGCAGTCTATGGGTTGTTGGTGGGTTGCCAGGGCTGCTAGAAGCTCAAAAACGAAATTCGTTTTTGCCAAGAGCCTTCAAATCAGTTCGTTTTTGGTACTTTCTGAGTTGCAGGCAGGTTGGCAGGCTGCAGGAAGCAAAGACGATTTGATTTCCAGCTGATTTCTCTCAACTGTTGCTGATTTGTTTGTTGAGCTCTCTCTCGCTGTGCCAGAGGACATTGTCTCGGCGACCTCTATATTCGATGGGCTATGTTAAGAGTGATTCCTCGTCTTTGGCGGTCCCCTTTAAGGAGAGCTGTGATAGACCAAACCTCGATCTTGCGTGCGCTGGTCACTTTCTGTGTTGTATGTGGTCTCTTCGTCTGTGGCTTGGCAGCATCGTGCCGTCTCTCTCCTTGCCCTCATGTAAGCTAGCTCCTCGTCCTCCATCCCATTATGTCCTGGAGTTGACTCAAATGCGTAGAAATCGGTGACATGTCGTCGTGCTTGGTCTACCTCAGCCTTCAGTGGTGCGGCCACCTCGTGTTGCTATCTGCTCTGTCTCAATAGAGTCTCTTTATGCCATCACATCTCAATTAGATAGAGTCCAACAGAGACATGCTCGTGGATGTGCATCAACCTTGAATGTGAGCCAAAGTCGTGCCCCTCCTAAAAGAGGCAGTGATATCGCCTTGGACCTCATGGTAGACTGGGAAGACACATTAGAAGTGCTCCTTTGTTTCAATCTCCCCCATCGTAGCATGTAGATCCGTTGCTCTCTGGGTGTGCTTGCGGCTTGCCTTGCCTCAATCTGTAGTTGATGGGACGAGACCTGCATCTGACCAATGGCTATTCTTAATGCATGTGAAACTTTCTTGTCCTCTGGGTAGCGAGGCTAGATGATGAGACCGTTCTCCGATACTCTTAGGAAGTGGTCGCGATAGATCTTGGTAAGGAACTCTTGGTCCCTTCCCAAGTCCGAGATGTATAGAGCTAGAGGCAATCTAACCGTATCATGCGATTAATCTCATCACGTGGGGCGGTGCGTGCATGCTGTACTGAAAGGAAGGAAGTTGGTCCATCTGAATACCTTGGTCGGTGCGTGCATGCTGTACTGAAAGGAAGGAAGTTGGTCCATCTGAATACCTTGGTCGGCAAACCATGTGGGCATGCGTGCATACCATGGAGTGTTGACCTCGTTTTCTGCTAGCCGTCTGGATGATTCTAGTGCCAAGCTCGGTAGTTCCTAGTGAGTAAGGCCTAAACTTTGTGGAGGAAAGTCATTTTTTGAAAGATGGCATCAATCTGAAGCAGTGTCATGGTGAACTCTGCCTATACTATCTGGTGAGGGACTAAGGGCTTACTCCGAATCATCCTAGACTGAATGATCACTTGGAGTTACTCAAATCTTCTCCAATTTGTCGTTGAAAGATCACACTCCCAAAAAAGTGCTGCATACATGGTAGTTGGCCTCACTAGGGTGTTGAAAAGCCAGCCCTTCGTCGGTGGATTTTTAAAGTGTTCCTGAAAGCATTGTCTCTAAAGCTTCCTGTCCTCATGGGAGTTGTGCCTTGGCTACATGAACCATCTTGGCAATTGGCCTTGCGAAGAGTGCCCCCAAATATGTGTAGGGCTGCACTATCTCCATTGGCTCTCCTCGGTAAGTGAAGCTCTCTCGGTGCAACACAACACATGTGTTGTTGAAAATCATAACCTTGGTCTTTCCAAGGTTAAATCTCTCTCTGCAAAACAACTCCAGGGCCTTCAGATGTCTTTGCAATCCCTCTGCTGAAGATGATATGAGGACCATGTCAACCGCATATAGCAGTATCTATATCATCAAGTCAGCTAATAGTAATCCTTCACATCCTAAGTAGTGGATAAAGGATGTGATCTCATCAACCTAGAGTAGGTGAAAGGGGGCATCCTTGTAAAAAAGGCAAATACAGTTTGCTTTCTGAAGTGCAGGTGGGAATGATATTGACGCTGAATGCTAGTGGCATTAACCTAATCCAAACGTATCCAGTAACAAACAAGGTGGAGAATCCACTAAGGCCCTACTTTTTTCAGGTAGGTTAGTGATTCGTTAATCAAATACTTGGGATGTATAACAAAAAATCTCTGAAAAAAGTGAGCATCTCCTAACTTCTCTTGGTCATACGGGATCATGGGACAGTGTCGAAGGCATTTCAGAAGTCTACAAAGCAAGCGTAGACTTTCTGGTGCCTCGACCTTGCTCCTCAATGATAGCTTGCAAGGTGAGGATGTGATCTAGGGTGGAGTGCTGTCTCTGAAATCCCGCTTGCCCAATGGCCCACTGCCCATGTGCTTCTGTATAGCCACTGATCTCCCTCTTTAATACCGACCTGCAGGTCTTGGCCAGAGTGACCATCATGAGAGTGCGGTAGTTTCTAGTGTCCACGCGATCCCCTACTTAGTGTATCGGTACAATGGTGGTAGTGCTCCAAGCCGGTGGGAAGCCGAACATCTACGCTAAAATCGGAGCCAGTACCTCCTACCCATGTGCAAAATGTTCAGTCCGTAGTCCCTGGTGATCCTGACCTCTCATGTTATGGAGTGGACGGAGTGTAACTCTGTACATTCTCTGCAGTGAACAAGTGACATGTAGTGGGCCTGGGCATCGAGGACATGTCAAGTGGTGCCTACATCGGGACGTCATTAAGTGAGCTTGCATATGTGGTCTAGACATCTGGATCTGTGATTGAAATAGGCGACTTCTCCTCAGATAGAAGCCCCCACATCTCCCCCCTGAAATGATCGGATCACCTCATCCATCCTGCGTGTGGGGAAAGCTTGCCTCTTGTGGCGTGTCAATCGCCGTGAGATCTGCTATGCCTCGTGTGTTGCCATGTGGCCCAAGGCTCACCCACATGTGAGGTGAGATCTCAACTCTTTGCACTCGTCATCGAACCAAGAATTTTTAGGCATCTTCCCAACTATGACATGTGAAACAGATCGAGTCGTAGGGAAAGATCCAATAGCAGCATCATGTACCAGTGAGACAAGGGTGTTCGAGGCACATGTGAGGTCCGCATCATCTCCAAGTGAAGTCGGAAGCTCACGGGCTGTGGCTCACATAGACAGGATCAAGAGCATGGTCAGAATGGATCTGGCCACGGGTGGGTGTGGAAGGGGCTCTCCCTGGCTGGCATAGTGGCCAAGATGCTGAAGGCTAGGTATGAGTGGTCAGCACTGAGTGGGGGAGGAGGCATAGTAACGTCGTGTATCGGTGTACAAAGGGCTTAGAAGCTCTCCAAAGAGCATCCCGGGCAGCACCTGTTAGAATAAGAGATGGACGTTGCTTGCTGCCAACATTTGGGCAGCACGCCCATGAATCCAACAATGCATTAATCAAATCTCGCTCTTAACTGCAGACAAGTATTGCTGAAGTATACACACAGTACCAAAGAGATAAAGATACACTAGATGTTCTAAAATGGACAGATACAAAATATGCCCTCACTCGAGTACAACGTGGACAGCACAAAGCTGCTCCCTTGTAGGCAATCTTCTGGATCCTTCTACTGCACTTCCTCCTACTGCTGCATGGCCTTCTGATAGGCTTTGGAGGCTCTTGTAGTCTTCAGATCCAATCGGGCCCTCTTGGTTGATGAGGAATTGTCCAAGGAGTGGTGGTTTTTTGGTGCCAAGGCTGATGGCTTCTGTTTTCCTTCTTGTTAGGGGTGTGATTCTGAACAGTTGGGCGGATGAGAACTAGAATCAGGACTTTTAAATGCCATGGATTTGAGCGTGGTGATGTCAAATCTGCTCGCTCCTCTTCCTGTCTGATTTGCTGCGTATTTCCTTTAGAAATAGCAAGGGACTGCTAGTAGCGAGGTTACTAGTTTTTTGTCTCTAGATATTGCCTACAGTAGAGGGGTTTCACTGAGAGCCAGCATGATGCTGCTTGGAGGTTTGTTGATGGCTAGAACAGAGGCGATATTGCTGCAATTTGAATGGAAGATATGCTCCATGCTGTTAAACAGCTGTAACAGCTGATCGTTAGCCTGTTTTGGGACGAATTTTGATGCTGCAGGGCCGTCTTTGTGATTCCTGTACGCTATGGCAGCAGGATAGGGCTGTTTTCAGCCTGCTATTGTGTGCAGCTGATGATGGCGCACAGGCTGGACCAGAAATCGCCTGTTTTCAAGCTGCAATCATGTAGGTGGGGCTCATTTGGCTGCAATCAGCTAGTCTTTGCAGGGCTCTTTTCAGGCTGCTATTGTGTGCAGCTGATGATGGCACACATGCTGGAGTGTTATCACGCTGCAATGATGCTTTAGATGGGGCTAATTCGGCTGGAATCGGCTAGTCTTTGCTGGTCACCTAATTTGTCTCCATATTTGGAGTTTTTGGAACAAGAGAATGCCTAAGTTGACATGCAAGTGTCCTACCTTGCATGCATGCCATGTGGCAAGCTTGCATAAGGCATACATTAAAGCTGGCATTTCCAGAATCCTCATGCATGGACATGTGTGAGGCTGCATGTGGCTGAGTTGCCATGTGTGTGCCTCAAGAGGGGTGATTTGTGCCTCATGCAAGCATTGTGTGGCTTCTACATGCCTCTTTTCGACAATCGGCAGTATGCATGCAATAGATGTGTGCAAGTGTGCAAGCTTTGTATGTGTGGGTAGCATTGACATATGGGACTGGAAGTGTCCATTCGTAAAAACAGTTGTCATGCATTGCTCTTTGTAGGCTTGCCTTCTTGGAAAGTAATGGCATGCCTTGATTTATGGGGCATGGGTGGACACACACTGACATGCAAGACCTACTGTCAGCTGCATACCCACCTTTCACTTTGCTAAAAGGTGGAAAGTAGCTCACTTTCACCTTCTTCTAAATTAAAAAACTAGGATGAGGTGTGACTCATCCCTTTTAGAACTTTCCTAAAAGCGTGAAAGCTGGTCTACTTGTATGCCGCCCCTTTTTAGAAAGGGGTGGAGAGTGGTGTGCAGATGGATCAGTACTCTATTCAGAATGGGCTTTTATTCCGAAAAGGCAAGGTTTGTGTACCAAATGTTCAAGACACGAGGAAGAAAGTCCTTCATGAATGCCATGGCGACCCTTCTGCTGGACGTCCTGGGATCCAACGGACATTGACTTTGGTTAGAAAAGGTTTCTATTGGCCAAAGATGCGGACTGTGAACGGTATGTTTGAGAATGTCAGCAATAACAAGTCAATAAGGTGGAACGCCTTAGACAGGGTGACATGCTACATCCTTTTGAGATCCCTGATAACAAGTAGGAAAGTATCTCCGTGGATTTCATAGCTGGGCTACGTTGTACTCAGAAACAGCACGATGTATCTGCGTAGTTATAGATCGTCTGACCAAGATGGCCAAAACTAATAGTGACTACAATAATTCTGCCACAACTAGCCCAGATGTTTGTGGAGAAGTTATTTAGTCTTTGTGGGTTGCCAGCTGAGATTGTTAGTGATCGCGATCATAAATTTTCACTTCACTTCTGGCGTGAGGTGTTCAGGAAGTTGGACACAAAGCTGAGCATGAGTTCAGCCGATCATCCAGAGACCGATGGTCGAACAAAGCGAGTGAATCGAATTCTCGAAGACATGCTTCATGCTTATGTCTCTTGTAAGCAATCTGATTGGGATGAGTATCCTCCAATGGCCGAATTTACAGATAATAGTGCAAAATACAACCACTGAGTTGAGTCCATTGATATAATGTATGGTTTTCAGCCTTAAGGTTCCATGGACCTTTGGGCTTGAACATCAAGGTTTGAGCTGCTTCTGACTTTTTGCAAGAACAACATGAGATGTTGTTGTTTGCTATAGAGAACTTTCGTTGGGCTTAGGATAGAGAGAGATTTTCAAGCTTCCCCCATGTGGTCCTCGCTAATGTTGCAGGGTATAGGCCTTACCTAACCTGTGATTGAGTGCATGTTCAGAATCATTTACAGATTCTTGTGAGAAGTAGAGATGGTCGAGGGAGCAAAACCGAGGAGCAATTCTAAATTGAAGCTGTAAGAATTAGAAACAAGAGTGCAATCAACATGATAAAATCCTAAAACCCTAGGTAAAGCCTAGGGTGAATTAAAACTCACTCAACTACTCACTCAACCACGAATTGTGGTTAGGAAAAAAAACCTTAGAAAGTGCCCCTAACCCTCCTAACTAACTAATACACTGGCCACTGCCCTAAGTATTACAATATTTTCAACACTTACTTGCAGTGACACTGTCTTGGTGAAGAAGGAATGATCTCAATCACCAAACGGAAGTAAGCCCAAATCTCTGCAGAAAGCTTCAAACTTTCTTCCGGATAGGGTCTCGGTGAAAAAATCTGCAACGTTTTGATGTGTAGGGCAGTAAATCAAACTGATCTCTCTTGCATGTAACCTCTCTTTTTGACATAAGAGTCTGGGAGTAGATGGCTGCAAACGATGACGAAGATCTGCCATCAATCTCCTGAGCCACACATTCTCCACTGCCTTAAGTACTACAGTATTTCCAACAATTCTCAAGAGTAGGATGTCCAAATGTATACTTTAGTGGCACTTTTGGCAATGTTTGAAGAGTATCGTTCACACTACGGTCGTTATAGAGGGTTGTACATTGGGAAGATTGACGTAGTGAGTTTCAAAATTGTACATCATTTGTGAAGAGATTGTTGACACTCTATGGCCTCTCTTCATCTTACTATGGTCATAGATATGGAGGGCTGTACCTTACGATAGACACTGACTGTACGCCATTTGAGAAAGATAGGTATTTTTGTCAAAATCTCTCTACTCTTTTGAGTCTTGCTTGGCCCTTTTGGTCAAACGTGAGATGAAATAAGAAATACATCACGAAATCAACAACCCCTCTATGGGTACTAGATATGCCTATGAGATGAAATCAGAAATATATCACGAAATCAACAACCCCTCTATGGGTAGCGCACAGTTACGGAAATCCTATCATCTAATGCTCACATAGTGTTGTAGTACAGTAAATACTAAAACTCAAAATTTACATCAGTCAAATGTCTAATCATTACTTTCCCCTTCATGGTAGACAGCATCTTATTCGACTTTTATCCAACTCCATTGGTTTCAACGAGTTTATCTGACATCCCTATTTTTGTGCCTTTCAATTTCTTGGCTTTGTTTAAGCAACTCAATTTTCCTGTTATGTGATTCATATTTGACAAAAGCATGCTTATCAGCTTCATCAAAGCGGGCTATCTGAGGAGAGTCCCATGGGATCTCCGCTACAGCTTCCTTTGGATTTATGAGACAGGTGTAGAAGCAGCCTTTGCTGTACCAGTCATCCACTGGGAGACCCATTAAGTGCATTCCTGCTCCTCGTTTGTTCTTTGACTCGTAAATATTCACATCCACATCGTCGGGAATACCATTTTCTCATAAATTGTATCAACTACTTTTTCCTGACTATGGCTAACCTGCGTGTTGACAAATACATTCAATGTGAATATGGATAGGCAATGGATTCTTGAAACACTTCATGGGCTTCTTCCTTCCTAGCTGTGGTACTTATCTGGTTATTTTTCTCTCCATCGGTTGCGGGGTATTTCCAGATGTGCAATCCCGTAAAGAAGAGCCTTGCTAGGCTTGCTGAGCCATTGGGGAGGGTTTTTTGGGGGGAGGGGGGCGGTTGTGGAGGCCTGAGCAAAGGGTTGAGCAGGGCCCAGTCAATGGTTAGGTGGAAGTGAGCGGGCTGAATGGAGGGATCTTTCTATCTATTATTGTTTCACTCATGCCTTATTTAACCCAAATTCTCAGTTGGCGGCCCCCCGCCCCCCTCCCCCCCCTCCCCCTCACACGCACACACACATGCACTGTGTGGAATGGCAACATAAACATGGCCACGATTTATTTTGTTGATGTTTTGGAGGATACTAATATTTCTTCTTTAACAGGCGCATGAGGGCTTGACGTTTGCCCCACCTGTTCCAGATGGGCCAAATGGCACGACTATCAGCACTCAATATGGGGGGCTGAAGGTTAGTCTAATGAATGACCGTTTGCTTGCAGACAATATGACTATATATGTAACGGGCATTATTTTGCACATGTCATTCATTTGTAAGTGCTTTGTTCTTTTCACAGATTGGGGAGTCTTTTTCGTGGATCAATGACTCTTTGAACAATCAGATCACACTTGACAGTGAAGTATGCTCACAGTCTCATTTCACAATTCTAATTTTTCCCATGTTTTTGGTGCTATGGTATGCTTGAAATAGCTGGAAATTGACGTCATTTTCATTTTCAAAATTTAACATTTATAATTAAAGTCTACATTTTACAGTAGCATGTGGCTTAATTTTGTAGGGAGTGACTCTGATTTATAAGCGCAAGGGAGGGAAGGAGTCGTGTCGAAGTCACGATGATTGGCTTCATACAGTGCCATTGTTCCCTGACGTCATATCCATGAGTTTTGTTCCCATCACGTCTCTTCTCAATGGGGTCTCGGGCACTGGATTTCTAAGTCATGCCATAAATCTCTACCTTCGCTGTATGACATCTTGCCAGTTATCTTTTTGCTTCCAATTTAGTTGAGTCTTTTCTAAACTTTTTTCTGAGTATCTAGTGATTGGCAGAGGCCGTGTTTGTTGCATTTTTTTGTCTCGTATATTCTTGTTTGATGCTAATTTCTATGGTTTCTGACAGACAAGCCACCAATTCAGGATTTGCATTACTTTTTGGAGTTCCAACTACCCAAGGAATGGGCCCCAGCCTTTGGCGATCTTCCACTTGGCCCTCCAAGAAAACAACAAGGAAGTCCTTCACTGCAGTTTAGATTGATGGGACCAAAGCTTCAAGTCAATACAACACCGGTAAGGGATGCCTCAGTTTATCTTATAACTGTAAAAAGAAATGAAATTGCATGGTTTTGGGTCAAGCTCATATATCTGTTTAGTTTGCTGAAGAGAAAACTTGGTGTTGCTAATCATTGACTTTTACTTTAAAATGGCAGGTTAAAATAGGGAAGCGACCTGTGACAGGCCTTCGATTATATTTGGAAGGCAAGAAAAGCAATAGACTGGCAATACATCTTCAACACCTTTCAGTTGTCCCCCAGATTCTTCAACCTCTGTGGGAAGATTATGCTGGTGGCCAAGAAGAGTGGGAAGGTCCGGAGGATGACTTTAATAGGTATTTTGAACCTGTTATGTGGAAGAGTTTTTCTCATGTGTGTACTGCACCCGTGGAGAACAATGAAACATGGTTGGGTGGTCCTGCGGGTGCATTTGTGGTAGTTGGTGCACAACTCCAAGTAAAGGAGCATGGCACCAAAAAGGTACTTTTTCTTGAGTTGCTATATTCGAGGATTCCAAAGGCCAAGATTCGAAGATCTGAATGGGATCATATGCCTGCATCTCAGCAGAAATCAGGAATTTTCAGTACTCTAATGAGTACAACTTTTTCTTCATCCCAGCGACCACCAGCAAAGCCTGCACAAGTAGTAATTAATTCTGCCATTTATCCAGAGGGTCCACCTGTCCCTGGTCAGGTGCCAAAGCTGTTAAAGTTCGTGGATACAACGGAGATGGCCAGGGGGCCACATGATTTGCCTGGTTATTGGCTAGTTACAGGAGCCAAATTATTCCTTGATAGAGGAAAAATTTCAGTGCGTGTCAAGTACTCTATCTTAATCTATACTTCAGACTAGAGAGGTCGCCAATGATATCGATGTATCTTGAAATATCTTTTCTGATATCTATGCTAGAGGATTGCAGATCAGTAGCAGGCATGTGCCATTTGTAGCCTTCTTTCTCATGCACCAACCATGGATGTAAAAGTGCTTTTGTATTTTATCCTACAATTTGACCATCACATACGCCATTTTATGTGCAAAGATGACAGAACTTTGTGGATCATTGTACAGTGTATCAGTTTTTAACATGTTATCCTCCTCTGCAGTCTTCATATCGACAGTTTACAAAATTGATTTATTCCTCAACTAATTATTCCAAGCTGTGGGCATTGTCATGACAAGGAAAGATGATTGTTTGAAAACTAATAGACATTAGAACATTATTATATTAGGGTGCCAATTTGATGGTGTGGCATATGCTTGTATTTATGATGGATCAAGTGGTACTGATGGTATTGCGGCAACCATGAGTCAAGGTCCTTGGGGTATTAGGAAAGCGAAGGGTGCATTAGAGTGCACAAAAATGGTACGTGCATGGGAGGGTAGGTCTAAATGGAAGTTAGACCTTGAATGATCTCAAGGGACACAAAGATGGGGTATTGCCCTTCACCGGCATTACATGCATCATTCTCTACCATTTTGCTTGCATGTGTACACACGCACACGCCCGCACGTGCATGTGCGCAGGCACACTCACGGACCCACGCATGCACTTCGCGTCCCCTTGAAAAAAGAGGAGGGGGAAAAAACATGGGTCTTGGATCCCAGGTAATAGACATGATAAGAGACACACATACCCTTTCCATCCCCTTGGGAAATAAAAATGTGGGGAGGGTATAAGGTATGGAAGAAGAACTATCTAGGTGACTAAACCCAAGTATGTGTGGGTGTGTGGATTTGTATGTGTGAGAGCATACTTTTATACTATGGTCTACACCCACTGTTGGGGGTTGATGACGTTAGTGGGGATGTCATAGTAGCTAGACCCTGCTATGCATGATGGAGTTGATGGTTTTCAATCTTATGAGTGACTCTCGTGAGATTGAAACTGTACTATGTTGTGTTTTTAGAGGATGAGTTTGGGAATGTTCCTAGATTCATCTAGGTATATGTGCTATATATTCCTAGATACCAATAGGCTCAAGGATTTTATCTATGGGATAAAGGTAAATCATCGAACATAGCCAAGAGGAACATAGCCAAGAGGAAATGGTAACTACATGAACTGGACAATTACGAATTATTAAGGGTTATGGGGAATGAGATACTAACATGAAGTAATGGCCTAGGTGACCCTTTAGGACTAGTAGACACCACACTATACCTTGTGGCAGGACGAGGACTTACATAGGGATATAACCCATGAACTTGTGGACAAAGCCATAAACCGGAGAGACCCCTGGACTAATGACCGCGGATAAAGCCCTCAGTAAATGACCAATGGCATAAGCCAAGTAAAGTGGCCGTGGAAGAGCATGCGGGTACCTCTACAATGCTCCCTAAGGCTTGCTGACATGGTTGGTACCAAGAGCGTGGTATGGTAATGCAATAATGGCACGAAAATCGGGCGGGATTGCGTCGAAAATAAGCTTGGCTCCATAACAATACTACAGAAACCGAGGAGGGAGATATTGAGCATTGGATACTCGTTCCTACTTTGCCTGCGAACTTTGGCTGGGCTGGCGACCTCGGGGAACGCGTCTGGCACAGAGCTGGCAGCACGGAACGCGAGACCTCGAAATACTACACCCCCCCCCCGGAGAGCGGAATGGAGGATAACCAGGTGAGCGACCTTGGAGACGTTGGCATTCCCTCCATGCTCGTCAACGGAGAAACGGAATAGAGGCGCGACGCTTCGGGCTGGCTGATAGCCATGAACTCGCCTCTCCCCACCCTTGAGACTCGAATGCTGCCAAATATGCACGAGGATGGGTCACAAGTAGATCGAGAGCCTTTCTCCACTGGGATTAGTCCTAGCCTATAGAGTATACGTTGATGCCATCGGGCCAGGTTGCAGGCTTGCAACAGACGCCATACGTCATGTAGATTATGGCGAGTGCTTGTCTTGAAGACGAACGACGGAGATATGAGCTAGGAGAGGTCACGATGACCGAATGATCGTCTAGCTCACGGGTAGAGTCTTACATACGGGATGACTCACGATTCTCTATCCACCACATAACGCGTAAGCTCCAAGTTTGGCTATATATATACGTAGTATGTCGATTCCACGCGCAGCTAGTCCCATGAATGTCGTAGAGTGACTTACGATGACTTTGGTGTAGCATGATATTCGAAAGGTTCGACACAAAAATAACGTTTCCTATACCACGGGATAACCCGACAGTTTGCATGGGCGTTGGTTCGGACCTTGCATTGTTTTTGGGTTGGATAGGAGCTTGACAGTCGGACGACCGAACTGGATCTTTGTATCGGTTGTGTGAGGGTGGTATGCTTGAACGGTGCAATCATACGCGGAGCTGTTTATTACAACAGAAATGAAGCATACGGTCATCGAACAATTATACACTCTAGTGCACGAGGGCATATGCGTTGTGACTAGTCATTTGGAGAACCAGAGATTAGAGCAGTCCGCCGCCTTCGCACGAAAGTGGAGAACCTTTGTATTCGAAATGTTGCTGCGACCTCTAGTTACAGCTTGGTATTCTTATATACCATTACAGCTTGGTATTCTTGCATACCCTTACAGCTTCACAATGAAAAAAATATATAAGAAAGGGTCGGTGATTAGAAACTCTAATGTTTGTGGACTTAGTTGTAGTTAGGAAAAACACACACAAGTCATACCATTTGGAGATGACTAAAATCTCCTGTCTAATGGTAAACTTGAATGGTTTTCTGGTTGTAGCAGCTTTCTTATGGAATCAAGACTTAAGGGGACTTGGTAATATGGAACCCCTCCTTGCCCCCTCGTTGGGCTGCCAAGCTGTCTTATCTATGATCAACAAGAAGGTCCATGAGACTATCATAGCTTTGGACACACAACAACTAAGTGACTACCCGGAATCAATTATACTGTTATTGATGCAGCTGTGATTCAATGATTGGTGTCGGATATTAGTTTTGGGCAAGGGCAACATCGAGAAGACCTCATCACTTACGCCAGATAATTTGGGATTAAAACGCTTCTCACTACCTGAGACAACTTCCAATGTGTTAGAGCATAGCTTCTGCGACATGGAAGGGCTGTCAAAGGAAGAGAAGGAAGCAATATACTCAGACCAGCTCATGACTACCACAGTCACCGCTTAGAAAAACTCTTCACATACCTACACAAACCCCTTTTTTCCACCCCAGGTATTGGAAGCGGAATTGATTGCATATGACAACAAAACTTGGGAGTTGCATGACATGAACTTACTGGCACCATTCACCCCGGATACTTGGCTGTATTTATCAGACTTACTGGCAAATGAAAGAAACGTCAAGACAAGGATTGATGAGTCATGGCTAAAAGGTATGTTTGGTTTTTTCAGAGAAGTTTATCCTTGATGCCCCATGGGAGATTCACACTAAAATGTAACAGAAATGTCCCGAGACTATTTATACACGTGTTGTTTGTTAATCCCTTATTGGAAATGTTCTCCATAAAAGAATTGTTGTCTGAATTTTTCATAGAATGGGACTGCAAACAGGGAATAGCTTTAATGGATGATTTATCCTTTGCTTGGAAATTTCATAAACCGCTTTCAACAATACTCAGCAAACCTCAACTAACATTCATGGAAGGTGTAAGTAATAGTTGCAATTGCCATTCAAAGGATCTTGCTGCTCTTATGAATAAAAGGTGGGGTCTGTAGTGACACTTGATATACTGATTGTAAAAGTGAAGGTCTAACGAAAAGAGATCCAGAAGGGATTAAACCATATTGTTCAGCATAACTATAGCATCGAGGGAGCATTACAAGCTTTACGAGAGGTATGGTACAAATTAGAATCGCTTTGTACAGCCACTACGATCCCCTTTGGATATTTGGAACAACACTTTGTGAACTTCAGCATAGATAAAATATACGATGTAGCTCGAAGAAGGATTAAGAACTACAAGGAAATCCCTCTAACCATGGAAGGAGCAGATGCTAGCGAGGAGATTGAACGTCTTAAGCCATGTCTACTTATCACTTCTACTGACAAGTCGTCAAACACACCAGCATTTATCTGCAGTATATTCACCCAAGCAAGTGAGACACTGAGGAGCAAGGACTTACAACTTTTGGGGGACCCACGCATCCTCGACCGACTGGTCAGAGAGAGAAATCACTTTGACTTACACTTCTCACTACAGTCAATGACATTACCTTACTTAATGGCCACTTACAAGGTCCACAAAGAATCATTCCGATGGATCACCAATGCCCATTCATGCGTGTTCTCGGAAATAACCTCAACTATGACATTGATTTTACGAGGGTGTATGGATCCGATTTTGGGATTCGCTAATGATCTAAAAAAATAAATTTGGAACAGCACAAGGATCCGAACATGCACATTTTGGGTTGTGAATTCAATTTACGAAGTCAAGCTTAACTTACCTGAGAAGATTTGTTCTGTGTTCACAAGTTGACAGTGGGGTTTGAAGGATGTTATGAAACAAGTGATTGCATGTGCATTTGAAAAACAAGACTAGCAATACATTTGTGTTCACTTTGATAAGAAGAAAGTTACTTGGACGGACAAGAAAACTAGAACAGGGATATGCATGACATTAGACCGATGCATTGAGCTTAATGATTGGCTATTGGGAAGCATGCACATCCGATTAGGAGGGCAAGTGTTTAAACAAATATCTGGCATCTCAATGGAATTTAAGGCGGTGCTCCGGATTTGGAAATTAGACCAATGGGATCTGCTCAAGAACTTTGAGAAGGTCTATAGGTTCATGGATGACATACTGATTATAAATGCAGATTCACCCACATCATTCTTTGACCCTACACATCGGTGGATCTACCCCCTACAATTCTTGGAGATAAAGGAAACAACAGACACTAAGGACCTGGACCCACAAGGTTGGGAGATTGGTTGGAAAGCCAATTTTCTTAATATGACTATCACAATCACCCAAAGGAGTAATGGGAATGTAGTTATGAATAAGTATGACAAAACAAATTCCCTTCCATATCTAGTTTGTAAATATTTACATTTGCGCGGATGGGAATAGACCAAAATCCTTTGCGGAGAAAGTGATTCTTTCACAAATAATGCCGATTCTATACATGGAGAAACACGAATTCAATGCCTTCTTACAATTGAAGGGTTTAATTGAAGCCTTTGGGAGGAATGGATTTGATGAAAAAGAGGAGCAGGAAATTGGTCAAGAAGTTCCAGAACCAACCCTTCCTAGGGTGCGACCTCGACTCAAAACGGATCACCAGATGGATAGGTAAATGATCCGATTACTCCCCAAAATTTTTTAATACTAATATACGTTTGGGCAATAGTCCGATCCACTCCTATGTGACGGGCGGTTGCCCCAACTAGGAATGTGTGTCGGACCTGCGGGATTGCGGTTGGTGGGAACACACACACACACACACACACACACACACACACACACACACTTACAAATTTTGCTTCCTCCCCTTGGGGACCCCTGTGATCCCAGGGTGTACATGTTGAGAGCACAGGATTCACATACTATGGTTGAGCAAGGAGTCTCTTATGCTTTTGAGTATCTCATACACTTATATCGATGTCTCTTCTGATAATTCTCGGAGGAATGCATGGAGATGTCCACATAATATAGACAGTGCGAATTGAATGTGAGGGCCACTAAAAGGCTTTAGTGCACGTTCCCTTCCCCTCGGGGCTCCTTGTTTCTAGAGGTGCCTTGGCATAACCGAGGAATTTTGATGTGTTGTACTTTATTCTCCTTTTTCTCCCCTATAGGGATTTAACCCATGATGGATTACTCGGGGTCATGGAACTATACATGGATCACTAGGCTCGCTTACTTTATGGGGGATACTATATAGAGGAGTGCATCTTGGTATTAGACTTGCATGTGGTATAATTTTACCAATGTGGAGGGACATGAATAAGGGCATGTCCACTAAATTCCACCTTGATACTTGGGAACATGTGTTTATGAAGTTGGGCTTATACCAAAACAAGGACTCTTTGGGACCACTATATCGAGTGGTTATGATTGTTATTGGATATTGTAGGAGCACTAAGATGCACACTAAAGGTGGAAAAAGACACACAGGTGGCCACCGTGAAAACAAGGAAGTGCCATTGGAGACTTGGACCATTATTAGAGAGGACTAAGGACTAAGTACCAACATCTTCCCTCTCCTCCAACGTTGGAGACTCTTCCAAACTCGACACACGACTTGATGCCCAGAGAGCATACAGGGTTGAGGACTCGACTGCAAACTTTGAAGGCGCGCTGCCACACGATGGAAGGGAGATTCAGAGTTGCGAGACCCTCCATGCTAATCCGGATGACCTCTAAAAGAATGGCGGAGACACAATTTGGGTTAAATAAGGCGTGTGCAACTCTAAAAGAATGGCGTTGCCTCGCGTCTGTGTGTGTGTGTAAGTATATGTTTGTGTATATGGGTGTGTGTGTCGACGTGCAGTGCCCCCGCTGTACGATACTTTTGCAGATTACGTATGAGACCTTAAGAATGAAGCTCAGTGGGGACTACGAGCAAATTCTGAACCTCCTTCAACGCCTTTCTTATCTCTCTAATGTAGGATGTGATGACCTGTTGGGAGCATCCCACCTCAGTTTTCTCTCTGGCTGAGGTTCTTCTACAGGCTTTTCCCTTGCCCTTCACCCTCGTCCCATCATTTAGCTCATGTCTGAGCACGAGCTTCCTTTAGCGGGTTTCCGCCTCTATTTTTTGAGTCTATAGTCATAGTATGGCAAGGCAATCAGGAAGACAAGCCGTAGGGAACTATCGCGCGAGAGATCTCCAAGGCTCTCGGGAGTCTTGGGAAGCCCTCAAAACTTGACCGTTCTTACCTCGAGCACCGTATGGAAGCACGCTACATTGAAGACTATGGCCGCACTGAAACCTGTAGGGAGCTTTTGACCTATAATGAATGCCTCCCCCTTCCTTTTTTGTCTGGGGAACCTCCCCCGTCTGTCGTTCACGATTACCTTAAACGACGAGTCGATTCGGAGGTGCCGAATGATTTTAGTTGGCACAAAGGTGCCGAGTTCTCTCCGAGCCTGATGTTTGCCAGGTTACATTTGGAAGCCACTCACCCTTAGATCACGACTAGCTATGGAGCAAGCCTATGGCAGGTTGTTTCATCTTACTTACACTATTTCGCAGGTTCTATGGCTTCAAAATTTGACAGTTGCTATTAATAGACATTATACAATCGGCTTGAAACCATGTATATATTGAAGTATATTCTAGCAAGGGCCTTCTATGGGAGTTTCTTGCATCTTCACGACGAATTACTTGGCGGAAAACTCGAGGATTTCTTTACAATTTCATGATTTAAAATTTGCACTCTATGATCCTTAAGGATGTCCCTTAAGGGGGACAAGTAACCATGAAGTTCTATGCTTCTTAAGGATGGGTATCCATAAGGTAAGTTGGCATGGATATCTATGTCTCTTAATTGGGACAACTTTTTATTGGATTTTCACTGGATTTCTTATACTTGGAAACTTGGAAAGGATTACCATGCCAAAAGGAAAGGAAACTTCAGTTCCTTTCGGCTATTGGGAACTCATCCACATCCGATTAGGAGGGGAAGTGTTTAAACAAATATTTGGCATCCCGATGGGCTTTTCATGCTCACCCTTATGGTGCAACCTATACCTTTTCTAGTTTGAATTTAAGGTGGTGCTCTGGATTTGGAAATTAGACCAATGGGATCTACTCAAGAACTTTGAGATGGTCTATATGTTCATGGATGACATACTTATTATAAATGTAGATTCACCCACATCATTCTTTGACCCTACACATCGGGGAGATGGTGACTCTTGGTGGATCTACCCCCTACAATTCTTGGAGATAAAGGAAACAACAGATACTAAGGACCTTGACCCACAAGGCTGGGAGATTGGTAGGAAAGTGCCTTATTACATTTGAAGGGTTTAATTGAGGCCTTTGGGAGGAATGGATTTGATGAAAAGAGGAGCAAGAAATTAGTCAAGAAGTTTTAGAACCAACCCTTCCCAGGGTGCGATTTCGACTTAAAAAGGATCACCAGATGGATAGGTAAATGATCCGATTACTCCCCAATTTTTTAAAATACTAATATACGTTTGGGTATACGTTTGGGTAGTAGTCCGACCCACTCCTATGTGAAGGGCGGCTGCCCCTACTAGGAATGTGTGTCGGACTTGCGAGATTACGGTTGGTGGGAACACACACACACACACGCACGCACGCACACACACCCATTTTTTTTGGGGTGAAATCTTTGATTGATTATATTATATGAGTAGCAACCTCAAAACAAGGTGCTACAATTACATCAACTGAAAATTTCAGTATATGCCAAAAAGACCTCATGATCTATGCAGCGGGTCTGCAAGCAATCATAAGAGCCCAAGGCTGATCACCTTGTAGAAATTGCAGCAACATTTTCCCCTTGTGGGCAAGGATAGGATAGATGTACCACATAGGCCACAGATGTAGGAAGAGGATAGAGGCGTGCGAAGCCCAAATTTGGGAAGCGCTTGGTGACATCGATTGGCAACACTTTGACCCTTTGGCAACATTGTTTGTGGATGACAATGCGGAGAAAATGGATCAAAATCCCGCAAACACGTACATAGTCCCACCCACTTTTATGGGGGATTGCATGGATACAGTTCTCCACTCAAGTCTCTTCGCCTATCTACACCGATTAGCAAACCATGCTGGGACAGTTGAGGTTTTTGTATCCAAAAAACCCTTCCATGTGTCCCCCATGGAAGAATAAATAGAATATTAATGCTACTTTGAAATGTCAGTAAAATTATTATTGTTTAAGACTTGAAGTACTAAAATCATTGTTTGAAAACAAGTAGCATGGACTTATGTCCAGTGCTTGCACGTGATTTCTTCATCTGCATTCGTGAAATAATGAAATGTCAACAAGCAGCACAAACATGTGTCAGAGAGAGAGAGAGAGAGAGTCACAGAGAGAGAGAGAGAGAGAGAGAGAGAGAGAGAGAGAGAGAGAGAGAGGGAGAGGGAGAGGGAGAGAGAGAGAGAGAGAGAGAGAGAGAGGGAGAGGGAGAGGGAGAGAGAGAGAGAGAGAGAGAGAGAGAGAGAGAGAGAGAGATTACTTCTTGCAACAAATAAATAGGAAGAGAAACATGTGCTCGGGTTTAACAATCACGAATTCATGTCTGGTGCATCCAACTAAGGTGAGAGAGAGAGAGAGACATGTGCTCGGGTTTAACAATCACGAATTCATGTCTGGTGCATCCAACTAAGGTGAGAGAGAGAGAGAGAGAGAGAGAAGGGTGATCCTTTAAGGAGTCGTAACATGAGTTAGTGGCTGATTGGTCAGTCCTAGTTGGCAACACTTGGTCATTGGACCATGCTGGCAGTCTTATGTGATTGGAGATAGGAGCATAGCATGACACTTGGTAGCCTTCATGAAGGAACTAGACATTTGCATGGAGGCAGCATTCTATTGGCGGTGATCCTTGGAGCATTACAAAGGACTTCACGTAGAAGGAATATGTCCTTTTGTCGAGGCCACGGGCCACAGAACCGTGCACCATAGTTAGTAGAGTCATGCAGTTGTGTAGGGTCCGTAGTAGAGTCATTTTTGCAGCAGATGTACGAGCCAACAAATCCCATAGGATTGAGGCATGTTTTGTTGAAGCTTAATATAAATAGTTGAGTTGTTTTGTGTCCAATTGCATACGTGAAAATTCTGTTGTAAAGCCATCAGTGGTATCAGAGCGGGTTTGATCGCGTCTCTGTTTGATCGAAGGATTTTGTTTCTCTTGCATGCATGTCGAAGAGATTCAGTACGAAAAGAGCAGCTACACCACTTGTGTTTCCACGAAATACTAGAAGACCTAGAAGCAAATGGTGTCGAAGAGAAAGACTTGGTCTGGACGTGTTTGCAGAGGCTTGCTTCCAAGACTATCTAGGTATTCTACCATAAATTAATGGATTTGAAGCAGACGAAGTCAGAGGCGTCCGTGATCAGATTCACAGGTAAGTTGGTTGCTAGCAACCAAGTTATGGTTTATGCAGAAGGGCTTGTGGGAGGTTGTGTCCGGGATTGAGAGACCTACAATGGGAGAAGCTAAGAAAAAAACGTGGAGGAAGAATAAGGACAAGGCAATCGGCATGATGGGACGAGCCTTGGGGGAGGAATATTTCCATCATCTAGAGATGACAAAGTCAGCCACAGCAAACTGGACGATTCTTGAGGCTCTGTTCGGGACCAAGATGCGACATTCGAAAGCAAATCTCAAACAACAATTGTATGATGTTCGAATGGGAGACAATGAAGATCTGGCGACATTTTTAAAACCACATGTAGGTGCTGTTGAAACAGTTGCAGGAACTTGGTGCCAAGGTTGAGGATGATGATCAAAAGGCCATACTTTAAAAAAGTCTTCCCTCCTCCAGATTCAAAGAGAGAGCACAAATTTTGCGAATGGATGATGAGGCAGACTTCGTTGATTGCATAGGAATTCTCATGAGTGAAGAGAAAAGAGAAGTGGATCTCTATGTCGGAGATACGGCATTTGCTATGAAAGATAGACAAAATATATCCAAAGGTGTTCGCACATGCTATTGAAGCCTGGCCATATTGAGAGATTTTGTACTAGGAAGCAGAAAGATAAGGAGATGAAGAAGGAAAAGACCAACGCTGTATGATCGAGGAGTCGACATCAGAAGAGATGGCTGGACGGGTAAACGTTAGCATGCCAGATCAGGATTGGGCATTTTGAGAACATGACTGTTGATTGTTTGTTTGGCTACGATGCCAAAATGATAAGCTACGATGCTTGCAGAGAGTTAGCTATTTAAGACAAACTGAGCTACGATACTTAGGTTCGTTCTTGAGCTATGATGCTAAAAAAACTCAGTAATTTGTGTAGATTGTGTTGTCTGTTGGTTCATGGAGCTATGAAGCTTCATTTCTTTGCGAATGTTCTATTGTAATGGCAACAAGTCCAGTCAGAATGAGCCAATTTTTGAAGACTCCCTATTCGGATCAAGGGAGGGATTGTTGGAAGGGTGATCCTTCAAGGAGTCGTAACATGAGTTAGTGGCTGATTGGTCAGTCCTAGTTGGCAACACTTGGTCATTGGACCATGCTGGTAGTCTTACGTCACTGATTGGAGAGAGGAGCATAGCATGGACACTTGGCAGCCTTCATCAAGGAACTAGACATTTGCATGGAGGCGGTGATCCTTGGAGCATTACAATGCACTTCACATAGAAGCAATACGTCCTTTTGTCGAGGCCACGGGCCACAGAGCCATGCACCATAGCTAGTAGAGTCATGCAGCTGTGTAAAGTCCGTAGTAGAGTCATTTTTGCTGCATATGTAAGAGCCAACAAATCCCTCAGGATTGAGGCATGTTTTGTTGAAGCTTAATACAAATAGTCGAGTTGTTTTGTGTCCAATTGCATACTTGAAGATTTTGTATGCTCGGGTTCAAATACAGGTTTGTTGCATCCAACTAAGGGGGCGGAGAGAGAGAGAGAGAGAGAGAGAGAGAGAGAGAGAGAGGTGTCACAAGTGGAATAGGTGGAACAAAATTTGGTGGTTTCCAAAAAAAAACTCTCTTCTTGCCCATCCCCTAACATGATCAATACTTATTATAGGGTTAAGCCCTTGGGGTGGCTCCCAAATTGTAGGAAGCTAGGCCAAGAGTGGCTAGACAGAAGCTAGAGTAGGAGCAAAAGCAAGAGTAGAGTTTATAGTAGAAGATAACACTGTTTTGTAAAGCTAAGCAAATTATGATGAGGGGTATTGGTGGGATTGAGGGAAAAGGTCCTGTCATCCTTCATAATGTAAAGTGCCTAATAGTATGCCTTTGCAATCCATGGGCACAACATCACATAAGTATTGATCTTGGAAAGCACTAATGGGAAATCTTACTATGAATTGTTGATTTACCTTCAAAATTTTCCTTTATATATATATATATGCTACAGTAGTGCATATAACTTTGAATGGAGAGAGAAACCTTTTTGTCAAGTCTAGAATTCACCTATTTTTTCTAACTCCCATTTTCAACTAGAAAGGAGACTAGGCTGTATTTCACTTGATAACTCATGCTTGGAGTAATTCACATATGAGTCTTCGAATCTTAATCCAAAGTTCCAACCATAATTTTGGCTTTTACCTAAGTTTCCTTCTCCACTTGTACCTTAGGTGCTTTTGCTTTCTACTCTTTCTCAATTTGACCATACTATGTCATAATCATTGTGCAATGGTACTTTATATTTTTCTTACATACTCTTCTAAAGATATCCATTTTCTAAGCCTAATGATTCTATGGGGGGTTTGTGGAGATTCATTGTTTAGTCCATTATGGGACAAGTACTAGAAATGCAACAAGCAAACCATCGACGTATAGAAGAGGTATTGCACAACAATGGAACAAGCTTCATGTAGATGCAAAGTTACACGTGCAATGAGAAATATATAAGCCTCAGTAAATAATACTATACACAATTCATGGATGATCATATGATTAAAGGCATTAATTCTATTGCAAATCCAAATGGTGCTCCAAAATTACAAGTGGATGCAATATCATCCCACACTATGCTCATGAGATTTGAGGCTATTTGAGCGACAAAAGATAGCAAAAAAGGCTGCTGGAGCAACAAAGGATAGCAAAAGGATACCAAGGATGAAAAGCATGTCTCTTGGGCCACGATGGAGTTTGCAATCAATTTGCATGGCTATATTGAATTGAAATGAAAACTTTATCATACGGAGAAATTAGAGGTTCCCCACATATAAGGAGCCACATAAATAGTTCTCTAAATAGATTTGTGACAATTTTCCATGCTCCAAGGTAGCATTAGCTACCTGATAAGGGCCCCCCTACTCGATTCTATAAATAAATCTATTATATTCAAAATTTGAGAGTTGAGAACATTGTAGCTACCATATAATAAAAGGATAAACTATAGGCAAATGGAAAAAGCCAAAAAATAATTATTGGGACGTTATGAGAAATAGTTCCAATGTCCCATATCCCATCGTTCCTAGTTCAATCATCCAACCTCACATAAGTAGTAAGGATACCCAAGGACATTTTAGTAGTGTTGCTCCAAGCACCTGTCAATCAAGGAATCAAGAAACATGTTACACCTATATCTACACCGCATAGAACTAGACTTACTATTAAGAGTGGAAGTTAAAGCATATGTGGGATATGGGACAACCATCAATTATAGAGAGTATTTAAGAACAAAACTTGGAGATTTCTCAAGTCAATGGATTTTTCATTCTGGTTACCCATTGAGAATGGCCAACAATGGAACAGTGAAGAGGAAAGGAGGATGGAGACTGATATGGGAGGAAAGGATCCTCCTTTAAAGCTTGCCCCAACTCTCACTAAACTAGCACATGAGGTGACTCCCCTCTCCTTCATGGATGGATGCCCTATGGATACGTTGGTCGATCGTCATGAGAAGGACTTTTGGAAGCCACCCTTTGATTCAGACAATGCGTGGGCCACTTCTGTCCATTTTCCATCCTCAAGTGTGTGTCAAATTGGACATTGCTGAGGACCTTCCTCACACCCTGGTAATTGTTAATAGGAATGGGATTATATTCATGGAACAACCATTAGTTTACAAGAACCTTCCTACATGGGTTGTCCACCCCATAAAGTAAAAAGTTGTCCCTTGAAAAGCAAGACACCTCAGGAACAACCTCAACAAGAGGCTAAATCAACCACCCAGACCCAAGTGGACTATAAAAGACAAATAGAAACTTCAAAAACAAGAAGGGGTTGTAGAAAAAGGAATCAGTGATGCTTCACTCAAGGTGGCAGAGGAGGTGAAGAACACTAAGGTACACTTAGGGGAGGATAGAGTCACATTTCCTCTGGTTACAAACAATGCCTATGAAGTACTGATAGAGCAAGAAATTAAGCAATGGATCCAGGAAGCCAAAATGGAAGAGGATGAGGTTTAGCGTGGATGGTCAAAGGAATTTGAAGATGATGTAAATCAATAGGATGCAAATATTATTAACTTTGAGCTAGGAGGCTCAAAGGAGGAACTTCCTTTGGTTCAAAAGCAGGAAAAGGCTACTGAGGCTCCAGTGAAGCTTCAAGACACTATTCATAATAAGAGAAGAATTTCTCAGGTCAAAGGCCAGAGTGCCCCTCCCAAAAGCCTTGCCCCCAAGGCAAAAAAAGGGAAAAAAAAGAATGGTAAGTAGCCCATTCTCATTCCTCACATTAGGATTGATTGACCCATGGAGGAGTCAGGAATTAGCCAATTGGCTGAGAGGGAATTCTCTTTCCCCAACTTCTCTTGCACTGCAAGAAGTAAAAGTAATCAATGATGTCTTGCTAAATATGTTAAATTACACGGCGCAGCAGAATAGAAATTGAACAAAGAATAGAGAGTACACAGCAAACTAGAGATGAACAAAATTTTCCTTCAATACTGATGTAGTACAGATGATGGCTCCATCCACCCGTGCGCTCCCACAGTAGAGCTTAGATGGAGATCTAGATAGAAACTAGGTGAAGAGCAAGCTAGAAGATCTCTGCTAGAAGATTTGATATGGTACAATGGACTAGGGAGGTTGCCTCTTTATAGCTATGAGGGCGGTAGTTGGATCAACGTAGTTGCTGGAACCGACTAATTAACCTAGTCGGTGGAACCAACTAGTCGTCCATGGAATATTCAAGGAATATTCCCTATACCATTGCCTCAGGGGCTCTTGCTCTCGAACCCCACCAGGGGGGCGGCTGGCCCCTAGACCCCAGCAAGAGCAAGGGGCTCCCACACAATCACCTTTCTACCATCAATGGTCTCATTGATAGACCTCATCTGACATGCAAGTCAGGATCCATCCAGTGTCCCAGGCTCACACATGGCTTCTCCTCATATGGGGGCCTTACAACTTGAGCACCTTGGACCACTGGTGGTTACCAAGAGGGTGGGGCATTGAGCATATCTAACAAAATAGACTCAAAAGTATTGATAGTAGCAGAAGAGTTTGGTATTTTACTTCTCATGAAGAGGGTAGATGGGGGAGTCTTATCCCACTACAAAGAATCTTTATCCAACATTCAACAAGGTTTAAATCATGGATGGATTTCCCTCAAATGCAAGCTGAAAAGGATAAATTTTATTGTGGTCTCAGTCTATGACCCAACTAGAACAATGGCTAGAACATCCACTTGGGATGCAATGATGGACTTGGGCAGTGATTGTGTGATACTAGGAGACTTCAATATGGTTGAGGGCCCACAGGATAGGTGGTTATGAAAGGTTCTGTGCTTAGAGGACTTGAGCTACAAATCTAGGAAGATCTTAAGCAAAACCTACAATTTGTGGACATTGGTACATCTGGCATATATACATGGTGCAACAGATAGGGGAGCTAAGAAGAGAGGCAAGACTGGACAGAGTTTATGTTGCTCAGTCTCTTCTAGATCAAGCCTTGGAGGTCAAGAAAATAACCTTCTCCTCTCTCACTTTATCAGATCATAAACCTATCTCAGTTTGGATAGATATGGGAAATGGTAGGAAATGCAGCTCCTGGTTTAAAGTAGACCCCTCTTTATTCAAACTTCAGTCTGTTAAGAAACATGCCATTGAGAGATGGAACATGGATTTTTTTCTTGCAGATTCATGCTCTCAGGGATGGCAAAATGATGTGCTAAGTGTGCAAACAATTTTTAAAAAAGCTAGAAAAAGCAGAGCTACTATCAGGGCTAGGAGAATGGATAAGTTGAAGGATGAACTAGAACAACTATAGCATAAGGCAAGGTTACAGGACAGTAATGCCTAGCAACAATTGCTAGACAAAAGAAAGGAAATCAAGATCTGAGAATAGATTAAGATTCAAAATGCTAAAATCTATTTCAGAGATTGGTGGGTAGGAAAAGTGGACAAAACAACTAAAGAAAACTTTATGAGGATTAGAAAAAAGAGAAACCGAGAGGAAATTCCCCTTTTGCAGAAGGATGATGGCTCTTTTGTCAAAACAGAGGAAGAAAATAGGAGATCATTGCTACTCATTTCAAGGAACTACTTAGCATAGTAGACATAAATCATGAATAGGTTACAGATGCTAGGTTGAGATGCCAACAAGTCACGCAGTGTATGGTCTCTAAGTTGGATAGGCTATAGTTGGAAAATGATATTTCCTTTCAAGAACTTAAAGAGGCTGCTTTCTCTATGGCTGACTCTTTAGTTCCTGCCCCAAGGCTAGAAAAGTCTAGAAGTTGATCCAGTTAGTGCTATGGAAATTATCAATTGGAATCCACTTTTATTGGGAGATACACTCAAATTACCTTATGCCACATGGGATAGCATCAGAGCACATGCACTTTGGTTCATGTGGATTGCCAAAAATGCATTTTAGTTTAATGATGACTCATGAGTACATTTGTGCTGAGCAGTTATTCAAGAATTGGTATGGAAAGAATACAGTTGTACTTGCTAACTAATTCCTATTTGCTGTGGACCAGGCTAGATACTTGTTGGATCAAGATATACATAACTTTAATGAGGCCAGATTTCTCAGTTACTTCTTACTATGCTCATGAGATTTGAGGCTATTTGAGCAATAGACGATAGCAAAAAAGGCTACTGGAGCAACAAAGGATAGCAAAAGGATGCCAAGGATGAAAAGCATGTCTCTTGGGCCATGATGGAGTTTGCAATCAATTTGCATGACTATATTGAATTAAAATGAAAACTTTATCACATAAGGAGAAATTAGAGGTTCCTCGCATATAAGGAGCCACATAAATAGCTCTCTAAATAGATTTGTGACATTTTCCATGCTCCAAGGTAGCACTAGCTACTTGATAAGGGGCCCCCTACTTGATTCTATAAATAAATCTATCATATTCAGAATTTGAGAGTTGAGAGCATTGTAGCTACCATATAATCAAAGTATAAACTAAAGGCAAATGGAAAAAGGCAAAAAATAATTATTGCGATGTTTGAGCAATAGTTCCAATGTCCCATCTCCAATCATTCCTAGACAATATTCAATCATGGAACCTCACATAAGTAGTAAGGATACCCAAGGAAATTTTGGTAGTATTGGTGCAAGCACCCCTCAATCAAGGAATCAAGAAACATGTTACAACTATACCTACACTGCATAGAACTAGAGTTACTATTAAGAACGGAAGTTAAAGCATTTGAGGGATATGAGACAAGGTCTATCAATTATAGAGAGTATTCAAGCCCAAGACTTAGGGATTGCTCAAGTCAATGGATTTTGCATTCTGGTTATCCATTAAGAATGGTTAACAAATGTGGTTGTATCGTCAAGAGAGAAGGCTTGTTATTGAATGTGATGGTTGTACCATCAAGAGAGAAGGTCTTTCTTAAGTTCATCAATTCACAAAAAATGATGATTGTATCATCAATAGAGAATTCCTTTCATAAGTCCATCAATTCAAAAATGAAAGAAAGTCTAGGGTTTACATAGCTAGTATTTCGGAAGAAACCATAAAGAAAATAGGTCCATACATGTTAACCATGCTGGCATTATCAAAGTATTTTGAGCAATTCATGAGGATAATGATGCATGCCATGATTATGCTATGAGACATGGACTCAAAGGACCCAACACTGGACAATCTTGAATGCACTTCAAGCACTTTTAAAGGATACAACAATCACTTGTTGCTATGTTAGAAGGTCCTTCAATGAAAAAAAATGTAAAAGGCTATGGAATTTTTTTGGAAAGCAATGGGAGAAAGCTCATAGTTCCTGCAGTAACATTATATTGTTTGTAATTATAGGTTACATCCAAAACTCATAAAAATTCTTCACCATGCCACCTCTCCCCCTCCCCCCCCCTCTTCTTTTTCTCTGATTACCGATATATAATACCTTAGGCTAACAACATGGATTTATGAAAGGAGCTTATGTGGTTCTATGGTATCTAATTTCTCGTTGGTTTGTACTTGACTTGAAAGTTGTGTGAGAGATGGGTGAGGACTTTTGCTATGACTTGTGACTAATTTTTTCTTTGTATATCATAGATTATGCTACACCATGAATTTATGTAATGAACCTAAGAATTTTGACAGTGTCTAAGGGCTCATTAGATTGAACCTATTTCAAGAAATTAGTGTGGACAGACTAAAGCTAGATGAGGTGGTTTGAACCTATTTCAAGAAATTGGTGTGGATAGACTAAAGCTAGATGAGGTGGTCTTTAGTGGCTTGATAGGTAGTGCATGTGATGGACACTAATGGTAAGGTGGTGCTACCTAGCTCTTAAATCCACTCTCTCTCCCCACATTGTGTCTTACTGTGCTCTCCACTTTGTGTACACGACCACTCCTCCACGACCCGTGCTTTCCCCAACCATCAACCATGGCCTCTTCTCAGGTAGCTAATGACTCTGCAAGAGCTTATCTTCCCCCTTCTTTTACACTTTATGTATTCATGTATGTGCTTCCCTTCGCTGCGAGTTGTTCTCTCAGATGGGCAATTCTCTATTTTGTCCTTAGCCTATGGTGGCTCTCACACACTCTTATGCTGTCGCGTACCTTACTCGTGGCTCCTACACTCCCTTCCTCACCTTCATGCGGTCATTTATCCTCTCCTTGAGCTTCGATGTACTCTGGATGGTAAAAGCATCTCTAATGTGTAGATCTTCTTTGTTCTCCTGATACCTACTGTTTCTAGTCTCCATGTCTTTTAGCACTTTTTCCGTTGCCTTAGTATATAGATGCTACTATTGGCTACGTGTATCCCTCTTTTAAATTGGGTTAGAACAATCAACTGGCAAGAAGAACATGGAACACATATCGCATGCACTCTTGGACGTCAATGTTTTCCAGAATGTGCATCCAATTCTGAGACAACTCTGGCTTGGGGAGAGGGGCATACCAAAATTCATCTACCTCCCTCTTGTCCTCTTCTTTCCCACAGGTTTGGAACAATTTTAGGGATGCAATCCTGTCAGTTGTGTCAGATTCTATGGCAAATAGTTGTCCTGACAGTGGGTGGGTCTTGTATGTACACAAGTCCACTTGCACGATTTGCTCCTCATGCCCTAAATAGATGTTATCAGTGTGCCAATCATGTACAAGTCCAGACATTTGTAAGAAGGGCCTGCCTAGGATGGCTTCATATCCAGGCTGCTAGGTAAAGTCCATGACTACAAATCTAACGGGGTACGTGAAGCCGAATACCTTAATGTTAATGCTGGTGAGGACTCCCAAGGGTTCAGCAGTTCTGCCGTCGGCTAACTTGATTACTAAGTGGGTTTGCTCGAGACAAGGTTTTCCCCACCTCTCCCAACATTCCTTGGTGCAGACACACAAACCCACTCCCCCATCCAAGATGGCATCAACCTTTTGGTTCTTGTAGGTTATGGGGATAGCCGCATTAGTATCATCAACTTCAAATTATTGGCCTAACATATTGATGGGGACCTTGGGTAGGATCTTCCTTTCCTCTTGCGGTTTTTGGGGCTGGTAGGTTCTAGCTTTCCTCCTGCAGTTGGGTCACTTTGGGGCTGGTAGGTCTTGGAGGCAGGAATTGCCTGTCCATGATGGCCAAGGTATCATATGCATCAACAATTGGGAGTCTTATGTATGCTATGATAGCTACTAGACCGGACATTGCATTTGCAGTGGGAGTTGTTAGCCAATAAATGGCTAATCCAGGAAAGAGGCATTGGGAGGTAGTTAAGTGCATCATGAGGTACATGAAGAGTACCAAGGAGGCTTTGGCAGAGGAGAGATGCATGTTTTCGGGTACACAGATTTCGACTATGCAGGGCATGTGGATAGCAAGAGATCCACTTCTAGTTATGTGTTCACCTTTGTAGGTGGTGCAGTGTTGTGGATGTCTCATGCACAAAAGTGCATTGCTTTGTCTACCACAGAGGCCGAGTATGTTGTAGCCATAGAGGGTTGCAAAGAGGCTATATGGCTTGATCGGCTAGTGAGAGATTTGGGGATTCATACAGGTTTTGTGGCAAGGGCGCTTTGTCCTTCCTTGCCCGATTCTTCATTTCCATGCCTATGGCTCTGGCCTCCATCCTTGTGATGAGCTTCAAGGGTACTACCACTCCTTGACCCTCTTCAGTACTCAGCAAATTAATGCTAGTGCTCTTGGGCGGGGTGGCCGGAGTTGCTGGTCTCCTCAGGGGGAAATCCTTGAATAGATGCTCTACTCCGCAACCAGCACACAAGGGCGTAGGGCCTGCCGTAGGTGGGACCACCGGGGTAAGATCTCTATAGGGGTAGTCCTTTAAAAAATGTGGCCCTTGGCATTTAAACCATGACACCGGAGGGTTCGCTGAGCGCGTATATGGGCATTCACTTGCTCTGTGCGGACCTTGGCAAGTATAACATTGGATCAGCGTTACGAAGTTCATGTTTGTTTCCCTTGCAGCCACGGGAGTTGTTTAGAACATTAGGATGTGTTGATCCTCATGTAGGAGGTAGTGACTTATGGTGCCACTTCCCTCCCTGCAATGGTAATAGTCGAGGTGACCGTGGTCCTATTCCGGCTCCTCCCAATCATTGGGTAGTTCCTCCACCAACACTTGATTGAATCGGGTTATATGAGGTGGTGGGGGGGGGGGGGACCCAGTATGTGTGATGAGAGCTGGTTGTGCCCTATACTTCCTTGAATTGGCTAAAGGGGCACCTTGTGCATTCATAGCAGCTTGGGTGGGGTTGTCAAGGCTAATGGGGGTCTCGCTTGATAAATCGATTGGGGAAGGACCCTCAGGATTTGGCATTGGGAGGTGTCATGGTTTTCCCATCTATAACCCTCAGAGTGTTTATGTCTTCCAGCCTGTGTGTAGTAGAGTACTTGCCTTGCCCTAAGGCCGGGGCACTCATTGGAGGGATGATTGCTATTGCACACGTTGTCTCTCCTAGGAAACAAATGGGGGTTACTTGGTGTCTCCTTGGAGGTCCCTGACTTCCACTGCTGGCCCAGCTAATTCAGCAGGTTTGAGGCCAACTCACTCATATCCAAGCCCTTGGGCGGCTCATTGTTCTCCTTGGTAGGCTCCACACTAGAAGACCTTACTGATTGTGATACCTCTGATGGAGTTGTAGTTTTGTCCTGGACGACCTTATCCATCATATTATGACTTATACAGATAGCCACCTTGTTGCAAAGTTCGAAGGAAGTGGGATTCATAACCATTAAGTGGTCATGCAGCTTTGGGTCAGCCAATCTGATAAGGACGCATGGTAGCAATCGTTCGTCAGTCATCCTCTCATATGGTTCGCAAAGGGAATTGAGGTGTTTGATCCTGTCGATGTAATCCCGGAGGGGTTCCTTGTCATTCTGTTTCACCTCATATAGCCGGTTAATCAGGCTCCACTTATGTCCACTCGAGGCGACCCTACAATGAATGCTTTTCGTAATGCCTCTCAATTGACTTTCTCTTCCGTGTTGAGGGCCCTATACTGTTGGCCTGCCTTGCCATCCAGACTAAGGCAAACACATTAACCATTTCTAGATCTCCGGGAGCACCAAAGGCTTCATATATTTGCTCAAATCGCTCCACATAAGAGACCGAATCTCCTTCCCCAAGGAATTTAGTCATCATCTTGGAGATGGCTATGGGTCAAGTGACTCCTAGAGGGATTGGTGATCCCTACTAGAAATATAGGTGTTGAGGGCCCTATACTATTGGCCTGCCTTGCCATCCAAACACATTAACCATTTCTAGATCTCCGGGAGCACCAAAGGCTTCATATATTTGCTCAAATCGCTCCACATAAGAGACCGAATCTCCTTCCCCAAGGAATTTAGTCATCATCCTGGAGATGGCTATGGGTCAAGTGACTCCTAGAGGGATTGGTGATCCCTGCTAGAAATATAGGTGTAGTCGGGGGTGGTGTAGCCCCCCTTCCTAGTGTGTTCACTAGGGTGCACATCGCCTCATCTGATAGCACCTTTTGGAAAGTTGGTGGAGGCAGCGTCATTGTGGGCCTAATGGGTCGTATGGGCAGTCTCAAGGATGGCCTTGGTGGTGGGATCCACTGAGTTGCCGATGCTGGCGTTGGGGCGGAATAGCTTGCCCTCCCATACATTGGAGCTGTAGCTGCGGGAGTGAACTGTCGGCGGACTCTAGAAGGAAGCGGGTCATTGGGCATCGGCATGGAGGTTCCTTGCATTGGACAGTAAGGTGGAACTTACGGGGCTACGTAGCTGATGAATGTCGAGGGCACCTGGAAGGTCAGAAGTTCATAAGAATTCCCCCCTTAAGAGTCTCATGCATTTCCTCAACCATGGTCTTGCCTTGCAAAGTCCCTCATCCATTGGTCTTTATCCTCCATGCATTCCAAATCAAGATGCCTCGTGAAAATTGTGGGAACTGAGTCCACAAAGGCGGTCTCAGCACCTATCTAAGGCTTAGGGCCGATTGTTGCTGGCCTCGCCTATCCATGGACATACTAGTGAAGGGGTTCTCCATGGCTGCTTAATCTATTCGGCCCAATCGTCCAAACATGTTGGATATTGTGCCTCTTAACCTAGAGGCTACGAAAGGAGCAAGGGGAGTTAGGTGGAACCAAGCTAGTGTAGGGAGCTTCTTCGAAAGCCCTCGGGCCTGCGGGGTCTTGCATTTCCTCATTCATGCTCTCCGTCTCGTCGGACCTAGAGGGGTCCTCCTGTCAAGGCCCTAGCACTGAGTGAGAGCTAGGAATGGAGCTTTTGGTTGGCGCCAATCCCAAACTAGGGTGAAAAGCGGGCTGAACGTAGCTCAAAACACTATCCTCGGGCTTGGGTTCCTTGGAAAAAATTCTTCTAGACCTCAAGTGCATGTATAAGATCTCCGCGGAGGTACACTCTGGCTCAAATTTAATTATGTATTTTTTGACTATCCCTGTGATATCCCCATGGGCGTAGGTATAGAGCTAAGGCAATGGGTGTAGGGTTGGAGCTAAGGTGACGAGCTAGGGATGGAACTATGGCTACGGGTGTAGGGATAGGAAGTTGACACATGTCGGTGGGATTGAGTGAAGATGGATTGCCCATAATCGTGAGGTTGGCACTAAGGCTACGGGCAGCGGGATGCTTAGGTCGGTAGAATGTGATTATGGCGACGATCGTAGGGCTAGCTATAAGACAACGGGCCCAGGGATAACCCTTGAGAGACGATCGGCGGGTTATCTGTCTCGGCGAGATGTAAGTATGGCGACGGACGTGGGGTTGACAGTAAGCTGACAGGTCGTGGGCATAGGCTCAAGACCACGGGTTAACGCCTGTCAGACCGACGGGATAACATATTTTGACATGTATTAATTAGGGAGGTAGGTTAGACGATAGTCAGAAGTTAGGTCGTGGGGATAGGGGCTAAGCCGACAGGGTCAACGAAGGTTTGGCTGTGGGGATAGCGGTATGGCGACGGGTTGGCGAGATAGCGCTAGGGCACAACCAAAGTGGTGGAGAGTATTGCAAGGCATAGGCCCATTGAAATATGTAGGGAAATAGGGGAACAAGATGAATGCTCATAAAGCATTCAAAAGGCCTACCTCAAATGAGTAGCTTGGAAGAGAGAGAGAGAGAGAGAGAGAGACGACGTCAATGTGCATGAAGGAGAAGAGGGGGAGAGAGAAGAGGGAGAGAGGGGGGATGGGCTTGCCTTCAAATAGAAAGAGAGAGAAAGAGGGAGGAATAAGTGGAGATAATTAATCATAAAAAACAAAAAACACACAAGTGGACCAATCAACAATTAACAATAAAAACTTTAAAAAATTCTGAATTTTGCCCATCTCAAAACCCTTCACTAAGGCTACCTACGGCAGGCCAAAAAGGAAATCCACTAGATGACTACGCCAAAGAGATGACTTTGGGGATGTACTCTCTTCGGAGGTGGGTTTGGATGTCTTGGAAGAAGAGGAATGGAGGAGTGGCTTTGTCCTCTGCTACAAAGCCACGACGAGCACTTTCCCTCCAGCCCTCATGACATACCCCTAGAATATTTATGGCCTTACAGCTCCTCTGTACGCATAGCAAGTTTCCTGAGCTTGAGGAGGATAAGGAAATTGATATCTTTACAAAGGAACGTTTAAATGAGCTGCCACTGTTCAAGACCAACAATTTGATACACTTGTATGTGAAGCGTGGCAGCATGGTGGATGCTCGACATGTGTTTGACAGGATGCCAACGCGAAATCTAGTCTCATGGAATATTATGATCCTAGGATATGCCAAACACGACCAGGGTGCGAGGGCTTTGGAGTTGTATGCACGAATGCACCAGGAAGGTCTCCAACCGAATGATCGAACCTTTGTTGGGGCATTGAAGGCTTGCAGTTGCCTAGCAGCACCGGAACAGGGCAAGCAAGTTGGCGGAAAATTCGCAAAAGCGGAGGCCTTGGGAAAAGGCATAGCCGTCCACTCCGAATTGGTAAAGTGCTGCTTTGAGTCAGATGTATTCGTCGGAACCCTCTTGGTGGAGATGTATGCGAAATTCGGGTGCATGGAGGACGCATGGCATGTCTTCACCGAATTGCCTCATCGCAACGTGGTTACGTGGACTACCGTGATCGTGGGGTATGCTGAGCGAGAAGAAAGTGAAGTGGCTTTGGAATTGTATTCACGGATGCGCCAGGAAGGCGTCCAACCGAATGATCGAACCTTTGTTAGTGCATTGAAGGCTTGCAGTAGCTTGGCAGCACTGGAAGAAGTGAGGTTAGTTGCTGGGAAGTTTGTGAAAACAGGAAGCCTTGCGAAAGGTAGAACCATTCACGTCGAAATAATAAAGAGTGGCTTTGCATCAGATGTATTCGTGGGAACCACCTTGGTGAATATGTACGTGAAATGTGGGAGCATGGAGGATGCCCGGAGTGTCTGGGATGAATTACCTCATCGTAATGTGGTTACGTGGACTGCCATGATTATGGGATATGCTGAGCAAGAGGAAAATATTCTAGCTTTGGAATTGTATGCACGGATGTATCAGGAAGGCATCAAGCCAAATGGTCGAACCTTCGTGGGTGCGTTGAAGGCTTGCAGTAGCCTGGCAGCACTCCGTGAAGGGCAGCAAGTTGTTGGTGGGAAAGCAGGGTGTCTGAGGAAAGGTAGATCCATCCACTCTCAAGTAGTTTCGAGTGGTTTTGAATCAGGTGTATTTGTGGGAAACACCTTGGTAAATATGTATGCAAAATGTGCGAGCATGGAGGATGCACAGCGTGTCTTTGCTGAATTGCCTCACCGGGATGTGGTCACATGGACGAACATGATCATGGGGTATGCTGAGCAAGAAAAAGGGGTGTTGGCTCTGGAATTGTATGCACGAATGCACCTTGAAGGTGTGCAACCCAATGCTCGAGTTTTTGTTGGCACATTGAAGGCTTGCAGTATCCTCGCTACACTGGAAGAGGGGAGGCAAGTTGGTGGCAAAATAAAATGCCTTGCAAAAAGTAGAATTATACATTCCCAAGTAGTAAACAATGGTTTTGAGTTGGAGATATTTGTTGGTAACAGCTTGCTGAATATGTATGTGAAACTAGGAAGCATGGAGGATGCACGGCATGTTTTTGACAGATTGCTTGACCCTGATATGGTTTCATGGTCTAATGTGATCTTGGGTTATGCTGAGCAAGAAAAATGTGATGAGGCGTTTACACTGTATGCACGAATGCAAGAGCAAGGTCTATTACCAAGCAGCATTACGTATGTTGCCCTTCTGAAAGCATGTTGCGTCACAGCAGCATTGGAAACTGGGAAGGGTTTACATTTCGACATCAGCACGGCTGGTTTTGAGACTATTGCTATTGTGGCAACTGGACTTATTGATATGTACGCAAAATGCGGGAGCATGGTTGATGCCCAACAGGTGTTTGATGCATTGCCCAAAAAGGATGATGTAGCTTGGAGTGCATTAATTGCAGGATATGCCCGCCAGGGAGAGAATGAAATTGTGTTTCAGTTGTTTGAGAGGATGAGGCAGGAAGGCATAGAGCCAAGCGCATTCACACTTCTTAGTGTTCTGATGGTATGCAGTCATGTGGGTCTAGTGGATAAAGGTCAGGATTGCTTTCAGGCTATGAGCAAACAGTATGGCATTATCTTGACTATGGAACACTATACTTGCATGGTTGATATCCTCGGCCGTGCAGGCCGACTGGATGAGGCAGTGGAGATAGTGGAGAAGATGCCTTTCCGACCTGATGTTGTTTTATGGTTGACCATGTTGGGTGCTTGTCGAAAGTGGAAGAATGTAGAGGCTGGCAGGCATGCCTTTGAGAAGGTGGTGAGATTAGATGAAAATATCCCTGCAGCATATGTCCTTATGACAAATATATATGCTGATGCTCACATGTGGGAGGAGCGTGATAAGGTCCAGGTAATGAGACAGGATGCTGGAGTATGGGAGAAAGCAGAACAAAGCCAATGGACTGATCTTAGCTGAGTGGTACATACATTTGTGGAGTGGACTGTCATGTATCCCCAAACCAAGGATACTCATATGCAAAGCTGAAACATTTTTCTTTAAAATGAAGGACCTGTGCCTGCTTTGGACACTATTACAGATAGTGAGGAGCTGGGTGTTGCTTTTGCCCTAATAGTACAACCAAATCCACATTTTTATGGATGGGGAATTGTTCTTGTCGAGACCATTGATGACAAACACTGCAAGGTAATGCTGAAATCTCACTTGCAGAGGTGCAAGCCACATCCACATTTATAAGGATGAGAATTGTTCTTGTCGGGACCATTGATGACATTATCACGCTCCTCCTTTCAGCCTCTCTCTCTTCCTGTTCAGCCTCGCTTAGTCCCCGCTCAGGTCCTTCCTCATCCTCTCCACTAGGTACACAAGGTGGGAATCCCACTAAGGCTAGGCCTTTTGGAATGTTATTGTAGGTTGTGTAAGTAGCTGGATAAATATTTGCAATAACTTACATAAGGGAAACAAAAGGTGTAAATTGAAAGGAAAGGGAAAGAGAAAAAGGCAAGTGAAGGTAAATGAATATGGGGAAAGTTAGATGAGTGAAAAGAGAGGAGAGAAAAGAGGTGAAAGAGGTGATGGACTATTAAATATGAGTGGGGATGTAGCAAGAGACCCTCATTTAAATAATATTTAATGAAGGTGGTGTCATACAACCTAAAAGACAAAATAATTCATTACCCCTCATGTAAGGCCAAAAACTTATGAAAAGTCACTTAAGACCCTCACAAAGAGACAAAAATCTAAACTCATTACAATGACTTAAATAACCACTAATGTTAACATTAACCACCTGTTAACATGGTCAACTTGACTAAAGAGTAGTAGTAAGAGACAAAGAGAGCCACTAACTCCAGAGAGAAATACCTAGCAAAAGACAAAAGCACTTAGGATCTCCACAAGAGGACAAAAACCTATAACACATTAGAAAACCCTAAACAACCACTAACCCTAAGATCAACCAACATTTAAAATGGGCAGCTTGCATAATGAACTAAAATTTACAACTTGGACCTGATTAGCAAGAAATAAGGACATACATCCCTTAGGACCCTTGCAGGGCCAAAAGTTTTGACATTCAGGCTGAGATTAAGGAGCACGAAGACAAAAGTAGTGATGCACTCAAGATCAAAATAGGGGCCTCCTTGAGGGCTGGTTCAATGAGGAGGATACGTATAGTGACGACTAGCATAAATCAAGCCAGTTACCCCTAGCATTGAATGGCCGGAGGAAAACGAAGATGGAATAGATATATTTGCCACTCTGGAGGGATGCCATAATTACAATGGGCACACAGATCTATGAATCAAGTTTCTTTGCCAATCCTACAAGCTGAAAGAGACCAAGAAATGGATAGCCGAAGAACTCACACGAGCTCAACTGAGCGAAAAGGGAGTGGCCCTTATCAAAGAGTTTAAATCAAAACCAAAAGACCCTCAGTCTTAAACTGATGTATGGCCATTTATTGTCTTATTTTCAGACCACAATGTAGGTACTTTATAATGACTTGGAGTTGCTCTATTCACTCTTTGGGAGCAGCCTTGTGCCCTCCTTGAACGCATGCATTAGCTGTTTTTTTTGCTGTTCCATAGACTTGTTAGTCTCGAATGGGCATTAATAGAGACTCTCTCTCTGTGGTTGAAGTGTACTCTTTTTATCCATAAAGCCATCCCTATATTGCGTTTCTCTTTCTTTCACCCTCAAAATTTCTGAAACTCGTACATAGTACATGAACTGCAAGACAATAGTGGCTGGGACGTGTTGAGCTTAGCAGGGTCTCACTTCTTTGGAAGAGATACCCTAGATGCAACTCAAAGGTGATCTTCAGATGCTGTCATGTTTGTTTGCAACTTGAAAGCTTGTGGCAGCATTGTAGCCATAGGCAAGGTCCAAGAAATTCACGCTGACATTGCTAGAAAGGGATCCTTTTGTTGGCAGCAATTTGGTTGAATGCCGGTTTTCGCTTGCTTGAAAAAGCAAAAGAGGTGCTTGACAAACTTCCAGTTTGACATGTAGTCTCATGGAATGTCCTAAGCGCGGGTTAAGTTCAAAGTTCAAACATGAGCATAGTGAGGAATTGCTGAATCATGAGACAGATTCCACTGTGGGGTGTCTTTGGATGCTGTCCCATCTGTTTGCAACTAAAAGCCTGTGCACGACATAGGAGCCATAGACATCTAAGGGTGGTGAAATACATGTCGAGATTGCTAGAAGGGGTTGGAGAGATCCTTTGTTGAAAGCAGTTTGGTTAATGTGTATGCAAAATGTGGTTGGCTTACAAAAGCATGGGGGATGTTTTCCGAGCTTCTAGGTCGAGATGTAATCTCATGGACTCTACTAATTGCACGGATATCCAGAACATGGGGTTAGGTGAGGAAGCAATACAATATCTTGAACTAGAATGCCAAGTCTCTTGTCACAACCCCAGGGCTTCAGATTCAAGGATAAAATTACCCAGGACAGGTTACAAAAGATGGTTGGTAGAATCCAGGTATGCTCGAGGATGAAGGCAAGGGTATGCACGGGCCCAAAGCACTGATCAGACCCAGGCAAACTCTCAAGACCGTGGCTTGGTGGAGAATCTCAGCAATTACAAGGTCTGAAGTATAAATGGATGCATCCATGGAACAGAATGTGAAACAACTGTGGCTGGGGGATGCTTAGCTTGGGGCAGGCACTCATTTCTTCAGAATGGATGCCCCAGCTGCCTTCAGTTGTGAACTTTATATGCATCTAGCAGGAGTTTAGAAAAGAGAAAATTTAGTCGATTCCAAATGCTTGCCTCTAGAAACATTGGCTGGAGTGTCATAGGTCTTTTTGGAATTACCTTGTCGCAATGTGCGGGGTAAAGCCAACACAAGCAAGCGTGGAAAGAAATAAGACAAAGAGCAAGCAAGAGGGATGTGCATGCTTTTCTTACATGCTTCACTATTTCCTTTCTGTCTCAATCGACTGTATGCATACAAACATGGCAAGGGCGTTTCACTTACCCATCAAATATCTATCAGGTTGGGTATTTTAAGGGTTTACCATACATGTGCTAAGGGTTAAGGGTATTTCAAGGGGCCTATCACACGTATAAAGTGGATTATTGTAGGTGTCTCCTATGCATGTGGCATTGCATATATATATATATATATATACATATGGGAGACACCTACAATAATCTACTTTATACGCATGCCCCACCCCCCCTTCCCCTCCCTTTCCCCCTTGTTATATGGGTTTATCTAATTGATGAGTACTTGCATATACTAGAAGCTAGCGTCCATTATACGGACTCATGCGATTCATATCTCTACTTGATTTGAGATGTTTCACAAAAGTAGACAACGATTAAACTTTTGAAACCTCGATTTGAACTCTTTGTGTAAGAGGAGAGAGATGGTGGGCTGCATCAAGGGGTGGGGGGAGCGTCCAATGATTCAGGGTACCAAATAGTATGCCTAATGGTATGACAGTGGAGAGGTGAAGACTGCACATTGTGATAGGGACCAAGGCAGGTCTTCTTGAATGTGCTGAGACTATGTGATCATAATTAAGCTCTACAAAGGGATACAGAAGGCAGTTCGGAGGCAAAGGAATGCATGGATTGGTGGGGTGAAAGGGTACCTCTGTTTGAAGGAAATTTTGACTAGATAAAGGAAAGGGTTGTAAAAAATAGTGTCCAAGCTGGTCTTGGTAATGGCAAGACCATGCTTATAGCGCTCGTATGCATCATGAAGGACAAACTTTGGGACTCCTGAACAACCTATGGTCTTTTAGGAAATCTAGAACCTGAAGAAACTGCAAGCACAGATCTTCGTCGTACTCACTAAAGTTCAATGAAAAAAGAAATATAAACCCAAAGACTCTACTGCAGCATGATCTAAAAGAAGTGTTAAAAGCGGTACATGCATGGACACTACCAAATGCCGCATGCACCTGTTGCTTCTTTCACCATTGAACCTTCGTGTTTGGCTTGTCCTCCTCATCTTTGGAACTGAGGTCACTTCGGGATGTCATAGGTGGTAGCAGTAGGTACCTAAGGTGATCATGTGGATGAAGATGCAATGGGAAAGGGTAAAGATGAGCAATGATGGGAGCAAAAGAAGTTGCAAGGGTAGTAGAGGGAATGAGGTATGGATAAATGATAGGAAGCAGCAAGGTGATAATGGGAGGATGGTGATGTGACTGGTTAGCATGATGTACTCAATGAGGCATCCACGGCTAGCAAGGTTGACAATGGCTGAGCACGAAATGAGAGACGTACTTCGGTAGCTTAATTTCTCCAATTGCTGTGATTACAAGATGAGGAGGTACACAATGCATCCTAAAAGAACTAATAATAAATTTCAAGCATTCATCTTTGTCGCACTCACTAAAGTCGTGTCTAAAAAAAGACGAGACCCAAAGCCTCTGCTGAAGAATGATCTAAAAGAAGTGTTAAAGGGGGTACATGCATGGACACTACTAAAACCCAGATGCACCTGTTGCTTCTCTCACGATGGAATCTTTGTGTGTGTACTATTTTGAAATTGAGGTGCGCTATGGAGATGCCATCGGTGGTAGCAAATAGCAACGTAAGTCGAGCACGTGGATGAAGATGCAATGGGAAAGGGTAAAGATGGAACAGAGGTGGGAGCAAAAGAAGTTGCAAGGGGAGCAGAGGGAATCGGAAAGTAGATAGGAAGGTCCAAAAGTAACTCATTCTTTGATTGCCTAAGCATGGCGCCCCTTGCCTCAATACTTGCATTTGTGTAACCAAGATGGGGGCATACACTCGAGGGCTCTTTAGTGTATCAAAGGCTTGTTCGTGATGAGGTCCTCATGAAGCATTTTCTAACACGATACATTGCTTCAAGTATGTGTGTTGAACGGTTTTTGATTTACAACACTACAAGTACATGACTTTGACACGTACTTGTAATCTATTAGTGCTTCATAGCACGATACACTACACCTTGGTCAAAACCTTGGTCCGTGGCTCTTGAAAATGAGAATGGAAGTGTTGTCTCTCCAGTCGGGCAAGAGAGGTGTATCCTCTACTCAGGTGGGCCTGCATCGTCGGTCTCATCGTGAAGATAGGTCTAGAGAATAGAACCCCCTTGCAAGTGTATGATGAGACAATCCCAACTGGTGCCCCGTCAAAAGTAAACTACTCTCAGTGCATAGCCGCTCTGGAGGTGTTGAAGATCATAACCTTGGTTTTACCGAGGTTGACCTTCAAGTCATGGGACTTGCAAAAAGCCAGTATTGCATCTAGATGTCTCTGGAGCCCCTTAGTGGACGAAGATAAGAGCACTACATCATCATCATACAATAGAATTTGTAGCAAGTAGCCAGCTCCTTTTAGGGTTTAAAGCACAATCTCGCTTTGACTATTGTGCTTCCTAACACAATACATTGCTTCAAGTATGTGTGTTAAATGGTCTCTAATATATAGCAATACATGTGTTTATAGCATGAGTACACGGCCATGGCATGACCTTGTAATCTATTGGTGCTTCATAAAACAATACATTGCTTCACAAAACAAGTTTTCTTTGACTACTATGCTTGCTAATATGATAAAATCTAGCTAATTTAATTGATAGTTTTTTAGGCTCAGTTTATGCAAACTTGCATAGGCTTCCAAGAATGATAATGTACTATCTTACCATTTTCCAACCAATATTCAATAAACTCTAGATTCTAATAAACCCCTATGTAAACTTGCATTTGCCTTGTAACATAATGTGATTCATAGCATGACGTGATCACAAGTAGCACAAATGATAAAAGTATACTACAAGAGAAAAGAGCACAAAAAGAGAGCCCCATGTTTGTCTATTTCATGTTAATGATGTAGTCAAGGTAGCAATTATATGCATTAGTTTCTTACTTGTACACTCATAAATAATTGAGTGTATCACATTGAAGTAAATTTGGCCTTCAAAATGATATCAAACATTCAGCAAGTTCCTTTCAATAGCATAAATTTACCACTTAATATTAAAGGTAAGACCTCATAAGTATTGTCTTGTAATTCTAACAAGAGAACCATGTTGGATGAAAACCAAATTTGGAAAAACATGACTTGTAAATTAACCAAAATGTGACCTTTTGATTCAATTTATTATCATTGAGAGTGAAACAAAGTGGGAAATATGAAGCTGATCCAATACCAACATAATTGCATAATACGAAGCACTACAAAGATAACAATACCTCACGAATAAAATATCAGAGACAAAGCATTGTATTCATGTTGGAGACCAATCCACCCTTCAAAACAATACGAAACATTCAAGAAGCTCCTTTGATAGCATGGATCATCAACTCCTTGAACTGAAGCTAGAGCCAAACTTGTTATCAAAATATGTTAGCGGTAAATCCTGTCGAACTTGTTAGCCAAATAAGTCAGCATGGAAATTTGTTACCAAAACCTGTTCATCCAAGGACACCAAGGAGAAAAAGTGAGTGATGTGCAAACATCCCAAATATCATGGCTCAAGCTAGTGATCAAACAACTCTTGAGACATGCCCAAGATGAGTATCGATCAATGACACATATACAGTAAGAGTTCGATCAGTAATGTGTATGGAATAAAGTTATTGAAATGTAAGACTCATAAAGTCTTGCATTCACACATGCACTCACAAGGTGATGCCAAGAGACACACCTATTGGTAACTGTAATGCACAAGGTGCATATATCTATGTATCCAATCAACAAATACACAACTAATTCAAATATGTACAAACCTCTGAGCTCCTATATCAGTTAAACTAAGATCTATTCGTTCACAAATCGTCATCCTTTTAGCAATAGCATCAAGATCACATGCAACCATAGACAACATCATACAAGTATTTTGATCAACAATGTAGAAGTCTCTTTCTTTGCTAAGGTGTAAGTAGGAAATGAGGGTAGCCAGATCTTTACTTCAAACTGTTGGAGTTGGTGGGAGTGGGAGAGCTCAAGGTGGTTAGAATATGAAGAACATAGTACCACACAGCTCTTTATTCAAGTAGAAGAACCTTTATAAAGGCAAGATAAAAGCTCTTGACCTCATGGATGAGGTTAGCTGCTGGTAGACTTAGCCAACTCTCCACTGTCCATTGACTATGAATTATCAAATCTAGATACACACATGTCCACATACACAATCATGTGTCCCATAGCCTCTATCCTAATTGGATCAATTTTCCCAACATACCCCCCTCAAATTGATGACCCCAACCCTAGCCATAGTCCATGGAAAACTTCATGGCTTGCTCACCTCTAGTGGTAACACTCATGATCCTGACTTGGCACTCACTCTAGTTGCATCGGTAGTAGACTCATTTGGGAGTCCTCGTTCCAATATGATCTCACTCTGAAAGCATGAGAAAAAGTTGACCTTTTTATGTCATTTGACTGAGATAATGTGCCTTCTTTATTCTGACTGCTATGGTTATGTTAGATGTGCCTGATTAGCACAAGCTTGCCTCTTTTCATTTCTTCCAGCCGATATTATATTGTTTCATGAGCTTATTATTATCCTTACTTTTGGCCATGATTATGTTAGGTGTGCCTAATTAGCACAAGATTGCCTCTTTCCATTTTGTCCAGGATCTTTTTTTAATCATTTTGATCGAAAGAGGAACAAGGAATCTGGTTGGAAGCTAGCACATGTATCCATGTCTTATAAGCCATAGGCTAAGTTTCTCCACTATGCAAGCTAGTTTTCAAACTTAGTTTTGGACAAAGTGATTCCAGGCTTGTAACGATTATACAATTTGTTTCATTTCTACTGAGGTTTGCATAAGCACTTTGATGGGTTATGATATTATTTGCATATGTGCTCAATATAATTTAAGCATAAATATTTTTTTGCTACAAAGGCATATGCAAGATTGCTTATTATCCTTCCGCTTGGAAGAGGAGCTTGGTTTCTTGTAGCATTACTCATTGGCTACTTAGTGTGGTTGCTATTGACATATTCAAACAAAGGATTTAGTGGAACTCGAAGTTGTGCATAATCAGCTCAAACTTACCTCTTTCATATTGTTTGGATGAAATTATATTGTTTCTTTTTATCCAGGCTATGATTATGCTAGCTATGCCTAACTAGCACAAGCTTGCCTCTTTTCATTTCGTTCGATTGAGATTATATTGTTTGTTTATTTCATCCCGACTATGATTATGTTAGCTGTGCCTAAGTAGCACAAGCTTGTATCTTTCCATTTCGCCTAGGATCATTTTATTATCATTTTGGTTGGAAGAGGAACCAGGAATACGGTTGGAAGTTGGAACATGTATTCATGTCTTATAAGCCATAAGTTGAGTTTCTCCACTATGGAAGCGAGTTTTCAAATTTGGTTTTGGACAAAGTGATTCCATATATGTTATGGGACATCCAAAGCTAATTATTTTCTTATGATTATACAATTTGTTTCATTTTCTATCCAAGTTTGCATAAGCACTTTGATGGATTATGCTATTATTTACACATGTGCCCAATATTATTTAGGCATGAATCATTTTTTGTTGCAAAGGCATTTGCAAGATTTCTTATTATCCTTCTCCTTGGAAGAGGATCTTAGTTTCTTATAGCATTACTCATTGGCTATTTAGTGGTTTGTTAACCCTTGGGTTAGGCTAAGATGGAGCCATAGGTCTAAATGCGGTCACCGCATGCCGATCTTGGAAGCAATGGCCAAGCACCACTCACAGCAGCATAGGTGCAAAAGATTGCGGCGCCACCACCAATTAGTAATTACGGCTTAACACAGCAAGCATGTCTACACTTAGAAGGCAGTTTGTTAGGTAGTTGATATCATTGTAATAGGCAGAGAAGAGAACAAGAGAGTAGTGTGCCGAGCTCTCTTCCTTTGCCCTGTGTTGCTAGGATAAGGAGTGACTTGAGTGTTCATTGCAAGCCAAGGTGACTTGGTTGTACTCATACATTATGAGTTAATTCAATAGAAGTTGATTCCATTTTCCCATGTACCTTTCTTGTCAATGAATTGATCAGTACTCTTAGTGTGTGTGTAACTTGGTATTCTCCTGTCATCATACGGTTCTCTTGTGAGCGACAGCTATCCTCAAACTCCTAGTGTAAATGTTATCGTCTGTTCTAACACCCAAGCATACCACCCTTAGGATTGCAAGAGAGGGCATCTTCATTGAGCATAACACCGGGTTGGGTTAACACCAAGCACCTTTTCTGAGTTTGCCACAACTGAGGGAAACGAACCGTCAACATTTTGGCAATCTCACTGGGGAAGGGTCAATTGAATTGCGAGTTGACATTCTGTTAGTTCAGGAGATTGAGAGAGCTAAGTTAGTAAGCTTAGTATCGAGGTCAGTAAGGTTCATGTTACACCTGTAAAGTTTTGTCTCTTTCTCTTATTGTGTGAAACTATTTTGTATTTTCTCTATTTTCTCAATGTTACATTGACCTCTTGTGATTGGTGGAGAGGATTTTCCATTTTGGCCAAAAGGCCCCAAAATGAGTTCCCTTTTTTCTTAACGAATGATGTACTTATTCTATGTAAACCTGGCTTGGTTGAAAGGACCAACAAAGTCAGTGGTGTGTCTCTCCATCAGAAGAACGCCACTCTTCCCGTCGGTTGTTTATTTGACCATCAGATTCTAATGTACCTAGTCTTCTGCCTTCATATATTTCCCGGCATAATTCCTCTAGAATTATAGCCGAGTACTGTCAAAGACATTCTCTTTGTTGTCTGAGTTGGTCTTCTCATTCATTTTGATGTTCCATTGAGGAAACGGCCATCCACTCGAAATCCAAACTCTCCATAGATGAGTGCTCAAACTCCACTCGCAAAAGACGGTGGACATTCATCTGCCAACCTTTTGGGACACCTCAGTCCAACACCAGCATTCTGTCCTTCTAGCTCTATATAGTAATCAACTTCCACCCCCTAGGGTAGCGTATCCAAGTCTCTCTCCTCATGCTCATCACTCATGTTAGATGTTTGTTGCTTCTACCAACCCCCTTCGAGTGTTGAACTGTGGATCCGAAATTGCTCTAATTCTCATGGTAGGATGTAACCAATTTCTTTGGCTCAAGAACTCTTCACGCCTGGCCGCATATCTTCTTCTTCTTTCCAAGTGTGTATTAGCCATCAACTAAGGCAAAAAGTATCCGAGTAGCAGTATGAATGCTTTGTGTATCCCACATGCCAATCTTCAAACACACCACCATATTACACCACTCATTTGGAGTTAGTCGAAAAAACTTCCTTTAATAGCCCGCGATTCCCAACAACAGTTTCACTTTGTCGTCACACACACTAGGCTCCAATGGTTGCTACAAAAAAGAGAGACCGATACATTAATCAACATTATAATAACAAATGATACAAGAAATGTATTATTCACTTACTCATAGTGATAAGGTAAGAGGATGAGAGTGATCAAGGTGAAGTCACAGTGTTTAAACCACTTGACAAGATCACTTGTAGGAACCTTTGGATTTCTTAATAAGGGAGACATGCAAGGATCAAGTACATGAACCTCAATTTGTTGCTGCTCTCTTAACCCTATTCTGTACATGCTGGTAAAAATATTGTTATCAGTGCATTGAATAAGAAATTCACTCCATATCATCAATTAATCAAGAAACTCAATCCATATTCATCACAAGGTTCAATTACCTGAGAGCAAAAAAAAGAATTGTATCAGTCATCCACTCTCCTTGTGACTTCAAAGCTCGCAAATAGTCTTGGGTCAGTGTTATATCTCTCACAGAAGTGGCATCTTGAAACTTGAGGATAATATTTGATCCCAACTCAGTTATACTTTGATTATTTCTCAGGTCCCTTAGGGCAGTCTCTTTGATGAATTCCCTGTTGGAAGCATCTCTCTACTCTATCATGGCATGCTCATCATAAGCAGCCTTGCTCCTGTGTCCTTGCTGTATGTTACCTCCTCTATATGTATCCCTTCATCCTTGGTTTCCTTGCTGGTGGCACAAATAGAATATCCCTCATTTTCAAGTCCACTCAATTGCAAGGATGAAGGAGTTTGTCATATCTATAATGTACTCTCTTAAGTGTCTCAAAATCCTTCACCATCAAGGTGAGCCTATGAGTATGAGTAGAAACAATCATGCCATCTTGGAAGAATTATATCATCCAATCTTCAGCTGACTCTTGGAGGGCATGGCATTGCAGACCTATGCCATCTATAACCGAAGTGATTCTCATCATAGATCTCCCTCACAAGCCTTTGAAAGGGAGCCTTTGGTATTGCATATCCCATGGCCTTTTGTGCCTTCCTTATCTCAATAAGCATTGACGCCTTTTGGGAAAACCTCTTCTTCTTTGCCCGTTTGAGGATATGCACGGAATTCCCTTCCGTCTTATGAGATCCTCTGACACTGGCACTACAGCAGGGGCAGTGGTATCTTGAGCAATGGGAGGCCCCTTACCAACCACCCTGGTTTTCTACTTTGTCCTTGCTATGATAGTCTTCCAGCCTACAATCAAGAGCTTCATTAGATAATTAGTCCCTATTGGGCTTGTAGAGGAAGAAGAGCAAGACAAAACATTCAGCAAGAACATATGCAAAAATATGCTTAAGAAAGCAATTTGGTGGGTTGGGAATTGTTCAAGAAGTCAAATCGCTTTCTTAAGCACATTATTGAAAAACTATCCCAAACAACCTGTTTGTCTCTCACATTCCACTAAATTGATCAGAAATCCAACACATATGAAAGATAACACCACCAACAATGTAGAAAATCAAAAGTAGTCCCTATTGGCCCTGTAAAGGAAGAACAGCAAGACAAAACATGCAATAAGAACATATGCAAAATGGTGCTTAAGAAAGCGATTTGGAGGGTTGGGAATTGTCCAACAGGCCAAATCGCTTTCTTAAACACATTCTTGAAAAACTATCCCACACAATCTGTCTGTCTCTCACATTCCACTAAATTGACAAGTCCAACATAGCTGAAGATAACACAACAAGCATTGTAGAAAATAAAATTAGTCCCTATTGGCCCTATAGAGGAAGAAGAGTAAGACAAAAACTGCAACAAGAAATGTATGCAAAAGTGTGCTTAAGAAAGCGATTTGGAGGGTTGGGAGTTGTCCAATAGGCCATATCACTTTCGTAAGCACATTACTAAAATTTTATCCAATACAATCTATTTATCTCTCACATTCCACTAAATTGATAAGAAGGCCAACACAGCTAAAAGATGACACAGCCAATAATGTAGAAAATCAACAGTATTCAAGCACATTTCAAAACATTGATTAACACAATCATATATGCTTCCAACATAAATAAAAGGAAGAAATTGATGCCCCTACCTTGGAACAAACTACCCTCATAACACACCTTATACATGTGCCTAAGAAAGCAATTCTGAGGTTTGGGAGGATGCCCAACGTAAAAAATTGCTTTCTTGAGCACATTATACCTATTATTCTAGATTTTCACCTAGTGTTTCAATTGCTAGCAATTTAGAAAATCAAAAGTAGTCCCTATTGGCCCTCTGGAGGAAGAAGAGTAAGACAAAACATGCAATAAAAACATATCATGGATGATTTTTTCAAGTTAGTTTCATTAAGAAACTAAAATGTTATATTGGTTTTGAAAGTTTGTATGCCCTAATAAAAATGAACGTTTGAAACATTCGCCAAGATTTGAAACTTTTTTGCAAAAAAATTTAAAGTTTCCCAGGATTTACATTTTTTCCTTCAAAATTCAAAATAAAAAATATAAAAAGTACTACATTCTACCAATATTGTGAAACTAAAAAAATGAGCTTGAAAACTTTCGCCAAGATTTTATATTAATATATAGGCATAGCTTCGATAAAAACATCCTTGAAACATATGCAAAAATATGCTTAAGAAAGCAATTTGGAGGGTTGGGAATTGTCCAACAAGCAAATCGCTTTCTTAACCACATTCTTGAAAAACTATCCCACACAATCTCTTTGTCTCTCACATTCCACTAAATTGATCAAAAGTCCAACACAGCTGAAAGATAACACAACCAACAATGTAGAAAATGAAAAGTAGTCCCTATTGGCCTTGTAGAGAAAGAAGAGCAAGGTAAAAACTGCAACAAGAAACATATGCAAAAGTGTGCTTAAGAAAGCGATTTGGAGGGTTGGGAGTTGTCCAAGAGGCCAAGTCGATTTCTTAAGCACATTACTAAAATTATACCCCACATAATCTATTTATCTCTCACATTTCACTAAATTGATAAGAAGGCCAACACAGCTAAAAGATGACACAACTAGAAATGTAGTAAATCAAGAGTATCCAAGCACATTTCAAAACATCGATTAACACAATCATATATTCTTCCAACATAAATAAATAGGAAGAAATTGATGCCCCTACTTCAGGATAAACTACCCTCATAACACACTTTATACATGTGCCTAAGAAAGTGACTCTGAGGTTTGGGAGGATGCCCAACATAATCCCAAACCGCTTTTTTGAGCACATTATACCTATTACTCCAAATTTTCACCTAGTATTTCAATTTCCAATTACCTTTTAGACATCACCAAAATTCCAAATGAAAAAGCAACGGATGCTCCTACTTCAAAACAAACTACCCTTGGAACAAACTTCATATATGTGCCTAAGAAAGTGATTTTTAGTGTTGAGGGGATGCCCAAGATCCCAAATCGCTTTCTTGAGCACACTAGAGCTATGTCTCTAGATTTTCACAAAATGTTTCAATTTCCAAATACATTCAGAAGACTGCAGAGAATATCACCAGCAAGAATCCAAAATAAAAACCTTCTATAGAATTGTGCCTAAGAAAGCAATTTGCAGAGTTGGTAAGAGGACCAACAGACCAACTTGATTTCTTGAGAACATTTCCAATATAACCTACCAGATTCCAAACACATGTGCACTTTGTGCTCTTTCCAAAGAAATTTAGCTTAAGAAAGCAATTTGGAGTGTTGGATCCAGCCTAGCCCACCAACAACTCAAATCGCTTTCTTGAGCACACTTTACCCTTTGATGGATATAGAAAAAAAGTATATTTAGAATAGGGATGGACTTCATCATACCAAGCTCTAGGGGTGATAGATCCTCTGCCTACACGTTGGTTTCTATAGCGTGGCGATGGATCCTAGAGCACGGTTGATAGATGTGGAGCACAAGCAAGAGATTGAGATAGTAGAGGGCAGATTGGAGTGCAATCAATGGTATGAGACAGTAGACAGCTTGAGTAAGCAGACGATTGAGTTATCGAGAGAGGTATATGCACCTACCTCTGAAAACAATTAGGCCACGTTGGAATGCGTGTACTCATGTGTTCCATAAATAGAAGGACTCACCATTTAGGCCCTAGGTACGACCACCGTACACTTTATAAATAGAAGCATGTCATAATAAAGGCATCATCGTTGAGAATTATGCCCATCAATGGATATAGTCTGACATTGGGAGTCGTGCCCATGGGTATACAAGGCTGGAAAGGCTTACTTCATGCCTCCTACTCTACGAATCTCACTTGCCCTCTTCCGTTCTCCCTTTCGACCTCCTACAACACCACCGTACTCTCCTCTTCTCCACGACATACTCTGCTCTTTCGATCACCTTCAGCACTGTCGTACTTTGCTATTCTTCCATCTCGATTCTCATACTGTAGCAGCAATAGCTTTGGCCTTGCTGGGAATGGGGAGCAGCACCCAGGAGGTATGTACTTACCAAATGGTTGGAAGAGTGCAATGTTTTAAAAAAAATGCCTGGCCAACAGGCCAAATCGTTTTTTTATGCTCAATCCTGGGATTGTGTTTAAGAAAGCAATTTTAGGGATGGAGGCCTTGGCCAACATGCCAAATAACTTTCTTAAGCCCAACCTTGAAATTGTGCTTAAGAAAGCGATTTGGCCTGTTGGCCAGGCCTCCACTTGCTAAAATCACTTTCTTAAGCACAATCCTGAAAATGTGTTGAAGAAGGCGATTTTGGGCTCTCTAGACATGGCCAACAAGCAAAATCGCTTTGTTAAGCACATTCTTGATTTTCCCTTTGGTTAGATTATTTCTTAGGCTCATCAGTCTAAATTATTCTATTTCCATTCAAATCAAAGGGATCCAAGCAGAGTATCCCAAAAAAGGAGGGTGGACTTCACCTCTTAGATTGTGTCCAACCAAAATCCTATACCAAGTAGAATCATCACTCTTTGTGTCAGGAGTCCTATTCCTTTGCTGGTTTTATTTTGATTGAATGTAGATACTATGTAAAGCAATGTAGATACTATGTAAGTGCTTAAGAAAGCAATTTTGCCTGTTGGAATTTTGTCCAATAAGCCAAATCACTTTCTTGAGCTCAATTACTAAAGTGTGTTAACCTTTTTCTTTAAACACAATTTTTGTTGTGGTTCTACACTCTATTTGGTTGTTTATGCTTTTGAAATATGTTTGCTTGCCAAATCCAAAAGATAAGGGTAAAGAGCAACAAGAAAAACAATGGAGTTGACTACTGGGGTTGTGGTTAAGAACCATCATAGACCTGGTATGTTCATCATTCAATGTGTGCTTTTCAATTTGATATGTCCTTAAGAAGGGCAGGGCCTCTATTAAATGTGGATGCAAAGCAATGTTAAAATTTGCTTAAGAAAGCCATTTTGGCTGTTGGAGTACTATCCAATAGTCCAAATTGCTTTCTTGGCAACACATCTTGAATTTGTTATTTCTTAAGCATATGTTTGCATTTGTGTTAGCTAATACATTTAATGCCCTTATAAAAACTCTATCTGCTCTTTAAGTGTGCCAGTTTCTCTTTCAAGGACATATTTTGGTCGAGTTCTCCTCCTTTTTTGGTTGGTCATGCCATTGAAATACTTTTTCTTTGTGTGATCTAATAGACAAGGGTAAGAGCTTCCAGAAGGAGACCAAGGTAACAACTTCTAATTTTGGGGTCAAGGACCATCCTATTCCAGGTAGATTTGTTTTTAAAATCCAATTTATTGAAGTGATGCCTTAGAATGTGCTCAACATGTTAGAATATCACTTGAGAGAATTACTAAGAAATGAGCTTAACAAAAGCCTCCAACAGGCCAAATCGCTTTGTTAAGCTCATTTCTTAGTAATTCTCTCAAGTGATATTTCAAGATGTTGAGCACATTCTAAAGCATCACTTCAATAAATTTTCTCAAAATGATGCCTCATATCAAGTTAAATTTCTCAAAATGATGCCTCATATCAAGTTGAATTTCTATTTGTCTTCAGCTAAATGTGTAAGTTTTCTCTATTTTAAAATATGTTTGCTTTATTAGAATCACGAGATAAGGCAGGGTTTCCTCTAAGAGAACTATGAACTTCACTTATGATGTTACCCTCATGGAGCATCCTAAACATGGTAGACTCTCATTTTATGTATTTTGGTTTTCTTGTATTGATGTCTAGACACAAATAGATATTGATGAAAAGTTTTAAATGATGTAGGGAAAAGGAAAAGGGGTTCAACAGTATCAAGTACCCCCAAGGAGAGGACATCATCACATACCCTGGATGGTTCCAAGACGAGAGAAGAAACAAAAACATGTGATGAATACTTTTTAACTTCGTTCATAAGTGCAACGCCCAGTAGGATTTCCATATTTTCTATGAAATGTTTAACAAGGAGCTGTATTATTCACATTTGGCTGACCAACACTTTGAATTTTGGATGAACAATGCAACATCTTTCAAAAGATGACAGAGGAGGGAAGGGTCTGTATTGGAAATAAGTATCACATCCACATTCGGATTTATTAACACATAATAAGTTCAAGACTTCCATTCATAAGAGATATGACCTTTTGCCAAAGCATGTTGAGGTAGAGTGCAACATGCACAATAAAAAGTGCAAACTTCTGGAGGAATGTTTGGGGTTTGTACTGTACCTAAACGACCATCATGTTGACACTAAGGAAGGCCTAGAGACACAAGAGGATGATGAAGTAGATGAGAGGCCCTAGGATCAAGAGGAACTCCAAGAGGTGGAAGTATCAGAGAAAGAGGATGAAGAGGAGATGTCAAGGAGAGAGATGAAGCTACTGCACTCAACCTTGTGGCATTAAGGTCAGCCATGCTTAATGGGCTAGTAAGTATTGAAGGCCTTGGCATCACAAGCTATAGCCGTGATGTGCCATTGCTTCCCACTTTCCAAATTGGAGATATGGAGTATATTCTTCTTCATGACATTCAAGCAATATTTGACTTGAGGGAAGATTATGCACTGGCATTGATTGCCCAAGCCTGTCATATGGATTCGAAGATCATTGCATAGGATTACAACATGGAGGACAACTTCAACTCATAGAAATGTCTATCCACGTGCTTTGAGGAAGCTCAAAACTATAAGGGAGACTATGACATTGATGACGAGACATTCATGTATAATCAAAGAGACTTTAAATTTGACAAGATTAGAAAAAGGGAGGAGCAAAAGAGAGTACCAGAAGATATCATAGAGAGAAGCATCTTTCTTTGGAAGGACAAGAATCTAGAGAGCAGAGTTACCAAAAGACAATATTACTCACCTTCAGTGAAGATGAGTAATCTTGTCTTTTGGTAACTCTCCTCTCATTTTCATTTGAGTGATCTTGTCTTTTGATATCTTTGTTCTCATGTTGCCTTTAATGGTTTGTGCAGTTGTATGTTGAAGATTATTCCTTCCTTGTGAGGTCTGGTGGGACCAAGGAGAGAGGTCTTGGCCAGCTTGCCAGCCTCTCTCAGTATATTAAGAGGCTCTCTTTCGCAAAATTCTTAATTTATCACCGACAGTTAAGTAAGGATGGTGAGACAGCTGTTTAATTCTTCAAAGCTTTGTTAGAGTTCTTGGGAGGTGATTAAATCAACCAGTAGAAGGACAAGATCATTCTTGTTGAAATAATCTATGCTTACAATATTCTTGGTTACTATCCTGGAAAGATTTGCTTTGGGGTAGGATATTATCTTGCTTAGCTTAGAGGATTACAAGAATTCGAGCGATTGCGTTCGAGCGAGGTGATAGTTCGAGCGAGGACTTTCATAAAATTGACATTCTAGTGTGATGATTTATGTTCAAAAGTAGCATGCATTGCTTACTTTTACAATTGTTGTACTACCCATGATATTGTGAGGAATCAATTGCCTTACATACAAACAACAATTTTTGAAAATGTTTTGCAATATTTTTGCAAGGGTCAAGGAAGAAGGAGGGGTCGAAGAAAGGGGTTAGAGTATGTGTTTTTCTTGTGAAATTTCCATTTTCAAGGCAAAAGATAATGGGAGGAGGAGCCTCCCAAGAGGCCGCGATATCGCGGCCTCTTGGGAGGCTCCTTCTGCCAATTTTATTTGGGCCATAACTTGGTCAATCAAACTCCAAATATGGTCATGTTTGTAGTCAAAACGATCGAAATATATGAATGAATCCATTTATCATGTTGGAGTGTCTAAATTCCACAACTATAGAAAGTTTTTACTTATCTTTGTTTCATCAAAGCTAAACCTTATCAAACTCTTATATTTTCTTAAATTTTTCTCATATAGAGTTCGGGTCCTTGGTTCTCTCCCTCCCTCCCATAGGTATATACATGGTCATGGACATATGAAAGTGATCCATATTTTGTTAGCATCATGGTCATAAGGTGATCACTAATTTATTAGCTCCATAGTTTAAACATTTTATTCATGTTATCATTTTGTGTACAAAATGGATCATATCATATGGGTAGCATAAAAATAGACAAGCTACATAGTACAAATAGTTTTTTGTGAAGGATTTTTATAGGAGGAACTTCTATATCATGGATGGGACTATTTTTGTTTGTATGTAAGTCCACAAAATAAAGAAACTTGTTCAACTCACGTGCTACCTTACATAATTTTGAGTGACTACCTCGAGGTGTAGACATTACAACATTTCCCCTTTTGTATCTATCGAATGATTTCTAACTTGCATGGATTTATTATTTATTAAATAATAGGTTTTCTCTTTGTATGTTGCCAATAAGTTTTCATTTGGTATTCATTGAATCATTGCTGACTTGTATGGACTTATGAGCTATCCCCAATAGTAGGTTTTATCTTTGTATGTTGCCAAGAATCATACGAAAAATAAGTAAGAACAATCTCTAATATGGTCATGTAGATTCAATCATTTCTAGTAAAAAACTATTGCTACTATAGGTTCACAAAAAGTTCATCACAAGCATCGCTCAAACTCTGGGCTCGCTCGAACGTAGTCGCTCGATGTTTTGACTTACTCGCTTGCTTACACTGCCTATGCCCTTGCACATGTCATTACAAGCCCTTTGAGCTTAGATGTTCATGGAAAACACAATCTTCTTAGGTTTAGAGAGCTAGCTTTAGTGCATAAAGCCATCCAATCTAAAGAAGACAATCCAATTCAGTAGCAAGAGAGACAGTAGGCAGAAGATGAAAAGGTAGAGGTGCAAGATAGTCCTATTGATGAGATTTCAAAAGATGCGGCCTTCAGTCTTAGCTAGAGAAAAGTTAGTTCAACACAATGTAGAAATCAAGCATCATATAGCCACACTATTTTGACTATAGTGACTGTACAAACATTGTATTGTTAGTAAGTGTTCAAACTCTTGCAACGTGTAGTAACTAATTTTGAATCATATTGTATCTTTGCTTCTGATAGTAGTTGTACTGAATTTCAAAACTTGCATCATACAACCATTGATTTACTCTAGGAACTTAAGTGTACATGTATTGAATTTGCAAAATTTACATAATATAGTCACTCCTTTGCTCTATTGAGCTGTGCATTGTACAGTTTGTTACAAAGTTCCTAAGCTCTACCTATCCACCTATGGTTCACAAAAGCATTTGATTGTCTCCATTTCGCATGTCTCTGTGCAGCAGTTGGGTTATCCAAGATTTGCCTTCTTCTTTCTTTTTGGGCCATCTTGAATGCTAGTTTGACTTTTGATGTCGCCACTTTTTTCTTACATTGCAACCTTTGTAGCATACATCGATAGAACCACTAGAAATTTCCTTTAAGGATATTTGCCTTCTATGCTCCTCCAAAATGTTGTGTATGTCGAAAAAATGCATTTCGTGCTGTGTAATGAGACTTCTCCATTCCCTGAGTTGACCAAATTGTAGAGCATCCATATTTTTTTACAAAATATGGTAGATGGGTGTAGATAATATATTGCATTTACAATAAACAAGAAGTCACATTCTATTGTTAAGAGATAGCATAAGGAAATGCCATTAAGAAAAGAATAAAATTATATTACCATGTAATGTGTTATGTTGCAAGTTGTCCAAGCTTCTTTCATTGAATTTCCAAAAGTCTTCAATTCCTCCTCCAATCCACAGTGATCATTCTTGATCCAAGTCTCTTTGTCAAAAAGTATGAAAAAAGCAATTGCGTCTGCTTCATGATCTTTAATTGATTTGTGTACGTGCCTCCCAATGCCATACTGCACTCTCAAAACATAGTGTGATTATCTGCTTGGTTTTCTCTTGCCCTTGGCCTGAGATAAAAACCTTCTAGCCTTCACTCCACCAATAGATGGCTTGATGGGCACTTCCATTCCTTTTTTTAATTTTTTAAGATCTGTTGTGATATGAACATCTCCTCCATGGAGACCAATGTCTGACAATACTTTCTCGATTTCTTGAAGTGCATCCTTCCTATGCTTTTCAGGACGAAGCTTCCAGGAAATACCAATATACAAAAATACTAGCTTCTCAATGATTCGACATAAAGCCTGTAATGTGCATATATGTACATTACACAAAGGGATATCAAGAATGGCTTTGAAATTCGGATCAACCTTATCTCTGTTAGGTGCCTTCCTCCACCATTTGAGATCCATGACATATGGTGGCTCCTTGCAGTAAAGGCAAGGGACAATGTGAAGGTGGTAAAGTCTCTTTCTTACTGGATTGTTCTGCAGTGGCATGGTCGCAAGTTGCCATCTTTTTAAGCAATGTCCCATTGCTTCACACCCTTGTCAACTTTTATAAAACAAAGTGTTAGAAATGGATTTACCATAATAAATTCATGTTAATCTTTTCACGGGGATGTTTAAAATTTTTAAAAACAAAGTTTCTTAAAGGTTAGTTATGAGTTTTTGACCACAGAATCTTGTGGCCTACATAAGTCATTAACGATAAGTCCATATTTACTGTGATGATAAGTCCATGTTTATCTTTTATCCAAAGGTTTAAAAATTTGAAAAACAAATATTCTTAATTGTTAATTATGGGATTCTGACACAAAAATCTACTACCAGCATGAGTGAGGATGATGCAAAACCTGCTTTAAAGAGAGAATATGATAGGAGCATTTAATGCTAGTTCATTTTTGTAGATTTTGGAGCAAAGAAAAATGAGAAAATAGCAAATTTCTTACAGGGCCCCAAAATGAGTTCCCTTTTTTCCTAATGGTAGCTATTGACTATACTAAGTGGGTAGAAGCAAAGGCACTCCAAGACCTCTAAGCTTGGAGTACTGCTAAGTTCATTTTTGAGAATATCATCTATAGATATGGATGCCCTTTGTAGCTTTTCAGTGATCAGGATACACATTTCCTTAACGATGTGGTGCAATCTCTTAAGAAGAAATTCAAAATCATGCATACAGTTTCCACTATTTACTATCCTCATGGCAATGGTGAAGCTTGAGTAAACCAACAAAACACTTAATCTCATCCTCACCAAGACAATGCAACCGGCTAGGGGTAAATGGATACTAAACTTCCTCCTGCTCTGTGGGCATATCGAGAACTACTTACAAGGTCACTACAAATCTTACACCCTTTCATATGGCCTTCGGGTTGGAAGAAAATTTCCCTTAGAATTTATTGTTTTGAGTCTTCAAATTGCTTTCGAGCACTACTTGGATGAGTCAGAAGAAGTCAAGGGGGCGATTCCATAAGCTAAGCCACCTATATGAGTTACATCTCCAAGCAGGCTGGTCATAGTTGGGGTGATACATCACAGGAGAAAGTCATACCATGATAGGCACATTGTGCCTAGGCATTTGAAAAAGAGTATGCTCGTGCTACTCTACAATACTAAGTTGGGACCTCTGAAAACAAATTTCAAATAGGGATGGAATGTTCCTTAAAGGTTACTTTCCCAATGGGACAGTTCAATTGGAAGACTGCAAGGGAAGGTGTTTTCTGAGTTGTATAATGGAAGCAAAATGAAGTCATACCAAGCAGCGAGTTCCTTGAACAGACAGGACTTGGATGCAGATCACTCGATTAACAATGCCTTGGAGAATTTCATAGAAACTAGAGTGCTAGTTAGCTTTTTAGTGACAATAGAAGAGATGCATCATATGCCACCACATGGCGGTCTTAACATTCTGGGCATGTTAATGTAGAATCATCAGACTGAAGAAGGTATACTCATGCAGCCATTGATCTAAAGGACGTCAAGTTGTATATTTGGTATGGCTACATTGGGTGAGGGACTCCAATCATTATCTTCATTTGCATTCTTAGAATTCTATTGCTCTTACATCTTCTTCATCGTCAACAACAGCTTTAGACATTTTGTCCTCCTCCCTACTCTCTCTCTTTCTATTACGCTAGCTTATTTTTTGTGCTACCTAGCCTTCCTTCCATCATCCTCTTCTTCACTCTGTTCCTACATTGTATTTGTGATCATGGAGGAGAGGAGAGACCATGCTGATCACCAGAGGAGAAGGATAACTTCATCCCGTGTGTCGCCTCCACATCCCACTGAGAATTTCAACAATGACATCCTCACAGGAATCGTGTAGGCCAATCGATTAATGAAGTTCGTAAGTTTGCCATGAAAAGAAGTATGGGACAAAGTGCTAGTGGAAGAAATATTGAACTCTTATGACAAGAAGGACCACAGTCTTATAATAAAAAACTCTCACCATCAGATCAACTCAAAGTTATCGAAGAAGGCTTTCAAGCTTAAATCGTGCTCCAATCTTAGAAAGCTCACTGATGCCAAACATTGCAATGTGTGTTTTGAAGATGATAGCTATTTAGCTTCCTAAGGTTACCTCATCAGTAAGGCCGTCAATTACGAGAGCCTAAGGATGACATGCAGGATCTTGTCTCCTGCATTCATCAGATTGAAGGAGAGCATGGGTTATGTCCCACAACAATATGTGGCATGGCTACTACCTGTGGTGGAGGATAGATTTCCTATAGATTGGTTCAAAATCTTTGAGAAGGCATTTGAATCTGAGATAAGGGTAGTGCACACAAAGGCCATACCCATTACAAGCTTGGCTTGAACCTTTTCATGTTGCAACACCATTTCATGATGGGGTGGGTGCCGTGTCCAAATACACTTCCTCTTCCAAGTGGAGCAGGTCCATCAGGGGCCAAAAACGATGAACACCTGGAAAAATGATGAACATCCGGAAGGGGGTGAACAAGGTAACAAATATATGGAAGGGTAGGATCAAGAATAGGGACGGGACGGCTAGCAAGAGCCAAGCAACAAGGAAGACAAGGGCATGACAAAGGTGCCAAGGAAAAGGCACAAGAGAACAAAGGTGCCAAGAAAAAGGCAAAAGAACATGAGAAGTAACAAGACAAAGGTGTTGAGTAGGAGACACATGAGCGGGAGTAGGATAAGGTAGCCAGAGAGGCACAAGACAAAATTTTGGGGGGGAACAACAATGAAGGCACCTCCGAGTAACATAATCACAATGACCCAAAGGGAAACGGTGCCAAGGGAACCTTCGAGGAGCGAGAGGAAGGAAATCCAGAGGGGAAGAGTCAGAAGTAACCTCCGAGAATGTGAAGCATGAATCTGCTAAGGGGGCAAAAAGTAGTGGGACACCCAAGAAGTGGGAAGAAGAGGCCACAACAAATGAGCGGAGGGAGGCCGAAGTAGACAAGGGCAATGCCGAGCCTTCACAAAAAGCTGAGTAGAAAAGGGGTGGTACCACTTTGACCACCACCATCACCTTGCCTTCAACTTCTCTGCCTCCATAGTGCTTGCCCCGAGCTATTTCCCTTGGATCCCATGCTGACTGAAGACAATCATCAGGATTGGGTAGCCATCAAGAGCAAATGGCAAGTTCTTAGGGAGAATATGGTGCACGTGGCTCAAGCCTTAGATTTTCTAGCCAACCACTAGCTCCCTCTTCATATACTCAAGTAGAATCTTTTCCTTTAGATGCAGTAGCAAGAGGAGTTGACTAGTTCTTTGAGGAGTAGACAGCAAGTGTGAGATGGTTTGAGGCTAACTTGAAGACTGAGTGCAAGTCCCTCTAGGAGTAGCTAGACAGTAGAAACACATTATACGATCAAGTGGTCTAGAACTACTCCCAACTATAGCACTCCCACATTTTGGTAACCTACAATGTGAAGTCAAAGCACTCATTACCAAGTCTAGGAGTGAGGTGGTAGCATAGTGGGGAAGAATATCTAGTTGCAACATGTACTACAGTGCATGCAACAAAAGACTGTTGACACCCGACAACACCAAGACACTCAGACCCAGGTCGAGGTTCTTGCAAAAGAGAATGTCCAGGTATAACATGCTAAAGGAGGAGAATGCATGCCTACAAGCCAAGCTAGAGCAATATACCCAACTCCAAAAACTAGTCCATATCCTCCAGGCTCTCGATGGACACCCCAACAAAATGCCTTGCCGACAGCCACCAAACCATGATGGCTCGGATGGTCAGGTTGATGTGCATGGACTGTCACAGTTGAGCGGTCAGGTGGGCACCTCAAAATAAAAAGCAACTGAAGGTGGAGGTGGCTCACAGATGAAGCAAGTAGAAGGAACCATGGCCCGGGCACTCCTAATGCTCAATCTAGCAAGTTGAGTAGAGTGCAAGGAGATAGCTACACATACGTACTGTGATATTGGGGATGCACTTTTGAGGATGCCGCAGCATAGGCCAAAATTTTGGTGGACACTTGTGAAGTGGGTGTGCAGACAAAGCAGATTTTTGAGGCCAACCCATATTAATATAGCTAAATGCCCATCCAAATACGGATATAATATTATGATCCAAAAAGGTATATGCATGAGGTCATAACTTTTGGGATCAGCCATCACTTAAAAACCTATAATCTGAACAAGGTGCAAGGAGGAGGGGATCAGAATGACACAAAGAATGTATACGAGTGATCTGAAAGAATGAAATCCAAATTACTATCTTATCATGTCTATCTGATTGTTGGGCGTCTTGGATTATCTTTTCCTAAGTCTTTTAGTCCAAAATGACACAGAGAGAGAGAGAGAGAGAGAGAGAGAGAGAGAGAGAGAGAGAGAGAGAGAGAGAGAGAGAGTTTCTTCGTCAATATGTGCTAAGGATATTTTTGAGTAAGGTGAGAGATCCGCAGAAACAAACATCAGCCCTTTGCCTTGCAACCCGTTCAATCATAACAAAAATGTGGAGTACTCAACCTTGTTAACACTGACAATCCTATGGGTTCTAAACTTAATCAAGTTTAGTGATCAAAGGACTAGATAAATGCCACCCCCGCATTGTCACAATTGCAAGGGGGAATGCCCCCAATTAAATGATGCATCCCGTTGCATAGGAGGAGGACAACCATAGATCTTTTCATTTCTTCTTCTAGGGGCATTCCCAGATGAAGGATCCTTAATAGGCATTATCTCTTCAGCATCAGACTCTTCTACCTTAGTGTAAGATCTATCCAAAACTTGCACCAAAGGAGGATTAGGGCACTTTGAGTGGTAATGGCCATTACAAGAAATTTGGACTCAAAAAGGGCCCAATAAGGGAGCCCTTGGGCTAGTGACATGGAAGAGTAAGGTGAATAAAACCCAATAGAATATTGGATGGTGGAGGGCAATAGAATATTGGAAGTGGCTTGACTTCTCTATTTCTTTATTCAATGTCCCAAACAATGATGTGGATCACCCACTTGCTACCTCAACTCTCTCATCACGTGTTTTAACTATAACCAAACTGAGAAACCTAGTTTCTCAACCAAACTTGTACCATTTGACCTAAAACCAAATCCTCCCATCCAACTACCACACTCCTTTCATTCTCTCTTATTCCTCTTCCTTCCCCCTCATTTCTGAGCACCATTTTGAATTTTCTCTGCTCCAGCCGTCTTTTCAAATTTCTTGTTGGCTTCTGAGTGGGAAGCCTCTTTCTCTATTCTCCCTCTCATGGGACTCTCATGCCAAAATCTTGTCACTTCTCTTCTCTACCTCCATATCCCTCCCATTTCACTCTCATTCATTCAAATCTCGCCACTTCCTCTCTCATATGAGATTCTCCCATGATCTGAAATCATTTCATTTAGGAAGAGAAGGCAATGAATGTTCTGAGTGAACCATGAATGATGCAGGGTGTTTGGAGCTTTGAAGGAGCTAGTGGACGAGATTCTTTGAGAAAGAATCAAATAATATTAACTTTCAAGCAATGCAGTTGTTGCTAATGCATGAGAATCAATCTTTCTTTTTTCCATCTCTCAATACTAGTCACTTTCCCTACGGCAATCTCTAAGGGTGCATGATTATGAAACATTTGTGAAGGTTTGGGGTCCATCCAGATAGCTTGTATGGAGGTTCAGGTGAGATAATCTTTGGAACAATGCAACACATCGATTATGATGAGATATGTTTGTTAATGATGTAACTTCAAAGAAACAGTTAGTTTGTAGTTCATTTTGTGTAGTTGTGTTGTTTTGTTTTATTACATGATTTGAAAACATTGGAAGATTTGTTTGTTTTGTAAGAAATTTCATGAGAAATAAGTCTTTGCCACTCTTATTATCAATAGTTTTCTATAGAATATTGCTTGAAATAGATTTCGAGATGTTTGGGAGCATATAATTTGTTTTGAAGCAAGAACCATCAACTTCATCATTCTTGGAACATATTTGGGACCACTGGGAGGGATAAGTTTGATCATATTTTTCTTTCAAAGAATCTTGCTCCAAGAATCGGGTACTATTCACTCATGTGTTTTTAGAATGTTTTTAGTTTTCAACTCAAATCAGGGTCTATCAGAGCAATTTGCATGGAGATTTAGGTGAGAAAACCTTTAGAACAATGCAAGACGATGAAAATAATGAGATTTTATGATGCAACTTTGAAGAAGTAGTTAATTTATAGTTTGTTTTGGTAACTGTGTTGTTTTCTTTTAATACATGATTTGAAGAGAAAGAAATCTTTGTTTGTTTTAAAAGATACACTCTTACTTTTGAGGTTTTTTACAGAAGATGGTTTGAAATAGATTTGGAGTTGTTTGGAAGCATATAATTAGTTTTAGAGAAAAATCCGTCAACTTCAGCATCCTGGAATACAAAAGGGACAAGGAGGACAAGTTTGATCATGTTTTTCCTTCAAACATCCCTATGAGGTATTGTTCATTTACATAGTTTAACAGTGTTTGATGATAAGTAAATGTTTTTTTGAATTTGTATATTTCAATCGTTAGATTTGGATGCAATTGGGGTTTTCATTTTTGCTTGGTTTGATACTCTTCTAAAACATGTCATGTTTGTATATTGTTTGTTGATGTCAATGTTATATTATATTAGGTGGAAAGTGTATGAAATCATGCAAGCCCCTCGGAATTTAAAAAAGGTGGATATCCATTTTCAAATTGATGTAGAGAATGCACCATTTTTAAAGAGGAATGAATCCTCCTTAGCAAGTGAAAGTGATTTAGTAACTCTTCGAAATCAAGGAAAAACACATATGGATTTGTGATTAGAAGGGAAAATATATCCAGTAGATCCACAAACTTGTCAGACTCCTCAATTCTATGGATTGACTAGCTTAATAAATTTCCTATGTAAGGGTGAGAATGGTTTGTTAGGATATTGTTGAAGGTTGATTGGTCATGAAGCAAGTAGCCTTCATAGCCAATATCAATCTTTGCTTAATGAAAGAGACAAAAGGATCGCAATGTTGGAGGCTTGGAATCAACATTTGGTATCATCTATGGAAGCTACAAGTGTTCAAATGTCTGCATACGATGGCATAGAGAAGAAAAATCAAGAATTATAGGTAAAGGTTCAAACATTAGATGCTCAATTGGGAGAGAGCACTATAAATGCAATTCACTTACATATACAAAACACAGCTCTGAAGGATGAGATCAAAAAGTTAGAAAAAACATTATCATTCATGAAGGATACTCTAATGGGTCCAAGACTACACAAGAGGAAATTGCATCCAATGGATGAAATATCCAAGAAAAGTGGTCATCACTGGAAGCATCGAGTGAGAGCTTGTAGGAGTAATTCAGAACTCATGTCTATCCATGATGAACACTATGGTGCTATGGCTGAAGTGTTTACGAAAAAAATGTTGGAGTTCGTTATACAACATCCAAAATTTAAAAGTCTAAAATCTGAGATAACATCTGAGTCAATGAACAAAGTTGTGGAGCAATTCAATGCAACTAGTGCACAGGGAGTTTGTGATACTGCAAAAATAAGTACAAGGGCATATTGGCTCATATTTAAGAGCTTAAAAACAACATGTCATTTTGTGAGAGCAAAAGTTAAAGCCCCGCTTCCTAAACCAACCGATGTTGATAAGGTTAGGCATGCACTCAATTTGGGCATATTTAATTTAGTCGGTGAGCCCCAGCATGTATGTAGTACACTAACTTTGAAAACAAAGACTAGAGAGTCTAAAGAGTTGGAATTGGCAGTCAACAATAACTTTGTTATGGGTGTTCGAAGAGTTCTGCAAGCCATGGTGAAGTTTTATGATATGCCTATGGAGAAATGCAATGGTACTCTGAAGATTGTACTAAAGCTTAATGAAAGTGAGGTGGTCAAAGGTAAAAAATTAGAAAGAGTTAGTTTGACATTGATGAATAGAATATTGGACCTTGAAGTTGAGCTTGATGATGCAAGATAGTTCAGTGTGTAATCAGAACATGAGAGTTGGTGGTTGGCTACATTTGAGGTATGATGGAAATTTGAATTTTAATGCAGCAATGTAAAAAGATTTAGATTATTTTGAAATAACATGTGAGTTTTGTTTGCAGGTGCCAAAAGAGTCACATTCAATTTTGAAGTGGTTTTTTGACCAAACTAATATCCCAAGTGGGATCAAAGGTCATAACAATAGTGAGCTACTTGAAGTTGAGGGCTATGGATCCTACCATGTAGAATGACATCTAGCTGCTGCTGATCTCAAGAATATTAAATGTATGTTTAATGTGGAAGATGGAGCAAATAAGAGCCATCCTCGTCCACTGTGCATGCAAACGAGAGTATTGTAAAGGGTGGTAAAAAGAATCAAAAGCAATGGGCCTTTGAACTTGTAGAGATAGATCAAACTAAGGCACCAAATAGGGATGCTCTAGGGAAAGATCCATCATGGAGCACAATTCTTGAAATTCCTCTTGAGCAAGTACACATTTGTGCGCTTCATGTTATAGTGAGAATAATTGAAAAGTTGGTGCATCTATACATCAGTGATGCATATAACTTGAAGCCCAAACAAGAGAGTGAAAGAATTATTGCAAGAATCAAAAAAGTTCTTTCAGATATGGAACTACACTCTGGGCAAGTAAAGATTACAAAAGATGAGAAAAGATCTGGAAAAATAGGCAATGTTCCTTCTAAGCCAAGCTTTGGTGGTGTCAAGTCTTTAAAATTCCTTTGTGCAAAGAAGAAGAATGACAAGCTCAAACGTGCTAATGCGTTTGATGTATGGAGAAAGTTACACAATGCCTGTTGTGAATGAGGGGGGAAGGGACAAAAAAGATTGGAAAAGGCGCGTGTGGTTAGCTCTTGATAGCTTGGTACCTTTACTACAAAAGAAAATATTTGAAGATGATGATGCACAATGTTTCATCAATGCTGTGAATGACTTTAGCCAGAATATGGAGATAGCTTGGGGAAAAAATCATTTCACACAATACATGGTAATCTCTAACTTGGACATTGAGATGTGCATATTGAATGGTCCTATATTTACTAATTTGTTTTTCTATTTGGCAACACAGTTTATATGCTCATGCACCATGCATGGCATGGAATTATGGAAGCATCGGAGTGTGGTCCACTCAGGGCATGGAAAGATCGCATTGTCAAGCACGTTGGGGGTGGTAGAACTAAGTCAAGCCCAATGGTTTAATTGGTTCAATGGTGGTACAGGCGTATCAAAATAAGAGCAGCTACAACACTAGAATTTAAAGAGTCCTTAGTGTCCCATGCAGTGCAAGATGTTAACGCAGAATGTTGAAGAAGAATATACAATTCAAATGCAAGACAAAATCATGCAAGGTGGCAAGCAACCCGTCATGGACAAGGGTGCATTTGGGTGGATATATTTAAATGATGGTGTGAACTTTTCCAATTTGGATTCCCATGCATAAGTTACAAAATTTCTTTGTAATTTTAGTTATGTGATTTGTAGTAAACCCAACACATAATGGCCATGAGTTGTAGCACAAATGTGAAATTTTGATTTATGGGATGTTAATTATGAGCATTTAGCTCAAGGCTGCACCAATTTTACTTTTTAAAGAGTTTTTATTAAAAACAAGTATTTTAAAAAATTAGGGTTTGGGCCCTATATAAAAGAATGGGCCCTCATTTTCATTTCATTGTTTGAAGAGCTCTCCACTCCCATACCACCTCCCACTTGCCCCTGACATTTCCACCCTTTCTCTCGCACCCTCACTCTTTCTCTTGCACACTCTCTCCATCTCCCATGGCCAGGCCCCAAGGCATCACGGAGATTGGCACAGTAAGACCCACCTCCAGACTCAAATATCAACCTCTTTTCAATATAATAAAGTGTCTTTTTTTGAATTGTCTTTGTATGTGCAATCTCAATTTATTTTCATTGTATTTGCAATCTATTAATTTACTTACATGCAATCTCAATTTACTTACCTGCAAAATGAAATAATAAACATCAAGTCTCAATGGAACATGCAAAAGGAAATAATACTCAATTTTACTTAAAATGGAAAAGGAAACAATGTTCCATAGTGGGAAGAGAAAAGAGTTTGAAAATGGTATTTTTTATTGACATAGAGTAGTACTACAAAGAGCACCCACTTTAACGCACAAGCTACTCTAGTCTATGCTTCTTCTTGCTTGGTTCAGATTCCTTTTTTGCTTGCTGAAGTAGAGAGGGTTGCACAATTTCATTCTCTATAGCTTGGGGATCTATAACACTAGCTAGCCCTGCAATAGCTATGATACTATGGAGAGGAACAGATTGTGTGTCCAATGGAACCTAGTATTCATAGATCTAACAATGTCTCATGGCTAGTTGCATTATTTGTGTCACTGACTGCTCTCTCTCTCTCTCTCTCTCTTCATACATCTAACTCTGTCTCATGCGAGGTGCATTATTTGTGTCCCTTATTGCACTCTCAATTTCTCTCTCTCTCTCTCTCTCTCTCTCTCTCTCTCACACACACACACACACACACACACACACACACACTCTAATAGCTATCTCTCTCTCTCATACACACTCTCTCTTCCACAATATAGATATACAAGTATCCACACAGATTTAAAATTACAAATATTTATCGCTTTATCATTCATAGACCATAGAGAGCTTGTTTTCCTTAATTGCCCACAACTTGCAAAGAAATCAACAAAGCATGGAAATGGAAGAAACTAGCTCAACCTAGCATTTCTTCCACCGGTAGTTGGCTTCATAGCATTTCTCACATCATTAAACAATCCATTTCTATATGATTCAATTATCTCCATGCTTGGAAGCAGCCATTCTAGACTATCAAAAGAAGGCAAGGGAAGAGATTCTAATCTACCATATCGTACTTCTTCATCTGGCACAATGAACATTGAGTCATAGAAGAAGATCCCGTCCTTTTTTAGTTCTAATGGTGTGTGATCTTCATACTGAAGACTCCCGATCGCAACATGGAGGACACGCAACACCCCAGTTATGCATGCTGCAGGCTTCCACTCTTTGTAAGTAGATGGATACAAATCTATAAAACAAATACAAGGCATAAGACAGTTGTGTCAAAGTCCCCAAATAAATTCAAATACTCTAAAATGCAAATGAAGTACTAGTACACTTTGAAAAACTTACGATATGGAAGTCCTGCATTCGGATGCACATATATGTTTGCATGGGTAAAGACACGCTGAATATATACCTGTGTCACTATGTTACTGCCATGAGAAATTTCAAAATCTAAGATCTCTCCCTTCCAATGTTTGGAGATGTCCATTGCATCCTTCTGACCCACTTTGCAGCACCCACGATTAGTGGGTTGCATTGTGATCCAAGAATATTTCCTACAGAGCTGAGGAATCCATTCCCCATGCTCATCCTTAACATTTTTCAATACAATAGACTATAAAGTACTTCTATATCTATCATTTTCTACTTCCATAGTTTCTACCCTTGTACCATATGATTAAAATTAGCTCTTTCTACCTCTTTTTACTTCCATAGACCCTCAAAAATTTTGTCTTCTCTTCTCTCTTTCTCTATCCCTCTCTTTCTCTTTCTTTCTCTTTCTCTTTCTCTGCAAGTCTCTCTCTCTCTCTCTCTCTCTCTCTCTCTCTCTCCTTTAACTAAACCTCTCACAAAAACAAACAAAAAATGATTTCAAAAAACATAGAATACTTCTCTCTCTCTTAGTCTGTCTTCCAAGGTACCCATCACACAAACAAACAGCAAATTATTTTGAAATACTTAGTTTAAGTTATGCTCTCTTCCTGCTCTATTTCTCCCCTGGGGTGCCAACTCAATATGTAATATGTTACTAGCATCATCCAAAATCCAAAGTATGGGGGGACAAGGTCCATATATAATATGCAATGTGGATTTCCTTAAAAATTCTAATATACAAGGGAAAAATATGCAAATTTCGTGTCCCCCCTCCCACAAAATGTAAGGTGTGTAGGTTGAAAAATGTGCAAGATTTAAAGATTTATATATATTTTTCATAATATGTGAGGCCCAAGGGGGGGTCTTTTGGCTGAGGGGGTATTTAAAAAAAAAACACTAAAATATGAAAACCCATCTCCTTTCAAACTAATGTAACTTTTTCATGTGTTACCCAAATTTAAGGTGTAAAGACATATTTGAAGCTCTTTTAGTGTAGAACACAACCATGTTGATTTGAATAATTTCTACTCATGGAATATTGTTAAATTCATCTCATACTCAAGATTTTGATAGGTTTTCTTACTAAAGGGAGTTGGCCCCCAAGGTTTCTCCACAAACAAAGAAAACATTATCAATATCATATATAACTCTCTCTCTCCCTCCCGAAACTCTTTGATTAGGATCTCTTTTTCTTCCTTATTTCTCAAATACTTCTAAAACCTAGCAGTTTGAAATACAATCTCTGTCTCTCTCTTGAATCATCCCCTCAAATGGAAGAAAACATAGCAGTTCAAAATATAATCTCTCTCCCTCTCTCTCTCTCTCTCTCTCTCTCTCTCTCTCTCTCTCTTCCCTTCCTCTATCTACCCCTCCTATACTAGCGAAGAAACAAACGACTATTTTTTGTCTTTCTCCCTCACTCATCCCCTCAAATAGATAAAAAAACATAGTGATTTCAAATATAATCTCTCTCTCTCTCTCTCTCTCTCTCTCTCTCTCTCTCTCTCTCTCTCTCTCTCTCTCTCTCTCTTTCCCTTCCTCTATCTATCCCTCCTATATCAGTCAAGAAAAAAATGTTGAAAATAGTCTTGTAGTTTTAAAGATCATCTACTTCAATCTCTCCCTCTTCCCTATCTTTTATAACAAACATATAGACAAAGTGTGATACAAAAATGTATCTACTTAATACAGACAAAACTTTCAAGGCAAAATCACTTCATTACCTAGAAAGTATGTGCTCCTTCTTTTGGAGTTGACTCTCTATACTCCAAAAAGGTAGAGAAAGAGCCAAAAATGATAGAACACCCATTTTTCTCACTCCTTCCAAGTAGATTTAGGTCGCAACTTCAAGAGTTAAATCTCGGGAAAGAACCGAAAATGAGAGAACACCCATTTTTCTCACTCCTTCCAAGCAGATTTAGGCTGCAACTTTGGTTTCTAAGAAAGAGTGAAATAAGTAGAGAATCAATGGAAGAGAAGAGAGCTTGGGGAGAAGTTTCTCTGAGAGATTTTTGAATGTGGAAGAAAAACGTGAGCAAAGAGGAGAGAGAATGACTAATCAAGAGTGGAATGAAGATATTTTAAAACCAACTGCTAGAAAGTGGCAGGAATGAATGTTTGAAACATTTTGGAAGAGAGAGAATAGGGAGAGAGTTTGGGCCAAATGGAAAACGTGAGCATAGTTCTAGCTAGGGGATAGTTTGCCATGGGAGGAAAATAAGGAGACCTGACATGGTTAGGGCAAGTCTGCCAAAGATAATTTTTAATTGTGAAGCACCAATGACGTTTTTTGGGGCATTTTGAAAAATAACTAAAATTTCCCCTAGATTTAGGGAGCCTCTGCTACAGAGAAGTCCACATGTCATAATCTCTATCATGGATACCATATTCCCTTATCCAAGCCTCTAATATTTTAGTAATTCTCCAAAGGGCCCCTTTTTGTAATGCTGAATGCAACCATGACAAGTTATACTTTCCTTATCATGTTTGGTCCATGAAACCTGGCCTTTTAAATCCACTAACTCCACATGAATCTCATCAATTATTTTTACCAAATCTGTAATTGAAGAAACATTACTAGTGGTAGAGGGGGATACATGCTGAGAAAGTTCCTAACGAATTTCCTATAGTAACTACATAATCCTAAAAATTATCTTAGCTCATGTATATCTTTAGGCTTTCGCCATGTTTCAATACATTCCACTTTCTTTGGGTCTACTTGAATACCTTGACTTGAAATGATATCACCCAATGTTCAATGCGATTTTGAAAGAATAGGCTCTTCTCAAGATTGATGTACAATTGATTTTCTTTTGAAAGATAAAAAATCAATTTCAAATGTTCCTTGTGATCTTCAATATTTTTACTAAAAATCAATATGTCATCAAAGAACACCACTACACAGTGTTGATGCTTTAGAAAGATTCGGTTCATCATTCTACTAAAAGTAGCTGGAGGATTGGTCAAACCAAATGGCATAACCAAAAACTCGTAATGACCCGTTTGCGTTCTAGAAGCCGTTTTGTAAACATCTTCTCCGTCATTCTAACTTAATGATAACCAGATTTAAGATCAATCTTGCTAAAAACTTTAGCTCCTCTCAACTTGTCAAGTGAATCATCTACTCTAGGAATTGGATACCGATTCTTGACAGTGAGTTTATTAAGTGCTCTATAGTAGTCCACACACATCCTAAATGTGCCATTTTCTTTTTCACCAAAAGGACTGGAGCACCATGAGGGGAGCTACTTGGTCTAATCAAGTTCCTTTCCAGAAATTCTTCTATTTGTGTTTAAATCTCATTTCATTCTAAGATGTTTACTCGATATGGACCTCTACAAGGAGGTGAATTTCCAGGTAAACTTTCTATGCGATGATCTTCAGGTCTAGACTTAGGTAAACCTAGGGGTAATTCTTCCAAGAAACAATCCAGAAATTGCAAGATAAAATCTTTGAAATCGTCATTCGATTTAATTTGTGTGGCCATAATCAAATTAACCAAAACCAAAAATGATTTTTCACCTTTCCTAAAAGCCCTTTTAGCTTGTGTGTGATTCAACAAAGGATTCATTTCATTCTTTATTTGTCCCTTTAAACAAATTCTTCTATCATTATGTGTGATCCACATTTGGTGAGTGTTATAGTCAACATCAAGATTAAATTGATGTCGCAATAGCATTCCCAAAATTGTATCTTTTTCGCTTAGAGGATCCACGAAGAAATTTATATTTTCTTTGTATGGATCAATCATGAGTTCTAAATCTTTCACTTAATTCAAACAATTATATCTAGTTCCAGTAAAAGCAGCTTTAACCTTATAATGTGGGTGAACCTTTAAGATTTATTGCTTTTACTAATCGTTCAAAAATGAAATCGTGTGTACTTCCATCATCATGTAAAATAAAAATTTCTTTTCCATTTATTTTTCCTTTCATTTTTAACAAGGCATAAGGAGAAAACTTACTTGATTTACCTGATTCAAAAGTGTTACCCTCTTGCTTGACTTCGTCAATTATGTTAATCTTTGCGATTGGTGCCTTCTTCTTTTCTGGACAATTATTTGCATAATGTCCCTCTTTGTGACAGTTGAAACAAGTTTCCTTCTTCAAATCGGTCTTCTTTTCTTCTTTTGATTTGTCACGATCCTTCAAAGATGTGGTCGATGGCGTAAAATGAGAATATGGTTTGAACTTAAACTTCTTGTCCCTCTTTTGAAAAGGAACAAAAGGTTTATTCTTTTCTCCATCCTTGGGTATCTCGTTCTTTCTTTCACAATTTGTAGCAAGTGATATAGTCGAACTCAAGGAATGAGTATTAAACATGTTGATCTCAGCTTTTATTTTAGCCAAGTTGAGAGTGTCCACTAGCATTGCAAATCATCTTCGCTAAGATCCACAATACCAACTTTATGATGCTATCAATATGTGAGATAACCTTCTTGACACTTAGTGACAAGAGCTTTACGGCTTCTGGATGTTGCTGAATATGAAGTTGTTGGAGTAGAAGAGCCTCCAAAAATCAGCTTGAAGAAAGCTGTCCGTTTGCTTGAGTTATGAGGGAAATAGTGAAAAAATAAGAGGAGTAGAGAACTTTGATAAGTTGTTGAGGGCTTGATAACTTATCACTCTCTTGTCACTGGAAATACACTTATCATCTTCTTTCACGTTTTGTGAGCTTTCTCAACCATGATAAGTGCGTTTGAATCCGGTCAACCGCTCCACCATAGATCAAACGGAGCGGAGGAATGCATTTGGAGGGTCTGAAAACCCTATAGCTGGCTCCAGAGGCATTTTCATCACTAGAAGTCACATAGCTTATCACCTTCTCTCTCGCCGCATGCGACGCAGATAGAGCTATATGCAAAACAAAAAAAAAATTGGCTGGGCTACTTTCCATCAATTGGAGAGGCTTGGAGGGAAGGCTAGGAGGGCATAAGTATTAAAGCAGAGAGATAGGAGTTGGAGAGGGAGGTATAAGCGAGAGAGAGAGATGGCCCATCATGGCAATCATGAGCAAAGAAGAGATTCTCTTTTTCTTCTCCAAAGGAATGACTTTAATCAAATAGATAAGGGGGCAAAAAAATAAAGCTCGCTTTTACCACTCTCCCAAGTACCATTTGAACTCCTTGAAATCTGAGATGATGGTTGCTTAAGCTCTCTTCCCAGCACTTCTTTGGAGAAGTACTTCCCAATTTCAGGTCCTCGTGGAGTGTAGCAAGTGCTCTGATACCACTAAAATGTGAATTACAATTCTAACACATACAATAGCATCAAAAATTGAATATGCACGGAAACTCATGAAAAGACAAGAGGCAATCACTGGGTACAATCTCCCCCCTCGAGGTGTGTGGCTCGTGATACCACACCAAGAGTATTTATAATATTGAAATAGTGCATGAGCCATTGATATAAAGTTACGTATTCATCTCTTGAACATCCCTTTACCATACTTTCTCTTGAGCATCCTTTTACCATACTTTTCTCTTACTCACTCGCTTACTCATGATCTCATCCAAAATTACATGCCAAAAAGTGGGAAGTCTTTTAAGCACTCTCCCTTGTTAAAAATGTAGTGACTCTTGGCCATTTAATACATTAAATATGCTAGTCTCTTGGCCATTTAATAAATTTAATAGCACTAGCATAAAACCATGGCATTTAGCCTTTATTCCTTTGAGCATGTTTACTCCCATCCGTCCATGTCATTTCTTGTACTCAATAAAGCAATTCACCATTAGTCAAATACTTAGCAAAATGATATATATCAAATATCAATGATTAGCCAATCATGTTAAGTAATGGTCTTTACAAATGACTTCCCATTAATGTGAGTATTTATCAATGGCATCACCCATGATACTTATTAATGGCACACGTTTAGTTAGGTGTCCCTAACTACCCATTCAAGTATTAATAGAACCCTCACCATGTCTGGTGAGATCCTATAAATACTTTACGTCATTTCAAACAAGAGTTTTGAGAAATACTTCTTGTAACAGTCCATGCTAGGATAGTTCAACACCATCAAGACATCAAAAGAATCATGAGATATGTTCGCAGCACTTTATGAGTCTAAGAACACTTCTAGGATTCTCACACTGAGAAACCAGATTAACCAGAGTTTCTACAACAGTAGTGGGACTAATCATCCTTACATACTTAGGATCAAGGATTACAACAATCAATTCGCAGCAGCAGGAGAGACTACGAATCCTGTAGAAATGGTTCAAGTCATCCTAAATGGACTAGGAGAGGGATACGAGAATCTAGTATTGCCATCCAACGATAAATTTCAACATTGGAAGAACTCGTTGGTGAAGAACTCAAGATGCAAGCCATTCATGCATGTGAAGGTCATTCCAATGATTGCTTTCACGGCTTCAGATAGAAGCAAAGGTAGTTGCAGATCATTCCAACGAAGTGGTCATCATCAGAGCAAAAAATTTAGCATCAAAATCACAATCAACATCAGCATTAGCATCAACATCAGCATCATCTTCAGCATTAGCAAAGAGAAAATTGTGCCAATCGAGGAAAATTCCAAAGATGAGGGAGTGCATCCACGAACATGTCAAACATTCAATGCAACTACTGTCATAAGTTTGGACACTATGAAAGAGATTTCCACAAGAAGCAGTACGACCAAGACAATCAATCCAAGAGCAATTGAGGGAATTTTTTAGGAAGAGGAAATCATCGTGGTGGACATTCCAGTCATAGTCACTATGCCAATGAACCTAAGAACGTGTTTCTTGCAAGCGAGGATATGTAGCACACTGAGACAATGTATCTAGACATTGATTGCAATTTGAAAGGGGAATGCAGTTATCAAGTCGACCAAGCATATCAAGATCCTTGGTACATCGACAGCGATGCATCATCTCATATGACAAAAAATCAGGAATGGTTCATAGAGATGAAACCATTAGAAGGATAGAAGAATGTCATCTACATGGAAGATAATACACCGAATCTAGTTCAAGGGAAAGGAATTGTCCCTATAAACAATTTCACTGGTACGAAAGGCTTGGTGAAAGATGTACACTATGTTCTGAAACTCATTAAGAACCTCTTGTCAGTAGGTCAAATGACAAAACACAACTACTAAGAGTAATATTTGATGTCGATGAATGCATGATCAGAGACAAATACAGAGGATATTAGCTACTAGGAAAAGTAGTCAAGGAAGGATGCTTGTTCAAAATGCTAGCTATAGTACCAAATTTGCATTTCATGTCAGCTCCACCGCAACAGATGCCACTTTTTACAAAATGGCACAAGAGATATGAACATGTCAATTTCAAAAGCTTGATGGAGCTCAAAAATCAAAATATGGCAACTAAGCTACAGTTTCTTAGAAAAGTTTGTGAAGCATGCTGCTTTGGCAAACAAAAGCGAACCAACTTTGGCAGAATCACCTCTCAAGCAAGAGGTATTCTTGATTTGATTCACATAGATGTATGGGGTTATGCCCAAACCCACAGCATTAATGGTTCACTTTACTACTTGACTTTCATCGACGACTACAAAAGATATTATTGGGTCTACTTTCTGAAAGAGAAATCTGAAGTCTTTTTCATATTTCAAGAATTCAAAGCCATGGTAGAAAACCAGACATGCAAAAATATTAGTGTTGTGAGATCGGATAGAGGAGGGGAATACATGTCTTCAGCATTCGTGAACTTTTGCAAAAGTCACCACATTCAAAGACAATTTACATGTGTTGATGCTCTTCAATAGAATGCAAGAGCTGAAAGGAAGAATGGCATTTTAGCAGATAGTGCTAGAGCAATGCTCAGTGAGAAGCATCTTCAGAATCAATATTTGGCAGAAGCAATAGCCACCGCAAACTACTTGCTTAATCGACTTCCGATCGAACCGATTCAGGGTATGACACCTTATGAAGCATTCACTAGACACAAGCCACGCATTGGGCATCCCCGCATATTTGGTTGCATAGCATATGCCAACATACATGATGACCATCATAGAAAATTGGATGCGAAGTCACGAAAAATGCATCATGGTTGGCTACAGTGAAGACAGCAAAGCATACAAGTTATGTGATCCCATCAACCGCAAGGTCATTATCCCCAGAGATGTAATCTTTGATGAGGAATTAGAATGGAAAACCTCAAATACAAACGAATCGATTAGTTAGTCATCTACAGAAAAGGTTGATGAAGAAGAGAAAGAATTGCCAGAAGCACCCCCCCAAGAAGAGCCACAGCAACTCATATGGTCTACTAGGGAAAGCAAAGCTCCAGTCAGATTGACATATGCTCAGAAAGGCAAAGAAATTCAAGTTGAAACCACCGATTATGCTCTTATGAATACCATCATGGCTACAAAAGAGCCAGTGTACTTCAAAGATGTAGTTGATAAGTCAAAATGGCAAATTGCAATGAATGAAGAAATGGAAGATTTGTACAAGAACAATACTTGGGAATTATGTGACCTTCCGCCACTAGGAAAGAAGGCCATAGCAAACAAATGGGTTTACAAAGTGAAGTACAATCCAGATGGAAGCATTGAAAGATATAGTTGCAAAAGGATTTGCACAGCAGTACGATCGAGATTATGATGAGACTTATGCTCCAGTTCAAAGATGGATTCCATATCATTCTTGATATAACTAGTGACACTCAACAAATGGAATGTGTATCAACTCAATGTCAAGAATGCATTTCTCAATGGTTACCTAGACGAGGAAGTCAACATGCAACAACCAGTAGGTTATGTAACCAGGAAAAGAGAATTAGGTTTGCCACCTCAATAAAAGTCTCTATGGCTTAAAGTAAGCACCCAAAAGTTAGTACAGTAGAATCGACAAGTATTTTGCTAATCTAGGATACATGAAATCCAATGCAGATCATACTCTCTACTACAAAGTTCAAGGGGAAGACATTACTATTGCGCTTTTGTGCGTAGATAATTTGATTGTGACTAGAAGCAAGGATAGCTTCATCAAAAAGCTAAAACAAGACTTATCTACAGAGTTCGACATGAAAGATCTTGGACTGATGCACTATTACACCTTCATGACTCATCTGAAATATGTTGACAGTCTCCTAAAGAAGTTTCATATGGCAAATTGCAAGATTACAACCACTCCCATGGAACAAAGTTTGAAACTTACTAAAGATTCAGAAAAGCCTACCATCAATGACAGGTACTATAAGCAGCTCATCGGATCTCTTACAAGTACTATAGGTAGCTCATCGGCGAATCTCTTATATATCTAACTATCGCATGGCCAGATATTTGTTATGCAATAAGCTCACTAGCACAGTTTATGGCAAATCCAAAATAGTCTCACTAGAATGCAGCCAAAAGAGTCTTGAGATACATCAGAGATACAAGACAGTTTGGAATAGAATATAGAGGAAGTCATCCAAGGTTGCATTGATACTGTGATAGTGACTATGCCAGAGATCATAGATCGACACAAAGATATGCATTTTTCCTTGATCAAGGTGCTATATCATGGTTGTCATACAAATAGCCAAATGTTTCTTTATCTTCAACTGAAGCAGAATATAGAGCACTCACTACTTGCAGGTGCATGTGAGGCTATATGGCTCAGAAGACTATTGTCAAAAATAGATTACTTTGATGAATCAAAGACAACAACAATATACTGTGATAATCAATCGGCTCAACAATTAGCCAAGAATCCAATATATCACTCCAAGACAAAGTACATTGAAGTCAGAGAGCACTTCATCAGAGAAAGAGTGTTACTTGGTGACATCACACTACATCATTGTGATAGCAAAGAAAATGTTGCAGACATCTTTACCAAACCACTCTATAAAGAGCTTTTCGAGAAGCAGTGACAAGCTCTTGGTTTGACTCAGAGGAAGGACATTCCCATTAAAGGGGTGTGATGGAATGTAATGCTCAATCCTTCTTCGATTCCCCAGAATCATCATCTTGAGGGAACGCCTACATCATGATGCTGATCTTTAGGGAAGGTGTTTAGAAACCACGCTCAACATCATGTAATCATATGTGCATAGCACCAACCCAATACACTGCTATAAAGGAAAGAGTTAGATGCCCTAACCCTAAAAGGGTTTGTATATATTCTACATTTACAACTAAATCTAGTGTACAGTTAATCAATTGTGTTTTCCATTAAGTGCATCCTATTGAATACAACAAGATGGATTTGTGGTTTAACGAATGCCACCAAGGTAAGAATTATATAATGGAGATGTGAACCTCGTGAATGACTATTTAGAGCATGGTACTAACAGGTTATGTGTTACATCTTGGCCATGACGAAATGTTTAGCAAGAAAAGGACGACTATGTTGATTACATGGAATATTGATATTTCTCATATGTTGTGCTCTACTAAAAGCTGGGACTTGATTATTGATCCAGGGAATAGTAGAAACAGAAAACTTCCTTTTAATGGTGATTAGTACTAAGTTACTCGAAATGAAAATGATAAACGGACTATGATTTTTCATCTTTTGAATGTTGGAATGGTTGGGGGTGACAGCGATGAAAACCACATGCAAACATTGAAGCCTGCAGTCCCATTAGGATGGACCATTGTAATAACATTGTCCTGTGGTGGATGGATGTAGGTGAGCCTGTGTGCTTCCCCCAGTCTTTGAATTTTTTAAGGTGATATATGGAACATCAAGTGGATTCAAAGGACTATTATAATGGGTGGTTTGGAATCCGAATTTATTAATGCTACTAAAGAATATGGGACCATCAACCCTCAATAGCACTTGGATTTTTTATCATTGATGGATATTTATATTTACTCACAACAAAAACAGGATGCTACGTTTGCTTAATAGGATATTAATGGATATTGGTCGTAATTTGGATAGCAAGATTTGCATGGATTATTGATAGGGCTCAATATGGATTTAGTTCTATAATATCATTGGAACCAAAAATTTAATGCATAAGTTGAATGAAATGAATCTCTGCCGACTGTATGCTTGAGTTTGAAAATTGGGGATTTTTTTTACCATCTTACAATGTAATGGCGTTTTCACCAAGTAGTGAGATTCTATGGAATATCCAAGAATTTTTACTCTTTGAAGCTTCATATGTGAATTTAATGAGTGAGCAGAATGGGAACATAGCTTAAAGTAGATATATGATGTGTCTCAGCATTGCACTAACATTGCAAAAAAATGGAAAATGACAATAGAATATGCACCTTAATCCCACTTGTAGTCAAAACAAAGGAAAGATTTCTACTTAAACCCTTAATGGTTTGTACAGTGTTTTGTCATGAAATATGTTAAGGGAAAAGGAAGAATAAGGAATAATGTAAAGGGCCATCATTGATCTTTATCTAAATCTCTTTTTCATAAAAAAGCATTGAAAATGTTTGGGTACTTTGGGATGATTGTGGAGTGCCAAAGATTCAAAAACTAATTGGAGAACATTTGCTTATTTCCTAACCCATTGGCAGACTTATAGTATGTTGGAGCTCTCAACATATGGAAAGTGAAAAAGTCTGGTATGCATGGGAAGAGACTGCTAAGGCAAGGAAATGTTAGGAACCTTTGCTACTTCATGCCTTTACCTATTGATTAGGAGTGATAGATGATTACCTTAGTCTTGATGAATAAAAGGCTGGTGAGTGAAACTATGATGGCTAAATCAAAGCAAGGAGAGTCAAAGGATTAGTACTAATAATAAGGATTTAGGCAACACACACACACACACAAGCATGCGCATGTGCGTGTGTACACCCACGCACACCCAAACACATGCACACATGTGCATGCACACACACACACACATGCATGCACACACACGTGTGTACGAGCGTGTTCGAGTGCACACATGCACGCACGCACACACACACACACACACAAAACACATGCACACACACACATGCATGAATGTTTGTATATATGTATGCATGCATGCATCTATGATGTTGTACATACATATATATGTATCTACTTGTGTATGCATGTTGCTAGATTTACTTTGGAATGATTTAAAGTGAGCCTTTTGAAATAGAAGCATGAATCACTGCCACTTCACTTTGAAAAATTAAAGAAAAAGGTTCAAAGAAAGTGCATTCAATTTTTGAAATAACCCACTAGCTACGTAGATTCTTATAACACCAACATGCTAGTTTCAGCCCCAAAGAATTTTGACAACACGTATTTTCATGCACTATGACCCACACATCAACCACTTTCTTTAACCACTTCTCTTGTTTGGGTCATCAGTCAACCAACTTGCTGGATTTTATTTACCAATAATCAATGACCTCATTGGTCTTGGTCAACCACCTCGTTGGTTTGGATCAATGGATCATTGCAATGGTTTAGTGATCTCACACAAATCTCCATTATAACCCAAATGCAACCAACATATAGTCCCTTATGACCTCTTTCTACACACCATAGTATGTTCCAAATATTATCAAGCATGCTTGTTTATGGGCTATTGACTGTTGTAATAAGCTTGAAATGTAGAAACATGCATAACTCACCCATAACACCTCTATATGTGGACCAAACACGTGCTAAGCTGTTTCTCAAGCAAAGATTATATGGTGAAGATGTTTCTACTTGAAGATTTTAGGTTGCTTGTATTTTTCATTTGATTCTCTTTGCTAGAGCATTAATTGAAGATGTAGCTTTGGGTGGAACCTTGCCTTGACTTCATAACTACCTTACTAAAAGGGTTTGATGAGATAAATCATTGATTGGGAGAACCAATACTCCCTTTATTGTAATATGCATGATTGTAGCGATTCACATCACTCAAACATCCAAACTTCCTCTCGAGAAATCTTCCATTTCTCAATACACGCATACATCTATTGATATATACAAAGAGAAAACACTTCTCTCACAGTCACATGGCACTGCAACACTCAATGTAGAAGAGAATAGAGAGTCTATACAATGGTTGTTGTACAAGTTTGTGGACTATATGCACAATTGCAATGTAAAGAAGGAGGAGCTTGATCTTAGCATTGAACACTTGTCTTACAATCATCTCTCTAAATGCTTGAATGCTCTCTACTGTAGGGAGGTAGGTGAATGAAGGTGATGATCCTTATCTTTAAAGTTAATGCCCCACTAAGTTTGCCTTTTCCCTACTTTACAACCTAGGTAGCCACATGTTTGTGACTCTTCATTAAGCTTACTAGCTTCATTAATCAATTCTTTACAAACCAAGCATCACCATGCTTGCCTTATGCACATGTGCTCCTACATCGGTTTCAACCTACATCACAAAGATCCCCAAATTTTTTTCTCCTTTTTCGCTTAGCATTTGATCATCTATGGACATAATGATTATTTATAATTAAAATTGATGGAAATGTGTCTTAGAGGTATTTAATAGCTTTTACTATTGTCTAGACATGCTTGTCAAGATGTAGAGCAAAGTTTTCTATTGATGAGTATTGGAAAAGAATGTAGATTGCTCAAATTTATGGAATAACTAAGAGTGCAACGTCACTCCAATCCAAGTGAATCAAGTTGTATAAGTATGCAATTACTTTTAAATTATATAAAAATGCAATAACGACCAATTCAAGTTTGATTATCACTATCAAAATAGTGTTTGCCATTACTTTGGGATCAAGTTGAATGAGAACACTTACTCTTTTGGCCCTTTACTAACTTGTAAATTATATGAGACATCATGTTTGCTATATTTTTCTAAAGAATACATAGTTATGGCTCCGTTAAAAAAATCTCAGCAAAAACTCATTGGTTGTAGTTTAATTGAGTGGCTACATAGTGAGCATTATTTGTAAATGAATGTCCCATGAATAGTTCTATATAGTAAGGTGTTGTGTATTGAGAGTTGGGAAAATGAGGACTCCTAGAAGGTTTTCTTCTAGAAATGTTTCATTCTAAAAGGATATTTGATAATTAAAGCCTTGGAAGACAATTCAAGAGAAGGAAATATGAGGAGCCTTACTATATTTTTTGGAAAGGTAGTCTGATATTGGAGCCCTCAGAGCTCCAAGAAAAGAGCACCCCTTGTACACATTATTTAAAGGTAAAGACCATACATGCAAGGCTCACTATTTTATAGTATATATGCTTTTTCATCAAGTTCTCCTATGTATCTTTCCTTCATATTCGTAATAGAGGCAATGATTGATGATTGGATTGACAACTCATGTTGATGTGCCTGTGAACATGTCTAGTTTATTAAGTTAGTTCTATTTGGTTGTCTTGATTTTAAGATTTAGAAAAAATTTTGAGATGGGTTGACATATCTTTAGAGAGACTCTAGTCTCATTTTGTTACATCTTCTATAACTTTTGAGAAGCCATTTTATCTTGTCTCAAGCTTTGAGAAATCTTATGACTCAGAGTGTTGAATAGCCTTGTAAGGAAGGCTTTATAAAGTCAAACATGGTAGAGAAGCTGCCCCTTCCTATTAACTTCCTAAGACCAAGTGGTCCACTAAAGCCAACAAAGAAAAAATTGATGTTGGGCCAAGAAATCATATTAAACTCCCATTCCTCAGCAAGAGCTCACCCCCCTCCTCCCAAGGTTGTTGAAACTAAGAACTCTTATGAAGCCCTCATAGACTAGGAGACTAAACAGTGGATTGAAGGACGTGATATGGAAGAGGAGGATGTAGGATGTTCTGACGAGTTTTAAAAAGAAATAAACCAGTAGGATACCAACATGAGTGATAGTGAAGTTGATGACTCTAAAGAGGAATTGCCCCCTCTAGCTGAATCAGTTGAGGAAGACTTCACTCTGAAAGGTAAAGCTCAAGCTACTATCCACAACGAAAGGAGACTATCTCAGGTCAAGATCCGGAGTGCCACCCCAAAACCCCTGCCCCCAAGGCTAAAAAGGGGAAGGAAAAAAAAGGTAGGTAAACCCATATCCTTCCTCAAAATAAATGTGTGTAGTCTCACTGACCCTATGAGAGGTGAGGAACTTTCTAGCTGGTTAAGAGCAAATTCTCTCTCTCCCACTTTTCTTGCTCTTCAATGAGTTAAAGTCATTGAAGCTCTTCTTAAACAAGTTTGATGACAATTGACCAAAGAAGGGTATGGTTTGTCATTAAGCATGATGATAGTAGAGTTGGCATAGGTATGGTGGTACTTTCCCATTTCAAAGAAGGAAATTTTGATAGTCAGACTGATAGAGATGGCAGGTGGGTTACGTTAGGTGTAAGGTTAAGAACGTTGCTCTCACAGTTGCCTCAATATGTGCGTTAGTAGAGGACAGATGGCTAAGAAAGGGTTCCAACTTGAGGGGCTCAGAGCTCCATTATTGGAAGGAACTCCAAGAAAACCTGCAATTTATGAGGGAAGAAAGATTAGATAGAATCTACATTTCTCAAAGTCTATTAGAATAGACTATTACCCACAGGTGTATTATTTTATCCTCTTTAACCCTTTCTAATCACAAACCTAGCTCTTTGATCTTCAAATAGTTCAACAAGACATTACTAGAGCTTGGATTTATGCTTTTCTCCTAATACTTATGCTTTAGAGGCTAGGTTGTTGGGAGCCTCCAGCACACAAAAAATACTAAAGGATGCCAAGAAACATAGGGCAATTATATGTGCCGAAAGGATGGACAAACTTAAGAAGAATTGGAGATTTAGAGCAAAAGGCCAGGCAATATGATACTCAAGCCTAGGTTTGGCTCTTGGAAAAAAAGAAAGAGATAAGAAAAAAAGAGCAGATTAAAAACAGAGAGACTAAATTTTATTTCAAAGATTGGTGGGCGAGCAAGAAAGATAGATAGGCCAACTAGAGAAAATTTCAAGAAAAATGCTGTGGGAGGAAATTTCTCTTCTCGAAAAAGGGAATGGAATAGCAACTCCTTCAAATGAAGAAAAACTTGGAGATCATTCTTCAAGCCATAAGCCATAAAGAACACAGCATCCAATTTTGACAAAGTGCAGCTAGACAATGACTTGTCCCTTCAGGAACTCAAAGAAGCTGCCTTTTCCATGGTTGATGGGAAGAGACTTGGTGAAGATGGACTCCCTTTTGAATTTTATAAGTGCTTCTAGGACATTGTAGGCCCTTGTTTATTGAACGTTTGGAATGAAAGTCGTACTTTGGAACACATCCTTTGCACTTAAATGGTGGAGTCATCAAACTCATCCCAAAAGAGGGGGATAACTGAGTTAAGAAATTGGAGACCTCTCACAATGCTTAACTACAGTTATAAGATTCTACCTAACACCTAAGCTCTAAGACTTTAGAACAAAATGGACAAATGGATTCGTCAAGAATCAAAAGTTTTTATTAAAGGCAGACATCTACTTGAAGCAATTATTAATGTCCAAAAAGGCTGTGAGTATGCCAAAGAAACACACTGGCATATTTTCTTTATAAAAGGTTGATTTCGACTAGGAATTTTTTAGTTCAATCTCTATAAGACATGGATCTGGGCAAGAAATTCACTTCTTTTCAAGCTTCTTCTTTCCAATGCTTCTAGCAAAATTTGTGTTAATGGGGAAATGACCCAACCCTTTTTACTAAAGGATTAGTTAGACAAGATTGTCCCATAGCCCCATTACTCTTTGGAATTTCTACTGATGCTTTGGGATGACTACTTCAAGAGCAAATTGATTAGGGTGCTCCCAAAGGTATCGAACTTCTAGCTGGTACTCAATTGGTTAATTAGCAGTTTGTAGATGACACAAAACTCACACCGAGAAATTCTCCTCAAGATTAAGCTACATCTCTTCAATGCTTGGACGCTTTTTGCTTAGCATCTAGATCCATAGTAAATCACTCCAAAACTAGATATGCAACCTTACTAAGCAGTGATCAGAATGTAATCGAGTAGCTAGGGTGCAAAAAAAATTCCCAAAATCAAGGTTTTTAGACTTCTGATATCCCTATGGGTTTCGATGTTTCCATGAAAGCCAGATGGGAGTGGTTCTTAAATAGATTTAGGATCAAACTTGAGAAATGGAGAGGCTGCCAAGCCAACTTGGAAAGGAGAAGAGTGGTTCAAAACAATGTATCTACCCTATCTCCATTTTCTATCTCTCTTGCTGGTCCCCTTCAAAGTCTAGTCTAGAGAAATTATCAGGCTCTGCAAGTCTTTTCTTTGGGAAGGCACATATACTAGAAGGAGGATCTCCAATCTAAATTGTTCTTTCTGTACAAGACCAAAAGATGAGGGGGGGTCTGCTGAAAGTAGTTAACATTTAGCAAGCAACGTACAAACTAGTTCCCACGTGGGTTATCAAAGCAATTCTACAACCTGATGTAGATTGGGCAAGTCTCCTGCTGAGGAACTTTAACCATGTCAGACCTATGAGATTACCCAAATGGAAACTATCCAAGACTCTCTGGTATCTGCAATCTAGAGCCTTATCCATATCAATATAAGTCAGTTGTGGGGAGCAATATGGCTTGCTTTTGAACAAATTAAATGTCAAATAGTTTCTATAGTAAGCGGGCATTCATGGGGTTGGATTCTGTTTGGGTTTCAATCTATTCAAGTAGATTCCCCTTAATGATAATAAAATATTTAAAAATTGGGTACTCTTCAAAAAGGGTTTGCAAACGTGGGAACATCTTTGGCACAAAAATGAATTTAGATGGAGAAATTGGTAGGAAATTAGAATGGACTTCAGACTCTCAAATGAAGAGGAAGGTTTGTTCATGAGCAGAATTCAATTGTGGCAGCAAGACCTCATCTAGAGAGGAGGTCATGTTTTGAACCTTTCAAAAGAATTCAGCTAGGTAGGGAGTGCACACCTCCTTCTCTCTATCCCAACCCCTTTTACTGACATAGAGGAAATTAATAGAACTCTTAACATCAAATGGAAAGTGGAAGATTTCTTGCACTTTGGTTTATTTGGATTGCCAAAAATGCCTTTCAGTTTCAAGATGAGTCATTCAATGCTATTGATACTTTTCACATTGGTTTAGTAGGAATGCATCACTTTTTCAATAGTAAGCTATTGTTTACTAATATCCATGCATCTTGTTTTCTCAGGGCTAAGTTGCCCTTGACCAGGAAATTTTCAATTACAATGAAGCTCTTGCCCATCTGTAGGAAGAGGTGGAGATCACTAGAAAGCTTTTAACAACTGCAAAGTGCTTATTGAGAGCCTCCAAAATTAAGAGATACCCCTGTTTTTCCTATCAAGGAAGAGCATATCTAAAAGCTTGTCATATGCCAGTTTACTTGATGAACCTGTCACAAACAGCTGCTTTCTTTGCTATAGAGTTTTGGTTAAAAGATCTCTCCTACTAAGAATCCCATGAGATATACAGGCTGTATGGAACGTCATTATACAAACCTTATGTTAATATAAATACAAAGTATTTTTATGCCCTTAAAAAAAGGAAGGCTTTATATAGGCCCTTAAGAGCATTTATTTTTTTGGATGAAAATATGTCACGTATCTTGCCACAGCAGGTTGTTTGAACAATGGAAGTTTAAAGGTGCAAATGGCACAGAAGGCAATATTCATCAGCTCTTTCCTTCATATTGGTAATAGAGGCAATGGTTTATGATTGGATTGATAGCCCATTGTTGATGCGCTTCTGAACATGTATCTTATCGAGTGAGGTCTCTTGATTTTGAGAGTTAATGAGCTATGCTGAGATGAGTTGACTTCTCGTTAGAGAGAAGTGTATCATTTCATGAGAAGAGAATCATTTTGTTACTTCTTATGTATCTTTTGAGCTTCTAGTGTTGATGTTGCCTTGTAAGGATGAGAATATAGGCCCTTAAGAGCATTGATCTCTTTTGGATGAAAATATAGGTCGTGCCACAAGTAGCTCAAATATCATGTTGATTGGACAACGATAGGTTAAAGGCAAAGCTCTGGAATGAGCTTAGAGATCCATGGAATTTGCAATGTGAGTGTCCTTATGAAGAGTACTCGATTGGTCAAATTCTTATATAGGAGCTCTTTTCTAGAGAATGCTTTGACTATACCCACCCTTTTATGTCTATCAATTATGCCCTTAGGCTCAAGCTATTACAACTAGATTTTTGCCACACAACATACATTCCAGATTTGATGATGACGCTTCTCACTATATTTGACTTACATATTATTTTTGACATTGAGGGTTAACAACTAGAAATTCATGTGTACTTGGGATGTACACCAACAACTCATTTGCATATATCTTTTCGAGATGTAGATGAGCAACTCATATTTGTAGTACTAGTCTTTCTGCGACTCATGCATAGCAACTTTAGGCCAGTCCATACTCTTTTCCTATCTCTCTTCAACCTCAACTACTCTCTTGGTTTAAGTTCTATGGTGGAGATAATCCTTTTCTCTTATATCCTTCTACGACTAGCTATAGACCATATGAATAAACACCACATCATGAAGTATCTATAGCCCTAACATTTCTCTTATTAGTGTATCTAGATCCATTTGGTTCTTTGGCTCTATCAAACTAGAATGATGATCTAGGGCACTTTCTAGTGGTCATGGCAATTCAAACTTTTTCCATGGTCAAAACATGTTCCTTACAACTTCTTTAACTTAAAGCGTTCCTTTGGATACTGTTTACCGTTTTTATCCTCTCATCATCAAACTCTAATTTTGCTAAGTGTTAGTGTAGCTAAAATTACCCAAAAACTCATATGCATGGATTGAGTTGTAATGAGAGTCCCAAGTAGGTAGTTGGCTCCTTCAGAGACATAAGAGGGACTTGTGAAATTGATTCCCTTGGAGGATACTTTGGGACATAAACATAAAGTTTATATATGTGTGTGTGTGTGTGTGTGTGTGTCCCACTTCCTTTGGCACACAAAGCCCTTACATTGAGCAGCCACATGTGTGTGTGTGTCAAAAAATCCGTACGATTTTGTCCGTACAGTCAGAAAATTCCATACAATTTTGTCCGTACAGTCAAGGAAGTCCGTACAGTTTTCCTGTCAGGGGGAAAAAAAAATTTCGTACTGTCAAAAATCTATACGATTTCGTCCGTACAGCCAGGAAAACACCGTACAATTTTGTACCTGCTGTGCTTTCCTCCTTGTAAAGCGTTGCTGCTTCCAAATTTTTTCCTTAACTCAAATGGCGGATTATTCCTATGAGGAAACCTTTCACAAAGACAAGTCAGTTTCCAACAAGAAACAAAAACAGGTGATGGATTCAGATGATTCCCTTCATGACTGTGCTGAGGCTCAACTTGTTTATGAGGTTATGCATAAAGGGTTTGAAGACACCCGTAAAGGTTGGAAAGATCCACTTCCCACCACTGGCATTATGGTGGAAGTGGATGATATATTTGATCCAGTTAAGGAGTATGCAAAGCATGCCATTATAATTTTCTTCCTAGGACGGATGCCTGCTGCTGCAGATGTTGGGAATCGGTTGACTCAAACCCTGGGTGGTTCTTATGTCAAAAAAGTTCATTATGCAATGAGGGGCTTTTTTGAGATCATCATGGCTGATGAGCAACACCGTCAAGTTTTGCTGGAGCACTCTCCTCTTTTCTATGGCCAGCAGATGGTCCATGTTCTACCCTGGTCTCCTACCCGGGATTACCAGGCATTGATTCGGCATCGTTGCCCTGTTTGGGTACAAGTTGTGGATTTTCCTCAATGCTTGTCTTCTCTTCTACCTAAAATTGCAGCTTCCCTCGGTAAGGTGGTATGTCCACCACGACCCAATGGAAATTCGAATCGCTTCTACATTTTGTGGGATACAGATCATCCCACTCCAGCTTCATATTCGGTCACTGTGAATAATGTTTCCATGGGGAGTGCCTTTTACAAGCTCAAGTGGGAGCTGTTTGCAGGTGCTTGCTTTGAATGCAAGCAATTTGGGCACATGGCTTCACAATGCCCTTCCCGAGCTCCACGGATGCCAGTACAAACTAAAATGGTTCAGCCTTTGAATACGAATGCAAATGCCTCTTCTATGGTAAAAAACAAAGGGGTCAAACAGTTTTTCTCTGTTCAAGACAAAGGCAAAGCCCCGGCTGTCTCACATGGTAATGCTTCTTTTCCTGTGCCTTTGTCCTCTCCACCGCAGGGGAAGGGGGAATTTTTTTTGACTGATGGATGGCAAACTCCTCACAAAGTGATCTCCCCCAGGCGACCTTTGCCTTCTTGGACTTGGAGTGGTGCATCCTCTCATGGGAAAACACCTGCTGAAAACTCTGGTGTTGGCTTGACCTGGGCTACTATGACTGCAAATCGAACCTTGTTTCCTGAAGAAGAAGTTGCTGCACTTTTATCCTCTCCTCAAGTTGATGCTTCATCCCAGGGCAGAGGCCCGGACATTGAGGTGGAAATGCAGATGTAGACAGCCCGTTAGTTGCTCTACATACCTATCCCATAACTGTAAATATGCTTGATCATCTAAAGTGTGTTACTCTCAATGTACAGGGAATGTGTGATGGTCACAAATGGAAACTGGTCAGGATGTATATAGGCAATTTGCAACCTGATATAATTGCTTTGCAAGAGCATAATCAGCATATGTATGCTGGTCAAATAGGCCATTTTGCTGGTTATGATATCTTCTATGCTGGAGAGCACTCCTTTTCTGGTGTGGCTTTTTTGGTAAAGCACGACCTTCAACCTGTTGTGGCTCTCAATGATCGCCATGGTAGATGGATTATTGTTCAATGCCTTGTTCAAGGGGAAATTTTTGAATTTGCATTGGTTTATGCCGCCCAGTCTTCTCGTGATAGAGCTTTGATCTGGGTACCATGCATACTTATCCATGGCGACAACATGCCTTCATTTGTGATGACTTTAATAATGCCCCTCAATCGGGTGACAACACCTCAGGCCACACTCATTTGTTGGCTTCTGAAACACAGGCATGGTCTGATTTTTTGCTTCAATTGCGCCTGGTTGATCTTTGGAAGGAATTACAGCCCATGCTTCCGAGTTATACCTTTCAGCATAATGCTAAATCTTCTTATCGGGCACGCTTGGACAGATGGTATCAGATTGATCCACAGCATTGTGATGCCTTTACTTGTCAAATTTGGGTTGATCATGCTTTCACACATTCGGATCATGCTCCTCTTTGGTTGAGGCTTTCTTACATGAATTTCCCACTAACAGATTGCCTTGCCGAAGGCTTTTGCTTATTAATAATAGTTATCTGGAGCATGCTGACTTTAAAGCCTTGGTCTTTGATGCTATTCAGCCTCTCTCTCGTCAGATACGCATCGGTTTGGATTATGCCTGGCAGGCTTTTGTTGCTCGGATGCAAGCAGTTATTCGAGATTATGGCAAATCCTATATGCAAGCCACAAGGGAGACTGTAGCACATGCCAAATTTACATGTCAGAGTTTGACTGAGCTTGCTCATCTTCGCCCTTTGTCTTCAGAGGAAAGCATGCTCTTATGTCAGGCTCAATTCTCTCTTCAATCTAATGATCGCAAAAAGCTTGCTAAATGGGAAACTCGATGCAGACAACCGGCATTTTTGGATAAAGGCTGCTCTTCCAAGCAATTTTTTAAGAGTTTACACTACAAAAGACAGGCTGCCAATATCTGTCGGATCTGGATGCCTGATGGTTCTTGGTCAACATCTCGTTCAGACTTGCTGATTTATGTGTGCAGCACTTCTCCACTCATTTTGGGCATCTGGATACTCTTTCTCCTCGGGTCGTGTCTGCACGTCAGCTTCTTTTGTAGCATGTTCATCTTATTCTGTCTGATGCTCAGGCTTTGGAACTTGAACATCCCTTCACTGAAAGGGAATTGTCTGATGCACTGAGATCCTGTGGCAGATGGAAATCTCCAGGCTGGTATGGTCTCACTGTTGAATTTTTTCTTGCATTCTGGGATCTGCACTGATGGCACTTTGCCTGGATGCCCTTTTGTCTCCCGCTTGCTTCTTGACTGGAAGCATGTTCTTTCTCATCTGGAATGGAATGGACGGCAATCTCTGCTTGGGAATTCTTTGAGAGCTGAAAGCATTCATTGGTCGAAAGTCTTTCAGCCTCCCTTGGCTTTACAGGAACCTCGACATTTTTACTTTGTCTCGTTTAAAGGCATCACCTCGGTTGCTAATGTTATAGATGATGCTGGTACTGTGCTCCCCTTTTCTCTAGTAGCCACTACATATGGATTGGGCTCTCATTATCGTCCTTTGTGGTGACAAATTACTTCTATGCTTTCGCCCTTTGTTCCGATTCCTCCTTTGGAACTCCAGGACCGACTGGAAGATTGGACTTTGACTTCTCCAGGGTCCTCTTCTCGTCCTTTGAGGCTATCTCAGATTACTGTACCTGCATTGTATAAAATCCTTTTGCCTCAACCTTGGGTTTCAGAGAGAGGTGATTCTGTTTGGCGAATGCATTGCCCAGCCAAGTGGTGGAGGAAAAGATTACAGCAACTTTGGGCCTATAAAGTACTGCTTCAACAATAGGTTTTCTTTTGGCGAGTTCTTTTGGGAGTGTTTCCATCTGGACAGCTATTAGCTCATCGACACATTGCTCCTGCACTTTGCCATAGATGTTCTGCTTCTTCAGAGACTGTGCCTCACTTGTTTTGGCATTGTCCGTGCTCTCGTGAGTTTTTTGATCTGCTTCGACAGCACCTGCGAGCGAGATTCCCATCTATTCTGTTTGGGAAGTTCTTCTGGCTATTTGGTTTTCATCCATCCAGACCGGAGTTTCATCTTTTCTTCGTTTGGGTTCGCTACTGGGCACTATGGACTTTATGAACATATAGAAATTGTAAAGTCTTTGGTGATCCTACTTTCTCTCTGTTTGGCCTTTTTAGGCGTTCTCTGCAGCAATCTTTCTTGATTGCTTGCAGACCCGCTGCATAGATCATGAGGTCTTTTTAGCATATTCTGAAATTTTCAATTGATGTAATTGTAGCACCTTTTTTTGAGGTTGCTACTCATATAATATAATCAATCAATGATTTCACCAACAAAAAAAAAAGTGTGTGTGTGTGTGTGTGTGTATGTATAGGAACTTTGTGTTAGTGTGTAGCTAAAAATACCCTAAAAGCATGGATAGAGCTCTGGTCTTCTCAAGCTGATTCCAAAAAAACAGCTATGTGATTCACTAGGTGATTGGAGGCCAATCACACTCATGCCAGTCATTTACAAGATCATTGCCAAAATGGTGGTTGATCGGATTAAAGGTTATTTGCATGATGGGTTGCATCCCTCCCAATATGGCTTTGTTCCACGTTGCCATATATGAGAGTCCCAAGTAGGTAGTTAGTTTCTTCATACTCCCTTGGAGAGTTTGGGACATGAACACAAAGTTCCTATATATATACATACATACATATATATATATATATATGATGCATTGCAATATGCTTACATTAGAGAACTCAAAAGACATTAACCTTTGCTTTTTCCACATTTAAAACTTCGAGGTGTCTAGAACATGACATAAAAGAGTCCCTTTCCTCTTAACGCCTTATCAAGCTTCACCTTGAAGAGTGCTGCGCCACCCATGTGGTTAGATTTAAGAAACAGCCAATATTTGGATTTCAATGGCCTTACATCATGTCACATGCATTACCATAGGCACAATTATGGGCCTTAAAACAACAACATGGCGACATCAAGGCCACACGAAGTTGCAATAGCAGCAACACACGATAAGACAATTTGAAAAATACATAGTTCAAATCAAATGTCAATAGGTTACCTTTTGAGTAACCTAGTCAACAAAAGATTTGTGACTAGGTCTAGCCTTTAGGGGGTAATAGCCTGTGTAAGGCTCTCAACGTCACCTCCTTTGAGCATCGGCTCTCCAAGCAAGCCACTTAGCAAGAAGAATAGAAGCACCCTAGTTGTCATCGTCCAAAAGACCTTAGCCTTCACACATAGAAGGGCAGCGCTTGACACTTGGCTCAACTTCTGAAAAATACCCTATGAAGGCACCAAGTCTTGTGTTCTTGCACCCACATACATATGTGGAGCATGTGTGCATAAGATACAAGTGTATCGTCTCTCTCCCCCTCTAGTTTGAGTTCAGCAACATGCTCCACACTAATCGACAAAGTCTAGCACTTATCGACAAAGTCTTCAATTATTGCACCTACATACATGTGTGCATAAGATAGAAGTGTATACATCTCTCTCTCCCCTTGCATGCACATGAGCATGATATTATACAAAGGTCTTAATAATGAGTTCCTATCAGCATTTGTCGTACGAAGGCTAGCACTAAGGAGATATACCTTTGTAAGAGTAGAATAAGTCCAATCATACAAATTTAGATTTTTCCTTGTTCTAAAGATAAAAAATCTGCACTGAAAATAAAAGAGAAAATGAAAGAGAAGAAAAAAGGTAAACAAAAACTTTTATGAAAAACAAAAGGAAGACATACTTAGCAAGCAAAGCAACACTTATGTCATCCTCAGGAGATGGCTCATAAGAAAGTACTCCACATTCTCTTCATCCAAGCTCAAACTCCCTCTGAAGACATAGTATTACATATTAGTCTCTCCTGATTTCCAAACCTGCATTTATGAGCAAAACAAGGGAAAAATGTCAATCTCATTCACATGGCCTCCCGAGATGGCATGCAAAAAAGGGAGCGAATTGGAAGCTGAGAGAGAAGGAGAGGAGAGAGAGAGAGGGAAAGGGGGAGAAAAAGATGAGGCTACAAATAGCAAGACGTATGATTTAAAGGAATACAAATAGCAAGTGGAACTTTAGCCCAATCATAAAAATGCAAATGAAAATAAAACAATTCAGAATTCACTTTCACTAAGCAACTCAAGCGATTACTATAGCCTACCCATGAGCAGGCCAAAAACTTAGAAAATATAGCTGATATTGCAATATATGACAACAAATAGAACTGAGTTACAGCAATACCCGCAAGCCTCAACTTAGATGAAAACTTCACAGGGTGGAATTTGCATGTCTGGTAATACTAGAGAAGATATTTATATCTAGTTGGATGTAGGATGCACCCACAACGTTAAAAACCATAAACTTCGGCAAGTCCGTGCTAGTACAATAACCTATCGACATCATCAGTGCCCAACAATGGGTGCCTCCCCATATGTTTAAATGCAATCTATGCCATGTAAAGACCAAACAGCAAGCAGGGGCTTTTTCATGCATAAAGTCACAATCCATTACAACTCCAGCATGTGCGTAGCAGCAACTATTCTGAATGAAGCAGAAAAATAAAACATAACTGTATCACAACCATCTACTGGTTTGAAGCCACAGATTTGTGTCAAAAACTCATGACAACATCAGCTCATGCTTGATGTAGAAATCCGAGATGTGGAATGCGTTGTGAATGCTTAAGGACAAAAACAATCACAGCAAAGGTATCAGTCTACTGCAAGTAACAAATGGATCTCACAACCTCTTCAATCAAACCGTCCTTACCCGCTCCCCTGACCCAGCACTACCAACCCTACAACCAGGATAAAGAACTCTTTTAAAACTTGATTAACTGCACCCACACCCTGCTTCATCATACAATGAGCGCTTTATTGTTCACTATAGTGTCAGCATAGCAGGCTCATGCCTTTAACAGAAACAGTGCATCTAGAAAAACCTAGCTCATGTGCATGGTCTGACATGGCAAATTTTCACACTCCTCACACATTCTGACATAAGCTCAACTTTGACCAGCTCTGAGAAGAGCCAAATGGTGGAGAACAGATACGAGATGACAGGCCTGAACTTCCTTGAAAATGAATAAGGACAATAGGTTGGTAGTGAAACATCACAGCATAACAAGCGGGTCTCACAGGAACTGACCAACTAGGTCAATTCAGTCAGGCCGATTGATGAGCTGGCTAACCGAGTGACTGGCTGACCAAAAACTGGCCAAGCCAATCAATCCAACAGACAAGCTACATAAGGGGTCCTCTAGGTGCATCCGCATCTCACAGGCTCTTCCCTGGAGTTATACCCATAAGTCCTACAAACCAAGCCCATGCATATCACCAAGACAAATTTGCAGTACCAAAAGAAATCAGATTGCAGAAGGCAAGCTTGAGATCACATAAGTGAAGTAAAGAACCCAGATTGATTGTCTCACTGAGCTTCTTCAGAATTCTCTAAAACCCTGGCAAAGAATCCTTGCTATAACAGGCTTTTAGTTATCGAGTGTGTTCAATGATGCATGGCTAGCATAGTCCACATTCTAGAAACAAGGAAGCTGATGTCATCAGGCTGAGTTCCACACGAATTCCAATAAGATGAAGGACGCACCCAAAATGTCGATTTTTGGGTCAACCCCGGGAATTCAAAAAAGGAGAATTCAACCAGACCGAGCCTATGAAATGAAACTTTATAAATAATTGCACATGGGTTTCATATTATGGTTTATAGCCCAAAGGTTGAAACACTCCAAAATCTGACAACAATCCAGGCAAACAGCAATCAGCCACGACATTTCTTGATTCTAAAAATAGATCTTATATAGAAGACCGACTTTAAGAAGCATCAGGAATATATAAAACAGATTCAATCCTAAATTACATTCCGGCACACTCTTGAATACAATGTTTTTATCTTCCCAACTGTCCCATATCTGATGCCAATCCAAGAACAAAGCATGAAGGCACTATTTTGTCAGATGTAAGTCCTGCATTCTTCATTCCCTGTATAAATATCTACAACTGCGCCCCCCCTGCCCCCCCCCTTTCAAGCTGCCATGCCTCTACCAAAGGCTTGGAAGGCCATATTTCTGAGCAAATGATGGATAAGCTTAATTCTGACACACTGGCAAAGGGCATGTTCCCTTGTGCCCAAGCTCCAGCCTGCCTTATGCAAATGCAGAATACATACCTTCAAACAGAATACGATCTCCAAATCCCCAGGCTGCTCTTTAGCCTCTGTTTAACTTATGTCTCTTGCAGCTTCTGGATGGTAGTAAAGCAGTTCATTCCAAACCTTCTCCCTTAACTCATGTTCCTTGAGATCCTCATCCTCAAAACTGAAATCAAAAGGTACAGGGGCAATGGGTTCCAGACTCTCATCATGTAGCATGGTGAGGTAAGGGTGATTAAGTGCCTCTATAACAGTGATCCTCTTTTGAGGGTCGAACACCAGCATTTTGTCAATCAAATCAATGGCAAGGGGATTTGCTTTAGGATAGAGCTTTCCTAGAAAAACCCGAGGAGTAAAGGGTTGGGAGCGAATAAAGGTCCTGGCTGTGTCATTGGGAATGAAATGTAGTTCATCTTCCTGTGGAGTACCAATCGTATTCAAAATTAACTTGAGTTGATGAATGTAATCTTTGCCAGGAAAGATAGGCTTACGCCCAAGCAATTCAGCAAAGATGCAGCCCACAGCCCAGACATCTATGGCACTACTGTACTCATCACAGGAAAGCAAAAGCTCAGGAGCCCTGTACCATCTGGTCACGACATACTCTGTCATAAATTGTCCCTTCTCTGGCCCAGTGCGAGCTAGCCCAAAATCACATATTTTAAGATCGCAATTGGCATTTAAAAGAAGATTGCTAGGCTTCAGGTCTCTGTGTAGAACATTTGCCGAATGCAAATACTTCAACCCTCGAAGCAGCTGCACAAGGTGTACAACAAAATGACAAAGCAGTTTGAGGCAGAAGTACACCGATCTATTTGTCGTAGGCATGAGTGTATGCAGGAAAAGATGGAAGCTTGTGAACTAAACATAAATGAGATGCCATTTTTTGAAATTTATTACCCAGCTCTTATCCATATCGAAACAGGAAGCAAAGTTACAACGAAGCACGATGCACAGCAGCTACAATATTACCTGATAGATCAGATACTGATGATGATCGTCATTCAGCACCTGGGAGGACCTAATTATCTGATGCAAGTCAGTGTCCATCAACTCGTAGACCACGTAAAGATCCTTAAACGTGTGCCTGCACGCGGGTTTCATAATATCCTTAACGGCAATGATGTTGTCATGAAACAGATGACGCAGCAGCTTAATCTCACGAAGCGTCCTGCGCGCATCGGTGGTGTTCTCGAAGACATTAGTTATCCGCTTTATAGCCACTTTCATTCCTGACTCTAAATCCCGGGCCGAGCATACAATGCCATAAGCGCCTTTGCCAATTGGTTTGAGAGGTATATATCGAAGGTCAACCTCGAAGATGGTCCGCCAGAGCATGAAATAGTGCTTGCCTGGGGTTGACCGCCCATTCGGAGCATCAATCTTGGTGGCCATGACGAAAGACCCACTAAAGGAGGGCGCTCACAAACGATGCTCCGGTCTGTAGACTAAGCGATCTTCCACAACCGTAAAACCCAATGCCCTCTCAGTGCAATAATTGCAAACTCTTGCAGTGCACCAAAGAAAGTCTTGTGAAAAAGGTCTAGATTAGAACTCTCGGGGAAAAGAGAATGTTGAATTCGTCCAACTTCAGGGAAACGATTAGAATCCAGCTTCCTCACCAACCCCAAAAGTGATCGACGCAGACTCCCCCCCCAAAAAAAAAAAACAGATTGAGAGATGGTGGAGAGTGCGTGGCTGAATTTGGCCTGAGAAACGAGGATGAACCCTCCACGTGCTGCTGAGCGATGGATGGATCAGGATGGATGATGAGCCAGAAAAACGGAAGGGTTAAGAAAAGGGCAAAATGCGAACGAGTGTGAGCTGTAAAGACGGGAGTGGCTTGGAGTACTTGGCCTGCCACATCACATTTTTTGTACAAGATTGCCAGCTTTAGCTATATAGTCTTTTGGTTTCTATTGATTTTCCCATGTATGAAAGTTTTTGGCCTGCCATAGGTACGCCTTAGTGAAGATTGTTTTGGCACAATGGAAAAATACGCACTTTCTATTTTCTCTTGTGAGAATTAGGGGATTGGTCCACGTTTATGGTCAATCAATGTGACCCACCTAAGTGGATAGGTTATTTGTAGGATTCTGTAAGTTTAGTATGCATGGCACAACGTCTCATTGCACTCGCGGTTTTCTCTCATCTTCTCGTTGACAATTGGAGGTGGCTCGTTGGACAGATTTAGGGATTTGCACGACGGATTTAGGATGGGTTCATTGTTCTCCATGCCTGTGCAGAGTCGTTTTCCACAAGAATATTGGTTGTTGTCAATGAAAAGCAAGATTATGCTTTCAATACTAAAGATTTCTCGCGCATGCAAGGCTGTAGCAGGGAAGGTTGTGGTGGTTCGGTTTGTGTATAAATGCATGGAGGTTTTTTGTGTGGGAAGCGTGTCAAGTTTTTGCATTCTTCATTATTTGCTTTTCGATATGGCTAATTGTGAGGGAGTGGGAGATTCGGGTAGTGATCAGCAGGTAGAATGAGCATGGAGGCTCTCTTGTGTCCATGGACACAAGGAACAATACCTTTCAAAGGGGTTTGATTCTAATTCTTTCTTCCTTTCGCTGTTCTATTCTCATTCGATTGTAGATTAGCAGGATTGACTTGTGCTATATAAACGTGATTGCAGAGATGGCGAAATGCATGAGTGGGAAAGTTATGCTGTAGCTACAGGACCACGCGATGTACTCAATCAAAGGTACTCTGTTTGGAAACCTTCACGTAAGTTGTTCGTCGTAAGGCTTGCATAGTTGTGCACTCATACACGTTCATGCATGTTCAGATGCAGATGCTGCTAAAAACTTTAAAGAAAATCCTTCTCGCTCAGTATTTAGTTCCCCGTTGATGGTTTCGAGTGGTGCTAGACCTCCTAAGTAGGCTGATTTACTTTAGAATTCTCCGATTTCTAAGGACACGAAGCATTCCCTTCGCAAGGCTTTCTAGGCTGCTGTTCGTGAGGTGTACGCTGAAGGTAAAGATGTGTTGTTTTGCTTTTGTGCTCATGGAGAATCGTTTGCTAAGCTTCCATTTGATATACTTTGCAGGTTCTTTCTACAACAACTCTAGGCTCTGCCACTACTGTTGCACATGTAGCACATGCAAGGAGATTGTGCTTTGTTTTGATAATTCTGTTTAAAGTCCAAAGACAGTAACGTATTTGCCAGACTATTTCTGAGCGGCTGTAGCACTTTGTGGATTCGCCATATTGTGATGAAAGCTTATTTGGCTACTTGATTTCGACAATCCTTAACTGTGTGTTCTGCTACTCGATGATCTATGAGTACATGGAGTCGCTTGTGAGTTGTTCCATCAGTGAAAGTTTTTGTTTTGTTTTCGTAGATCTCAGTGAAGCTCTAATACAGTCTTTTAGTCTCGCTACATAAGTTAAGAGGGAGATTAGATAATTTGATGAACGCTACAACCTTTACAGGTTTGGGAACATCAGTTGTTGGCACTAGCTGGCTTAACGCTTTGTGGTTTTATACTATTCGGAGGTTGCTGAACGGTTGTGTTGACATCTAATCCTATGTGTTTGTTTGCTCATTGGTTGCTAAAGGGCTGTTTGAAGAATCGACGTATCTTGTGTTGTGTTGCATGCAATATGACTCGTTGTGACAATGCCTTTGGATTCATGTTTTGTTTGTATGCAATAAAACGTTTTTTAGTGAGTTCTCCATGGTTGCATCCGCAGAAGAAATGAGAAGGCTATTTAAATTTTAGTGCTCTGTGCACATTTGGGTGTGCGTAGCAGGTGTCTCGAATGTTGATTCTTCCATTTCGCAAGTCTACCTGTCTGTATTTCCTTTTTATTAACTCGAAGAATCTGACAGCTTCACAAGACTAATTTGCTTCATTCCTGGTGATTTTCATCAATAGTTTTAGACTAATTTTTTATTGTCCAATGCTCTCCCATGCTCAAATTCTTGGACTGTATCTAATTTTGCTGAAGTTGCATTTTGTAATGTAGTCTCTCCACACACATGGTTTCGTTGCCTCTTCGTGTTTCATTTACATGAAACAAAATGAAATTGAGTGTTTCTCTGCGTATTGAACATTGTACTAGTTTATTTTGTTGATCAAGTGAAAGTAAAATTTGGATTTTTAACACTTAGTAGCGATGACGTGATTATTCTTTGTACAGTGAAGTATAACAACACTAAGATGTTATAGTATTCTACAATAAATGGAATAAGAAACTATGCACTTACACACAATAATAGGGAGCTTTGTGCTAACATGTCGACTTGAACACTGTCTGAAAAACCTAAAGAATTCAATGCTCACTACAATAGAATGCATCAATGAACGTGCTTGTGGTTTTAGGAAGTACATTATCTTATAGAGGAGCTCCTTTGACATTGTGTACACTGAGTGTACACTTCACCAACTCTTGCAGCAAGTAAAGCATTATCACTCAACAAAATGCTATCCAACCAAATCGAGCAGCCTTTGGATCCAAACAATGCAATCTCAAGCGGAGGTCATGATGCTACGCCAGAGCACAAAGCATTAGCCCTTGCTCCATGCACATATATAGATGGTAGAAACTCTTTGCCTTTGCTCCCCATCAATCACATCACTGACATGATCACACATTGATTTGCTTTTGAAGGCAAGGTGCTCGTGATGTATGGGACATTTAAAGACAAAAAAGCCAATTATGCAACATGGTTGTTGATCTGACCGATCAACACAACTGTGAGACAATCACTTTGCTTGTGCTGCATGCATTTGTCCAGTAATACAAAGACATACATGTCGTTGTGATAAAGGTGGACAGTGGCAATGGCGCGGTGGACCAAGTTGTTGTTGTTGATGGCCCTCGCGATCAAGACCACGCAACTGTGAGTCTCCGCACAACACTTTGTTAATGCATTGCTCCAAGCTAGAGTAGTTTCTAATTGTTTTGTTGTGCTTGCAGTTGTCCTTTGTGTTAGAACAACGAAGTGTCCTAAACCACTTGGTGGAAGAGTACAATGAGGATGGTATCATCATGTACGCTCTTAAGAATGTCTCTTTCATGACAACAAAGAATGCTCTGGGATTTTATGACTTTAGCATAGTTGCTGACATTGTAGATGGCCAAAAGAAAGAGCAACTACAGCAAGTCTTCATGACTCAAGTGTCCAAGCTAGGTTATGGCCAAAGAGTAAGTCCAAGTTTTGCTTTGTGTCTCATAAGATTTCAAGTTGCTGTGCTAACATAATTTGTGCCTCTTTCACAGGTCACAGGTGTGCTACACTTCACAAACTTGAATGCCCAACTCATATGAAAGTTACACATATGAAATGCTTGCCACACTGTTGTATGACTCCATTTTTGTGCGATCACCTCCTCTCAAGGAACCCTGAAAAGAATTACTATTGCAAATGGCTGAAACACAACCAGACAGTATAGAGCTAGAGTGCATGGTGAGTGTCCTCGCAACTACATCAAACTCTCGTGCTTTGACCACGATTGCTTGGTCCATGCAAGTGGGTTGTGGCAATGTACTTTTGAAGTTGTTTGTCGTGATAGCCTTGGAGTGCATACACTCTTCAACATAGGCAAAAGTAGCAACGTTGTGTTAACTTTGCTTGTGGATGAGCTTCATAGTCCCGCACAATTGGCTCCCCTCCATAAACAACCGCAAAAGCGCAAGTACACAAGGTGGGATGCAAGTCATGACAATGTTTTGCTGACCTTGGCGCAAGCTGCAACCCATGCAACGACGAAAGAGGTAGCTCTATCCTTCGTACAAATGTTCCCAAAATCGAAGTACTCTTTGCAAGCCATTGCCAAAAAAGTCTATTAGAAAAGAAAAGTATCGGCAAACAAGTTTACCACCGCTACCGAAAGCAACCATGAAAAAAGGGCCAGTTTGTGCTCTGCCATCGCTAGCACGCGAAATACAAGCAGCCATTAACAAGACAACAAGAAATTGTTATTGGAAATAGTTCAGCCCAAACCAATGCTATTACAAGGTACTTGAGAACCATTGAGGATACTCCCTCAACACCTTGGTTCAAGAAAAAGATGCATCGTGTGACAAACGTAACAAGAACCTTCATGGTCCAGCATGAGATACTCGGATCGACATGCACCTCGTACAGCTTCTTGTGCTTGCTATGCCACACCCAAGTGCGAAAGGGCAAAGTCCAAAATTTCGTTGTGAAAAACATGCCTCTTCAATCAAAAACAAAATGCGTCTCTATGTTGAACAATTTGGAGGTGCGCTTGATAGTGATTAGGATACCCTTCACGCAAATTCGTGAATTGACATACAAAGGACAATATGGCCTCCATGGTGCAATTGTCAATGTCTTCGCCGATGTTGATAGAGCGCAAAATGTGTTGCCATGTTTCTTGAGCAATAGTTTGACAACCATGGTAGCTTTACAACGAAAACTAGAGTTCACACATAGCTACATGAGTGGCCTTGTGCGACCCACACTCACTATCAAAATGCGGCAAGAACTGTTAAGCACGCCTTTTAACAAAGAGCACAATGTTGTCCTTAACCATATGTGGGAAGAGCACATAAGACAACTAGCTAAAACCCTTGAATCAGAGCATGACGATTCGTTCCACAACAAGAAGATGACAACCCAACTGACACTGTCGGCCACGACATCTTCCTCCTATATGCTTAATTTGCTAAGGAAATCATAGGGAAGCTAGGACTCAATCATCACCTCTGAGCCCTAGGTTGAAATCGATTGAAACTACCTATATGTGCGAAGACATACATATGCTAGTGAGTGCTTGTGATATAATCTATTCCTAGCTATGGAAGACCTGGGCCCCCCAAATCTTCATTATTATCGGAGATGGCTTGAATGTTGATGTAGTAGCACTTCAGTCGGCTCCCGTTTATTGTTGTTGTGAATTGAACTCCATCCAAAAGGTTTTTAACAACACAGCTCCAATAGGATTCGTTTTTTTAACTCTATAAGGTCCTTGACCTAGATATTTGAGTTTGCCCTTGTGGACTTTGACATTGTATTGCAAAACTAGGTCACCTTCCTTGATGTCTTTGGCTTTAAGGTTTCTGTCAAACCATGCCTTCCTTCTACATTTTTCTGTTGTCATGGCATGGTAGGCGACTAATATGGTCTCTATATGCTTTTATAATGGATAGAGTCTATCTTTCAAGGATGCATGATCTCCCACGCATTCCTGTACTGCTATGTGTAGGTTGGGTATTACAAATTCCAGTGGGACCACAGCTTCAATGCCGTACACCAATCAAAAAGGTGTATTCCCTATACTGACCTTGAGTGTGGTTTGATATGCCCATAAGGTTGCATTTAGTTACTCTGCCCAATCAGAATGCTTTGGCTCTACTACCTGAGTGAGGACAATGGACAATATTTTGTTTGTGGATTAGGGGTAGTAAGCGTTGGAAGAGGAGGGGGAGGAGGATGGCGGCGAGCAGCGGCGACGACCAGGGGAAGGTGAAGGTGGAGGTGGAGGAGGGGCGCGGGCGGGGGCTGGTCGCTGCGCAAGCTGTGGTTGCGGGACAAGTGTTACTGCGCGACACCCCTCTTGTCTTGTATGTCGACTCGCAGGCCGCCTCCGATGCCCATTCCGCATTCTGCTTCCATTGCATCCGCTCCTCGCCTCAGCCCCTGCGTTGCCCTTCCTGCCAAGTCGCCCTCTTCTGTAGCCCCTCTTGTGCCCTCGCCTCCGTCTCCTCTTCCCACACTCCCTTCGTCTGCAAAGCTCTCTCCTTCCTTGTCTTTTGCACCCTTGATGTCAACTGTCAGAACCAGGCTCGATTTCTCATCGCAGCCTACAGCCTGGCTGTCATCTCCCCCGCTTCCTTTCAACAGCTTTTGCTTCTTGAAGGGGAAGGATCCGCAGATGAGAAGGTGCAATTAGTGTACACATTTCTGTGTGAAGCTATCCGCTCTTCCCAGTTGCAATGTCAAAGCTTACCCTCTTGGTCCTTGGAATTCGTAGCCTCTCTTCTGGCAAAAGATCAACGGAACGCGTTCGGATTAATTGCCCCTGTATCGGAGACCGGTGAAAGGAAGGTGCGGGCATACGCTATATATGCGCAAGCTTCGTTTATCAACCACGATTGCTTGCCTAATGCGTGCAGGTACGCTCTGCCAGCTGCAGCCTGGATTTTAACTTTTTCTCACGTATTCTGGCCTGACAGTTATTGCGGCTTATTTGGTTGAATGCTATAGGTTTGATGATATCGACAAACCTGGGGTCGGCAACACGGATCTTATGATAAGATCACTGCACGATATTGCTGCAGGGACTGAAATTTGTATCAGCTACTTCCCAATTAACTGGTCGTATACAGAAAGGCGGAGAAAGTTGAAAGAAGAGTATGGTTTTGATTGTACTTGTGAGCGGTGCAAGGTAGAAGAAAACTGGAGTGACGAAGATACTGCTAAACCAGTTGATGAGATCTCAATCGAAGGAGAGGATTGTGGGGGAGATGAAGAGATGCAGAGCTCAGAAAAGGATGAAATGGATGCGGATGACAATATCCAAGACACGTTTCCTCATGCCATGTTTTTTGCCAAATATCTTTGTCCTCAAGAACACTGTGGCGGAACTTTGGCCCCTTTACCACCCTTGGAAGAAAGGGTCTCTTCTGTTATGGAATGTAACGTGTGTGGCCAGCTTCGAACAGAGGAAGCCTTTCTGGAGGAACTCAAAGGACATGAAGCTCTTTGCTAGTGCTTCAAGCTACTATAGTACCTTCGCTCCTTTACGCGCGACTCACATGATGGAGAGGTATCTCAAGTACTGGACAGGAGTGATGGGTGCCGATGGCCTGTTGTGGCCTAACATGGTATTGGTACATCTGCTTATAGCTATCACTTCCATCTGGGGAAATTGTAGAGCAGGTACTGGTCATGTAATAGCAATTTTTTCCCCATGGGAGGGTTTCTGCGTGTTATACTAATTTTGTGAGAGCTTAAGCACGTTCCATATGTAGATGGCTAATATCTACCTGCGGGTACTGACAATGTTTCAAACTTATTTTTGATCAGGTAGGCTTTTCATTTGTTTGAATGTGATATCAAACGTATGTTTGCTGTTTGTACGCTCCATGCCACGTTGAGTGATCTTTTTGGCGTTTTGAAGCTTTCCAGTTGCCATACAGTGGCATATCGCCGGTTGTTTGATAGTGGAACGTTGTATGGAAAAGCTTCTTGGTCTGCTTGCATGTGATAATAACCATGCCAACCGTTGTAATGGTGAAAGGTCAAGACGGTGCTGTTGCAGTATCAGGTGAATTGCAGATTTTTCCCAATTTGCTGTAGGAAGTTGACGTCACGTGCTACAAATGCCGCCTTCAATTTGAAGGATTTTACTGGCAATATTCCAATAGATTGTGGAGCGTGTGACAATCTATCTCTGTGTATGCAAGCATCTCTGGAGTCAGGCAATGATGCAAGATACGACTTCCCTCTTGCACAAGATTTCACTTGTGCTTTTTATGACACCGTTTTGGAGATGAAAACTGCTCCATCATTGGACGAGTCCAACATATTCGGCTTCTGTTGATGACAGGGCAGTGGTTGCTGTTTCGTGCAGCCTCAATAGGCTCTCTCTCGCGAGGCTTAGATGGCAGACAATGGATCTGCTGAGTATTGTCTTGGTATTCAATTAAAGCGATCCTCTGACCTTCTCTCAAACTTGGTATGTTCTCTGATCTCCCAACTTAAGGTTGTCATGGCATGGCCAAGGTACCTTATTGACAGCAGTGGGCAGGACTGGGTTTGTTTGTTTGTTTTTTGTTTTTTTTGGACGTATTTTAGTAAGCACTGGGTTTGCCCAAGAGACTCCGCGGGTCTTTAGAAACCCAGTATAGCTGCTTATGCTTGGGCACTGATGACGACATAAGTGTTGCTTTGCTTGCTAAGTATGTCTTTCATAAAAGTTTTTGTTTACCTCTTTTTTCTTCTCTTTCATTTTCTCTTCTATTTTCTGTGTAGATTTTTGATCCTCTTCTATTTTCTGTGTAGATTTTTTATCTTTAGAACAACAAAAAATCTAAATTTGTATGATTGGACATTATTCTAGTCTTACAAAGGTATATACCTTATTGACAGCAGTGGGCAGGACTCAACGCTATTTGGTAACTTACGCTCCTCCAAATTTTATCTTCGTAGCCTTGCAATTTCGTAGCACATGTAGAAGCTTGTTTATTTTGCTATCTTTAATATACACAAGATGCAGTCTGACCTACCATGTAGAAGCTTGGAGTAGAGCGTATAATTTGCCACCTTTAATTTACACAAGATGGCAGGCTTGCTGATCACAAAGGAGCCTCATTGGCTGAAGTATGCACATTGGAGGGGCTGTCTTGACGCTCGATTGCCAGCTTGTAGTTATGTTTATCAATTGTCAAGAGCACGGGTTGTTTGGTACAGGAAGGGTCCATGGTAGTCTTCTTTGTGCGGAAGGTGTTGTGGCTACTGCTATGACTAAGTGCATATGGTGACGGGCTACTTAGTGAACTTGATCATCTACCATACCCACCCTCTGCCAATGGCTTGACTGATATGATTGAACAGGGTTCACATACTTAGGCACCAAATTTATAAAAGTAACACTTGATTTGCAAGCAGATTAAAGATGGACGACTCCACCTTCAGTACCTTTCTGCAAATGATATGTCGGCGGAAGATCTCACTTGAGCACTTCTGGATCTTCCCCATTGGTTGAAATGGGCCCCTCATACCCATGATATATTAGTAGAATAATATTGTTGGTGTTAAGGAGGAACCATGGACTATAATTGACCCCATCTTGTATTATGAAATGTTAGCTGTCTTATTTTATTCTAAGCTTATCAGGATGAGGCACAACGTACTCATTTTTACCAGAGGCAGCCTGGCAGCAACTTTGCCCTTTTTAGAGCTCACATGAAGCCACATGGCTCTCTTGAGGTCATTGATGTTGACGAGGATGCTACTCTGTGATATTTTTGCTTTTTGGCTCATAGTTTTTTTTGTGACCTTTCTTTGTTTTTCAACCTAGGTGATGAGATGAAGAAGGTTGAGGAATACATAGTGCTTGTAGGCAGAGATTGTGTTCTTCTTTCCTTGACTCGATTGCCCTTCCTTTCCTCCTCCCTCCTTGCTAGAGGTGGTATATTTCCTCCTGTAATGCTCAAACTCCCGCGATATCTGTGTGTTGTTGCTAAGTTACTAGTTTATCGTGTCTGCTTGCTTGTTGTAGGGTCTATATTTGTCATTCTGGATGTTGGGGGTGTTAATGCCTACTAAATGATTCAGATTAAAAAAATTTTCATGCATATAGTAAGAACTAGTCGTAGTAACATGGAAGATGGGAGCATTATTCATCACAGCACTTGTAGATCAATATCACTAAATTTCTTAGTAGTTATTTTTATTCTCCTTCTAGCTTTTATATAATTCGCATCCCTTTCCTTGCTCTAGTTTTGGAGCTTTGTAGCAATCAAGAGAACAATGGATGAAATAATCGTGAAAGCAATTATATTGTTGAAAAAATGGGAGAATAATGTTGTTGAAAAAATGGGGGAGACATTGAAAGAAATGTATAAAGAACACACTACTTTGGATATTACTACAAGTGTCAATTTCTCCTTTAAACAAGTTGAATTACATTTAGAAGGCCTTCCCTATTGGGAGATCTAATGTTGTGCAGACAAGGGTGTGGTCGGACCAATAAATGTAGTTAGCTATGAATAGGTTGTGGTATTTGGGGTTGTTTATCCAAATATGGTCAATAGTAGATCCATGTCTAGTGGTTGGGTCGTGAATCAATTGTCGTGCTGTAATTTTTCATAAATTCTTGTAGTTCTGTAATGCTTGAGTTTGAGGGGTTGTAGTTTATGTTGAAAGTCCCCTATGATAGCAATAGGCGTGGCATGCTCCATGTTTTGCAGTATTGTATTCAACACAACAATGAGTGGTGTATATGTTGATGACAGTGAATTTGTTCATGGAGTTGTATGCGAATTTTGTCATCACGCATTGGCGTCCTCTATGTGTAATGTATTTTTCCTTTGCTTAATTGCATGGCGTTTTTGTAGCAAGTGGCTATGCCCACTCTTGATTTTTTTTCCAATGAAGTGAATCCTAGCAAGGAAAGTGTTGTTGATGTGTTGTGAAGCTCTTGAAGGCACAAGATTGTTGCACTTAGGAGGCTATTGTCGTTTAGTATGTCTTGCATGTGAGACTTTAGCGACTATGTGTTCAGTGATTGGATAGTGTTGTGATTGTTGTCGGGAACACTGAAATTCACTTGCTTTGGGATCCATTGTCATTGTCTTTTCAAGCGATCAATCTCTTTGAGCACGTTGATGTCAACTTTGATGTGTTTTGCTTCCAATTTGTTGATAAGGTAAAGGTTCTTTGAGTTGCAAACACATGAAAGAGCTGTGTATCCAAGCCCATGTGCCTTGATGAGGGATGGGTCAAATGCAAGGGTATTCATGGAGAGTCCCTGCGAACGATGAATTGTCCTTGCAGTCGCAGGTTGTATTGGAAATTGACGGCGCGTGATGTTGTTCAAGCTATTCTTTCCTATTTGAAATTCTCTTGTGATTTGGTGTAGTGGAGTCCAATTGGAGGGAGTGTCTTTATTGTAAAGATGTGTTCTCACGACGTGTTCGCTTTTCGGTATTGGCTTTAGCAAAGAGGATCCAAATGCACGGCGGTCTGTTTGTAGGTTTGTGCCCTTGAAAATTTCGTCTGATTCATTCACAAGGCCATCTGGTTTGTCTAAGTTTCCAGAGCAAAGTTCAACTATCATTTCTTTTTTCAAGTGCAAGGTTTTATGCAAGCCGGCCGTGTTCTTGGAGTTGTCTGGTATGGCTATGTTTTTGTTGCATGTTTTGTGTTTCTTGCCTACTGCATGAAGAACATGTTCATTGCCTTGTAGCAAGTCAAAAACCTCTCTGTTGTGAATGTCTTTTGCAGTGTTAGTGTAGAACAAATGGGGGATTCATTTCTTGTCTAGCAGCGAATTTGTTTGTCGCATTGGGCTTTGTAATTCATATTGGAAGACATTATTTTGCCATTACGATGTTATTGTTGATGTTGTTGTGGACTTGTTGGTAAAAAGCCATGAGTCTTTGGTCGGGCTTGCTTGGCCCAAATCCCCACATAGAAGGACATGAATGGCCCCAAATGGTTGCAAGTGGTTGTGCTTGATTCCCCGTAGGTGCATGTTTGCTGCAACCAATGTACTGTGCCCAACCAAAGAGATTTTGTCAAAGACAACTAGTTTAAGGTCCTTATACAATTGTGATAACTCTTGTAGTTTTTCTGCTAATAGGCTTGTGTAGTCACTTGCCATGAGTGGTAAATGCAAGGTTGAGTGAATTGTTGTGCCTCCAATGTTGAATGCTACTTTGCCAGTGTACGCTACAAGAAGAACTCTAGGAAGGTCCACATTGGAAGTTTCTTTGTGTGAATAATGTCTTAAAAGAGTTTGGATTATAGCGAGCAATGTAAATGTTTTTCTTGCCGGTTAAGAAAACATGAAACGTTTCTCTTTTTCGATTCTTTTCTTGAGCATGATGTCATCTAGACATAGACGTTGTTTGGGGTTGAGCTTCCTTAGTGTAGCGTAATATTCGTAGTTTGGCACAACTCTATATGCTAGCAATGATGTATTGTGGAATTGATTTGGTCTACTTTGTTTTGCCATATCAAGTCCAAGGTCGTATTTATCGGCATTCATGAAGTCTGAAGTATCTTTGGTACTTGTGGAAGTAGATGTTGTAGTTGATGAAGATGCTTGGCTTCTAGGGATGAGTTTGTTAAATTTGTTTTTGTGTATGTCTATGATGTGTTTGTTTTCATTGTACATATCGTGCCATGTTGGGGCACCTTCATGGAGACTTGGCTCATTATTGTGGAACGGAAGGAAGAGAGTGCACAACTCTCTGTAGTAGTTTTCAGGGTCCTTGCTTTTGTTGTAGTCGTTGTACCTGATGAATTTAGGTTTCTTGTTGTTGTTCCAAGAATTGTGTAATCACTGGGGAAGGCGAGCAAGCGAATTGCGTGTAGACAAGTGTCACGTTTGATGTACTTTGCTATTATGTTGTTGAAGATGTCTGTGCTTTCTGGATGAAGTTGTTCCAGTTGCACTCTTCTTTTCAATAACAACGTGCGGTATTAATGTATTGGAATTGTCTCGTTGAACTTATGAGAGGCAAAGACAATGTCAAGTATATTGCTTGTTGTGAACTTATGTGTTGTGTATTCAATATTGCATTCCCTACTCTTCTAATACGTTCATTTGCAGTGGCTTTCAAAGCTATGCTTTGTGTGAAAGCTACCTTTACTGCCTCTGGTGTTTCCTTGTCTATTTTTGTGATGTACGACGTACAATATGAAGTAGCTCCGTGCGAATTTAGGATGAATTGAATGTCTGTGTTTGTAGACCATAGCTTTGACAAAGCGGGGTTGAAATTTCTTGTGAACATGTCGTTGGGGATTCTTTTGAGGAATAAGGTTGGTTGTGACATAGATGCTTGCAAAGTGATGATGTACTCTTCCTTCAATAGATGCACAGCACACAAGAAAGTGCATGGTCCATCAAGAGTGTGCATTCTTCCAAGAGAGTTGATTTTATACGTTTCATGTTTGTTCTTGAGAACGCTCATTCTGGAGTCTTCTCTGAGAGGAGATAATATGCGTGTGCGCAACATTGGCATTTGAGGAAAGCCAAATGTGCATTTTTCTTTTTTCTTAAAGCATGTCTTTCTATGCTTGTGCGTTTGGATTTCTGTTTGCTCAAGTGGGAACAATGACATGTCTGCTAAGATGTACTTGTCTATATATGTCTCAATCTCATTGTTTTTTGAAACTCTGGGTGTAGGGGCACCATCAATCCATAGAAGCCCATGATCATGTTGGCTTTCTGTATTCTGGAATTTGGTCATGAAGAAATCAGTGACTCTACCCAGAATGCTAGCATCGTTCCTTAGCAAGTTCTTTTAGTGAATTGCCACAACTTCTCTACTACTTGCTGATAGCATTATGAAAAATATAGGCGGGCCAAGTTGGCTTGCAAATACGTTCTTCTTCAAATGGTATTTGTAGTCTGCCAAAGTTCACAAATGTTTGTGTCCAATAGTGCATCTTTCACTTGTAATCTTCTCCCCCTGGTTTGGGCTCTATGCATGCGAACCCAAGTTGAAGAGAGAACTTATTGCACCAGTATTTTCATAAAGAAAAGATTTTCTATACATAGCACGAAATGGCGATATACATTGAGAAGTTCCCAGTGTAGAATGTCTTGGTACGATGTGTGCTTAGGAAGGCTGTATTGTTGTTGATATCCATAGAACAGCTTTGGAAATGCTAATTCCTCACAAAATTTATCTTTGAAAATGCTCAAAGGTGAAAAACCTTCAGAAGGAGTGACGACTATGGTTTGGTCTTCAAAGCCTGCAACTTGTTGGCTAGTGTAGATTCTGTGGACCAAGGTAGACGTCTGTCATGGGTTTGTCATCGTCATCAGAAGTTGCATCACCATGTTCTTCATGTTCAAGTTGTTTTTCTTGTGCTTGGACAACCTTGATGTGCATTTCCCATAACAAATTTATGTTGACTCTGTGAAGGATTTATAGAGTGGAGATTGCAACATTTCTTTTACAGCTAGCATTGTCAAAGTAGGGTGAACTATGCTGCTCATGTAGCTATGCTAGTATTCAAGCTGCCGCTTTATTAAAACAGTGTCTTGCTCACTTAAAAATCTAGGCAATAGCTTTTGCACTCTATCGACATCCGCAAATACATTCACTACACTTCCATGCAGTCCATACTGCCCTTCATATGTCAACTACCTAATTTATGCGAAGGGTATTCTGATGGAAATCAAGCGTATTTCAATGGCATTAAGAGAACCTGTGTGTTTTTTTTGTTCTGCCATTTTCATGTTGAGGGCAGAGAACAATGGGATTTTGTTGAGTTTTATTTGTTTGCAACACATGGAACATAATAGCTTATTTCAAGATTGAATGTTTGACACTTTAACTCCACTGGATTCGAGAGATATTGCCATCACTAGCGACAACTTCTTCATCTTGCCTCGAAATTTCAATGAACCACCGCAAACACATGGGAAACATGGAGTGTCCAAAATCCTATCGTCATATTTTTCTTGGAATGAAGTATGTTTTCTTTTTCTCTTCCTTCCGCAAGCAATTTGTCCTTGCATTTGAACTTGTGCATTTTGCTAGGTGTCATGTGTAGGAGGCCATGTTGGTCCCATTGAATGTAGTGGTACTTTAGCATGGTTGGGAAGAAAGGTTGTTCTCCTCATCTTGTATATTTTGTTCAGCGTGCTTTGCACCATGTATTTTCTTTGCAAATGAAGACTTTGGTGGAGACATGCAGTAGTTTTGGCAGGTGAGTTTGGATGTTACAACACAAGCTGATGTAGTTGCACTTCATCTTTCTCATACCATTTGCTATAACTACATTTGGTGCACACACAAATCAATGGAGTGATTGCCCAAGTTTGAGTTGACTCATCCAACAGTAGAGTGTGTGTAGTGGCTTGCCTAAGTTTGCCTATTGAGACCTTCTTCGTGGACTATTGAACCGTTGTAGCGCAACAAAGTGATCGATTGTTCGAAAATGCTATGGAACCGCTGTAAAATGTCTACAATGATTGCATAAGAGGATGAGGACTTTTCGATTAAGTTTTGGACATTGTTTACATTCAAAGGGGAATTGTTTGGTCTAGCACTCAAGATGTGCCATGGAGTGTTGTTTGTTTGTGAGGTTGTCATAATGTTGTCAAACATAATACTCAACAAATGTTGATATGTAAGAGTAGGAAAATTTTCTAAAAGACATAGAAAAGCATTTTCATTTGAAGGGTGCTTATGCAAGAAGTTGGAATGCTTGATAAGGAATGGAGAATGTAGGGAGACAATTTAACACAAGGTACCTTGGTTCCATAGCCCAAGCAAGCCACTTGGTTTGTGAAAGCTACCTTCAAGGCATCTCTAGTTGGGCCATCTGGAACATCAGCAAGTATGGTAAAATTGAAGACATGTATAGTGCCTTTAGCCTTTAGGAAGGAGATATTTTTCAACACATACATAACCACGCCTTCTTCATTGAACTCTTGAATCAATTGGGTAAGTGTGGATTTCCGTTCATTCACGAACGACAGCTACAATAGGAAAGATTAAACAAACTTCACATGAGAATGCTTTGCATATGTTCGTTGAAACAAATAAATTGTCAATTTTAGGTATAACTTACTGTAGCTCTGTCCTGATCCCGAGGACCATCCACAACTATAATTTGGTCAACCATTCCATCCTCATTGTTGACTTTGATGATGACAATGCCTATTGTCCCAACAACGTTTGCTATGTTACAGTTGCAAAGGTTGACCATTTCCACTACCCAAGGCACATAGGTGCACAGAGAATGATCTAGTAGTAATCGAAGGTTTCCTTCAAAAGGCTCTCCTCTAATGATGCATGTAGTTGCATCAACAAGCAAAGACAATTTAGATGTCCTCCTTCACTTGTACCTCTTGGAACCACACTTGTTCCCTCTATTCTATAGAATTCTCCTATTTGTAAAACGTTTATGAATTGGTGAATGTAGGTGGAGGGTATGAGCAATGTAATACTATGGGAACAGTTTTTGTCTATTAATTCATCCTTCAAAAAAATGAGAAAAAAATTGGGTATTTGGCATTTGTGACTTTGCATGTTCCATACTTGCATAATAATTTTTTCTCAAAGACAAACCTATGTGGTGCACATTCAGATAACTGAGTTATGCCTAGTGACACCAATGAATTACCCCCCCCCTACAAAGTTCTCTTTGCTTGGAATAAGGGCTTTGGCATTTGGAGGAAAATCAATGGTGGTTGGAAATTGTTATTGTCATTGGGTCCATTTTAAGAATTCACCTCCTCACCATCTTGTTTCAACACAATTTTTTTACTAGCTGCATTTACACATAGAATTACAAATAAGGTATTCAATGATTATAAGTGAAAATGTAATCAAAATATGTTGTCCAAGACAAATTTGTCACAATGCAGGTATATGCATGTTTGGCTGGACTAAAAAGCAATGTCCATGGACAATGCTTTTTAAGTGCCTATAAAAGCACCTTGCAAGTGTAGATTTGAAAGTGATAAGTGATAAAAAACTAACATCCCATGTCCCACATCCTGTCTCATAACAACCTTGTAGTTAACTACCTCTTCTCCCTTGGCACCGATCTTTGGCTACTCTGCTCCCTCGATTGTGTCTCCCTGCTTCGTCTCGTGTCTTTTGGCCTGCAAGCTCACTCTTGTCTCTCCTAATCTACTTGTCTCTTCCAGTACTACAAGTTCTCTCTCTCTCTCTCTCTCTCTCTCTCTCTCTCTCTCTTTGTGTGTGTCTACGCTGTTTTCTCTTCCAAGCTCTAACTTTTTGCAATTTCTGTCAGCACATTACGTTTCTCTTCCAAGTTTTGCAATTCTCTCTCAGCACATTGCTTTGCTCTTCCAAGCTCTAACTTTTTGCAACTCTCTATCAGCACATTGTTTTGCTTTTTCAAGCTCTGACTTCTCACAATTCTCGGTCAACACATTGCTTTGACATGACTTTGAGAACGTTGCAAGCTCTCTCTCTCTCTCTCTCTCTCTCTCTCTCTCTCTCTCTCTTTGTGTGTGTCTACGCTGTTTGCTCTTCCAAGGTCTAACTTTTCGCAATTCTCTATCAGCACATTGATTTTCTCTTCCAAGCTCTAACTTTTTGCAATTCTCTGTCAGCACATTGCTTTGCTCTTCCAAGCTCTAACTTTTTGCAACTCTCTATCAGCACATTGCTTTGATCTTCCAAGCTCTAACTTCTTACAATTCTCGGTCAGTACATCTTTGACACTACTTTGAGAATGTTGCAATCTCTCTCTCTCTCTCTCTCTCTCTCTCTCTCTCTCTCTCTCTCTCTCTCTCTCTCTCTCTCTCTCTCTCTCTCTCTTTGTGTGTGTCTATGCTGTTTGCTCTTCCAAGGTGTAACTTTTTGCAATTCTCAGTCAGCACATTGCTTTTCTCTTCCAAGCTCTAACTTTTTGCAATTCTCTATCAGCGCATTGCTTTGCTCTTCCAAGCTCTAACTTCTCGCAATTCTCGATCAGCACATTACTTTGACACTACTTTGAGAACGTTGGAAGCTCTCTCTCTCTCTCTCTCTCTCTCTCTCTCTCTCTCTGTGCACTGTGTTTTCTTACAAGCTCTGCATTTCTTGTACTTCTTTTTTGTCAACAAAATGGTAGGTGCTTGTGCTGCAAGAAATACATTAGATATTCTATTCTTGATTGATATTTCAGAATGCAACTAGTGATCTAGGTAGTGATGTTTTATGTTTGGTTTTTGCAGGTATGTCTAATGTATTTGCCTTCCACGCCAGAGGATGTTAATGCAAGGACACTTACACATCTAACCATTTGAGAACAAGAGGTAAACACTATCAGAAAATATGAGGCTATGAAGAAAAGAAAGCATTGACAAAAAACAAGGATGAAGTAAGCTATTGCAGATCAGGCTACTGTTGAAGTTGACCTAGACAACAGACAAAAGATAGTAAATAAGGTTGTGTCATTCTGAAACAAACAAGCAAAATCGACTTAGTAGCTAGAAAGGATATCTTTGAACAAATCATTTCTCATCCTCGTGTCAAGCATTTGCATAATGCCAACAATGAACTTCAGTTGTTGTAGGGAGCAATTGTATCCAACATCTGCAGCACCTTATTAAGCCATGTCAAGCAACCATGAACCTCTAATGAAGTTTTCTTCAAAAGGTCTACCATGATGATGGTGATGAATTCTAATGGACCAAAATACTAGGAATTTAATATTACAAAAGCCTCAAAGCTTTTGGGTGTCCATAGAGGGAATTTTTACTCTGCAAAATCTCATTTGTTGGTCGAAGATCAAGGAATGTTGTTGCTATCCATGTGCCGAAGACAAAAACGATGATGTAGCAGCATTACATAGGAGATTCAAGATATTTTCTTTGCATTTTGGACTCAGGAAACAAGGGTATCCCCAATAAGAAAGATGCATGTCAAAAGAGGTTACGCAAAAAAAGTTGCATGAAGCATCCTATCCACCTTCTCGAGGAACCTCAGGTCAGTGCACTCATTGCTTTGTAGCTTTCATGGGACTGCTATTGGGTACTTCCAATAGATACAACAACGCTTTACACATTCATTATCCCCCCATAAATTTTATGGATTTTCGGATTGCTTTGGATTGAGGTGCTTTTTGATTGGTTTGAAAATGTTGTGTGGCTACTAGGGGCCATAATGAAGATCACATGCAATAAAGCTACCAATTCTTGTTGTTTTTTTACTGCTTTGGAACTGCTTGGGATCATGTGGACTCCCCCAAGTTGGGGCCACTTACTAAACCTGCTTTTGGGACTGTTTGAGAGTGCTTTTAGAATGCTTTGTGGTTGGAGCCATTATAAAGTGCTTTGAGATTGTTTGAAATGGCTTTGAGAATGCTTTGTGGATGGAGCCATGATAAACTGCTTTGATACTGTTTGAGGCTTCTTTGAAAATGCTTTGTGGTTGGATCCATGATAAACTGCTTTGTGAGACTGATGATTAGATCCATGATGAACTGCACTGAGAGTGATTTCAAATTGCTTTTTGATTGTTTGGATCTTTTTGAATGTTTTCAAATTGCTTTCTGAATGCTTTTTGACTCATGCAGAATCAAAGCATCCATTGATCAAGCAAGCAGTGCCAAAGCACATGCAAAGTACAAACAAAACAGTCACAAATAAAAGCGGTGCTAAAGCATTGAAAAAGAAGCAGTGCCAAAGCATTGACAAACTAGTCACATTCCACACATAACACAGAGCATATACAAAGCAGGCACAATGTAGTGGCATGTCACAAAGTAGGTAGAAAGCAGTGCTATAGCAGTCTCATGCAAAGTCAAAGCAGCCATTGATCATAAAGTGGTCATGTAGTGAAAAATGTAGTTTGAGAGAGACATGCACAGTCATCTATGTAAGCTTGTTGTATAATTCTTAACAACAGAGTAAAACAAGGAGTGAGGCATACATACCAGTTGACGACCCCAATACCATAGATTTTACTACAGGTGGGGATTTTTTCCAAGCAGCCAGTCGAGTTGTAGTGTGATTCTTCTAAACAAAAGTTTGCAAAATAGAACTAGTGGTATGGATATCAACACGCAAGCATACACACAACAATGAATTCTTCCATGTCAATTCTAAAGCCACAAGCAGCACAACCCTACACAATAATTAGACTAGTGGATTCTTCTTCATCTTGAGTTAAAAGTGTAGGTGGGGCTGGGTAAATGGACATCAGCTAATTGGATTGGACTCTTTACAGCATCCTATTCACAAAAGCATATTGATGCTGCATCCTCACGAATACAACATACTTTTGATGTAGCTCTGCCTACAAGTGATAATAGCGCAAAAGGTTAACATATTTAACTTGAACGATCCAAATGAAGTGAAAATAGTGAAAATAGCGTATCAAACTATTTTTTTTTAATTTAAAAAAAACTATTTTAAGGTTTCTAATGTTTGCAACCCTAAGGCATGCAAACACTAAGGCATGCATTTCAATCCAACCATGCTCGCCTCTCGACAACTGATGGCATGTTTTCCTAGCACAACTTGTCCTTCTTAGCTTTGTCTAGTGCATTGATGGCCACGTCAACATCCAAACTCGCCTTGTCGAGTCTCAACTTCGTAGCATGCAACATATTAGGAGAGTTTTCCATTTCGGCCATTATGTACGTTACTGACAATGTGCCACAGGCCCTTGAGAATTGGGTCGATGATGGAAACTTCTCGATCTTGGGGACACTCCGCATATCTTCAACCACTGCTGTGGCTTCGGAGGGGTCAGCAGAAAGACTCAACTTTTTTTGAAATCGATCGATTTTATGCTAAAGCTAAGCTTACACTGCTGCTCAATGGTGTAGACCACACTTTTTGCAAATTCAACCCAATTGTGAGAGACGAGAACTTGAGCTCCTTCTCTCCGTCCCTATCTTTTTCTATGGCATGACTCTATAAGAGATGAGACCTTGAGCTTGCTACAACTATGCAAGATGAGACCTATAAGAGATGAGCTGCACAAAAAGAGCTAGATCTATGAGAGAGGCTAGAGTTGTGAGAGACAAGAGGCACAATAAACAAGAGATTCTAGAGTTGTGAGAGACGAGAGCTATGACATTCCAATGAGAAGTGAGTAGGAAGTTACAACTAAAGGACTGGTTTCATTAGTGTTGAAAGTGTCAGTCCAACTGGACATTTGAAACATGTAAAGTGTCCAATTCGTTATGTTATGTAAATCCCACCTCCAAGCACTCTTGCAAATGTGTTAAGAGAGTGCTTATTTAGCACACGCTTTCAAGCACAAAAAGCGTACCAGCCAAACATAAATACACCCATGCATAATCATAAGCACCAATTTCAATTTGTCTTCAAAGAAGAAATATACATGCAATTTCATAGGTATCATAAGAGTAGAACAACCACTTCAACTTCTCCTCATCAAGTTAGTCATAGTTAATATTAATGACATCAAGGTAGTTAGAGTCAATATTAATGACATCAATCACACCACTCTTTGCTGGGGAGGTGCTAGCCATTGGGCACTTCACACACAAAAATTTACTTGAGCGAACAACACGGGTGCTAATTTTACACCTGAAGTCAACGTACTCCGAGTGTGTTCATATATGCTTCTTCATTGATAGTGCTCACCTTGGGCGTAAGCCTCTTCAGCTACTACTTCTTGGAATGAACCCCTTAATGATTGTCATGAAGAAGATTTTTTGATTGGCAAACTTTTCAGCAAGTTCTCCTTGGGGTCCACTTGGAGAAGCAATTGACAATGAGTTGAAGCTCGACTAGGTGGAGAGGGTGTTTTTTCCATATAAGAACACGTGAATTTAGTAAGCAGAAGGACCTAAACAACATCATCAAACCACAAATGAGACGTAAGCTAGAAATATGGTCAGATAAAGGAAAATAAGTCTCTGTAGTGACAACGCAAAACAATGATCTGAAACACAAACCAAGGGAAACTGTCTGTTCACAAATGCAACACAATGTTTGCTGAGGACAACGCATCTGCTACTATCAACTATAACACAACAAATGAAACCAAAATCCACAAAAACATGAAGCGACGTTCACTGACATGAGCCAAAAACTATATTTCTTCCTTGACAACCACCTCGATTAACAACAGATGGACTCGTTAATCACCCAACTAAGTCCAATTAAAGGTGAAGATGATCATACTATTGAATTCACCAATTAAAGGTAAAGATGATCATACGATGGTGAATTCTCCAATTAAAAGTCAAGTTGATCAACTTGCCACAAGCTGCTATCATGGGAGATTGGGCTGATGCGGGAGTCACCTTGCCACAGACGCTGGTGTCACAATAGACAAGATTGCATCAAGTCAAACTTTGGCAAGTCTTTCATGTACGAACATCGAACGTCAGTTCATCATTTCAAAATTTCAATAAAATCATAATGCAAGAATATGAATGAAAATAAGGAAAGACGGAAGGGAGGAAGCAAAGTCTTCTTATCACGAAAGACCTCGCTCAAAATCTCCACTATCGATATCCATGTAGTCGCAAGATGCCTCTAGTCCAACCATCACAACTAATCACAAATTTTGCACAAACAACAGTTGAATAACCATTGCTCATGCATCATGCTTTTATAGACGAACAAGACATAGAGCGCAAGAGAAAATTTCCACATCGCAATTATGAAGATGAACATGCGCATCTTCTCAACAATAGCTTGATTATTCCCTTAGTTGGCATAATCAATTAAGGGAAATACTTGATGAAGATTATGCCACTGGGAGGTAGTTGCACAACAATAGGCTTGAAGATAATCATATGCCGATGGGCGGTAGTCACAAAATCGATCACAATTCAAACTTCAAAATAATCGGGCCCACTTTGCTACCAAAATAATCTTCACCAAGCCATGTATTAGGAATTGAACTATAAATTCCATCATCTAGAACTCACCACACAACCATAGAGCAATTTGCTCACCGTTGAGCACTAAAGCTAATAGGGAAGACAAATGGCTTATCCCGCAGTAGTAGACCTCAGAGTTTGGACTCACATACCACAAAACCTCCATCCATGAAGGATGCAATAATGTGTGACCCATAGGTGAGTCACTAGCTAATCACTTGTAACTTTTTCCTCCCTTCACGTTTTTCCATCTTGGGAAATAAATATAGGGAAGATCTTCTTAAAGTCAAAAACCCTCTCGTAATTGAATCTTATCTTGCCTATCTTTCCATTTAATATAATACTTCGTAATAATCTTATTCCTATGATGTTTCTATCCTTTATGTAGAATCTCTTCACTTCTATATGCAACATAGATCAAATCCTCCAACTCTTATGGGTACTAGACCATCTCGTTTTCCCATTTTCTCCTTGAGTCTACTCACATGGAAAACTAGATGAAACTTGACATTGGAAAAGAGTTCTAACTAATAGGCTACATCATTGCTTTTTTGAATGATGTAGAAAAATTGCAATATCTATGGGAAATATTTGAATACTTCTTGATCCTCAAATTCTTAGAATCTTTTGGAATTCTAGGATACACCCATATGCCTTCCTTGAGAATTCCAGGGGTACATTTCTCACCCACATAAAACTTTACGTTGGAAATCTTTATCTTGTTCTAATATTTCTTGCATATCGATCTAGAAATCTTTAGCTATTTGTGCCTGCACATTTTTAAGGCTAAGGCAAACTATGATCTAGGTTGGTATTCATATATAAGCACAAATGGACTAAACCCTATAGCCAAATGCTAAGGTATTATGTAGGCAACTTCCATCATTGGAAGGTACCTCTCCCAATCTGACAGTTTCTTGTAGACATGTTCTCTAAGCACATCCATCATAACTTGATTCACCCTCTCTATTTGCTCATCATATTGAGGATGATCAACCAAGATCATGCTCGAAGTAGTTTCCAATTTCTTGAAAAGTACTTCTAGAATGTGTAGTAAACGTTGAGTCTTAGTCATCAACTATGTCACTAGGCAAACCATAAAGTCTAAAGAGTTGTTCAATACATTGTTATGTTAATAATAGTGATTTTATGTATGTTTTTATGAATCATGCAAGTTTGGTAAGTAAATCCAAACTACATCATGTCCTCTATTTGTTTGAGGACTTTATGACAAAACCCATAGATATACTTTCCCATTTTGCATCGAAAATCTATAGAGGATGCAACATGGCTCCAAACCTAAAGCGTTCCACCTTATTAATTGGTATTGTTGACATTTAACCACATAGTCATGCAAAAACACTTTGATTTCCATCTAATAAAAGTTATGCTTAAGAAAATCATAGGTCCTTTATATACTAGGATGACTTGCACTAGGACTACCTTGGCATTCGTATAAAATCTTTTTCTTTATGTCACCACTATCAGGATGCATTACGAATTGTATTTTTATATATAACTTCATTCTCAAAGGTAACATTATCACCCACTCGAGAATCCCTATCCACTCTAAAGCTTGCATCCTAGACTTCTTGCATGATTTGATCAAATATATATATATATATATCAATGTATGTGGAGCTAGTACTAAGGGATAAAGGAGGAGGGGAGGAGTCTCAATTGAAGAATAATGGAGGGAAGGGGGCATTAAAGAGGAAGCTACCTGAGATTGGGGAGGGGGGACAGGGTATGAAGGGGGCATTAAAGAGAAAGGGACTTTGGGCATAATTGCTCAAATTTGAGGCTCTACTTTGATCTTGGTGACTCACATCATGACATTTTTAGAGTCATTATGTGATTGCTCCTTGTAGCTGCTCCCATGGCCGACATCGACATATCGTTCGGGGCATTCTCGCCATATCCTTCACCGATATATTTCTTCAGATTGGGATGTTCACTCTTATGTGCAGTAGCTACTTGGGGTCATTTACCAGTTCTCTACCCTTGCTATGCATAAAATAAATGAAATATATTTTTATTTTATATGATTGGGGTCAATAAAGATTCTCTAGCTTGAGCTCTACTATGCCAAGTCTGCTACCACATGCATCTTCACCTAAGCACATACTAGGAATCAAACCATAAAGTGCATCATCTAGACCCAACCATAGAGTAATCTACTCAGTCTCAAGCATTGGAGGTCATAGGGAAGACACATGGCCCAACCCTAGGTAGGAGACCACGGAATCCCCATCCACGACGGATGCATCAACCAAGCTTGCTCAGTACAAGCATGCCTCTAGTAGGAATCATTATAAGTACTAAGTAGTCTCCCATATGTTGAGGACTATATGCCAATATATAGCCATATTCCACAACTATATTTAGCGTATAGGTCCCATTTCCTTTCAAATCTAGTTAAAATGATTCATCCTAATTAAGATACCCATTCCCTTTAAAATACATCACTGTACTTAGATTACTCCTCCTAACCTCTTGACTCCACCCACTAAAGCCTCCACTGACCCATAGGTGACCACTAGCTAGGGATGTAACATGGCTCTATATTTTCGCCAAAGTGGAGAATGTATATTTTTTTTGTGGCTCTTAGGATGAAACCATAACAAAGTGGTATAATTGTTGCTCCCATCCTTTGGGTTCAGGAAAATATGAAAAACCTTACCATGGGTACCTATCTTTTATAAGCTTTAGATCCTACATTTTTTTGGAGACTTTAAAGCTTTCTATTCTTGTCAACCGCATGTGGATCCAAAGTTCATTCCAACAGCTCTATTCTCCTTTTCTACTTTTGCCCACCCTCTAGATACACAATGTCTTTGTGATGATTGGAGCCTTGTTTAACACCTTGATTTTTCACGAGTGTTGAACTACCTCCTTTATATATTGTGAGCAATCTTTTTTATTTTGTTTAAGGCCCCTTCTTGCTCTATCCCTTGATCTAAATCTGCTTAGCTTGGTTTGTTCTTGCTCAAGGCTCAATTCCTTGCATATAAATATTGAAGGCATTTCCTACTCTTTAGACTACCTCAGCTCACCTATCATGCACTTTTTTGCTTGAAAGACAAATAAATGAGATAGATTATTAACATTGATGCTACACAAAAATCATGGATAAACAAGCTATATGCATGCACTAGTGATGGAGACAACAAAAAATTAGCAACAGTGTGGCGTAAAGAGCCAAATGTGTATAGCTGAGAACATGGCCAAATCAATCATGTAGAAGATGAAGGAGTCATGCTAGTGTATCAAATGTCATAATTTTCTATTTGCTTGGCAATAACATGAGGAATTTGCACTTTTTAACTTCTTCTTGAATACTCAATTGTATCATCATCAACTATACATTTCTCTTGTAGTGATCTTAGCCTCTTATAGACACGACTCTAGAGACTCAAGAGTCATTTTATGATTGTATTAGGCTCGATACCATCTAGATTTTTAACCTAGTACACTATTCTTTGCATGTTTACAAAGATGGAGTTGATCCATATGTTTGGTGATGGTAATAAGGTTTTTTAAGCCTATCTTCATGTGTCCCAATCTCCAAGAAAGTTAGTATTGGGTCAAAACATTTGGATTATAAATGTAACAAATATCGTTTGATTCGTATAATGGTTGCTAGCCTCTTTTTTTTTTTCGCCAATGTTGGATTCACAAGAAGTTTTTCCATCCCCTTCAAGTCTATCCTAGGTCTCCCATATTTGAATACTCCTTGTTGTCTTTGATCACTAGTTATACTACCTTTAATTTGATTTTATCGATTGTGGTTTTAGTTAGCTCATGGGAGTTCAACCCTAATACCATGGTGGTGGGAAAGGGTGTTTATGGAAAAAACTATTTTGCTATGTTAAATATTGTAACGTTTTTTTTAATAATAGAAATATGCCAGCTTTTATTATTGGAATGGGAGCAGACAAAAATAGTGCCCCTCATACACGTAGATGGCTCAACAAATTGGGCACACTACCTGAGCCCACACTGCCTATATAGTAGGATTTCTATCCATGAACATGTCTAATCACCTCGCAAAAATCATACTAATAACCATAGGGAACTTCTTCCTAGTGATAATGGAGAAATCCACTAGTGTCATCCTCATATAAGCCAACACCATCAAAATAAACAATAAAATAGCTTCCTGTAGGGCTGCATCCCCTTCGAGTTGTTAGTTTTAGACATCCTCCAATTTGATCGTAAGGATAAATGAGCCATTAAACCTAACCTATGAATAGCCCCCCTTCAAATGCCATGAAAGATTGCATGACACTAAACAACCCCAAATGAGATGTTTAACCTCTTCAAATGAGCATCCACACATCGAACAACTTGGATTCATGGTTACTCACTTAGCCAGCCTACCTCTCATCAGCAACAACAAATTCAAAACCTTCCACATAAAAAAGTAGTCCTTCTCAACCACACATCCTTCTAGATCTCCTTTAGCCTATCTTGCCACCATCTCATCTCACACCTCATCCTCCATGTTAGGTTAGGCATTCCTAGCAAAGAACATTGTTCCATTAACTTCTTATACACCAAATGGAAAGAAATATTCCTTAAATTTGTCTTCCCCATAGTCCATTGATTAACCATCTAGCTAGAAGATATTATACAATTAGATGGCCAAGAATATGGGATTAGCCCCAGGACTCTACCCACCAAATTTCTCACCAGCATTAAGGATGAGTTTCTAGGAAATTACATCCAAAGGGAGCCAATAGGGTCTCCTACTATCCCAAAGTTGTAACCAATTACAAATTCCTTTTTTCAAGCACTCCTTGCACTCGTCTATCCAGACATGCTAGAGGCTTATTATCTACCTTCATTGCTAACCACAGATCTCCAATCTTCTACCGGCCCCTTAATCAAGTCAGAGTTTATGAACTTTAAAGGAAATCCCTAGATAGAGCTTGTCATACAAGTCCAAATTTCGCTCCCCCTTGCTTAGCAAACCACTTAATAATTTCCACCGAAGGAGCTCAGCATTCAAATAACCTAGGCATCCATTTACATAACAATGAAATGTTCCTTAAATCAATATCATGCAGTCCCAACCCACCTTGTATTTTTGACACCTTTATGGTATCTCAAGGAATATAATGCAGAGATCTCCTACCATATTCTTCCACCCATAAGAAGTCTCTCAGTATTTTCTCAACCCCATCCAATGTGTCTTCCAATTGTATTCACTTGCAATATTTCGACAAATGGACGTGCTAATGGCATCATAGTAAGCATAGTTGTATGCTTTGGGTCATGCTTTCTTGAATATGTAGGAAGAGGATCTGGGTTTTGCAAGTTTGAGGATTAGCAGCAGCCCTTGTTTCCCAACAACTTGGCATGCACTCTTACATGCCACTACATCTCTCCCTTGCTTGAAACTCTTTTGGACATATTTCATTTAGGTCAACCATGCAACCCACTTGCAAGAAATTGCCTTAACTTCCAAGTGGAAGTGCCGTAATATCTAGATTGTAACCATTGACAAGGCTAACATCATGGAAATCCAAACCTCTACACCTGATGAGCGTAATCTCAAAAACCCAAGACAGAAATCCAAACCTCTATACCTACTGAGATAGAAAAACCCAAGAAAACCCAAAGTAGAGGATGTGGAGAAATATATTGTTTCATATAGCGCTAAGGCAACACCCATGCATTCACTATACATAAATGTGGTTTTAAGTAATCCTCAAAATCTAAGAAAAACGTGGTTTTGCTTACTCCTTGTAATCTAAGCATAAACAATAGATTTTATTGATTACTCTATCACAAAGGCAATTCTTTTTGTTAAGAAGCATCATGCAAGACTGCCTTTGCCATTTCTTGGCACTAGATTCACAAAATTAAAATTAGCAAAATACGTGCTTGGATCATAGTTATCCTTCTTAATACTGGTGATGTAGAAGTTTTGACCATGAACATGAGTTGCTTTAGGAGCTTAATAGTGGTTAGCATGGAGTAGACTTGACAAGCATTTTCAAATGCATTACCTCAAAATTAACTCCCTCAATGGGATTATCCGACAGAATTGGCTATGTTATTGCTCGATCATGCAAGAGACTTCCAAACAATTGTGCACTGATATCTTGTAAAGCAAAAGAAAATTGAGAAGCGAGTCAATCATTGATTTTGCATTGAGGCTCACACGTGATCTCGATCCAAAATACGTTAGAAGACTACAGGGAAGGCACTCAATCACAATGGAAATAGTCTCGCAATTTATTGGAGCACGCAGTTTCAACAACAACTGGATCTCATTCAACGGTTGTCATGCAAGCGTGATGGGCATACGCACGGCAGCAAAGATTGCCTAGTGGTGCATGTAGAGGTGAGTTCCCAACCTCAAGCATCTTACGACATCCTACGATCATACAGTCTGCCAAGGGAAAGAAGCGAGCCTAATATAGCTGATGGACTTCTAGAGTGACGACTGTCGGCATTAGTCGTCCCCGTGCTGGAAAAACCAAAGTTTGATTTTGTTGAAGGGGACAGGATTGTGGTGCTGACTCTTGCAAGAGAAGATCAAAGATGACAAGAAGGGGTTAGATTTGAGATCGACAGAATGCTATGGGATCTGCTACATCAATTGAAGAAGTCAAGGAGAATGGATGCAAAGACAAACCAATTGAAGCCGTTGTCGCGTCGAGCAGAAGTGCACCTGCTCCCACTTCCCCTTACAAGTCTCCTTACCGAGGGTCCTCTTTTGGAGCCACGAACCATGTGTTGTGCACATCTCATGTCCACATTTTTACTCATTTGCTTTTTTCCTTTAAAATTTTGATAAAATACTAGGATTCAAGTTCAATTTCGAGTTGGTAGTTGAGTGCGCGAAGACGGAAAAGCTAGTTTACGTGTAAGAGCTTACGTGTGCATGCAAGAGCAAAAGATTGTTGACTGAGAGTCCTTGGGTGCCACGCATGCTAGTGGTTGGCCACGTGGCTTCAGTTTTTGAACCAAAAAAAGAGCACTTAAAATCCAGTCGCTTGCGGGTGAGTTGATCTGGTTTGAGAGCAGAGCAACAGCAACAGCAACAGCCGATCCATCGATTTCGGATCAATCCTCTTCCGGATCGCCAGACATCATGTTTAGCCCTATCAAGCAAGAAAGTTTTGATGAGGAGAAAGGGTCCGTCCTTTATCCGGGTATTTCGCACGAAGATAATGAACTGCGCTGGGGCTTCATCAGAAAAGTGTATGGGATCCTCGGCACGCAGTTTCTCCTCACGGCTGCTGTTGCAGCAGTGGTCGTATTTTGCCGTCCAGTCGCCTTGTTCTTTCTTAATACGCCAGTGCTTTTCTTTTTCATTGCGATACTGCCGTTAATATGTGAGCCTTCTTCCTATTGTGAAGCATTTCTTTCAGGTTCTGAAAAAGTCCTGTATGTAACGTTTCCCGAGTTGAATCAAGGGAGATTGTTCATAATGATATGCGAATTACACGAGTTCAAGTAGATAGTGTAGAGAAGTATCATCGTTTACTGCATAGAAGAAGGAAATTTTGAAATGTGTGTATAGAAATGCGTAATTTATACTTTTTTAACAGTTTCTTTTCCCTTTTAAAATTTTTCTTTCGCATATTGAGTGTCCATTGGCGCAGTCTTTTGACTCTTACAGCATTGCCCTCGTGGCAGGGCTGTCAACTCCTGGCAGGGTAGTCTTTTAGGCTTTGTTCAAACAAAATAAAAAAGCAAAGAATTACAACCATGGAAGCAAAGATTTTCTGTGGATTTGCATCGTGATTCGTTTATTCAATCTGATGTGGGAAGCTTGGTGTTTGCAGTGATCTGTCCTTTGTATTATTACCATCAGAAACACCCGGTTAATCTATTGTTGTTGGGGGTTTTCACAATAGCTCTCAGTTTTTCAGTGGGCATCTCTTGTGCTTTCACTAGTGGTAAGTATCATGTAATTCATGTTTCTCGTTATCAGACGCATTTGTTTGTTGTTGGGGGTTTTCACAATAGCTCTCAGTTTTTCAGTGGGCATCTCTTGTGCTTTCACTAGTGGTAAGTCATCATGTAATTCATGTTTCTCGTTATCAGACGCGTTTGTCATTTTCGAATTTAACCTGGACTGTAATGTTGTTGTGTGACCAGGAAAAATAGTCCTGGAGGCTTTGGCATTGACTGCAGTAGTCGTTTTGTCATTGACTGGATACACCTACTGGGCAGCCCGAAAAGGCTATGATTTCACGTTCTTGGGTTCTTTTCTCTTCACATCACTAGTTGTGCTCATCTTCTTTGGCTTGATTCAGGTGATCTAATTTTAAAGAGATTTTTGCTCTGCATAGTGAAATTGATATGAATGTCCAGAAAATGGAATAATTCGTGGTGGGGATTTTCGAAACTCATTTTTACGAGAACATTGCCCCAAGTGAAGTTAAGCTAACTTTATATTTGTTTCACAGGCCTTCTTTCCTATTGGTCCTGTTTCTACAATGATCTATGGAGGTCTGGGTGCCCTTATATTCGGTGCATATATTGTGTACGACACAGATAATTTGATAAAGCGCTTCACTTATGATGAATACATATGGGCTTCGGTGGTTCTTTACCTGGACGTTTTAAACTTGTTCCTTACTCTTTTGGACCTGCTCAGAGCTATTCAAGACCGATAGGCCTTGTAAGCGTTTTCGCAAGACTTGGGATTTTTAAGGATGTGTTTAACTGAGCACCATGTATGCAATCAAGGGAGATGATTCTAATGGGTGATTCTCCTGTAGAAGCGTATTCTCCTGGCTTGCAAGTTGGTTCGTTTTTTTGTAACGAGCTGTGCAACTCTGGGTAAAGAGCTGTAAACTATAATGTATATCCATAAAAGATTGCTTTCAAGACCCTACGTAATGTGAATCTTATTTTTATTCTCAGTAGTGTCCAATAAATAATTGTACTGCTTGGTCTGTAGTCTGATTGCAAGGATGATGTGATCAACTGTGGTCACTTTTATCCTGCTTCATCCAGAGATAGAGTTTTTAATTTATGTACCAAGCATGATCTGCCGTCTTGTGTTTAAAAGGATGGTCTTGTGCTGCACTTGGTAGTTTCTTACCTTCTTAACTTAATTGTGACTTTCAAGCAACTGATCTCCACACTGTATCGTTTATCCTGAAGTGACTTTTGGCTGGATTGCTGTTACTGCATTTTCATAATGCCATAACAGCTAGTCATTTGGGATAAAGCTTGTCTGCCAAATCTATCACTCTGCAAATAGAAGTCATCCTGGCCGTAGGAGCAACTGTCTCTCCATAGTCCACTCCTCCCGCCTGTGCATAGCCTTTGACCATGAATTTTGCCTTGTACTTGTTCAAAGCGCTATCGGACTTGTACTTGGTGTAGTACACCCACTTGGTTCTGATGATCTCTCTCTTTCATGGTCTCTCAACGAGGTCCCAAGTGTGATTCTTTAAAATGGCGTCCATCTCTGTTTTCATAGCAGCTTGCCACTTGTACTCCCTTTACTAACTCTAACTCTTCGATGTCAAGATCCTTGGTCTTTTCTTCTTGCGTGATCACAAACCTCTGTATCTGGAAACTACTGCAACTTCTGCTGCCACTACTTGTGGTTGGGACTATGTCTCCTCGAACAACAAGTTGATATGCCTTTGACGCTTCACTATACCTATGAAGACACAGTTCTTGCTCTTAGAATCCTTAGATGTGAAATCATAGGCTTCTTACCAAAACACGCCGTGAAAAGAGTCTTGCTTTCCACTGGTTTGGTCTTTTTCCTGTTCAGAATGTGGACAGCCGTGTTGATTGCCTCACCCCAAAAGGCTTCCTCCCTCTCAACATACATAAGCCCATTTCTATGATTGTTGTACCCATTCTGTTGGGATGTGTGTGCCATCGCTAGCAGACTTTTGATCACCTCTTCATGTAATACACTTTGAAGTCCTCTGAGGTAAACTCTTCCCTTGGTCGGTCCTAAAAGTCTTCAACTTCTTACATGCCTCCTTCTCGACCTTTGCCTTCCACTCCTTGAACTTTGTGAAACCTTTAGACTTATTGGCAATGCAATAGACCCAATCTGTACCGAAATCATCAATAATGTTAAATAATACCTAGATCTTGAGAATCACATCTACATATGTCGGAGTGCACCAGCTTAAGTTTTTTGCATCTCTGAAAGGGTTTTGTAGCTCACGTGCCCAAACCTCATGGCATAACTTCGATCTATCTACATCTACATAGACTATTAAAGCTTGGATTTTGTACAAACCGTGCTCCTCTGTTCCCCTCTTGCCACTTCCTTTATGTGTCTTTTAACTAGATCAGTACTCTTCTATCATCGAACTCAACCTCCATTCTATTCTTGGTAATCTTCTTGGTTGAGTGTGGTACTATTAAAGCAAGTTTGGCGCGTTACCTTTCTGGTCAAATTCGGCTTTACTCATCATCCTTTGTAATTGGGATTGTTTCACAGAGTCATGGGCATCCTTGTGTACATCTCATGGTTTCGATTGATTCCTTTGAAATTTATAAACCTTTAGACTGCACAATATAAATTGGCATCCAAGTTGTTAAAGTGTCTCTCTTTGTGTTCCAACTTAGGGAGGCAATTCAGTGTGCGACCTCTCATAAGCAATCTGTCCTGCACCTTGAGACTCTTACCATTATTAGACAATTCACAATATAAATTGGCATCCAAGTTGTTAAAGTGTCTCTCTTTGTGTTCCAACTTAGGGAGGCAATTCAGTGTGCGACCTCTCGTAAGCAATCTATCATGCGCCTTGAGACTCTTACCATTATTAGACAATTCACAATTTCGTGTGTTCCAAGTTGGGCTCTTGTAGTTGGAACATGTTTTAATGAGTTATTTTGTGCAAAGTATAGGTTAAACTAGCACTTACCTGAGAAAGCACTTGTGATATTATGAGCACTAGAGCCTTACATGTTTACAATCATTATAACATGTTGCTAGCTTGCATTTGGTGTTGTACTAGTAGAGAATATGCCATATTATTTGGTTGCAATTATTTGCTAAATGACACGAGGTTGGGATTGGACATTGTCTAGAGGGTCGCTTTTGCTTGCTTAACATGCATAAAGAAAGAGAGGGATGGTTAGGTGAAGGCAGAACTACACTGCAAAGATAAACACGAGTCTCCCTAATATTCCAGATTGGCAGCCTTGTTTGAACAATAAGAGAATTTGATGCAATAGCCAAACATCTTTTCTTCTCTACAGAATGTTGATTTACTCAACTATCACAAGGCCCAAAAAACTCTACTCATTTATTTAAACATCAAAAGTCCAAATACCTCTTGGTTCATATTCTTAGTCATTTCATTCAACATGCATCAATTAGTTCATGCAAAATCTAAAAAAGAATCATCTAAAGAGTAGCTTTTTAAGAAAGAAAGACCTAATTTTAAACAAAAAATTCTCCAAAAAAAAAAAGCATTAAATATCACACCAATCATAAAGCACCATCGTCCATTGAGTATAGTGAAAAGCAGAAGCATATATTTTCTTCTAATGAGTGCCGACCTTGTTCTCCTTGTCCATCACAAAAATAAGTCTAAGCACAACATCAAATTTGTAGATACAATCTAACTGAATAGCATAACATCCATTCCACAATTAAACCCAACTCCCTCAAAAATCTCAAAATGAGATCGATATTAGGGATTTAAATATTCAAGGTACTTGAGTGTAATCACCCCAAGAGCCTTGAAATTTTCATGACACGTTGTGTTTAGCAAGCTTGCTTGTATTTGATGGAAGCTAGCCTTTGGTCAATTGTAAGAGTTGACTTTAGTAATGGTTTTGGAGTTTACATTTTTAATGGTTTTGAAGTTTACATTTTAAAGTTGGTTCCAATCATAAGCTCTTATGACTTCCATATATTCCTAATCGATTAATTTTGTGAAGAATTTTCTTATTTTAAAAATTCTAGAAAAACATATTTTCTCGATTCGTCTAGGTTCTTGAGCCTTCTTGGCATGGAATTATAAATCATAATTTAGTTTTCTTAAATGAATGTATTTCTTACCTTATTGTAGGTTGTCACCTCATAGTTTATGGCAATTCACTATGGTTTTGTTTTGTCTAACTTGTTGAATACAGTTAGGATTCTACTTGCATAATGTATGCCTACTCAAAATGTGATTTCGACAAGACAAACATGGGATTGTCGAACCGTCAAAGGAACTCGGCCAAGACAATGCATATCGAGTTTTAATCGCAAAGATCCTACACAAGACTTGACCAAAGACTTATCTTTTTTTTTTTCATTTTGCATGGATGAAATATGGAACAAGTGCATCATTTATCTCATGCAAGTACATGGTCCTTGCACAGAGTAGAGCCCAGCAATGGACTGAATGCAAGAGTCATATAGAGGATGATATAGCATACTCAATGGATAGACTAGGTTGTAGACATACTTGATATGGGTGACTATTTTGCAATGCTCATGTCCCCTCTGAACAACGATGATGAGGATTGTTACATGATGCTATGCAAGCAACCCAAGACAACCCTATCAAAGCAAGTCAAGGATGGATGGGGTAATGTCTTCATCATTTGAGACGAAGTGGTCTATGGAGCCTTCTATGCAAAAATCCCTACTAGAAGCAATAGTTATTTTCTATGCGATAAGGCATCATCTACTATAGTGCATTCTGATGCAGTGTTGGTAATCAAATTTCAAGTGTTGCAAGTATAAAACAAGGTTGAAGGCCACAAAACCGTGTGTCGTCTCCCCCCAAGATGCATGATGAAATCTTGGCAACATTTTCATTGTGAGGTCTGCACGATAGTGAAGAAAACTATATGCAAATCCAACTTGGACATCAACACTTTCCTTTTAGTTTTCTTTTGTCATTGATTTAGAACTGATTAGCATCACGGAAAGCCGTTGTACTCAGCTCACAGATACAAAGAACATTGCCATAATTTTGTGATTAAAGCACATTCAAGGAATGCACCTAGTAGAGGATATATAATATCATCCAACTCAATTGTCATTAGCATCCCAGCTACCTTCTAAACCTCCAACAAGTTACAGCTTCGTTACAGCAGTCAAGGACCCAGTTGTACACCTTAGCTGCAAGGTGCAAGGGCCTCAACATTTCAGCATCGTAGTCCATCCTTTATCTAGCCAATAGCTCTGCATCCCGTTTCCCACGACTATAAATGAAGATATTGATACTTTCTCAAAATTATACATGGGATTGAGGCTTGATTATTTGCCCTTTCCTTCACATATGGAACTTGCAAAATGAATAGAATCACTGATGATCCCATCGCCATTCATTGACACCACCGGTGAAGCATCATTAAGGCAGCATTTGCACGCTTAAGCTTAAGGACTGCTGTTAATGTAGGTGCAAGGAAAAGCCCCGAAAGCCTATTCCAGGATCACTATTTCATTGAAGTCGGCCCACTTGGTAACATCCATATCCAATGGAGTTTCGAATGAACACTTCGATCCATTTGTATCACACAATAATATTGTTTTGGCTGGATGTTCGACATGAGTTGCAAGATCCAACTCTGGCAAACAGGACACCACAGGAATATCTTTTTTTGCATCCTCCACCATTGCATTCCATTCTATGCCTGACAGTTGCGGAACTCTGTTCACAGTGTCCTCTACATTGTGCTTTGACTCATTCTGTCCTTGAACTCCTTGCAGAGGATCTTGCAACTGCGGGGCTGAACTTGCCTGCTGCTTAGCTAAATACCCGCAATAACTGCAACAGTGCATAAAATATGCCTGCATAATTCCACCAGCAAATAAATTTCCAGTAATGTTAAAGAAAATGAGAGCACATGATGCCTATATGATTCATACCAAAAAAACAGTACTACATCACACCTGGGAAGGGTGCATTTGACCAAGGTTCTGGAACCGTTCACAACCACCAACTAGTTCAGCCTGCATTATTTTATTTACATTGGTGCATGCTTAATATTAATTTTGATGGCATTTGATTCAAATCTATGATCCTTGCTGTTCTGCACAATGAGAATAAAGCTCTAGACCCTTTCGATAAAAAATACGAGGACTGACTTGCATCCACAGTTTCTAATTCCCTTGTGAAAAGAAGGAACCATCTATATATATACTATTAAATTCAGTTCAACCCATAATGCACATTTTAGGCTCCCAAACCTTAAAACACCAATGGACATAGCTTGCACAGTGGAGCCACCAGCCATTATTTGTCAAAAAAATTGAATACAGCCAAATTTAGGTTTGATGCCCAGCAGTCCCACCTAAAGGATAAATCCAAGGACAAAGGAATATATATCGAGAAAGATTAATTTGGTGGCCCTCTACAGAGATGGTGGTTGTGGCTAACTATAATGAAAAGCTTGTGTTACTCTGCCACTTCTTTGAGGAACCTTCTTCTATTGCCTTATGTTTTATTTTTTGTAGGAGTTGCTTTTGTTTTCAGCCCTCATTTAACACATATGAGACCTTGGACAATTTCCACAGCTATTCTCGAGGTCATCCATACTTAAGATCTCATCCTTGGCTTGGATGGGGAATGTTTGTTTGCCATTTTTTGTGGAATCAGATTTTAATTTTTATGTCAAATCAGATTTTCTGGCATAAGGATGGAGGGAATGTAACATTCGGTTACAACTATAATACATGTCTTTTGGCATTTTTTATTTCGGTTGCTACATTATTTCATTTTTGTAAACATACTTCGATGATGCAAGACCTGCTCACATATCATCGCTTTCCAACGGTGAATGGAATTAATTTTAGGAGTGGAAAATATGCCGTGATATTGTCCACACAATTCATGACATTTCATCTTTCTTGTACAGCATGTAAATAATAATGTAAGCTACTAAGATAAATCAGTTTGTATTTCAGAAGGTCTTGAACATGTTGAAGGTCTAACCTTCTTGAGCTTGGCAAATAGTTAACAAGGGAGTTTAACTAATCGTGTCAATGTGGAGCTCTTGGACCTTGCAATAGGTAGTTTCACCAAGATTGTTGATGGCATCCTTAATACAATCGGCGAAGTACCTATTTCAGGATGGTTAGATTTACAAGTATTCCTTAAAAGCCGTTAAGACATCTAGCAAAACGTGCAGCATCATGAACATAAAATCTATCAATCCATGCATGGATGGGCGTCTGTAGTCTCCTATTCGACCACGAAATAGGAGAGAGTGTGGCTGTGTGTGAAAGGCATCATCAAACCATGTATCTTTGCCACTGAACCGGAATGGGAAGGCATCCCAAGCTATTCTCTCCAACAAGTGAATACCACCTTGTCTATACTCCCTTTCTTATCTTAAGGCAACTCCACCATACTGAAATCACCTCCAATGACCCACGAATCTGCAATGGGGTCAAGGAGAGCGGCTGCTTCCCCATAAGGACATGATCCCCTCTATTATTGGGGACATATAGGTTTAGAAAACCAACCTTATGTCCCTCAATCAAAAGCAAGATCCATTGAGCTTTGGAGGGGATAATGACTTCGTGTCCAACAACTAAGGGGAGAAAAGATGCAGATACTGAAATGCATGTACCACCTATTAGCACTTAGCCCTGGTATGGCCTTGTAGGCTAGTCTTAGGACTCAATCAGCTCTTAGGTTGACTTCATTGGTCAACCATATGATTGACTTGGGGGCCATATAGGCAACATGTTCCTTTGTACTTCTCATTATCCATTTGCAAGTAGTCACGTTTGCTTCAGCTTGTTGTTTGCTCCCTTGGATTCCACTCCGTTTCCATTGCTTCCCGTACCCAACAATGGTATTAGAGTTGGTTATCTGATTTTGGCACAGGTATGGCACTTGCTTCCCGCAATCTAGATTTGAAAGTGTTCGCTATCTGCTACTCCATCGTCCAGCTTCAATTTCGTACAAGTTTGTCCAAAAATTGGTACATCTGCACTGAAGCGTGAATATGTGGTGTATTTGCATTCTGCATAAGAACCTGTGTGTCACAACACATGCTGCCAAACAACCGTACATCTCCTACGTCAGTGCCATAATGCCTTCAACACACGTTCGTACAAGTCTGCATCTTGTCGTCTGTACAGATTTGCAGATCTGTGCAACCATCTACGTTCCACCGTACGATTCGTTCATACAAGTGCCGTACTGCCGTACATCTGTTGTGCGACACCTGTCCCGTACAAGGCACCAACAGTCCGTGTAGTTATTTTTACAGCCTCCGCACCGTACAAGCTGCCGTACACTATCCGTCCATCTGTCGTAAAGGGGCAGAAATCTGCCATACACTTGGATATTTGCAGTACGCTAGGTTTAGGAATTCCTGTCGTACAACATCGTATATTTTCTGTACAGCCCCTCTTTTCATTTTATAGGCTACATTTGCAGATCTAGTCGTCTCATTTGATTCTCTGACTGCTTGACCTATCACAAATTGGGGCATTTCACGTACATTGACAGACATTGTAGTTAGAGTTGGAAATTTGCAAATATTTGGGGCTTTTCCTGCTTTTGCCCTCTTCTGTTGCAATTTGCTCTTTAGAAATTGAGGCTTGTCACATTGGGCTTCAATTTTGCGAAGGACAAGGGTTTTGGCAGATTTGCTTGCACTTTTCCACTAATTGTGACTGCGAAATACAAACATTTGCTATTTTTAGCACTGAGGGATTCTAGCATTTGGTAGACATTGCATTGTCATTTGTAGGACATTGCAATCACATTGCAGGAGATTTCATCACATTTGCTTTAGAAATTGGGGCTTGTCACATTGGGCTTCAATTTTGCGAAGGACAAGGCTTTTGGCAGATTTGCTTGCACTTTTCCACTAATTGTGACTGCGAAATACAAACATTTGCTATTTTTAGCACTGATGGATTCTAGCATTTGGTAGACATTGCATTGTCATTTGTAGGACATTGCAATCACATTGCAGGAGATTTCATCACATTTGCAAAATTTCAGTAAAATTTGGGGCTTTTCAACATTTGCCCTCTTTTTCGCATAATTGCCCTCTCAAACTTTGGAGCTTTTTCTCAATTTGCTAACATTTGCAGTGATACTTGCTTGAGAAAATCAAATTTGGCGTCTATTTGCATTTGCCCTTTGTTTTGGGCCATTTGTCCTTTCAAATTTGGGGCATACAGCCACTATTGGGATAAATTCAGCTCAGAATTACATTGGACATATATGCAGTCATTTGCCCCTCGTCTTGGGCTTGTTATTTGCAGGACAACTATTTCCAAGGGGGTGGATCCTTTGATTGGACATACATTTTCTTGAAGGTCATTTTGGGAACAGCTTGTGCATTTTGCTCAGTGTTTGTAACAACCATCTTGGCATTGACGCTTGCAGACATTTGCTGTCTTTTTTTTTGGTCTGATATTTGCAGCCAACAGTCAAAAACTTGGCCAGCCAACTCTTTGCATTATAGCCTTGAGGCTGTGACATTTGCAGGGCACTTTTATTTTATTTTTTGGGGATTTCCATTTGCAATGGCAAACCATGAATCTGTTGGGATCATTGCTACTGAGGACAAGCTTGATGACACCAATTATCCCATGTGGTCGTACTTGGTGCACCACCTATTGGTGTTCATGAACTTTTGGAGAATTGTATTTGGATCGGAGACTAAACCTGTCTCTTCATCATAGGCACCTACTGCCACCGCAACCACTTTTGCCACTTCCGGCTCATCTACCACTACTCCCTCCGTGCCTACCGTCGACCCTCCAACACAAGAACAAATTCATTGGGAACAGCGAGATGCACAAGCACATGCAGTGATTGCCATGAGTTGCAAGAGAGTTATTATACCTCACTAGGTCTTGCAAAACAGCCAAGTCTGCATGGGACACTTTGGCCAGTCTTATCAAATACGCAATGAGGCCAGAGTTGCTTATTTGCGCAGGCAGCTTGACAATGTTAAGATAAATGAAGGAGGCAACATGGATGCCTATTTGACACGGGTCAAAGACTTCAGAGAGCAACTCATGAATGTTGATGAGATTGTACCAGACTCACAGGTTGTGTCTACACACTCGATGGGCTTCCTGACGATTTGCTACAACACTTTGACTAGTGGCCATGGTTAACTCCAACCACTATTCTTTTGATCAACTTGTTACCCTACTCCTGCAAGAGGAGCAGAGTCGCCAAAACAAGGCTGCTTTCACTCATGCAGATCAAGCCTTTGCTACTGATCATAAGAACAAAGGAAAAGGGGGGGGGAAAAGTACAACAAGCCCAAACCTACATCTGGTACCTCATCCTCTTCCTCTCCTACCAATGGGAAGAAGAAGAAACGCTGCAATTATTGGAGGAAACCAGGTCATGACATCTCTTAGTGCCAGAAGTGTATTGCTTCCGAGAAGAAGCAGGGACAGCCAGGACAGCAAGGTCTTGCTGTCACAAATACTCCCGCTACTAATGTCACAAATATAGATGCACCCAATCTTGCTCATGATGAGTGGGCATTTATTGTGGAGTGTCATTATAATCCTACTCTGCATGATTTAGCTTTTGCAGCCTCAGTTTCTGCCTCAAAATGGTACTTTGATAGCTTCCAAGCACATCACTTCCTACAAAAATCTCTTTCACACATTGAGTGGTGTTCAAAAGGGGGCATTGTCACTTGTGCAAATAATGCAGCATACCCCGTGAAAGGGATTGGTCAAGTGGTATCATTTTATGGTTATCATTGTGCCGTTTATGATAATCGGTATGACAACTATATTGTACTCACTGGAACACTTGATAGAGGACTATATCATCTTGACATATCTGCACAACAGGCTGTTATATAAGCTATGCATTAAAAAAACATGTATGCAAGGGCTGCTTGTTGGGGAAAATGCATAGGATTCCATTTCCCAAGGACGGGACCCTTGGTGTATCCAGGAAGTTGCATCTCCTACATAGTGATGTGTGGACCGATGCGGACAGCATCACTTCGGGGGTATTATTACTTTTTTACTTTTATAGATGACTTCACCAGGTTCACTTGGATATATACCATGAAGCTGAAGTCAGATGTCTTCTCTTGCTTCAAGCATTGGATTGCCTTGGCAGAGAATGAGAGTGGGGAGAAACTCTTGACCTTCCGCACTGACAGGGGGGTCAGTACTTGTCCCAAGAATTTTTTGATTTCTTAGCAGCCCGGGGTATCATTCATCAAGTCACAGTGTTCAGCAAGAAGCAACCTACAATTGCTACTTCTAGTTGTGAAGCTGAATACAGGGCAGCCTTCGCAGCTACAGTAGAGTGTGTCTAGCTTGGTAAGCTACTCGTAGATCTTGACATTAGCTAGCTAGCTTCTACTACCATCTACATGGACAGCTAGACTGCTTTGGCTATTGCGAGATACCTAGTGCTTCATTATCATCATGTTCGAGAGCGACTGTCAACTGGAAAAATATATTTGTCCTATGTTCCCATGTTTTATCATAGGTTGCTATATCCATTTTGGATGGATATGTGCAACCATGATATAGTTTTCAGGTATACCTGAGATGTATCCAGGATACTTCAGCGACGGGAGCCTTAGTCACAACCAAAACATGAATATGTCAAGCTGCAACAATCGAAGATGACCCCGGGTCATGAGAGGTGTCCTCTTGTGCTGGTGGAGTAACAACCCTAATCGCAACCCGACGAGGGGCAACAGATTAGAGGACGCAGGGGTCCTTGACGTGCTGAACAAGCTGGCTGTCTAGTACCATGCGTTGCAGGACGAACAAGGGGTGCCAAGGGAGCAGTATGAGGAGGAGCTGCACCTGAAGACTTCTTCGGTATTTTTTTCCTCCTTGGGCAGTCTCTAGCAAAGTGCTCGTGGGTCCTGCATATCCTGCATTGATCTTGTCTGCCTGCAATCTCTATCCTCTGGCAAGAAAGAATCCATCTTGTTGCTCAATGTTAGGTTCAGAGACAATGATCCTAACTCTAGGCATCCCCATGGGCCTTAACCGCCTCCGCTAAAGAAGAAGCCAAGGTTGGAAGGGGAGCAATCTATGCCAATAGTGGCTAGATGCCGATGGTACACCTGAGAAAGGTCTGGTAGTTGGATAAAAAGAGATGTGACCCGACTGTCCTCCTCAACAGAATCAAAACCCAGAGTGAGGTGTGATAGAAAGATCCTCCTAGAGGCTAGCACCAAGGGATTAGCCTCGAACATCAAGCCGTGGCCTCAAGAGAATCGAAAACCACCTGGAAGAAGCCTTGATCAAGTAAGTGTACATCTGACAGGTGAGGAGCTACGTCTTCCAATAAGGCCACAAGCATCCAATCCCTGGCTTGAAATCTGGAAGGATGGGACCCATGGATGTGAGCAAGGAGCGCGGTAGGCCTTTCTATCTCCACATCTTTTTTGAGTTGCTGCAACAGGGTGAGCTCCTCTGATATTCATATCTTGGTGCCTCTTAACTTGTTGGTCTGCTTGAGAATTTTGCTTCTTGCTAACATGTCCTTCAGAACTAATTGGGCTTGTGTCCCTTGTTGGAGGACACCAACAATATCTTTTGAGTCCCATTTAATCTCGAGGATTGCTTCTGTGACATGTTCCAGCTTTTTTGCCATGCTCCCATCCTACCAGGCCACAGGTAATCCTCCTATGCGTAGAATCCGACTGTTATTGGCGGTCTCATAGTGAAGATGGGTCCGAAAAAGACGACCCCAAGATAAGTCTATGATGAAACTACCTCAACAAGGGACCCATCAAATGCGAAATGCTCATTACGCATGACGGCTCGAGATGTATTGAAGATCATAACCTTGGTTTTACCCAAGTTGATCTTCAAATCACGAGACTCACAAAAGGACTGTAGTGCGTCAAGGTGTCTCTGGAACCCCTCTGCTGAGGAAGACAAGAGAGCCACATCATCTGCGTAAAGTGCTATCCGGATCAGCATGCCCGCAAGAGAGCAACCTACCCCTCCCTGTGCCTGCATCACTATCTCGAGCTCGTCGATGTAGAGGCCAAACAAGGTAGGTGATAATGGGCACCCTTGTTTGACCCCGATAGTGCTCATGATCTTGTATGTCCATCCAAATCCTATCCAAACTCTGCTTGAAACTCGCTCATAAAGTGCCATGACAACCCAAATGATCTCCTGGTCGTAACCCAAATCTTGTAGGCGTCGTATGAGGCAGGCTCTCGGAACAGTGTCAAATGCCTTGCGAAAATCCACAAAGCAATAGTAAACCCTCTGCTTCTGTGCCCTCGCCTCCTCGATGATACATCGGAGCGCAAGAATATGCATAGTCCATGGTCCTATGATACCGCCTGAAACCGGCCTGTCCCGCTGCTCTCAGTCCTCGACACTCTACAAATCTGCTAATCATAATGATCCCATAGTTCTCCGAGTTCATGGGATCCCTGTCTTGTGGATGGGTGAGATAGTGTTGATGGTCCAATTGCATGAAAACCCCAAGCAAACAGCTTTCATTAAATAGCTTGGCTAAGATCGAGGCTAGGAGCTTAATCCCATATGCAATGAACTCACCGCATAGTCCCTCATGATCCTTCGCTCGGCCATTATGAAGTTTCATTACGGCATCCTTTACCCCCCCAAGTGAAGAGGGTACAAGATGTGGGACGTGGCATATGTGATAGGTTAGGGACTGGCTAATTTGGGATATCATAGAACATGTGTGCATAATCAGACCACACTTGAGTGTCAGTGAGTGGTAGGGGGGACTGTCCCTCTAGAAATCTCTATCATAAGTCCTTAGAGTTGTTACCCATACCAGACGATGGTACTCGTGTAGCGTCTTTAGTTCGCTCGAAAGGCTATTTTTTGTTTTGAATCTGAGCTGACGGCATAAAGCCTTATACTCATCATCGTACCAATTATTACAGAATACGGTCCCAGGTGATAGTGGGCAGGTGGAGCGGGTGGTATGAGGGAAGGCGTGAAGAGCAGCTTCGTGTAGTGAGCGAGTGACTAGGGCAACACGATCCTCTAATAGGGATATAAAGTCAATGTATGCGAGAAGTATGTACAGACAGCCAGAGTAAGTAGGTGAGTGATCGCGATCAAAGCGTATATCATGGTAGGTGGAGTAAGAACTCAACGAGGTAGAAAGTGCTGTGCGGCGGGGGTAGAAATGCTAAAGAAAAGATAGGTATCATCTGCCCCTAGGGGGAGAGGTGCTACGGTAAAGTCAGTGATGCGAGATGTGAAGGTAGGGAATCCCAAGATGTAGTCCACAACACTGAAGCCTCCCCCATGTGAAAAGCACGTGAAGCCACCTGATGTGGGCCATCTGTCAAGACCATTATAGATGATGAGATCATCCATCCTGCCGAGGTCTAATAGGGCCTGCCCATAAAATATGAGCGATCCTTGTCTGTCAGCCGAAACTAGTAGCATACCTGACTCCTCAAGGTCAATGTCTGGCTGTATAGTGGAATAATCTGTGAAGTCGAGGAGTGGTGCGTGACGAGCATCTGTCCTCGCGTAGAAGTCCCCAACTAGGAGGACTTCCCACGGCTAGAGAAGTCAACAATGGACTGATAAAGAGCAGTAAATGGGGATGTCTCATCCTCCCCTCGAATATCTCTGGCAAAGCGGGAGGTCTCGAGGGAAAATAGCAAGCTGCAATAAACAGATCCTGGCTATCCATGTGCCGAAGAGAAACCTGGAGTGTGAATCTCTCTGCTCCACTGAGATGGCCCCCAAAAGTGTGGATCTGTAAAGGATTGCGACTCCTCTTGACCGTCGAGTCCCTCCTGTATCCCTCGTCTCATCTCTGTAGGCAAACTCCCATGTATACCCGCTGACTATTGGTAGTGGATGCTCTGGACTCTGATGTGTCTCTGTGTTAAAGACTGTGTCGTGACTTGTATAGGATTCTGAGAAGTTCCTTGGTTCTGACCATAAGTTACCATTACAATTCCAGATGGTACAGGATAGGGGCTCGGATGTCTGGGTCTCGTAGACCCCGCCTCCCTATGCGGGAGGAGAGGTGGATGCCCGACAGGGACTTGTAAGGAGTCGTTCATCTCGTACTACTGTCCACTTTCCCTCCTTGTGGGCATCATCCCGCTGCTGCAATAGAAAACGCCTCTCCTCAACTTGTAGTAGAGTGAGTTTGTCATCCATGGAGATCGCTGGCTGGTCTCGTAAGACTGACCTATGACATAAAGCCAAAAGTCGTTCCTGGGTGTCATGGAACCATATGATAAGAGACTGCTCTCGGTTAGGGTCCCTCCCAACCTGCCATGCTCTCTCAATCCTGTGCTCAATCGTCCCTACGGTAGTGGTCACGAAGACCTACGCATCTACCATCGGTGTAGCCTCAGTGCGGAGAATCCCACGTACTCTGATGTTGAGAGCCTTGCTAGCTCTCTGCTGCTGCTACAGGAGGGTAGCCGAAACGGTTACCCTTGCAGGTTCCTGTTTGGCTACGTCGACCCATCTGGACATCTTGTCAATGGCAGATTGCATGCTTGCAATTTGTGCCTCCACAACTAGGGTGCTCCCTGGGACTGTAGGTATAGCAGTGACCTGTCAGAGCTGTGAGATCTCCTGTCTGAGCCCCTGAATAAGATCAGCCTGGTCTTGGATAGCCTAAGACTACTCCTGTATGAGACATGCTTGCTCTTGGGTGAAGCGTGTTTGCTCCTATGCGAAGTGTGACAGCTCCCTCTTGTGCTCTCGGATGCTCTAGACCTCCATTAACAAGTATTCCCAAGCCTTTGAAGAGCCAGCTCACCCATGCTCTAACGAAAACTGAAAGGACTGTGGCATGAAAGTGTGAGGATGAGACTGGAGGCTAGGTGATGACCGGGTGAGATGGGTGCAGTATGGAGATGATAGTGGCCTAGAGGAGGCGATCCCAATAGGGTGTGGGAGCGTGGGCTAACTGAGACGCAGAGGGGAGAAAAAGATCAAGTACTACAGAATAGTGTATAACCCTTACAAAAACAGGGTCCTGCCTTTGCTTTGCTGTCCACTCAGTCCACTGCGGTTGTAACGTGTGTTTACATCTTCGAGTTTCAATTGTGTTTGTTTCTTGGCTTTGTTGTCGTCTTTCTTGGCGGCTTTATCCGTATCCTTGCCACCTTTCCCCATTTCGTTTGACAGACCGGTGTTCGGTGTAGGTCTTAGTGTTAGTGCAAGAGCGGGAGCGGGAGCATGTACCCCCCCCCCCCCCAATGACGGGAGGAACCCCCAGGGGGCTGAAACAAGGCGGAGAGCCGGAGAGCTCAATGGAGGGGGTAGGAGGCAAAGCTGTAGGTCGGGGTGGAGGAGGAGTGAATGTGGAGGGGAATGGAGGAAGGAGGAGCAGTGATATGATAGGCTAGGGCGGGGGAGGGGAGAGGTGAGGGGTGGCGGGGCAAGAGGTGGGCTGAGGGTAGGCGGGGAGGGCTGAGGGGGTGCCGAGGTTAGCTGAGGGTAGTAGGGTGTAGTGGCGAGGCTAGGCGGGGAAAGCCAAGAGGGGCAGCGGGGAGGAGCAGGAGTGGAGGGGCTGCAGGCAGAGAGGGGCTGCAGGCAGGGAGGGGCAACGGGGAGGAGCAGGAGCAGAGGGGCTGCAGTCGGGGCGGGGGGGGGGGGGGGGGGAGAGCAGCAGGAGCAGAGGGGCAGCGAGGAGGAGCAGGAGCGGCAGAGGGGTGGAGGAGGCAGCGGGCGCAGGAGCTGCAGGCGGGGAGGGGCAGCAGGAGCAGAGGGGCAGGAGCGGAGGAGCAGAGAGAGAGAGAGAGAGAGGGCTTTCCTAGCCTATTAAACGAGGGACTTTTCTGCTTGAATATATCAATCAAATTAGTTGCTTTTTGCCTCAGTCCACATCTCCATTATGTGATCCATTCTGATTTACAATATCCTCTAGTAGAGAGCATCTTCCATATGGAAGTACAAAGCTCAATTCTTATCTCATTTGCTAAGAAATACCATGTTGATATCTAAAGAAGGCAACAACAAGTCATTTTGTTTCAAAGCTCCTCAATCTCATTTAGCAACATTTCCTCATTTTCAATTTTTGAAAGTTGTATCTTTGGAATCTTAACATTTTTACTCTCATCAATGTTACTTCATCACAATTGTTCTCGTTTTCTTCTATATCACCTCCTTGTTGTGAATGGCATCATTATTGTTTGAGGTTGCGTATTCTTCATATTCGTCAAGACCTTGATCACTTGATGCTGTGTCTTCATCATCAACATCCACATATGCACCTTTAAAAATGTGTCTCCTACAAGGATTTTATATGTACTACAAGTAGCCCTTTCTCCTCGTTTACATCTTTGTGAAAGAATATCTGCTAACAATGTTTAGAAACACGAAGGGTTGATGACCATAGTACTCTCTTAGAATCAATAGAATTTGTCCCTTCTGACTGTTGCATTGGGACCCTTGTATATCACTTGGAAGCATCGTGCTTTGAATAGAACAAGGACACACGTGTAACCTCGTTGGTGGGTAGTCCGTTTTAGTTAGAAGTGACCTCCTCGAGCACCTTATTTACAATGGTTTCCATAAAGCATGCCAGGCATATCACCCCCTATATGATTTTTTATCTTAAAGTTGTCATCCAAAGATAATCCCAAAAGAGTGGGACAGCCTTTGGACATGCATTGTGTAGGATTATACCTACGATTGGCCTACCTCTATTTACAGAGAGGAGGTTCTCATTTCAAACTAGCTACGTTTATAGATTGGATTTTTGTTTTTCAACTGCAATGTTGATCTTAGACTATATTGCCTATGTGAGATTACAGATTCACATACTCCCCAATTGCATAAAGTCGAACTCATCAATTGATGCCCTTGCATCTGCAATCCACGAGGGCTTTTCCTAGGTTTTTACACACACCCCATTCACTCCTTAGTAGAAACAATTTAAGGCATGGAGCGAATGAGCCGAATGACTTTTTTAAACAACACTTAAATTCTATCATTCTATTTTGCTCAAGTGGGAATTAGTGGAGATATGGGAAAATAACATGGGAGTTGTGAGATGATTTATACAGAAAGAATACATGCATTCCCAAGCAGAACACGAGCAATAACTTCACCGAATCAGCCAAAACCATTCTAAATTAAAATCAAAATGCACCTAGGCCTCCTTTAGAATATGTTGAAAGGCATGTGTGCTATAATGCATGTCTGTTATAAAGCACTACCTCTGGAGGAAGATCATCTTCACAATAAGCGTTCGGACACATCTCACATCGAAATAGGAGCCCACCAACAGCAGCAGCCTGTACACATTCAAAAACTTCTTTGTTCGTGCTTGCTTAATAATAATACAACACATTCAGAATATCGAGTAACCTTAAAAACTCACACGAGTGGATAATGTTGCAAAAAGAAACGATCATATAACTGCACAGCACCAAAACCCAAATCATTACAAGACTAAGGAATTGCCAGCCTGTTACACAATCAATGGTGGTGCCCCCCGTTTTTTCTGCATCTGGTGCAGTTCATTTTCGGCCTTTTTCTCCATCCAAGCAGTTTAACTTTTTCTCCTTCCAAGCAGTTCAATGGTTCAAGCATCCACAATATGCTCCCTTGAGATCACTTCTGGTGTGTGCACGTCATGCTGGAGGAAAGATAGAAAAATGGCACGTCTTGCTGGAAGGGAATGCAGGTCTTCAGGGCTTCGCATCATGCTCCTCCTCTTTGAAGTGCAGGCTTTTTTGTGGAGTTTTTGTTGAACTGTAGTAAGGACTGGGATTCACCTTCGTCTCACACCTCATCAGTGTTGTTATTTTTGGGGTTTTTGTGGAGGCTTGGGAAGTAGATCGCTCTCCCACCTCTTCTCTAATACTGTGTTGAATGGAATATATTACTTTTCTCAGTGTTAAAACTGAAGCCAGCCATATACTACAATATTCCTATCATTTATTTGAGAAGCGTAAAGTAAATTATGAAGGTCATCAGACTCTAGATATGATGCACTATTAGTCATGGAAAGACGACCAGACAAGAAACAGAAGAACATTTGATAACCAACAGATCCTAAGGGAGGCCCATTAGAAGATCATAGTTAGTAAAAGTTGATGATTGTTTCTGTACTTGTTGTGCCATTTCTGCACCAACTACAGGTCATTTATAGAATCTGGCATTTGTTACACTCAGGAGCCAGCTGGTGCAAATTGTCTTTAGAAAGGTAGCACTGATTTTTTATGGCCCCTACCATGTGTCATCTCAGTATCTTTCCATCCACAAACTGATGGCCAAAGCAAAGTGGTTACTAAAGTCTTTCTTCAGTTGTTGCACAGCTAAGTGCTGGATCATCCACAGATTTTATGGAAGGTACTTACCTATGATGGAGTTTCCTTATAGCAACACCATTCATTCATCCTCATGTAAAGTTTATGGGAAGCCAATGCCACATTTGATTATGTGAAGAAAGGATGAAGGATTTGCTGATGGACAGTTTTTTGCAGATCACAAGTCAGCTTAAAAGCAAAATCATCTAAAAGAAGAGCGACAAAATTTGACAAAGGGCAGTTGAATTTAAAGAAGGTGATTGGTCTTGCTTAGGTTCAAAAAGCAACATCGAAAACCAAGTTGAAGAAGTGGTGGCAGGAGTAGCAAAAGTGGTGGTAGTGAATGAGCTAGTACTAGCAACAAGAGATCTAGTCTCATCACGACTCACAATATCCCATAAGTTCTTGCCAACCAAAATGTTCTTCAGCATGAATGACCACAAGGCATAGTTGGATCCTTCCAACTTATCACCCTCAGTCATCATAATGCCAAAGCTCTCATTTTGAGACATCTTGACTGCAAAAACAACATTGACTGTAAATGCACCTGCAAAGAAGAATGCAACGGAATGGGAAATGCCTCTGACTGCTCTGAGCAATCCAAAGAAAAGATGTACGCCAAAGAAAAGTTGTACGCCAAGAAAAAGCCATATGCCAAAGAAAAAGTTGTATGCCGACGAAAAGTTGTATGCCAAAGAAAACCTGTACGCTAGAAAAGTACACGGGCTGGAGCAATGCACAAACAAAGTGGAACAGAATGCACGAGCCGAAGCAAAGTGCACGAGTGGAGCACGAGTTGTACGGCGACCCAAATAGCCCACGAAAGTGCTCCCACAAAGGTGCTCTGAAGCCCACGAGCAAGCTGAGGTGACAGGAGCAACATACTGACACCAAAGATCTTGGTTTTGGTGACAGGAAGCAAGACAGGAACCGGGAGCTAGTGAGTGTGGCTCTGATACCACATAAAGGAACAAATGGAGAAAGGTCGTGAACATAAGTGAGCAAGAAGTGGTCACACAGAAACTCCAATAGAATGCTCAATGAAAATGAAGTACAAGTACTTGGTATATATGGTACCCAAGTACTACACACCAAAATAGACTAAGTCCTAGTCTATCCTACACCACCATATCGTTGTATGTGTGTACATGAGAACAAGTGGAATTGGTCACAGGGAAGAAATTTTTTAGGACAAAATGGGTGCGCAAGAGTAAAATATCTGACGGTACCATTGAAATGTACAAGGCAAGGCTGGTTGCCAAGGATAGTCTTAGCAGAAGGGGATAGATTATGATCAAACTTTTGCTCCCACTTCCAGGATGACCACCATCAGGTGTGTGTTTCCAGTTTGCTCATTTTGGTTGGAAAGCACATCAATTAGATATAAAAGCAGCCTTGCTGGAAGGGGACAAGAAGTGTATGTGTGTCAGCCTGTTGGTTTTCATATGCTTGGTTTGCAGCCATCGACTCTCATACTCACAGCAGATAGCTAGACCGCTATTATAGTGGCACGGAATCCTATGTTTCATGCACGCACGAAACAAATTGAGGTCCATTATCATTATGTCAGAAAGAGGTTACATGCAAGAGAGAGCAGTTTGATCTACTATCATACACATTAGAACATTGCAGATTTTTTCACCGAGGCCCTTTCCAAAGAAAAGTTTGAAGCTTTCTGCAAAACTTCAGGCTTACTTCCATCTGTGAGTTGTACACCAATACATTGTCACTAAAGGGGGTGTTGGAAATATTTGTAATATTTGGGGTATTGGAAATATTGTAATATTTAAGGTAGTGGCCAATGTATTAATTAGGTAGGAGGATTAGGGACACTTTTTCCTTCTAAGGTTTTTCCCTCCAACCACATTTAGTGGTTGAGTTAGTACACCGGTGAGTTTTAACTGACCCTCGGTTTTAGGGTTTTATCATGTTGATGGCCCTCTTGTATCTCATTCTTGCAGCTTCAATTCAACTCAGCTCCAAATTTTTTAGCTTTCTCCATCTCCAAACTCTCACACATAGCAAGGACTGACTACTCTGACATCTCCATTGACGTCATCATTACCCAATGGTGGGTGTAGACCATTGTATAAGCATATGCTCTCACAAATACGTATCTATATAATTGGAACTATAGAGTGATTGGAACAAAGTGTGCGCTCCTGCGAGCTTCCCCTCCCCCCCCCCCCGCCGCTAGCTCTACCTCCCCCCTAGCTCCTCCCCTCGCTGCGACCACCCCTGCCCTCGCCCCCCGCCCCCCCTCCCCCTCACCCGCCGCCCACCTCGCTGCACCCTCGCCTTCGCTCTCGCTCCCCCTCGCTGCTCTCTCGCCATCCGCTCCCCTCCACCTCGCCCCCTCGCTGCTCTCTCGCCCCGCCCTCCGCTCCCCTCCACCTCACCTCTCCATCGCGGCCCCTCGCCTCCACTCCCCCCCCCTTCCCTCGTCTAAGCTGCCCTCACCCCTCCGCTCTCTTCCACCCCGCCCCCTCCGCCTCACCTCGCTTCACCCAACCCCCCCCTCGCTTCACCTCACCCCCCCCCTCTCGCCGCTGCGCCGACCCCCCCTCGCTTCACCCGCCCCCCCGCCTCCATTCCGCTCTCCCCGCCTCCATTCCGCTCTCCCCGCCCCCGCCACTCCATCCCCGCCCCCCGCCCTTCCGCGCCCCCCGTATTCCCCGCACCCTTCACACCGCCCTCCGTTCCGACCCCCCCGCCCCCTCACTTCGCCTCGCCCGCCCCACACCCAGGCTCCACCCTCCCGCTTCGTCCCCCCCTTTTTTGGGTGGCAGCCTGTTCCTCATCGGAAGCTTGCAGTTAGTCTTGGCGGTATGGCGGCCCCCTGCCCGGATCCGGAGGCCCAGTCGGACCCTCCCTCTCCAGATGCCTACCGCGTTATCCTGACAGAGCAACAATCATCTCGTGTTCAGGAGGTTGCCATTGACTTTGCCCGTACCTCTGTTTACGGTAGAGTCATTGGACACTCCCCCTCCAGGTCAGCCATCAGGGACTGGCTCCAGTCCACTCTCCTGCTAGAGGATGGCCATATTGAGGAGGTGGCCCTTATGGGAAGGGGCATCTTCTGGCTCAAACTCTCCAATGAGAAAGCTGCGAGCAACCTGATTGCCGGTTCCCCCACATCGGTGGATGGGAAGATTATCATGATAGTCCCGTGGTACCGTGGATTCAGCGCAGCGGATTTCGATGTTCGGTTCCGTATACCTCGCCACCCAGTGACACTAGTTTTTCCAGGGCTTGCTGCTGAGCTGCGGCCGATTGTCAGGGACTTGGGCTCCCATTTTGGCTGGGTTATGCACGACACTTTCGCCGACGCGGTGACCACAGCAGGAGCCCCCCGAGTCCGTGTGGCTGTGGCGGATCCTGCGACTCTCCCTGCAGTGATCGAGATTGTGACAGGTGCAGGCAGCATCACCCAGAGCATGATAGTCACCGGACAGCCAGGTCAGTGCCTGCGGTGCCACGGCTTTGGGCACTTGGCGGCTGCTTGTCCACGCTTCGCCAGCTCGTCTCGACCCCCCCCCGCCCCTGCCCCCTCCGCCCCCGCCCCCCCCGGACAGCCACGTCAAGAGGAGCCGAGGCAGCCGGAGTCTGGTCCAGAGTTAGTGGGTGGTTGGACCAAGGTTAGAAGGAAAAGAGGAAAGAACAAGAAGATTTCGGATAAAGGCAAGGAGGCAGAGGTTACCCTTCCTGCAGCAGCACCCCAGAGACCTGACAGGCAGCCGCCCCAGGGACCTGGGAGAGCTTCTTCTTCGATGGCAGCCCGCCCTCCACAGCCTCAGATTCCCCTCTCTCCCGCTCCCCCGCCCCTTTCCTCTCAGTCCCAGCCCCCTCCCCAGTTTCCCCCCCCTTCGACCGACCCGAAGCTTCAGCCCCCGCCTCCTCTTCCTCAATCTCCTCCTCCTCCCTCTCAGCCCCAGTTCCAGATGCATCCCCATCCCCCCCCCTGTCCCCCTCGCCTCTCCTACATAGTTAGCTGCACCGTCGGCTTCCCAGCCGAGTGCAGCCCCCGTTCCACCTCCTCCACCTTATCCGCCAGTCGCCTCCGTGGAGTCCGAGTCGCCTATCCCTCAGCCTCCTCCCCCTCCCCCCGTTGGCAGGACACCCAGAGTCTACACCACCACTGGAGCAAGCTTCCCTAGCCGCTAGCCCCTCAGTGGCAGACTCAGATGGGTCTCAGCTTCAGGAGAGAGAGCTTCCTCGAGACTTTTACAGATCTGGCCCTTGGGACTACCTGGATGTGGCCGACCTTGGGACCTTCCCGGCTTGTCTCGACATCAGTATCTTCCTGCTCCGCAAAGGGGCGGATGGGAAGATTGCCGCCTTGGCTCCTAGGGATGGCCCTAGCTTCGCTTTCACGTTCCTCAGCGATGGCACCGAGACCTGGACAGACGACTCGGTTTGGGAGGCTCTCAGAGAGCAGACACACGCCCAGGTTTGCTCCTGGATAGGCCCGTCCGGTGGGCAGCTTCTCGAGACTCAGTGGTCCGAGGGCGATGTGCGCCTGCGGTGGCGTTGCGCCGCCAAACGCTTCCGACTGATTGTGATCCTCAGACCTCCCTTGTCATGGCCTCTCCCCCAGGATGTCAGAGCTTGGTCCCATCAGAAACTCCGAACCTTCTACGGGATGACCACTTCAGAGATCTCGAGCTGGCTCGAGAAAGCATTTGCTCATGGCACCAAAGGCCTCTCGCCTTTGCTGAAGGTGTTGAAGAACGGGCAGGACGACCCCGTCTCCCCCTCCAAACCTTCTCATAAGCGGCAGCGCCTCCATTCCGATATGTCTGATTCTTCATTGACTTCGACCGCGCGCAGACAGTTGTTCGCAGCCCCCCATCCCTCTCCATGAGCCTACACCTCGTATCCTGGAATGTGAACGGGTTTCACTCTTCTGGCACCCGTGGTCCCAGGAAGCTCATTTTGCGACAGGAACTTCAGCCTGCAGTGATTGGTCGTTTGGATGTACTTCTGCTCCAGGAGCACAAGCTTTCTGCAGCTCATTCCCGTAGCTGCGGGAAGGTTCTCCCTGGACGTTCCTACACTTATTGGGAGCCCTCGATCGGCGCACAGGGGAGGAGTGGGGGTGTCTGTACCTCCGTGTGCGAGCAATTAGCCTTGGGAGTTTTCGGTCACGGCACATTGATCCCAGGCCGAGCCCTTTGGGTAGGCCTGGATTTGGAGGGATCCAAAATAGGAATCCTCAACATTTATGCTCCCACAGACCTCCGATGCAGAGCCACCTTCTGGCGGACACTTACAGGGATTCTTCCAGACATGGATTCCTGGATTGTTGGAGGTGACTTCAACAACCTGGAGACCTTGGAGGACCAGCAGGGCAGAGGTCCGGAGTTCACAGGTATGGCTCAGGCAGAGCAGTCAGCTTGGGACTCTTTCATCTTCGCGACAGGAGGGAGGGACAGTTGGAGAGACCCGTCCTTCCGGCGTTGGCACGGGAGCCTAGACTTCTCTTGGGGCTTCCGCAGGGAAGGAGGCAGACTCCTGGAGAGGCTTGATAGATTTTATGTCAGTGATTGGGCCATCAGCAAAGGCGGCCAGGCGGGTATAGTTCCAGGGACGACACTTTCCGACCATGCGCCTGTGCTCCTATCATTAGATTCGGCAGCCCAGACCCTCCCCCCTGATCATGCAGGATTCCCGACTCCATCTTCTCGAGGGTGGACGTGCGCAGCAGCATTTGCAGTCTTTGGGACAGAGACTGGGGGGAGGGCGTGGATCTGGTAGACTCGATCGCGCAGGCTCTGCAGGAGTCCAGCCAGATCTACTAGCTCGCAGCCCTACAGGTTCGACAGGATTGGTGGGGCAGAGAGAGAGCTCTCCGGAGGGACCTCGCCTCCATTCAGCGACTCCAGCAGGCTTCCCCGGGCTCGGAGGAGCTTCGGATCCAGGCCCTTCGAGCCAGAGCCCTCTTGGAGGAGACACTCCAGCGTCGCTCCGAGTTTTCCTATCATGCCTCTCTCTCCTTCTGGGCCCGGAAGGGTGACCGGATGTGCAGGGAGTTCTTCAGGACGCATGGCCAGAGAGCTGCAGGTGATCAGCTTCGGAGTCTCAGGACAACGGATGGTCACATCGTCACGGATCCGAGGGAGGTCCTGGGGTTGGCCACTGACTTCTACAGGACCCTCTTCCAGCAGGAGCCGCTAGCCCCTCGTGCTAGTCGTGCCCGTGAGGAGGTGTGGAGGCACATTCCATCCCTGGTCCAGCCTAGCATGCAGGCGACGCTGTTGGCGCCGTTCACCTCGGATGAGATGTTGGAGGCCTTGATGGCTATCGACGGACAGAAATGCCCAGGTGAGGATGGGCTATCCCGAGCATTCTTCACCTCCTTCTGGGACCAGATCCATCAGCCCCTCCTTGCAGCTCTGCAGGGGATTTTCAGCAGCGGTCAGATGCCAGAGAGCCTTTCCTCGGGACTGATTTGCCTCATCCCGAAGGGAGGAGATAGACAGGAGATTCGCCAGTGGCGTCCGATCACTCTCCTTACCACTGCCTACAAAATCCTCGCCAAGATGATCAGTGCTAGAGTTCGGCCTCTACTCCTAGACCTCGTCCATGACACTCAGACAGGCTTTGTCCAGGATCGCAGTATTCTGGATAATGTCTTCACCTTTTCAGAGGCGGCGGAGTGGGCTCAGCACAGCGGATCACACCTTGCCATTCTACTTCTCGACTTCGAGAAGGCCTACGATCGCGTGGACTGGTCCTTTTTGGAGGGGACTCTGGAGCGGCTAGGTTTCCTGGCAGGTTGGATTCAGGGTATCTCAGCTTTGTACAGGACAGCGTCTAGCAGAGTCATCATTGGAGGCAGGATGGGTGAGCGCTTTAGCTTGGAGAGATCAGTACGTCAGGGCTGCCCCCTTGCTCCTTACCTGTTTCTCTTCTTCGCCGAGGCCATGACTTACTACCTTCGGGCGAGGTCCACAGGGCTCAGGGGTGTTCGCCTTCCACTCCGAGAGGACACGGAGCTTTTGGACTCGGAGTACGCAGATGATACAGCCCTTTATGTCCAGGACGATGAGCGGATGCTAGAGAGGGTGCGGATGGCCCTGGAGGTTTTCTGCTCGGCCGCTGGCGCGAAAATCAACTGGAACAAATCAGTTGGTTTTCTCACAGACCCTGGGGCGTGTTCTCAGTGGGGGCGATTTCTGGGTTTCAGATGGATTCCACGTGGACAGACAGCTAGATACCTTGGCTTCCAGGTTGGCCTAGACATCACGCCAGCTCAACAGTTTCTCCCGGTGCTAGACTCCATCCGACGGAAGCTGGCTTTCTGGAGCATTGCTAAGCTCTCTCTTGCAGGTCGTGCCCTGGTAGTTAACCAGGTCCTCCTAGCCACGGCTTGGTATGTGGCTTCCTGCTGGTGCTTCTCGAGATCCAGCGCGGCACAGCTCAGGAGGTTGGTTCGGAACTTCCTTTGGTCTGGGGAGGATGGTCATAGAGATACCAGAGCCAGGGTTGCTTGGCAGACAGTCATTCTTCCGTAGGCTGAGGGTGGCCTGGGGGTCATTGATCCAGAGCTTCAGAGTCAGGCCTTGTTAGGCAAGCTTGTCATCCGCGGTTTGACCCCAGGGGGGCAGACGTGGAAGATGTTACTTCAGTAGGGAGTCGGCTCTTGTGTTCCGCGCCGAGGTGGAGAGTGGCTACCATCCCTCAGGTGGATCTTCACCTCCGCCCCGCTCACTCAGCCCCGCTCCCCACTCGTTCGTAGCCTCCTCATGGTTTGGAGGCGGCTCCGCCTCAGTCTCATTCAGTCCCCTCCCAGCTGTCAGGAGGAGATCGATCGCCAGCCGCTTATCTGGAACGGTCAGGTCAGAGATGCCGAGGGCCTTCAGTTGGGGGAGAGATCACATATCAGGTGGGATGGCTGGATGAGGGGGCCTGCCCGATCCCTTCGTGTTTGGAGGGATACGTACAGACATCTGGAGATGACTGATCTTGCAGACGCAGCTGGAGGTGCACGTGGAGCCTAGGCGAGACGCACGGAGATCGACGGTGCGATCCCAGCTGCTCGGTTGGTTCCACCTGAGCCTCAGATCCTCATGCCTGGTGACACCCGCTGGCTGGGACAGTTCACCCCCCGTGGCATTCCACTGGTGATCGCAGGACGTATGGATGACTCCTCTATCTCCTTCTTCGCGGTTTCTGGGGATGGACGACTCAGGAGAGAGGATGCGCTCATCGACCCCCTTCTCCCGTGGCAGAGGGTTCGGGTCGTATGCCTCTTGGGGAAGGTCTGGCGTACCGACCCTAGCATCGAGCAGGACCAGGTGCAGCTTTGGCGTCTTTGGCTCTGGAAGGGGCGGGCCTTGTCAGAGCTTGATTGGGACCCAGGAGAGTGGTGGTGGCCAGAGATTGTGACAGGACAGGGGCCGACCTCCTTCGCCTACAGTACGACTCTGGGCAGGCGAGTTCTCGGGAGGATGCAGAGCCGCCCCCCCACCCAGCGACCCAGCTGGTACGCACAGGGTATTTCCAGGTTCTTGTTGCAGGCATTCTGGAAGGCCTTGTGGGAGAGCTGGCGGCCGCGGAAGATCTCATACTTCCTGTGGCTTCTTGCCCACAAAGGTCTTCCAGTGGGGAGCTGGTTGAGGCAGATAGGCCAGGACGGATGCTGCCAGATTTGCCATGCGGATGAGGAGACACCAAAACACTGCCTGTGGAGCTGCACTCGCGCCCAGGATGTGTGGAGGTGGACTTTTGGGATTCTTACTCGCGCAGCACCAGAGCTAGGATTGATCACTTGGGGCGCGTTCTGTTGGTGCAGCACCGCACCTGGTCTTCATCACTTATTCGAGGCATGCCAGCAGGACCCCACTTTCCTTATCACACAGGGGACGTGGGGACCGCTCGAGGGTATCCCGCAGCACCTAGCAGAGGCCGATACAGGAGTTCGGGAGAGGCAGCCAGTCTGGGAGATTATTAGCAGCATTACAAGGTGGCACATCTGGACCTCGCGCTGCGCGCAGATCCTCGGTGGCACCTCCTTATCGACTGCCCAGATCATGGCGGAGATTTGGAGTGAGATTATTCATACCCTCAGAGGCCAGTGGGACCAGATTCAGGGAGACTCCCGGGCCGGTCAGGAGAAGCGGAGACGCTTCCTCCGGGCTTGGGACACACAGGGCCTCTTCTTCGAGCAGACTACGTAGGGCCTTCGGTGGCACTACTCACCACCCCGATGGCTGTTCATTCATACTCGTCTTATCCCTCCGTGAGAGGATGTTTTATTTTGCTACCTTTTAGGGCTGTGTCTGATTTGTGAACGCAGCCCATCAGCTATAAGCTGACCTCTTGTATCTTGTTCTCGAAGTAATATAATTAGCACTGTTTTTTCGGCCAAAAAAAAAAAAAATACGTATCTATACACCCACAGGTACTTGAGCATCCATTTATATAAAGGTCTTCTTCTATCAGCACTTTGGAGGTGAAGGGCAGTATTTCCTTCTCACATACAAGCTTCAATTATAGTTTCTTGCTCCCTTACTCTCTTCTCTCTTTGCTTTCAAGCTCATTTATGCATTTCCCCTCTAGATTACCTGAAAAAGTAAGGTTAGTTTAGGAAAAGAGTGGTTATTCTGAGAGCAGAGGGCTATTTAGAGCTTAATTCATGCACTTAGGATTACATACTAAATGTACTTGAAAGAACATCATAAATATAAGCACATGACCTGGTCATTGTTCATAGGTAGTGTACTCTCTTGAGTGTAGACCTGATGGACCATGTAGTAGTTCGCTCTTGGTTGGGGAGTCGTGACATGGGACGCAAGTAGTTCATTGCCAAGGGAATCATCTCATGCAACAAACCGACCACAAGTCCCTTCATGTGCAGCTACGGCCACCTTCATCCAGCCACTAGTCCTTTTGCATTGATCTTCTGCAAAATTATTTGCATATGGCATCACTTACATTGTCATATCGATGTGGTTGCATATCTTTGACGTTTGAATGTCTAAGTATTCACAATTCGTCCATAATTGTTTCTTTTGCTCACCTAAGCCTCTCCTCACATCGTTATGTTGCACCCCCTTAAGCTTTTGCCTTGTAGAGACCTTTAAAGCATCCCGCAGGCCTTCTTCTGCGTAGTCCTATGTTGACTATGTTGTTCCGTCAGGTCTTCACCCCCTCTCAAAGATTTGTTCTGTCCTAAGTCGACATTGTTGGTCGTCACTATCTTCGTTTGCTTGCAGGTTTTCATCTGCTCCACCCACTTGCCTTCTATCTCAGATTGAGACTTTGTGTTTCACAAGCCCTCTTTTGCAAGTTTCTATCTGTAGGATCACCTTCAGCTATGACTCTTCTCTACACTAAAGCGAAGGATCTCCAGGCTTATAGAGGAGCTCTCTAGGAGCTCAAATAGTCAAGCTCAACCTGTGTGCCTTTTTGGAAGAAGACTACCCACTTTAAATGTTCACAAGTTTTCCAAGGATGGCTCTGATACCATGAAAGAAAACAAGGGAGGTTCACTACACTGTGATGCTCTCCACAATCACACAGGTAGAATTGATGCATACACAACGAATTGCTGCAATGGATCTCTACAATGCATGCACCAAACTGAAAGTGCAGCAAATGAGCTGCAAAATGAAAAATGAACCCATCGTATAGCTAAGGTGTCAGAAAGAAGCCTCAAAGTGACTTCTCATAGAAGCAAAAGCCTCAACCCCATCCTATGTGGCACATTGATACAGCACCCAATTAGATTGCATCAAACTCATGCAATAGATGCAATACCTACATCTGATTGGCTGCCTTAGAGTGTGTTACATAATGAGTGCAATGTTTGTGTGACACAATCTAGGTTGTCAGCAAGGTCACTTGTCTTTTGAGTCCCACCTGGAACTTTTGCCTCCGGATCCCAATCTAGGAAACCTAAAGTTTTGAACCCAATTCCAGACTCATGCCCTCCACCTGAATCTGGGCTTCGTAATTCGCTTCCCCCTGAACCGAATTACCCATTTGTAATTTATATTCCCTCTGAAGACAAAAGACGAATCATCACTTGCCTCTTCATCCTACTAATTTGGGGGCTCACAGATAAGACACTAATCTCCAATGGGAACAATTGCCAGCCCCCATCAAACATAGACTACATGGAGAGAAGGAAGCAACTCATACATTTTTCATGACTATAAATTTTCAAATCATGCCATCCTCATCAATCCAAACTGAGGCAGAATGGACTTTTGCTGGAGAAAGGGCTGACCATTTGGCTTCGCTCTGAGACTGAATATGCATAATCACTTGCCTCTTCATCCTCCTCTTTTGGGGCTTGCATGTGTGACAGTGATCTCCAATTGGAATGACTGGCAGCCCCCATCAAACATAGACTGCATGGAGAGAAGGAAGCAACCAATACATTTCTTGACTATGAATTTCCAAATCATGCCATCCTCGTCAATAAAAAATGAGGGTGAATAGACTTGCTGCAGTAAGGGCTGATCTAGTTGGAATGACTGGAGAGCTGGCTACCTTGTGGTGAGCAAGCAAGCCGCTCACCAAACCCAAATCAGGGAGAACTTGTGCTTCTCAATGCACAAGAAGAATGCCGAATAGAAGCATCCACCAGGTTGTATGGTGCTATTTACATGAGGTCAACTATCTGGTTGTGCTTCGAAAGCATAGTACTTGAGTGCATAAACTCCTCATAGTTGAGAACAAGATTTACCCCTAATCACTTCATTAATGCATCATTTGTTCTGCCTGCAGTACTTTGCAACTAGACTGTTCTTTGAAAGGTAAGGCAGAACAACGCATACTGGGAGCATTTCTGCAGTTTCTGATTTCAAGGAAGCAGAACTGTACACACAATGTGAATCTTACAGCTGTACCTTTCTACCGCAGACTCCACAATTATGATGCGGACAGAACCACTTCAATCTTGTGAGCTTTGCCAGTTCAGCCTCACTGTATCCAAGGCAATCGGCATGATATGCAGCAGGACACCCATCACAGCAAATCAGAAGTCCCCCATCCTTGCACAACTGCCAGGTCATCATTCATGAAAGGTTTTTTAAGAATGTGCTTGCAGAGCTTCAAAGTACATCATTTTAATTCACATCCGAAGTCCTGGCAGATGAGTAGGTATCCAGGAACCATGCTTAAATAAAGGTAGTCCTTGTCCCACATACCAAACACATGTCGTCATGCTCATAATCAATGCCAGCCCTCTGCAGCTTTCTTTTAGGAGTCTTGAAATCCTGAAAATATTATGACATAATGAGTCTAATCCCAAAATAATATAAAAGCAAGAATAACTTATGGACAAATGCGAAATTTACACCTCAGCATCCTTTGAACATTCCCGCCCAAAGACACTCGGTTCACCTTCCTCCAAGCTATAAAGATTCTGACGCAGAATCTACAAAAACAGTTCCATTAAAATTGGTTACTTAAAATTTTTCCATCAAGCAGATAGAACCAGTTAGTTGAAGTAAATAGATAAAGAGCTTGCTTATCCTGCAGCCTCTCCACATTAGGTCAGGTCCAGATCATTATCAAATATTGAATTGACTTTTTTTACTGAACGAGAATCAGAAAAATCCCAGTCCCTCAAGTAAAATACTGACATGATAGCCATCAATCTCTACAGTTCTGGAAACGCGTGCACGCTTTTTTGTTTCAACCCATTCCCCTCCAATATCTTTGTATGTAGCCATGGAATAATCACTTCCCTGCAGAGACCATTAAATCATGAGATCATGAACAAGATATATATGGTAAATACAGAAATATGATTAAACCTTACTGGATATACTGAATGTTTAGCAAGGTCAAAAAGGTCAGCACATAACTACAGCATAGGTTGAATGAACAATAAGCAAGTGTAAAACGCCCAACTCCACACCTCAAAGACCCTTATCTTTGTGAAAGAGTCCAAGATACTTGACTCACTTTGCTGTACTTTTGAACATTCCTGGAAGAACAAATAAGAACATATTAGCGATGAAATTGTAAAGCTTTGAGCACTACACAATGTGCCAAGAAAAAGATTTGTCCAAGGAATAAAAACAAGAAAAACACATGAGAACACAGATGAGCAACTAGTTTGAATGTAATAGGTTTTATCCCAACACTTACCAAATCCCCGAACCCACATACAGGAATCATTAACCTAAATGAATTCTCAGAGTGAAAGCTATCATTGATAGACAGCTTTATCAAATCAACTCTCATAGTCAGCTCTCATCACTGCACAACTAGAAGCATGCACCCATTCATAAGCACAGACATGAAACATTTACCAGCTATCTTGAAGACAAACTGAGCCTCATAGCGGGAGGGCATATACATCGGACCAGCTGCTGCTGCTCCCCAAGTCCCCTTGCTGTCCCCTCTCGGCCTCTCCCTGCCTCCCTCCCCGCCCCCCTCTCCTCCCTCCCTTCAGGCTTCATCCCCCTCCCTGCCTCCCCTCTCCCTCCTCCCTCAGCCCCCTCCTTGCCTCCCTACCTCCATCCCCTCAGCCCCCTTCCCCCGCCCTCTACCCCCGCACCCTCAACCCCCTCCCCTGCCCTCTACCCCCGCTCCCTTCCCCCACACCCTCAGCCCGCTCCCCCGCCCTCTACCACGCCCCCTTCCCCTCCCCCGCTTCCTTCCCCCACCCCCTCAGCCCCTCTCCCGCCCCCTTCGCCCCCCCCCTCAGCCCCTCTCTCAGCCCTGTTTTCCCCCGCCCCTTCCCCCACCTCTCTCACCTCTAATCCCCTCTCTCAGCCCCCTTCGTCCGTCGCCTACCTAGAGATGATGCTCAATTTGTTATTTGGCAGCACTTACCTATGTTGGTGATTGGAGATTTGATAGTCTCACTTGATGCACCTTTCACCAACATAGAGTTCATAATTGCTCTCTCTGCCCTTCACAAGGGCAAGTGCCCTGGTTTAGATGGGCTTACACCCTCTTTCTTTATTTCATTTTGAGATCAGATTGGGGATCACATTACCTTAGACCTGTAGGGCATTTGGGACTCGGGTGCGATGCTAGACTCACGTACTGAGAGTGTCATTCATCTTATCCCAAAAGCGGGTTGCAGGAAATTAGTGTCTTAGTGGACACCGATCACTCTGTTGGGTACTTTGTACAAAATCTTAGTAAAAGCTATCAGCCCACATCTACAGCCTCTTTCTTTCAGATATTATACATGATACGCAGACAGGATTTGTGCATGGTAGGAGCATCTTGAATAACATCTTCTCATTTTGGAAGGCTTCTGACTGGGCCATGCATAATGGCCATAGGCTTGCCATTCTACTCCTAGACTGTGAGAAAGCTTATGATAGAGTAGACTAGGGCTTTCTAGAGGGTACCCGCGCTCGCTTTGGATTCATTGATGCATGGATTAGAGGGGTGTCAACTCTCTACAGATCAGCCCATAGCCAAGTTTTCATTGGTGGAGTCAAGGGAGACAAGTTTCAAATTATCAGATCGGTCAGTTAGGGATGCCCTTTAGTCCCCTTTCTCTTTTTATTTGTGGCCAAAGCTATGAGCTATTACCTTAGAGCTCAAGCTGATATTATAGGGCTGAGTCTTCCGTTGAGGCAGAAGGATGAGCTATTGGATAGTGAGTTGGCAGGTGATACGGCTCTTTTTTTGGATGCCACAACACAGACACTCACCTCGTTCAGGACAGCCTTGGATTTGATTTACACTACAGCAGGGGCTCATATTAATGGGAACAAATCCAATGTCTTTTGGATTAGTGATAAGGACACTCCAGATTGAGGAATTGACATAGGATTCACTTGGATTCAGAGGGGTGTTTCCATCAGGTACCTAGGATGCCAGGTTGGGGTGGGCATCTCTCCAGCACAACAGTTTGCTCTCCGTGTTGGAGAGCATCAGGAGTATCAGTCCATATACTAACCATAGACTGGGGAAGGGTGAACCTGTGAACCCTCCATCACCTCCGTACATCTGGCCCTCCAAATATGCCAAGCTGCAATGCTAGCCAAAATGAGTTTCCTTCTGATGCTCTCCACAACACGGGTGTCAACTCTCTACAGATCAGCCCATAGCCAAGTTTTCATTGGTGGAGTCAAGGGAGACAAGTTTCAAATTATCAGATCGGTCCGTCAGGGATGCCCTTTAGTCCCCTTTCTCTTTTTATTTCTGGCCAAAGCTATGAGCTATTACCTTAGAGCTCAAGCTGATATTATAGGGCTGGGAAGGAGTTGCTTTCTTGGTCTTGCATTGCAGAGTCTTGGATCATTGGGGGTGATTTCAATATGGTTAAAATGCCCACAAACAAAAGAGGAGCCAGGAAAGGTGGTATCCATTCCCTAGAGAGAGCAACCTGGGATGCCTTCCTTGTTCGGTACAGTGGCAGAGATGCTTGGCATGATGATGCTTTCCACCAGCCGCAGTCACTCCTGTTTTCTTGGTCGAACAGGAGGTTGCAGATGCCTATCCATGCACGGATTCACAGATTTTATGTGGATGATTTGGCTCTGGACAAAGGTGGGATGATTTGCATCACACCTGGGGTGTCCACTTCAGATCATTTTCAGTTGCTGTGTTTGTTTCAAATCCTCATGTGAGGAGTCGCTTTGTTAGTATCAGGATTCCATATGCCTTTTACGCAAAGAAGAGCCTCACAAGGGGTTGCGGACTTGGGTATCTCACATGCACGATGGGCAGCTTTCCTCGTCAGATATAGTTGTAGCCGTTTCAGATATTAGCGACTTTTATCACTCAGTTGCTCGTATCGAGATCCTCACGCAAGAGATAGTTATCTGCCAACAGTTGGCTGGAAGAGGCCTACAGATGCTCGGGGTCAGGAGCGCCTTGCTGCCGCAAGGGCTCAGTAGTAGTCTTTGTTAGATCAGAGAGCAGAGTATGCCTTTCATGCCGGAGAGTCATTTTGGACTCAGACGCGAGATAGAGTCAACAAGTACTTCTCTACTCTTGGCCTCAGACACAGTAAGGAGAGCGTTTCACAGCTTGTTGACTTAGACGGAGTTTTACATACACATCCAAATGCCGTCTTGCAGGTAGCCACAGATTTCTATGCCTCTTCTTTCCTCGCCCGCTTCCACCGGCCGCGAAACCATCACATTCTCAAAAGACGAGTTGCAGCAGCTCAAAAAAGATACAGAGCAGGAGAGCTCGACATCGCTCTTTGCTCGCATCCATGGGTCCCACACTTCCAGGTTACAGGCCAGGGATTGGATGCTCGCTGCATTACCTGGAGACCTCACAGGGCACCTCACAAACGTTCGTCTGCTTGGTCGAGGTTTCTTTCAAGTTGTTTTTGATTCCCCTGATGCAACAAGTACAGTGCTTCAGGCTAGTTCTTTGGCGCTGAGCTCCAGGAGGATTTTCTTAACACCTTTCTTGTTGGGCTTTGACCCTATGGAGGAAGATGGCTGGATATTTTCACTCTTCCTCAAATTCCCCAGCCTCCCTCAGGTGTACTATCGACTCTTATCTTCCATTGGAGCCAAGTTGGCACAGCAGTTTGCTCCCGTGTTGTGGAGAGCATCAGAAAGAAACTCATTTTGGCTAGCATTGCAGCTTGGCATATTTGGAGGGCCAGATGTACGGAGGTGATGGAGGGTTCACAGGTTCACCCTTCCCCAGTCTATGGTCAGTATATGGACTGATACTCCTGATGCTCTCCAACATGGAGAGCAAACTATTGTGCTGGAGAGATGCCCACCCCAACCTGGCATCCTAGGTACCTGATGGAAACACCCCTCTGAATCCAAGTGAATCCTATGTCAATCCCTCAATCTGGAGTGTCCTTATCACTAATCCAAAAGACATTAGATTTGTTCCCATTAATATGAGCCCCTGCTGTAGTGCAAATCAAATCCAAGGCTGTGCTGAACGAGGTGAGTGTCTGTGTTGTGGCATCCAAAATAAGAGCCGTATCACCTGCCAACTCACTATCCAATAGCTCATCCTTCTGCCTCAACCACAAACAGTGACATGTGCGACCGGCTAGATCGAGCCCAGACGACATATTACAGATTTTTACACATTTGAGTCTACCCTTGGACACAGCGGAGTTGAGGAGAAGTAGATAGATGACATGAGGGCTGAGTGGGTCAATGGGATGAGACAACGACGTGGAGAGACATAGCTAGAGATGCAGAGATGAACTAGGGCACGCACGATGGAGGTCCAACCCATGTCCCCCATATTCGGAGGGGATTGTAGGGTGTATCATCGAGGAGGCGAGGGCACGGAAACAGAGGATATATTTTTGCTTTGTGGATTTTTGCAAAGCCTTTGACACGGTTCCGAGAGCCCGCCTCCTCTGATGCCTACAAGGTTTGGGATATGACCAGGAAGATCATATGGACCGTCATGGCACTTTACGAGAGAGTCTCAAGCAGAGTCCTTTATCACCCACCTTGTTTGGCCTCTACATTGATGAGCTTGAGATAGTTATGTAAACACTGGGAGGGATGGATGCTATCTAGTTGGCACGCTGATCCAGATATTGCTATATGCAGATGATGTGGCACTTTTGTCTTCATCAGTAGAGGACCTCTAGAGACACCTTGATGCACCACAGTGCTTTTGCGAGTCCCATGATTTGAAGGTCAACCTTGGTAAATTCAAGGTCATGATCTTCAATACATCTCGAGCCGTTATGCCCCAGGAGCAGTTCACGTTTCATGGGTCACCTGTTGAGATTGTTTCATCATATACATACCTTGGTGTTATCTTCACTGGACCTATCTCACCATGAGAGCCATGATGCAGACCCGCCTGAGTAGGGGATACGCTTCATTGGCTAGATTAGAGAGGCAATGCTTCCACTTATCAGATATAGAGTGGGCCCATCCGTCCATTCGTCCCTCACCAGATTATTCAAGCTGAGTTTGGGTCATCCCCACTACGATCCGTGGACCAAGGGATTGTTGTTTGACTCCTTGGTCCGTCCAACAGGGATGTACGACAGCCCTTGTTGAAGGCCGAATCTATCAGATATAGAGTGGGCTCGTGTGGAGCGGCTACAGGTTCTCATGCTATCGCAGATTGATCCGCGGTAAGCCGTTCGTCCCTCACCAAATTATTCAGGCTGAGTTTGGGTCATCCCCACTACAGCTGGATGCAGCATTTCAAGTTATCACCTACCTAGGTCCGGGGGATACGCTTCATTGGCCAGATTAGAGAGGCAATGCTTCCGCTCACTCTTTCAGGACCCATGGACCAAGGGATTGTTGTTTGACTCCTTGGTTCATCCAACGGGGATGTATGAAAATCCTTGTTGGGGGCCGGATCTATCAGATATAGAGTGGGCTCGTGTGGAGCGGCTACAGGTTCTCATGCTATCGTGAATGATCCGTGGTAAGCCGTCCGTCCCTCACCACATTATTCAGGCTGAGTTTGGGTCATCCCCACTACAGCTGGGCAGCATTTCAGGTTATCACCTACCTATACCGGGTCAGTACGAGGATTGCACTTCTGGGCACAGCAGATTACCATAGCTAGCATTGACTCCTTCTATGGCCCTATCAGCAAAACAGGTGACTAGAGATGCTGGTATGCACGCACAGAGAGATGGTTTGAGCAATTGGGGCTCCACATGGACAGACTCCCTTCCTTCCAGTACACCATTGATGTGCCGTTCTCTCCTCTCGTCACACGAGGTCAACCAGATCATCCGCGATGATCTTTTAAAGCTACACACATTCCAGACCTGATTGGGACCGAAATGAGAGGAGAGCGAGCTTCCAATGAGAGGAGGGTTTCATTGACCCACCGAGATATACGCAGATCCACTTACCCCACTCACAGAGGATTTCTACTGGTCTCTTCACATAGACTGCGCATTGAGAGTGGCAGGGCAAAGGGTCTACCCTGGGAGAGGCCCACATGCACATTATGTGACACACAGAAGGTCGAGTCAGAGGAGCATTTCCTTTTCAAGTGCCCAGTTTCCTATGAGATCCGACGACGCTTCTGCTGCCTCTTCAGAAACAGTTCTAGGGTGTTGTCCCGTTTTCTCTCTTATCCATACCAGAGATGCTTGGCGGCTTTCATCCATGAGGCAGTCAGGCATCGGGAGCGTCTACTTCAATCACGGAGACAGGAGCAACAGGCCTCCTCCTTGGTAGACCCTTCTCAAAGCTCGATCACAGAGTTCTTCCAACCAGAGCAGGTGGACCCCCACACTACAAGGTCCCGACATGACCGGAATCCAGAGCCAGCGACACGACACATCAGACAACCGATTAACGCACAGATTACACTAGGGGATATCTCCTCTCTGTTAAGAGTTGGCGCTCGATCGACAAGGGTTACACGCAAAACTATGATCAAGAGACGACACAAGACCATGCCCTTGAGCAACCGACAGCACTCTATTGCCGACTTCATGCTCTTGTTGTCTCATCCACCAGGATAAACTACTGATGATGATAATGATGATGATGTGTAGTCGATCACTCTGACATGACTATGTAGTACTTAGCACTATCTTTTTGCATTCTGCATTGGTGTGGATGCTCGTTTAGTAGCTCCAAGCTCACAATTTGTTGTATCCAGTTTCTCAGTCTCATAGACTCTTCCGAAGCCTTTAATAATCTCTCTCTCTCTCTCTCTCTCTCTCTCTCTCTCTCTCTCTCTCTCTCCCTCCCTCCCGCCCACCCTTCCTCTAGGATCAATCTCGGTAGTCTCCCTCTAGGTAAGGGCCGAACCAAGTAGAGATAAGTCACCATCTGGAGAATGGCATCAACCTAGAGCGGTGTTGTACCAAACTCTGCCTGTATGATCTTGTAGGGGAGAGAGAGTTTGCTCTGAATCATCCTGGAGCCCATCATAACTTGCAACCTCTCCAAATGCTGCCACTCAGTTGTTGATAGATCACCCTCCCAGAAGGGTATTGCACACATGGTCGTTGGTCTCACCAATGTGTCGAATAGCCATCCCTTCGTTGTCCTACACATGTGCTTGAAAGCAGGCTAGGGCTCTAGGGCTCCCTGTCCTCACGTAAGTCGTGCCTTGGCTGCATGGGTCATCTTCAAGATTGGTCTTGCAAAGACTGCCCCTAGGGTGTGTACGATTGTACAATCTCCCTGGCTCCCCTCGGTAAGTGAAGTTGTGTCGGTGAACGAGACCCGCATTTGTCCAATGCCAGTCCTCAAGGCATATGAGACTCGTCTGTCCTCCAAATACTCATCTGATAATCACTCCATCCATTGATATTCTGAGGAAATGATCACAGTAGAAGCGGATCTTGGTAGGAAACAAAGCTTGCAACTCGTGGAGCTGAGGTAGATCCAACCATATGATTGTTGGTCTCATTCGATGGATTAGGTGGTCAGGAGCGTCTAAGCTGTCCTGAAATGGGGGGAGACGGTCCATCTGAATGTCGTGGCTGCGAAACCATTTGGATATGCATGCTACCAAGCCATCCTAATTCCGCTCCTAGCTAGGCGAATAGACGACTCTAGGATCAATCTCAGTAGTCTCCCTCTAGGTAAGGCCCAAACCAAGTAGAGATAAGTCACCGTCTGGAGGATGGCATCAACCTGGAGCGGTGTTGTACCAAACTCAGCCTGTATGATCTTGTAGGCGAGAGAGAGTTGCTCCGAATCATCCTCGAGCCCATCATAACTTGCAACCTCTCCAAACGTTGCCACTTAGTCGTTGATAGATCACCCTTCCAGAAAGGTACTGCATACATGGCCGTTGGTCTCACCAATGTGTAGAATAGCCATCCCTTCGTCGTCCTAGAAATGTGCCTGAAAGCAGGCTAGAGCTCCTTGTCCTCGCGTAAGTCGTGCCTTGGCCGCATGGGTCATCTTCAAGATTGGTCCTGCAAAGACTTCCCCTAGGGTGTGTACGATTGTCCAATCTCCACTAGCTCCCCTTGAAGAACTGCATGAGAGAGAGAGAGAGAGAGAGAGAGAGAGAGAGAGAGAGAGAGAGAGAGGGACGGAGGGATGGAGGGAGAGCTCCAGATGGACCGTCTCCCCCATTTCAGGACAATTTAGACGCTCCTGACCACCTAAATTCCATCGAATGAGATCAACACTATCATACAGTTGGATTTACCTCGGCTCCACGAGTCACAAGCTTTATTTCCTACCAAGATCCGCTTCTACCATGATCATTTCCTCAGAGTATCAATGGATGGAGTGATTATCAGACAAGTATTTGGAGGACAGATGAGTCTCACATGCCTTGACGGCTGGCATCGGACAAATGCGGGTCTCGTCCCATCGGTTGAAGATTGAGATAGGGAAAGCCGCCGATACACCCAAAGAGCAACAGATATGTAGACTATGCACCATAGAGGAGGTGGAGACATAGGAGCTCTTCCTACATACTTGCCCCGTATACTATGAGATCCAAGGACAATACCACTGCTTATTTCAAGAGGGACACGGGTTCGTGCCTCTCTCCCAACTAATTCATTCCAGGACCAAGTTTACATTGGCCTCTATTTGATGAAGATATGACGACATAGAGAGACCTTGTTGTGCCGCATCAAAGAGCAAGAGGAGACATTCGCACCTGCGACTGAGCTAGAACGAGCCCAACGACATGTCACATATTTTTACACTTTTGAGTCTGCCCTTGGACATAGCAGAGTTAAGGAGGAGAAGATAGATGACATGAGTTAGTGGGTCACTCGGACGAGACGGCAACTTGGAGAGATACAGAGACGAACCAGGGCACGCACAATCGAAGTCCGACAATCACAACCATATTCAAGGGGGAGGGGGATCGCTCAATGAGAAGGGTCACTATCGACTTGGCCCCGCCGAATACAGAGATCACACAGACCACGCCCCTCTGTTGGGAGAGACGACCCGACAAACATAGATACGATATATTTTCGTAGCTCATAGGAGAGCCACCCTAGCACCGGGCTATGTATTTTGATCTTGAGTTTGAATACTAGTTTTCTTTTTGTCGCATTTGTTTTAGCTTACTGCTTAATACTCTGCAAAGGTCCTTAGCCAACCCTTTGCTTCAGCCCACAGTCGCTTGTATGGGTTACTCTTGGTGATTGTACTTTGTCTCATAGACCCACAAGACCTCCAAAAGACGTTAATATGTCTCTCTCTCTCTCTCTCTCTCTCTCTCTCTCTCTCTCTCTCTCTCTCTCTGATGTCCCGATGCAAGCATCACCTAATATGTCCACTATGCCCAGGCCCACCACTTGCCACTTGTTCACTGCACAGAATGTGCAGGCTGCACTCACCCAACTTCATAACCGGAGAGCACATGACCATGAGGTTTCAATCATGGACAGGAGGTTTTGGCTCCAGTACTAGCACAGATGTTCGACCACGCCATATGTCACAACTTCCCACCCTCATGGAATACCACCACCATAGTACCGATACACAAGGCAGGTGACCCCATCAATACTAGGAACTATCGCACTCTCACGATTGGCCACATGTTGTCCAAGATCTATGGATCGATACTGGAGAGGGAGATCAACAGCCTTACAGAGGCACATGGGCAACGTGCTCTAGGGCAGGCAGGTTTCCGAAGACAACACTCCACTCTAGACCACATCTTCACCTTGAGGACTATCATTCAGGAGGCGAGGTCGAGACACCAAAAACTCTACGCTTGTTTTGTAGACTTTCGGAAGGCCTTCGACACTTTCCGCGATTCCGCATGATCAGGAGACTACAGGATATGTAGATTCCAGAGGTTCTGATCTGGGGAGTGGTGAGCCTATACGAGTCTATTAGAGGGAGAGTTCGTGTCCCAGGAGGCCTATCAGACTAGGTTGAGAGCACGATAGAGCCACTTTCACTACCGAAGTAACAGCAACAATAGTTTTGGCGATAATGGTACTACATTGAAATTGAAACAAAAGAAATTACATACGATAGTTTTTGCGACAATAGTATTACATCGAAATTGAAACAAAATAAAGTACATCTGAAGCAAAAGTTACACTAAAACATTTTCACTCTCTAAGAAGCCTACAAGCATCTGAGCTAGAATCTCCACACAGCCAAATGCATGAGCCTTCACCTTAGCTCCCTTCAAAATATCCGACTTGGATATTCCAATCAAAAACCTGTTTATACTCCCTCGCTCCTAGAAGAATCCATACTAATCTTAGCCACTTGCTGACATTTTAACCCCTAATTATTTTTCACCTCTGGTTCTTTTTTTAAATCACTAAGCTTTCTTTGTTCCTAGGTAGTCACGCCTAGGAACATGGCTAGCATGTTCACCAAGCTAATGTGCATGGGAGTTTCGGGGTCTTCTAGTCGTCTCGGACTTCGACCATTCAAGAACTTGACACCTAATCCTTGACCCATTCCTATAACATATCAAAATAGTCAACTACTTACACTTACATATATTACAATTTACCATTAGTCTCTCTAAGGACTTTCTGTCACTAACCCATCCGAGGTTATTCCACGTTCTGGCTGGAGGATAATGATGATCCAAGAGACCATGTACATGGTTTTAGAAGCTGCAGATACACGGTCGATGAAGCAGCAAAAAGACAATGTGGTTCTTATCACTTGGAAAAGCTAGTCTCTATGTAAATAATAAGAAATTATGTTGTGCATGGATAAACTTGAGTATTTGGGTCTCATTATAACTCTTGAAGGGGTTGAAACGGTCCAAAGAAGGTAGCTGCAATTTTGGTGTGGCCAATACCTAAGAGTGTGACAGCTTGGCAGTCCTTCTTAGGATTTAAACAGCCCTATAGAAGACATATTAGAGCGACATCTAATATTATCTCTCCATTGACTAAGTTGACCTAAAGACAATGTATGTATCTTATGCTTGGGTAAAGAATTAACAAGAGAGCTTCAACACAATAAAGAGAGCAGTGGCCCAAGGACCTATGTTAAAAAAAGTTAATCCCTATAAACCGTTTTTCCTAGAAACCAATGGCAGAAGTTTTATTGCAAGAAGGGAGCCCAGCTGCCTTTGAAAGTAGGTATATGCCATGATCCATACTTTGAAAGCATGGGGACATTATTCATATGGTGTAGACTTTTACGTCAATGTCGATCATGATACTCTGAAATATTTTTGTAATAATCTGATTTGAGGGACCGCTAAGCGAGGTGGGCAAAACGCAAGCAAGAATTTCATGAGGACATACGATGCTGAAGAAGGAAGGGTTGTTGATGTCTTATCACGCATTATGCATGATATGAGTTTTATAGTATTAGAAATCGTTCTAATGACTGAAGTTAGGGAAACTCAAAAAGTGGACGAGTATGTCCAACGCCTTTGTCCTAAGGCTATTGTGATAAAACCCAAGGTTATAGATGACCTGGCATCTAGGGAAGGCCATACGTATGCAGGACATGCCATAGATGATGATATGCTGAAAGAAATGGTAAGGTAGTAGTACCTAATCAAAATTTCTCTGGCAAAAGATCAACCTCAGTGCCATGATAGCCCAAGTACACGACGTCCAAGTATTGAAAAGACGTATGAGCTTGTAGAGTCCCACAAAAAGGTACCTTACGCCACGGATATACAATCCAAATGTGGAGGATGTCTGAACTGGCTAAGTCAAATATCCACCAAGATATTAATACAGCTAAGACATGTAGATGAGAAAAGATCTTTTCGAGAGATTTATGGAGAGAGAGTTCAAGATTCCTTCACACACTAAATCCTTAACTAGAAGGCAATGAGTGAGGTTATCACCCCAATATTGTGGGCCATGGCTGGCATGGCACTAATCGGATGCTTGTCTATCCGCTTTCTAGGACGATAGCATGCTATACATTTTGCGCAGAGACCTTTGAGACTTTCAGTGAACAGAAGAGAGCAGTCGAGAGCATGTCTAAGCCTAAAGATAATAGGCGAGGTTGCCTATCAGTTAGAATTACCACAAGCTTGCAAGCTATATCCAGTATTTCGTGTGTCTTTGTACCATTTTTGCAACCAACTGATTCATTAATTGTGAAATTGCTATGTTACAAGTGCTAGAGGAAAATGCAACACGCAAACCAGCAAGAATCCTAGATTGAAGAGAAATGATTCTTAGATACCGATGAATGCTTGGCATGGTCTTCCTCTATTTGCAGCTACTTGGGAATCCATTTACGAGGTATAGAGAGAAATTCTAGATTTCATCATTGAGGGCACTGATGTTTGAAGAGGGAAGGAATGATACGTTCAAGTCAGCATATAGCATGACCTTGGATGGGTCGCTGTAAAAAGTCCCTAGAGAGACCAATGGTGATTAATATATACAAATGTAAATAATTCTTTGTTTTATGTTATTATGAGGAATTGGTCAAGGATTTAGATGTCCAAGTCTTTGATGATTGGGTTCTAAGACAACTAGGAGACTCCGAGGCCATGATGCACACTAGATAGGTTAATTCATTAGCCATGCTCCTAGGGTAAGTGCCAAGAGGCAAAGATGAGGTTAGTCAATTAGAAAAGGCCCACATGGGCTTAATCCACATATGCATGGGAAGGGGATTGAATGTTAGCCCGTGGCTGACTTTAGTAGGGAGCTTTCTAGGGACAGAGAATTTTTGTGCACATGCTCTATGGAAAAATAGAGTTATGAATATGTGATTCCACGACTTAAGCTGAGCTGTTGTAAGCTTGCTGCATAGAGATCGTCTGGCTGGGTGGAGAGTACTTCTTCGACACCCATGAGGTTATCTAGAGAAAAAGGCTTAAGGTGTTACAACCATCAGCAAATCTTTCAATGCTAAAGAATAGTGTTTTATCCTCCTAGTAATTCATACATCCAGCCTCACTCACAAGGAAGCCACTCGTGAACAAGAACTTCCTTGATAATATTTTCAAGGCTAAAATGATAAGCGGAAACCCAATGGCATATCTCCTCTATCCATTCTCTCCCCTTGTATACACTACAAAAGCTACGGCTTAAAGTACACCTGAATTAGTGAAATAATGATAATGAAAGCACATTGTATAGTGAGTTTTCGCTGGCAATGTTCAAAAAGTGTAAGACTCAATCTAAAGAATATTGCCTTCCATTCCAATAATATATAACGACTCCATCACAAGTTTGAAATTTTAGTGAACAAATGCTTCCTTCACAAGATTACTGCCGTGGATTCAAACATCTTCTTTGAAAATATGAGTATACAAAACAAGATAGGTGGCAGTTTGTGCCCAAAGATCCATAAGCAGACATTTTAAAATTGCATTAGTCACAACAATAGATTTATTGTCCAAATCAGTAACATCTCAAAAGCAAACATCCACAACCACCACCACTCGGTTTTTTTTAACATCCAAGCATGATAAAGTACAATTTTTTAAAGCAAGAACCACCTCTTTGCCTATCTCTCCATCAAGTATTGATGATGAGCGATCTAATATTCTATCCAAGACTTCATCCGATAGTTCCTTTGCGTCTTCAGAGCTTATAAATCCCTTCAACCACAATAGCTACCACTTGTTAGGATGAAACCGTAAAGACTCTCTTCCAACCAAACTCAGCAAAAGACACATTGTCCTACCTTGGCTCCAAATTTGATCGTGGAGAGCAGCTCGGACACACTATTAGTTTCCATTGACTCATTTTGTCCAAGACCACCATTGTTCACAGCCTACATACCATCAAAATTATTTTGTATTTCTGAAATTAAACTTTAGGTGAATTGGAACCTATCAGGAATTTCATTCTTAAGCTCCAAGCTGACATTCCAACCAAAATATGTAAGCTTTCAAAGAAATTAGAATGGGTACTTGCAAGAGCAATTTCTGTATTAATGCATGAAAGTTCTTGTCGAAACTATGGAGCTTTTCAAAGGTTTGCTATAATTTTTGTAAGTAGATATGTTCTATACTAATTTTGTGGGTAGAGATGTTCTATACTACTGCCTATTGTGATATTCTAAACCTGATAGAGAATAACAAACTAAGACGATCAAAATATAAGTATAATCTAACAACTCAATGATCGATAAGTAATATTGCTATCAAACTAAACTCGTCTCATGTTACAATGTGAAAGTCATTGAGATGACGGTTTTCTTGAAGTCCTAAACCATGCTAGCCTTTTACTGCATGTTAAGGGGAATAATGCGTAGAAAGCAAGTCAAAGCATCATAAATGAAATATTGGCAGGAAAACCCTTAAGAATAAGGTCAATTGCATTGGCATAATGTCCTGGAGTTAGATGCTAAGCTCTTGATCCGATATCATACGAAGTATATGTTATGATAGCAACAAAAATACATCTCAAATTAGTACAATTCGAAACACCTATGCCAAGATTTGGCAAGAAATAAGGTTATACTCAAAGCGCCATTGAGGGATAAGATGTTATGTCCTTTGAGCACATACTTTAATATCTTAAAATAGTATGTGCTCAGCTATAACTGCGGATGCGTCAATTTTACAAGCAAAAACCTATGAGCAGGTTTATCTGAGCGTGTTTTCCAAGAGATTTAAAAAATTGTATTTTTTTAGGAAACATGGTTTTTACACTTTTATTTTACTAGAAACTAGATCCCTTTATCATAAAAATATATAGACTAGTCACTCATTCATTTTTACATAACATAAATTTTCTTATTCATAGACATTCTTTTGTACCCCTGTTATCACCTTAAAAAAGTGTTGAAAAATAACTCCTTTAAAAAACATCCCTCATAATCACTCTCACTGTAATAATATTATACATATATAATTACTTATTAAACACTTTTATATCATATGGAAATATCTTTCTATTGTTTTTATAGCATAAATAACAAGATATTTATGGACATCTTTCTAAAGAAGTTTAAATTACTATAAATAAGTATTAACTTGGGCTTATATATCACTCACATAAAATACATCTAATGTTTAATACTATATATGCAAGATTTTCTAAAATCTGACCCCATTGATGTGCTCAGATGGGGTTTTCCGATCAATTTGAGTGACTAAATGACTATATTTGGACATTGGATGTGAAAGTTATTCGCTTTTAAAAGTTCCATCCACGGTAGTTTTGCCAGCGAAACTACCTTGGAAGACCTACTTCAAAGGGGTTTCGCTGGCGAAACTACCTTGATGGTTTGCTTCAATTAGTTTTCTTTAGAAAAACCCTTTCATGAAGATAGGTTGAGAGAGGCTTTTCAATGTCACCTCCTATTAGGAAAAAGTTGTAAGAAGGATCATAAGGGAATTTTCATAGAGAAGTCTACTCTACATGTGGGTTTCTCCAAAAGCCATCCCATTATGTTCTCACCATTCCCAAAGATTCACGTAAATATTTGTGTATAAAATAGGCATTGATATAATACTTTGCATATTTCTAAGTGAAACTATGTTTTCTTCCGATCCATTTTTGCCATATTTTTGCATAGTTGAAAGCTTTTTTTTTCCTTCACTCGGATGCTCGGAAGATTTCGCTCGGAAAATGCTCGTCCCCCTATAACTGCTAGTGCTAAACTTGTTGGAAAATGATATAGAAAAATGATGGGCTTTTGCATTGCTCTCAAAAATTCTTCGAGTGTAATAGGCAAGATAAGTGGAAAGGATGTCCACAGCAAATTTTAAAATATAGATTATTAGGCATTGACTTGAACCATATGAATATGTGAAAGGAGTCATCTAGTAAAAATTTTAACAAAAGGCAAATTTTAAGATAACATCCAATAAAACATCTACAAAAATGACCACTTAAAAGTGTCTCATGGAGCTTAGTGATAAACATAACAAGAATTCCTAGTAACAAAATGTACACACTTAATTAAATTGACTAAAAAGTACCCTATGTTGGCCTTGTTGGAAAGCAATGCTCCACCCTCTAGTGATTGGTTAGCCCTTAGTTGCTCAACTTGTAAAGCAACCTAAAGAGGCATGTCTTAGGGCCTTAGCACATGAATGGGGCTAGCATGGGTTTAGGATGTGAATCTATCTGTCGTCATTACTCCCATCCTAAACCAAGTGGTCTATGATGGGTTTTTTTTCAAAAAAGAGACTTCTATTAAGTAAGAAAGAAACTCGCTAGAACAAGCTCTGAGCGGAAATACAACATCATGAAATCATGAGGATAAATAAAACCCCCTCAAAGTGAGGTGGAAAACAACCAAGGCTGAGGCTGAAAGTGCCACCTCAACCCTATAGGAGTCTCAGAGAAGAAAGGAGAATCCTTTCATTCCCTGAAGAAAGAAGCCCTCCTAGCTGAGGCTGCATGGGAGTCTCCCTGTATACTCATCCATATGGCCATAAAAGTATGTACGGTGTCTGTCCAGATTGTCTGTCCAGATACTAGCTAAAGTGTGCGAGGGATGAACCTGAGTACCCTCCATAGCCTCTGTGCATCTGGCTCTCCAGATATGCCAGGATGCTATGCTCGCTAAGATCTCCCAAGAAGTATCCACAGAGGCATGTACATCTGTAAAAGGAAGGTGTGGTACCACATCGAACGAACAGGACTCAATCTGATGACGTTGAACCAAAATGGCCCGAGAGGAGTCAAGTCTCTCATAGAATATCTGAGGCCCTGTAAGAGAAAGCCAAGCCACTGAGCCCCATGTCATAAAGAATGGAAAGTGGACAAAGGGACTGAAAATCCTGGCTATTCCCATCCAAATCATCCTCACCTGTCTGCAATCCCATAAACAATGGTGAATAGTCTTTGAAGCAGAGAGGCAACGAGGGCAAGTAGGGTCGGCTCTGAACCTGGATCTCCAAAGTTCACTGCAATCCCACCATGGATAGAAAGCTAAAAGAAGAGAGTGATCTTTCTATTCTTGTGGGATTTCTAGAGTCTCCTCCAAAAGCACCTTTGCAGATCTGCAGTGATATCAAATGTCTCCCGATGAGGAACCCTAGAAGGTCTCCAACCTCTACTACTGAGCTGAAATCTCCTAGCATTACTAACCGTGTAACGAAAGAAGAGGATGCTCTTCTCTCGATGCCCTGCATCAATCCACTACCACTCTCCAGGGTCCCACTGCAAATACCTAATGGGAACTCCCCCATAGAGCCAAAGCCTCCAAGACCCGCTGGAAAGTAACCGGGGGTCTGGGTCGAGGAACCACTCTGAATCTTATCCCTGCACCAAATGACCTATAACCCCGATAGGCTGAAAAGCAGACTCAAGCAAGATGTCCTCTGTGGATCTGAGCAATCTGCCACCATCCTGCACAGTAAAAACTAAAACATCCTCCTGTGCATCTCGAAAGGCCAAAACCTGAAGCGGAACACCGCCTCTCGTAAAAGTACCTGCCCAAGTGGAGCAAGTGAGTGGCATATCATCTGTGTCTACCCACTCCTCTGGAAGCGCTGCCTCAATCTGCAAGATCCTTCCTACACTCCCTCTGAGATATCCTGTCAACTGAGACTTAGTCTCCTCTGGAAGCCTGAGGAAAGCTTTCCAAGACCCCAAGGATGATGCAGGTCCCCTCTCCCACCTGGACCACTGCATGTAGAGTGAGGCACCAAGTGGTCTACCATGATCATCTAGAATACTATCATTTCACATGATGGGTTGCCTATCAATCTCTTCATGAGAGGAAGGAGGAATCCTCCGAAGAGTGCTCATGAAATTGACCCATGCTTTCAGAATGGCAACCATGAGAGGAGACGAAGGTGATCTGAGATGTACTGTGGTGAAGATCCACCTAATACTGCTCATCCAATCTCCTCCTGAAGAAGGTGTGCACCTCTGTATGTTGCTAATAAGAAAGGCCTTCCACGGTTCCTGCCCTGACATAAGTCCCCGCACCACCATCTTGCATAGTAAAGCTCTGCATTGTAAATCTGGATCAATAATATTGAGACCCCCTTCCTATGTAGGGAGAATGAGGGTCTCCCAAGCCACCCTGGCTAAGGTATCTGCTGTGCAATCAAACCCACTCTAAAGAAAATTTTTGGTCGCTCTCCTGAGCTGAGTGATGCAGTCCCTAGAATAGCACCAGCAAGAACAAACCAAACCGTGGCCAAGAGGACTTGGTTGACCACCACAACTCTAGAGGCAAGATCCAGCTTGACGAAAATTTCTGATCGGTCTCCTAAGCTGAGTGATGCAGTCCCTAGAATAGCACCAGCAAGAACAAACCAAACCGTGGCCAAGAGGACCTGGTTGACCACCACAACTCTAGAGGCAAGATCAAGCTTGGTTGAGCTCCAAAAAAGGAGCTTCCTCCTGATGCTCTCAAACACGAGAGCAAATTGCTACGTGGAAGAAATATCCAAGCCGACCTAGCAGCCCAAATACCTGACAGGCACACCCCTCTGAACCCAAGTGAATCCTATGTCAAGCCCCCAAATTGGAGTGTCCTCATCACTGATCCAAAAGCCATTGGATTTATGCCAATTTATCTGCGCCCCCGCCGCCAAGCAAAATAAATCCAATACTGTCCTGAAAGAAGTAAGCGTCTGTGGAGTGGCACCCAAGTAAACTGATGTGTCATCTGCCAACTCACTGTCAAGTAACTCCTCTTTCCTTCTAATGGGAAGTCTCAGCCTAAAGATGTCAGCTTGAGATCTAACATAGATACTCATAGCTTCAGCCACGAACAAAAAAAAGAAAGGAGCAAGGGGGCATCCCTGACGGACTGATCTGGAAATCTGAAATCTCTCACCCCTTACCCCACCAATAAGTACTTGGCTGTGGGCTGATCTGTACAAGGAGAAAAGACCTCTGATCCAAGCATCAGTAAAGCCAAAACATAGAAGGGTGCCCTCCAAAAAACCCCAATCTACTCTATCATAAGCTTTCTCAAAATCCAAAGGTAGAATGACTAGATTCTGGCCGCTCTGCATGGCCCACTCTGAGGCTTCCTAGAAAGAGAAAATGTTATCGAAAATGCTTCTGCCATGCACAAATCCCGTCTGAGTGTCATGAAGAAGATCTGGGAGAAGGGGTTGCAATCGGAGGCTGATTGCCTTGGCCATAATTTTGTAACAGGTCCCTAGAAGTGTGATAGGCCTCCACTGGGACACTAGATTTCTGCAACCTCCTTTCGGGATAAGGTGGATGAGACCTTCTGTAAGCGACCCGAGCATCTCACCAGAGTCCCAAATACCCTGCAGGGCTGAAGTAATGTAGTCTTCAATCATATCCCAGAATGCAATGAAAAAAGAGGGGGTAAGGCCATCCGAACCTGGGCACTTGCCCTTGTGAAGGGCTGAAAGTGCAGTCCTGAACTCTGTGTTGGTGAAAGGTGCATCAAGCAAAACATGCATATCCGGTTTTACCAACAAAGGGATGCTCTACCAATAACCTGTCTAGCATCCTCTCTATCCAGTGTCTCAGGATCAGCAGTAAGAAGGGCGGCATAAAAATTTGAAGCTATGCGCAAGACATCATCAGAATCTGTCTGTAAAACCCCATGTGAGTCAGTAAGTTGGGATACACTCTCTCTACTATGTCTAGGGCCAAGAGTAGAGAAAAAGTGTTTAAACTTTATTGACTCTACCACCCATCTGAATCCAGAAGGACTCCCGTGCATGAAAGGCATACTCTGCTCTCTGATCAAGCAATACCTGCTGATGAACCCTTGTTGCAGCAAGGCACTCCTGAATCCAAGCATTTGAAGGCCGTTTCTGCTCTTCCCTCTGCAAAGCTGCTGGCGAATACCAATCTCACGTTTGAGAATATGTCGTCTCCTGGTACGAGCAACTGAGAGGTAGAAGTCGCTAATACCAAAAAGGGCAGCAGCTACCTGTGATGGCAATGGCTGCCCACCCTGGACATGAGAAACCCATATCTGCAGGGCTGCCTCTGTAAGGTCCTCCTCTATGTACAAGGCATCTAGAGTCCTGATGCTGGCAAATCAGCCTCTCAAGTGAGGCTCTGAGATAGCCAACACAACAGGAAAGAGGTCTGAAGTGGAAATCCCAACAGCAATGCATACCAATCCACCTCTGTCAAGTGCCCAATCATCTGCACAGAATTTGTCAATACGTGCATGAATAGGCATCTGCTGCCTCCTGTTCAACCAAAAGAACAGAAGGGACTGTGGCTGAATAAGAAAGGCATCGTCCAACCAAGTATCTCTGCCACAGTATTGAAAAAGGAAGGCATCCCAAGCTGCTCTCTCCAAAGAGTAAAGTCCTCCTTCTCTACCCCCTTTTTTGTCTGACAGTAACTCAACCATGTTAAAGTCACCTCCAATCACCCATGAATCCGCAATGGGGGCCCAGGAGAGCAAATCCTTCCACATAAAGACACGTTCCCCTCTAATGTTGGAGGCATACACGTTAAGGAAACCAACCTTACACCCTCCAATCAAGAGAATAATCCACTGAGCTCTAGAGGGAGTGATGACTCCGTGTCCAACAACCAAAGGGAGAACCGACTGCGAAACTGAATTAGAAGTGTCCCCCCTGGTGCTCAAGGCAGGCGACCAAAAAGTATGACCAGAAAGTAGTTTGCCAGACTTAGAGCAATCACTGGCATCCAACTTGTGTTCCTAGATAAAAAGAATATCAATAGCACCTCCAGTGACACCTGGATGAAGCTGATTTCGGATCAGCTGCCTACGGCGACGGTGTGAAACTCCACCTAGGCCCTATATGTTCTAGTAGACTATCCTCATCGACAGGAAGATGCTAGATGGAAAGACTTACCCGACCTGGTAGAGGAAACCAACTTCCCCTGGGCCATGCCTCACGATTTTGACTATGTGGTTACTACTTTGAAGAATCTTCCTCAACCCTCAATAGAAGGCATCATTAGTACTTACAAGAAGAGGAAAGAAAGAACACTTCAAGAATGGGCAAAATGCATACAGAGGCACTTGTAGTGAGGTTTTCAAAGAGCAAGTACAAGGCTTGTAAACACTATGGGAAAAACAATCACCTTGAGAAGGATTGTTATAGAATCAACCCTTGCTCATATTGTGGAAAGAATAATCACTCTGAAAAGTTTTGCAATGAGAAAAAGAGAACTATGTCAAATCTGGTTGAAGAGAGAACTCCATCAGCAAACAAAGCATCCAACTTTGTAGTAGAAGACAAGGACTTTGCCTTTTGAGCAACTTGTCTTTGAATTTTTGTTTATCATCACTTGGTCAAATTTTGAGGTTCTCTGCCTGGAGAAGTACTCCAAAAGAATGACATGTCTTGTCTTTTGTAAATCACCTCTGGTCACCATATGATGTAGGCCATGTGATATGTGTTTGGTCTATCCCAGTTTTGTAAACCTTGACCCTTGGACACCTTTGCTAGCATGAGATCCTAGACATAGATTTATCCGTGACGACCATGAGATGGCATGAGAAACTATGAGACTAGATGTATCCTTGACATTGCAAGAGGCAAATCCTTGAGGGGGGGTATGTTGGGATAACTATGGTCAAGGGCTTGCTCTATGGTGCATGTGTGCACCTAGGGGAGTCACGTGTGTGTGTGTATGTTGTAGAGGCTGCGGTTATCTTTTCATAAGATGCCAGATGATAGATTGCCACAAAGGCGACATCTAATCATCAACAACAGTTATTTGCAACATGCTGAATTCAAGGCAATGGTTACTGAAGCAGCTCATTGTCTTTCATCTAACAACCATCTTCATGTTGATGATGCCTGGGCTTCTTTTATTTCTAAAATGCAAATGGTGATTAGAGCTTATGGCAAGTCTTACATGAAGACTCTGAGGGAAACCATTGCTCAGGCCAAGTCTACTTGTCAAGACCTCACTGAACTCAGTCATCATCGTTCGTTGTCCATGCATGAGCAAACCACATTATGTCAGGCCAGACATTGTCTTAAACTAAATGATCACAGGAAACTGGCAAAATGGGAGACTAGAGCAAGACAAAGAGCCTTCACAGATAAAGGTTGCTCTTCCAAAGAATTTTTCAAGAGTTTACATCAGAGGAGAATCCAAACAGAAATTTGCAGAGTGCTAATGCCTGATGGATCATGGACTACTTCACGGTCACAGCTTGCCTCTGTTTGTGTGCATCACTTCTCTCAGCAATTTGGCTCTGTAGCTCCTCCCTCGCAACAGGTTTTGCTTGCACGAAATTTACTGTTGCAAAATGTTTCTCCAATCATTTCCCCTACTCAAGCTTTGGAATTGGAGGAACCTTTTACTGAGAGGGAACTGTCAGATGCCATCAAATCATGCGGCAGATGGAAATCCCCTGGATGGGATGGCTTGACAGTCGAGTTTTTTCTAGCTAACTGGCCTATTTTGAAGCATCCATTACTATCTATGGTGAATGCTGCATGGCAACATCAGAAAATGCCAGACACATGGAAGAGAGGTCTTGTTAAACTCCTTCCTAAAAAACAAATCTGTGAGTCTTTGGCAGACTGGAGACCTATCACTCTTATGCCCGTAATTTACAAAGTCACTACCAAAATGATTGTTGCTCGGCTAAAGGGCTTTTTACATGATGGGTTGCATCCTGCGCAATATGGCTTTGTCCCGCGTAGGCATATCACCGATAACATTGCTAATGCCTACATTGGAATTGAATATGCCAAATACACACAGCAGGATGTTTTGTTATTGCAAGTTGATATTGCCAAAGCTTTTGATACAGTTCAGTGGGATTTTATTTCATCGACTATGCAGGCTTTGGGTTTTGGCACAAAAATGCAGCAACTCATTAATTGGCTATATCAAGATAGTGAAGCTGCCTGCATACTTTCAGGAGATATTTCTCCATCATGGACTCTTGCTTGCTCTGTCAGACAAGGATGTCCATTGAGTGCTTTACTTTTTGCCATAGCCACTCATCCACTGCTTCAATATCTGGATCACCTCTTGGACACTGACCAGCTGCACGGTTTGGAGATCCTTGGCAGTCGCAGCATGATTGCTCAAGCATATGCTGATGATTCATTCTTTACTCCAAAAAATAATCGGGCTGATCTGTCCATGATCATGCATGCTCTTTCTACATATGGTTTGGCTGCTGGCCTTCGGGTAAATTTTCAAAAATCAAAATTGTTGCCTTTACATGCACAGGACTGGCACAACCTTTTGTGGCCTGGGGAAATTGTCCCTGCTTCTCAATTCATTCGACATCTTGGTTATCCTTTAGGCTGGGGACTCACCCGTTCACAACAAACTGATTGGGTGCTAGTAAAGTTGAGGGCAAAACTTGAATACTGGAAGCTTGCAACTTGGCCATTACATGTTCGTCTGCGAATTACACAATCCATTTTGATAGCATACATACAATTTTATCTGCCTCTTACTATGTTCACTAAGGCAGATTTGGTTTCATTTATGTCAGCTATCATGGAAATTTTCTGGCGTTCAAAACATGGCAAGAAAAGTCTCAGATTACTCTCCATGCATCGTCTCTGTTCTCCAAAGATGCACGGGGGTCTGAACATTCTAAATATTCAAATGCATTTACTTGCTCATAGGGGGAAAATGATGATGCAGTTTCTACAAGGAGATCAGCCTTGGGCTTTTATGATTCGCTCTCTCTTATTACATCTTCATACATCTGCTTTTGGGAATTGGCAGCCTACTCAGTGGGAATTTTTATTTGGCTCTATCCAAGGCAAGATCAGAGGATGCCCTTTTGTCTCTTCTCTGCTTCTTGATTGGAAACACATTCTTTTCCACTTGGAATGGAAAGGCAGGGACTCTCTCTCGGGCAACTCTTTGAGGGAAGAGAATCTCTTTTGGTCTAAGGTATTCCATCCACCTTTGGCCATCCAAGAACCTCGACGTTCATATTTTCTCTCCTTCAAAGGCATTTCATCTGTGGCAGATGTACTTCAAGATGATGGCACAATTCTATCCTTTTCTTTGGCTGCTCGCAAATATGGCTTGGGAGCTCATTATCGTCCTTTATGGCATAAAATTTCAGCAATGCTCCAACCGTACTTGCCGGTACCTCATTTAGAAATTCAGCATCGGCTTGAGGATTGGATTTTACGCTCTCCTTCCTCATATGTCCGTCCTTTGAAGCTTTCACATATCACAGTGTCATCATTGTATAGAGTGTTATTACCTCCACCTTGGATTTCCAACAGAGCAAATACTGTTTGGCATATGGATCGTCCAATGAAGTGGTGGAGAAAAAGGCTGCGTCTCCTTTGGCATTACAAAGTCCCTCTTCGACAACAGCTTTTCCTATGGCGAGTTCTCCTTGGCATTTTTCCATCCGGACAGTTACTCGCACACAGACATATTGCTTCGGCAGTTTGTCACAGATGCTCGCACTCTACTGAATCAGTGATCCACATCTTTTGGTCCTGTCCAAATACTTCTGATCTCATTGCTCTCATCAGACAGAGGCTTCGACAGCGATTTCCTACTGTTACTTTTGGCAGATTTTTCTGGTTGTTTGGATTTCATCCCCAGAGACAGGGTTTTGATTTATTTTTCGTATGGGTGCGATATTGGACCCTATGGACTTTATGGATGGATAGAAATCATAGAGTCTTTGGTGATCCACTCTTTTCATCCTTCCTTTTTTTCAAACGATCTCTGCAACAATCATTCTACGATTGTTTTCAGACTCGTTTGATTGATCAGGATGTGTATACAGCCTATACTGAGATCTTTTCTTGAGTAGTAGCTACTTCGCTTTTGAAGCAGCTATGAATGTAATTATTCTATAGAAATAAAGATTTCTTCTCACAAAAAAAAAAGTATGTTGTAGAGGCACATCTAGTGCTATGATGTGTCTAGTGTGTGACCTAAGTGATGATGTAAGCCCAAGCCCCCCACATGGGAGATTCCTTTGATTTAGGCCAGACCCACTGATCTAGGGGCTGATTGCCACTGATATAGGAAAGGTGCCTACACCATCCTCTCTTTCTATAAAATGGAGGTCATTCCTTCATTCCAATACATGGATTTAGCCTCACTTGTGCTCTCACTCTTTGTGCCATGATGCATCTCTTCTATCCCATACTCCTCTACAGATTTGCTATACTTTAAACTCTTTCAATGGTAATTTACCGCATGTTTCTCATGCTATGAATCATGTATTTGTGCCTTGAGTGCTTTGCTCTTGTCTGTTTAATTTATACATGGTAGAACTTCCCCACTCCTCCCTCCCTCCCCCCAAAAAAACAAGGAAATAAATAGTAAAATTCAACTAAAATTCTGATAGGCTGCAAAAACTTCATAACCATCTTCACAAGACTAGAATAGATCCAGTTTCAAGCTCAAAAAAATTGCAGATCCATAAATCCAAGCTAACTATGACATGAAACGAATAACACTACAGCAGCTTCAAGAAATCACTCCACTAAGAAAGCTTCTGAAGTTCAATCCAACTAGTTCCTACATGATCAAGGAACAGCTTTTTCTCGGAACGCTGTTGAATTCTTTCTTCAACTGTACCGGCTGTCACAAGACGGTATACATGAACCTGCATCGAGCATGAAATTTTCTGTCACATCAACAATTAAACAAACTGGAAAACTGCAAAATCTATAGAAATAGATTTACATACTAACAAATTAGTCTTGTACAGCAATCCTTACAGGCTTTGTTTGTCCAATCCTATGCACACGAGCCATGGCTTGCAGGTCAACCTAGCACAGTACAAACGATTAGCAGTCACTTCACAAGCCGAAACCATGCCAGAACGATAAAATAAATCAGCCTTCAAATAAAGACTAAATACTTGCACAACAATGGTGCCTGATGCTGCCACCCTTGAAAAGACATACAACCCCCTGACATACTAGGGGAAAAAAGGGACAACATGAAGTTTGAACGTGTTATCAAAAATTTTGCACCTAACAAGAAACAAAACAAAAGGGAAAATGAACGACCAAATTTCTGCTCCAATAGCCCTAACAATAAGAAACGTTTGACGCAAAACATCACAACAAAGCATCCAGAAGATTTGAAAAGGTTACATTCAAGGTTTCTTAGAAGTTCGTGTTACAGTACAGATGAGCAAAATTATAACAATACCTTCTACTTTGAATGCTACCATAACTCTCTTACTTTAACAGTACACTTCTTCTAATATCTTTGCACCACAGATTCCTTGAAACAATGATCTAAAGGTGACCATAGCATAGTTGAAGCTGAGCTCTGCACCTTCTTACTTCTTCTAATATCTTTGCACCACAGATTCCTTGAAACAATGATCTAAAGGTGACCATAGCATAGTTGAAGCTGAGATTTGCGCCTTCTTAGGCCAAGAGGATAGCACCAAGATCTATGACCCCGTTTGAAACCTTAAAGACTTCCTCAAATTCGCAATAAACAACAGCAATCACCTTCACATCATAAACCCAAGGGTTCAAGGGCAGCTAGAACTGGTGCAATGAAGGGAAAATTCTGCACGAACAGGCTGGAAACTCCTACTCACTGATGGGCAGCCACATTTTGCCTCCAAGAGATCATGCAAAGCTGGGAAAGCAGCAATCCAGCTAGCATCTTCACCGTAGTCGAGATAAGGAGTGGGTGAGTGGAGAAGACAGAGGAAACGCAGCACTAGGGGCCATAAATAAGGGCTCCCCCCCCACCCGCCTTTACTCCAATGGAAAACTGGTTCTAAATTTGCTCGCAACGGAACAAGAGATCTAATAGAATCACATTCATACAAGAGAGCAAGTAAGCTCTGAATTTATAGACTGGAGAAGGCAGCCAAAACGCGCATGCCTTCTCCAAGCCATCAGATCTTGTGGCAAATGGAAATCCCTTGGTTGGGATGGTCTTACAGTGGATTTCTTTCCACACTGTTAGATGTTATTTCACCTGCAATTGTATATGGTCAATCATACCTAGGAATCTCAAAAAATGCCAGCCAGTTGGAAGAAAGGCCTTGATTAAAATAAGCCCCAAAAAACATTTGTGTGAGTCTTTTGCTGACTGGAGACCTATTACACTCATGCATGTCATCAATAAGCTGGTTGCTAAGGTGATAGTGACTCGTATAAATAAATTTTGCATGAGCATTTACACCCTGCCCAGTATGGTTTTGGTTCCTGCAGACATATTATAGATAATATTGTCAATGCATATGTGGAGACTGAATATGCAAAATATACTGAGCAGGATGTTCTTTATTGCAAGTGGTTATCGCTAAAGCTTTTGATCCTATATAATGGGACTTCATCTCACAGACTATGCAATCACTGGGATGTGGGGAAAACATGTAGCATGTCATTTATTGGCTATATCAAGAGAGTAAAGCTGCTGCCATTTTGGCGGGTGATAAAAATGATCAATGGACTCTTTCTTGTTCAGTGTATCAAGGATGCCCTCTCAGTGCATTGATTTATGCAATAGCTACTTATCCTATGCTTCGATATATGGAACATTTAATAGCTATAGGTGCTTTGCATGGATTAGCAGCTCAAGGAAGGAAGCCAGTGATTGTGCAAGCTCATGCTTATGACTCCTTTTTCATGCCTCAGAACATTGAAAGCTATCTTTCATGCCTTATGCGTGCTTTAGCTTTATATGGCTTGGCAACTAGTCCAAATGTAGATTTTTAAGAAGACAAATCTTTTGCCTCTTCATATGCAAGATTGGCATCATATTTCATTGCCAAGAGACATTGTTTTACCTATGCATCTTGTGCCTGATCTGAGAGTCACTCGTCGCCAACAATTGGATTGGATGCTTGACAACTAAAGAAGAAATTAGAATACTGAAAGCTGGCTATCTAGTTATTACATGTTCGGATGCGTATAGTTCAATCCATCCTGTTTGCCCATATACAATTTTATTTGATGTTTGCCAAACAAGACATCTCCTATTTCATGTCCAATATTATGAGCTTTTTTAGCGATCACGCCACCAATGTAAAGCCCTTAGATTACTTTCGATGAATCACCTTTTGCTCGCCTATAATGCATGGGATTCAGATATCTTAATATTTTGCCTACATACTCTTGCTCACAAGGGGAAAATGACGCTTTAGTTTATGCACGATGATAAGCCTTGGATTCACATGATGTGACGTTTACTTTTGCACTTGTCTACCGCAGCTTTCAATCACTGGCAACCTTCAGAACGGGATTTTCTCATGCGTCATATTGATGGTAGGATTAAGGACTTTCCATTTGTCTCTTGTTAGCTTTCTAATTGGAAGCACATACTCTCTCACCTTATATGGCATGGTCAAGTTACTCTGCTGGAAACTCCTTGCGAGCATTCATTGGTCAAAAGTGTTTTCTTTTTCATTAGCGTTGCAGGAGCCCCACCGCTCTTATTTTATTGGGTCCAAAGGAATATGCCTTGTGAAAGATGTGTTGGATGATGCTGGTATGGTGCTATCTCTTCCTACAACAATCAGACAGTTTGGCTTGGGATAGCATTACCAACACCTAAGCCTTATATCCTTTCTGACTTTTCCCCGGTGCCTCGTCTTGAGACTCTGGACCGACTCAAAGACTAGGCTTTCCATTTAGATGAACCTGGTTGTCGTCCTTTGCTGGTAGCTGACATCACGGTTGCATCGCTTTAGATTTTGCTGCCTCCTCCTTGGGTTTCTCTTCATGCAAATTGCATCTGGTCTATCACACATACTCCTAGGTGGTGATGCAAAAGGTTGCGGGTAAATTTGGACATGCAAACTTCCACTTTGGCAACAGATCTTCTTTTGGCGTCTTCTACTTAGGGTTTTGCCAATTGGTCAAATTCTGACACGTCATCGCATTGCCCCTACCACTTGTCACAGATGTCTATCTTTACAAAAAACGGCCTCATTTATTTTGGGGTTTCCTAGAATCTCAAGACTTCCTATTTCTGCTACAGCAACGGCTTAAGGCTCATTTCCTTAGTGACATTTTTGGCAAGTCTTTATCGTTGGTGTTCATCCAGTCCAAAAAGGCTTTGATCTCGTTTTTCCTTGGGTTTGCTAGAGGACACTCTGGACTCTATGGAAAGATCGCAGCCATAGGGTCTTTAATGATCCCACCCTGGCCAAATATCATTTCTTCCGGGCATCCTTATGATAATCTTTCTATGATTGCCCTCATGCACGAGATTTGGATTATCCTCTTTTCTTGTCGTATACCGAGATCTTTTGACATTGTAGCGAGCTATCCTCTCTTGGGGACTACTCTTTGTAATATAAATATAAATGGATTTCACTAAAAATGTGTGTGTGCGCGTGCCTGTGTGCATGTGTGAGAGGAATCATGAGTCGTTGTTCATCCCACCTTTTCTAGGTTTCACTCCTTCCAAATGTCACTATGACAATCACTTTATGATCCTCTATGTGATCCTTAGATATAATCTCCTACTTACTTGTCCTATATTGCGAAATTTTGATGTAATTGCAGTCCCTTTTTTTGGGAACTACTTATTATAATATAAATTAAAATAGATTTCACACCAAAAATAAATATCTCTCTCTCTCTCTCTCTCTCTAACATATCTATCTATTGGGCTCCTTGTATATTGTGGAAAGACAGAAATTATAGATTTTTAGAGATTCTACTTTTTCCATGTTTCAATATTTCCGGGTAGTAACTTAGGCAATCTCTTTACGATTGCTTGTATGTTCATTAGAATGCTTTCAATATTTCCGGATGTAACTTAGGCAATCTCTTTACGATTGCTTGTCTTACAATGAAATCTTCTGATATTATAATGGCATGTCTCCTCTTTGGGGACTGCTCTTTGTAATATAAACATACATGGATTTGTAATATAACAGTAAGTTTTGCCACCTTCGGAGGTATTTTTGACTACTGCCCAGCTTAATTTTTACCTGTTCTAGAGGACTCTCTGCTGCAGCAAAGTTCCCCTTGTTTGGGGACATTTCTTTGCTGTTTGGACGTGCTACAGCTTGATTTTGACTCGATAAAGCGGGTTCAGTTATTGTAGAGTTCTCTCTTTTACTGTACCAGTCCCAACAGAGGTTGAATAAACCCTGTTTCTGCCCGGGCTGCGAGGTTCACACAGAGTGGGGTGATTTAAGATCCATTTTGGCAAAAATCAGATTATCTTTGAACTGTTTTCAACAAGTTTATGGTGTTCTAAATCAAAGATCTATACCTGGTGAGTTTCAGTTCTCGGCTACCTTGCATTTAGAGTTTTGTTTCCATCTGCATTTGTAGGCCCTTGCGCCTTGGGGAATCTTTTTCATAGGTACACTCAAGGTTCAGTAGGCACTTGTGCTTTGTTTGAGCCAAGCATTGGCTTGTTGGGGCAGATTTGACTCTCTTTGGAACTGTTCAAACACTCCATTTTCAGGCTGCATTTGCCTAGCCAGATATTTTATGCAAACAGATGAATGCATTGTGCTCAAACAGTCAAAACGCATTCAGGGACTGTTACAAAGGTTCAATTTTCAGGACTGCAAGACTGTTTCGACTCCCATGGAGCCAAGGTTGAGGCTTTCCATGCATGATGCAGGTTAACCTTTTGATGCTGTTATATACAGTCAAACTGTCGGATGCAATCTCTTGGTCTGCCCTATGCCAGGGGGTGACTGACTTGCATGCTTTGGGCTGGTGATTATGGCACTAGACATTCCACCAGTGGAAATTGTTTCTTGTGCATTTCTTGGTTGAGCAAGAAACAATCCACTATGGCAACTTCATCTTGTGAAGCTACAGGGCAGCTTTCACAACAACAGCTCAATGTGTACGGCTTAAGAGATTGATGCTAGACCTTCATGTTGTTCCCATACTCGCTGACAGCGCGCTATTGCAGTGCCATGGAATCATGTGTTTCATGCGTGCATGAAACACATTGAGATCCATCGAGGGATCCGTTGGATGAATAGCCTTCACCTTGGTTGCTGGCACATACTCTAGACAATGAGCTGGGATCCTGTGAAGCAAGCAGCATAGCAGCCACTTGTACATTCTAGTTTATCTTTATCATTTTTTCTACATTTTCTAATAGACGGTCTTTAGTTTTGGGGCTCAAAAACATACTATTTAGAAAGATATTACATAGACAGACCAGAGTGACTATTGATGTTGCAGCTCAATCTAATGCTGCATCCATACAGTTCACCTTGTCAGTGCTGTGGTGTCATCAACAGCTTAATATCCTCCTCCATATTATAATCCTGCTTGTCTAGTGCTGCGAAAACTAGAGGAGGGGAGGCCAGGCTGAATAGGATAGCTGACATGAGCAGTTGCCTGGCTATGCTTGCTATACTAAGCTCTTAAGTGAGACATTGTGCAAGTTGTAGAATCCCTCTTTTACTAGTGTAATTTGACCTCACACAAAGTCAAATGCATTGAGTGAAAGCAACGACCATGGTGATTTATCCAATCTGACTTTGCGTTTGTTTGCTCCTATGCTAAAGCTAGAGATGGACAACTATGTGTTGCAATCATTTGTATAAACTAACTGCAAGCAAACAATAAGTGTTATCTTTACAATCTCTCAGCCGAGCTATAAGTTCATTGCACAAAGTGCTACAACACTAAAATGAGAGAAAATATCTAGCAAGTTAATGTCTAAATTGAGATCGCAGCAAATCATGAACCTGCCCATAAATTACAGGCAAAGCATTATGATAAAACATGCTACGAAAAGCAAAAGAGTGATAATCTCACTCTTAAGTTTGCATACAAAATATTTTACTAGATGAATGCCACACATAACTTTAGTCTTACCTATTGTTCATGAGCATATTCTCTCTTTTGAATGCACTTAACACTACACATTCTCTCTTTTGAGTACACTTGAACATACAGTGTCATTTCAATTCACCAAGAGCCTAAGCTATTATGCTAAAACTCAAATTCAATTTTCATAGAGAACACACCTGTGGATTCCAATCGCTGTCAAACAATATTACAGTGTCTGCAGTCTACAACAAAGCCACGCAAAATTAGTCGAATTTAAGATTAAACATCGTTACACCTTGGGTGCGAACAAGTCGTGTGTGCAAATCCTAAAATTAATAAGTACCATATTATTGATACAAGAAATTTCCATGATTTCAAACAGCAGTTTGGCAAACAAAACAGAAAGTCTATATGGCAATCTTTGACACCACAGGATAATGTGCTCATAGTTGTAGGCCTGACGTGCAAAAGGTATTCCTTTTGCTACTTGAGGATTCATCGTAGAGGACATATCTACAAACCACACACACATACACAGTCCAAGCAAGGAATTTAAGGTTTCGCACGATTTCTATGGCAAGCCTCCATAAACCTTGATGCCTGCTGTTGTACCTTCCATCTTGCTTGTCTTTGCCAGTGAGCTATCTAAGTCATTGCAGCTATACCAAGTGAATTCCATTGCAATAGATTTTTTTGCACTCTCAGATACCCCAAGCACACCCTTAATTATAATATCTATTATCATAGTGGAGGTCTTAAGCTTGAAGCCACTCAAATGCTCATTCGGGCAGCGATGCTCATTCACGTAAATCCATCTCAGCCTACATATACCTCCTTGTTGTAGGACCAATCACTCGGTCCAACTGACTCCATGAACGTGTAGTACTCTCATCCACCAAGGCAAAATACATCAGCCTTTCTCATGATGGTCATGAACCTATTTTGTATCCAGCACCATCTCTCTAACTTGATGCATTTTTTTGACATGATGAGCATTCAAAGTGATAAGCAAAGGGCGTACCACTCCTTGGCTATGGTACTTATCATAATACTTAAGCAACTTATTGCTATTCATTTTCACTTTGTCAAACAAGCTCTACAGGATCAGCATGTCAGCCTCTCTTTATGGCCCCACTCGCAATATGCTGGCATGTTTTATTACTCAAGACAATTGGGATCACCATCATCAATTGCTTCAAATGACCGAGCTTCACACTTGATTGATGTATAGGAGTGTGTGGTAATCACTTACAATAATCAATCAGTAAATTAAGACGTAGAATCAGAGCTGGCAGTCAATGGAGTAGTGAAGCCCATAGACATAGTCTTGTAGAAGGTATCTCGGTACGATGGTAAGCAAATAAAAATGAAATTTGTTATCGCTTGCTCAAGAATCAAGATCTACTATGTATCATTGTTTATGAAGAATACACTACTTCCTCACATGAGCCATTGTAATTGTGAAAAGGTGATCTTTCTCCTAAGTAGATATACCTAGGCTCCAGCTCGAAGCATCCTAAGGGCCAAAACAAATCCACCCCTAGCCAAACAAATTTCGTCCATAAAAGGAAACCATGGAAATACGAAACCAAAGCAATAAAGAAAGAAGCCATCTCACCTAAGTGGTTGGTTCTGAAAAAATCGTACTCTAAGTTTTGAAGAGAAACTCTCACTAACCTTGGGCCACTTTGAAGACACCTTGGCAATGGTCCCAAAAGGCATGAAAAGCGTGGACAAGTTAGTCCAAATGGACATAGGATGTATTAAACATAAGTGGTATATTAAATGAGTCTTTTGGATGTGATACACATGACAAGTCTCCCAATTACCTTCTAGACTCTATTAGGAGATAGGAAGGCAAGGTTGAAGAAGTTGATCCACCAAACTTATATGGCCATGCCTTCATAGATGTGCGAAGACACTCTTCATAATGAAGAGCACTTCTAACCTCATACATCTTCATTCTTGCAATGATCCAGACACACCATTTATACAAACCAATCTCAGGTGGCATAGCTTGAACACTCCTCTCCCCACTTTGGCGTCTCATTTGCCTGAACATTACACACACTCATCTTAGCCAAACTTCCCATTTATCACTAGCTTGGATCAAGCACAAACAAGGATCTACCCATGAGTTCATTAGGTGCAACCAAAGACACAATGAGACAATCAACAACCAGCTAATGCATCAATGGGAGCTATAGAGGAAGTGCAATGCACCTTCCAACAAGTCGCACAATAATTTCCTCGAGAACAACCAATGGCTTGACTGCATGACGTTAGAAAACATCCCAACTAATGGACTAAGAGGACCGTTCTTGCCATTGGAGTGCCTTGCTCAACATTTCCTTATGAACATGCAACTAAATGATTGTTCTAGCTAGCCCATAACTATGGTCCCATCTTGGAATCATGTGCTCAACACCGTTCAAGCCAAGATAATTGGTGAAGCATGAGACTCCTCACACACAACCTGAACGCAACTATCATTGTATTACATTGCAATAGTCCAAATATCACAACGATAGCTTAATATGAAGACATCTGCTACAGACACTTGTACACAACAATAAGGGAGCCTAAATTAGCTCCAAGCTTGAAGAGACACATTCAACAAAGATGCAAAGGACTAGAAGTTCCCAAAACTCAAATCCTCATTTAAGGTTGCTAGAGCTTCTTTGAAGATGATGAGCAAATGTTGGAGTCATTCATAAGCATGCACATGTAGTAGCGCAAATCATTATTTTAAACCATGCCGTCGCTATTGGGACCTACCTATTCGTCCATGGTCCTTCTTAGCCAATCATTGCCTTGCCATAAACCCTAGATCTAGCAAGCCATAGCAACAACGAGACTAATGATGCTAGAACCTTCCATGAAAAGCCACAAGGTCAATGGCTTAGCCAATAGCATTACCAATAACTCTCCTATGTTTGAGTCTACATATACCTCAATCATATAACAATAGAAAAGGACAAGGACTAGTAAATACTCTCTCCTTCCTATTGTATCTTTGAGAGGAGCATATACCTCCAAAGCTAGTGGAGATTTATCACGCTATGATGCGATCAATAGCAATGTGGATTTTTGTTAGTCAGATGTACAACGTCACAAAATCTTGACTTCTAGTAATCAAAGACTATGCTGCAGACCTCTAGCATGCTTAATGAGTAGCATGGCTAGCCAAGAATCTGTTTAAAACCCCAAAAGAGGATCTCAAAAGGAGAATGCTCTCAGCAATGAACAAAATGAAAGTACTCGCATGTAGACTAAAGAACTCATAGGCTTGATACTTGATTGATGTGACAAGTGACAAGTACAGCTCTTATATAGAGCACACATACACATATGAGTACCAATGCATATGGAATAACTCCCAATGTGACACGTAGCATCCATAGGACACACTAGACTAAAAGTCACACTAGGACTCACTTGAACAAACCAAAACTGACTCAACTTGACTCCATTTCCTAACACCCCCATGGAGGAAAGATGAGTGACTACTCGAATGGAACCAAGAACAAAACATGACAATGACGGTCATCGAACTGTGCAATGACGATATAGAACTAGACATGGCTTCCATGCTAACTCAGAGGCAAGTGAGCATGGCTCAGAGGCTAGTGAGCATGGTATAGACTTAGAGGCTCACCTAGCATGGCTCAGAGACTCATCATGCATGGATGCATGACTAACTCAGAGGTCTAGGAGACCAATGCACCAACATCCTGAAACTCACGTATGAGGCCTGATAAATAGACCTATCAAAGCCAATACATGGCTCCCACAGTACATCCCCCTCCTGGCTCCAGGGTCTAATGAAAGACATGGAGCCACACATGACAAATATAAAATAAATAGATCATTTTAGGAGGACTATCCAAGGTTGAGAATCTTTATTGATACCTCAAACATTCATTTTAGAGAGACTACTCAAGGTAGAGAACCTTTATTGACCCCAATCATATAAAATAAAAATATATTTGATTTATTTTATGCATAGCAAGGGCAGAGAACCCGTAAATGACCCCAAGTAGCTGCTGCACATAATAGTGTACATCCTAATCCGAAGAAATACATCGGTGAAGAATACGGCAAGAATGCCCGAATGATATGTTGATGTCGGCCATGGGAGCAACTACAAGGAGCAATCACATAATGACTCTAAAAATGTCGCAATGTGAGTCACCAAGATCGGAGTAGAGCCTCAAATTTGAGCAATTATGCCCAAAGGAGACAAAATGCCCAAATGAATGTACCCAACAGTAATGAAATTACATCAATTTTGAAAAATCCCCAAAAATTTTGCATGTCAAATGCTTCAATTATGCTAAAAGACTGCAAAAGTCAAAAAAGCCCTAAATTTTAAATTTAGGTTTCTATCAAAAATTAGGATTTTCAAAAATTTAATGCTTTTCAAAATTTGTTGCAAGAAAGTGTCCTAGCAACACTCAAGAGCCCTCTGATCATGAAAGTTTGAAAAAATACTGAGTAATATAACTTGAAATTTTAAAACTTGACTTTTAGGTTTAAAAACACAGTTTTGATTGTTTTTCTCATGTTTCAGCACTGGATTTGCTGTTTGGAGTGTCGTCCTTTAGCAATGGACGTGGGCAACTGTAGAGACAAAGGCGGCAAATGAAAAACAAGCTCAACCAAACCCTAAATCATCCAAAACAGTGTGGCGGCTGATAGAGACGCCACCAACTTGCTAAAAAAGGGATCTAGAGTGAAGTTTTCGCAATGAAGAGCTCCAAGACGAGCAGCTTCACCAATGGCAGTAGCTCCAAGCTAGAATTTGTTAAATAAGAGCAGTTCGTGGAGAGGCTAAGGGTGAGAAGAGAAGAAGATGGGGAGAAAGGGATGGAAGGGAGCTCAATCATGAAGGAGAGGATGGCTTCCATTTGCGAGCTTCTCTCATCCTCTAGAGTAAGCATGGAGAAGGGAAAGGTAGGAAAGAAGACTCTGATACCACATGAAGGTGCATGATGGAGAGAGAGAGAGAGAGAGAGAGAGAGAGTAGGCTAGGGAGAGAGATAATGATCCTCAAAGAGAGACATAATGAAATGGAAATGAAATAGCAAGAGCAATGAACAAAATGAAAGTACTCACATGTAGACCAAAGAGCTTGTAGGCTTGATACTTGATTTATGTGACAAGTGACAAGTGCAGCTCTTAGATAGAGCACACACACACATATGAGTACCAATGCATATGGGATAACTCCCAATGTGACACGTGGCATCCATAGGACACACTAGACTAAAACTCACACTAGGACTCACTAGAACAAATCAAAACTGACTCAACTTGACTCCATTTCCTAACACATCATGCTCATAGGAAAGAGAATGTGGTTGCAAATGCTCTTATAACTAACGGCTTGGTTATTTCTATTTCTATAGTGCAAGAAACCCCTTTGATGCAAATGCAGAACCACTATTGCTACTCTGCATAGGTCGGTAGAGCAAATATTACCATGTTACATTAGTTGAGCCCCAAGATCCATGGAAAAGAGGATGTGATTGCACATGCACTTAGCCATAAGGGCAGCAATGTCCCTTTAATTTCCAAACTGCAAGAAAGCACTTGATCAAAATGCAAAATAGTCATCACAACCCAAAGGAGCATAGAAGCATCATTGTCATGTCACATGAGATGCATCACGACGAGATTAGCACATGGATAACGTTGCCTCGTGACATTTAGCAAGTATCCAAAATTGGAAGGTACACATATAAGCTTTTCATCCAATATTTCTTGTCTAGTTTGTGGAATTTCCCACCTCATTACCACCTTTGGAGAGCTTTGTTTGTAAAGTGCAGCATCAAGCTGAATTTCATTCTTCATTCCACCTTGAGTTTATTTGATGAATAGATGGAACCATATATTCATCTTGCACATATGTCTTGACGTGTGATGTGAAGTCAGCAATATAGCACATGTAATTTTCCTTTTAATTAAGAAATCATGAGCGATCTTCAAAGGATCATGGATGACTTACAAGGAAGCTTTGAGCCGCACTCAATGAGTTTGTCAAAGCTTAGATTGCTCAGGCACAAAATTTGTATCAAAAGCAAGACAATAATAACACAAAAGATGAAATTTTTTTAAGTTGATAAGGATTTCAGTCTAGTAATTAATCAAATGCTCAAAGCTTTTGTACAAGAGTTTTGGGCCTTTCTCATTCTAAATGTCGATAATGAGGTCATCACACAGTTACATCATCTAGCTACTTGGACCATGCTTACGTTCAATTTGGTCAATTGGTCAAAGCCATACACAAGTCCATCCATTGAGATGATTTGGGACAAGGAGACTCAAGAGATAGTTAATGAGGCAACAGCTTTTAAAGCCCATACATATACTTTTGTGAAAAGTGCAAGAAAGGGGCCAACCTAAAGGGGTGACAATATAACACCAACAATGATCGTGGGATTCACAAAGCCATTTTGCTATTTGAAATTTTCCCAAGCACTACCCTACGTCCTAGAGGCATACAAGAAGGCAATCACCTCATCTAATCCCTTCCACGCACTAGCGAAGGCGAGGTCACATACATGTGCTCATGTGCAGCTACCTACCTCAATAACATGAACAACAATAGTATATGCATGCATTAGGGCCCATGTTGTAAGACCTTGATTCATCAAACTCACGCTTTATCCTCAAGCATTTTGTAAGCAAAGGGGTACCTTTTGGCTCTAGAACAGCCTTTAGATCCAAGAGTATTATCAGGATTCCGTCCATATCAAAGGATTGTTGTTGCACGTCAAGCAACACAAACGACACACGTCAGGCAGTAAGTCTATCAAATGCCAAGGCAAGGAGATATTTAGATGGCCCATCTTTCAACATAGTAACAGAGGTTACTGACATGGAGGAGCATATGTGTAAAAGCAAAGTGTCACACATCAGTGAGCCATACATAGAGCTGATAGCGCATCATATAAACAACGAGACCAGACAGGTATAAACATTTCTTAGTTTTAAGTCAGGAATACTCAGACAACAGCTTGAAACAATTGACCAGCCTTAATGTGTTTTTGCCTATATGCTTGAATTTTTGTACAAAGATTTCGTTCTGATTTTTCAATCAAACACTTTGCCAACTGGGGAGATTCAGGCTAAGCATTTACCTGAAGGTTTATTCCCAAACCACCTGCCCTGGTAGACAGTAAGAAGATGAAAATTGGACTTGAGGGCTTATTGAACCTGCCAAAGTATTCCTCCCACTGTAAGCTTTTCTCATAACTGTTCAGTAACTTGTTCCATTCTATGACATACAGGCATTTATGTATTGTTTATGGACTTTGCACATATATCATTACTTACATATGCATATCGATAGTGCGTTGCACCCGATTAGTAGAACCATCCAATCTTCTGTAGTCAAAGCCTCTCAACTGACAATAATCTTCAAGGAGATTTAACATCTGCAGCAGAGTTGGAAAGCTTTTTTAAAATTTACTTCAAAGCTGTGATATATCTAAAGAGGCAAAGCAGATAAATAGTTACCGTCGTAAATTGAGAAAATAGTACCACCCTGTGCCCACTTGTTTGCAGCTTATGCAGAAGACGGTCCAATATCTGCATTAAAATAACCATGAAAAACATTCATGGAACCTCTGATTCCTTGCAGATAGAATAGCACTTAAGCATTTGAGTTGCTACAATAGTAAGCCACCTTAAATGTCAGTTTCAAACTACACCTGCATTTTCCCTGAAGCTGTGACAATGTCCTCCCCAATCACATCTGAATCTCCTTGAGCTCCTGGAAATAAATACCTGCTCCCACAACGCAGACAACAACACAGAAGCAAGTTTTGTAAGCGTGATAAGGAAACCAGAAAAATGGCTTGAATACAGCCCTAAGATACCCTGAAAGTCTAACACTCTCTTTTTATTCAAAAACACAAACTTGATACTAGAGATTATGCAAAGTCAAGTAAATTGCTACGTGTCATACATGTTGGTCTCCGACTTTGGGCACTAGGGAAGGAAATTGCATTTCAATTTCAGATTCGTATCTTCCCCTAGTGGAAGGACATGGTACCGTTATACCTTCTACAGCAAAGCGGGTCATTCTTTTGATTGGAAGACGTAAGGTTGGTCTTCTCAACCTTTATGCCCCCAACAATAGAGGGGATCTTGTTCTTTTATGGAAGAAACTTCTCTTAGGCCCCCCTTACAGACTCATGGATTATTGGAGCTAACTTCAATATGGTGGAGTTCCCTTATAAAAAAAGTTAGAAAGAGAAGGTGTCATTCACTCACTGGACTTTGAAGAGAGCGACTTGGGATGCCTTCCGTTTTCAGTTAAAGACAGAGATGCTAGGACAATAATGCCTTTCACACTTTGCCTCATTAGCTCCTATTGTCGTAGTCAAATATGAACTTGCAAATGCCCCTCCATGCATGGATACACAAATTTGGTTTTGATAACTGGGCATTAGCCAAAGGTAGCTCGGTATGCATTACATCAGGGGTTTCTCCCTCGGATCAATTTCCGGTGGTTATGATGATTTTGAGCCTCATTTGAGACGCCGCTCTGCCAGTAATAGGATTATAGATGCCTTGTATGTACATGACAGCCTCGAAGGATGTTTTGCAGATTTGGTTGTCTCATTTGTAGGGTGGAGTGCCATATCCTTCAATATGGTGGGGCACTCCTTCACATACCGCAATACCCTTCTCTGATGTGAAAAGAAATAGGAGACTTGAGATTCTTAGCGGGAGACTAGCCTCCAACCGCAATTAGCAGCCTAAAGAGAAAAAAGCAAAACGCCCTACCAATGCTTGGAATTAGAAGCTCCTTGTTGTAGTAAGGGCTCATCAATAGATTTTGTTAGATCAAAAAGAAGAGTATGTCTTTAATGCACGGGAGTCCTTTTGAATTCAGATGGGAGGAAGAGTCATTAAACAACTTTTTTCTACTCTTGGCCGAGACATGGTACAGAAAGTGTTTCTCAGCTTATTGACTCTGACAAGGTTTCACAGTCAGATCTTGATGCTATCTAATGCATAGCTACTCCCTCTTGTCAGTAAATCCTAACACGCTTGCTAAGGGTGATGCCAAATTAAGAGTGGTAGAGTATTCCAACCTTGGTGAAACCAAACACAAAGGTCTCACTTAATGCACCTTTTACCAATCTAGAATTTAGGACTGCACTTCTCACCCTCCACAAGGGCAAGTACCCAAGCTCAGATGGGTTGGCACTCTCCCTTTTTATTGCTTCTTGAAACATGATTGGAGACCATGTTACTTCAGCCCTTTTTGCGACTCTGATGCTATGCCTAATTCACTTACAAAGGCTCTCATTCGTCTTATCCCAAAGGGGCTGCAGAAATTCGATCTCCCAATGGAGGCTAATCACTCTTTTGGGCACCTTTTAATGAGCTTTTGAGCAAAGCTATCAGCCTGTGTTTGTACCCCATTTTTCTAGATCTCATCCATGGAACTTCATGCATGGCCAAAGCATTTTTCATAACTTCTCATTTTGGGAGGCTTCACAATGGGCTATGCAAAGTGGCCAAAGGCTCACTATTCTTCTCTTGGATTTCGAGAAAGCTTACGATAGATTGGGGTTTTTTGGAGGGCATCCTTCTATGCTTTGGATTTTAAGATGCTTGGATTAGAGGGGTTTCTACTTTGTACAAATTAGCCCATAGCCAAGTGCTTCTCAGAGGGACACGCCATTTGGTAGCAAACAGTGTTGCACTTGACCCTGCTCAAGTAACGGCCAATCTTTTTCTTTAGTAACAAACAGAGTTTTCTTTAGTGACACACGGAGCTTCCTTTGTGTTTAAGGCGATTGGGTTGATACAGATGTCAAGCCTCACTATCGCTCCACTTGGCTCGGGGCCTTTGCGAGGTCAAGTATCACACTTCAAGTCATAGCCCTACGACGTTCAGACGTGGATGCCTTGACCTTTAATGTTCACTTCCGGAGCAAGTTGTCCACATCCACAAATGAGGATATCCTTGTGGATGTTGCTTTTTCAACATTCAGGGTTGTAGGTCATGTGAAGCAATGCTTTTTGGCTTCTCAAGGGTATCTACACCCTAACCCGGATCACATTTCATTGAGGCTTTGGCTCCATGGAGGTGTGCCCATAAAGTATTTTCAGTGGGACACCGGGAAAAGTAAGTGGATTGATGCAAGACACCAAGAGAATAGTCTCCCGTTCTTTCACCACAGGGTCAATAATGGCAGGAAATTTCAGCTCAGCATTACCGGCGGCTGAAAGCCCACTAGACTTCCTCATCGGGAGAATTTTCAGATATCTAGTGACCTACAAAAAGAGACTCTAGTAATCCCTGAGGAATAGAAAAATCAGTCTTCTCTTTTGGCTTTCAGTCCACAGAGGGATTGCAGCGAACCAATGGAGGTCCATGTTCTAGGCAGCCTCTACTTGCCCTCGTTGCCTCTCTGCTAAGGACTCTATTTAGCATTGTTTATAGGACTGCGGGAAATGCTAGTCTATTGAGCACTTATGTTCCTTGTCCTTAGTGGCTTGGCTCTCTCTTTCAAAGCCTCAGATATATTATAAGAGGCATGACTCTTCTAGGGCTCTTTCAGTTCAACGACATTCAAACATGCTCTCTAGATGATGTTCTCAACTCCCCTTATGGACTTGCACATGCTTCAATGGATACCTCCCGAGAGATTCTGGCAAGCATTTCAACATAGCAGATTTGGAGATCCGGACACACAGACGCTTTGAATGGAGAGCCACCCACCGCATATTGGCTAGTTTGGGACAAATATCATACACCCCTTAACTGCCATTTGGGTGAGCATGCAAGGACCTTCCTGGGCAGCACTGCCAAGAGGATTGTTTTCCTTAGGAGTAGATTGGGTCCCTGTTTTTCTTGGAGTCCTCCATGGGGTTGAGGTGGCACTTTTACCATCAATTGGATTTTTCTAGCTCTTACATAAGCACGTTTTTTACCCTCTTGGGGCCTTCAGCTTCTCATGCTTTGCATGATGTATTTCTGCCATGAGCTTTGCTCTTGGAGGTTCCGTCAAACTTAATAGAAGTCTTTTTTGGGGGAAAAAGCCAAAAACAAAAGTACATAGCTCACTCGATGTAGGCATTTAAAAGTAATTGCTCCACCCAAAGAAGCAATCAAAGAAAAGGAGCTTGTGAAACAAATAGAATAAGAATCAAAGACTAAAGAACCAAAGCCATAGCACAACAAGACAGAACCACTCCAAGATGTTAAATGAAGACACTTGCGGACAAGAGATCCCATGCATAGCCAAGAGGAGATTTGATCCATTATAGAAGCGATCGAATTCTCGGATCCGTGCAGATACAATGAAATATGCCCAAGTGGATCAACATATCCATGTGTTACGTTGACTTCGATGAGATTAATACATGGCAAGCTGCCAAAAGGGTGGTTGACAAGACAACTGTTAAGCTAGATGGATGGCATAGGTTTGAGGCCACTATTGCCGTTGAGGCTCGTGGCAGTCTGTAGCAGACAGATCTTTCATAAGCTTGTGTAAAGCTGGTACATAGGATAGGCATTTTCAACATGCTACTACCATGCACCTTCAACTGGGATGAAGTTCCAGAGGAAACTACGACTAGACTTCACCTCTCTGAAGTGTACTGATGGACATGTGTGTATACAATACATAGACTAACTGTACACTACATTAACTGTAAATACAAAACCTTACGAGGGTTAGGGCAAGCATACCCCTTAAGTGCATTTGTGCATATTCATATTTATGCACACTATTTTACATGATGTTGGGAATGCATTCTCAACATATCCATAAGAGCTGCTAGCATATCAACAGTTCACATTGCATGTTTGTTAGCATTACATATGCTTATTTTGTCTATAGATATTATCAAAGGTACTCAAGTAACACTTACGGATGGTTTGCACATTTTCTAAGCTGCATCAGTAAGCTCTGTAGTTTCTTCCATGCATCGCCATCCTGTCAACAAATAAAACAGCAATCCTTGATAAGTTTCAGGTATCTTCTGACATTGAAGACCAAAAGTTTTGTGTTACATTAAACCGAAAGACATGCTTCACTATATATTCTTTACAGAAAAAAGTACTAGAATTTCCAACCGCAAGTCAAATGCACATACACTTAATCTATACATTTGCATTCATATTATTTCATAAAGACTACGTCATCTCTGTCTAGCAAAGTTCTAACATGTGTACTATCCATGCATGACAAAGAATACCCAAAAAATCATGAAACTCCACTAACACTTATGAATATTAGCAACATTAAGAAGACCCCAAAAAAATGCTAATAAGGCAATAAAGACTTTCACTTTTGTCTAAGTCCAGACTCCAGTTCGACTGGAAGCTAGCCTTGTATGACCTTAGCCTTAATCCATGGGCATGCTACAACCAAGGGACATTTTAATCATGGGCTTTCCATCTACTAAGTATCAGATCTCCAATATATATTTGATGTGCATTTTACTTATGAGACATCTTTAGTATAAATCTAATGTGCACTTCAGGTTTCCATTTCTCATTCAATGGCAAGCAAATATGACCTATAAACAGTGTCAGGAAAAGTCCAGGTGGCTCAATAATCCAAAATCAACGAAGTGCATTACAGGCCGACCAAGTCCACTGGACCATCTTGTGACCAACATTTGCATACATGATGTGAATGGACCAAAGCATTCACCTACACAATTTAGCTTGGGAAGCATCCCAGCTTTGACATGCAGGGTATCATAGGACATCCAACCCTTTCTAGCATCACTGATTTGGCAGTTAATTGCGAGTTGGATAGCTCAGGATCTACTCCAACAGTTCTGGAAATTACTATTTTGACCAAAACAAAATTGAAAAATAGTGTTTTATTGCTTCACCAATCAAGGTTTGACTGAAGAGGTCAAGTGCGCTTCGTCTCAAAAAATTTTGAGTCGCTTTTGGGACTGTTTTCAAGGTGTTTTGCTGCCCTACATCAGGGATATCACAGGGTACACACAGATTTCACTTGGTTGTGATTTGCTTGAGCCAAGCATTGTCCAAATTTGATTTTCTCTGGTACTATTCAAATAGTCCATTTTGTTAATTGAGAAGAGAGCATTTGCCTAGCCACTTATTGGCTTGTGCAAAAATGCTATGTTGTTGTTGCATTATAATTCACAGCAAGTGACTTTTTTGGGTCTATGGGGTTTATGTTACAATGGGTCTATGGGGTTTTGTTACAAGTGAAATTGAGATGCAGCCATTGCCCTTGGTAGACAGCAAGCTCCAGCGAGCTTAGATCTATAGGTTGCACCAGTTGCCCCTACTCAGGATCATAGGAGATGGGATGCCAGAGATGCCCAGGCTTTGTCACTCATTGCCTTGTCTGTTAAGGGTTCATCATATTTCTTATCCGCACCTCCTAGACTTCCAAGCAAGCTTGGGTACCTTGGAGAATATATAACAAGCAAGAAATAAGTCTAGGGTTGCTTTCTTGAGAAGAGAGCTTTATAACGCCAGTCTAGTAATGAGTGAGTCAATGTCAAATCATTTGACTAAGACCCAGGATCTTGGAGAACAACGGTTGAACATTGATGAAGTTATACCTCATAGTCAACACTTAGTTATCGAATTCTAAAAACCACAACTCCGAATTCTTTTGATAGAGACTTACTTGCCTTTTTTTACTCCTCTCAATTTGTCCTTGAGAGGTAGTATACTTATGCTTACTTTTCAAGAACTTGTGGGAATGTTGTTGCAAGAAGAAGGGATAAGGAAAAATGTGTCTGTTCATGTGCATGATGATGATCAAGCCTTGTTGCTAAAGGCAAGATTAAGCCTCATTTTGGTGGTTGTCAGTCTAGGACTGATTTAGATCAACCATGAAAGAAAATTTCAAAAAATGCAAATCAGCCCGAAGAAAAAGAATAAATGGCATTATTGCAAAAATCCTGGACACCGCATCAAAGAATGCAAAAAAATATTGAAGAAAGAAATAAGAAAAAATTTGGAATGGCAGTTCCAAATTCCAATGCATCAGATGCAAACAAGGTTAGGCTCCAGCAAACCTTGTTACTGAAGATTGGTCTTTTTTGGTTTGCAGTTACGATGCCAACCATGAGGTTGCCTCACTCAGTGTGAATGATGTCTCAAACAGTATATGGTATTTGATAGTGGTGCTTCCAGGCACATTACTTCCAAGAGAATTTATTTGCTGATTTGCAGCCTGCACCTGTTAGCAAAAGAGTGCCTTGTGCCAACAATTCTTAATATCCTGTGAAAGTTTTGTTGTCATCAATTCATGGGACTGATTTATGCCTTCCAAACTTTTAGGAGAAGAGGCTTGGCTGTCATTTTTGAAGATGATAAGTGCATTGTCAAGGATAGAGAAAAACATTATCAGATAGTCACTACATGCACTTTGAATCAAAATTTGTACCAGCTGGACAAACATGATAGCAATCTATCTAATGCATCTATAGCAACAATGACTACATAAATACAAGATGCAAAATTACATCATGCAAGGCGTGGTCATGTGAACTTGGCAGTTTGTAGTTGTTGCAGGGACATGGGATGGTCTATGATACCCCTTCTTTGAAGACGACTCCTAGACATGTATGTGAACAATGCATTTTGAAAAAAATGCAAAGGAATGCCTTTCCTAGAGATGGATCTGTTAGGGCTGATAGAAAGTTGTAGCTCACACACAATGATGTGTAGAGTCCCATGAGGACACCATCTTTGGGACAGCATCTATATTTTGTTACATTCATAGATGATTTTTCCAATTTTTCATGGGCGTATTCCTTAAAATCATATGTCTTTCAATGCTTCAAGCAATTGTTGCTATGGCTGAGAATGAGTTTCGGTGCAAAGTGCAGACTTCAAAGAACCCTTGGATTATGCATCAGTGTACAATTGTGGTGTCACTGAGAGGAAGAGTGCATCTCTAATGGAGATGGCCAGATGCTCAATGATCAAAGGAAAGATGTTGCCACACAAATTTTGGTTCAAGGCAATAATATGTGCAGTACACAATTTGAACAGATGCCCCACCAAGGCCTTGAAAACTGAGACTCCCTTTGGCTTGGTATAATGGAAATCCAAGGTGGACTGCCTCATCGTTTTTAGCTATGTGCCTAGTCAGTTGAGAAGCAAGCAAGATGATGAGGCAATTAAATGTGTTTTTGTTCGCTGCAGCAGCGAGAGCAAGGCTGTGTCTTTAAAATCCTCAGACAAGAAGGAATTCTGTCAATAGAGATGTGATTTTTGGAGAAAACTCAGACCAAGTCCATGACTGAGTTTGACAGACAGCTGTGTATGGGCACTCAGGATGTATTTGAAGGGTTGCTTTCACTAGCAATTGAAGGCACTCCCGAGCAGCCAGTAGAAGATCAGAATATTCAACCTGCACATGCTGTCGCACAGCAGCTTTTGCATGATCGGGATCAGGTCCACGATCAACCTATCACACAGGATGATGTGCAGGAGGTTATCAAAGAAGAAAGGGCTGCTTCACAGGAATCTAGAACAGTCCCTATTACAAACTCTCAAGATAGCAGACTCCTCTCTCCAGTAGAACAAAGGATGGCTCAAGAGGGACAGGTGGAGAGAACTTTGCTGATTCAGCTTGGATTAGTTCATCATATGATACAAATGAACCAAGCAATTTTGAGGATGGTCACGAGAGTGAGAATTAGATGAGGAACATGCTGTTAGAATTTCATGAAGAAAAATGCATGGGATGAAGGATCTAATGGAGAAAGGTTGTGAACACAAGAGAGCAAGAAGTGGTCACACAGAAACTCCAATAGAATGCTCAATGAAAATGAAGTACAAGTGCGTGGTATATATAGTACCCAAGTACTACACAACAAAATAGACTAAGTCCTAGTCTATCCTACACCACCATATCAGTGTATGTGTCTACAAATCCCCCCTCAATGATATGGCTGAAGTACTTTGGAATGATCTCAGAAGTACCTGCTGTACCTAAGTACCATGGTTGTGATGGGATATCTCAAGGTGTATGCCCCAGGCACACCTTGGGTTCTATGTGTGTGTGCTAGAGGCACAATTAGGTGCCCATAAGCACAGTTAGGTGGTGGTAGATGCCACATAGGATGATTGAGAGATTCTAGGAGTTGATTGAGGAGATGATTGAGGAGATGATTGTGGAGCTTGGTGGCTCATGTAGAGGTGCCTACATATGGACCTCACCTTTCTTCATTCCATAAGCAAGCATTCTCTTGTTTCATGTTCAGCTTCATGCTTTTCTTTCACTTCTTCAACATGGTATCAGAGCACTATGATCCTCCTTGAGCCCATTTATGCCATGTCATCTTCTTCTTCTTCTTCTTCACCTTCCTCACCATTTCGCCCCTTTCTGCCCAACCAATCGGAGGGCTGAGTTCTCTACCTACAAGCAACCATTCCCAGAATCCTTCTGGCTGGAGAGACCCTTCGTATGGGCGACCTTCCACGTCAGAGCAACTTGGCAATGGTGCCCACAGACCCGCGCAACAGCCGCCTTCTTCCTGATGCCATTTCGTGCAATATGACTTACTGGAGCAACCATTTCGAAATTCCTCTGAGCCATGCTTGCACAACATCATGAGCTAGCCCCTGTCCAGATTTGAAGTGAAATGGTCCACCAGGGAGGGAGAAACAGACGAAAAACCAGTCGACAATCAAGCTCCTAGCTATGGCGACGTGATGCGGCATTTCGCCTTTCCTCTTCAGTGGCTCTTCTCTGGTATACCAGCTTTATTTCTACCCAAAAAGCCCTCTTTTCTTTGCCTTGAAGAGTGAGATACAAGCCCTCCAAGATCAGGCCTCTGTTTTGGATAGTTTTGACAATGTTGTGAATTTGGTGCTACATTAGATGCTAATTTGGCATTTCTGATACTTTAAAGTGTTGAATAGCATCAGTACAATTGTGGCTACAACTTTCCTTTAGGTTGCTATACCTGGATTTGCTTGGAATACTTTCATTTAGCCACCTCTATGAAGCATGCAAGTTGAAGTATCATTTCCATTAAGATTTTTAGTATGGAATTTGGTTACAAGTCTTTGCTACACCAAATGCTTGTACTTTGAAGCTTTTCAGTTTTTTCTAGCCTTGTAAGAGAGTAGACACTGCCCAATTCTTGGGTTAGACCCTCTCATGGCTTGCTTATGCAAAGTATGTGGAAAGCCAAATCATGAAGCAATGTTTTGTTATGCTACAATGGAAGAGAATACCAACATGGCTTCCTTGTTGCAGATTGCCAAGATAATGGTTGCCAAAAAGGAAGCAAAACCAGAAACTGCCAATTTACTTTCAGTTGATGTGCCTCCACAAGATGAGGCCTCCTATGATGATTATGCTTTTTGAACCATCTCCATATATGCTCCAGATCTCTCTTTTATGTTGAGTCAAGGTACTCTGCCTGGATAGTCCTCCAAAATGAATGGAATAAACTATTGTGTTCTTTGTAAACACCTCTGGTCACCATATGATGTAGGCCATGTGTATGTGTTTTGCTCCATGGTACCTCCTCTGGTCACCATATGATGTAGGCCATGTGTATGTGTTTTGATCCATGGTACCTCCTGCAGACATTGTGTGCATGTACATGCAGGGGAAATAACCATTGGATGGTCTTATGTATCCCTTTGTTTAACTTCACACCGTTGGGAACCCTTGCTAGCATGAGATCCTAGCCATAGATTTATCATTGACCACCATGAGATGGCATGAGAAACTATGAGACTAGATGTATCCTTGACATAGCCTGAGGCATTCCCTTGAGGGGGGGTTTGACGGGATATCTCAAGGTGTATGCCCCAGGCACACCTTGGGTTCTATGTGTGTGTGCTAGAGGCACAGTTAGGTGCCCATAAGCACAATTAGGTGGTGGTAGATGCCACATAGGATGATTGAGAGATTCTAGGAGCTGATTGAGGAGATGATTGTTGAGCTTGGTGGCTCATGTAGAGGTGCCTACATATGGACCTCACCTTTCTTCATTCCATAAGCAAGCATTTTCTTGTTTCATGTTCAGCTTCATGCTTTCCTTTCACTTCTTCAACAAGTTGCACAAATTATCCATGTGTGGATATAGCAACCGCACAAAAGAAACAATGTCATTTTACAACCCCCCTTGACATCGTTTTAATGTCTCTGATCACCAAGCCATGCCAATGACGCGGGAAAAGAGGTGCTGACAGGATTTTGGTGAAGATATCTGCCACATTGTCGTCAATGGAACAATAGATAAGGTCAATGAAACCATTTGAAATACAATCCCGTATGTAGTGATGATGATTTTCAATGTGTTTCATGCGAGCATGAAAGACAAGATTGTTGCCAATGGCAATGCAACTCTGGCTGTCACAAAGGAGAGATTGCCTCACCATCATGTGCATGATGCAAGTCATGCAAAAGCTTCCTTAACCACATGTATTGCATAGTGGTTGCATTTGCTGCTTTCTACTATTTTGCTTCACTAGAGAAAAAAGAGACTCGGTCTTGCTTCTTACAGGGCAAGAGATACAAGCTAAACCCAATGAGAAGCAATAGCCGGAAGTGGATCTTCTATCATCAATGTCCCTTGACCAATCTGAGTTTGTGAAACCACTCAAAGAAATGTCAGAAGCTGAAGCATAATGCAAACCATAAGAGAGAGTGCCATACACATATCTGAGAACTCTTTTGCAATTTGTGACAGTAGGACAATGCATAAACTAACTCAACAACCATGTAGCATAGGCAATGTCTGGGCTAGTGGAGCATAATAAATGAGACTACCAACCAGTTGCATGTAAAGTGTGCAATCGAACTTTTCAGCCTCATCATGCTTAGTAAGTTTGAGTCCTTTTTCCAACAGAGTAGCCACAGATTTGCTTTTTTCCATCTTAAATTTCTACAAGAGACCTTTAGCATACTTTGTCTGATACATGCATATTCCCTCTTCGGTCTGCCAAAACTCAATACCAAGACAATAGTGCAATAAACTCATATCTATCATGTCAAATGTCTGACATAAAGCGGACTGCACTGCTGCAATTTGCTGTGTATTACTCCCTATGAGTAGTATGTCATCCACATAAAGCACTAGAATGACCAAATCTGTGTTTTCTTGTAGAGCATAAAGATTAGGCTCTGCATGTGTATTGACAAAGCCTTGGGACAGTAAAAAATGATAGCATGTTGCAAAGCCGTTGGTAAAAAGGCTCCTTTTAGGCTTTCTTATCTCATTTTCCTCGGGGTAGGATTAGCTGCAACCCACACTAAAATAGAACCAGTGCGGTGGTTGCACAAGGAAATATATTTTCCTTGGTTTAGGATCAGCATTTACCCACTTGTTTTAGACTATTAATTATCTTGTGATACCATGCACGGGGTGCTTGTTTGAACCCATATAAAGCTTTCCTATGCTAGCACACCTTGTGCTTTTGTCCCTTTACCACAAATCCTTGGGGTTGTTGCACATAGGCCTCTTCTTTGAGATCTCCATTCAAAGAGGCAATCTTAAAATCCATCTGATAGACTGACCAACCATAATTTGCAGCAAGAGAAATGACACAACAAATGGCAGTCATTTTGGCTATCAGAGCAAAAGTCTCCTCATAGTCAATTCCCTCTTCTTGAGCATACCCCTTGGCGACAAGACGGGCCTTGTTAACCTTATAGATTCATTTGGTGCCCACAATACTTTTACCAATGGGTGCATCAACCAAATCCCATGTGGCATTCTTTTTTATGGATCTAATTTCAGATTCCATGGCCTTCTGCCATGAAGGATGTCGCTGAGCATCCCCAAACATTGGAGGCTCAATTTCAGCTTCCATAACGGAGGTCATCAATGCAAAATTCACCTGTCCATGAGCACTTTTTATGCTTGCCTTGGTTCTTCCCAAAGTAGGCTGATCCTTAGCATCCTGAATGGTCAACCTTGCCCATTTTGGAACTAGAATTGGTTTGGTTCTCAGCTAAGGCTTCGAGCTCTTTGAAAAAACACTTCAGATTAAGTCTTCATGAGTAAGAGCCATGCGAATCTAGAATAGTCATCATTGATCAATGAAGGTAACAAAATACCTTGCCTGTCTATGGGTTGTCACAATCATGGGACCACATACATCACTGTGTATGATCTGCAAAACTCTAGTGGCTTTCAATGAGCTTGAGCCATCCTTCTTAAAAGGAAGACCGTGCAATTTACCAAGAGCACACCCTCACGCACTTCATTATCTGGCTGCTGTAATTTGGCATTCCATGAATCATTTCATTGTTGTACAAGTAGGCCAATGCCCTATGATGAGCATGGCCAAACCTGACATGCCATAAATCATTGGGAGAAGAAAATGAGACAGCCAAAGCTTGATGTACATAGGCTGAGCATCAAGCTTGTATAGCCCTTTATCATAAGTACGTGTTGCCACAATATTATACCCTTTCTAGGGATCCTTGATCTTGCATTGATCATCTTGAAACTCAACAAGCATGTGTCTGATCATGGACAATAGAAGAAACTGAAATTAAATTCTTTCTCAAATCTGGGACATACCAAACATCACGGATTGCCTGAATCCAAAAGCATGGGAATATCTCCCACTCCTGTGATGTCCTGTGATGCATCATTTGAACATGTAGCCTGTCTGCCATGAACAGATGAGATTTCCTCAAACCACTCCTTTCTAGGAGTCATGTGCTTGCTTAGTAGCACCACTATCCAAATACCATTTATCAATGGCAGCAAAAGAAGCATCAATAGACTGAGCATGTGCACTAGAATCCCCCCTGGCATCAAAGCTGTCCTAAACCTCAGCAAACAAAAAATCTTTGTCCTCTTGTGCAAAGTGTGCCTGTGGTGGAGCATTAGCATTTTCAACCGGGACAACAAAATTACTGATTGTGCCTTGCCTTTTCTTCTCATTAGCAATCATTTTCTGACACTCTGCAATAAAATGACCTGGCTGTTTACAATAATCGCATCTGCCCTTCTTCACCTTAGGACCTACTTGCATCCCTCATTCTTGGGTTGATTTGTATGGCTGTTCTTTTTTTGAAAATGACCTCCCTTTTGCTGAAATTTTCCCTTTCCTTGGGTGGCAAGTGCTTGCTCACCTTGACGGGAAGAATAGGCAAAATTGGAGGTCCTCTCCTCTTCTTGAAACAACAACCCAACTAGCTCATCAAATGAGAGAGGGGCTGCCCTAAGCATAATAGTCAAAGAGGTAACAAATGTGCCATAAGAGGGAGCCAAGCTATGGCAAAGCCATATGCAAAAGACCAATCGCATGTGGCACTCATCCCCTCCATCCATGCAGTTTGGACCAATGGGAGAGGTAGGAAGAGCAATGGTTTTGAAAAATCCCTGCATGTTAGATTTCTTTCAATTGTACATTGCTTTCCCACCTCTGCCAATTGTTCAATGATGCACTTCTGTTCAATGCGATTGGGACACTGTGTCTTTTCGTGTATGCAGGGGGATACTTAAGGAAGATTGGTCTTTGATTAGAACTTGTGATTTGTGGTTCATAATGCAATCTCGACACTCTTTCCAATTTGATGGTGATTCCACAGCCATTTGGTATGCATGGTAGGTAAGACAAAAGGATCCTGGGCGGAAAAATCAAGGCTACCCACCAAACAAATACCAAGATTTAAAAAGGAAGCAGATGCATGCCAACCTTGAGATTGCACATGTTCTACGGGTCTGGCAGGATGACCTTGTCCATGATTGGGAGTGAGCAACAGCTTGCCATTTGTTTGATGCTCTACATTTTTGTTTCTGCATTATCTTAGCCTTAGGAATTGGCAGACCTCACCAGCTTGCTTTCTTGATAGCTAAGCATTTTCGAGCACTCAATCTGGAGATTACCAGTTTTCTAAAATCATTTGATTGAGATTCTTATATAGATTTATTAAAAGATTCCCCCCCCCCCCCCCCAAAAAAAAGGCTCCCTGTCGACAACTACCCTTCAGTAAAGAAATATAAATGCAAGTATATTGTCCAGAGCTTGCCACAACCAAAAGCCACAGCTCTAATCGATGCATTCAAGGGGAAAACATCAATCTCACGTTATAAATATTGCATTCAAACCTCACACAGGGCGTGTAATATAATGGGTGTTCAAAAAACTCGTTTTGGGTGTTATACAAGTATTGAATGTCTCCAAAACACAAATAAGAAAAAATACGATTCCAACTTATCTGCAGAATCGAGCTGCATACTTTCTAGGTCCGACTCTTGCACTACAAGGTCCTTCATGGTCAACTACACCCCCTCCTCCAAGGTTTCATTAGGTGTGGTCACCCTTTCTAGTTGCTAAAGCTCCATACCCTGCCACACTAACCCCCTCAGCAGGGGCTGTTCAACCATCTTCTGTGACAAACCATCACAGATGGAACAAAAGTACCAAGGACATGCATAGAAGGATGACAAGCAAGGTACAGCTCATCTTAAATATTTATGGTCCTAACGTTGTGCTTTTTGCCATCTGCTTGTTTTGTAAAACCATGGATTTGACCGCCCCATGCCTCCCAGAACAGCTATTTAGCCACGACTCCCACTTCAATAGTACAATGACATGAGCATAATGATCCTTCCACCTTAAAATGGACTGTGTCTTGCTATAAAACTTCTCCTAGCATGTGCTTAGCATGGACTAAGCACCAAATGCACGACACTTGCATAAATGGCAACTTTGAGTTCTGGTACATTAAATAACCTTTATCAGGTGGAATTATTGAGAAATCAAACCAGGAGTTTTGAGTAGTGCACCAAGGATAACACTTGCCTTGTTCTTTTCAAAAAACCCTGCTGCTTCTGCCTCCAATTGCATTAGAAGCTTACTGTTTCTTAGCAACAGACGTCGATACCTGCCCAATCACAATCTTCAAAGCTTGAGAAGTTGCATGATACTTTTGATTTAATTTGCTCAAACACCTATTAGAACAACTTTACAAATTATTATGCCCAAAAAATTGCATGCTAAGACAGCAGTTAGTCCTTCAAGTTTCCACAAAAAATGAATTTGAATGTAAAGTCGATTGGAATCGAATCGTAGCTCAATTCGGTATACACATTACAAAAAGTACCCAAGCCTACTACATAAAGAGAACAATTGATCAGCTTGGAGCCTTTAAGCATCTAAAGTGTACATACATACATAAATCCCCTGGCTGGGATGGTCTGACGGTTGAATTCTTTGACGCCTTTTGGCCTGAATTGAAAGGTCCAATTCTGCAGTTTATAAATGTAGCCTGGCAACAGCAACATCTTCCCTTAGATTGGAAGCATGGTCTGGTTAAGTTGGTGCCCAAAAAACCTCTATGTGAGACTATGGATGACTGGAGGCCCATCACTTTGATGCCGGTCATATACAAACTGATTGCCAAAATGTTGGTACATCGGATAAAGGATATCCTTCATGATGGACTTCATCCCCGGCAATATGGTTTTGTTCCAAGACGGCACATACATGACAATATCTCTAACACTCTCATTGCAATGGAATATGCAAAATATACAGATCAAGATGTGTTGGTTATGAAGGTGGATGTGGCGAAGGCTTTTGATACAGTACAGTGGGATTATGTCTCTCAAATCATGTCAAAACTTGGTTTTGGGCCAAAGTTAGTTAATGTCATATATTGGCTCTACTCAGATTCCATTGCACAATGCTTTATAGGGAATCATTTGTCTAAGTCTTGGACTCTTGAACGTTCAGTTCGACAGGGATGCCCTCTCAGTGCTTTGCTATATGCCATTGCTTCACATCCTTTGCTTCTTTATATGGATCACATGGTTGATACTGGACAGCTAGAGGGGCTTCAGATTTCTGGTTCACGACCCTTCATTGCTCAGGCCTATGCAGATGATTCATTCTTCATGCCAAAGAATAGCCCTTTGGAGATTCGCCTTTTGATGGATACCCTATCAGATTTTGGGTTGGCGGCTGGTCTTAAAATCAACTTTCAGAAATCAAAACTCTTGCCTCTCAAGCATTGTGATTGTCATGCTACCCTGTGGCCAGGCCAGATTATTTATCCGGAAAACATAGTAAGACATTTGGGCTATCCCATTGGCTGGAAAATCAGCAATAAGCAACAAATGTCATGGGTGTCAAACAAAATTCAGGACAAATTAGAATATTGGAAGATCTCCACTTGGCCTCTGCATGTACGGCTTCGAATTGTCCAGTCTATTGTTCTAGCTTATGTCCAGTTCTACCTTCCTCTATTACATTGGTCATCCCGAGATCTCACCTCCTTTATGTCTCAAGCCATGGAGATTTTTTGGAAAACAAAGCTTCATAAAAAAGCTTTACGGCTGCTCAAAATGGATATGCTTTGTTCACCAAGAATGCATGGTGGTTTGGAATATAATCAACATCCAATTTCATGTGTTGGCAAGAAAGATCACTATGCTCAAGACATTTTTTCAACAAGAGCAGCCTTGGTCCATTATGTTGGCTTTTTTGTGTGGACAGATGACCACAAATGCTTATGGACATTGGCTAGTTGATCCATCGGAAGTAGTACTGGAAAAATTTCAAGGTAAAATACCTCGCTGTCCATTTTCCAATTCCTTGATACAGGACTAGAAGCAAGTACTCTCGCACATCAAATGGTCTCCCCTTCCTACTTCTACAGATTCCTCACTCAGAATGGAAAGTATTCATTGGAGTGCTGTGTTCTCCTCTCCCCTTGCAGCTCAACAACCCATCAGAGCTTATAATCTTATGAAAATGGGTATCCGTTTCATTGATGATGTAGTAGATATGCAAGGAAATATCCTCACTTTTCCAGTAGCATGTCGACAATACAATCTGAGGATGCATCATAGACCTATATGGAAAGCTATTGCTGATCTCTTACTCCCTCTGGTTCCGATACTGACATTGAATGTCAGAGATAGGCTTCAAGATTGGCACCTTCAGTCTTCAAATACAAGCATCTCCTCTAAGCCTTTGCATTTATTGACTTCTATACAGGCTTATCGATTGATATTACCTCCTCCTTGGATTGCCCATCATGCTAATTCTCTATGGCATTTGAACAAGTCATTAGCCTGGTGGAAGGGAAAATTGCAATTGATATGGAAGTTGAAAATGCCATTAAAGCAACGTCTATTTTTATAAAGATGTATTGTTGGTATTCTTCCGGTAGGGGTGAAATTGGCTCAAAGGCGGATAGCTTCACCTCTTTGTCCAAGATGTCACCTTACTTCTGAGAGTATTCCCCATCTACTATGGTCTTGTTCACATTCCAGAAACCTTCTAGACAGAATCTCCTATTTCTTATCTCTCAGATTTCCAGCACACAGGTTCTACAGGTTTTTCTGTGGATGTATGGCAAACTATCAGCATCTCTGTCACAGTATTCTCTTTTCTTCCACTGGATCAGATACTGGGCCTTATGGACCCTCTGGTTGCAGCGTAATCAAGCATATCTGAATTCTCCCCTTCAGCATCCATATGAGTTCTTCCAAGCCTCATTGCGGCAATCATTATATGATGCCTTACATGAGGAAGATTTGGATGTCTCTTGTATTCAACTTTTCTTTTACTGCTTCTGATGCATAGGGCTTTGGCTCTCTTTTGAGCACTGCCCAGATGTAAATGAAAGTTTCGCAATATAAGTATCTTGATTTCACCAAAAAAAAAAAAAGAGTGTGTATGGCAGAAAAAGTCTCAGGCTGCTTTCGATGCATCACATTTGTTCTCCCAAGATGCATGGTGGATTGAACATCACGGATATTCATGTGCATATTCTTGCCCACAAGGGAAAAATGTTGCTGCAATTTCTGCAAAGTGATCAGCCTTGGGCTCTTATGATTAGGACTCTAGTCACTCATATCAGTATTTCTGCATTTGGTCATTGGCAACTCGATCACTGGGATTTCTTTTTTGGCTGCTGATGGCACTTTGCCTGGATGCCCTTTTGTCTCCCGCTTGCTTCTTGACTGGAAGCATGTTCTTTCTCATCTGGAATGGAATGGACAGCAATCTTTGCTTGGGAATTCTTTGAGAGCTGAAAGCATTCACTGGTCGAAAGTCTTTCAGCCTCCCTTGGCTTCACAAGAACCTCGACGTTCCTACTTTGTCTCGTTTAAAGGCATCACCTCGGTTGCTGATGTTATAGATGATGCTGGTACTGTGCTCCCCTTTTCTCTAGCAACCACTACATATGGATTGGGCTCTCATTATCGTCCTTTGTAGCGACAAATTACTTCTATGCTTTTGCCTTTTGTTCCGATTCCTCCTTTGGAACTCCAAGACCGACTGGAAGATTGGACTTTGACTTCTCCAAGGTCCTCTTCTCGTCCTTTGAGGCTCTCTCTGATTACTGTACCTGCATTGTATAAAATCCTTTTGCCTCAACCTTGGGTTTCAAAGAGAGGTGATTCTGTTTGGCAAATGCATCACCCAGCCAAGTGGTGGAGGAAAAGATTACAGCAACTTTGGACCTATAAAGTACCGCTTCAGCAACAGGTTTTCTTTTGGCGAGTTCTTTTGGGAGTGTTTCCATCTGGACAGCTATTAGCTCATCGACACATTGCTCCTGCACTTTGCCATAGATGTTCTGCTTCTTCGGAAACTGTGCCTCACTTGTTTTGGCATTGTCCGTGCTCTCGTGAGTTTTTTGATATGCTTCGACAGCACCTGCGAGCGAGATTCCCATCTGTTCCATTTGAAAAGTTCTTCTGGCTATTTGGGTTTCATCCATCCAAACCGGAGTTTCATCTTTTCTTCGTTTGGGTTCGCTACTGGGCACTATGGACTTTATGGACATATAGGAATTGTAAAGTCTTTGGTGATCCTACTTTCTCTCTCTTTGGTTTTTTTAGGCGTTCTCTGCAGCAATCTTTCTTTAATTACTTGCAGACCCACTGCATAGATCATGAGGTCTTTTTGGCATATACTGAAATTTTCAATTGATGTAATTGTAGCACCTTTTCTTTTTTAGCTTGCTACTCGTATAACATAATCAATCAAAGATTTCACCCAAAAAAAAAAAAAATGTGTCTGTGTGTGTGTGTGTGTGTGTGTGTGTGTGGCTGTTTATCAGTGTGTGTCTGTGTGTGTGTGTTTACACTGAAGTGTGTGTGTGAGAGAGCGGGCTCAGCAATATGCTGATTTCACATGTACATTGCGGATTGATCACTCCCTCCTGCTATCTGATCATTTCCCAGTATGCTTGACATTATCAATAGCACGTCTGACAGATGATATGCCTTTTTTTGGTCATCGCTTGCTCCATGTTAATAGTGCCTACTTGCTTCATCAACAATTTCAGAACATGGTGAGAGTGGCTGTCCGTCCCCTCCTCTCACATGCTCAGGAGGATATGGATTTTGCTTGGATCAGCCTTGCTCATCGTTTACAGGCTGTTATTCAAGACTATGGACGGAGTTACATGGAAAACCTTCGGCTCAAGATAAAATGGGCTCAATCCCACAAGCAGCAAATGGATGCAATCAGTTCTCATAGGCAGCTTACTTCTTCTGAACAGGATTCTTGTGCTTACGCGGCTCATATCATCCATCAAAATGATCTTCGCAAATTAAAGAAGTGGCAAATCCGAGCTCGTATGAAACCCCTTTTGGATAAGGGCTGCTCCTCCAAAGCCTTTTTTAAAAGTCTCCATGCGGATAGGCGAAAGGAGGATATTTGCAGGATCAAGAAAGCTGATGGCACCTGGACCACTTCCAAATCCGACTTGGAATTGCAATGTTCTAGTCACTTTCAGCAGCTCCTTTCTTCTCGACCTGATCATTTGATGCAAGTAAATGCAGCCAGGTCTCAATTTCTTATGCATGTTCAGCCCATAGTATCTCGGGAACAGGCCCATGCATTGGAGCAGCCTTTTATGCTTAGTGAACTGGAAGATGCTTTGAGTCATCTACGCAAAAGCAGCTCCCCTGGTTGGGATGGACTGACTGTTGAATTCTTCCGTGCATTTTGGGGTGATCTCAAGATTACTCTCCTTCTAATGATCAATCACGCTTGGGCAGAACAATCTCTACCTCCATCCTGGAAGCATGGCCTGGTAAAATTGATTCCCAAAAAAAGGTTGTGTGAGACGATGGCTGATTGGCGGCCTATTTCCCTCATGCCTGTCATTTACAAACTCATTGCTAAAATGATTGTCCTCAGGGTTCGCTTCCTCTTGCAAGCAGGACTTCATCCTAGGCAGTATGGGTTTGTCCCCAGGAGGCAGATCACTGACAATATCTCCAATGCCTTGCTTGCGATTGAGTATGCCAAATATTCTAAACAAGATGTTCTCATTCTGCAAGTAGACATTGCGAAAGCTTTTGATACTGTCCATTGGGATTTCATCTCTCAAACTATGCAAAAATTGGGATTTGGCTCTCGACTTGTCCACATCATTTACTGGCTTTATTCTCATGCCACCGCACAGTGCTTGCTTGGTGGTGGGTTGTCAAGAACCTGGACTATGACTCGCTCAGTGAGACAGGGTTGCCCTCTTAGTTCCTTACTGTATGCCATTGCTACCCATCCGTTACTCTTGCATATGGACTATCTGGCAGATACAGGACAGCTTCATGGTTTGCAAATTCCAGGGGCACAGTCTTTTCTTGCACAGGCCTATGCTGATGATTCATTCTTCATGCCAAGGAATTCTCAAAGTGATCTTTCTTGTTTGATGCATACACTGAATGATTTTGGCATAGCTGCTGGACTGCATATCAATTTTCAGAAATCAAATCTTCTAGCTTTGAAAGAAGCTGATTGGCATGCACTGTTTTGGCCAGGCCACATTATCTCTTCCTTTACTATTGTCAGACATCTCGGATATCCCATTGGCTGGAATATTACTCCGCAACAACAGCTCAAATGGGTGCTTCAAAAGATCAATAAGAAGCTGGAATACTGGCATTTGTCCACTTGGCCTCTACATGTTCGACTCCGGATAGTACAGTCCATCATTATGGCATATGTGCAATTTTATTTGCCTCTTCTTCCTTGGTCTTTCAAGCATTTGGCCTCTTATATGTCCCAAGCTATGGAGATATTTTGGAAAAGTAAATCTCTTAAAAAAGCTTTGCGACTACTACCTATGCTGTCTATTTGTTCACCCAAGACTCATGGGGGGCTGAATATTCTCAATCTCCAGGTTCATATGTTGGCAAGAAAGAGCACTATGATTGCTGATTTTTTTCAGCAAAATCAACCATGGGCTATTATGTTAGCAGCTATGTGTGGAAACATGGCTTCCCATGCATATGGGCATTGGATTACAGATCACTGGGAAGCAGTTTTATCTAATTTTCAGGGGAAAATTCCTGGTTGCCCTGTTTCTACTGCTTTTCTTCATGATTGGAAGAGAATTCTTTCATATGCAAAATGGACAGGTGCTTCCTCTCATCATGGCAATTCTTTTCGATTGGAAAGCATCCATTGGAGCAAGGTGTTTGCATCGCCTCTCGCTTTACAGGCACCTATCAAAGCATATAATCTCATGAAATTGGGCATAAGATTTGTTGGTGATGTTGTGGATCAACAAGGCTATACACTTTCATTTCCACAAGCTTGCAGGACATTCTCCTTGGGTCTGCATCATAGATCCATTTGGAGAACACTTTCAATTATGATGCAGCCATTTGTTCCGGTTCCTCCACTGTTTGCACAGGACAGATTAATGGACTGGAATTTGACTTCCATACCTCCTGCTACACATACACTTTCGATACACAATCTGACTTCCTCGAAGGTTTACAGATTTCTTCTTCCACAGCCATGGATTGACAAGCATGCCAACACTCTTTGGAATTTGGATAGGCCTTTATCTTGGTGGCAATCCCGTCTCATGAAAATCTGGAAAACCAAATTGCCATTGAAACAGAGGCTTTTCTTTTGGAGATGTATAGTGGGAGCCTTTTCCATTGGGGTGAAATTGGCAGCTCGCCGCATTGCTTCTCCTTTCTGCCCCCGTTGCTCTCATCCTCGCGAGACAGTTCCTCACTTATTATGGTTTTGTCCGCACTCTCGCACATTGATCACTCATGTTTCTCATTTACTGCGGCTTCGGTTCCCTTCTATCAGATTTGGGAAACTTTTCTGGATGTTTGGATGCTGCTCATCTCAGATGTCTCCATTTTTCATTGGACTCGCTTTTGGGTATTATGGACCATCTGGACACAGAGACTGCATTCCAGGATGGTTCAACAGTTTCCTCAGGCATATATTTTCTTCAGAATGTCCCTTAAGCAGTCTTTACATGACAGTCTTGCTGCAAGGGATTTGGATGCTACTTGCCTTGAAGTGTTCTCTACTTGTTTTTGAGTTCTTCTATCGGGCTCTCTTTCGGAGTTCTTTGCTAGTGTGTGGGAGACTTCCCATATTGTAAATTTATGAGCATATAAATACAATGGATTTTACCAAAAAAAAAAAAGTGTGTGTGAGAGAGCGGACTCGCTTTTGGGTATTATGGACCATCTGGACACAGAGACTGCATTCCAGGATGGGTCAACAGTTTCCTCAGGCATATATTTTCTTCAGAATGTCCCTTAAGCAGTCTTTACATGACAGTCTTGCTGCAAGGGATTTGGATGCTACTTGCCTTGAAGTGTTCTCTACTTGTTTTTGAGTTCTTCTATCGGGCTCTCTTTCGGAGTTCTTTGCTAGTGTGTGGGAGACTTCCCATATTGTAAATTTATGAGCATATAAATACAATGGATTTTACCAAAAAAAAAGTGTGTGTGTGTGTGTGAGAGAGCGTGGTGAGAGAGGTGGAGACGAGCCTCACCTGCATCCCGTACAGACTCCCCGTCTGTCCGTACATCCGTACGGCAGACGTACGCTCACCGTACAGCCGTACGGTCTGATCCGCCTTTTCCCTGCGTAGCCTTTCGTAACTCTGCCTCTGTTTTCATCGTCTTGCCGTACCTTTTCTGACACCTCTTCCAGACGTCCGTACATTTTCGTCCTTTTCCGTACAGCCTGGTTTCCCCGCCCATTTTTACTTCTTCGAACAGCTTTTGCGTGCCTTCTCAATATCCCTATACCGCTTAGCTTCTTCCATACAGCCCCCTCCGTACAACCGTACTTTCCGTACAGTCCCTGCTTCTTCCTCTTTTCTTTCAGTTCGCATCTCTAGCTTATTCTTCGTCCGTACAGCCCTTCTTTGCTCTGCCCTTCTTTCAATCCTGCCCTGCTTCTCTTCATGGAAGATCAATTCAAAAGCTACTCTCGTAAGGAGTCGACCCGGGACTCCAAAAGACAACAGGTTGATTTTTCTACTACAGATTCGGTCGACGCTCACTATGTCTTTGATATGCTTAAAGATGAATTTCAGTACAGCCGGAAGGAGTGGGCCAAACCTCCCCCGGCCATCAAATACAAGTTGAAGCTTCCATCATTGGTTGCTCCTCTTCGAAAATTCTCTCAGCAAGCAGTTATTATCTTCTTCCCAGGAAAGCTACCTTCAGCAAATGATGTGGCTCAATGGGTTCAGGCATTGTTGGGAGGCTGCTTTGTTGAAGGGGTATATTTTGCTTCTAGGGGTTTTTATGAGGTGCACTTTTCAGATGCCTCATATCGCCAGCAGATTTTGGAGATGTCGCCCCTTTTCTATGGCAGACAAATGGTGCATGTCATGCCATGGTCGCCAAACAAAGATTACCACAGCCTCATTCGACATCATTGCCCCGTATGGGTTGAGGTGGTGGATTTTCCAGACTATATGAGGGCTGAGTTACCAAGTTTGGCAGCCTCTTTGGGGCAAGTTGTTTGCCCACCCCGCCCTTCGGGTAATCGCAATCGCTTTTGTATTCTTTGGGATACAGATCACCCCACCCCTCCTTCCATTGCGGTAGAAGTGGAGGATGTTCCCCTTGGTGAAAAATATTTTGACTTGAAATGGGGAGTTTTTGCAGGTGCTTGTTTCACATGCCATAAGTTTGGCCACTTAGCCTCACAGTGTCCTGCAGTTCTGCATCAGCTTCCTCCCACAGCTATTGCTCAAGAAAATACTCCCCCTCCGACTTATGCCTCGGGGTCTAAGGCAATGCCTACTAAACTGGGTGATGTGGCTCTCAAATCTGTCCCTTCCAAAGAAAATGTACTTCAGGTTTCAGCTAAGCAAAAGGATAAGGGTAAGGGCAAAATTTCAGAATCTCATGTCTCTCCCCAGGGTGCCTGGCAGCAACCCAAAAAGGTTTTTGCTCTCAAACCACGTCCACTACAATCTCGCCATTGGGATGCTTCAATTTCTACCCCTGGTCAGACCTCTTCCCCTGTTGACAGCCTTGCTTCTCAACTGTGGGTTGATGTGCTAAAAAGAGGCATCCCTGTATGTGATAATGATGAGGACCATAGAGCTAATGATCCAGGAGCCCAGGTGGATGTTGATGTCATGGCTGAGGCCTGACAGTTTACACTCTATTCTGCCTTTTGGTTTGACTGTACATATCTTTTATGTCTACTTCAATTACTTGCATTACATACAATATTCAGGGTCTTTGCAATGCCAATAAGTGGAGACTCTTCTGGCATTATGTACATAGAATGCATCCCGATGTGATCTCCTTACAAGAACACAATCAACATTTCTTGGCTGGTCAGCAAGGCCACTATGCTGGTTATGATATTTTTTATGCTGGTACAATGCACTTTTCGGGGGTTTGCATGCTTGTAAAACATGATATACAGCCCACGGTGGCCCACAATGATCCTCAGGGTCGATGGATGGTGATCAGGTGCACCTGGCAGGATACTCTCTATGAAATAGCATCTGTTTATGCCTCGCAAACTTCTGCGTCTAGAGCTCAAATGTGGGATTCCCTCAAACAATACCCATGGCTTTCCAATGCTTTTTTGTGTGGAGACTTTAACAATTCGCCTGCCTCCCAAGATAATACTACTCATCGCTCTCACATGATTCCCACTGAGTTCCGACATTGGGAAGATATGCTCTCATCTCTGCATGCTGAAGATCTATGGCTCTCAACAAGGGACACAGATATGGGTTATACATATCATCACAATGCTTTTAATCATTACTGGGCTCGACTTGACAGATGGTATTTGCTGCATGCTCAGCAGTATGCTGATTTCACATGTACATTGCGGATTGATCACTCCCTCCTGCTATCTGATCATTTCCCAGTATGCTTGACATTATCAATAGCACGTCTGACAGATGATATGCCTTTTTTTGGTCATCGCTTGCTCCATGTTAATAGTGCCTACTTGCTTCATCAACAATTTCAGAACATGGTGAGAGTGGCTGTCCGTCCCCTCCTCTCACATGCTCAGGAGGATATGGATTTTGCTTGGATCAGCCTTGCTCATCGTTTACAGGCTGTTATTCAAGACTATGGACGGAGTTACATGGAAAACCTTCGGCTCAAGATAAAATGGGCTCAATCCCACAAGCAGCAAATGGATGCAATCAGTTCTCATAGGCAGCTTACTTCTTCTGAACAGGATTCTTGTGCTTACGCGGCTCATATCATCCATCAAAATGATCTTCGCAAATTAAAGAAGTGGCAAATCCGAGCTCGTATGAAACCCCTTTTGGATAAGGGCTGCTCCTCCAAAGCCTTTTTTAAAAGTCTCCATGCGGATAGGCGAAAGGAGGATATTTGCAGGATCAAGAAAGCTGATGGCACCTGGACCACTTCCAAATCCGACTTGGAATTGCAATGTTCTAGTCACTTTCAGCAGCTCCTTTCTTCTCGACCTGATCATTTGATGCAAGTAAATGCAGCCAGGTCTCAATTTCTTATGCATGTTCAGCCCATAGTATCTCGGGAACAGGCCCATGCATTGGAGCAGCCTTTTATGCTTAGTGAACTGGAAGATGCTTTGAGTCATCTACGCAAAAGCAGCTCCCCTGGTTGGGATGGACTGACTGTTGAATTCTTCCGTGCATTTTGGGGTGATCTCAAGATTACTCTCCTTCTAATGATCAATCACGCTTGGGCAGAACAATCTCTACCTCCATCCTGGAAGCATGGCCTGGTAAAATTGATTCCCAAAAAAAGGTTGTGTGAGACGATGGCTGATTGGCGGCCTATTTCCCTCATGCCTGTCATTTACAAACTCATTGCTAAAATGATTGTCCTCAGGGTTCGCTTCCTCTTGCAAGCAGGACTTCATCCTAGGCAGTATGGGTTTGTCCCCAGGAGGCAGATCACTGACAATATCTCCAATGCCTTGCTTGCGATTGAGTATGCCAAATATTCTAAACAAGATGTTCTCATTCTGCAAGTAGACATTGCGAAAGCTTTTGATACTGTCCATTGGGATTTCATCTCTCAAACTATGCAAAAATTGGGATTTGGCTCTCGACTTGTCCACATCATTTACTGGCTTTATTCTCATGCCACCGCACAGTGCTTGCTTGGTGGTGGGTTGTCAAGAACCTGGACTATGACTCGCTCAGTGAGACAGGGTTGCCCTCTTAGTTCCTTACTGTATGCCATTGCTACCCATCCGTTACTCTTGCATATGGACTATCTGGCAGATACAGGACAGCTTCATGGTTTGCAAATTCCAGGGGCACAGTCTTTTCTTGCACAGGCCTATGCTGATGATTCATTCTTCATGCCAAGGAATTCTCAAAGTGATCTTTCTTGTTTGATGCATACACTGAATGATTTTGGCATAGCTGCTGGACTGCATATCAATTTTCAGAAATCAAATCTTCTAGCTTTGAAAGAAGCTGATTGGCATGCACTGTTTTGGCCAGGCCACATTATCTCTTCCTTTACTATTGTCAGACATCTCGGATATCCCATTGGCTGGAATATTACTCCGCAACAACAGCTCAAATGGGTGCTTCAAAAGATCAATAAGAAGCTGGAATACTGGCATTTGTCCACTTGGCCTCTACATGTTCGACTCCGGATAGTACAGTCCATCATTATGGCATATGTGCAATTTTATTTGCCTCTTCTTCCTTGGTCTTTCAAGCATTTGGCCTCTTATATGTCCCAAGCTATGGAGATATTTTGGAAAAGTAAATCTCTTAAAAAAGCTTTGCGACTACTACCTATGCTGTCTATTTGTTCACCCAAGACTCATGGGGGGCTGAATATTCTCAATCTCCAGGTTCATATGTTGGCAAGAAAGAGCACTATGATTGCTGATTTTTTTCAGCAAAATCAACCATGGGCTATTATGTTAGCAGCTATGTGTGGAAACATGGCTTCCCATGCATATGGGCATTGGATTACAGATCACTGGGAAGCAGTTTTATCTAATTTTCAGGGGAAAATTCCTGGTTGCCCTGTTTCTACTGCTTTTCTTCATGATTGGAAGAGAATTCTTTCATATGCAAAATGGACAGGTGCTTCCTCTCATCATGGCAATTCTTTTCGATTGGAAAGCATCCATTGGAGCAAGGTGTTTGCATCGCCTCTCGCTTTACAGGCACCTATCAAAGCATATAATCTCATGAAATTGGGCATAAGATTTGTTGGTGATGTTGTGGATCAACAAGGCTATACACTTTCATTTCCACAAGCTTGCAGGACATTCTCCTTGGGTCTGCATCATAGATCCATTTGGAGAACACTTTCAATTATGATGCAGCCATTTGTTCCGGTTCCTCCACTGTTTGCACAGGACAGATTAATGGACTGGAATTTGACTTCCATACCTCCTGCTACACATACACTTTCGATACACAATCTGACTTCCTCGAAGGTTTACAGATTTCTTCTTCCACAGCCATGGATTGACAAGCATGCCAACACTCTTTGGAATTTGGATAGGCCTTTATCTTGGTGGCAATCCCGTCTCATGAAAATCTGGAAAACCAAATTGCCATTGAAACAGAGGCTTTTCTTTTGGAGATGTATAGTGGGAGCCTTTTCCATTGGGGTGAAATTGGCAGCTCGCCGCATTGCTTCTCCTTTCTGCCCCCGTTGCTCTCATCCTCGCGAGACAGTTCCTCACTTATTATGGTTTTGTCCGCACTCTCGCACATTGATCACTCATGTTTCTCATTTACTGCGGCTTCGGTTCCCTTCTATCAGATTTGGGAAACTTTTCTGGATGTTTGGATGCTGCTCATCTCAGATGTCTCCATTTTTCATTGGACTCGCTTTTGGGTATTATGGACCATCTGGACACAGAGACTGCATTCCAGGATGGGTCAACAGTTTCCTCAGGCATATATTTTCTTCAGAATGTCCCTTAAGCAGTCTTTACATGACAGTCTTGCTGCAAGGGATTTGGATGCTACTTGCCTTGAAGTGTTCTCTACTTGTTTTTGAGTTCTTCTATCGGGCTCTCTTTCGGAGTTCTTTGCTAGTGTGTGGGAGACTTCCCATATTGTAAATTTATGAGCATATAAATACAATGGATTTTACCAAAAAAGTGTGTGGCTGTTTACAAATACAATGGATTTTACCAAAAAAAAAGTGTGTGTGGCTGTTTACAGATGAGAGCAACGGGATTTGGATGCTACTTGCCTTGAAGTGTTCTCTACTTGTTTTTGAGTTCTTCTATCGGGCTCTCTTTCGGAGTTCTTTGCTAGTGTGTGGGAGACCTCCCATATTGTAAATTCATGAGCATATAAATACAATGGATTTTACCAAAAAAAAAAAAGTGTGTGGCTGTTTACCAAAAAAAAAAAAGTGTGTGTGTGGCTGTATATATTTTTCTGGATGTTTGGATGCCTCTCATCTCAGATGTCTCCATTACTCCTTTTCTTTCATTGGACTCGCTTTTGGGTATTATGGACCATCTGGACACAGAGACTGCATTCTAGGATGGGTCAACAGTTTCCTCAGGCATATATTTTCTTCAGAATGTCCCTCAAGCAATCCTTACATGACAGTCTTGCTGCAAGGGATTTGGATGCTACTAGCCTTGAAGTGTTCTCTACTTGTTTTTGAGTTCTTCTATCGGGCTCTCTTTCGGAGTTCTTTGCTAGTGTGTGGGAGACTTCCCATATTGTAAATTTATGAGAATATAAATACAATGGATTTTACCAAAAAAAAAAAAAAAAAAGTGTGTGTGTGGCTGTATATCAATAGATTTCAGCCTGACATAGTGGCATTACAAGAACACAATCAACATGTCTGCAGGAAAGACAAGTCATTACTGTGGATATGATATCCTCTATGCTGGGGAGCACTCTTTCTCAGGTGTAGTCTTTCTGATCAAGCATGAGCTTCAGCCAATTATTGCTTTGAATGATAATCAAGGCAGATGGATTATTCTTCAATGCATCATTCAAGGCGAGGTGTTTGAATTTGCATTTGTCTATGCCTCAATCTTCTCGGGGTAGAACTGCAATTTGGGATGCCATGCAACGATATCCATGGAGATATCATGCCTTTATATGTGGGGATTTCAATAATGCTCTGCAACAGGGTGACCATACATCAAGAAATACTCATATGTTAACCCCTGAAAGGCATGCATGGTCTCAATTACTAATGTATCTTGATTTGGTTGATCTTTGGAAGGAATTGCAGCCTTTGTCACCAGGATACACTTTCCAACATAATGCCCTTTCTTCTTATCAGGCGCGTCTGGATCGCTGCTATAGTGTAGCTCTACAACAAAATGATGATTTTACATGTAAAATGTGGATTGCCTATGCCTTTGTGCATTCAGATCATGCACCTTTATGGTTGAGGTTATCTTTTTATGATATGCTAGATGATAGACTGCCTCAAAGGCGACATTTGATTGTGAACAATAGCTATTTGCAGCATGTTGTTTTCAAGGCCATGGTTACTGAAGCATCTCACTCTCTGTCTTCTCAGAGCCACTTTGATATTGATAATGCATGGGATTCTTTTGTTATGCAAGTTGTAATTAGAGATTATGGCAAGTCTTACATGAAGACTCTGAGGAAAACTGTTGCTCAGGCCAAATTGACTTGTCAAGACCTCACTGAACTCAGTCATCTTCGTCCATTGTCCTTGCATGAGCAAACAACACTATGCCAAGCTAGACATTGTCTTCAAATCAATGATCACAGGAATCTAGCTAAATGGGAGACTAGAGCAAGACAAAGAGCTTTTACAAATAAAGGCTGCTCTTCCAAATAATTTTTTAAAAGCTTGCTTCAGAAGAGATTAAAAACAAACATTTGCAAAGTGCTTCTGCCTGATGGTTCATGTACTACATCACGGTCACAGCGTGCTTCTGTTTGTGTACATCATTTCTCTCAACAGTTTGGTTCTGCAGATCCTCCCTCGCAGCAAGTTTTGTCTGCAAGAAATTTACTTTTACAACATGTTTCTCCTATTATTTCCACTACTCAAGCTTTGGAATTGGAGGAACCCTTTACTGAGAGGGAATTGTCAGATGCAATCAAATCTTGTGGTAGATGGAAATCTCCAAGATGGGATGGTCTTACAGTTGAGTTTTTTTTAGAATATTGGCTTCTTTTGAAGCATACATTGCTGCATATGGTGAACTCTGCTTGCCAAAATCAAAAAATGCCAGACACATGGAAGAGAGGTCTTGTTAAACTCCTTCCAAAAAAGCAAATTTGTGAATCTTTGGCTGATTGGAGACCTATCACGCTTAATGCCAGTCATTTACAAAGTTACTAGCAAAATGATTGTTGATCGGCTAAAAGGTTACTTACATGATGGATTGCATCCTGCGCAATATGATTTTGTTCCTCGTAGGCATATCACAGATAACATTGCTAATGCTTATGTTGGAATCAAATATGCCAAATATATGCAGCAGGATGTTTTGCTATTGTAAGTTGATATTGCCAAAGCTTTTGATACTGTTAAGTGGGACTTTATTTCATCCACTATGCAGGCCTTGGGATTTGGTACAAAAATGCAGCAAGTTATCAATTGCCTGTTGGGGTAGACACCCAGGACACAAGCGAGAGAGAGCAAGAGAGCAATGAATCATGAAAATGATATAACTGAAAAGATCCAATAGTGCAACTGAGAGAATGAAATACAAATGAGTGTAGGGGGTATATATACCTGACCCACCTAACACTAGGAAATAACTAGGCTAGAAATGAACATAAAAACATCTAGACTAGCCTATACAACCATACCATAGACTATGTTCCAACATTCCCCCCCTCAATGGTATGGTCAAGTACCCTGGAAACGTCTCAGAGGTACCTAGTGATACCTAAAGTACCACTGGTTGCACATGTTCATCCAAAGGGACATGGATATAGCAACCTAGGGTAGCATACACAAAAAAAACAGCAGTGTCATTTCACTACCCCCCGTGACACTGGTGTGTCTCTCATACCAAGCCGATCTCTGCATCTGATGAACGAGTCCGCACCAAGGGCTTTAGTGAAGAGATCTGCTACATTGTCCTCAGAGGGACAATAATGGAGTGTAAGTGTGCCATCCTCAATACAACCACGAATGTAATGATAGTGGTTTTCAATGTGCTTCATGCGAGCATGGAACACAGGGTTGTTGGCAATGGCTATGCATGACTGGCTATCACAATGAAGAACTGTCGCTGGTGAAGCCTGTGATATATGCGTGTCATACAACAACTTCTGCAACCACATACACTCTGTAGTAGCTGTGACTGCTGCCATGTACTCCGCTTCACTGGATGAGAGTGCATTCCTGGGCTGCTTCTTACTTAGCCATGATATGCATAAGGTGCCAAGAAAGAAAGTATACTCAGAAGTGGATTTCCTGTCATCACAATCCCCTGCCCAATCTGAATCTGAATATCCAGATAGCTGCAAGTCAGTGTTCCTCGCATAAAACAGACCCAAAGTCTGCGTACCCTGCAGGTAACGAAGAACTCTCTTGGCAGCATGCCAATGAGTGACAGTAGGATCATGCATGAATTGAGACAAAATGCCCGTGGCATAGGCAATGTCTGGTCATGTAGAGCACAAATAAATCAGCTTTCCCACTAGCTGTCTATACAATGTGCCATCAAACCTCTCCGCCGTATCAAACTTTGAAAGTTTAAAGCCTTTCTGCATAGGAGTTGCCACTGGTTTGCTGTCCTTCATGTTAAACTGAGACAAAATCTCACTGACATACTTGGACTGAGTGACATGAATACCATCCTGTGTCTGCCAAACCTCCAATCCAAGGCAATAATGTAAGAGGCCTAGGTCTGTCATCTCAAACTGTGAAAACAGTAGCTTCTTGACTGCCTCTACCTGTGACTGATCACTGCCAGTGAAAATAATGTCATCTACATATAAAATGAGAATCAATATGTAGTCATGCCTCTGTAGCACATAGAGATTGGGCTCCGTGGGAGTATGCTCAAACCCATAAGATAACAAACATGAATGAATCACTGAATACCAAGCCCGTGGTGCTTGCTTCAGCCCATACAATGCCTTGTTGAGTTTGCATACTTTATCCTCCTGTCCTGTGACAGGAAAGCCAGGTGGTTGCCTCACATAAACTTCCTCCTGGATATCTCCATTCAGAAACGCTGTTTTCACATCATACTGGAAGATGGGCCATCCATACGATGCTGCTATTGCAACCACACCACGAATGGTGGTCATCCTGGCAACCGGGGCAAATGTTTCCTCATAGTCAATGCCCTCTCTCTGCCCATAGCCTTGCACAACCAATCGTGCCTTGCATTTCTCTACTGTGCCATCGGCATGATATTTGACCTTATAAACCCACCGGGTGCCAATGACTGACCTCCCCACAGGTGGAGTAACTAGGTCCCATGTGTGATTCTTCGAGATGGCATGAAGCTCATCTTGCATTGCCTTGTACCATCGTGGATCCTGCATAGCAATGCTGTAGTTATCAGGCTCTACAGGTGCTTGAAGCACATCAGCCATCAAGGCTAAATTGACCTGATTTTTCTGGGCTGTTTTGGACCTTGTCTGCATGCCATGAGGCTGGGCCTCTTGTGGCAGAATGACAGCCTGTTTTTGCTGTTTTGGTACAGCAGTAACTGGAGCAACCTTTGGTCTCCTGTTATATACAATGAGGGGCTGTTCTGATGCAACAGCGGGCTGAGGACCTTGCTGTATATTCTGGGGTGCTGTAGCAACTTGCTCGGACTGTTCAGTAGGCATACTGAAGTTGAGAATAGTCAAGGGTGCATCCATGCTATCTCTGACATCTGGTAGAGTGTCCGGTAAAGTGTCACACTCAGCAAACTTTACATCTCTGCTAAGAACAATGGACCGTGTGTCCGGATTCCAGAGTCTGTAACCTTTGCTGGCCTGTGAATACCCCACAAATATGCATTTCACTGCCTTATTGTCCAGCTTCTTTCTCTGTTTCTTTGGCACAAGAGCATAACAAACAGAACCAAAAATCCTGAGATGTCCCACTTTCGGTGGAGACCCATAGAACACCTCGTATGGTGTCTTGTCAACCAAGGCCTTGGTTGGACACCTGTTCTGAATGTATGTGGCTGTCATGACAGCCTCTCCCCAAAATTTCTTATGCAGGTGCTTGTGAGACAACATGCACCTGGTCATGTCAAGCAATGAGCGGTTTTTCCGCTCAGCAACACCATTTTGCTGTGGTCTGTAGGGAGTGGACAGCTGATGCTTGATCCCATGCTTTGCCAAATAAGCTGTGAAGGCATTGGAAAGATACTCTCCCCCATTATCAGACCGTAGGGTCTTGATTTTCAAGTTTAGCTTGTTCTCAACAAGCTCTTTGTATTCCTGAAAATAGGCAAAGACTTCAGATTTGTCCTTCATCAGAAAGACGCATGCAAATCTTGAGAAGTCGTCTATGAACGTCACAAAGTAGTTTGCCTTGGCATGTGTGGCAACACTGAGTGGCCCACACACGTCTGAATGCACCAACTGCAACCTTTCGGTAGCTCTGACTGCTCCTGCAAGGGGAAATTTCTGTTTGTGCATTTTCGAAAGCACACAATGCTCACATAATTCTGATTTGGGTGTTGGAAGAGCCGGCATGCCTGTCACCATGTTATGGGTGGACAAAAATTGCAAGCTCCTGGTGTTGATGTGCCCAAACCGTGCATGCCACAAAGAGACCAAATCCTGAGATGTCACTGCCATGGCAACCTCTCCTGGTGAAGATGCATCCAATGTGTATACACCATCATGGAAAGAACCAGTAGCAACAACCTGAAAATCTTTGGTAGGATCCTTGATCCGGCATTGCAAATCTTGGAATTCCACAAGCATGTGTTGCTTCACTGCCAATGTAGGAACTGAAATCAAGTTCCTCTTCAGACCCGGAACATGCCACACATCACGAATGAATTGGGTTTTGCCATCAGAAAATTTAATTGGCACATCCCCAATTCCATGAACCTTGTGTCTAGCATTGTTGGCACATGTCACAAATCTGCCCTCTGAGGATGCATATTCATCAAACCACTCCTTGCGAGGAGTCATGTGCTTTGATGCACCACTGTCGATACACCAAGCATCATTCATAACAAGCATCACCTCTGAAGTAGAGGGCTGGGAACTGTCTGCATCAGAAATCTCTCTGAGATCTACAGCAAAACAGTAGCTTTTCTCATCTGACACTGTGTGTGCCTGCTCAGACTTCTCATCTGCATCATCTTGGGCAAGATTTGCCTTACCCTTCTTCAAAGAGTCTGCATATTTCTTCTGACATGTATTGGCATAGTGGCCTGGTAGCTTACAATAGTGGCAGGTGCCTTTGATAGGCTTCGCTTCTTGTGCTTTCGGCTGTGGCTCCTGTTTCTTAGGAGTCCACCTATTTTGCTTTTTCTGTGGCTGAGCCACCTGAGGTGTCGGCTGAGCCGGTCCTTTGCCTTTGGCCTGGCCTTTGCCTCTGCCTCGGCCATGCATGGCATATGCCTTTTCATGAGTGCCACCTTGATCAAAGTTTCTCATGGTTTGCTCTTCCTGCAATAACAAACCAACCAGCTCTTGGTAAGAGACTGGTGCAACCCGCATGATCTGGTTTAAAGATGACGTAAAATTTCTGTAAGAAGGCGCCAAGCTATTCAGAGTGAGAGTGACCATCTTCCGGTCACTAATGGCTTCATCCAAGGCAGCGAACTGATCTCTGATATCAGTGAGCTTGGATGTATGCTCAAGAACAGACTGATGCTCAGTCATCTTGAGAGCTTTGAGTTCATTCTCCAAAGCTAGAATTCTCGCCTCATTCTTCACATTGTACATCATTTCCAATGTGGTCCATGCATCATGTGCCGTCTGGCATGACTTCAATGTGGTCATAATGTTCCTTTTGACTGAATGCACAAGGATGGACATGGCAAGTCCATTCCTTTTGTCAAATGCCTTCTGCGCGGGCGTGGTAGTGGCAGTGACTGTACTGCTAGAAGACGATGTACTGCTTGAAGATGCACTAGCAGTAGGGCCTGCTGGCCTTTTCTCTTCACCTGACACAAGCTCCCATAGGTCTTTGCCTATCAGCAAATGCTTGACCATGAAGGCCCAAAGACCATAGTTTGTGCCGTCAAGTTTGTCATGCTCAGCAAATGAAAATGACTCAGATGCCATGGCTAAAAATCTGCAAGAAATCTGGAAGAAAAATTGACCTGCACCTGTCCTGTACCTGTCCCTGCACCTGTTTTTGAAGGGCTATAACAGATGCCCGGGTATCCAAAAGTGATACCGAATGAAATAGAACAACAGTACAATGGACAGAGGGTATGACAAAGATGAAATACCTCTGTTGATTTTGCTTGAAACTGCCCGAAAATTGCTCAGAAAATGGTCCAAAAATTGGACTGTGAGCACTTTTTGTCTGTGTCGCAGTTTGCTCCTGGGGGCACCTTTCGGGGTCAAAAATACCACAGGTAGGCAGAGTTTATCAGACACTTGGAGTGTCACAACTCAAGACCTGTATACAGGTAATTGATGTGCAGGCTCAGTTTGACCAAATTTGGCCAAGCGGGTGCTCTACAGCACGTCAAAATGTGCTCCGAATGCCCTTTTACAAAGGGCAAAATCCTTTGTTAGGACTTAGAATTTTTCAAGAAAGCCCAAAAATACAAAGGAATGCCAAATACAAAGGAGTTTAGGGGGCTTTTTAGCCTTTCCCCAAAAATTTGGCCTGGGGCCAAAAATCAAACCAAATTGGCACCGGTTAGCTAAACTAACCACAGTTAGTCTAACTTGGAAAAAATGCCCTAAAAATTTGGTGTGGCTCCAAAGTTGGCTGTGGCTATGGCCTTCGCCGCCACCCTGCACGTCGCCTTCGCCTGTCGCCGCTTGCTTGCCGCGTTTTTGGCGGAGTGCTTGTGTTGCTGAGTCCGCTCGCCTTGCCTGGCTGGACCACGAACTGCGCGCGTCGCCTTCCTCTGTCTACCCGCGAGTGCTCGGTTGCTGGTCGCGATGGCCTGATTCGCCTGTGGCGTGGCGTGCTCGCGCCAGTTCTCTGCTTCTGTGTTCGTCTGCGCCGCGATTCTCCTCCAGCAGCCTGGCTTCGCTTGCGCGTGTCACCACCCTTCTCCTGAACGCACAACGAGCACTTGCTTTGAGGAGTTGAAGTCCTCGCAAAGAAGCCTTCCTGTGACACTGTTCTCCAGCCACCTGCGTGAACTCTCCTCTCTCACAGAAAGAATGCTCAATGAAAGAATGCTCAATGAACTCCTCTCGAAGAACACTCTTTTCTCTAAGAAAAACATCTCTTTTTTTTTTTTTTTTTTTTCAGCAAGGTGCTCTTCTACAAAGAATGCTATCTCACGAAGGAACTTGTTCTTTTCTCAAGAAACACTCTCTTCCTTACAAAGAACTCTCTTCTTTTTCACGAAGAACTCTTCTCAGCAATTTCCTTCACAGCAAATAACTCACAACCCCCCCCTAAGGAGATCACCCAGCAAGCTATTCAGCAGAAAACTCAGAAAGAAGAGCCCCCCCTAAAGAGAAAGAGCATTCACTCGCAAAAGACTTTCACAACACACAGGCTGAGCCTGTTTGCAGCAAAAGCGCAAAACAGGAGGCTGAGCCTCAAGCGCTCCTCTCAGTGAGTTCACCTCACTCTCTCAACACAGAGCTGAGCTCTGATACCAAATGTTGGGGTAGACACCCAGGACACAAGCGAGAGAGAGCAAGAGAGCAATGAATCATGAAAATGATATAACTGAAAAGATCCAATAGTGCAACTGAGATAATACAACCATACCATAGACTATGTTCCAACATTGCCTATATCAAGATAGTAAAGCTACCTTACCTGCATACTTTCAGGGGATATTTCTACCTCCTGGACTCTTGGTTGTTCTGTTCGGCAAGGATGTCCCCTCAGTGCTTTACTTTTTGCCATAGCTTCTCATCCAATGCTTCAATATATGGACCACCTCTTGGACACTGGCATGTTGCACGAATTGAAAATTCCTGGCAACCGTAGCATGATCGCTCAAGCATATGCTAATGATTCTTCCTTTACTCCGAAAAATACTCAAAGCGATCTCTCCATGATTATGCAGGCTCTTTCTACATATGGTTTGGTTGCTGGTCTTCGTGTCAATTTTCAGAAATCAAAATTATTGCCATTGCATGCTAAAGACTGGCATAGTCTTTTGTGGCCTCGGGAAATTGTTTCAACTTCTATATTGATTCGACATCTTGGCTATCCTTTAGGTTGGGGGCTCACTTGTTCTCAACAAACTAATTGGGTGCTCACAAAGTTGAGGGCGAAACTTGAACATTGAAAGCTTGCAACTTGGCCATTACATGTTTGTTTGCGAATAACGCAATCCATTTTGATAGCATACATACAATTCTATCTGCCTCTCATCATGTTCACTAAGGTAGATCTGGTTTCCTTTATGTCTGCTATCATGGAGATTTTCTAGTGTTCAAAAAATGGCAAGAAAAGTCTCAAATTACTCTCTATGCATCCTCTCTGCTCTCCAAAGATGCACGGGGGTCTGAACATGCTCAATATTCAAATGCATATACTTGCTCACAGGGGAAAAATGATGTTGCAGTTTATGCAAGGGGATCAGCCTTGGGCTTTCATGATCCGCTCTCTTTTGTTGCATATTGATACTTCTGCTTTTAGGCATTGATAGCCTACATAGTGGGATTTCCTATTTGGCTCTATTCAAGGCAAGATCAGAGGCTGCCCTTTTGTCTCTCGTTTGCTTCTTGATTGGAAGCATATTTTATCCCACTTGGAATGGAATGGCAGAGATTCTTTGTCGGGAAATTCCTTGAGGGATGAGAATATTTATTGGTCCAAAGTATTACACCCTCCTTTGGCTATACAAGAACCCAGGCGTTCTTATTTTCTATCTTTCAAAGGCATTTCTTCTGTGGCAGATGTACTTCAAGATGATGGCACTCTTTTATCTTTTTCTATGGCTGCTAGCAAATATGGTTTGGGAGCTCATTATCGTCCTTTATGGCATCAAATTTCAGAAATGCTTCAACTGTTCTTGCCGGTACCTTGTTTGGAACTTCAAAATAGGCTTGAGGATTGGATTCTACATTCTTCTTCCTCTTCAACCGGTTCTTTGAAGCTCTCACATATCATAGTGTCTTCTCTGTATAAAGTGTTATTACTTCCGCCTTGGATTTCTGACAGAGCGAATTCTATTTGGCATATGGATCGCCCACTAAAGTGGTGGAGAAAGCGGCTCCGCCTCCTTTGGCATTATAAAGTCCCTCTTCGACAACAGCTTTTCCTTTGGCGAGTCCTACTTGGCCTTTTACCATCTGGGCAGTTACTCGCGTATAGACATATTGCTCCGGCTACTTGCCACAGATGTCTACATTCTGCTGAATCTGTGCTTCACATCTTCTGGCATTGTCCACACACTTGTGATTTCCTCGCTCTCATCCGACAAGGGCTTAGAACGAGATTTCGTACTGTCGCACGTTCTTCTAGTTGTTTGGTTTTCATCCAGCTAGAAAGGGTTTTGATTTTATTTTTTGTTTGGGTGCGCTACTAGGCACTGTGGACTCTATGGATGGACAGAATTCATAGAATTTTTGGTGATCCTACTTTTCCACCTTTCTTTTTTTCAAACGATCTCTGCAACAATCGTTATATGATTGCTTTCAGACTCATTTGATTAATCATGATGTATATACAACTTATACTGAGATTTTTAGTTGAGTAGTAGTTACTCCACTTTTGAAGTAACTATGAATGTAATTATTTTACAACAATAAAATATTTTTTCTCACAAAAAAAAAGTGTGTGTGGTGTTTGAATTTGCTTCTATATATGCACCTCAATCTTCTCGGAATAGAAGTGTAATTTGGGATGCCATGCAACGATATCCACGGAGATATCATGCCTTTATATGTGGGGATTTCAATAATGCTCCGCAACAGGGTGATAATACATCAGGAAGTACTCATATGTTAACCTCTGAAAGGTATGCATGGTCTCAATTACTGATTCATCTTGATTTGGTTGATCTTTGGAAGGAATTGCAGCCTTTGTCACTTGGATACAGTTTTCAACATAATGCCCTTTCTTCTTACCAGGCCCGTCTGGATCGTTGGTATAGTGTAGCTCCGCAACAAAATAATAATCTTACATCCAAAATGTGGGTTGACTATGCCTTTGTGCATTCAAATCATACACCGTTATGGTTGAGGCTATCTTTTCATGATATGCCAGATGACAGACTGCCTAAAAGGCGTCATCTGATTGTGAATAAAAGTTATTTGCAGCATGTTGCTTTCAAGGCACTGGTTATTAAAGCCTATCAATCTCTGCCTTCTCAGAGCCACTTTGATATTGTGATAATGCATGGAATTCTTTTGTTTCCAAAATGCAAGTTGTAATTAGAGGTTATGGCAAGTCTTACATGAAGACTCTGAGGGAAACTGTTGCTCACGCTAAATTGACTTGCCAAGACCTCACTGAACTCAATCACCTTCGTCCTTTGTTCTTGCATGAGCAAACAACACTATGCCAAGCTAAACATTGTCTCCAAATCAATGATCACAGGAAACTTGCTAAATGGGAGACCAGAGCAAGACAAAGAGCTTTCACAGATAAAGATTGTTCTTCCAAAAAAAATTTCAAAAGCTTGCATCAGAAGAGATTACAAACAAACATTTGCAGGGTGCTTAGGCCTGATGGTTCATGGACTACATCACGGTCACAGCTTGCTTCTGTCTTGTACATCATTTTTCTCAACAGTTTGGTTATGCAGATCCTCCCTCGCAGCAAGTTTTGTCTACAAGAAATTTACTTTTACAGCATGTTTCTCCTATTATCTCCACTACTCAAGCTTTGGAATTGGAGGAACCTTTTACTGAAAGGGAACTGTCAGATGCAATCAAATCCTGTGATAGATGGAAATCTCCAGGATGGGATGGTCTTACAATTGAGCTTTTTTTAGAGTATTGGCCTCTCCTGAAGCATACTTTGCTGCATATGATCAATTCTGCTTGGCAAAATCAGAAAATGCCAGACACATGGAAGAGATGTCTTGTTAAACTCCTTCCAAAAAAGCAAATTTGTGAATCTTTGGCTGATTGGAGACCTATCACGCTTATGCCAGTTATTTACAAATTTACAACCAAAATGCTTGTTGATCGGACAAAAGGTTATTTGCATGATGGCTTGCATCCTGCACAATATGGTTTTGTTCCTCGTAGGCACATCACAGACAACATTGCTAGGGCCTATGTTGGAATCGAATATGCCAAATATATGCAGCAAGATGTTTTGCTATTGCAAGTTGGTTGATATTGCCAAAACTTTTGATGTTGCATGGATTGGAAATTCCTGGCAGCCGTAGCATGATCGCTCAAGCATATGCAGATGATTCTTTCTTTACCCCAAAAAATACTTGGAGCGATCTCTCCTTGATTATGCAGGCTCTTTCCACATATAGCTTAGCTGCTGGTTTTCATGTGAATTTTCAGAAATCCAAGTTATTGTCGTTGCATGCTAAAGACTGGCATAGTCTTTTGTGGCCGGGGGAAATTGTTCCACCTTCTCAATTGATTTGATATCTTGGCTATCCTCTAGGTTGGGGGTTCACTCGTTCTCAACAAACTGATTGGGTGCTCACAAAGCTGAGGAAAAAACTTGAATATTGGAAGCTTGCATCTTGACCATTACATGTTCGCTTGCGAATAACGCAATCCATTTTAATAGCATACATATAATTCTATCTACCCCTCATCATATTTACTAAGGCAGATTTGGTTTCCTTTATGTCTGCTATCATGGAGATTTTTTGGTGTTCAAAAAATGGCAAGAAAAGTCTCATATTACTCTCTATGCATCGTCTCTGCTCTCAAAAGATGCACGGGGGTTTGAACATACTCAATATTCAAATGCATATAATTGCTCACACGGGAAAAATGATGTTGCAGTTTATGCAAGGGGATCAGCCTTGGGCTTTCATGATCCGCTCTCTTTTGTTGCATATTGATACTTCTGCTTTTGGGCATTGGCAGCCCACACAGTGGGATTTTCTATTTGGCTCTATTCAAGGCAAGATCAGAGGCTGCCCTTTTGTGTCTCGTTTGCTTCTTGATTGGAAGCATATTTTATCCCACTTGGAATGGAATGGCAGGGATTCTTTGTTGGGAAATTCCTTGAGGGCTGAGAATATTTATTGGTCCAAAGTATTCCACCCTCCTTTGGTTATACAAGAACCCACGCGTTCTTATTTTATATATTTCAAAGGTATTGCTACTGTGGCGAATGTACTTCAGGATGATGGCACTCTTTTATCCTTTTCTGTGGCTGCTAGCAAGTATGGTTTGGGAGCTCATTATCGTCCTTTATGGCACAAAATTTCAGAAATGCTCCACCCTTTCTTGCCGGTACCTCGTTTGGAACTTCAGGATAGGCTTGAGGATTGGACTCTTCATTCTTCCTCTTCTTCAACCCGTCCTTTGAAGCTATCACATATCACAATGCCTTCTCTATATAAAGTGTTGTTACCTCCGCCTTGGGTTTCTGACAGAGCCAATTCTGTTTGGCATATGGATCGTCCATCAAAGTGGTGGAGAAAGCGGCTACGTCTCCTTTGGCACTATAAAGTCCCTCTTCGGCAACAACTTTTCCTCTGGCGAGTTCTACTTCGCATTTTCCCATGTGGGCAGTTACTTGCGCATAGACATATTGCCCCGGCTGTTTGCCACGGATACCTACATTCTGCTAAATCTGTGCTTCGCATTTTATGGCACTGTCCACATACTTGTGATTTCCTCGCTCTTATTCGTCAGGGGCTTCGAGCGAGATTTCCTACTATTACTATTGGCAGGTTCTTCTGGTTATTTGGTTTTCATCCCGCTAGATATTTTTTAATCTATTTTCTGTTTGGATGCACTACTCGGCACTTTGGACTCTATGGATGGATAGAAATCATAGAGTTTTTGGTGATACTACCTTTCCATCTTTCATTTTTTTCAAACGGTCTCTTCAGCAATCGTTTTATGATTGCTTTCAGACTCATCTGATTGATCATGATGTATATATGGCTTATACTGAGATTTTCGGTTGAGTAGTAGTTACTCCACTTTTGGAGTACTTATGAATGTAATTATTTCACTGCAATAAAATATTTCTTCTCACCCAAAAAAAAAGTATGTATGTGTGTATGTGTATGTGTATGTGTATGTGTATGTGTGTACAACTCATCCGGATGTTGTATGTCTCCAAGAGCATAATCAGCATTTTTTTGCTGGACAGCATGGGTTTTTTTCAGGATATGATATATTCTATTCAGGATCGGAACAATTCTCTGGGCTGTGCATTTTAGCCAGACATGATCTGCAACCCTTGCTAGCACATAATGATCTAGGTGGAAGATGGATGATTATTCAATGTATGATCAATGGAGAGATTTTTGAAATAGGATCTTTGTATGCCTCTCAAAATTCAGCTTCCAGAGCTCAAATGTGGAACTCCATAAAGCAATATCCTTGGTCCTCTAATGCTCTACTTTGTGGGGATTTCAACAATTCTCCTCACTGGAAGGACAATACCACGCATAATTCACATATGCTGTCCTCTGAAATCCAGCAATGGGAACACATGACATCATCACTTCGATTTGCAGATTTATGGACAGCAACTCATCCTTCAGTGATGGGATTTACATATCATCATAATGCTTTCACAGATTATTGGGCCAGGCTTGATAGATTTTCTCTCATTCATGCTCAGCAATATGATGAATATACATGTCAGATGTGGACTGATTATTCACAACAACTATCTGATCACACTCCACTTTGGCTCACCCTTTCTTTTGGTATGCCTCTGGATGACTTGTAGCTCTCCTCAGTCAGAAATTTACAGATTAATCAATTCTATCTTTCTCATGAAAAATTTCAGCATATGATCAGACTGGCTTGCAAGCCATTGCTATCCCATGCTCAGGAGGATCTGGAATTTGCTTGGATCTCTTTCATAAATCGTATTCAAAATGTCATCAAGGAATATGGAAGATGGTACTTGGCAGAAACTAGACAGCATATCCAGTGGGCAAAATCATACAAGCAGTATCTTGTACAGATTAGTCATCAAAGATCTCTATCTGATTCTGAACAGCATTTATTATCTTGTGCCTCCTCTATAATTGATGCCAATGACAAACGCAAGCTGTCTAAATGGCAGATTAGGGCCAGAGTTAAACCCATGCTAGATAAGGGTTGTTCCTCTAAATCTTTTTTCCGGAACTTACATGCACATAGGCAAAGCCAATCTATCATGAGGGTAAGGAAATCAGATGGTCTCTGGACCCAATCTCTCTCTCAGCTTGAAAAACAATGTCTGGATCACTTTCAGCTCCTTTATTCTCAGCCTTCTTCTTCTGCACCTCAGGTTGCATTGGCTCGTAACAGATTTACTGAGCTTGTTTCTCCCATTGTCTCCTCGCAAAAAGCCTTAATGCTGGAAATGTCTTTTTCAGATGATGAACTGGAGGAAGCCCTTAAGCATTTGGGTAAACATAAATCCCCTGGCTGGGATGGTCTGACGGTTGAATTTTTCGAAGCCTTTTGGCCAGAATTGAAGGGTCCAGTTCTGCAGTTTATTAATGCAGCATGGCAGCACCAACATCTTCCCTCAGCTTGGAAGCATGGTCTGGTGAGGCTTGTGCCCAAAAAGATTCTTTGTGAGACTATGGATGACTGGAGACCAATTACTTTGATGCCGGTGATATACAAACTAATTGCCAAAATGTTAGTACATCGGATAAAGGATATCCTTCATGATGGACTTCATCCCAGGCAATATGGTTTTGTTCCAAGACGGCATATACATGACAATATCACTAACACTCTTATTGCAATGGAATATGCTAAATATTCAGATCAAGATGTGTTGGTCATGCAGGTGGATGTGGCAAAGGCGTTTGATACAGTACAGTGGGATTATGTCTCTCAAATCATGCAAAAACTTGGTTTTGGGCCAAAGCTATCTAATGTCATATATTGGCTTTATTCAAATTCTACTGCACAATGCTTTATAGGGAAACATTTGTCTGAGTCTTGGACTCTCGAACGTTCGGTTCGACAAGGATGTCCTCTCAGTGCCTTGCTTTATGCCATCGCTTCACATCCATTGCTTCTTTATATGGATCACATGGTTGATACTGGACAGCTAGAGGGGCTTCAGATTTCTGGTTCACGACCCTTCATAGCGCAGGCCTATGCAGATGATTCATTCTTCATGCTAAAGAACAGCCCATTGGAGATTCGCCTATTGATGGATACCCTTTCAGATTTTGGGTTGGCAGCTGGTCTTAAAATTAATTTTCAGAAATCAAAACTCATGCCTCTCAAGCTTTGTGATTGGCATGCTATTCTGTGGCCAGGCCAGATTATTCAACTGGAAAATATAGTTAGACATTTGGGTTATCCTATTGGCTGGAAAATCAGTAATAAGCAACAAATGTTATGGGTGTTCAACAAAATTCAGGACAAATTACAATATTGGAAGATTTCCACATGGCCTCTACATGTACGGCTTCGAATTGTCCAGTCTATTGTTCTAGCTTATGTCCAGTTCTACCTTCCTCTATTACATTGGTCATCTCGAGATCTCTCATCCTTTATGTCTCAAGCCATGGAGATTTTTTGGAAAACCAAGCTTCCTAAAAAAGCTTTACGGTTGCTCAAAATGGACTTGCTTTGCTCACCCAGAATGCATGGTGGTTTGAATATAATAAACATCAAATATCATGTGTTGGCAAGAAAGATCACTATGCTCAAAACATTCTTTCAACAAGAGCAACCTTGGTCTATTATGCTAGCAATTTTGTGTGGTCAGATGCGCACACAAGCTTATGGACATTGGATAGTAGATCCATCGGAAGTAGTACTTGGAAAATTTCAAGGTAAAATCCCTGCTTGTCCATTTTCCAATTCCTTGATTCAGGATTGGAAGCAAGTACTCTCTCACATCAAATGGTCTCCTCATCCTGCTTCTCTAGCTTCATCACTCAGATTGGAGAGTATTCATTGGAGTGCTGTGTTTTCCTCTCCCCTTGCTGTCCAACAACCCATCAGAGCTTACAATCTTATGAAAATGGGTATTCGGTTCATTGATGATGTTGTAGATATGCAAGGAAATCTTCTCCTTTTTCCAGCAACATGTAGACAATACAACCTGGCAATGCATCATAGACCTATTTGGAAAGCTATTGCTGATCTCCTACTTCCTCTGGTTCCGATTCCGACATTGAATGGCAGTGACAGGCTTCAAGATTGGCACCTTCAGTCTTCAAGTTCAAGCATTTCTTCTAAGCCTTTGCAGTCATTGACATCTATACAGGCTTATAGATTAATTTTACCTCCTCCTTGGATTGCCCATCATGCTAATTCTTTATGGCATCTGAACAAATCATCAGCCTGGTGGAAAGGAAGATTGCAAATGATATGGAAGTTGAAAATGCCATTGAAGCAAAGACTATTCTTATGGAGATGTATTGTTGGTATTCTCCCAGTGGGAGTGAAATTGGCTAAACGACGAATAGCTTCACCTCTCTGTCCAAGATGTCACCTTGCATCGGAGAGCATTCCGCATTTATTGTGGTTTTGCTCATATTCCAGAGACCTTCTAGATAGAATCTCCTATTTTTTATCTCTCAGATTTCCAGCACACAGATTCTACAGGTTTTTCTGGATGTATGGCAAACTATCAGCTTCTTTGTCACAGTATTCTCTCTTCTTCCACTGGATCAGATACTGGGCCTTATGGACCCTCTGGCTGCAGCGCATTCAAGCATTCCTGAATTCTCCTCTTCAGCATCCTTATGAGTTTTTCAGAGCCTCATTAAGGCAGTCTTTATATGATGCCTTACATGAGGAAGATTTGGATGTTTCTTGTATTCAACTTTTCTTTTACTGCTTCTGATGGCTAGGGCTGTAGCTCTATTTTGAGCATGCCCTGGATGTAAATGAATGTTTTATAATATAAGTATCTTGGTTTTACAAAAAAAAAAGTATGTGTATGTGTGATTTGAAAGATGTCCTCTTGGGATGATTTGAAAGATGTCCTCTTGCAAATGATCAATGTTGCCTGGCAAGAAAATCACTTGCTGCACCTTTGGAAGCATGGCATAATCAAACTTGCGCCCAAAAAACATCTGTGTGACCATATGTCAGATTGGAGGCCTATTACTTTGATGCCTGTAGTTTACAAACTCATTGCCAAAATGATTGTGTATAGGCTTCACGGGATATTGAATGCGGGCCTTCATCCTCATCAGAATGGGTTTGTGCCGCGAAGACAAATCCATGACAATATCTCAAATGCATTGACTGCAATTGAATATGCTAAGTACTCGCACCAAGATGTGCTCATATTGTAGGTAGACATTGCTAAGGCATTTGACACTGTTCAATGGGATTTTATCTCTCAAATCGTGACAAAGTTGGGCTTTGGTCCCAAGATAGCAAATACAGTATATTGGCTTTATTCTGGCTCTACTTCTCAGTGCATTCTTGGGGGTCATCTATCTCAGTCATGGACACTGGGGAGATCAGTTAGACAGGGCTGCCCTCTTAGTGCTCTCTTCTATGCTATTGCGACCCATCCCCTCTTGATGTATCTTGATCATCTTACAAACACAGGACAAATGACTAGTCTTAAAATCCCTGGGGCTGCATCTTTTTTGGCACAAGCATATGCTGATGATTCCTTCTTAATGCCACAAAATTCTCCTCGGGAAGTTCACATGCTTATAACCACCCTATCATTGTATGGATTAGCAGCGGGCTTGCATGTCAATTTTGACAAATCTAAATTGCTTCCCCTGAAACAATGTGACTGGCATTCTATTCTCTGGCCAGGTCAGGTGGTACATTCCAAAGATGTAGTCAGGCATTTGGGATATCCTATAGGATGGCACATCACCAGGAAGCAGCAGCTAAAATGGATCTTTCAAAGACTTCAACATAAATTGGAATATTGCAAAATTTCTACTTGGCCACTTCATGTCAGGCTCAGAATAGTATAGTCTATTGTAATGTCTTATGTTCAGTTCTTTTTGCCTTTGCTACATTGGTCCTCTAGAGATATCTCAGCCTTTATGTCTCAAGCTATGGAGCTGTTATGGAGGACAAAAGCTGCTGTGAAAGCATTGAGACTGCTGAAGATGGAAATGGTGTGCTCTCCTAGGATGCATGGAGGACTTAATGTTCTAAATATCAGATATCATGTACTTGCAAGGACGGCGACTATGCTCCATGCTTTTTCCCGTCAACCACAACCATGGACTTGTATGATAGCATCCATGTGTGTCAACATGAGGACATCGGCATATGGCCATTGGACTACTGATCATTGGGAGGTTGTCATTGGGAGATTTGTAGGGAAGATATCTGGCTGTCCTTTCTCTATTGCTCTGATACTTAACTGGAAACAGGTACTTTCTAAGGTCAAATGGGCTCCCGATAACTGCTCGGGGACAAACTCGATGAGGAAAGAAAGTATTCATTGGAGTGCCATCTTTGACATTCCACTTGCTTTACAGGAAGCTGTTCGAGCATATAATCTCATAAAATTGGGAATTAGATACATAAATGATGTGGTAGATGATCAGGGCTATGTCTTATCTTTTCCTCATGCCACTGCTTCCTATGCATTGGGAATGCATCATAGGTCCATATGGAAGAAAATTGCTGTTTTGTTACATCCTCTTCTCCCTGTTCCTCCTGTGGCTGGCACAGACAGGCTTATGGATTGGCAATTGCAACCCTCTGCTACATACTCTCATTTTGTTCCTCTCCCTGTCTTGACCTCCATCAAAGCCTACAGGCTTCTTCAGCCTGCTCCATGGATTCAGCAATATGCTAATACTCTGTGGCATATCAGGAAGCCCCTTTCATGGTGGCGGAAGAATCTCCGGATAATATGGAAGTATAAAATGCCTTTGAAACAAAGACTTTTTCTTTGGAGATGCATGACAGGCACTTTGTCAGTGGGAATCACACTTGCCAAACGTCATATTGCACCATCCACATGTTTATGATGTCGAGCTCCTTCAGAGACTGTCCCTCATTTGCTTTGGCACTGCCCGTGTTCCAGGAACCTCCTTGGAAGAATTTCAGATCATCTTCGACTCCGTTTCCTGAGCCACAGATTTGGGAAACATTTTTGGTTATTTGGAAGATATATGAGGTCCTTGTCTCACTATTCACTATTTCTCTCATGAGTCAGATTTTGGGCTCTTTGGACAATCTGGAATGAGCATAATTTGGCATACTTGGGTCGCCAGATTCACACGTCATATGAATCTTTCCGAGCCTCATTGCGGCAATCCTTATATGATGCCTGCCATGAGGGTGATATCCATGCTTCTTGCATAGATCTTTTCTTTTTATGTTTCTGATCTTTGGGATACTCTCCATTTTAGAGACTTCCCATCTTGTAAATTTATGAGAATATAAATACACTGGTTTTTACAAAAAAAAAAAAGTATGTGTATGTGTATGTGTATGTATGTGGTGACTGGAAGCATGTCCTTTCTCATCTGGAATGGAATGGAATGGACAGCAATCTTTGCCTGGGAATTCTTTGAGAGCTGAAAGCATTCACTGGTTCAAAGTCTTTCAGCCTCCCTTGGCTTTACAGGAACCTCGACGTTCCTACTTTGTCTCGTTTAAAGACATCACCTCGGTTGCTGATGTTATAGATGATGCTGGTACTGTGCTCCCCTTTTCTCTAGCAGCCACTTATCCCTCTCCTTTGTGGCGACAAATTACTTCTATGCTTTCGCCCTTTGTTCCGATTCCTCCTTTGGAACTCCAAGATTGGACTTTGACTTCTCCAAGGTCGTCTTCTCGTCCTTTGAGGCTATCTCAAATTACTGTACCTGCATTGTATAAAATCCTTTTGCCTCAACCTTGGGTTTCAGAGAGAGGTGATTCTGTTTGGCGAATGCATCGCCTAGCCAAGTGGTGGAGGAAAAGATTACAGCAACTTTGGGCCTATAAAGTACCGCTTCGGCAACATGTTTTCTTTTGGCGACATCTCTCTTCGCCAAAGATGCATGGGGGTCTGAATATTCTTAACATTCATGTGCATATTCTTGCTCATTTAAAAAAAATGATGCTGCATTTCATGCAGGGTTCTCAGCTTTGGGCTGCCATGATGAGCCATTTGCTTTTACGGCTCACCACCCCTACCTCTGAATAATGGCAGCCCCACTCACTGGGATTTTCTGTTGGGTTGTATTGATGGTAAGATCAAAGGCTGTCCACTGGTCTCCAACATGTTGATGGACTGGAAACATTCCTCTCGCATTTGAAATGGCATGGCCGGGGTTCCTTGAAGGGAAATTCTCTGAGAGCTAAGAGCATACATTGGTCAAGGATTTTTGCCCCTCCGCTGGCTTTGTAGGAGCCTAGGCATTCGTACTTCCTTAGTCTAAAAGGGATCCACTCGGTTGCAAATGTCATTCTTGATGATGGGACCCTTCTTTCTTTTCATTTGGCTGCTGCAAAATATGGTCTTGGCATGCCTTATCGTCCTATATGGCACACTATTACTCATATGCTTCAGCATTTTCAGCCAACACCGCCACTAGAGATTGAGGACCAGCTTCAGGATTGAACTCTTCATTCGCCAGGGTCGACATGCCATCCATTGAAAGCTGTCCCACATTACTGTATCTTCTTTACATAAGATTCTTTTGCCCTTGCCCTGGGTTTCACACAGGGCAAATCATCTTTGGCAAATGAATCATCCTACAAAGTGGTGGAGAAAGAGATTGCGAGTGATTTGGAATTCTAAAATTCCCCTTCGACAACAGGTTTTCTTGTGAAGAGTTTTGCTAGGCTTCTTCTATCTAGGTGGCTTTTGGCACGCAGACATATAGCTCCGACTGCCACAGATGTTTGGCTCTGCTAGAGTCAATGCCTCATCTTCTTTGGTATTGCTCCCATACTCATGATTTCTTGGGCTTCCTTGGGCAGAGTTTAAGAACCAAATTTCCAAATGCTACTTTTGGGAAGTTCTTCTAGCTTTTTGGGATTCACCAACCTAGACAGAAGTTTGATTTATTTTTCACTTGAGTTCGCTACTGGGCAATCTGGACTCTCTATGGAAGGACAGAACTCATAGAGTCTTTGGTGATCCTACTTTCTCACCTTTCTCTTTTTTCAAGCACTCTTTGCAACAATCTCTCTATGATTGCCTGCAAACTCATTACATAGACTCTAATGTATACTTGTCATATACTGAGATCTTCTTTTAATGTACTTTGGCACATCCCATTTTGGGATAGTTACTCTGTAATACTTTCACCCAACAAAAAAGACGTGCAGATGTGTGTGAGAGCGAGACAGATATAAAATCAGACTCATAATTTGAGGAGAAGTAACAAAGTAAGTCACAACAATCATAAAAGATATACAAAAAGTTCGTTCATCTCACATAAAGAGGAAGGTTTAAAATGCAATTTACTCATGATAGACTTTGGTTTTTTGTTTGTCCAAGCACTACACATATAAAGTATGTAGAGTCATTTATGGAGGTTCAATATAATTGTTTTGATACTTTGCCCATGGAGGTGTGGCTATGTTAGGTTTGACCCATTCTACTAGTCAACCGCTTGCCATCATAAACAAAGGTGCTTTTGTCATTTCAAGCGTACCATACGACCCATGGATGTGGTAGCACAATCCATAGAGAGACATTTTGATGGTTTACATACACCACTTTCTAGATGCATAGAATGGAATTTTGAGAAAAAATCCCGAAATTGTCTCCTTGAAATGGACAATCATAACATCCTTGCACTGCAAGACCTGCACACAATCATGTATTCCAAGATAGTCGTGCAGGTTCCAAAATAAAATCCTTTATAAAACTAGATATGTTTCCTCAATGGGTCACAAGAGATCATATACACCTAAGTATATGATATCATCCACACAAGTACTTCATGAAGGACAATCATCCACACAAGTACTTTTCACAAGGGCACATTAGGAGGTGATAAAAATTATCCAAGGACTAGGCTGAAGCAAGGATGTTATGGATTGGCAGCACAAATAATAGCTATTGTCGTAGCTAATCACCCAAAGGTTGTAGAGAAATTATTGCGCATGCCAACAGTGACATGGTGTTGAAGACATCTCTTGCACTTCTAGTAGAAAGCACGACAAGATAATGGATAATTTGTTGGAAAGGTCACATCCCCATCTATAAGCCCCCATATGAGGAGAGTATGGGGGGGTGAGCCTAGTGTCCAAGAGAGAGCCACATGGGCAGCATCATGGCTGCCATGAGGGCAAGGATCAAACAAGAAAAGAGAGAGGGAGGGGGCTGCCACATGGGCGCCACATGGACAGCAAACAGGTACAAGTGAGTACCCGTGGCTGTACGGGACTGGTGCAGGTCCTTGGATGCGTGGAAATAGCCTAGCAGAAGGCGGAACCAGCAGGTATTGGAGGCGCCTGCATGGAGGACACGGAGGAGCAGCAATAGGGCTGCAAAAGGCCTTGGCAGCAGCACAAGAAAGGAGCAAGGGGGAGCTGGCCCCTTGCCCTTATATAGGGTTGGTTGGGCTGAGCCAACCAAGTCAGTTGGGCCAGCCAACCAAGTCGGCCAGCAACCCACCAGGCCAGTCGGCCCATTTAGGGCTGGCTGGTCGGTCAGTTTGATGGCTCTTGGAGCCTATAAAAAGAGAGGACCTGGGCCTCATTTTGTATCCAACAGTTCAGCAGAAAGAGGAGCAGACAGGAGCAGCCTGAAGGCAATCCCTAGGGCCTCATCTTGGAGTTGAAGGTGTGCTGCAGACTGAGCTCCCTAGGCACTGGACATTGGCTGTCTTCTAGGGCAGCAATGTGTTGTGATCTGAACAAAGAGTCTACATACGCTTGAGGTGGAGCACCCAGGCTCGAGTCTAGAGATATTCGGCAGATAGTAGAAGTACCTTGTGGTAAGATCAAAGGACAATGCTCTGGTGGGGCTTTGGATCTATCTCTCTTTTGTTGTGTCCATAGTTTTGGACAGAAATATATTGTTTTGGTAGCTTCTATATCTGGTTGGATTATTGTCTATTGATAAGTCTGCACATCTATGTGATGCACATAAGTTAAAGACGTTTGTGATTCCACTCCCCACACATATTGTGTGAGCTCCTAGGCTGTTCTATCAGCCTTCCGTTGTGCGTACCCTTTGTTGGTCGATTTCTAACATGGTATCAGAGCCCAAGAAGGAGGCTCACAGGTGTGGGAACCTGAAGGCAGGGACCTTGCTGAAGGACAACCCTGATTCAAAAGCTCTTGGGAATCAACTTCCACGACTAGAGGACAGTGCCATTGCGAGGAGGGTGACTCAGGTTCAGTCAAGTGCATACAAAGTTTTGGTCTACAAAAGGTTGAGTTTGTTCGACTTTGCTGTGTGGTTTAGCAATAGAGATGTCGATTTCAAAAGCCTCTTCAGCCCCTTCTCTCCCTTCCTCCTCCCCAAGATTTCTTTCTTACACCATCCCTAACTTTAGAGAGTCTGGTAAACTAGATGGGTCAAATTATCCTATCTGGAAGGTGAAGATCCGGAGTCATTTAGTGGCTCGAAAGCTGTGGAAACTGACAACAGGAGAGGAGGCGAAGCCAAAGGATGTGGTGGACAACAAGGGGAAGATACTCATACCAGTAGATGGAGAGTAGCTCGAAGCTTGGAAAGATAGAGATGCCCATGCCCTGGCATTGATCATAGGGACTACAGCGGACTCTGTGCTTCCTCACATCCAGATGGGCGACACGTCAATAGAGACGTGGGCCATTCTAAAGGATCTGTACGAGACAGATAACACATCCCGGATCTTGCTTCTTCAGCATCAGCTCTACAACTTGGATATGGATGAGGGAGATTCGGTACATGACCACTTGACGAAGGTCAAGGTGGTGAGGGATCAACTAGCATCGATTGGTCGGAAGATGGATTCGTGCCAATTGGCCTTGATGTTACTGAGGAGGCTACCTCGGAGTTTCAAAAGCTTCGTGACGACTGTGACAGCAGGACAAAGGACCAAACCTCTGACTTTTGAGGAGTTGGGTCCATTACTACTCCAGGAAGAAGCTAGGGAAAAGCTCTACAAGAACGACAAAGATGACAAGGCATTGCTGGCAAAGGATTACGCTGGCAAAGGGAAGGGCAAGCCTAACGGTGGCAAGTCCAAGAAGGATGACGACGACACTTCCCAAAAGAGGCAGCAGAAGAAGAAGTGCTTCTATTGTGACACACCAGGCCACTTTGCCAAGGATTGTAGAAAGAAGAAGGCGGATCAAAAAAACGAGGAGCCGTCTGACTTAGATTCAAAGGGTGACACAAAAGCCGAAGCTAATGTGGTAATCGAAGAACTGTTCTTGGTGACATCTCCATGTGTTACTAAGGTCAGATATGCCGACCTAGAAACCACAGTGATGATGTCTGACATTGAGATGTGGGTCAACAAGGAGTCAGAGACCTTTGTGAAGGTGAAGGACAGCATGGAGTGCTTGGAATCTTCCAGGTGCGTGGCTGTTGATACTGACACGAGGGTGGATTCCATGGAGTGCCCTAGGGTTTCGTGTTCAGATGGATGCTGTAATTCAAAAGGGGACATCACAGGATTACATAGGCTATTGGTATGTGCCTCGATGAGGTGCATGGTTTGCTTTCAGAGCAAGCACACAAGCAATACGACAATCTGGTATATACTTGATGTTCTTAATTTGAGCCTTTATAGCATGCTCTGGAGAGAATCTGCTCTTCATATGTCTCAGGTAATCCGAGATTGGAAGGAATGGGCTTTCTTCGAAGACAGAAGGGGAAGTGTGGGTGCTTCTTCAAATCTCGGACACAAATTGTTGGAAGGTGATGGACAAGGTGTACTGAAGCCAGAAGAGTACCTGCTTGAGAGCTTAGTGAAAGTTCGTGGTCCAAGTTATCTCGAGATATTCTTGGGATTTCATTTCTCAAGATGGTTCTTTTGTTGCGGACCTTGCCAAAGGAAGGACGGGTTGAAACAAACTCTCAGAGCATGGTGCCTGAAAGACTCCAGGTTGTTCACTCATTATGAGGGGGACAACTGGAAGATCATGGCGTCTGGATTGCTCGAGTTCTAAGGCGGGAATGTGACTAAAGGTCGCAGTGCCAAGAGGTTCTACCAGAGATGGACCTGTGTACCAGGATGGTGTGCAGAAGCAGAACCAGACCTGGTGGAGCGAGAGCCACTGGATGAAAAGCCAGGAAAAGATTTCGAAATCGAAATGTTCCAAAGGACTACGACCATGGAGTTACTAGAGCAACGTCATTGACGTGTGGGCATTGGGCCGAGATGTGTCGGTGAGAGGGGGTGTTGGAAAGGTCACCTCCCCATCTGTAAGCCCCCATATGAGGAGAGCATAAGGGGGGTGAACCTGGTGTCTAAGAGAGAGCCACATGGCAGCATCATGGCTGCCATGAGGGCAGGGATCAGACAAGAAAAGAGAGGGAGGGGGCTGCCACATGGGCAGCACCTCACAGCCAAGAGAGAAGAAAAGGGGCTGCCACATGGACAGCAAACAGGCTGTCATGTGGACAGCACAAAGACCAAAAAGCTGGGTGGAGGATCCTGAAGGAACAGTACGGAACAGCAGCGCCTCTAGTACGGGTGAGTACAAGTGGCTGTACAGGACTGGTGCAGGTCCTTGGATGCGTGAACATGGCCAAAAGAAGGCGGAATGAGCAGGTATTGGAGGCGCCTGCATGGAGGACATGGAGGAGCAGCAGAAGGGATGCAAAAGGCCTTGGCAGCAGCACAAGAAAGGAGCAAGGGGGGTTGGCCCCTTGCCCTTACATAGGGCTGGTTGGGCTGAGCCAACCAAGTCGGTTGGGCCAGCTGAATTTATAGCCTTGTTTTAGAAACTCTTCTTGGGGTTACCAGGAAAGAGTGAAGAAGAAAGAAGAAAGAAATATCTAACAGCCCTAAAGACCTAATGTGAGTATGAGGTTGAAATGTTCAACCAACCAATCTTAGAGGCCTCACTAAAGTGGCTGAAATAGCTGAAAGAAAGTTGAATTCTCGTAAACCCTTCAATAAGGATGGTCAATCAACATCAAAGAACAACTTACCAATCTCGATTCAAGAACAAAAGGGAAAGATAAAGGCTCTTGTACAGATTGTCAACAGCCGATCATGTCCCAGAGGGGTGCCATTTCCTTCCATGACTGATGAAGAAAAGAAAAGATTGACTAGGAAGACAAATGTTTTGGACGTAAGAAACACAAGCCAAGGCATGTATGGCATTGGTGTCCTATTCTTTTGACTAAAATTGCCAAGACAAATTCAGTCAAAGGAAAAGCTAAGGCATCCAAGCACGATGGTGAGGCTTCTACCTTCTCATCCCAAAAATCTACCTGACTATCGAGCCAATAGTGAATGCTGTCCATTCAGCAACCATAGATATTACCCCCTATCGGAGAGACATGGGGAAATACGACATAATCATTCAAGTTTGATTAGATGGCAAATTGCAAGAAACATTGAAACAGAAACATTTCCCTTGGATCCGAAAATGGCGGCTCAAAATTCTGCATAAACGATCTTGATTTCGAGCCACACCAACACCTTTGGACCACATGGCCTTTTCAAGGTGTACGGGTTTGTGAATGGACAAAGAATAGTTGTACTGCTAGATGATGGGATGTGATTATGACTTAGTGAGTGATAGATTGGTGAAATTACTCCATCTACCAGAACCTATCTCAGGAGCTTTGGGAGGTCATAATGAGCAAGAGTCATCCATAGCACAAAATATCCCTTTCCAAATACAAAAGTATAGAGATCAAAAGGATTTCTTCGTAGTTCCTTAACATGATGTTGATATGATACTAAGTAGATCACTGCTGTATGATTTCAATCTTGCTATACGTCCTCATACTCATCATTGCTGTTTTGTACAAGGATGAGGACAGACAAGTCATAGGGGATCAAGACGTCTATTTCATCCCATTTTAAGGCATTTATTGATGCCACTATACGAGCCTAGTAGGGACCCAAATGTCCCTACTAGGGCCAGAGTAGGAAGCATGGAGAGGTATATATTGGCTCTCAGATGTGCAAGCGCTCTTGATGTATGAGATGCCAACTTGCAAAGGAATCTCGCAGGTATTGTTTCTAGAGTTGCCATATTGCCAAGGTAATTTGGACAAAAGTTTTCAAATTATTATTGTACATTACCTCTGAGTCCTTTGCTTTGACATGGGGAGTAGCGTTGAGACTTGTATATCAATTGATTGGAGTATGCCAAATCTACCTCGACGTGATTAGAGGATGTGGATCTTGGATAGATTTTGGATGTGGAGTGGACTCGGTAGCCTATAAAATCGATGGTACCTATGCGGTTTGGATGGATCGTATTGTAGCCTTCCATTCATAAGGTTGATAGCTAATACCACGTTATGTGTTCACTTGTCTCTTTGTTCACCGTTCTTCTCTCCTTCCTTCTCTCCCTTTGTGAGCATTCCTCTTCATCCTTTTGCTCTCGTCTCTTGGCTTCCAATGTGGTATCAAGGCCCTTCTCTCCCCCCTTCTCTCATTGCCACTTGTAGTCCTAGAAGTCGCTACTTTTGAGATGGTTGAGGTCTTTTGCTATCAAGCATTCGAATTACTTTGGTTGCGACAATTGAGATTGGGATTTGACTTTGGGCATCATCTGTCTCCTGCGTAATTCTGAAGGTAACTTTGCTAATAGCTCACCTGGTTCTAGGGTTTTAGCTGCATTGAGTTTGAGTTTGATAATACTTTTGCCATTCTTTCTAAACTAAAATTGCTAAATTCCATTATTACTGATGTGGAATTTGTGTGCTTTAAAGCTTAATAGATAGATTGCTACTAATTCTAGGACGATCTTAATGTCAGCTTTGGAAATTTGCTGATTTTGGCTCCTTCCTAGAGTTTTGCGATTGTTTCTTCATCTCAGCTCTTCAATGTCTTTGTTAGAGGTTAGATTCTACTGGGTAATCCGTTTAGAAATCATTGTATCTACAGTGTTATATTTTGATGGGAGTTATAGGTCCATTGGTTCCATCCGAAAACCTGGATTGCTATTGTAATTAAAGCCATTACCCCACTACCACTCAGACACACAAAACTGGTATTCTGCACAAAAATTGTTTTCTGTAGTCTTTCATGTTGCTCAGAGCATAAACCTTTGAGAATGACTGGAATCATGATTAAGACATTTAAGCAAATGGAGTCACCCGTCCTTCAATGCATAGCTTATTGCCTACAGTTAGGACATGCACATCCTGTGTTTTAACACAGCCAACCAAGGCATTGACCAAAGAATGCCTCAAGGTTCTCAATAACTTTTAAAAATGTTGTGTTTCATTACCACATGCTTGCCAAAGTCCTTTGATTCCCTTCCATTTGTTCAGTTATTTTATAAAAAGAATACACTGTACTCTTGCATTATGCCACATGATTACTTGCCAGACGTGCTTCAAAGAGACTAAGCATACCAAAAGTGCTGCATTTTTGACAATGGGCTAAAAATCTTCAGCTCTGATCTTGGTGGCAGTGATTTTTCAACCTGCACAAAGAATTCAACAGTCACACGATGTAATTGAGTTTAGGCAGATGTCCTGAGCAACAAGACAAAAGGGTTAGAGTTTTAGTGTAGGAGACTTGCATCTGATTTCAGACGCCGCAAACAAAGGGTCTTCAATAATAAATGTGCCTTGTCAAGGGTTCTGCAGTCGCATGTAGTAGGTTGGGAGAAACTATAAATGCTGTCAAACAATCCAGGCTCTGTGAAGATCTCTGGGAACATATGGTTGAAAAGAGCCCAAAGTTCATGCAGATTGTTCTGCAGTGGCGTCCCAGTAAGCAACAAAAAACCCTGCTCATACATGGCACGTAACTCATATGACATGCTGGTTTTTGTGGGAGATAATTCTTTAAGGAAAGTCCAATAAACCAAATCTGCTATAGGCACAAAAGCATTATGGCATTTATAGCTTCACCTGACGACTGATGTGCCGGACAGCATCAGAGATCAAGGCATTTTCATTTTTGATTCTGTAATGAAAGAAGAAAACGGTGATGAGAACCAAAACATGATCATTATAAAAGAAGGAAATTGGATATTTGTCATCGAGGGAAATACTTGTGTCCTTCATCCAGCACCAAGTACCGCCAATGAATTCTGGAACGGAGAATCGTCTGCCAGGCACCCCAAAAGGATTCCATGAGCTCCACTATTCCCAGCGTCTATTCTTAATAACCAACCGATGTATGCTCATACATGATCAGATCCCTTCACTAAATCATCTATTCCCTGGCAAGATAAATATCTAAAATCAAAACATAAGGAGAGTGCTTTTTGGGTGGCATGCTGGCTTGCATTTCACCTTCATATTTTGAGAAGCCACCATCTCATATGTTGTCACAACCACGTCAAAAGAAGAAGAATTATTTAACACCTCCCTGTAATAATTTTGATCAAGCATCAGGATTCTATTTTGCCTAAAGATTATGATTGAGCACTGCTCTACTTGATTCTTGACTTGGAATATGGCAAAGGGAAAGCTACCTGCGGAACCGTTCCCTTTCAGCCTTATCAGAGGAGTGCAGCCGAATAACTCTCAGTTCTGGACACCAGCGCTTGAACTCGCTTAACCAAGACGATAACACTGACAGGGGGCATACTACCAAATGGGGGCCTTCCACACGCCGCTCGAACTGAGGCCACAACATTTCAAAGCTAGAAGGCTTACCACTGGAAATCATCAAATATATATTCCACACATATGAATAAATAAGTCACAGAGCCCAATAACATTCCATAAACAGTGCTAGCACAAACTGATAAATCTATGACGGTTCAATCCAACCTTCAAATAACCCAGGAATGCTATTGTCTGGAGGGTTTTCCCCAGACCCATTTCGTCAGCAAGTATTGCACTGTAAAGAAAAAGAAGTCAGTTTTTTAAAGCCTGGTGCACGTTGCAAATCTGGGAAAAGTGTTCCATAGCAAACAGATGGATTGAAAGTTCAACTTTCCCTGGTCTCACTCTAACTCACAGTACACAAGCAGTGCATCATACCTTAGGCCATTGTCAAACATTGAGATCAAAAATGAGAGACCTTCGAGTTGATATTCACGCATTTCTCCATTTACTATGCACTTCGGCTGCCTTGAAATCTGTGTCTTTGGAAGAGGTTGCTTGAAAGGAAGTTTTTCAACCGCCTCTTGAATTTTCCTTGCCACATCAATAGTGATGAAGGGTTGAAGCACATTAAGCACGCTGGCCATAAAGACCAAGGCTTTATTTCTAGCAACTTTGGACTCCTCAGTTATCTATTTCACAAAGAATCCAGTATCATTAACCCAAAGCAGCTATATTTCTCGCCATTGATTGCATGGAATCTGTTTTCTCCAAATTGCCCTTGAAGAAATAGTTAATGCCTTCAGACACACACCTTATGATTATTACTTGCCCAGGGGTTTTGGTGCAGCTTCTTCTTGTCATTTTCTTCCTGCCCTTTCTTGCTTGGATTCCCAAGCTTTTTTTTCTTGGTGGACCTTTGAATGTGGATGAAGTTCGACAGCACCTCATCATCTTCAAATTTCCTGAAGACACTAGGCTCGCTGGACAACAGATGAAAAAAGAGCCACAGAGCTCAGTCATGGAATCCCATATACATCCTAAACTAGAAGTTCATAACTCTGAATGTCAAATAAAATGTAATGCTTGGGGAAAAAAATTTGTAATGCTTGTTGTTATAAAATCATGTCGCCTACTACCAGACTCTGCATAGCAGAAAAACGCTAAACCTGGAAAATATATAATCTTGCAAATTAAGAACTGTTTGGAGCAACCAAACAGAAAAGCTGAGAGAAAATGAGAGAGAGAGAGAGAGAGAGAGAGAGCCGTAGATAAGAAGAAAAGCGAGAGAAAGAGAGACAAAGGGTAACATGACAACTATTAGTAAGCGAACCTGCACTTTAAGTTTTCATCAATACCCAAGCATTAGCTTCCATCTGAGTTTCAAAGATTCTGAAATCTCTTGGATAAATCGATTGCTTACTAAGTCACACAAGTCCCAATGATAATGCATGCGACGGTGTGCCTTCTCGCAGTGTCAATGAATGAGACGCACTCTAAACCCCTCCATGAAACTTTATGTCTGCTCAGCTTATACTCTTGATTTTGACCTCTACTTTCCCCCTTCATTGGTATCCAGCCAAGGCAGTAATAAGTGTGATAAGAATTAGAATCTGTATCGTTGAGGTTTGTGAAGCACGTATCTGGAGAGACGGTAAAACAGCAAAAAAAGCCTACTCAATCGAGTGATAGCACGACCAACTCTCCGCAGAACATCATTAGTTTGTTAGTTTGAAAGAATAAAACAAACAATACCTCCTAATATTCTTGTGAGTGAAATGATGAATGTATGTCCAAATGTATGTTTCTCCTATCTAAAACAGCGAAACAACTTCGCTGATACGTATTACGAATTCATTTAAGACAAGGACACGGATGAGGCTTACCCCTGCTCTAGAGCGTAAGTATTTAGCTTCAAAACCTGCCAAATAGAAAAGACAAACGTAAGTAATTACGTAAGCTCACTCCGTAGCTCAGTATAGCACGATGAACTGGCTACAAACGTACTGGTTGGCCCTTGATATACGTTATCCTCGACTTCCGGGCTCGACTACTCCTTCTAGTTTCCTCCATTGCTACGAGCGCGTAACTGTGGATACAGGCTTGCATGACAAAAGGAATAATCTTAGCATACCCCTTGGAGGTCTCTCTTTCTCTCTCTCTCTCTCCCCCCCCCCCCGCCCGCCCCGCCCCCCTCCCCCCCAAAAACGTCCCCATGAAAACCCACGGGCGAGGCTATTGAGGCAGCGATCGTAGTGATTGTAGTATCTACAGAAAAGAACTTCCAATCTAGCTCTCCATGCAGATGTATCAGTGCTCTGCGCCCATGCATAGGCAGCCCCTCTACTGCCATCACCCTTGTTGAATGTAGCAACAGGCCAAGAGAGACATGCAAGGAGGGAAGAGCAAGCTCACCTGAGAGGGTTGGGAGTGGCACACAATGCGAATGTGGTGCGAGGTTGAGAATGTAGGCAGCTCGCAGGTTCGTAGGTTGCTAAGCAAGCAAGGCGGGAAAGAGCAACGTTGTCTTGTTCGACCGCCGCTAAACCCAGTTTACTACAACCAACCCCGGCAAACCCATCATTGCTCTTTCACCACAATTATCATCTCCCTTTCTTCACATTCACTTAATCTACCATCTATTGCGGGGCCCTAATGTGTAGGCCATTATCTAGCTTGCAAAGCTTGGAACAAAGTTGAGATTTATCAAGAGTCCTTCGTATGTCAAAAGGCATGACTTCTTGACGATTGATTCCATTTGGCTCTCCTATCAATTCAAAGCTTATTCACAACTAATAACTTTCTAACAACCATGTGCTTGAGGAAGGTTGTTAACCCCAAAGAGCTTAAATACCATCCAACAAAATTAACATTATAGGTCTATGAATGGCTCTCATATATGCATTTGTGTTAGGTAGCTTGTTAACCAACTCTTCTAAGATTCAAGTCCTCACGAATTAAAATCCCCTCTACATGGTATGTCCATACATCTACAAATGTGGGGACATACTTTAAATCGCTTTATCTTATTATCCTAAGTTTATATTATTATTTTAAAATTTGGTAAATATAAAAATGTGGGTACAAGGAAAAGGTACATTTTAAGAATAAAGGTTCATTTTAAGAATCCTAGTTTATATATGTTTGAAAATGAGAAGGCCTACACACTTGAAAAGACTATACCTTTCTTCTGACTTGCTTCTGCATTCAATTCCCCTTCCTTCATCCTACAACTAAATAGCATGCTTGTGTAAATAGATATTGCTCATACTTTGGAGGGCCAAAATCATCATAGGAAAAAGGAGGGTCATCTAGAGTAAGTCATTGTGTAGTATCCGTTAACATTATAGGGCCTTTGAGAAGCATAAAGATTGCATAAACACTTTGAATCTTTTAATCGATGTCATGAAGGGTGGCTATCAGCTAAAAGGCATCTAGGATACATCGCAAGCATTTATGAGCAAGGGAATCAAATGAAGGACCTGCAAAATACAACTCAAGAGCAACAACATTACACAAACGGACTGCGAGTTGAAGAACCATTAGTTCTCACTAATTTTTCTTTGCTACATTGACAATTAAATTGTGATCCTCATTTTCCCATTATTCTCGATGCTCAAAGGTATACACACACACACATACTTTTTTTTACTTTTTTTTTTGTAAAAGATTTGATTGATTATATTACAAGAATATTCACCCCAGAAAAGAGGCACTAGAAAATACATCAACTGAAGATCTCAGTATAAGCCAAGCATACATCCTGATCTATCTGGTGTGTCTGCAAGCAATCAAAGAAAGATTGCTGCAGAGAACGCTTAAAGAAAGTAAACAAATAAAAATTGGGGTCACTAAAGACTTTACAATTACGGTTTGTCCATAAAGTCCAAAGTGCCCAATAAATAGCGAGCCCAAACAAAGAAAAGATGAAACTCCAAAAAATCACACACACATGTATGTATTACAAGAAGTAGTTCCCATAGAGAGAACTCACCCCTAGGGCGCCAACTCAATATGTAATATATTACTACCCTCATCCAAAATCCATGGTATAGTCCATATATAATATGTATGGATTTCCTTTTAAAAAATCAAATATGCAAGGGAAAAATATGAAAATTTCATGTCCCCCTTTCCACAAAATATAAGGTATATAACTTGAAAAATATAGATTTGTACAAATTTTTCATAATATGTGAGGCCTAAGGGGGGGGGTCTTTTGGATGAGGGGGGGTAAAACAAAAAATACACTAAAATATGAAAAACCCATCTCCTTTCAAATTAATGTAACTTTTTCATGTGTTACCCAAATTTCAAGGTGTAAAGACATATTTGAAGCTCATTTAGTATAGAACACAACCATGTTAATTTGAATAATTTCTACTCATGGCATATTGTCAAATTCATCTCATACTCAAGATTTTGATAGTTTTTGTTACTAAAGGGAGTTGGCGCCCCAAGGAACTCACCATTACAAATATCAGAAGTTTTCAATATAAGAAAAGTAGATAGAGGAATCTATCTGATGAGCACTGAGACAATCATAAAGAGCTTCCCTGAGCTTGGAAAATTTTGATTTTCCAAAGATTAATGATTTCTTTCCCTTCCACGGAGTCCAAAGGCCCAATATGAAGGCCAAATGAAGAAAAGATGAAACTCGGGCCTTATTGGATAACTGCCAAATATCCAAAAGCACTTGCCAAAGGAAGTAGTAGGGAATTTGGCCCGAAGATGCTATTGTAATAGAGATTGGAAGTCACGTGTGATAGGGAAATGCCGAAAGAGATGGATCAAGGATTCCCTAGGAGCTAGACACACATACATAGGTGTGTGTGTGTGTGTGTACATAGGTATGTACGTACATACGTATATATGTATGCATGTGAAGGAAAGAAGGCCCATTCATCAAAATGCATAAAGTAAAATTCATTATGGCTACTTGTGTTGTATTGACCCCTTGTAGACATGGCAACTTGCTAGAGCCAACTTTATGAATCTATTCAAATAATGCTACATCACTCACACTTTTATTTATGCTATTATAATGGAAGGAATGGTCCTTGAATAAGAGATCATTGTGTTACCTAATGTAGATTTTAATAATGCAAGCTTTAGTCATGCATCGATAGACATACAAGAGAGGGGGGACGAGATTTTTAGACATGTACAACTGTTATATATGCAAATCTGATGCAACATTAAAGGAGTATACATGATGCCTCCGTGATGGTAAACCAAAATGTGGTCAACTACATCAAGGGGTTGGATATGTGTACAACCTGTATGTTAACCTTATGCAATGTTAAAAAAGTACACATGTTGCCTCCATATGGTGAACTATAGTGTGGTTGACTACATCAATGTGTCTCTTATTTTGCTTTACAAATCACACAATTTAGACATCTCCCCATTTTGCTAGAGCCAATGACGCTCATCGACCCTTTCACCATGCCCTATCTTAACCAGCTCATGCACACACACCCTTTGGATACTTAAACAAATCTTCTAGCTCTAGTTTGAACCTAACCTTAACCATGAGGATGGATAGTCAAATCACTTTGCAACAACCAAAATCAACAACATTCAAAATTGTTTTAGAGAATAAGTGGCATAAGTACCATATGTAAGCCCAATAAAATTTTTAAAGTTTGCTTTATAAATTCATATATGTTTCACAATACTTGTGACAATTGCAATATTCACTAATTGGTAGTTTTGGCATTGCCATATGCAATGGCAATGTGATCATTCAACCATTGATTGAGATTAAGGGTACTCGATTATTCCATGCTAAGTGGATTGTAGATGAATTTCTATTGCAATGCAATCTATCCCATTTAAAGCCAAAACACACGATCTATTCATTTATGATTAATTGCCTTAACTCATCAACTCACATAAAGACGCAATTCAATGCACAAAATCAATTATTTGTATAAACTTTGAGAAACATGGATTTCTTTCCTTCAATAAGAAATATAAGTATATTGTCCACTTGGTGCAAAGAAGTAGTTTTTTAATGTGGGCATATCGTTCAAGCGTAGTACTCAAATCTTGTGTGGTAATCTACATGCTCCCATGACACTAACAAACATCTCCTCAAGAAGGCCTCTACAACGTGTTTGTCTTCTATCAAAGATGTCAATAATGCTATGACACTCCATTGTTTGAAACATCACTTTGCGTTTGCTATCCAAACCAACACTAGAATCTTACTATTGTTAGTTTTTGGTAAGTTCAAACTTGCTTCCTGTGATAGATATGGGAGTCTCTTCTCAATAAATTTGTGACTTTAAGCAAGTATTTTGATAGCCTCTCCATTGCCAAGAGCTCCAGCAGGGTGCTGCTAGCCTCCAAGAGTAGGGTGGAATATGGAATAGTGTCTTTTTCTCCCAAGAAGTTGGTTATGAAATGCTTCTTGAATTTCTCCATCTCATTCCAAGCTGACTTCAATGAGCTCCCACCCAAACCTCAACCCCGTCAAGCACCATCAGCATAACCAATGTTGTTACGAGAAATTATTTCTCAATTCTTATCTTGAAATGAAAGCAAAGTATTTTGTGAATAGGATAGAATCGCACAAGACGTGGTGGGGGTTCTATCGATATTCTTATGTGGTTTAGTTGAGGGACGCCTGGCTAAACAAATGCCATTTAATAAAGTATTGTGGGTGATGCCATTATGAAATACTTGAATTATTTGGTAGATGCATGTGATGACCATTTGTTAGCATGGTACTATGATGGGTAGTCATGAGTATTTTGGTGTATGCCATTGGGATGCTAAGTGTTGAAGGTATTAGTATTGAATGTGCGATGCAATTATTTACTAATATGCTTTGGTTTCATGAGTTTAGGTGATGCTAAGGAAGATTGAAAATATTAAGGCTCCAACTAACATTACCAAGTATTGGCAATTATTGGCAAATATTTGATGAAAATTTAAGCGTATCTACGCTATGTATGGTACCATAGGTTTCATCTCCCTATTTTTGAGAGGGCGAGGGGTTAACATGTGCTAAGGGCCATTTAACATTTTCTACTGAATTTTCACTTTGCAAGCTTTGCATTTCATTTGCATTCTAGGTACTTTCTTCCCATTTTGCTTGTTACATTGTGGTGAGACATGGCAAATCACTTGTACTTCTCATTATATGCAATGGGATGGAAGAGAGGCCTCGCTTCCTTTATGGGCTCTTGGAAGGATTTCAAAAACCTTTCAGATGATCATAAATTATAATTCATAAGTCACCTTAAAGGAAGTGCAAGGATAATTTATAAGATGGATATAGCCATATCCCTTGTTATCCAACTCATTCATTTGTACTCAAGCTGCCAATTATGTTAGTTACAACAATCAACTGATGAATCTTTACAATATCTAATTCCAACCCCATTATGCTTGATATTCAAACATCAAAGTACAAAGCGATCTAGTTGCAATAACCCCAGTAACAACAGTAACATTAGTATTAAAATGGAATCACTGAATATCTAGCCTAGCAAAACACAATTCTATTTAGGCATCCCTAATTCAACCATGCAAAGCATCCACTAGGACCCCGCCATGTTGGTGTGCTCCTATGGAATACTTTGCCATAGTCAACATGATTATAAAATAAAATAATATCCCTAGCAAGTAATGTGATTTTTGTAACATCCCTCTTCCTTGGATTGCAATTGACCTCAATTGTGTATTTAACTTTCTAAGTTAATGAGTAGAGATGTGAAGACTCTCTTGCATATTCATCAAGTATCATCATCAAGATGGTCAAAATGTAGGTTTACGAAATCTTAAACTTGACATAATGAATGATAGTTTATTCTTATTCTTACCCTATACCACTAACATGTATATACTACATCAATTTGAGAAAAATAACAAAGACAAAGCTTAATTCTTTTGGTATTTCCCTTATAATACGATTAGCAAAATTTGAGATATATTAATATGTGGCCACCAAACAGAAAATATGTACAACATTGTCTAATCATTTATTAAAGGGTTCTTTTAAAATCATTAACTTAATGCCTTGGTAGCTACTAGTAATGATCCAATATGTCTTTCATTTAGCTACTAGAAAATACATACAAAACATTATCTAGCATACCAACTATTTTTCATTATCCATAAATGCAATATTACAAATAAATTATTGAAGCTAAAACAATAATGGCTTCCCGTCTTGCTTAGCAAAAATGTCATCAATCATATTTTTGCATTTTTCCCCTCCAAATCCCGTTTGAATTTACCAAAGAAAACTATATTTACCAAGACGTATCATGTTTGGATTTGACTTAGACTTTGAGTACGTATAGTCATGATAGTTGGTACACAATAATTATTTATTCTTAAAGGTACCACGTGTATGATCAGACATATAGATTTGACGTCCTTGAAAGGTACACAAAGTGATCCCACATGTTATCTTAAGCACTAAAAAGATTTCAATGAACAATAATCTCAAATTCATAGGAAATGCAGGCATTTAAAGGATGGCATGACAGAGCCAGAAAAGTTATGTACTGGCTATCTATCAGTATTTCGGATTCTATGATTGTGCATATTCAGGATGCAAGTACGCCAAAGGAGGCATGGGATACTTTGGCAAAAATGTACAGCACAAATACGCAAGCCAGGAAAATGCAACTCAAACAGGAGTTGAACAATGTGCAGAGAGAAAATATGAGCATCAATGACTACCACATGAAGGTGAAGAAAATTGCAGATGCACTGAGTGAGAAAACAACCTTGGTAAAACTAGACAGTTTATCATGAGTCATAGTTCCAATTTTCTAACTCAATGTTGGTAAGTACTTATCCAAGTCGAAACATCAACCCTATATTTCTAACAACATGAACCCTATATCTCATGGTCTTTATAGTCCACATCAAAACCCATATCCTTACATTGGAGTGATAATCATGTGACTAGTATCTTTCATTACTCTCATGCATATTTTAATGATGGCAAAAGCATTCAAGAAACATTGTTTTCTAATTCATCAAGATAGCCTAATGCTTTTCTAGGTTATTAAGCTAAGATACATAATACATAGGAAAATAATAATAAGCAGATGATAGTGTATGTATTTGTGTTATTGCAAGAAATGAATTTATTTAAGACCCATATTAACTTCATGACCACCAATTTTGTAATCTTTATGATCATAAATATTATTTTATACCAAACAAGCAAGAACAAAAATATAATAAACAAAGAGAGTAAGAAGAAAGCGTATATGCTAATGAACAATCATCATCCTTGATATTTTTTTGCTTTCCTTTAAAATCAAGCAATTTTCTCTTTGTTGGTCTTCTACTGTCTATGGTCGTCGTTGTAAAATCTCCATAGAAGCTACAAAAACTAGAATTTGATTCAAAAGTGCAGGGTGACTATGAGGAGTAGAGCTATAACATAGATAATTCTATGTCATAGGAAAGACACATTGTACTGCTATTTAACCTTAGCCTCAAATTCTAGTCAGGGAAGATACTTCTAGAGACAACCCAATTAACAATTTGTTGGAAATCTTGATAGAAACCTTCCTCTATATGAATGCATCGCAGATCAATGTAGGGACCCTTGAGTATCTCAAAGACCATATATCTGCTAGAGAGTAATACTAATTGGAGGCATCCATAGAGAAGGAGAAGCAAAAGCAAATTTGTTTGAAAAAACGGCTGTGATGTAGCGGGATGCTTGGAAAAGATTATGACATTGTAGCAAAATATCCACAAAGCCAACCCTCTTGATCTCTTTCTTGGACTTAGATGCACTTTTTGCCAATCTCTCATTTGGATTTTCCATGTCCTTCATCATTCTATGATCTGCTCTACCATCTAACCAATCTTCCAATTTTGAGTAGCTTCCAATTTAACTATTGTAGGGTTTGCTATTTTTTTTTCTTTGCTAGAATGGTTGGGCAACAAAAGCACTAAGTACAACATGACAAGTTTTTAAAGATGCACTGCTACTATCTAATACTACCCTATGGATTGCTGATTTATTGTAGACTTGAAATAGTATGTAACATGCAACAATGAGACCTTATTGTAGATTATAGAGCTACTACGTAGATGATTGAAGGGGAGGCAGTCGATAGAGCGAGCAAGGAAAAGCGAGCGGGCCCCAAAAAGCGAGCAAGCTTTTCCACAATTTCCTTGTAGAGGTACTCAACATAGCTTTGTGGAAACCACTATTTGGGAAGATTCTCGAAAATAAAACTTATCTTACTATGCGTAACTATACCAACATTGTGAATTATATATAGTCTACCTTAACTTCCAATTGGAACCATACTCACATTATGCAACAATAGTATGTGGGTTTGAAAGAAACCAAATTTCCACTCCAAAGCATAGGATTCCATTACTGACACATCTATTCTTTCACATTTGAAATGGATCTTATTATCAAAACTACTCCGTAATAATCAAAACAAATGCATTGCTTGATATGTTAAACTTAGTAACGTAAACATCACTTCACCCAGATGCGGGAAGAACAAATATCTGTAGACTTCATAGCATGGGATTGCATCAACACTTATGACATTCAAAATGGTTCTTCTTATTAAAAGTGTTATCAACCATGAAAGAAGTGAATGTTTAAAAATAGTTCACCCATATGTTGAAAAACCCAAGTTTCATTTATGACATTCAAAATTGTTCTTACAGCCATCGTGTAGTTCTTAGAGATTTTGCCCGTACTTCCCACCCCTTCCCTTCAACCAACTAAGAGGTACATAATAGTTTTGTAGAAGACTTGAGGTATCATCACCTCTTAGTACAAGACCATTCTTACTATTTGTAGAACACTTGAGATATCATCACCTCTTCCCTTCAACCAGTAAGAGGTACCTAATAGTTTTGTAGAACACTTGAACCATTCTTACTATTTGTAGAACACTTGAGATATCATCACCCCTTCCCTTCAGCCACTAAGAGGTACCTAATAGTTTTGTAGAACACTTGAGATATCATCACCTCTTAGTACAAAACCATTCTTACTATTTGTAGAACACTTGAAATATCATTACCTTTTAATACAAGACCATTCTTACTATTTGTAGAACACTTTAGATATCATCACCTCTTAATATAAGACCATTCTTATTATTTGAGAGATTAATGGATTGAAAATTTGAGGCTCATAGGAGACAAAGGAAGAGAAAGTCAATTTCAACATGAGGACAATAAAACTAATTAGAAGATTTTGACTTATGTATTATACCATTTTGAAGACTATGAATTTAAGTCAGCTTCAACATTAGAATGATAAAACTAATTAGAAGACTTTTGACTTATGTATTATATCTTTTTGAAGACTATGAATTTTAATGAGGAGAGGCACGCACACTACTTAGTAAATACACTAGTACTACTACTAGCCTACGACTATTAAGCCTAGTAACACTAGCGTAATTTCGAGCCTTGTGTCAGCCTTTTGATAGTTTTCTTTTATTGTTAGTGCAATAGCAATTATTCCTTTTATCACAGGAATCTTGGCAAATTTATTGAAAGCGATGATTTTGTAGTCTACAGCCATTATCGCTCTAACTCTCAAAAATATATTAAATGTAAGCACCCATTTATCGTGTATGATCAACCCTAGACTATGCTACGGCTACAGTTCACAATGAACTATTGCAAGGATTTAATAAGAACAAAAACAATAAGAATCGATAGGACATCACTAGAACAAAAACAATCTGAATTGATATGGTGATGTTCCGTGTGAAATAACCAAATTAAGGATTTAATAAGAACGAAAACAATAAGAATCAATAGGCTATTCAATGGCTCAAATCTGCACACAAATTACAATGTGCCTCCCAACTCTTATGCATTCTAGCTCCTCATGTTTGACAAGAATGCAAATGATAATGAAATCACATTGTCCTTACTTTCAAAGTACATCAAAGGACCAAAAATAAATGCAAATGCATTGGATGAGGTGATTTACTATATTGAATAGGTATAGATCTAGATAGACCTATATATATGCATTCATAGGTCTAATTGATGATGTAAGTTGGACGGTCGTAATAATAGTATATGTACTATCATTGGGATTAGGACTATAGTAGTAGGAGAACTACCATTAAGGAACATCCCAATAAAATTACTAATGGTAGTGACAAAACTACTACTAGTAGTTTGGTAATCACCCCTAACATCTACAATAAATATTTGATGGGTAGATAGTATTAGGTCAAAAGGCCCCAATTGTGCTATAATAATGGACTAAAAAAGGGAGTGCTATAGCATCACCTAAGGGTCACTTTTTATCCATGAAAGAAACAAGTCGATGCAACCTAGGTCATGTGGAGTGGTTTGTGTCTCTTTCCTTGATAAAAAAGTTGCACTACCTTTGACAGTTACAACGTTGCTGCCATAGTGTCATAGAGTAGCCCCTAGGTTGCACCATCACCCTTTTTTGCGTTTGAGCCATTAAGTTTGATCCACTCATTTTTATGTAGAATTCTTCTACTATATGTTCACATGTCCTTACTGGGATCTTCGATATAATCCATTCCATTGTAAGTACTTTTACTATAAGTTTCACACATCCTTAACAAATCACTATATCTCAACATAGATTTATTCTTATGTTTCAAGGCTCAAATTCAAATACCCTTGTAAAAGGGATAATGTATTAAAGCTATATTTATTCCATTAAATCTTTTGAATGACAGTTCTATTGAAAATTCAAGTATCATCAATAGGATTTCATCCATTATATGTTCATTTGTCTTTAATAGTATGTTTAAAAATTCATGTATCTTCAATATTATTTCTCTCATGTGTTCCAATATCTTTAAAAGGATACCTTTATTTATGTCCAAACTTGAGCATTGATTTGTATTTCTCAAACACAATTTCATTCCACCTATTCTTTAGAATGAAATTTTTTGGCCATATGCCAGTGGCCAAACATAAGGTCTTTCCACATATTCTTAGGAATGAAAAATTTGGCCTTGCATTGGCAAGTGTATGGAACAAGGTTGCGGCCAAAGTCTGGTACGATGCATTAGGTCTTGATTAATGCTTCTTTAGGCTTGAATATTTAATGTATTAAATTCACGACTATTATTTAGGCTTGAATATTTAATGTATTAAGTTCATGGCTTAGGATTTTACAAACTTATATCTAACATGTCTCACATTTAATGCAAATTAATATCCTACATAACACAACAAAGTATCATCATCTCCCTTCTCAAAATGATTGCTACTTGGCCACTCTCTTGGCATTTTCACTACCTTGCATTTGAGTTATCTATAATAAAGAATATGTTGCCTACCTTTGCACCCTCTTAGAGTTACCATCAGCATGATCTAATTTCATGGATCCCAAAACTTGAGACTTGGAGATCCCCATATCACACCGGTAGTAGTTGTCTTGTCCACTCTCAATACTGGTAAGAGCCGGTCCCCATAGACCAATAAAAGAAGTCTTTTTAGAGGTTCAATTTTTCCCCTCCATCTTCTCCAGGCCCCATGATGGAATAGGATCTATTCACCACCCTATATTTAATGCAAGAATTGACAACTTTTTTTGGACCTAACTATGCAATTTACATCCCAAAATTGGTGTTAAAATTGCAGAGTGGGCATCTCCATTTGTTGAGGGTGCCCCTAGCAACCCCCTGGACTTGCTCTTTTTGTCTAGTTGGGTCTCTCCACGAAAATTAGAGTGGGGCCTATTTTCCCTATCTAGTAAAATTGTATGCATCAAATATGCATATGTATAATATATATATATATATATATATAATACATATGTATGTATGTATGCATGCATGCATGCATGCATGTATGTATGTACACACACACACACACATATATATATTTATGTATGTATATATACATACATACACATATATATGTGTATGTATATATATATACATACACACACATATATATATACATATATATATATGTGTGTGTGTGTGTGTATGTATATATATATATACATACACATATATATATACATGTATATATATATGTGTATGTATATATATATACATACACATATATATGTATATATATATACATACACACACACACACATATATATATATGTATGTATATATATGTGTGTGTGTGTGCGTGTGTGTGTGTGTGTACTAAAACTACTAAAACTATATTCATCAAATAATGTTGATCAATTTTTGGCATACCCCCCAAAAGCAAGACCCCCATTGCAAAGAAAGGTAAGGAATACAAGTGCTTGTTCTTATGCTCATGAGACAACAAAATGCATGAAATAGGCAACCCATGGGGTCCTACTTTTGATGTATGTATGTATGTATATGTTGATGCATATATGTATGTATTGATGTATATATTGATGCATACAGTTTTGGTAGATGGAGAAAATGGACATGAAAACCATCTAAATTGGCTCTTGCCATTCGATTTGATAGATGACATGACTCCATTTGGATTTGTAAGTCCAAAAGTATAAGGTCCTGCTTTTAGGGCCTAAATGCCTGAAATAGGTAGTACATCAACACACTACCTATTTCATGCATTTAGGCCTCAAAAGTAGGACCCCATTTGTTGGCAACAAATGGAAGCGTGTTGATGCGTTGCCTATTTTAGGCATTCAGGCCCTAAAAGCAGGACCCGTATCTTTGGACTTGCATATCCAAATGGGGTCATGTCATATACCAAATCGAATGGCAAGAGCCAATTTACATGGTTTTCATGTCCATTTTCTCCATCTACTAAAACTATATTCATCAAATAATGTTGTTGATCAATTTTTGGCATACCCCCCCCCAAAATCAAGACCCCCATTGCAAAAAAAGGTAAAGAACACAAGTGCTTGTTCTTATGCTCATGAGACAACAAAATGCATGAAATAAGAAACCAATGGGGTCCTACTTTTGATTTATGTATGTATGTATGTATGTACATACATACATACGTATATACATACATACATACATACATATACATACATATATATATGTGTGTGTGTGTGTGTGTGTGTGTGTGTGTGTGTGTGTGTGTATGTATTCTCACAAAAAAAAAAGTGTGTGTGTATGTATGTCTATGTATATATGTATATGTTGATGCATATATGTATATATTGATGAATATAATTTTGATAGAGGAAGAAAATGGACATGAAGACCATCTAAATTGGCTCTTGCCATTCGATTTGATATATGACATGACCCCATTTGGATATGTAAGTCCAAAAATATGGGGTCTTGCTTTTAGGGCCTGAATGCATGAAATAGGCAGCGCATTAAATGCCTGAAATAGGCAACGTGTTAACGTGCTACCTATTTCATGCATTCAGGCCCTAAAAGCAAGACCCCATATTTTTGGACTTACATATCCAAATGGGGTCATGTCACATATCCATTTTCCCTGTCTACTAAAACTATATTCATCAAATAATGTTGTTTATCAATTTTTGGCATACCCCCCGAAAATCAAGACCCCCATTGCAAAGAAAGGTAAGGAACACAAGTGCTTGTTCTTATGCTCATGAGACAACAAAATGCATGAAATAGGCAACCAATGGGGTCCTACTTTTGCTGCATGTATGTATATATATATATGTATGTACATACATATCTATATATGTATATATATGTATGTATGTATATATATATATATACACAATTTAGATGGTTTTCATGTCCATTTCCCCCATCTACTAAAACTCTATTCATCAAATAATGTTGTTTATCAATTTTTGGCATATCCTCGAAAATCAAGACCCCCATTGCAAAGAAAGGTAAGGAACACAAGTGCTCATTCTTATGCTCATAAGACAACAAAATGCATGAAATAGGCAACCAATGGGGTCCTACTTTTGTTGCATGTATGTATATATATGTATGTACATACATACATATCTATATATGTATATATATGTATGTGTGTGTGTGTGTGTGTATATATATATATATATATATATATATACATAGATATATGTATGTATGTACGTATGTATATATTGATGTATATATTCATGCATACAGTTTTGATAGATGGAGAAAATAGGCATGAAAACCATGTCAACGCGCTGCCTATTTCAAGCATTCAGGCCCTAAAATTAGGACCCCGTGTCTTTGGACTTATAAATCCAAATGGGTTCATGTCATACATCAAATCAAACGGCAAGAGCCAATTTAGATGGTTTTCATGCCTATTTTCTCCATTTAATAAGACTATATGCATCAAATAATGTTGTTTATCAATTTTTGGCATACACCCCCCAAAATCAAGATCCCCATTGCAAAGAAAGGTAAGGTACAAAAGTGCTTGTTCTTATGCTCATGAGACAATTTAAAAAAAGGCCTGGCATCCCAAAAATGGCAATGCATCAATGCGCTGCCATTTTAGGGCTGCCAGGCCCCTTTTTGGTGTCTCATGAGCATACGTATGGAGGCTATTATACAATATAACTAAGCAGTAGTATTGAAGTAGTTCTACAATTTGGATGCATTAAGAGCATTCATATAGCAAGGAAGAATATAATAATTGAATACATTTTATTTTTTCAATACATGCAAAAAGAGGATCTACCCCTCATGATGTCTCTGGATACAAAATATGAGATTGCTTGATGCTTGGATTGTAGCTGGCAGCATTGTGTGGGCAGAGCCACTTTATGCCTCAAGTGCTAGAAATTTATGTATGCCTCAAGTGCTAGAATGTGCAAATCATAGCCAAAATCAAGACCCCTTAGAGATTCCATGAGGGCTATCATATCCACATTTTTTTCCTTTTACTGCTACACACATGTCACCTTCAGTCAAGGGCAGAACCATTTGTCATCACATGCAACAGGTTCATGGGACCCCATCCCATGATCCAAGGCATTATTCAAAGACAAAGTAATTCTAACCATTCCCAAATCGAGTTTGCCAATTCTTAATCTGATTGATTTCATTCGCTAGACTTGCAATGCCTACAAAGCCCTTGCTTAAGCTTAAATGAGTCTCTTGATTTTGGGGGTGTGATGGTCGAAAATGGCGACATGTTAATGCATTGCCATTTTCTACCATTATACCCCCAAAAACAAGAGGCTCATTCAAGCTTAAGCAAGGGCTTTGCAAGTCTTGTTTTTGGGTGAGAGAAGCACAAAAATGGTAGCGCATTAATGTGCTGCCATTTTCAGGCTTGCCCCCTCCAAAAACAAGACCCCCAAGCTTTTCATTGGAGACACCAAAATGAGGGAAGATCGAAATCTTGCAGATCTACATGGCCTTCAAACTAGTCGACGAGGGAGAGTGCATTGTTGAAGGAGCCTACCAATGAGGGGAAGGATGATGCAAGGAGTGGAGGAGCTAGCCAATGAGGGGAGGTATGGTCTTGGAATTGCCAACAACAAGCAGTATGCAAGGAGGTGAGAAGGCAAAGAAGCAAGGAGGTGAGGAAGCAAGGAGGCGAGGAGGCTACAGGCAGTCATGAAGGGCAATAAGAGGGTGGAGGCGGCTGGAAGGAGTAAGCAGGAAAGGGAGGGATGGAGATGCGACCTTTAATGAGGAGTGGAGTAGAGGAGAGAAGTGGTGAGGTGGCAGCAACAAAGAGTGGAGCGATGGTTAGAGAAGGATGGATTGAGTCTTCTATGCCATTTGTGATGCTGGCAAGGGGAGTTCCACGTGAGGGGTGGAGTGGAGAGGGAGAGTCGATGTGAGGCAGCCATTAGTGAGAACTATAGCGGGTCTACATTAAGTACATGCATAGTTTTCTCTCTGTTAATAATTGCATGCATGACATTACAACAAATAAATGCATGCATGCAATGGTTACAATAATCCATGTCTTATCTCTTCTCTATTCATGATTAGAGGTTGAAGAAGCTTGTGAAATCATTACTGTTGAAATATGTATAGAAAATAGAATGTAGAATGAAAGATTTGAGGCCACACAAAGGGCCTTACAATCATATTTCATATGGGGATGCATGAGCACTCTTACCAACTCTAGCCTTGTTGAGTGCATGCCAACCACCCGTTCAATATTACATCATCCACATATAGATTTGTCATGAGTGGATGCATGATCTTTGAATTTTGTATATTGATAAAGGACTAATATCATATTTCACATGGGGATGCATGAGCACTATTAGTATACAAAATTCAAAGAGAGGATGATGCAACTCCAGTCTCGTCGAGTCCATGGCAACTCCCTGTTCACTATCACATCATATAGCTTTAGATTCGTCATGAGTGGTTACATAATGGTCTCTTTGAATGGAATAATATTGACTATCTTTTTCATGGTCCAAATGTTTTTTACAAAAAGGATGAATATTTAAATATACGAATCCAAGGGGGGGTTTCCACACATATGATGTAGAGTTTGAGGCAAGAAGAGGAATGCAAACATTATGCTACTGCCATGCAACTACGCATTATTTCCTTTTTTTAATCATTCCATTCCTTCTTGTTTTTCCCAACCTTAGGCATGAATTTATGGTGTCATGTCCTCCAATTTTTCAATCAATAATATAATAATTGTTTCACCCAAGAATCCAAGCTAATAGTACAATCATTGTTTCCACTAATAAATGTTCAACCGTTAATATGGTCCCCAACACACCTCCACAGGAGCAGAGGGGATGAAGGGGTAGTGAAAGGAGGGAAAGGGGCATTCTATGATTGTAAGGGGAACACGAGAGTGACAAGGAGGTTTGAGTCATGAGCTCTCCTAGTGTAATGTTGTGGTGTCCTACTGGTGTGCTTCTCTTCTACTCTAAATACTACGCTTCCCTCCATCTCTGTTTGCAACTGTAGCTCTCCTTCTCCTTGTGTATTTCCCTCTTCATCCCCCTTCACTCGATATGACGGTCCTTGTGTCATGTGGCTTGAGTTCTCTTACCTTCATGTTGAAGGATGGCTCTTGTAACTTTGTTTTGCTAGGCCTTCATCACTCTTGCACTCGCTCGCATCTTTGGTGACACCATCATCCTCACATGTTCTGTCATTGACATCGTCCTGCATGCACCATCGATGACACCAGTGGCACTTCCCTACTACCAGTGGCCCTAGGCCTCCAGTAACACTTTTGAAAGTGGTAGGACCCCCCCCTCTCAGACAAATAGCAAGATATCTCACAATAGGTGAGATCGCTATAGCAAGAACACTAATAAAAGGTAGTGCATGCAATGGCTTATAAGAATCCTAACCATCTCACAGGGAACCCAATGTGCTAGCAAGACTAGTAGTATTAAGCCCATTTTGACCTATTGTAGCACATAAATTGTTGAGAAGGGCCCATGAAAGCCTAGTAACCCTTTGGTAGGCATTAGCAACCATAAGGCTTGCAATTAACACTTGTGTAGAGAAGTGAGGGAGTAGCTAGAAGGAGTAGAGAGAAGTTGGCAAGCACCAAAGCACATAGCTTATATATAGTAAGAAGATTTCAACAAACTCAAGTGATGAGCTTTGTAAGAAGCACAACCAGGCAATAGAATTCCTAAGCATTCACTCTCCCCTGGCCATAATATATGATGCTAATCTTTCATATGCAAAGGAAGAAGAGTAGGCTTTTGAAAATTTTACTTGTAGACTAGTTATCAAACCATGCGGAGATAATGCATGCATAAGGAATGAAATATCCCTTTCATTGTTCTAGGGCATCAAGAAGTAATCATCAGCATACGCTCGCATTATCAACGGCGGCGGCAACCTTCGAAGTATCTTAAGTCCATGCAAAGCACCTATACTACTGAGTGGTCCATGTACTGAAGGATAGGATGAATAGCTATTGCATTAAACAAAGCATTGAGAGGGTATCTTTAATGTTACGATCATTACATTGTAGGAAATGTGTAGCTTGACGTAGACAAGTAGCCTCAGCATGAGACAATTCCCAAAATTGACTTATATCTATCAAGACCTGATAATTGCTTTAAGCCTTGGCAACTTTCTCTTGAGAATATGGATGTAGTTATTTCCATACTCATGAATTACATGTTGCATATAGGCAGCAAAGGAAATCCATCCATAGAAATTGTCTATGTGGCAATGTGTCCAAAGAGGAGTAATAACATCATGCACCATATCTTTGTATGCCTCACATAGTCAATATCTATGTTACCATGATGGCATGTAGATTGCTTTACTTTATTATTAAAGATCACACCTTATGAAGCAAATATCTTGTGAGCTACAAGATTATGTGGCTTATATGCATTGTGTTCTTTTGGGTACCTATTGTGATGCATACCTCTCTTTTAGCAACAAACTTATCTCCCATTATCTATTGGCACAAAGATCGATCCAAAAACTTTGAAGGACTAAACACTTGATTGTGTCTAGTCCAAGCTTCCTCTATATCACATAAAGCATTTTTGCCAATATATTGATCAACTACACATAGTGTATACCACTTTTATCCTGAAATTCTATGGCATATCCTTGATCTACATCATACTCCTTACACAATGATCTAGTTCTTATATTTCACTACACCATTCTGTTTAGGGTGAGAGATAAAATGGATATTGGGCTATGTTCTTATAACCAAGTGTGAGAAATAAACCTCAATTTGGGCCATGTTCTTATTGCTAAGAGTGAGAGTGAAATTATGTTAGCTGCTTCTCAATCCTCAAGAATTTATTGAAGAGAGTGTAAGCAATTAACTTAGGTAGCAAGACGTTTCACAATAGGTAATGTCTCTATAGCAAGAACACTAATAAAAGGTAGTGTGTGCACTGGCTCATAAGAATCTCAACCATCTCATGGGCAAAACCATATGCTAGCAACACTAGTAGCCCATTTTGACCTATAGTAGCATAGAAAGTGTTGAGAAGGACCCATGAAAGCCTAGTGACTTGCAATTAACACTTTTGTATAGAAACGAGGGAGTAGCTAGAAGGAGTAGAGAGAAGGTGGCAAGTACCAAAGCACATAGCTTGTATATATAGTAAGAAGATTTCAACAAACTCAAGTATTTAGTTTTGTAAGAAGTAAAACCAAGCTGTAGAAGTCGTAAGCATTCATTCATGAAGTGAGGAAAAATAGTCTATGAAGGAAAAGCAAGTTTGCTCCTTTGAACATGTGGCAAGAGTACTAATGGCTTATATGCTTTTCTCTCCAACAGAAGGTCAAGAAAGACCATGTGGATCGAGTGGCTTGCTCAAGAAGTCATCCAACAACATGTCTTGAGTTTTTTTTCTTACATCCATCTTGGAGGAGGTTTTTTTAACATGGGGAAATAGTAGCGATCTATTTCAATCTCACCCAAGTGAGCCTATTTTAAGTTTATTGAGTGAGCCTAAATGTAGATCTAATAAAAATGTCAAAATCAAGAATTAACTCCTTAAAATCTAGGTGAGTGTATTTTTCAGGAAAATTTGTCAATATCAAGGTTTTCAAGTTAGCCTTTATTTTTCGTACCTTTCAAGATACCCTTTATTTTCCATACTTTTTCATTTTTTACGATATTAAATTTTTGAAAACAAATATGGCATTGCTAAAGGCAAAATTTGCATTATTGGCATCAATCTTTGGCATTATCAACATCAATATTTTTTAGGGCATAATTCTTTACCCAAAACTCTAAAGTGAGATCCATTTGAGCTAAGCTGAAGGAAAAATCTCTATCTATATTATGCATTTCTCATATGAGTGAAGTCTAATCATAGACCAAATATTAGTGTGCATGGAATCATTCTTGCTTATTGTGTAATCCAAGTGCATCAATCATCAAGAAGATGACATTAGTGGTGGAATTTTAAGGGTTAGACACCTTAATGCTTATAGAAACAACTTTTGAACAAATAATGTGATTGTGAGATTAGTGGCCTTGAGGCACTTCTAGGCCTTATTCTTTAGACCCGTGTGACTACAAATAGTAAGCATAATAGAAGATGTGAAACCATCTAATTTTACTCCTCTCATTCTCTCAAGCATATGGAAACAATCCCACTTTCTCCTAGAAGGACATATCTTGCTACTAGGGCACCCCACAGGACTACATCTTAAATTAGTAGCTTGTTAAGGCACATTTGGCATATGTATCCACCAAGGTCCCTTTTGACAACCCTAAAGTGTTTCTCAACTCTTAGCTATGGCTCTTATGCTACAACGAAATTTCAAGTAGCATAAACATGATGGGAGTTGTATTGAATCCCTCTATGTCATATGTTCAAGATAATTAAATGCATCCTCACCAAGACCATGATCATCATATGTTTCCATTAGTGAAGTCCAAGAAACCTAGTTTTGAATTGCAAGCTTCTCAAAAGTTTATCATGCATCTACAAACATATGCTCAATGTTCAATGATGGGTATAGACCATAGTATAAACATATGCTCTCATACATATATATCCACACATACTTGAGCATCCATTTGTACAACGATCTTTGTTTTGAATTTTTGTCAGCACTCTAAAGTTGAAGGGCAGCTGGAATATTGCATCAAGTTGAAGTGATTGCAACCTGCCAAGATGATTTGCAGTGGGACTCATGGCTTACTATGGATCGTCTGTGCAAGCAATAGAACCTAGAGCCTCTCCACTCAAGCCCAATTTACCTCCACTAAGTTAGGGCGTTAGCACAGATTGCCAAATATACCAATTATGCACACTAGAGAGTCATAGAGAATAGACTTGGTACTAGAATTGTGGCATGAGAGTGAAAGTATTAGTGCTTGAGCTTGGCAAGTGCGGTGTGCCCCTTGCTCATTAATCTTGCAAAGCTGGTCTCATCATGAAAAAAAGGCTAGAGAAGAGCACTCCTAGATATGTATAAGATGTATTGAACTCCATTCCATTGGCAATGGGTTGAAATTGTACTACTCTTGATGCATGACGGCCTTGAATGTGTTGAACATCATAGCCATGGCTTTACCAAGATTGACCATACGCCAATTTCAATGGGCAAATCATGGAAGTGAGCACAAAGAAGTGCAATAGATCGCCTTGCTTTGGACGAACGGGAATGAAAATATGTGGGTGGGTGCACCTGATGTTTCTTTGGATGGCATGGAAGTGACAACATCTGGTTGGGGGCACTTGATTGCATTGATGTGGGTGCACCTGCATGAATTGATGTGCGTGCAATAATGATCTGGTTTGCTATTATTTGCATCCTCTTCCCATTTTATCTTAAGCACATCCATAAGATATGACTCAATGTCCACAAGTAGCATATCCTCAGATGGAAAACCCGTGGAAAACTTATATTCCTTATCTTCAAACCATTTTTAGATGTCTCGCGCCCAAGTAGGAGAGAGAATTTTACTTTTGTTTGTCTTTTGTACTTTGCAACTTGCATTCCAATTGTACTCTGGTAGAGAATGCATTTCTATTCTCTTAACCTTCATCACATAATTGTACACCCGCATGATGTCATAGGCTAGTTTCTAGAAGCATCACTGAGTAAGGGGCTCACTAGTGTCATCTAAAGGAAAATTTTTGCACTTTTTCAATGTCGATCCAAGAGGCTTGAGATATGCTACCCACCCAAACTTCCACTCCATAAAGCAAAACTTGTACCACTACTTGTTTAGCTACATGTAGGAGGTGTTGGAGCATGTCAACCTTATGTGCAAAGAGTACTTCATCATGTGCAGGTGGATCGACCTATGGGACGAGCATTATTAGAGAGTGTGGTGCAACGCCTTCAACAAGGTTTAACTTCATGCTGTGGAGGGTGCTGATTGGAAAGTTGCCCACTAAGGACCACATTTGAAAGTGGAAACACATCATTATGCAAGGTTGGCATAGAATCACACTTTCACATCTTTTGGAAATATATTGTAATTCATCCTATTTGGAAGATGATAAATAGATGGTTTTGAAAGACGAAGCTATGTGACTTCTTGACATGGAAGCAATTGGTTTTAGGAGACAAGGGGAAACTCACTAATGCAATATATAGGGTGATCAGCCTTGTCCATGCGAGAGTGAATCACATGATTTGGGAAGTCGAGAACAAGTTGATGTTCTATTCGATCATGTCAATAAATTTCCGTAGGATGCTGTCACTAACAAATATAACACAAATTCTAGTTCAAGAAATCTAAAATTATAAATATTCATGAGTTTGTTTCACAAGTTTTAGAGTTCTTTGGGAAGGAATCTAGGCATCAAAGTAGCCTACAAGATTTAGGAAGGGCTCTAGAGACATCCAAGTAGCCTACCAGATCCTAAAGAGCATTCGGTCCTAAGTGCTCTTGCTTTCTAAATCCATTTGGTTCTTTAAAATAAATTATATCTTCTTTGCGAAAAAGAAAAGGATAAAAAAGAATGTAATGTTTTAAAAAGCTTTAGATCCCAAATGAGTCAAGACATTTTGCATAAGGTCTTGCAAGTGTCTACCAATATAATCTTGCAATTGCATGTCTTGATGAGTTTATTTCGTGCATTTGTTGCAGAGTGTTTGGAAAAAACCATGTGTCCCTAAAGGTAAGTTTCTCCTTTCATACAATGATCAAATTTGTTGTTTGGCAACCTAACGTCCTCAACTTTTTAGTGCCTTTTCTTTGGTCCTTTAAGCTTGTTCAAGATGTAGGATTAGCTTTCATTGGAAATCCTAGATCTTCTGAGATGGGTGTACATGTAAGGAAGAGTAAGTTGCACTAGCTAGGTATCTTTTTCTAGCTTTTAAATATGACGAGCAATTATAGAATATTTACTCACCTCCTCCAACTAATCTAATTATTAACATGCTAATGCAAACCTTGCTTCCCCTAGATCTTGCATGGCATTACAACATCTAGCTGTTGGAATATTACCACCAATCATTAAAGAAAATACTTCATCTCTGACTGATATGCTAGGTTGAGTTTTAACTTCTTTGTAACATAGAGTTTGTGTGAGGCACCTTGTGAAATAAAAACTCTTTGTTGGTCTTTAGGAAAACCATTTTGCTATTTCTTTCCTTGTAATTTGTTGGTCGAACAAACACTCGGTATTTATCTAGAACTGTTAGCAAAATGTGAATCCCTTCAAATGTAAAACATGGTTTGTCTTGACATATTCTGCATCATATTAGAACATGAAGCAAAATGCTGGTGCCCATAGGTCGTATATTTTTCTTAATATTATTATGACACCCTTTTGGAACAATATTAACAAACTAAAGATGTACTATATACAATATCACTTTTCTTATTTTTTAAAGCACACTAAAGATGTACTATATACAATATCACTTTGATGTAGTTGGTAAAGCACCAATTTCTTCATTGATCAAGGTTCACATCTCCTTCATGTCTCTTTCTTCCTTCTACCTAAATAATTGAATCCAATGCTAAAACTTTTATTCATCATTTTTCTCAAACTTCTTGTTCATTGATCAAGAATGAATAAAGAGATCTTTCAATCTTTACCATGGTTAGTTTCCCTTTAAAACCTTGGATTTAAGCAGCCATTGAATTGTTTTAACGCTGCAATCACAATTTGTACTAACAGCCATCCAAAATTGACGAGTTTTTAGCATATGGATCTAGAAAACCCTGAAATTGGAAATGAAAAATTTTGTAATAAAATTCTAGATGACTTGAACCACAATTCTTAAGATATTCACAGTGATCATGCATCCTTCAAGGATGATTTATGGTCCTTGGAGTTGTGCAAAAGACCCCATGCAGTAAATGGCAAATAAGAAGCTCATGATCACAAAATTTCAGTCCAACTTCCAATTTTGATAGAAATATTCCATTTGAGATTGCTCAAATAAATCGATGTACCTGTCCTGGGACGGTCATATCAGATTCCTTGCAAAGTTCACTTTGCCTTCATTAAGCTGTGTATCAGGTAGCTAAAAATAAGCAGAATCTTTTCCATAAACATAGAAATTATAAGCAGCATTTCTGCATGTATCGTAGATCCTTATTGATTTTTCTTCCCCCTTATTGAAGGATAAATTGCATTAGCATCAAGAGTACCAAACACTTAAAGCTTGTTCACACCATACAAGGCTTCCCCCAGAAGTCTGGAACTTTTCCTGTAGCTAAATGGCTAAAGGTCTATTCAGAGAAAATTTCCTCTTTTATTATATTCTCCTTTTCAAACAACCATAAAATCCGGAGTCTGGAAAGCTCTGTAACTTAGAATATTTAGATTCCAGCAAAATTCACTTATAGGTGCCAGGCATGTCATCTCATTGGTTTGTACTTTATTAGGAAAAACAAACCACGCACTGGTTATGTTCATCCAGGATAGCCATAACCATAACAAGGTATGGCCTAAGCCCCCACCCACTGAGGGTCACTTTATTTTAAGCTTTATCCTTAGCTATCCAAATTACAAACATATATGGAGAACAACAGTCTTATGCCCACCAAACAGGAGAAACAGGGCTACAAAGAACTCAATGAGTTCATTCATGAGCCTCCTGCCATGCCCCTTGAAGGATGCTGCTGTCCTCTGCATTAGCTCGCTGAATAAAATGGAAAGTTGCCATGACACAAGCCACTCAAACACACTGGAACACAATATGAGCTTTATAGTTGAGCAATGAGACCACAATTTCCACATACTCGTGTATACTATTGCTACAAAAGCATAAAGCAATTGCAATTAAACAAGCTCTGAAACTGAACTCTAGATCCTGAGGTAGCCCTCGATCTGGTGATACCAAAGCCAGCACCAAGATGGCAAAACACTGACAACTTAAGGCGCTGGAAGAGGTTTGATTCCCCAAATGTCATTGGCATATTGATGAATTGTTCTATCACTGCTAAACATGTAAGACCCAGCTGTGTTCAAAATTGACATCTTTGTCCATCTCTGCAGAGCCAATAAAGGGTTATCTCTCTTTCTCTCTCTCTCTCTCTCTCTCTCACACACACACACACACACACACATTTTTTTGGGGTGAAAATTTTGAATGCTTTATATTACAAGGTAGCTAGCCCAAAACTGGGAAGCTAAAAGATACATAGCTGGAAAATACATCAAGAGAAAATCTCAGTGTAGGACAAATATGTTAGAATTATCATCATATTCTAGGCAGTGGCCAATGTATTGTAATAAGTAGGTAAGGGGCACTTTTCCCTCTATAAGGTTTTTCCCCCTAACCAGTCTAATCCCTAACTACGGTTAACAAAACCCCTCACTTCTCTTTTGTACTTCATTTCAGTCCACTATTCAGTACACTTACGTTCAGCTCACTCTCTCTCTCACTCATGCTCTCCTTTTGTTCACATTTGGTATCAGAGCAGGACAAGCTCTTGGACCAGCTCCTTTTGCCCAGGCTCCTAGCTCCTGTTCACCATTTTTGCTTCCTGCCCGAGATCCTCTTGTCTGTATGAGATCTGTTGCCATCCATACATCAGTACGGATTCTGTACCTGCACGTCAGGCCTGTACGATCCCGCCATACTGCTGCAGTTCCGCCATACAGCTCAGCTCCTGTACAATTCAGCCGTACTGCTCACCGTACTCCTGCAGGGTTCCATCCGTACAGCGCTGTACCAAAGTACTCTGCCAGTGCCGTACATCAACCGTATGGTTCTGTGCAACAGTCCGTATAACAGATCTGCTGCTCATCGCACATTTTCCAAATAGGTTGGTCCTCCTCAGGTCTTGGTCACTTGCCATGGATTTCGACATTCCATGATGCTTGAAAATCTGTGCTAAGAAAGTTCTTTCCAGCAACCAATGGAAATGATGAAAGAGTCTCATCATTATGAATGACATCAGCCACAGAGGAGATCCCTTTTGAATAAAGAAAGTATGATCATTTGGGCTCCTGCAATGCCAACGGTGAAGAAAAAGCTCAGGAACAGTGAATACTTTCAGCTCTCAAAGAATTGCCATGTAAAGAGTCACGCCTGGTGATTTGAAGAAGCAAAAAACGCATCATAGCAGCCCAAGGGTGATCCTCATGCAAAAATTGGAGCATCATTTTCCCCTTATGAGCACGGATATGCACATGAATATTCAGAATATTCAATCCCCCATGCATTTTTGGCAAACATAACTATTGTAAAGGAAGTAAGCGCAAGCTTTTCTTGCCATGTTTTGAACGCCAAAAAATTTATATAACAGTGGACATTAAAATTGGATATATACCACCAAGATAGATTGAGCAATTCGGAGCCGAACATGTAGACGCCAAGTAGCCAGGTGCCAATATTCAAGCTTCTTTTTGAATTTTGCAAGGACCCAATCAATCTGTTAGCGATGAGTAATCTTCCACCCAATAGGATAACCAAGATGATGGACTATTTGATTGGATAGAAGAATTTCCCCTGGCCATATAAGACTATGCCAGTCTTTTGAATGCAAAGGCAACAGGTGAGATTTCTAAAAATTGACATGAACGCTAGCAGGCTACCCATATAAAGAAAGAGCCTGCATAAGCACAGAGACATCCCTTTCAATGTTTTTCGGCATTAAAAGAGAATCATCTGCACAGGCCTGAGCAATAGTAGGTCGGCTTTCAGGAATCTCTAGGTCGGCTTTCAGGAATCTCCAAACCATGTAATCTCTCTGTCGCCACCAAATGATCCATATATTGAAGCATAGGATGAGTTGCTATGGCATATAAGATGGCACTAAGAGTACAACCCTTGCGGACTGAACAACGGAGTGTCCAAAATTCTGAAATATCTCCTAACAATATACATGCAGCTTTACTTTCACTATAAAGCTAATAGACAACATGCTGCAATTTATGACCAAAACCCAAAGCTTGCATGGTCCTTACTTTGAAATCGCATTGAATGGTGTAAAAGCCTTGGCGATGTCAACTTGCAATAATAGAACATCCTGTTGCATTTGCAACATTGTCAGTGATATGCCTACGAGAAAAGAAGCCATATTGTGCTGGATGTAGGCCATCATGCAGATCAGATATCCTTTGATACGATCAATCACCATTTTGAGGATTATCTTGTAAATGACTCGCATTAGAGTGATAGGCCTCCAATCAGCCAACGATCACAAATTGACTTCTTGGGTAGAAGCTTTACCAGCCCTTTCTTCCAAGAATCCGGCATATGTTGATTTTGCCAAGCAGTGTTTATCATCTGTAGCAAAGGAGACTTTAAAAGATTCCAATATACAAGGAAAAATTCAACTGTGAGACCATCCCAACCAGGAGATTTTGATCTACCACATGATTTGCTGCCCATAGAAAAGTGGGGAGTGTTCCAAAAGCATCTGCTTATGATATTCATCCACCATAAAAACCTCAAAAAAACCTTGGCTGCATAGTGCACTTTTTGAACAAAACATCCACCTAAAGTTCGTGTCAGCCAATTACCCACATCAGCTGCAACTGGATCCTGCCAAGAAAAAAGGTAATAACTGCATGCTTGGCATATTCTCGAACAGGTTCCACAATATCATCAACTTCAACCATGATCCCAACCGTGGGGACAGAGTCTTTGCAATCCTTACGAGTATCTTCAAATCCCTTAAGCATCACATCATAAACCAATTGGGCTTCCACAGAGACATGCCCAGGGTCATCCTGACCCAAATCCAGCTTCTGTTTCTTATGTGTGTAAATCTTTGTGGTAGCCATGAACTCCTGTATAAGTAGAGATGACAAAGAAAAGCCCACAAGAGATCGATATAACAAACGCAAGAGATCGATATAACAAACGAAGAGGAAACAGGACTAAAAGGTGTAGATAGAGAAAGATTATAGATAGAGGCTGTTAGGAAAAGAGTCGAGCAGCAGAAAAGTACAAAACCCAAGAGAAGAAGAAAAGAGCGACAAAAGCCCCAAAGAACACCCTAAAAACTCACACACAACACACAATTGCGATGAGGGATGACGAAAACAGCAAAAAAAGGGCGGCGAGAGGAGGAGAAGGCGACAGACTAGCTGCACAAAGCTGGAGACAAGTCCGTACAATAGTACGGGACTGTATGGCTGAAATCCATACAGTCCAGACCAAAAACGGGCAACTGAGGCTGAGAAAGAAGAATGCAAGCAGGCTACCAAGGCATACGTCAGAAGTACGGAGTGGTATGAAAGGCAAAACGGGCCTGGCAGGAGCCTCATACGGGCGTGCAGGAAACCAGAATCACCATAGCTGCTCTCTCTCTCCACACCTCACACAACTTTTTTTTTTGGTGAAACCAAGAAAATTATATTATGTAACATTCATTTACATCAGGGCAGTGCTCGAGAAAAGAGCCAATGCCCTATCCATCAAAAGCAGTAAAAGAAAAGCTGAATACAAGAAACATCCAAATCATCCTCATGTAAGGCATCATATAAAGACTGCCGCAATGAGGCTCGGAAGAACTCATAAGGGTGCTGAAGGGGAGAATTCAGATATGCATGATTTCGCTGCAACCAAAGGGTCCATAAGGCCCAGTATCTGATCCATTAAAAGAAAAGAGAATACTGTGACAAAAAAACTGATAATTTAACATACATCCAAAAAAACCTGTAGAACCTATGTGCAGGAAATCTGAGAGAATGTCTCTGGAATATGAACAAAACCACAATAAATGCGGAATACTCTCAGGAGTATGATGACATCTTGGACAAAGAGGTGAGGCAATCCTTCTTTGAGCCAATTTCACTCCCACTGGAAGAATACCAACTATGCATCTCCATAGAAAGAGTCTCTGCTTCAATGGCATTTTCAACTTCCATATCAATTGCAATTTTCCTTTCCACCAGGCTGATGACTTATTCAGATGCCATAGAGAGTTAGCATGATGAGCAATCCAAGGAGGAGGTAATATCAATCGATAAGCCTGTATAGAAGTCAATAAATGCAAAGGCTGAGAGGATATTCCTGGACTTGAAGATTGAAGGTGCCAATCTTGAAGCCTGTCTCTTACATTCAATGTTGGAATCGGAACCAAAGGGAGTAAGAGATCAGCAATGGCTTTCCAAATAGTTCGATGCATCCTAAGATTGTATTGTCGACATGCGACCGGAAAAGAGAGAAAATGTCCTTGCGTATCTACCACATCATCAATGAACCGGATGCCCAACTTCATAAGATTGTAAGCTCTGATTGGTTGTTGTACAGCAAGGGGAGAGGAAAACACAGCACTCCAATGAATGCTTTCCATTCTGAGTGAGGAAGCTATAGAAGCAGGATGGGGAGACCATTTGATGTGAGAGAGAACTTGCTTCCAATCCTGAATCAAGGAAGTAGAAAATGGACAACCACGGATTTTACCTTGAAATTTGCCAAGTACTACTTCCGATGGATCAACTAGCCAATGTCCATAAGCATTTGTGCACATCTGCATTCTTGGTGAAGCAAGTCCATTTTGAGCAACCTTAAAGCCTTTTTATGAAGCTTAGTTTTCCAGTCCACACCTCACACACACACGTGCGCGCACGCGCCTGCACACACACACACACACACACACATTTTTTTTCTCTTTTGTGAAAACAACGCTTTATATTACAAAAAACAGTCCCAAAGAAAAGGACATTCAGCTACAATAGCAGAAAATCTCAATACATGATAAGAAAGAAGGATACACCATATCCCGAGCCTACGGCCATCAAAGAACGATTGCTATAAGGAGGCCCAAAGAAAGGACTACATGGCAAGAGACATATCACCAAAGACCCTATGGTTTCGATCCTTTCATAGAGTCCATAATGCCCAGTGGCGAACCCAAGAGAAGAAAAGATTATAACTTTGCCTGAGAGGATGAACCCCAAACAACCAGAATAGCTTGCCAAAGCAACTAGTAGAAAAGCATGCATGTAGACATTGTTGTAGAAATAAGAAGAAATCATGAGATTTGGGGAATGCCCAAAAGATGAGACAATGTCTCCTATGGGGACAGACATCGTCTGCAAAGAGCACATGCAACAGAATTAAATTAAACACTCAAATAACTCTGATACAATATCTACACTCTAGAAGTCTTTTTTTTTTAAGTTCTTAGAAAAATTCATATTCTGGTATCATATCTATCTCATAAAACAGATCTCTTGGCCACTGGCTCTTGGGAAACTCCAATCCTGCAGCTACCTCGTCTCTTATCTGTGGAATAAGAACCCACCTCTCCTCTGTAACTTCATTGAATATTACTTTATACTGCACATGTCATGGTACAATAATTGCCTTCACCCTGTAGTTCATTTCAAACACCAAAAACATTTTTCTAATTACACCAATGTTATCAGTCTTTTCAGCCCTTCCCTGGCCTGGAAGACTCTCTGGTTAGACACCTGTAGAACTCCCTTCGGCCGGAAAATGACTGCAGCCACCAGTTCGTGCTGCCTCTAGCTTCCCTGAGTGCAAACTGAGCTCCCCTGGCTCCAGTTTCACCGTCTAGCTCCATAGCAAGGCCTCTCCTTCAAGAAGCCCATGGTAAAATCTCCCATGTCAAGATCAATCATGAACAGCCCCTGACCTCTATGTCATCAAGTAACAAACTGCCTTGTATGCTCAAAGCCACTGTCACATGCACCCCTACACTTGGGTGCAAGGTGACACACTGGCTACATCGACAAGTACATTATAGTTCTCAGATAGGAGATTTTGTCGTATGATGTGACCCCTTTGTGAGCCCTTGTCCAGGGACAGTCAGGCACAAGCTACGTAGGTCAGTCTCTTAGCCTTAGGTCAAGTCAGTTAGTCAGTTCTTGTTCACTAGTACCCACTAGAGAATAGTAGGTTAAGTGTTTCCATCTTATAGTTTAGGTCTTTACACGATCAGATAACCATTGCACATTGGTATCAGAGCTTTGGTCTGTATCTAGCTTGACTACCGCGAGTGTATGGTTGTGTTGAGATTCGAAAAGGACACACAATCAAGCGCCATGGAAGGATCAGGAAAAGATTTCAACCGCGAAGACTTTGAAGAGAAGAAAGACTACCAACAAGATACACTTCCGCCAAATGCTCAAGAAGTAATGGCAAACCTTCTAGAGCAGAATCGGGTCTTGCTGTAGCAGCTCGAAGAACATTAATCCCAGCTGGAAGAAAGCAGAAGACAGTTGGACCAGACAAAACAACGTTTGGAGGAAAAAGAAGTAGAAAAGCCGCTGGAAGAAAGAAGAACTATAGATTTTGAAAAACTGCTCTTGATGATGCGTGAGGAATGTAAAAATGAGGAGGCACTGCGACGTGCAAAGCTCGCCCAGGCAGAGAGGCAATAAAAGCTAGACTGAGAGGTGATGCTTCTCCAATACAAATAAATGTTAGCCGCTATGCAGGCAAGTTTGAGCGCAGCAGCCGTCTCCGCTATAGCTTCACCATCGACAAAGGTAACACCACTCACTCGGTCCACTCTAAATTTTGTTAAGTATGATGGTAAGTGTGACCATTCAGCAATTTTACAGTTTATTCATCAGTTTGTAGCTCATTCTCTGTTAGCACGGATTCAAGATGAGCAAGATAAAGTCCACCTTGAAGCCCCTCATCTTACAGGTGAGGCGGTGACTTGGTGGCGGCATTGGGCTAGTAAGCATACTGACCCAAACATGTTTAAGATGAATTTCGTTTGGGCAACGTTTGTGGCCGACCTCAAAGCCCGTTTCCTCCCACCCCAATATCTGCTTAACTTGGAGAATCAATTCGCTCGTCTCTCCCAAAATGGTTTGCCTATGTTGACATACAGTAACAAGGTCATCACACTAGCACAACAGTTGGGCGTGACGGAGAGCACCAAGATTTAATTCATTCGAGGATTGGACACGAACATACGTTTTACCATTCGAACCTTCGACCCGCCGAATTACGAGCGGCGCTGACTCTCGCACATAATTAGGAGATGATGCTGAATGGGGGAAAGCCCAAGTAGGTCCAGAAAGATTCCAAAGCCCCGCAGCAGTCAAACAACACAGCGGGTAAGGATCAGAAGAAGGACAACCAGTTCCAAAAGAAAGACGGCATGTTTCCTGATTCATTCTCAACCATATTCAGCCATCTCTGAAAGCATAAGAAAACTTCAGATTTGGCCTTTAAAGGATATACCCAGCAATACCTTGTGAAATCATCAGTGAGAGTCATGAAATACTTGTATCCTCCAATGGCATTTGTCCTCATTGGGCCACAGACATCACTGTGTACTAGCTGCAATTTCCTTTGTGAGAGTTTGGGACAATCCTTTTGAAAAGGAAATCGATGCATCTTACCCAAAAGACAACCCTCACACACATGTTTGGAAACTGTGTGAGTCTGAGGTACATCATTTGCCATCTGCTATGAATGTAGCTTTGCAAGAGCTCTATAATTGAGATGGCCCATTCTCTCATGCCAAAGATGAGTTTCAGCAAGTTGTGAATCTGAAATAGCCAATGCTTAAATAGCAAGTGCAGCTGGATGATGATCAAGGTAATAAAGCCCTTTTTGCAAAGTGCCAGTGAGAACTATGGCATTGTCATCACGAAGATCATATACTAGGCATCTGTAGCCATCAAAAATTACTCTAAAACCTGAAGTAGCAATTGCTGAAATTGAAATCAAGTTGACTTCAATGCCAAGCACAAAAAGAACATTTGTCAGAGTGACAGGATGGCTGGAAATGGATGTGAGCTGCACATCTCCAACTCCTTTTACAGCATATGAAGCATTATTAGCACATGTAACAGTCCCCCCTCGAGGTGCATTAGCTAGAGAATGAAACAACTATCTACAGGATGTGACATGCTTGGAAGCACCATTATCAAAGTACCAGGACTGAGCATCATTAGCAGTAAAGAGTGCATCAGCTTTGGAGGGATCAAATGAGCAATGGACAGCCCATGCCCAATCATCCTGAAGAGCATGTGCATGTGAAGCATCTGCTGGCTCATGGGATTCAATAGCATGTGAGGCATTAACTGTCAATCCTGCTTTCTTTTTCTTCGAAGCAATGCGCTTCCTGCATTCTGAAATGTCATGTCCAAGCTTGCGACAATAGTTGCATCTTTTCTTCTTTCCCTTATCTGCTGTATTTTTAGATGCATGGGAGGAATTGCAGCTGCTATGTATAGAGGAATTGCAGCTGCTATGCGCAGATTTTGGCCTGCCCATAGGCTTGAAAGCCTTGCCTCTTCCTGTCTGCTGTGAAGCAAATGCATGATCAGGAATAATGGCTTGTCTGTTAGCTCTACTTTGCTCTTCCTGCAAAAGCAAAGTAACTAGCTGGTCAAAAGAATAGTGGTCTGGATTACCCATGGCCACTAATCGAAGGGTTGTAGCAAACCCTTGATATGTATCTGGCAGTCCATTCAATGTGGTACTGACAAGCTGTGAATTTGGCACCACCTCATCAATGTTGGCAAGCTGTACCATGAGGTCCTTGACCTTTGTCAAATATGCATCCATTGACTCACCTTCATTCATATTCACTTCCTGTTATTGCCTTCTCAAATATGCAACACGAGCTTCATTGCGAATCTGATAGAGAGAAGCCAATTTATCCCAAGCATCCTTTGCTGTCCTGCAAGACCGGATGTGTGGAATAATGATTCTCTTGCATGATAAAGCAATGCATGAATGTGCATTTGCATCTCTTGCATCCCATTTTGACTGTTCTTGAGTTGGAAGAGCAGCGGCCGAAGTGCTAGAGGAAGAGGCATCAGGAGGAGTACCCCCTGCAGAAGGACCAGCAGTAGAAACAACCACTGTAGCATTGGCTGGCCTCAGATCAGCCCCAGAAACAATATTCCACAAATGCTTTGCAACAAGAACATGTTTCATGAGATAAGACCACATCGGATAGTTGGTGCCATCCAACGTATCATCTTCACGAAGAACTCCAAATAAATCTTGATTGTTCCCAGCCATAGCAACTATGATACCCTGAAAAAAACCTGAAAACCCAAAAGCCTCAAGGCTATCACTGCAAAAAGCTGGCTGTCCCAAAAATGACAGCAAATATCTGCAAATTTCTGACCCAAATCAAAGGGCAAATGCAGATCTGACCCAAATGTGACTGTGACAGGCAATGTTCAGTGCAGAAACAGCAAATTTGGCAAAAGCCCCAAATTTATTGAGGGCAAGTAGGCCAAAAAGAGGGCAAATGCAGAAAAGCCCCAAATTTTGCTGAAATTTTTCAAATGTGACCCAATGTATGCAAATCTGACTCAATGTCCTACAAATGTAACTTAATGTCCTGCAATCTGACCCAATGTACTGCAATCTAAACAAGAAATTGCAGACCAAATCCCAAAACTCCAATATTTTTGCAAGAAATTGCAACCAAAGGAGGTGAAAAGAACTGAAAGCCCCAAATTTGCCAATGTCCTGCAGAAGCCCCAAAACTGCAAATGTTTGTAGATGACTGCAGTGAGACCCAAAAAGGGTTATAGCAAGCAAGAACCAAGAACCTGGTTCATAGCCAAAGACAAAACGGAACCTGTAGGTAGATTCACACGTGTGAAAGTATACAAAATACCCAGAGCAAGTACAAGCGGTACGATCAACTGTTCTACATGTACATGTGTACGGAAAGCTGGTACAAGCTGCTGACGACTGATCTGTAGGTATACATGTACAGAAGATCGTACGGAAAACATGTACCTTGTACGGAGAAGTTCCTACGCAGGTACAGTTGTACATAGAAGTTTCTGCACATGTACAGTTGTACGGCATAGGTACCTTGTACTGAGAAGTTCGTGTGCAGGTACGGTTGTACGGCACAAGTACCGTTGTACGGCGGATCTATCGCTGTAGGTGCTGTTGTACAGAGCAAGTGCGACGGGCAGAATGCAAAGGTTAAAAGCACCTGGCAAGACCGAACTTAGCCACATTCGGGAATGAATGATCGTAGAAGATGGAGAAATGGGAAACTAGGACCAGCAAAGGACTTTTGCTGATAAGAGCTGCTCTTCAAAGGTCTTTGTTAAAGGATTGCACTATATGAGGCAAAGTGATAATATTTGCTAGGTGAAATATGCCAAGGTAGCTAGACATCTTCACATGCACAACTTGCGCTTAGGTTAGCCACTTTGCTACAAAATTTGGGAATGTTCTTTCTCCATCATCAGTTGTGATGTCGGCATGGCAGGAGCTTCTTCAACATGCCAGGCCTATTGTGACTCTTCATTAGGCCATCCAAATTGAAGTCCCCTTGTGATGATAAAGAATTGAAAGTAGCTATCAAACCTTGTGGCAAATGGAAATCTCTGGGATGGGACGGTCTTATTGTGGAGTTTTTCTTGCACTATTGGGATTCCATTTCATCCGCACTATTATATATGATGAATCATGCTTGAGAATCCCAACATATGCCAGCTACTTGGAAAAAGGATTGATTAAATTATTTCCTAATAAGAAGCATTTGTGTGAATCCTTTGCAGATCGGAGGGCCATTACACTCATGCCAATCAGCTATAAGCTGGCTGCTAGATTGATAGTGAGTCATACTAAAGTTTTTTTGCATTAGGGTATAGACCTTGCTTAGTATGGGTCCATTACCCACAAACACAATACAAATAATATTGCGAATGCATATGTGGGGATTGAATATCCAAAGTACATTGTGTACAAAATGTGTTATTTTTATGGAAGGAGATAGAGTGATACCGGTAGAGGAGTTACTGAAGGAAAAGGAAAAAAACAAAAAATGTATTTTTGTTTAGATTCACAGTATGATACAGTGTGCTTCAGCTGGAACTTTCAGTATGTAGAAGTCCTTAACTTTAAAACACAAGGTATGTAGCACATACTATTGCATGTAAATGATGAAGAGTGACAGGGTGTTGTGTTACCAGCGATACAAGACCTCCCAGAAGAAATTCTCTGGATGAGTCTTTGTACAGATGTTGAGTTTGATGAGTGGATATAAGTACTAAAGGAAAAAGAAACAGGAAACTGTATATTCATCTACTTGATCTTGGAGTTGGGCCCGTCTGTGCAGAGCATTGAATTTGGTAATGATGTACATGTAAAAATTTTATATTCTGAAGTACATGATCGTATTTGGTCAGTCTTAGCATATGTAAGAGAGGAAGAGTGGATTAATCTACCATTGCCACCAGCACGACCTCTTTTGAATGATGTGTTTTGCTTTGAACTTGTCCGGGATGAAGACTTTCAGGGTTGAGGGAGTCTATGGTGTCTGGTGTTTGGGATAGGGGTGAGGATACGGAAGAGATTATAGTAGTTATAAAGGCAATATAGTGCTCTATCTTTTTAGCAATCAACGTTAGAGCTACAAACTCAGAAAATATCAGAATTCACTAGTAAACAAGATAATCAATATCCTTAAATTGCAGACAATCAAAGAAGGATTGCCACAAGGACGCCCAAAAAAAAGAATACTTGGCAAGAAACGGATCACCAAAGACTCTATGATTCCAGTCCTTCCAGTCCAAAGTGCCCAGTAGCGAACCCATGAGATGAAGAGATAATAGCAGTTCATCCTAAGCAACCCCATGAGACCATACCCATGCCTAATAGGATGAACCCCAAAGAACCAAAATGTCTTGCAAAAATAGGCAGTAGAGAAAGGCACCTATAGCCTTAGCTGCAAAAACAAGAAGAAATCACAAGCTTTTGGGCAATGCCAAAAGAGGTGAGGCATAGTCTCCCATATGGATCAGACATGTGGACAAAGAGTAGGCGAAAAATGATGGCATGCCAAAATCTGTTCAAAGGGGAGAACTCCAAGCAAAACTCGCCAAAGAAAAACTTGGTATTGAAGAGGGAGTTCACAAGCCCAAATATACTTTAACACACACACACACACTTTTTTTGGGGGTGAAATCCATTTGTTATTATATTATAAAAAACAGTCCCAAAGAAAGGGACTAAGAACTACAAACACTAGAAGACATCATTATATGACAAGAAGGCAAGATAATCTATGTCTCATGCATGCTGACAGTCATAAAACGATTGTCGTAAAGAGCCTATTAAAAAGCATGTTAATGAGCTCGTTTGAATGCGCTCTTTAACACACTATTTGTAAAACAGATATGTCATTCAGAAAAATGTACATTCAAAGCTGTCCAAAGTGGAACAGCTCACTCTTTTCTGTGGTAAAAGAACCTTTCATTAAGAAGAATGTACATTCACAGCTGTCTCAAAGTGAGACAGCTACTACTCATATTGTAGAAAATACTGAAAAGAAAACATATGATGGCTCCTTTGATAAAGAACAACTAGTACAAGAAAGAAATACCTTGGAGAAAAAAGAGAGCAAGGTAGTTTCTACACCATTCGAGCTTGGCGGCCATTTGTCCTTAGAGGATGGGAGTGACCCATTTGACACTACTCTTCACCAATAGGTTGTTGGCAGCCTCATATATTTATGTAACACTAGGCCTGATCTCTAGTATGCAGTATCCCAATTAAGCAGGTTCATGCACATGCGCAGTAGACAGCATTGGCAGGCAGTGAAACGTGTCTCTTAATACTTGAAAGGCATGCAACATTTGGGAACTCACTGGGCTGGTTGTTCTGATACGAGGGTGTCTCACAGTAGCAACTGTTTCTTGGTTCAGCAAGGAGCAGCCTACAATTACTACTTGTAGTTGTGAAGTTGAGTACGGGGTAGCCTTCACAGCTATATAGAGTGTGTATTGGCTCCACAAGTCACTTGTAGATTTTAATGTCAGCCATGCATCTTCTACCATGATCTACATTGACAACCAGAGTGCTTTGGCACTGCGCATAATCCTGTCTTTCATGCACGTACCGAGCACATTGAGGTACACTATCACTATATTCGAGAGCAAATGTCAGCTAGAGATACACAGTTGTCCTACATTCCCACAGAGGATAACTTAGTAGATTCTTCACAAAGGCTCTACCTTGACCCAAGTTTGAAGCTTTTCGGCAAACTTTACACTTGGAACCATTTGTCACCCGAATTCTACTTTCCCTATACTATCAAAAAATCATGCTATATCCATCACAAATGAAGATGTGCAACCATGATTTACTTTCTCGGTATACCTGAGATGTATCCAGGATACTTCAACCATGCCGTGGAGGGCATTTGTTGCCACTTAGCCTTGGCCTGGCCTTGTAGTCCAGTTAGGACTCCTAGTCCACTTGGGAGAACTAATACATTTAGGTGGAACACATGGTCCATCTAGGACACTAGGGTGTACTTGGGTCTATATGACCCCTCATTTGCATTTTCTCATTATCCATTTGCAAGTACACTCTATTGCTTTAACCTTGTTGTCTCCTCTTTTGCATTCCACCTTCCTTCCATTGCTCCCCGCATCCAACAAACTGTGTACAAACCATGGAAAAATAAATCATGGTGTATAAACCATGGGAGATGATGTCACCATATGTGTAGATGGCTAGTGTAGACGATTGGATTATGATAACAGGCCAATATGTATATACAAAGAACTCACAAAAATACTCAAATGTGACTCGTAAACATGTGCGCAAATAATAAATATATGAGAAAAATATAGCTGAATACCTGGAATAGAGTAGGCTTTTCACAATAAGGAAGGCAGCCTCAAAGAAATCCATCTATATAAGGGCTGCCAAGTCTCACCATACCTAGGGATGTTCCTAAGGAGATTGTACCACAAGAGAAGCTTCTAGGGATCTAGGCTTGGAGAGAGACCTCATACAATAAGCTTACCCAAGAGGGCTCTTCTCGACAACTTAGACCAATGATAAAAAGCCTCCTCTCACACTAATGAAGAATCACCATTTACCAAGTCACATGTGCCCTACTATCACATCTAACATTCAACTCAGCCCAAAGGAAGTTACACCAAACCTGTACCATGCATCCTCTATGGAAGCAATAGCATGATGTACTGTAAGGAGCTGAACATTGGCAAAACGAAAATTGAAACAATGTATTTTATTATAAAGTAAACACATGACTACAAAAAGTGCACAAATGAAAACAGGAACCAATAGACCATCATACCTCTTGATCCCTGTAAGCAGTGTCAACGTCATCCTGGCATTCAATGTAAGCAGGGAAGTCCTTTCCCACAAGAAAGTAGTCCCCTTTCCCGAAACCCTCATTGCCTTCAAGTGAGCTTAAGAGACCTGAATAATTATAGTCCCCAAATGCTCCACTCTTGATGAAGTCCTTTGCTTCTTCAAATCTTGGGTCTGGTTTAAACTACAGCATCCCAATTATATAGACATCAGCTATAAAATTCAGGGCATGCCAAGTTTAAAAGATGAGTGCAACTCTCTTGTCCAATACTTCCATCCTCGTATCAGTCTAAAAAGTTATAAAATTGTCTTATGGTGATTATTATCTTGAAGTAGGTATCTATTTATATTCCTGCTATGCACAATCAGCAATACAAAACTACTTGAACATGAACCTCTTGCCAAGACAATCTTGCAACACAGGCAAGAACGATGTAGGATTTAGCCATTGATACTGCAATAGAATCAGCAGTATGCTTGTTCCACTTGAGCGAACTGTCTCCTCTGCAAGCAGGGCTTTACAAATCTGAGACATTACAATGAAAGAATGCAATACCTTCCCTTCTGCTCGCTCCTTCCTGAGACCAGCTATCTCATGAGCATAAGCACCAAACAGGAAGAAGTTATCCTCTCCAACATCTTCACGAATTTCAACATTGGCGCCATCTAACGTTCCAATCAGCACACAGCCATTCATGGCGAACTTCATATTACTGGTTCCACTTGCCTCCATTCCAGCAGTGCTGCACATATTTAGGCAAGCTATCAGTAAATAGAAAACCTCTCCATTGAAACTTCCTTTTTGTTTGGCAAGCTGTTCCCTTAACAATGGAAAATTAATACCTCAAAATTGTACATCATAACAAACTGAGCTCCACCAAAATATTTTTTATAAAGAACTAGCTCCAAGGTAGACAAAGAAGGAGAAAAAAACCATATTTTCAGTCACAGGTGACAGCACTACAACCAAGAAGGTCAAAAAGAGAAACTTCTTTACACTCCAATATAATAGAACGGTTCAGTTCCCCCTGGAAAAGAATTTCAAGAACTTCAACCTAACAAGACCTTTTGGTTACATGTTATAGTGTGAAAGACAAAAATTTGAACGAACAAACATTAATTTAAAAGACCAAAAGTGAAAGAAAAAGGCAGGCTATTAGAACTTCAATGTTTCTTTCCATGCCAAGAACTGCATGCTTAATTGTAAGAGGGTCTATGTGCCATTGAGTATAAGTCAGTTTCCTTAAAATTTTCATTCCAGAATTTTAAAATTAACCTGAGCACACTCTCATGGACAGGAGGCAACTAACATTAACTTCACGACTGCCATGGCAGATCATACTGCAGAGACAATCCCCCCCCAAAATGCCTTTGGGACAATCAGTGATCCTCTTCCCCCTGGCTGTATCCCTTTCAGCCCTTGTTCTGCTGGTTGCAGAGATTGGCCTCCCCTATCCAGCTTTATTTTGAGCCCCACTATCGGTCTGTCCCTTTCCCCTGCACTAGCTCTTCTTGAAGGAACCAGCTGAAACAGATGAGAGAAATATAAGTGTCAACACAGAAGAAGTTCACCGTCGCTTTGTCTCAAAGGACTTCACCTTTCATTCAGTCCTCCCTCGTTGGCATTGAGGTTTCATCATTCACTTGCTTGCTCATTTCTCACGCTTAGGCATCCACCTTCTAGGCTCTATACGACAGGAAGTAACCTATTCTACATGTCCTTAGTTGTGCAGAATAGCCACATCCCTTCAGAATGAACTTGCAACTTTGCTCAACCACTCTCTCTCACTCTTCATTACACTCTTCACCTTTCCACCATCACTCTAACTCATTTACGCACGACATACTACGACTCATTATGCACACAGCCTAGCTTCAAAGGAGATAGAAGCAACACTAAACACCCATTAGAGAGAGCCCTCCCTCTAAACTCTTGCTACAACTCCACGCTCTCACTCCCGAATGAATCTCCCTCTCAAAGAATGCCCTCTAATCATGAACCTACCTCTCTATACCCTCCTCAAGCCGTGCCTTTAGCGTAGCGTCTTCTTGCCCTCACCTGGCCTTATCCCAAGGGTTGGGATATGTTTCATCGATAATGGTGTCCATCAACAAGACACTTGTTTTCACTTTTACCATCAGCCGTTGATCTTGGCCTTCACCTTGTTTTGTCCTTGAGGTGATGTTGCTAGCTTGAGCTTCGTCCTTCATCATGACCTTCCTCCTGTAGCACAGCAGCATACCTAGCACTCGCTTTGGTGATTCCAGGAGGGCAGCACCATAGCCCGCACTTGGAGTAGAAGTTTTGGGGTTCTGTTTCAGCAGCTTTCCTTTTCTAGTTTTCAGCTCTCTTTAGATCCACATCTCTCTGCCCAATTTTCTTTTCTTTTTTTTTTGCAAAAAGAGACTTCTATTAAGTATTAAAGAAAATCGTTAGAGCAAGCTCCATACGGGATACATCATGCAATGCATGAAAAGCTCAAGAGCCAAAAAGAAAGGATTGAGGCTGATAGTGCCATCTCAATCTGGTAGAAACCTCTGAGAAAAAGGGAGAACCCCTCCAAACTCGAAGAAATATAGTCCTTCTAGAAGAGGCTGCCCGTGAAGGGCCTTGCATGCTAGCCCATATGGCTATCAAAGTGTGAACCGTGTTAGTCCAAATACCCGTGAACACCTCTGATGGGTGTATCTAGGTGCCATCCAAGGCCTCTGTACATCTGGCTCTCCAAACGTGCCAAGAGGAAATGCTAGCCAAAATCTCCCAAGAGGTGTCTACTGAAGCATGAGAAGCTCTGAAGGGAGTAAGTGGTACATCCTGAAGAGAGCAAGGCTCAATCACCTGCCGGCGGACCGAGAGTGCCCAAGAAGAAGGCTCACCCTCATAAAACACCTGGGGCCCAGTAAGGGATAACCATGCGACCGAGCCCCAAGTCATGAAGAAAGGGGAAGTATGAAAGATGCTGAGTATCCGACCAACCCCTTTCCAAATAGTACTCGCCTGACTGCAGTCCCAAAGGCAACGTCGCACTGACTCCTCTGCAGAGTGACAGCGAGGACAAGTGGGATCAGCCCCAAATCGTGATCTCCACAGGTTCACGTTACTCCTATTGTTTCTTTGCCAAAAGCTTCATTGCTGGAAGGGTCTTTTTCAGATATTGAATTGGATGATGCTCTCAAACATTTGGGTAAACATAAATCCCCTGGTTGGGATGGTTTGACGGTTGAATTTTTTGTAGCCTTCTGGGCTGAATTGAAAGGTCCAATCTTGAAGCTCATTAATGTAGCCTGGCAGCATCAACATCTTCCTTCAGCTTGGAAGCATGGTTTGATCAAGCTTGTGCCCAAAAAACCCCTATGTGAGACTATGGCTGACTGGAGGCCCATCACTTTAATGCCTGCTATATATAAACTTATTGCTAAAATGTTGGTTCTTCGGATAAAGGATATTCTTCATGATGGTCTTCATCCCAGGCAATATGGTTTTGTTCCAAGAAGAAATATACATGATAATATCTCCAATACTCTCATCGCAATGGAATATGCCAAATATTCAAATCAAGATGTATTGGTCATGCAGGTGGATGTGGCAAAGGCATTTGATACCGTATAGTGGGATTACGTCTCTCAAATCATGATTAGACTTGGTTTTGGGCCAAAGATAGTTAATGTCATTTATTGGCTTTACTCAGATTCCACTGCTCAATGTTTTATAGGGAATCATTTGTCTGAATCTTGGATTCTAGGACGGTCAGTTCGACAGGGATGCCCTCTCAGTGCTTTGCTCTATGCTATTGCTTCACATCCTTTGCTTCTTTATATGGATCATCTGGTTGATACTGGACTGCTAGTGGGGCTTCAGATTCCTGACTCGCGGCCTTTCATTGCACAGGTTTATGCAGATGATTCTTTCATCCCAAAGAATGTTCTCTGGAGCTTCGCTTATTGATGGATACCCTTTCAGATTTTGGGTTGGCAGCTGGTCTAAATATTAATTTTCAGAAATCAAAACTCTTGCCTCTCAAGCATTGTGACTGGCATGCTCTCCTTTGGCCAGGTCAGATTATTCCTCCGGAGAACATAGTAAGACATTTGGGTTATCCAATTGGTTGGAAAATAAAAAATAAGCAACAAATGTCTTGAATATTGGAAGATCTCCACTTGGCCTTTGCATGTTCGGCTTCGAATGGTCCAGTCCATTGTTTTAGCTTATGTCCAGTTTTACCTGCCTTTATTACATTGGTCATCTTGAGATCTCTCTTCTTTTATGTCTCAAGCCATGGAGATTTTTTGGAAAACTAAGCTTCATAAAAAAGCTTTGAGATTGCTCAAAATGGACCTGCTTTGCTCTCCAAGAATGCATGGAGGTTTGAATATTCTAAACATCAAATTTCATGTGCTGGCAAGAAAGATCACTATGTGTAGGGTTTTTTTCCAGCAAGAGCAGCCATGGTCTATTATGCTGGCATTTTTGTGTGGCCAGATGCGCACGAATGCTTATGGGCATTGGCTAGTACATCCATGGGAAGTAGTACTTGGCAAGTTTCAAGGTAAAATACTTGGTTGCCCATTTTCTACTGCCTTGATTCACGATTGGAAGTAGGTGCTCTCTCGCATCAAATGGTCTCCCCATCCTGCTTCTATCGCTTCATCTCTTCGACTGGAAAGCCTTCACTGGAGAGCTGTTTTTCACTCTCCTCTTGCTATACAACAACCAATCAGAGCTTACAATCTCATGAAGTTGGGCATCTGGTTCATTGATGATGTGCTAGATACTCAGGGGCGTATTCTCTCTTTTCTGGCAGCATGTCAAAAATACAATCTTGGGATGCATCATAGACCCATATGGAAAATTATTGCAGATCTCTTACTCCCTTTTGTTCCGATTCCATCTTTGTAAGTAAGAAACAGGCTTCAAGATTGGCATCTTCAGTCTCCAAGCCCAGGATTATCTTCACAACCTTTGCATCTATTGACTTTCATACAAGCTTATCGATTGATTTTACCTTCTCCATGGATTGCTCATCATGCAAATGCTCTTTGGCATCTGAATAAGTCTTTAACTTGGTGGAAAGGAAAATTGAAACTGATATGGAAGTTGAAAATGCCATTAAAGCAGAGACTCTTTTTCTGGAGATGTATTGTTGGTAAAGAGTGCTCTCCAGCATAGAAAATATCATAACCAGCAAAATGTCTTGTGTGACCAACAAATATGTGCTGGTTATGTTTCTGCAAAGCCACTATGTTTGGCTGCAATTATTTGATATACATCTACACAAGTTTCCACTTTCTATGATGACAACAACCCTGTACATTGAGTGTAACACATTTGATGCACGGAAACGCAGTCGAAGATAGTGGGAAATACGGTCCAAGAGGTCTCTGGACCGAGGACAAAGCCATAAAAGATGTGTGGAATAGTCTCAAAGAACTGAAACACCTCAAACAATGAGGATTTGCAATCCTGCGCTTAGCCAAAGTGACACCCACTGAAAAAACACCCACCAAACATCTCCAAAGAAATAATCCTGGTGCAAAAGGTTTATTTGTCCATAATTGTTGAAGATTTCACTTCCACCAGGAAAGAGATATATGTAGATGCCATAGAGTATTCTCATGCTGAGCAATCCGTGGAGAAGGCAAAATCAACCTATAAACTTTCATAGAAGTAATAGCCTGCAAAGAAAGTGGGCGTAAGCCTGGAGTAGCAGATATGAGGTGCCAATCTTAAGTCTATGAGATTCATCAGATGGAGGACGTGGGAGAAGGGGCTGCAATAAATCACTTATTTTCCTTCATATGGATCGATGATGCATACCAAGAGGAAAACGACGACAGGCTTCTGGAAAGGATAATATATTCCCTTGAACATCCACAACACGTCAATGTAATGAACCCCACAAGCTTCATGAGATTGTATGCCCGAACTGGTTCCTATAAAGCAAGAGGCATATCAAAGACTGAGCTCCAGTGTATGCTTTCTTGACGAAGAGAGTTGGGCTGAGCTGAATTGGCAGGAGACCATTTAACTTTAGAAAGCACTCACTTCCAATCCTGTACTAAAGAAGATGAGAAAGGGCAGCCCAGAATAATGCCTTGAAATTTACCAATGACCACCTCCCAATGATCTGTAATCCAATCCCCATCAACTTGTGTCCTCATGTTCATACACATGGCCGCCAACATGATAGACCATGGCATTTTTTGCTGAAAAAAGGTAGGAAGCATAGTAGTCTTCTTGGCTAGGATGTGAAACTGAATGTTAAGTATGTTAAGACCCCCATGCATCTTGGGAGAACATACATAAGGAATTCTTAACAGCCTTAAACCCTTCCTGCACGATTTTGTCTTCCAAAAAAGCTCCATCGCATGCGACATGAAAGCTTTGATGTCTTTTGAATTCCAATGTAAAACCAGCAAATAGAATTGAACATGAGTCATAACAATGGATTGTACAATTCTGAGGCGAAGATGCAGAGGCCATATAGATAGTTTCTAGTAATCCAATTTCTGATAAAGCTTGTCAGATACCCATACCATTTGCTGCTTAATAGTAATATTCCAACCCACAAGATTGCCCAAATGCCTGACAATCTGACCAGGAGGCAAAATTTGACCAGGCCAAAGAAGCGAGTGACAATCGCAAGCTTTCAAGGGAAAAATCATAGATTTGTCAAAATTAATATGCAGACCAACAGCCAATCCAAAATCAGAAAGACTACTCATGAGAAGCCTAAGTTCAGTAGGAGTATTTTGGGGCATGAAAAAAGAGTCATCAGCATATGCCTGTGCCAAAAAAGATTGAGCTCCAGGTAGTTGAAGACCATGCAGTTGTCCCAAATCAGTGAGATAATCCATATATAACAACATTGGATGTGCAGCAATGGCATTGGCATATAACAACCTTGCCGCATCGATCTGAACAAAGTCCAAGGCCTAGACAAGTGTCTGCCAAGTATGCATTGAGTAGTGGAAGCTGAATATAAAAGATAGATGACATGGATCATTTTAGATCCAAAACCCATTTTGGACACGGTAGTGAACAGTATCAAAGGATTTCGCAACATCCACTTGCATAAATAAAACATCCTGTGAAGTATATTTTGCATATTCTATTGCAATCAAGGCATGGGAAATATTGTCATTGATGCCTCCGAGTTACAAACCCAACCAGCCTGCAGACTAGCCGACCAGCCTGTAGACTGGCCCGACCTCTTTGTGCTGCCTTTCACTCGCCCCTTTGGCACCTGACCGCCACGTGGCAGTCCTGGTACTTGTGCATGTCTGCTGCACTGTTTTGACCTGCCCTGACCTGACTGTCAGCTCCAAAGTGTACCTAACTACAACGCCTGTTGCAGCTGTCTGCTGTGCAGGTATTTCCTCTGTTTGCTGCTTGCAGACCAGTTCCAAACCACCCCTGGAATAGTCCCCTTGCTGCCACGTGTCAGTCCAGATCACTGCACCTATCTCCTGCCTAATCCCAAGCAGTGGTTCTCCTCCAAAGGACTCGAATCTGGTCCTGGATGCTGCACAGACCTGCAGCAATGCTTGCTGCCGTCCATCCCAGACATAGCTCCATCTGGCTTTCATTGCAGGGTTTCCTCTGCTCCAGACTGATGCTGCTCCAGTCGCAGCCATCTGATAGTCTTGTGTGCAGTACTTGCAGCATACTGCCCATGTGGCTGCCCTGTATTCTTTCTCAGTTTTGCCCATATGTTCTCCTTATTTGGGGGCTCACAGGTGGGGAGGTAACCTACCAAACTCCAACAAAAAGTGGGCTTGCTCATGTTGATCTTCGAAAGATCAAATTTCAACCTTCAAAAGGACTAGCCAAAATCATCCAACAACTCTGACACAGTGTCCTGCATCTAATAAAAGACATCCTACACAATCAGCATGTCCAATCCAAAATGGTGAGGTAGAATTGAAATTGTAGCAAAAGTTCGAATTCAATTTAAGCAAAGGCTGAGAACCCTTAGGTCTTCATTGATCAGTACCGCACTGAATCTGAATAAAAATATAACTAGTTTCAATTTTGCTCTTTCCTATGGATTCTCATCTACTGCCCTATTCATTCCAAGTAATATCCTTCGCTTCTGTGCTTCTGTAAACATTGATGGAGCAACAATGGAAGCATGGAGAGTACCAACAATGAAGAAAAAGACGTGTTTATTCATGAGTAGAAGTGCCCTTATGAAGGCAACTGATACAATGCATGTACCCAAGCAAGAGCATCTTCAGATAGCGAAAATCCGTCTTTGAAAGCTCCTGCGAGTCCCCCTCCTCCTCGCCATCGCGACTACCTCCCCCTGACCCCCTCTTTCGCCCGTCGCCTCGCCATCGCCTCTTCCCTCCCCCCCCCCCCACCCCCCACTCCTCGCGCGTCTGCTTCTCCCTCTCCGTCGCCTACCTCCTAATCGAGCTCGCACAAGCTGCCTCTCCCCCCCCCGTTCAGAGCCTTGCCGCGCTCAGAGCTTGCCGTTCAGCACATCGCTGCCGCCACCTGCTCGTTGCTCAGGAGTCTCCCCGGCTAGTTGCTCGAAGCTCCGCCCAGCTGATCGAAGCTTCGCCCAGGTGTTCGAAGACCCCTGCTCGCTGCAGTTCGTGTGGCAGCCCGCCTGCTGCCTCGACGACATCTCCCCCTGGCTTGGCCTTGTCCGGTTGAAGGAGTCGCCACTTTGTGAGCCTCGTTCCCTCATCCAACCCCAGGCTCCACCTCTCGTCTATCTCTCCATTTCGGTGGCAGCCTCTTCCTCTTTGGAGTTCTCGCAGTTTGTCTCTGCGGTATGGCAGCCCCCTGCCCGGAACCGGAGGCCCAGCCGGGCCCCCCCTCTCCATTAGCCTACCACGTTATTCTGACAGAGCAGCACTCTTCCTTGGTGAAACAGGCTGCCAATGACTTTGCCCACACCTCAGTTTATGGCAGAGTCATTGGACACTCTCCCTCCAGGCCAGCCATCAGGGATTGGCTACAATCCACCCTTGTGCTAGAGGATAGCCACATTGAGGAGGTGGCCCTTATGGGAAGGGGCATCTTCTGGCTCAAACTCTCCACTGCGAAAGTTGCGAGCAACCTGATTGCTGTTTCCCCCACATCTGTGGATGGGAAGATCATCATGATAGTCCCTTGGTACCGAGGATTCAGCGCAGCAGACTTTGATGCTCGTTTCCGCATACCTCGCCACCCAGTGACGCTAGTATTTCCAGGCCTTGCTGCTGAGTTGCGACCGATAGTCAGGGACCTGGGTTCCCACTTTGGTTGGGTGATGCATGCCTACGTTGATCCCAGGCCGTGCGATGTGGGTTGGCCTAGAGTTGGAGGGTTCCAGAATAGGAGTCCTCAACATTTATGCACCCACAGATCTCCGACGCAAAGCCACCTTTTGGAGGACACTTACAGAGCTTCTCCCAGTCATGGATTCGTGGATTGTTGGAGGAGACTTCAACAATCTCGAGACCATGGAGGACCAGCAGGGCACAGGACCAGAGTTTACAGGCATAGCTCAGGCAGAGCAGACCACTTGGGACTCCTTTCTCTTTGCGATAGGAGGGAGGGACAGCTGGAGAGACCCTGTCTTCCGCCGATGGCAAGGGAGCTTGGACTTCTCGTGGGGTTCCCGCAGGGAAGGGGGCAGACTCCTGGAGAGATTGGACAGATTTATGTCAGTGATTGGGCCATCGGCAGAGGTGGTCAGGTGGGTGTAGTGCCAGGGACGACGCTCTCCGACCACGCGCCAGTGCTCTTGACTCTAGACTCAGCAGCTCAGTCCCTTGCCCCCCGTTCATGCGGGATTCCTGATTCCATCTTTTCCAGGGAGGAGGTGTGCAGTCGTATCGGTAGCCTTTGGGACAGAGATTGGGGCGAGTGCGAGGAGGATCTGGCAGAGACAGTGGCTCAGGCTCTGCAGGAGTCCAGCCAGATTTCCTAGCTAGCAACCCTTCAGGTTCGTCAGGAGTGGTGGGGCAGAGAGAGAGCTCTTCATAGGGACCTCGCCTCCATTCAGCGGCTCCAGTAGGCAGCTTCGGGTTCGGAGGAGCTTCCTAACCAGGCCCTTCGAACCAGAGCCCTTCTTGAGGAGACTCTCCAGCGTTGCTCGGAGTTTTCTTATCACGCCTCCCTCTCTTACTAGGCTAGGAAGGGAGACAAGATGAGCAGAGAGTTCTTCAGGACGCATGGTCAGAGGGCGGCAGGAGACCAGATCCGGAGTCTTAGGACAACGGAGGGTCATATCACTACCGACCAGGAGGTCATGGGGTTGGCTACCGACTTCTACAGGACTCTTTTCCAGCAGGAGCAGCTTGCCCCCTGCACCAGACGTTCCCGCGAGGAGGTGTACAGGCATACTCCGGCCCTTGTTCAGCCTAGCATGCACACGACGCTGATGGCCCCGTTCACCACCGTCGAGATGCAGGAGGCTCTGATGGCTATCGATGGGCAAAAATGCCCTGGTGAGGATGGGCTCTCTAGAGCTTTCTTCACTTCATTCTGGGATCAGATCCATCAGCCCCTTCTTGCAGCTCTCCAGAAGATTTTTAGCAGCGGCCAGATGCCAGAGAGCCTCTCCTCGGGATTGATCTGCCTCATCCCGAAAGGGGGAGATCGGCAGGAGATCCGTCAGTGGCGCCCGATCACTCTCCTCACCACTGCCTACAAAATCCTTGCCAAAATGATCAGTGCCAGAGTTCGGCCACTACTTCCGGACCTCATCCATGACACTCAGACAGGCTTTGTCCAGGATCGCAGTATTTTGGATAATGTCTTCACCTTCTCAGAGGCGACGGAGTGGGCTCAGCACAGCGGGCTTCATTTAGCCATCCTACTTCTCGACTTTGAGAAGGCTTACGATCGAGTGGACTAGTCCTTCCTGGAGGGTACTCTGGAGAGACTTGGATTCCCAATGGGCTGGATTCAGGGCATCTCAGCGTTATACAGGACAGCTTCCAGTAGGGTTATCATCGGCGGCAGGATGGGAGAGTGATTTCGCTTGGAGAGATCAGTGTATCAGGGTTGCCCACTTGCTCCTTACCTGTTTCTCTTCTTCGCCAAGGCGATGACGCACTATCTTCGAGCTAGGACGACAGGGATTCGGGGTGTTCGCCTTCCCATCAGGGAGGACTCTGAGTTCCTGGATTCGGAGTATGCAGATGACACCGCGCTGTATGTACAGGATTATGAGATGACGTGGGAGAGGGTGAGGCTCGCCTTAGAGGTCTTCTGTTCGGCAGCCGGTGCGAAAATCAACTGGAACAAATCAGTTGGTTTTCTCACAGACCCAGGGGCCTGTTCACAGTGGGGGAGGTTTTCGGGCTTCAGATGGATTCCACGGGGGCAGACTACTAGATATCTCGGTTTTCAGGTTGGCCTGGACATCACGCCAGCTCAGCAGTTTCTCCCAGTGCTAGATTCCATACGACGGAAGCTGGCTTTTTGGAGCACTGCTAAGCTCTCTCTTGCACGTCGAGCCCTTGTGGTCAATCAGGTTCTCGCCACGGCCTGGTATGTTGCCTCTTGTTGGTGCTTCTCGCGGTCTTGCGTGGCACAGCTCAGGAGGATGGTTCAGAATTTCCTGTGGTCCGGAGGGGATGGTCTCAAAGATACCAGAGCCAGGGTAGCCTAGCAAACAGTCATTCTTCCGCAGGCGGAGGGTGGCTTGGGAGTCATTGATCCAGAGCTCCAGAGTCAGGCCCTGCTGGGCAAGTTAGTTATCCGCGGGACCCTGGGGGGGCAAACGTGGAAGTTGCTACTTCAGCAGGGGATCAGTTCTTGCACCCCGTGCCGAGGAGGAGAGTGGCTGCCGTCCCTTAGGTGGATCTTTACCTTTGCACCGCTTACTCGCCCCCGCTCCCCGCTCATTCGTAGCCTGCTCACGGTTTGGAGGCGACTTCATCTCAGCCTCATCCAGTCGCCTCCTAGCAGTCAGGAGGAGATCGACCGCCAGCCGCTCATCTGGAACGGTCAGGTCAGGGATGTCTCGGGCCTTCAGCTGGGGGAGAGGTCGCATATCTTGTGGAATGGCTGGATGCGGGGGCCGCTCGGTCCCTTCGAGTTTGGAGGGACACTTACAAGCACTTGGAGACAGCTGCACTCTCAGCCGTAGCTGGGGGCGTCCGAGGAGTTCAGGTGAGGCGTACAGAGATAGATGGAGCGATTCCTGCCGGCAAGCTGGTACCACCGGAGATTCAGATCCTCATGCCTGGTGATGCCCGTTGGCTTGGACAGTTCACCCCCCGTGGCATCCCACTGGTTGTCGCAGGTCGGCTAGCCGACACCTCGGTCTCCTTCGTCGTGATGGGTGACGGCCGACTCAGGAGAGAGGGTGCGCTCATTGACCCCCTTCTCTCGTGGTAGAGGGTTCACGTTGTAGGCCTCTTAGGGAAGGTTTGGCAGGTCGATCCTAGAGTAGAGCAGGATCAGTTGCAGTTGTGGCGCCTCTGGATTTGGGAGGGGCGGGCCCCTTTCAGAGCTTGACTGGGACCCAGGAGAGTGGAGATGGCCAGAGGTTGTGGCAGACCAGGGGCCGACCCCTTTCTTCGCATACAGTACGAAACTCGACAGGAGTGTTCTCGGGAGGATGCAGAGTAGACCGCCCACCTAGCGGCCCAGTTGGTATGCTCAGGGTATCTCCAGGCTATTTCTTCAGGCCTTCTGGAAGGCCTTGTGGGAGAGTTGGCGGCCGCGAAAGATTTCCTACTTCCTTTGGCTACTCGCCCACAAGGGACTTCCAGTGGGGAGCTGGTTGCGGCAGTTTCGTCAGGAGGGACTCTGTCAGATTTGTCATGAGGACGAGGAGTCACCAAAACACTGCCTGTGGAGCTGCACTCACGCCCAGGAAGTGTGGAGGAGGGCTTTCGGGATCCTTATCGTGCAGAACCGGAGTTAGGTTTGATCACTTGGGGCACGTTCTGCTGGTGTAGCACCATACCTGGCTATCACCAGATGTTCGAGGCAGGCCCGCAGGACCCTATGTTCCTCGTCACCCAGGGGACTTGGGGGCCGCTTGAGGGCATCCCGCAACATTTGGCAGAGGTGGACACAGGATCTTAGGTGAGGCAGCTAGTCTCGGAGATTATTAGCAGCATCGTTGGATGGCACATTTGGACCTCGAGTTGCGCGCAGATCCTCGGAGGTACCTCCCCCTCGACTGCCCAAGTCATGGCTGACATCTAGAGCGAGATTATCCACACGCTCAGAGGTCAGTGGGACCAGATCCAGGGGGACTCCCGGGTCGGCCGGGAGAAGCGGAGACGTTTTCTCCGAGATTGGGATACGCAGAGCCTCTTCTTCGAGCATACATCTCAGGGCCTTCAGTGGCGCTACTCACCGCCTCTCTGGCTTTTTATTCACACCCGCTTGATCCCTCCGAGAGAGAGAGTTTTTGATTCCTCTTAGGGCTGCGTTCGTTTTGTGAACGCAGCCCCGTCAGCTGCAAAACTGACCCCATGTATTCTTGTTTCTCGAAGTAATATAATCAGCACTGTTTTTTCGGAAAAAAAAAAAGAGCATCTTCAGATCCACAAATTTCTCCATTGATCTCTCAATCAGACCCATGAATCTCTCAATCACACCTAATAGAACCTTCTACCACGGAACCTGGTCACACTAACCACCATGTGGTGACACACAAACTCACACTGACCTTGCACCCCTTGGTACAACCCCATTACATTAATTTGCCCCAACATATCCCCTCACACATTGATGACCTCACCGCAGCACAGAAGTACATGGGAAGCTTCAAGGCTTGTTCACACCTAGTAACAACACTCATGACTTGAACCTGTGACTCACTCTGGTTATGGCTCTTGGTTTACAACTGGGAGAATGAGCAATGACTATGCATGGGTCTGACAAGGAACTAACTCGCACATAAGACTAGCAATCATTTAAGGGGGACTTCCCAGGACAAAGAACCCTTATTGACTACACAAAACACCTTAGAAGATAAATGGATCATCACCCTCATTAAGATTGACCAGGGTGGTAAAAGCAGTGAAAGCCTTAATCTCCTTTGATTCTTCTTCTTCTTTCTATGCTTCTTCCACAAGATTTGCTGAAAGTCTCTTCTTTGCATAGCACTCCTTTCAAAGCGACCAAGCTTTCTACAAAAATTCACTTCATCTTGCTCTTGCTTGTAGATCCTTTGAAGTTGCTTTTGACCAGATATGCCTTACTTTCTTTGTAGTCATTCTTTTGTTTGATCTTTCTTTCTTCTTCCAAGAGGGATGCCTCTATATCTACCAAACTGGACTCTGGTAGATTAGTGAGAGTAGTTACAATGGTACCATACTCATCACTAGAACTTTTAAGCAATATAGCAATCACAATGTCATCCTCAAGATCAAACTTGATGCTAGCTAGCTGAGTCAATATACTTTTCATGGAGTTTAAATGTGAGGATATTAATTCTCTTTTATCCAACTTCAGATCAAAGAACTTAATGAGCTGACTATACTTGGAACATTTTCCCTGTGCTCCAAAGGCAATCTCATGGTGCCTCCATGCAGCATGTGTGGTTTCACAACCATCAATGTGATGAATAAAGGAATCACTCAACCCAGGCGCAATTATAGCTAATGCCGTTTCATCCGTAAGTAACCAATGCTTCTCCTTTCCTAGTAGTAGGTTTCTTCTCTTTCCCATTAGTAATATTTCAAATTTATTTTCATGAGAATTAACTTGAGTTTGCTCTGCCATGTGTGACATCACTCACCCTCACACTTATCTATCTTTGTCTCGGTAGCCATAGGGAAGGTCATACCAATAATGGCAATGTCTAATCCCTTTAATAACTCTTCAGAAAGAACCATCACCATATAAATGCATATTGCAAGCAAGTAAATCTGAAAAACCAAGGTTCTTTGCACACTGATAGTAGTAGGAAACTTGAGATTTGGTTGGAAGCTTTGGGACCTTCTATTCACAAACTTGGGCTTCTTCTTGAGAGATTTCTTTACTCTGATGCACTGAAGGTTAGAAGACTCACAAGAGGTGGCCATTGAGCAAACATGTCACTAAACACAATCAAATGAGTTTATCATCCTGATGAATTCTCATGAATTCAACTTTGAATCACTTCTATAAGTATGCTGAATTTCTGAGTTGATCCTATAAGAGAGCAGATTGAATCTTGGAAATATGTTGTCAATGAAGCACCCTTAGCACATATTTAGACGTGCTTTTAGCATCTAATGCTCAAAAATGCTTGTAGAGAACAGAGAAAAGTGGAGGCTCATTTTCGTACTGATGGGGTCGACTTTCAGAGGGCTTTTAGCACAGAAATGAAACTCTATTACCAGAGGACTCCCACACCAGAGGGTAGGCGCAAATTCACGACATGTCGTCAATGAGAAGTCATTCCAGTTCGACTGGTTTTTCTGCAAATACACCTCAAGTACTGGACCATTTCTCCTCAAATTTGAACTGGAGACAGCTCTAGCTGTCGCCCAGCCTCTCCTAAGAGGAATTAGACAGATATCGTTCCAGCAGGTCGCATTACGTCAAACGGCGCAGACTGGTCTTTGTGTCTGCACGGGCAGAGGACGCAAGCATTTCAAAAATCCTCCTAGCCAGAGGTTCGCCCCATCATGAGGGTGCTTGGGCTCAAAGGGCGTGGAAAATGGCGTAGCAAATAAGGAGAACTTGCATAGGTAAAAATTGGGAAGAAGAGGGAAGAATGGAGGAAGAAGATGGAGAGTGATGAGAAAGATGATGACACGGCTGAATAGCATGGCAAGGAGGATGGAGTGGCTGTGATACCACATGATCAAGCAGCAATGAAAGCATGGAGGGTACCAACAATGAAGAAAAAGACGTGTTTATTCATGAGTAGAAATGCCCTTATGAAGGCAACTGATACAATGCATTTGCCCAAGGAAGAGCATCTCCAGATCCACCAATTTCTCCACTGATCTCTCAATCAGACCCATGAATCTCTCAATCACACCTAATAGAACCTTCTACCACCTAATCTGGTCACACTAACCACCATGTGGTGACACAAAGCTCACACTAACCTCAATTTGTCCCAACAAACATCATATCTCATGATGTCAATGTGCTTCTCACCAAGCTTAATCATGGTGGGACTAAGGAAGTTCTTAAAAAATATTGGAAGAAAAAAATCTAATATCGACATCTGTTATGTTGTTTCCCTTGAGTTTTATGATTTCTTCTAGTATCCTCTCTAAGCATCACTCTATACATGAATAACCTTAGGTCATTAGAAAACTCTTATCACAATTTTGAACAGCCATAGCAACATCTAGCTCCACCTATTGTCATAAGCAATCAATGATCATGTACCTCTATGCTGCAAAAATATTGCTCGCAATTTCCCCTTTGGATGTTGTGGTTTAGGATCTGGGGCAGTGACCATCACGTATTGTGCTTTCTTTGCTTTATAAACTAGCATCTTTCTATTCATGATGGTATCTGGAGTATAGCCCCTAGCCCCTGTATGGCTGATTGACCATACAGAAGTCACATAAGCATCAGGAAGACTGAGTTTAAAGTAAATGCAGAAGAGACGAGGATGAGAGCTTTTAAAATAGCCCTGAGCTGAATTGAAAGTTTGGATTGAAACAAAACTAGGAGAATATCCTAGGCTCCACTACCTATAGATGTGGGTTGCATGTATAAGCTGCTTGCCAATTCAAGTATGAGAGTCATCAATCACATATGCAACATGTCTGGCTGTGTGCCCAAGGGTCACCTAGTGTCCTTTCCACAGGGCTCTAGGATGTTCACAGAGATGACTCTTACGCAATGGTATACAAACATTATACTGTTTTTATATGTGGAATAGTCCTGTTAATTCTAGTGCCACAAGGGCAAAATTCTTTTCTTACACCCATATTTCTGCACATTTGACGAGGGTGATACATATATATCTACAATCCCCTCCCATAGGCCTAATCCAAATTTATATTGACTTTAGTCATGCGAGCTCTCAATATATATTGTAGGTAGAATCTCTGCAGACCGACAACTATCAAAGGCCCAAGGTCACTATCTCAAGTTGCCCCACACCTAGGGGAGTTGTTATCATATCTGCAACAAGTTTTCATCCATCCAAATTGTTGGACTGTCAGTTCCATGACAGAATTCTTTTTGTCTCCTCTTGTATTCACTTAGGTGTGCAAGTGTAAAGATTTTTTCAAACATGATTAAACATTTCATTTTTTTTAAAACAAGTGAAACAAACATTACTCCTGAAAATTACAGGCTCTTCTCACTTTCCAATTGCATTCCACTTGGTGGTTAAGAGTCCATAGGGATGAAATTACAACAAGTGAACCAACAAGAGAATAGATCAAAACTCTGACAAATAGGTATATTGATCACAGAGAATCTCCTTCTAGATCAATCACCAAAAGCAACAAGCAAGGGCTAAATTCAGCCAAATAATCCTCATTCTAACATGTGACACCTAATTTATTGAGTGATTAACCACTAATCAAATGGTAGATACTTACATATCAAAGGATACTTAACTAAGGTTGAGTCTGCTGCACCTATGAAAACTCCCATTTTCTACCTTTCTGTCCACAACCTACTTAATGGACTGGGTCTCGGATCATGCACTTTCTGCCAAACTCCTAGAGTTACAGATGCAAAATGCCGTTATGTGCTACTGTAATAGACTAGGTAACTGCTTGTGGTCAGCAATTCACCATACACACTAGCTCAAATCCATCACTATCCTGGAAGGTGAAAAAATCTCACGGCTCAAACAATGTGTAGAGTTATCAAGAAGCAAAGAAATGACTCATCCTTATTGCTTAGAAGGCACCCCAACAAGAAGGGTGACGAGTATATAATCGGTAGTCGCCATGATATAAAATGACAATTGTCTTATCAACACAAGGAGGCTGTGACAAGTATGCATACATGTATGTTGTATGTCTAAAGGTTATTGCATGTATGCCCGCATTTAAGTTGAATGTGAAGAGCATACATGCTTTCACAAGCTCTACTACCCTGCAAGTATATATGTTCACAACCATTCACTATGCTAGCTGTTTGTATAATATATGTGCTTCTTCTGAATCTCCTTCTGTCAAACTAGGGTCTCCTTCCTTCAGGTGACATTATGACAGTTGAAGATTTGGCTATTGATGACATGTCAGAGCATGACCAGCAAAATATGGAATTGAATGGCCCTAGAGCTGGCCTATAGAAGCTTGCTACTGCCAGCTTCTATCAGTCCATCAGTCCATGGCAACCCCCTACAAGCCTGCAAAACAGTCCACAGACGGCAGACGTATGGCATAACACATCTACCTCCATACAAATGTTGCCCTGGCATATCCCAGCCACAAAAGAGCTTCAAGAAAATTTGCAATTTTGGATTTGAACTTTTCAATAAAGTGAGCTTGTCCATCCTAAATCCTACAAAGAATTCACTGGAATTTATGTTCCCAACTTATGTAACGTTTCACAACAGAAGAAGTTTCCTTTTATAATTGAGATGACATAAAATTACAAAATTAGAGAACATCCAAAATCTTGCTGCCGCTACAGGAGATGGTTCAGTCTAGCCTTTAGATAAACACAGTATAAAAGTAATACACAGCCCATGAAAGATAAACCAATAGCATGCGCTCAAGATTTTCTTTACATCAAAAGACGTAAGAGAAGTAGCACAGAGAGAGGTGTTCCTATCAAAAGGCATAAAAGGAAGAGCTATGAAAGAGGAGGATTGCATTGGAAATACCTGATGTGCTGTGACAGCTCACTAGCTGGGATCAAAACTTCTGCAACGCTTACATTGTAATCTGGTACAAATATTACCTGCAGCAGTTCATCACATGAGGCATCTACGGAAAATACAGTGCAATGCATGGAGAAAATCGTATCTCACAATGAGGAAGAAATCCATCTATCAAAAACAGAATTGGTTTTCTTCTGAAACTTGACACAAGTTAGTCATTCCTTTTTTAGGCTCTGACATGTTAGCTGACACAACAAAACACCATAGAAGAACACAGTATTGCAACTTTTGCCAAAGAGTCCCAATGAGCAAGAACTAACCTTCAGCAAGTCTCCAATTTCAGGGTCATTATTGACCGTAGCGCCAACATCGGCTATAAGCTTCACAATGCGTTTTGCTTGCACATAGGTCGCAAATGCTTTTCCTCCAAATATGCAAACCCGAGAAACATATTTTGCCTTACGTTCCTCAGGACTCATCTCCTTCATCTTCTTGTAGCGGTAAACTAAACCTAAGATGTTCATAAATTGCCGCTTGTATTCATGGATACGTTTCACCTTCAAAAAATCTCAAAAATAAGCATGCCACATTATCTTAACATACATAATAACCCTTGGATTTATCATGCCATGAAATCTAAGCATCGGCTCAACTAATAGTTCATACTATTAGTGTGCTCACTTGTATATCAAAAAGTGCATCAGGATTGATGACATATCCAGTCTTCTCCTTTATGTAAGATGCAAGCTTCAATTTGTTTGCTCTCTTTGCCTGCCTCCACTCAGTTTGTAGCTCTTTATTATCAGCAAACTGCAATGGTTTCAAGCAATATAGACAGCTTGGTCAAACAAGAAAAAATGGAAGTCACTGTTAACAAGCTTTGTAAAGTCCATCTTAACTCTTGTAGTAGATGTAGCCCAATTTAGGGGACCATAGCAAGAAAAAAGTAACCTAATGGTATTCAGGTGAATTTGTTTAAACCTCTTTTCTATAAGCTGTGATGAAGGGCAAGATACTCAAAAAATCTTAGGCTCATTTTGTAGTCGACATACCCCAAATAAGGGAACCATATCAAGAAATAGAGCAACCTAACAGTATTCAGGTGCATTTGTTTAATTTCTGTTCTATAAGCTGTGATGAAGGGCAAGTTACCTCATCTAGCAAAACATAGGCATGCTTAAGAAGGTTTCAACATAAGAGAAGTAAAAGTATGAGCAACAAAGGTAGCAAAGAGGATGGTCAATTAGGTGTGAGAAGAAGGGGGGGGGGGAGGGGCACGCACACGCGCGCGCGCGCGCGAGAGAGAGAGAGAGAGAGAGAGAGAGAGAGATTTGTTAACGCCTGCATAAGGCCAAAGAGATCTATGAGACCTAGTCTAGTTACATTACAAAAAACACCCCTAACATGGAAAATAGAGGAGTCTACTACACGGTACACATCTAAAGGTCTACTATGATTTGACATAGAAGCAGGACTACACTATAAACGTAGCATGCATCATCCATGAGTCAGCTATGCTCTGTGCGAGTCCCCTCTAGGATCCCTGTAATAGTACTAGTGTCTTTGGGGTGTATCCTAGACCTGTTGCGGTCAACCCCTGTTTGCTCTATGTGATAAATCTAGGAGTCAAGAGGCCTAATGCTCCATGCACACACGCAGGGAGGGGGGGGCATGCAGAGAGAGAGAGAGAGAGAGAGAGAGAGAGAGAGAGAGAGAAAGAAAGAAAGAAAGAAAGTGTATTATTGTCCACTAGAGGCCAAAATGGGCCCATGGGACATCAAGAACTCTGCATACAAGATAGCACAAAATCAACGTGCCCCAAAGAAGAGGCATCGTCGAATATCATCTAAGTGCTACGCAATATAATGCAAGTGAAAGTACATAATGTCAAATCTGAGCCTAAATACAGAGTAAACTAGATGCACGGAAACCGCCCCCGGATGCAAAATGGGGGGGATGAGCACAATATGCCAATGCAAAGATACAAGTCCAGGTGTCACGGAGTCTGAGAACCAAAATAATACTGGAAATCCTGTCCATCGACTCTGCCTCCTGCTATGAGAGTACAAATCTGGGCAAAAGCGGCTGGTGGGGCGAGAGAGAGAGAGAGAGAGTGAGAGTGAGAGAGAGAGAGAGAGAGTGAGAGTGAGAGAGAGAGAGAGAGAATGTTTGTGTGTGTGGGGAGGGGGGGTCTCACTCGTTGTTAACAAACTGATTGAGTGATGGTCAAGCTTTCGAAAAAGCTAGAGTATTGGAATTTGGCAACCTGGCCTTTGCATGTTCGGCTTTGGATAGTGCAGTCCATCCTTGTGGCTTATATTCAACTTTATTTGCCTTTGACCATGTTCACCAAGGCAGATCTTGCTTCTTTCATGTTTGCCATTATGGAAATCTTCTAGCATTCCAAACATGGCAGAAAAAGTCTCAGGCTGCTTTCAGTGCATCAGCTTTGTTCTCCTAAGATGCATGGTGGTTTGAATATCACGAATATCCAGATGCATATCCTTGCTCACAGGGGAAAAATGTTGCTGCAATTTCTACAAGGTAATCAGCCTTGGGCTCTTATGATTAGATCTACGGTCACACATATGAGTATTTCTGCCTTTGGTCATTGGCAAATATATTACTAGGATTTCTTATTTGGTCGCATCGATGGCACTTTGCCTAGCTGCCCTTTGGTCTCCATTTTGCTTCTTGATTGGAAGCACGTCCTTTCTCATTTGGAATGGCATGGTCGACAGTCTTTGCTGGGTAATTCTTTGTGAGCTGAAAGCATTCACTGGTCGACAGTTTTTCAGTCTCCACTAGCTTTACAAGAACCTCGCCGTTCCTACTTTGTTTCTTTTAAGGGCATCACTTCTGTTGCTAATGTTATTCATGATGATGGTTCTATGCTACCTTTTTGTCTGGCAGCTACACACTATGGCTTGGGCTCTCATTATCGTGCTTTGTGGCAACAAATTGCTTGTATGCTTTCCCCTTTTGTTCCGATTCCTCCTTTGGAACTTCAGGATAGGTTGGAGGATTGGACTTTGACTTCAACACGGTCCTTTTCTCGCCCTTTGAGCCTATCTCAAATTATGGTGCCTCCATTGCATAAAATCATTTTGCCTCAACCTTGGGTTTCAAAGAAAGGCAATTCTATTTGGCGAATGCATCGCCCAGCCAAGTGGTCTTTGAGCCTACAAAGCTCCTCTTCAGCAAGAAGTTTTCTTCTGGCGAGTGCTTCTGAGCATTTTTCCACCTCGACATTTGTTGGCTCATAGACACATTGCTCCTGCTTGTTGCCACAGATGTTTGATTTCTCAGAAGACTGTGCCTCATTTATTATGGTTTTGTCCATATTCTCGTGAGTTCATTGATCTTCTTTGGCAGCGCCTGCGAGCAAGATTTTCGACTATTCCTTTTGGGAAGTCTTTCTGGCTCTTTGGTTTTCATCCACCCAGACCACAGTTTCATCTTTTCTTTGTTTGGGTTCGCTATTGGGCACTCTGGAGTTTATGGACAGACAGGAGCTGTAAAGTCTTTGGTGATCCTATATTTTCCTTGTTTGGCTTTTTTAAGCGTTCTCTGCAGCAATCATTTTCTAGTATGGACAGACGGACTATACTTTATCATTTTTTTAACCGTTCTATACTTTATGGACAATAACGCTCCATAGATAATGATGTATATCTAGTATACACTGAGAGTTTCAGCTGATGTAATTTCTGCTGCCTCATTTTGAGGTCGCTACTCTTGTAATATAATCAATCAAAAGTTTTCACTATAAAAAAAAGTGTGTGTGTGTGTGTTTTCTGACCTCTGATGCATGGCTAGTGGATTACTGCAGCCTTTTCTTCCCATCCCTCCTTTATCTAACAGGGACCGATTATATGATTGGCAGTTACACCCGGTGGGCTCCAATTCTCGTCCTGTTACTCTTCCTAACCTAACGGTTAGCACGACATACTCTTTCCTCCAGCCGTCACCATGGATTCACTTACATGCTAATTCTCTTTGGCATATGGCAAAATCACTTGCTTGGTGGCGAAAGAATCTCCGCAATTTATGGAGAAGCAAATTGCCTATCAAGCAAAAGCTTTTCCTATGGCGTTGTCTTACAAGAACCTTATCCGTGGGGGTCACTCTGGCTCAACGAAGGATTGCATCTGCTTCTTGTCTTCGATGCATGGCCCCTTCTGAAACGGTGCCTCATTTGTTTTGGATGTGTTCCAGCACTAAGACCTTCCTATGCAAAATTTCCATGTCGCTTCGCCTTCGTTTCCCTAACTCTCCTTTTGGGAAACATTTTTGGCTTTTTGGCAGACTTCCTGCAACCCTGGTCCATTACTCTTTACTTTTGAACTGGGTCAGATATTGGGCTTTTTGGACCATATGGCAGGATCACAACATGCGATATTTTGGGAATCCGTTCTTGCAATCTTATGAATATTTCAGACTCTCCCTACGGCAATCTATCTATGATGCTTGCCATCAAGGAGATCTTCCTCAGTCATGCCTGGAAATAGTTTTTCTTTGCTTTTGATTTCCTGTTGAGGCTCTCTGCTTTTTTGAGACCCTCATGTAAATTTTGCTGATAATATAATCATGGATTTACCAAAAAAAAAAAAAAAAAGAAGTGTGTTTTCTGACATTGAGAGAAGCTGATTGGCATGCACTTCTCTGGCCTGGCCACATCCTCCCTTCCCACACTCTTGTGAGGCATCTAGGATATCCCATTGGCTCGAATATTACCCCTCAACAACAGCTCAAATGGGTGCTTCAAAAGATTAATAAGAAGCTAGAATACTGGCATTTGTCCACTTGGCCTCTACGTGTTCGACTTCGGATAGTACAGTCTATCATTATGGCATACGTGCAATTTTATTTGCCTCTTCTTCCCTGGTCTTTTAAGCATTTGGCTTCCTATATGTCCCAGGCTATGGAGATATTTTGGAAAAGCAAATCTCACAAAAAGGCATTGCGACTTCTTCCCATGCAGGCTCTTTGCTCTCCTAGGACTCATGGGGGACTAAATATTCTCAATCTTCAGTTTCATATGCTGGCAAGAAAGAGCACTATGATTGCTGATTTTTTTCAGCAAAAACAGCCATGGGCTATTATGTTAGCAGCTATGTGTGGAAACACGATGTCCCATGCATATGGGCATTGGATTACAGATCACAGGGAAGCAGTCATGACCACATTTCAGGGGAAAATTCCTGGTTGTCCTGTCTCTACTGCTTTTATTCATGATTGGAAGAGAATTCTCTCTTATGCTAAATGGACAGGTGCTTCTTCCAATCATGGTAATTCTTTTCGCTTGGAAAGTATCCATTGGAGCAAGGTGTTTGAATCACCTCTCGCTTTACAGGAGCCTATCAAAGCATATAATCTTATGAAACTGGGCATAAGATTTGTCAGACATGTTGTGGATCATCATGATTATGTGCTTTCATTCCCACAAGCTTGCAGGACATTCCCCTTGGGTCTGCATCATCGGCCCATTTGGAGAATACTTACAACTATGTTGCAGCCATTTGTTCCTGTTCCTCCACTGTTTGTACAGGACAGATTGCTGGACTGGAATCTGACTTCCTTATGCCTTGCTACCTGTTCGCTCTCAATGCATAATCTGGCCTCCTCGATGGTCTACAGATTTCTTCTTCCACCTCCATGGATTGATAAGCATGCCAACAATCTTTGGAATTTAGATAGGCCTCTATCTTGGTGGCAATCACGACTCAAGAAAATTCGGAAAGCCAAATTGCCATTGAAATAGAGGCTTTTCTTTTGGAGAGGTATAGTGGGAGCCTTCTCCATTGGGGTGAAACTGGCAGCACGTCGCATTGCTTCCTCTTCCTGCCCCCGTTGTTCTTATCACCGTGAGACAGTTCCCCATTTGTTATGGTCTTGTCAGCACTCTCGATTATTGATCACTCATGTCTCTCATTTGCTGCGGCTTCGGTTTCCCTCTATCAGATTTGAGAAACTCTTCTGGATGTTTGGATGCTTCTCATCCCAGATGTCTCCATTTCTCCTTTTCTTTCACTAGACTCGCTTTTGGGTACTCTCGACTATTTGGACACAGAGATTGCATTCTAGGATGGCACAACAGTTTCCTCAGGCATATGTTTTCTTCAGAATGTCCCTCAAGCAATCTTTACATGATAGCTATGCTGCGAGGGACTTGGATGCAACTAGCCTTGAAGTGTTTTCTGACTGTTTTTGAGTTCTTCCATTAGGCTCTCTTTGGAGTCTAATATCATGTACATTGATCTCATGTTAATAATATAGTTACTGGTTTCACCAAAAAAAAAAAAAAAAAGTGTGTGTTTTCTGACTGTTTTTGAGTTCTTCCATTACGCACTCTTTGAAGTCTAATATCATGTACATTGATCTCATGTTAATAATATAGTTACTGGTTTCACAAAAAAAAAAAGTGTGTGTACAACTCCCCCATCTGTCCGTACACCTGTACGGTCGCCGTACAGGTGCCGTCGTACGGCCGTACGAACAAGCCCGCTCCTTCCTGCGCAATCCCGTACAATCCCGTTCCAGTTGTGTGTGTGTGCATCGCCTTCGCTGATCCCTTCTGAAGCCCCTCCGTGCATCCGTACATTCCCGCCTCTCCGTATAGTCTAGCCCCCTTGCCCTCCGTCAGCATCTCTGCCATACTCATTTTGTTCCGTATAGCCTTTGTCTGTCCCGTCAGCACTCCGTACAATCTGTACACTCCTGTCTTTCCGTAATGTCCGTACAGTCTTTATTGTCCGTACTGTTTTCCCTATTTCTCCCGTGCTGTTTGCTCTGTTCAAACCCTGCTGTACAGCTCTAGTTCTCTCTGCCTCTTCATCAATCTTGCCCCGCTTAACTTCATGGAGGAACATCTCAAAAGCTATTCCCGGAAGGACTTGTCCCGGGACTCCAAAAGGCAGCAAGTTGATTTTTCTGCTTCAGCCTCTGTAGATGCTCACTATGTTTTAGACATGCTCAAGGATGAATTTCATCACAGTCGGAAGGAGTGGGCCAAACCTCCCCCGGCACTTAAATACAAGCTGAAGCTGCCCTCTTTGGTCGCTCCTCTCCGAAAGTTTTCTCAGCAAGCAGTCATCATTTTCTTTCCAAGGAAGCTACCTTCAGCAAATGATGTAGCTCAGTGGGTTCAGGCTTTGTTGGGAGGTTGCTTTGTTGAAGGAGTATATTTTGCTTCTCGAGGTTTTTATGAAGTGCACTTTTTGGATGCCTCGAATCGTCAGCAAATATTGGAGATGTCCCCTCTATTCTATGGCAGACAAATGGTCCATGTCATGCCATGGTCGCCAAATAAGGATTATCATGGTCTCATTCGACATCACTGCCCTGTATGGGTTGAGGTCGTGGATTTTCCGGACTATATGAGGGCTGAGTTACCAAGCCTAGCAGCTACTTTGGGGCAAGTTGTATGCCCACCCCGTCCTTCGGGTAATCGAAATCGGTTTTGTGTTCTTTGGGATACAGATCACCCCACCCCTCCCTCTATTGCGGTAGAGGTGGAGGACGTCCCCTTGGGCGAAAAATATTTTGACTTGAAATGGGTAGTATTTGCAGGTGCTTGCTTCACATGTCACAAGTTTGGCCACCTAGCTTCACAGTGTCCCACAGTCCTGCATCAGCTCCCATCTACAACTATTGCTCCAGAAAATATTTCCCCTTCAACTTATGGTCCGGGGCCTAAGGCTATGCCTAGTAAGTCGGGGGATATGGCATCTAAATCTGCCCCACCCAAAGAAAATGTGGTTCAGGTTCCAGCCAAGCAAAAGGATAAGGAAAGGGCGAAATTTCAGAATCTTATGCCACTCCTCAGGGAACCTGGCAGCAACCCAAAAAGGTATTTGCGCTCAAGCCACGACCGTTACAATCTCGCCATTGGGATGCCTCTACTTCCACCCTGGTCAAGCCTCTACCCCTGCTTATAGCCTCACTTCTCAACTCTGGGTTGATGTGCTCAAGAGGGGCATCCCTGTATGTGATAATGATGATGATTATAGAGCTACTGATCTAGGAGGCCAAGTGGATGTCGATGTCATGGCTGAGGCCTGACAACTTACACCTTCACTATGCTTTTTGGCTCGGCTGTACATACCTTCTATGTCTACTTCAATTACTTGCATTTCATACAACGTTCAAGGTCTTTGCAATGTCAATAAGTGGAGACTTTTTTGGCACTATGTACATAGAATGCACCCTGATGTAGTTTCTTTACAAGAACACAACCAACACTTCTTGGCTGGCCAGCAAGGCCATTATGCTGGTTATGACATCTTTTATGCTGGTACAATGAACTTTTGGGGGGTATGCATGCTGGTGAAACATGATATGCAGCCCACAGTTGCTTACAATGACCCCCAGGGTCGATGGATGGTGATCAAATGCATCTGTCAAGCTGATCTTTATGAAATAGCATCTGTTTATGCCTCTCAAACTTCTGCGACAAGAGCTCAAATGTGGGCCTCCCTCAAACAATATCCTTGGCTGTCCAATGCCTTTTTGTGTGGAGACTTTAATAACTCGCCAGCCATCCAAGACAACACCACTCATCGTTCTCACATGATCCCCACTGAGCTTCGACATTGGGAAGATATGCTTTCTTTCTTGCATGCCATCACAATGCCTTTACTCATTACTGGGCTCGACTTGACAGATGGTATTTGTTGCATGCTCAGCAGTATGCTAGATTCACATGTGCACTATGGGTTGATCATTCCCTTTTGCTATCTGATCACTTCCCAGTATGCTTGACATTATCTATAGCACGTCTGACAGATGATATGCCTTTTTTTGGTCGTTGCCTGCTCCATGTTAGTGGTGCTTATTTGCTGCATCAACAATTTCAGAACATAGTGAGAGTGGCTGTCCGCCCCCTCCTTTCACACGCTCAGAAGGACATGGATTTCGCCTGGATCAGTCTTGCCCATCGTTTGCAGGCTGTCATTCAAGATTATGGACGGAGTTACATGGGAAACCTCAGGCTTAAGCTGAAATGGGCTCAATCTCATAAGCAACAAATGGATTTAATCAGCTCTCATAGGCAGCTCACCTCCTCTGAACAGGATTCCTGTGCTTATGCGGTTCACATCATCCATCAAAATGATCTTCGCAAATTAAAGAAGTGGCAAATCCGAGCTCGCATGAAACCCCTTTTGGATGAGGGCTGCTCCTCCAAAGCTTTTTTTAAAAGCCTACATGCGGATAGGCGAAAGGAGGATATTTGCAGAATCAGGCAAGATGATGGCACCTAGACCACATCCAAATCAGAATTGGAATCGAAATGCTCTAGTCATTTCCAGCATCTCTTCTCTCCTCAGCCTGATCATTCAATGCAAGTGAATGGAGCTAGGTCTCAATTTCTGATGCATGTTCAGCCCATATTGTCCCCGGAACGGGCTCGTGCACTGGAGTAGCCCTTTATGCTTAATGAACTGGATGATGCTCTGAGTCACTTACGTAAAGGTAGCTCTCCTGGTTGGGATGGATTGACTGTAGAATTCTTCCATGCATTTTGGGGTGATCTCAAGAACACTCTGCTTCTTATGATCAATCATGCTTGGGTAGAACAATCTCTCCCTCCTTGGAAACATGGCCTTGTCAAATTGATCCCCAAAAAAAGGTTGTGTGAGACAATGGCTGATTGGCGATCCATATCTCTTATGCCAGTCATTTACAAACTCATTGCCAAAATGATTGTTCTCAGGGTTCGATTTATCTTGCAAGCAGGACTTCATCCTAGGCAGTATGGGTTTGTTTCCAAAAGACAGATTACTGATAATATCTTGCAATTGAGTATGCCAAATATTATAAACAAGATAATCTCATTCTGCAAGTCGACATTGCTAAAGCATTTGATGCTGTCCATTGGGATTTTATTTCTCAGACTATGCATAAATTGGGATTTGGCCCTCGGCTAGTCCACATTATTTACTGGCTCTATTCTCATGCCACCGTGCAGTGTTTGCTTGGTGGTGGGTTGTCAAGAGCATGGACTATGACCCGCTCAGTGAGACAAGGTTGCCCTCTTAGTTCGCTACTATATGCCATTGCTACTCATCCATTATTGTTGCATATGGACCATCTTACAACTACAGGGCAGCTTCATGGCTTGCAAATTCCAGGGGCACAGCCGTTTCTTGCACAGGCATATGCTGATGATTCATATTTCATGCCCAGGAATTCTCAAACTGACCTCTCTCACTTGATGCATACTCTGAATGATTTTGGCATAGCTGCTGGACTGCATATTAACTTTTAGAAATCCAATCTTTTAGCATTGAAAGAAGCTGATTGGCATGCACTTCTCTGGCCAGGCCACATCCTCCCTTCCCACACTCTTGTGAGGCATCTAGGATATCCCATTGGCTCGAATATTACCCCTCAACAACAGCTCAAATGGGTGCTTCAAAAGATCAACAAGAAGCTGGAATACTGGCATTTGTCCACTTGGCCTCTACATGTTCGACTTCGGATAGTACAGTCTATCATTATGGCATACGTGCAATTTTATTTGCCTCTTCTTCCCTGGTCTTTTAAGCATTTGGCTTCCTATATGTCCCAGGCTATGGAGATATTTTGGAAAAGCAAATCTCACAAAAAGGCATTGCGACTTCTTCCCATGCAGGCTGTTTGCTCTCCTAAGACTCATGGGGGACTGAATATTCTCAATCTTCAGTTTCATATGCTGGCAAGAAAGAGCACTATGATTGCTGATTTTTTTCAGCAAAAACAGCCATGGGCTATTATGTTAGCAGCTATGTGTGGAAACATGACGTCCCATGCATATGGGCATTAGATTATAGATCACTGGGAAGCAGTCGTGACCACATTTCAAGGAAAATTCCTGGTTGTCCTGTCTCTACTGCTTTTATTCATGATTGGAAGAGAATTCTCTCTTATGCTAAATGGACAGGTGCTTCTTCCAATCATGGTAATTCTTTTCGCTTGGAAAGTATCCATTGGAGCAAGGTGTTTGAATCGCCTCTCGCTTTACAGGGGCCTATCAAAGCATATAATCTTATGAAACTGGGCATAAGATTTATCGGAAATGTTGTGGATCAACATGGTTATGTGCTTTCATTCCCACAAGCTTGCAGGACATTCCCCTTGGGTCTGCATCATCGGCCCATTTGGAGAATACTTACAACTATGTTGCAGCCATTTGTTCCTGTTCCTCCACTGTTTGTACAGGACAGATTGCTGGATTGGAATCTGACTTCCTTATCCCCTGTTACCTGTTCGCTTTAAATGCATAATCTGGCCTCCTCGATGGTTTACAGATTTCTTCTTCCACCGCGATGGATTGATAAGCATGCCAACAATCTTTGGAATTTGGATAGGCCTCTATCTTGGTGGCAATCACGACTCAAGAAAATTTGGAAAGCCAAATTGCCATTGAAACAGAGGCTTTTCTTTTGGAGATGTATAATGGGAGCTTTTTCCATTGGGGTGAAATTGGCAGCACGTTGCATTGCTTCCTCTTCCTGTCCCCGTTGTTCTTATCACCGTGAGACAGTTCCCCATTTGTTATGGTCTTGTTAGCACTCTTGGTTATTGATCACTCATGTTTCTCATTTGCTGCGGCTTCGGTTTCCCTCTATCAAATTTGGGAAACTCTTTTGGATGTTTGGATGCTTCTCATCCCAGATGTCTCCATTCCTCCTTTTCTTTCACTGGACTCGCTTTTGGGTACTCTGGACTATTTGGACACAGAGATTGCATTCTAGGATGGGACAACAGTTTCCTCAGGCATATATTTTCTTCAGAATGTCCCTCAAGCAATCTTTACATGATAGCGAGGGACTTGGATGCGACTAGCCTTGAAGTGTTTTCTGACTGTTTTTGAGTTCTTCCATTAGGCTCTCTTTTGGAGTCTAATATCATGTACATTGATCTCATGTTAATAATATAGTTACTGGTTTCACAAAAAAAAAAAGTGTGCGTGTTTCTGATCTTTGGGATACTCTCCATTTCGGAGACCTCCCATCATGTAGATTTATGAGCATATAAATATACTGCACTGGATATTACCAAAAAAAAGTGTGTGTGTGTGCACATGTGCAGTGTGTGTGTGTGTGTGTGTGACTTCCCATTTTGTAAATTTATGAGAATATAAATACACTGGATTTTACCAAAAAATGTGTGTGTGTGTGTGTGTGCGCGCGCGCGTGCACAATGCTTTATAGGGAATCACTTGTCTGAGTCTTAGACTCTCGAACGTTCAGTTCGACAGGGATGCCCTCTCAGTGCTCTGCTTTATACCATTGCTTCACATCCTTTGCTTCTTTGTATGGATCACATGGTTGATACTGGACAGCTAGAGGGGCTTCAGATTTCTGGTTCACGACCTTTCATTGCACAGGCATATGCAGATGATTCATTCTTCATGCCAAAGAATAGTCCTTTGGAGATTTGCCTCTTGATGGATACCCTTTCGGATTTTGGGTTGGCAGCTGGTCTTAAAATCAATTTTCAGAAATCAAAACTCTTGCCTCTCAAGCATTGTGACTGGCATGCTATCTTGTGGCCAGGCCAGATTATTTATCCGGAAAATATAGTAAGACATTTGGGTTATCCTATTGGCTGGAAAATCAGCAATAAACAACAAATGTCGTGGGTGTCAAACAAAATTCAGGACAAATTAGAATATTGGAAGATCTCCACTTGGCCTCTGCATGTACGGCTTCGAATTGTCCAGTCTATTGTTCTAGCTTATGTCTAGTTCTACCTTCCTCTATTACATTGGTCATCTCGAGATCTCACTTCCTTTATGTCTCAAGCCATGGAGATTTTAACTAAGCTTCATAAAAAAGCTTTACTTTGCTCACCAAGAATGCATGGTGGTTTGAATATAATAAACATCCAATTTCATGTGTTGGCAAGAAAGATCACTATGCTCAAGACATTTTTTCAACAAGAGCAGCCTTGGTCTATTATGTTGGCAATTTTGTGTCGACAGATGAGCACACATGCTTATGGACATTGGCTACTTGATCCATCGGAAGTAGTACTTGGCAAATTTCAAGGTAAAATCCCTGGTTGTCCATTTTCTAATTCCTTGATTCGGGACTAGAAGCAAGTACTCTCTCACATCAAATGGTCTCCCCATCCTGCTTCTATAGCTTCCTCACTAAGAATGGAAAGTATTCATTGGAGTGCTGTGTTTTCCTCTCCCCTTGCTGTTCAACATCCCATCAGAGCTTACAATCTTATGAAAATGGGTATCCAGTTCATTGATGACGTGGTAGATATGCAAGGAAATATTCTCCCTTTTCCAGTAGCATGTCGACAATACAATCTGGGCATGCATCATAGACCTATTTGGAAAGCTATTGCTGATCTCTTACTCCCTCTGGTTCCGATTCCGACATTGAATGTCAGAGACAAGCTTCAAGATTGGCACCTTCAGTCTTCAAATACAAGCATATCCTCAAGGCCTTTGCATTTATTGACTTCTATACAGGCTTATCGATTGATATTACCTCCTCCTCCCTGGATTGCCCATCATGCTAATTCTCTATGGCATATGAACAAGTCATTAGCCTGGTGGAAAGGAAAATTGCAATTGATATGGAAGTTGAAAATGCCATTGAAGAAACGACTCTTTTTATGGAGATGTATTGTTGGTATTCTTCTAGTAGGGGTGAAATTGGCTCAAAGACGGATAGCTTCACCTATTTGTCCAAGATGTCACCTTTCATCTGAGAGTATTCCGCATTTACTGTGGTTTTGTTCATATTCCAGAGACCTTCTAGACAGAATCTCCTATTTCTTATCTCTCAGATTTCCAGCACACAGGTTCTACAGGTTTTTCTGGATGTATGGAAAACTATCAGCTTCTTTGTCACAGTATTCTCTTTTCTTCCACTGGATCAGTTCTTGGGCCTTATGGACCCTTTGGCTGCAGCACAATCAAGCATATCTGAATTCTCCCCTTCGGCATCCATATGAGTTCTTCCGAGCCTCATTGCGGCAGTCTTTATATGATGCCTTACATGAGGAAGATTTGGATGTTTCTTGTATTCAGCTTTTCTTTTACTGCTTCAGATGGATAGGGCTTTGGCTCTCTTTTGAGCTTTGCCCAGATGTAAATGAATGTTTCATAATATAAGTATATTGGTTTCACAAAAAAAAAAAAGTGTGTGTGTGTGTGTGTGTGCCGGAGTGTGCGATGGCGAGCTCTGGAGCCTGCGCAGCCCTAGTCCACCCTCCGTCCCCCTCTGTTCCCTCCCTCGTTTTGCCCGTACAGCCCCCATCTTCCACCTTGCAGCCTTCATTGCCATCCGTACAACTCACGTCAGCTGCACGGCATTCGGTATAGTCCGTACAGCCCCCCCGGCCCATGCAGTTATCTACCCAGCCTCGGTTTAGCCCTTCGTATAGATTTCCCCGCCCGTGCAACCCGTACCTGCAAAACCCATACACCTTTCCCCGCCCATACAGCCCGTACAAACTCCCGAACCATCTTTTGTTTTTTTTGCTTCCTTTGTTCCTCCTGCTCGAGTCTTCATTCGACGGAAATGCGGTGTTTTGCCTTCTTCATCCTCTTTCAAATCGGCAGATGGCCCTTCTTCTTCCCTGCAGCTGGATCTTCTGCATCAGTTATGCTCTGCCTCTGTCACAGATGTTCCTTCATCAGGTTCCCCGTTTGTTTGCTCTTTCGACTCTGCCCTTCTGGTTTCAGGTCTTTGACACACTCAGCAGTTTGGAGTCTGTCTCTACTTTATGGGCAAGGTTCTTTCTGCCGCTCAACTTCGTCGTTGGGCTGAAGCTGCAATGGGTTCGGATTGTATTTCATCCTTTGTCTTTCTAGGCAAAGGATTTTATTATGCCCACGCTTCTTCGACTGATGTGGTGCAGCGGCTAGTCAGTCGTGCTGGTGGTCCTGGGGCTAGTTTCTTTGCTTATGTCATGCCCTGGGATCCACTTTTCGATCCTTCTGCTACCCTTCTGACTCACTGTCCAGTTTGGATTACTCTCAAAGCGCTGCCTGTGCCTCTTCTTCAGCATCTTTCAACTCTTGCAGCTTTTTTGGGAAGGCCTCTTCATGTTCCGAGACAGGAGTTCTTGCAAGCCTCTCGTGATATTCGTCTTTGCATTTTGTGGGATATGGCGCAGCCCGTGCCATCTACTCTGGATCTTGATTTGGGATTTGCCCATCCGATGCGCATCAGGCTGCATTTTGCATCTTTTCCCACTGCATGTTATCGGTGCCGACAGGTTGGTTATTTTGCACGTGATTGCCCTTCTACATCCAAGCCCACTCCTCCTGCTCCTTCTTCAGCTGTCAAGGTTACTCTCCCTTCTCCTCCGGTTTCTACTATGGCTTCTTTGGCGAAGCCTTCTACTGCTCCGAAGCACTACTAGAGGAAGGTTGATAAATCACAAGCAAATCTTCCTCTTGCTGACGAAGCTCAGGATTGCACCCTTGTAGAGCACCATCAGTTTCCTTCTACTCAGAATATGGATGTACCCCTTGCAGAGGGCATTTTAAAGGATGATATGCATGCTCTCTCTCAGGATGCTGCCCCTGCTCTTACTCAGGTTGATCCTCAGAATGAAGCTCAAATGTTAAACCCTGCTTTATCAGATGCACCTTTTTCATCGGAAGATACAGATGTTGATTCAGCTTCTCAGCCTTTGATGCCTGCGCCAGAGTTTTCTTCTGTCCGGGATGCAGGAGTATATCTGATTCAAAAATTTTGGGTACCAGCCTATATCAAGAAGAATCACAAGGGCAAAAAACAGCTTGTTTTTATTGATGGTGTGGTTTCATTACTGCATCAGTTTTTATAGAGCAACAATTTGAAGCTGGAGGATGCTGTGTTTGATCCTCTTCCAGCTTGATATGTCACTTTTTACTTGGCTACCTCATGACTTTTGCTCTGAGGTTTTACTTGTAAGAAAAATTTTCCTTGTACTTATTGGTGGGTTTTTACCTCTTTTGAGGTTGTGTGTGCGCGCGTGCTCCTTACAACAATCTATGTATGATGCTTGTTGTGAGGATGACTTGGATGTATCTTCTTTAGAGGTGTTTTCCCACTGCTTCTGATTTTTCTAAATAGTCTATTCTATAGACTATTCTCATTGTGCCTCTATGGACACTATTTTCCATTTGCTTACTTTGGGTGGAGTTCATGGAGCAGGTCACTTTGCAGTTGCTATGCCTTGGGATCCTCTTTTTGATCCCCTTCTCCACTTCTGTCCTGTTTGGGTGACTCTTAAAGACTTGCCGGTCCCGCTACTCCAGCATGTTCCTTCTCTTGCAGCTCTGCTAGGCCAAGTTCTTTTTATTCCTAAGCAGGATTTCTTGGTAGCTAATAGAGATATCCGGGTCTGTGTTCTTTGGGATATGGAGCAGTTGATACCTTCATCTCTGGATGTGGATTTTGGATTGTCTCATCCCCTCCGGATTCCTCTCCGCTTTGCCTCTTTTCCTAATGCATGCTATAAATGTCGCCAATTGGAACATTTTGCTCGAGCATGCCCTTCTTTTGTTCTGTTACTTCTGCTCCGATGAGTTCTGTTCCTCCTGCTCTAGTTCTTGTGGTTCCTGTTCCTTCTTCCAGTACACCGGATGTCAAGCATTTCAGATCTTCTAAAGTCTGGAAGAAAGTTCAGGCATCTCTGATGGTTTAAGATTCGAATCCTTTTGCTTTTTTATCAGTTCCGGATCCTCTTCCTACAGTTTCAGATTTACAGGTTCCTTGTGATCCGGTTCTTGTTGCTGCTTCGATGCCTGAAGTGAAGGAAAGGGAGTGAGTGAGAGCAAGAGGGAGTGAGAGAGTAGGAAGCTTGGAAGCTGAAGACGTAGTTGCAATTAAATAGAATGAAAAGAGTACAAAGGATAAGGTTTTGTCCTAGTGACAAAACCTTAACCATAGTTAGTGAACTAACTGCAGTTAGGGGGAAAAACCTCTAAAAGAGGGAAAAGTGCCCCTAAGTAGCTTATTATATTACATTGGTCACTGCTGAATTATATCTATAATTCTAACACCCCCCTGCAGTGCCAATGTCATGTACAAGGCTGATCAATCACCAAACGGATATAAGTTTAGGGCATTGCGAAATGCCTCAAACTTCTCACGTGGTAGCGCTTTGGTGAAAATATCTGCAACGTTGTCATGTGTGGACACAAAGATCATACTGATCTCTCCTGCATGCAACTTCTCTCTGACGTAGTGATAGTGAACCTCAATGTGCTTCGTGCGAGCATGAAACACTGGATTCTTTGCCACTGCAATGGCACTCTGACTATCAGTGAGAATTGGAGAAGGACCCTCCAAAGACAGATGAAGATCAGCAAATAAACGTCTCACCCAGACACATTCAACTATTGCTGTGAAAGCTGCCCTGTACTCAGCTTCACATGATGAGGTAGCCACTGTAGATTGTTTCTTGCTCAGCCATGAAATGCAAGATTTTCCCAAAAAGAAACAATTGCCACTAGTGGACTGCCTAGTGTCATAATCACCAGCCCAATCTGAATCACTGTAGGCATGCATCTGCAAGTCACCCCCCCTGGGAAATAGTAAGCCAAAAGACTTGGTGCCCTGCAAATAACGGAAGATGCGCTTAACTGCCTGCCAATGCATAGTTTTGGGGCTGTGCATGTACCTGCTCACCTGAGATACTGCAAACTGAATATCAGGCCTAGTATTGCAGAGATATATGAGGCATCCAACAGCTTGACTGTAAAGTGTGGCATCAATTGATTCTCCTGCATCATGCATTGTGAGTTTCAGCCCTGGTTCCATAGGAGTAGATATGGGCTTACACTCTTGCATGTTAAATCTGTCCAAGAGTTTCTGAACATACTTGGACTGAGACATAACAGTGCCACGTCTCTCATGAGAGAACTGGATCCCCAAATAAAAGTGAAGCAGCCCCAAATCTGACATGTCAAAGTTGGTCTGCAAATCAGCTTTGAAATCTGCAATTTTTTCTTCATTGGACCCTGTGAGCAGTAAGTCATCAACATAAAGAAGGATGACTAAGATTTCCCCCCCATCCATCTTGATGTAGAGGGTGCTCTCAGTAGGACTATTGTGCAGCCCCTTGCTGGTAAAAAAGGCATGTATTTTGGCATACCATGCACGAGGGGCCTGTTTCAGCCCATATAAAGCTTTATTAAGCTTGCATACTTGAAGTGCATTTGCTGTAATTTCAAAGCCCGGAGGTGGTTTGACATACACCTCTTCCAGCAAGTCCCCATTCAAGAAGGCTGTTTTTATGTCCAACTGATGAACATTCCACTCAAAATGTGCAGCCATTGCAATTACTGATCGGATGGTGGTCATCCGGGATGTAGGAGCAAAAGTCTCCTCATAATCTATGCCCTTTTTCTGAGCATAGCCTTTAGCAACCAGCCTGGCTTTATATCTGTCAATGGAGCCATCTGGCTTCCGTTTGACTTTAAATACCCATCGTGTGCCAATAGCATGTTTACCCTGTGGCAAGTCCACAACATCCCAAGTCTGATTTTTTGCAATGGACTGCAACTCATCGTGCATGGCATTCATCCAATGCACATTACCTTTTGCTTCTTCAAATGTGGCAGGCTCCTCCTCATCAAGGAGAGTACCCGCATATGCTGATTCCACTGAATTAGCACCTTCCATGTGCCTTGCTGCACTGCAAGTCCTGCCAGGTAACGGAGCATCAAGTTTACTCTCCCTGAGAGTTTGTAACAGCCAGTTTGGGACTGTTTTTGCTGCATGTATGTCTGCAATTTCTTGCTGTACCACTTGTTCCACTGCCTGTGGAGGAGGCAAGACATCCTGTGGCGGAAGTGAAGCATTTGAAGGTTGCTGTAAATTCTGATTTGGATCAGAAAAATCAGCAGGGGAACCCAAAGCAATGGGTAGCAACCCTTGAAAGACATCCTCTGAAGATGAAGGCATTTGAAAATCAGCCTGAGTGTGAGCTGAATTTTCAGAAAATATCACATCTCTACTTACAATGATTTTGCGTGTAGCAGGATTGTAGAGACGATACCCCTTGCTTTCTGCACTATATCCAACAAATATGCATTTGATGGCTTTATCTGACAATTTGTGCCTAAATTCAACTGGCACATGTGCATAGGCAAGGCATCCAAAGACTCGGAAGTGATCCACTGAAGGCTTCCTGTCATTCCAGACCTCAAAAGGAGTTTTTGTTTTTAAAGCCTTAGTGGGAGCCCTGTTCAAAATGTAATTGGCACACATCAAACCCTCTAACCAGAATTTATGAGGCATGTTTTTGCTTTTCAGCATACATCTGTCCATCTCCATGAGGGTTCTATTTTTCCTCTCAGCTTTGCCATTTTGCTGAGGGGTCAGCCTGACTGTGAGCTGATGCACAATACCCTTTTGTTTGAGGAAAGCATCAAATTCTGCAGATAGGTATTCCCCACCTCTATCCGTGCGTAATGTCTGTATCTTGAGCCCGGTTTCATTTTCAACCATGGCTGAAAAGTGTTTAAACACTGTGAACACTTCAGATTTCTTTTTCAGCCCATAAACCCAAGTAAAATTGGAGTAGTCATCAATAAATGTGACAAAGTAGAGATGACCACCCAATGACGGAGTCCTCATGGGACCACAGACATCACTGTGTATAAGCTGCAATTTGCGAACAGCTTTAACTGAACCATCCTTCTTGAAGGGAAATCTATGCATTTTACCTAAAATGCACCCTTCACAGGCATGTGGAGGAGGTATCTCAAGAGGTGGCAATGCATCAACCATTGAAAATTTCTGAAGTGTCATTAAGCTGTTGTAATGCATGTGGCCATATCTGGCATGCCATAATTCTGCATTTTGCATGGCAACTGTAGGGGTAGAAATTGCCAAAGCATGAGCTGCTCTTTTCTCAAAAATATCAAGCTGAAAAAGGCCACGCAGCAGAGTACCAGATAACATTAAGGCATAGTTAGCTTCCCTGTCTCGGACAGCACATTTGTCATCCTCAAAGATGACCTGAAATCCCCCTCTGTTAAGAGTGGACACTGAAAGGAGATTTTTGGTTATGCCAGGCACATATAAGACATCAGAAAGTCTGAAAATTGAGCCATCAATTGCAATGAGCTCAACTTCTCCTGTGCCACGTACTGAATATGAGGAGTTGTTGGCACAAGTGACTTTCTTACCAACAGGAGGTGGATGCAAGGAAGTAAAAAGACACTTCCTCGAAGTGATGTGCTTGGATGCACCGCTGTCAAAATACCATGTGTTCAGTGTTTCATTAACACTGAAAGCAGATGCATCTGTAGAAGAGTCAAAGCTGCAAGTCAAAAATGCATATGTATCATCACTGCAAGAGGCTGTACTATCCCGAGCATCTGGAACAGCCAACCTAGAATCAGAAACGCAAGATAAAAAGGCATAATCTTGACCAACAAAGTTGGCTGCAGCATCCCCACTGTCAGATGCACAAGGGGCTGAATCTGAAACAGCCATTCCTGAGCTGTTTTTCTTTTCTTTTGCAATCCTTTTCCTGCATTCTGCTATGTGATGACCTGGCTTTTTGCAGTAGTGACAAAAACCCTTCTTTTTGGGCTTACTTGCATCACTTTTAGCCTTTTGTGAAGGCTGTCCTGACCCACTGGAAGGCTGATTTGCTGTTGTCTTTGCCTGTCCCTTTGTTTTTGATTTAAATTTTGAGAGCATGGCTTGTTCACCTGCACGTGAAGCCAAATTTTTCCTGGTCTGCTCTTCCTGAAGCAGAAGTCCTATCAACTCATGAAAAGAGAGAGGATTTGCACCCCCCCTCAATGATAAATTCAGCGAAGTGTGAAAGCTGAGATAAGATTCAGGAAGAGAATTCAGAGTGGTTGTAATCATCTCTGAATCAGGAATAATTTCATCTATGTTTAACAACTGCTCTCTGAGATCCTGTAGCTTTGTGAGGTGGACTGACATGGAGTCACCCTCCTCCATATGTGTATTGCTCAACTCTCTTTTTAAGAAAGATACTCTGGCATCATTCCGTGCTGCATACATGCTTTCCAAAATATCCCACGCTGCCCTGGAGGTCTTACACGACCGGATATGCGGAATGATTGATCTTTTCACTGAAAGAGAGATGCATGACAAGGCTAAGGCATCTCGTAAATCCCATCTCTTCTGTTTTGGAGTATTGACTGTAGCTGCACCAACAACTTGTCTTGCAGCTGCACCCTGTGCACGACCTCTTCCACCTCCTTGCTGAGGAGGGGTAGCAGGTGCAATATCTGCTGGTCGGATTTCATCCCCATTGACATAATCCCATAAATTGCGAGAAATCAGAATATTACGTACCATGAAACTCCAGAGGGAGTAGTTGGTACCATCCAACTTGTCTTCCTGTGAAAGACCACCGAACTGGAACTCATTCTGATTTTGATGGGCCATATCTGAGAAAGAGATTGAAGCAGATACTAAGCTGAATTCCCTTACTGGGAATAAAATGCACAACTCCCAAAAACACAGCCAAGCACGGGCTGTATATGCAACTTAGATTTCTGTACTTGAGCTGTCAGAAATCTGTCCAAGCATCAAACACTCTCCAAAATCTGCCAAAAGTGTTCCAAACACTCCAAGAAAGGCAGTATGTACTGAATACTCCAAAAAAATGCTCTCCCAACACAAAAGCCCCAATTTGTGGCTAGAAATTGCAGCCAGAAAGGGGCAAAATTACAAAAAAGCCCCAAATCTGTAATTTCTGAACAAAAGCCCCAAATTTCAGACTAGATCTGCAATTTCGCTCTTGATATAGCTCCAAACTTGCACAATGATTGCAATGTCTGCAATCTACAAAATGCCCCAAATTTACTCCAAAACAACTGCACCACACTGTAGTTTTCTGAAGAATGAGCCTGTCAAAGAACACCCGAGGCTGACAGCGACTGGTGCAGATCTGCAAGGACAGACTGTACGAACTGTGTACGGTCAGTGTGTACGGCAGTACGGTGGAGTGTACCGATGCTCCTGCGACAGACACGACACCCTGTACGGCACTGTACGGTCAGTGTACGGAGATGTACGGACGCCTGTACGGAGATGCACAGACGCCTGTATGGAGATGCACGGACGCCTGTACGGAGATGTACGGACGCCTTTTTCGAAACGTACGGACGTGGTATGTCGACTTGTACGGAAGCAGTACGTAGGCTGTACCGGAGCTGTACGGCAGGCAAAACTGTACGGCGAGCAGATCTGTACGGACGACGTACGTCAGGATTTTGTACAGTCGTACGGACTGTACGGACAGGTTGGAGCAAGCTGACAACGTGAGGCTTAGGGGTGCCACACAGGGAGCAGGGAGCCCGAGGGACTTGAACCCGCTCTGATACCAAATGAAGGAAAGGGAGTGAGTGAGAGCAAGAGGGAGTGAGAGAGTAGGAAGCTTGGAAGCTGAAGACGTAGTTGCAATTAAATAGAATGAAAAGAGTACAAAGGATAAGGTTTTGTCCTAGTGACAAAACCTTAGTAGTCACTAACCATAGTTAGTGAACTAACTGCAGTTAGGGGGAAAAACCTCTAAAAGAGGGAAAAGTGCCCCTAAGTAGCTTATTATATTACATTGGTCACTGCTGAATTATATCTATAATTCTAACATGAAGTAGATCTGTCTGATTCTTCTTCAATGCTGCACCATTCTGATGATATGCAACCACTAGAAGACCATCTACAGTCTCCTTTAGCTCCAGATACTATTTTTGAGGATGCAGATATTACTGTGAAGTTTCATGTTCCTTTCACTGAGAAGCTTGTTGAGATGCATGATCCTTTACCGAGCCTCTCAGCTTCCGATCCAGATGTTCCTTTTTCTTTGGAGTCCTTTCATCCTTGGTTGCAGCAGATTTTTGACCTTGTGGTTCAGAAGTTTCGGCTACCCACTTATCTTAAGAAGAATCACAAGGGGAAAAATTAACTCTGTTTTATTGATGGCACTGTCACTCCCTTGCATCAGTTTTTACAGGCCAATAATTTGAAAATGGATGATATTTTGTTGGATTCTCCTCCAACTGATATGTATTTTTTTACTTGGTTGCCTCATGAGTTTTCCTCTCTAAGGTTTTACTTGTAAATTTTCACCTTGTACTTATTGGTGGGTTTTCACCTCTTTTTGAGGTTTCCCACGCAGAAATAAAAGATTTCACTAAAAAAAAGTGTGTGTGTGTTCTTGATGGCCAACACGTGTGTGGGAGAGGAGCGATGGCGACCTCCTCCTCTGCTGTTATGGTCTAGCCGAGATAGCATGACCTCGGAAAGATCGGTGGGCATTTTCTCTTAGATGACCAACTTTTGTAATAGTTAATGTGCGTAAATGAAATGGTCAAGAGAAGTAACTGGCAAGGTCCTAGGTGAGGGTGAAATGGCATTGACTAGGTAGTTCTGAGTGCTAAGGCCTAGGTGCACCTAAATGTGCAATAATACCAAGGGGCAAGTGGTTTTAAATGTGCCCCAAGAGAGGGGTAAAAGGTGCACCAAGTGGAAAGGCTAAAATGACGACATTTGGCAAGGGGAACTATCTAGGGAAATGAGGGTCTCGTGGATATGCATGAGGAAAAGAAAAGAACGAATTAATCAGAACACATGTGATCTACGAGAGTAGGCTGGGAGGAAAATACAGATGCCATCGCCCGTGATCTGTGTCAACAGAAGGAATAGAGTTTCTTTCAGTAGAGATAGAGTCTTTATCAGTTAACTGCCAAGGTCCTAGGTGAGGGTGAAATGGCATTGACTAGGTAGTTCTGAGTGCTAAGGCCTAGCTTACAGAGATCCTGGTTGATTGACGGTGTAACAAAAAAAGAACGAATTAATCAAAACACATGTGATCTACGAGAGTAGGCTGGGAGGAAAATACAGATGCCATCGCCCGTGATCTGTGTCAACAGAAGGAATAGAGTTTCTTTCAGTAGAGATAGAGTCTTTATTATTTGGTATCAGAGCCGAGGCTACGAACGAGATGGAAGTGGGATTGTCGAACGACCTCAGCGCCTAATCGACGGACTGACAGTTGGTGTAACGTGGTGACGACGGACAAATTGGCCTACGTATCGTTTGGCGTAGACTATCTTGACGGAGATCTCATACGGGCCTTTGACGAATTGGGACGTTATCTACGACGCACAAGGCTTTTGTTTCGTGATTGGAGGTTGGGGGTCACGTAAGGCAGCGGCTGGTAGTCCTTCGACATCGGTACTGGGTGGCTGACCAGATAAATATGAAGCCACGGGAAGGTGATGGCCTGGGCGCTACAGCACTCGTGACGTGGACGTTCGTCTGCGAAGGCGTAGGATCGACGCACCTTTGCTGCAGGAACGTGATTCGTCAACGAGTACGGGACCTCTTTTAGTCAGTGGATAATATACCTCAGGGACCGTTGGTTTCCGTGATGGAAATCAAAAAAGCTCAAGTAGAGTTTTTATTCCTTTGCACAGCATCGATAGAGCCGGTTGATGAGTCTTCGGCTAGCACTGATGTTATGCAAAGTGGTGAGATGGCCAAGCTGGCTAATCTTATAACAGAGGAGTTCTCTCAATGTTTTAGGGATGAACTACCTTATGGGTTACCTCCAGAGCGGAAAGTTCAACATAAGATTGAACTGATCTCGGGGGTTGAACCTGTAAATAGACCTCCCTATAGAATGAGTTTTGCTGAAGAGGCGGAGGTGCGTAGACAACTGGAAGAATACCTCAAGTTGGGGCAGATTCAACCAAGTTTCTCACCTTTTGCTTCGCCAGTGATATTAAAGAAGAAAAAGGATGATACGTTTCGCCTCTATATAGATTACAGAGCATTGAATAATATCACTGTTAAGCACAGATATCCGATGGGTCGGATTGATGATTTGCTTGATGCGTTACATGGAGCCGTGATTTTCAGCAAGATAGATCTTAAGTGTGGCTACCATCAAATCCGGATTAGAGCCGAGGATGTGCATAAAACCGCTTTCAGGAGTAGGTTTGGTCATTATGAGTTTTTGGTAATGCCCTTCGGACTTACCAATGCTCCAGCGACATTCGTCATGCTTATGAATGATTTGCTACGTCCGTATATCGGAAAGTTCGTAGTACATTTTATTGACGATATCCTGATATTCAGTAAAAGTATTACTGAGCATCGTGAACACTTAAGAGTAGTGTTCAGTACTTTGAGGAAAGCTAGTCTTTATGTAAATAAAAAGAAAACTATACTGTGTATAGTTAGGCTTGAATATTTAGGGTTCATAATTACTCCACAGGGGGTAGAAATGGATCCGAAGAAAGTGGCTGCGATACTAACTTGGCCAATCCCTCAGAGTCTGACCGCGTTGCGATCATTCTTGGAATTTGTCCAGTTTTATAGAAGGCATATCAAAGGATATTCCGGAATAGTATCGCCATTGATTGATCTGACCTCAGATAAAGTACCTTTTATTTGGGGACAGAATCAACAAGAAAGTTTTAACACCATAAACAAGCTGTGGTCGCAGGACCGGTGTTAAAAATAGTTGATCCCCAGAAACCGTTGTTCCTAGAAACCGATGCAAGTGGCATTGCGGTAGGAGCAGTTCTCCTTCAAGAGGGAAGGCCAGTAGCCTTTGAAAGCAAGAAGCTTTCTCCCTCTCAAAGGAATTGGCCAACTCATGAATTGGAGTTGTATGCTGTTATCCATGCTCTGAAAACATGGAGGCATTATTTGTATGGTTCAGAGTTTTATGTGGATGTGGATCATGATACTCTGAAACATTTTTGTAAACAGCTTGACTTGAGGGGCCGCCAAGCTAGGTGGGCATAGCTCATGCAAGAGTTTAATTTAACGATTCGGTACCGAAGAGGAAAAGACAATAAGGTTGCTGATGTGTTGTCTCGCATTATGCACAACCTGAGTTTCACGATATTAGAGAGTGCTCTAATGACCGAGATCAGAGAAACTCAAAAGGTGGACGAGTTTGTCCAGAGCTGATGGCCTCTAAGGCTCATGTGTTAAAACCCGGGGAAAGTGAAAAGGATGACCGTGATCTGTGTCAACAGAAGGAATAGAGTTTCTTTCAGTAGAGATAGAGTCTTTATCATCTGCCCTGACAGCCTCCGGCTCTAGCATGCCCCTATGTTCCTCTTCTAAACCTGCTCCCATTGCCTCCACATTCTACCTAGCCTCTGCATCGGTTTTATCTGTCCCATTATAGTTCGTATCCTTTCCACTGCCATCCGTCTCTGAGCTGCTGCAGTCCGCCTCTATCCAGTCTCAGCCCGCCTCCTCTCCTCTGCTTTTTGGCTCTGCCCCATATGTTTTTTCCTCTGCTCAGTCTCCTTTTGCTGCCACCCCGTCTGCTCTAGATTCCTACAGGCCAGCCTTTGTATCCTTTTCGATCCCTGCTGTGCCTCTTCCCTTTTCCTCTCCTGACAATTCCAGCTCTACGTCTCTTGCTTTTCACTACGTTCGGAAGAAGAAAAGGGGTTTTGTATTTTCATCACTTTCGGAAGGGGTGAAGGCTGCCAAGTTTGATTCCTCTGCCTTCTCCTCTTCCTCGTTTCAGCAAGATTTGCTGTGTCATTTGTGTGTTGATTCGGTGACTTTGCCTTCCACTAATGGACTTTCATTATGATGATCTCTCTCCCCTGAATCTTTGCTTCAAAGAGTTCGCCAAGATCAGCAACTTGGTGTCTGCTTATACTTTATGGGAAGAGTCATGACAGTGCCTAGTTTACAAGCCTCGTCTTCAGCTGCAATGGGTGCCGGGAAGCTTAGATCTTTTGTGTTCCTGGGAAAGGGGTTTTATTTTGCTCGTTGTGCTTTTGTGGACACTGTTTTTCATTTACTTACCTTGGGTGGAGTTCATGGGGCCGGTCATTTCGTAGTTGCTATGCCTTGGGATCCCTTGTTTAATCCAACCCGCTCGCTCCTCAAATTTTTCCCTGTCTGGATTACCCTCAAAGATTTGCCGCTCGCTCCTCAAATTTTTCCCTGTCTGGATTACCCTCAAAGATTTGCCGGTTCCTCTCATATAGCATGTGCCATCTCTTGCAGCTCTGCTAGGCTGTGTTCTTTTCATTCCAAAGCAGGATTTTCTGGTCACAAGCAGAGATATACGGGTGTGTGTTCTTTGGGATATGGAGCAGTTGGTTCCTTCATGCTTGGAAGTGAACTTTTGGATTGTCTCATCCTTTCCGGATTGCTCTTCATTTTGCTTCTTTTCCTAATGCTTGTTATAAATGTCGCCAATTAGGCCATTTTGCTAGAGCATGCCCTTCTCCTTGCTCTTCAGCTTATGTTCAGAAGCTTTCTGATCCTCCTGTTCAGGTTCCTGCTGTTCCTATTTCTTCTTCCAGCATACAGGAAGTCAGGCATTTTATTAGACCCTCTAAAGTTAGAGAAAAGTTCAGGGAGATAAGTTGGTCAAAGATTCCAATCCTTTTGCTGTTTTAGCAGTTCCGGATCCACTCCTTACAGTGCCAGAACATCATGTTCCTTCTGCTTTGCTCTTACTTCTACTTCAAAGACTGAAGTTGTTATGTCAGATGCATCAATGCTGCAAAATTCTGATGCTATGCCAGAAGTGGAGGAAAATCTGTAATGTTTTTCAGCTCAAGATACAAATGTTCAGGATGCAGATATTCCCTTCTCTTTGGAGTTTCATACTCCTACTGAGAAGTTTGTTGCAATGCAGGAACCTTTGCAGTGCCTCTCAGTTCCGGATATAGATGTTACTTTTTCACTGGAATCCTTTCATCCTTGGTTGAGACAAGTTTTCGATCCTGCGGTTCAAAAGTTCAGGTTGCCAGCTTATATAAAAAAGAACCACAAGGGTAAAAAACAGCTTTGCTTTATTGATGGTTATGTTACTCCGTTACATGGTTTTCTGCAAGCGAACAATCTTACCTTGGAGGATATCTTGCTTGATCCTCCTCCAAGTGACTTGTAATCAGTTTATATTTTCATAGCAGACTGTTGTGATTTCAAATGACTTGTATTAAGTTAATGTTTTCATAGCAGACTTCTGAGGTTCTCCTCAAAAGCATACTTGTAATCTTTTCAACATTTGTAGTTCATGGTGGGCTTTTTTCCTCTTCTTGAGGTTTCCCATAGAGAAATATATGATTTCACCACACAAAAAAAAGTGTGTGTGTGTGTGTGTGTGTGAGAGAGAGAGAGAGAGAGAGAGAGAGAGAGAGAGGGAGTGTGTGTTTGTGTGTGTCTGGGATAGCTACCTTGTAATATAAAGCATTCAAAGTTTTCACCCAAAAAAAAAGAGTGTGTGAGAGAGAGGGAGAGTTGTCACATCCCATTTTGGGATAGTGACTCTGTAATATAAAGCAACAAAAATTTCCACCAAAAAAAAGACCGTGTGTGAGAAAGAGAAGCATCAAAAATTTCCACCAAAAAGAAAAAGTGTGTGTGAGAGAGTGAGAGAGAGAGAGAGAGACAAAGAGAGAGAGAGAGAGAGAGAGAGAGAGAGAGAGAGAGAGTCGATTAAAGTCTTTGATAGCAAATAAAGTTAAAACCGCAAAAAACATTAACAATCTTTAAAAATAGGATTAGGCAACATATAATTAGTAAAGACAGAAAAACAGTCCCACACAGAAAAGGCAACAGAAAATTAGTCATGATTGCCTTCATGTAACAAAAAGCAATATGAACAAATGTCGATGCCAATTTTCTATTCACATCAATTTCTTATTTAGAGAATATGAATCACGATGCTTAGCAATTTTAAAAGCTACATGACCGTGAAAAACATTGCAAGAACACCTGTCGAAGTTCAGCCAACTTCTCCGTTTTGAGAATCCAATCCTCTGAACCAATCCACTTAGTGATTATCCGACTTAATTCAGGATTGCAAAATCGTAACCATCGCCTAGGAGTTACACCATTGGTTTTGTTTTGGAATTTATTTGGCCAAACCTGCATTTTTGTAACCAAACAAGAGTGTAAGGGGCTGTAATAAAATCGAAAAAGGAAAAACATAATAAACAATGCCCAATGCCTCTCTCTCTCTATCTCTCTCTCGCATGAATAATGAAAGGCTGCCAAAGAGGGCATGGGTAGAAAGTCAAAAGTCCCAAAAGACGAATAAGGGTAAGATTTTGGCATCTGGATTCTGGATGGGCACTAGATTTAAAAAAATGGTTCCAAAAATGGGAGGTAGAGAGGTACTTGGACTACTCTCCAGAGGAGGTAGATGAGGATGCCTTTCATCATGACCTGCTGAATGCACTACACAGGAAATGGCAAACAGCTGAAAACAGAGATAAGTTTGAGTACTACCGTACATTTATTGACCCCGAATATTGGGCTACTTATACAGGAAGAGAAACAGCCACTTAGACAAACCAACAAGCTCAAGGGTACTAGGATTTGGATATCTGAAGAGCTCACTTCGACCTGACTCAAACAAGGGGCAAATGAACTAATCAAAGTGAAACAAGCAAGGAAAGAAGGTAAATGGGTGGTTTATCGAGACAGGCAAGCACTCATTAGAGATTTCAAACCTTAACCCAAAGACTCTCTATCTTAAACTGATGTTATTCAAACCACCTTTAATATAGTATGTGAATGTAGTTATGCTATAATAATTTGGGGTTGAGCTGCTATACTCCCCCATGGACTCTGAGTCTCTAACGGATGTTGATGATTTTGGTGTGCAGTTTGTCCCATAGACCAGTGAGGTCTCTTGTGGACATTAATATATCTTTATTTCTCTCTCTCTCTCTCTCTCTCTCTCTCTCTCTCTCTCTCTCTCTCAATTTTCGGTTGACTGAAATAGTCTCTGAACATCTAGGACAGTGCCATCATAGGCATCCTGTCCGTACCCGCTCCTGCTCCCGCTCCCATCCGTACCCGCTCCCACTCGTACCCGCTCTCGCTCGTACCCGCTCCCATCCGTACCTGCACCTGCTCCCGCTCCCATCTATACCCGTACGCGCGTACCTCTTGCTCCCGTTCCACTTCTGCTCCCTGCTCCCCTAGCTGGTTGTAGCAAGCTCTTGAATTAGGAACCCCTAGCTGGGCTGTACCCCCAGCCCAACTAGGGGTTAGCTCAGCCAGGGGGTAACAGGAGATATGGCTAGCAAAGCATGGCCCAACCTACCTTCCTCCTCTTCAAAATCCCCTTCCACTCGAGCAGCCTCTAGTAACAAAGCCAGATACTCCACAGTGGCAGCTAGGACGCCTTCCCCGTATGCACATATCTATGAACAAGGTAGTCTTTTTGACCGACCAATTCTTGGATATCATGAACAAATTTACTTCCTACAGGATCAAGTGAGAGAGCTGAGGATGTAGCTAATGGATGCCATAGCTAGAATTCAAGTCTTGGAAGGACCTGGTAAGAAGGAAGTCATTGACGAGGTTATAAAGTCATGCAATGCTTGGTCCCACGGGATGAGATCAACCGTATTATACGGTTGGACCTACTCTGGATCCATACGTCATGGACTTCCTTCTTTTTTTCTTTTTCTTTTTTTTTTGGGGGGGGGGGGAGAGGGAGGGGTACCAAGAGTTCTCCACCAAGATCTAGTTCTGTTACGACCACTTATTAGGAGTATTGGAGGATGGAGTGATTAGCAGACCCTAGTACATGGAGGACAAGTGAGCCTCACATGCCTTGAGGATTGCCCTCGGACAACTGTGGGTCTCGCACATCAGCTACGGATTGAGGCACGGAGAGCCACAGGTACGCATAGAGAGCAACGGATCTGCAAAATTTGCATGTTGGGGGACGTAGAAGCAGACGAGCATTTCCTATTTACTTGCCCAATTTATTATGATATCCGAGGAGTCACTATCTCTTTCAGGAAAGGCACGGTTTTGGGCATCTCTCCCAACTGATTCACTTTTGGGACCACGTCCACGTTGGCCTCTATCTGATGGGAGATGCAACAACACAAAGACCCTATTGAGTCAGATTAAATAGTAGGAGGGGACAATACCATGGGAGACAGAGATAAATCGAGCTCAACGTCGCGTCATAAAATTCTATGCATTCGAGAATGCCCTTGGACATGGAGGAGTAGAGGAGGAGGAGATTGACAATATGCGGGCAGCATGGGTCAGTAGGATGAGATGACAAAGAGGAGGGATGTAGCCAGAAACATAGGGACCACACCTGATGTAGAGACACACCAAGGTATGTAGGATGGAGGTTCAGCCCATCACAACTCTACTCAGAGGGGATTGCTCGAGCAAAGGCGTCTCTCCACATGGCCCACTAGATATAGAGATCACATAGACAACGCCCCCCTCCATAGCGAGAGACGATCCAACAAACACAAATACGGGATATTTTCACAGCTCACAACAGAGCCACCTTGGAGCATTGTTATGAGCTTTGACTCTGAGATTGAGTAGTAGTTTTTAGGTTTTTAGGTTTTGAGCTTAGTTTAGTATAGTACTCAGCAAAGGGCCTTAGCGAGCCCTCTGCTTCATCCCACAATGGCTTGTATGTGATTGTACTTTGTCTCATAAGCCTCGAAGGCCTCCAAAGACTATAATCTCTCTCTCTCTCTCTCTCTCTCTCTCTCTCTCTCTCTCAGCCCATCAGTCGGTATGCAGCACGATTGGGGTGAAGCAGGGCTGCCCGCTCTCTCCTACTCTCTTTGGATTATATATTGATGAGCTAGAGATGTTTGTACACATGACAGGCGGTGTGGGCTCTACTCTCTCAGGATCCTCCATTCCTATCCTCCTGTATGCAGACGATGTGGTTCTCATTTCCTCTACTGCTCAGGGCCTCTAGGCACATATTGAGGCACTCCACAGGTTTTGCCAGGACAGGGGGTTGACCGTAAACCTTGGCAAGACCAAGGTTATGGTTTTCAACACCTCTGATTGTATTTACAGCACAGATGAGTTTTGCTTCACTTATGACGGACAGCCCATGGAGCTTGTTAGAGAGTACACTTATTTGGGGGCAGTTTTCAGGGGACCGGTCTTCACCATGACATATGCAGCACGAGATAGGATTAGTAAAGGGTATGCTTCGTTGGCTCATCTTGAGCGTCAGTGTTTTCAGTCCCACTTTCAGCATCCCGATACGAAATCCTTGCTTTTTGATACAGTGGTGAGACCAGCTGCGATGTATGTAGCTCCTTTCTGGGCAGGAGACCTCGGTGCTGCAGATTGGAGACGAGTAGAGAGGTTACAGATCATCATGTTCTCTCGGCTCATTAGGGCCAAGGCTACAGTTCCGCACGAGATCATGCTAGCAGAGTTTGGAGCTACTCCCCTTGCATTGGATGCAGCGTTTCAGTCGGTCATGTATCTGCACAGGGTCAGGGAGTTTGGAGACTCAGCAGCAGGCAGAGCTCGGTTGCCATGGTTAGCACTTGCATCTTCTATGGAGTTGGCACGATCAGGGACCCGATACTGCTGGTACTTCAGACTCACTAGGTGGCTCATATCCCTTGGACTAGACATGGATAGACTGCCTCCGTTCCGATACAGCATAGATGCCCCTCATCTCGAGTTGACTCGCCACGAGCTTAGCCAGGTCACGAGAGCAGACTTGCTACAGCTTCATACGTATCGCACTTGGATTTATCCCACACAGCTTCCGGTGAAGATGGCCACATATCGTGACCACTTCCTTCGGATCTCAGAGGATGGATTTGTCATCCCACCAGGCTATACAGGTACCCACATGTCCCACTCACTGAGGATTGCCCTCGGCCAGCTTAGAGTCTCTTTGCATCAGCTCGAGATAGAGGCTGGTAGGATGCGACGCATGGAGGATGGACGGCGACTAGGCCAAGAGACCAGGATCTGCTCCTGTTGCACCATGGGAGAGGTGGAGTCAGAGGAGCACTTCATTTGCAGATGCCCGCTATATTATGAGATCAGAGGTAGATTCCACTGTCTCTTCACGGATGGCTTTGGACCTCTCTCACGAGTGATGGACTACGAGGATCAGCATTGCCTAGCCCTTTATGTCAGGGAGGCCACTATGCTTCGGCGAGACTACCTCAGAGAGCACAGACCGGAGCGTGATAGAGCCCAGCCTCATAGAGCTCAGGCACACGCCATACCAGAGGACAGAGACCAGGAGGAGCACGAGGACGGCAGAGCCCACACAGGACACATGCCTCCACCATGTGGATGTACATATGAGATGGTTTGTAGACGCCGCAGGATCTTGTTACATAGGGGACGTACTCGCCGCTTCATCTCCAGACGATCCAGGATGATGGCAGCATTTCGGAGGAGACTTACTCATGGAGATCTCGCCCCACCAGCCGCTCACCTCACCTTTGCCCAGATTTGTACTCTCATAGCAGGAGGCAGAGTCGATGGACAGGATTTCCAGTATTATTTTGGTTCTCAGACTCCGTGACACCTGGACTTGTATCTTTGCATTGGCATATTGTGCTCATCCCCCCCATTTTGCACCCAGGGGCGGTTTCCTTGCATCTAGTTTACTCTGTATTTAGGCTCAGATTTGACATTATGTACTTTCACTTGCATTATATTGCGTAGCACTTAGATGATATTCGACGATGCCTCTTCTTTGGGGCACGTTGATTTTGTGCTATCTTGTATGCAGAGTTCTTGATGTCCCATGGGCCCATTTTGGCCTCTAGTGGACAATAATACACTTTCTTTCTTTCTTTCTTTCAACACGTCGGCTCGCCACCTCGGCTGATCTCATCTCTTCTCGTCGCCCATTGCATGTTAGCCCGTCAACCAACCCAACCCGGGGGGTTAGATTCAGCTAGGGGGTTCAACAAACAGCCAATTATGGACTGGCCTACCCTCTCCTCCAAGTCCCCCTCAACTCCTTCAACCTCCATCAGGACTAGGTATTCTACAATTGTAGCCATGACACCCTCTCCATATGCACGGAATTACCAACAAGAACGCTCAAAACGACCCATCCTTGGGCAACAAGATCAGATTTTTTTAGCTGCAGCAGACAGTGAGAGAGCTACGATTGGAACTGGCAGAAGTAAAGGCTCGACTTCACGTTCTGGAAGGGCCTAGTAAGCAGGCAGTAATTGATGAGGCTGTAAAATCTTGTAAGGATTCCCCCCCCTACCCCGCAGCTAGTCTCTACAGTCAAAGATCTTGTTCACATTGAAGTATAAACTGCTAAGAAGGAAGTGATTGTGGAAGTGGACACCAAAGCAAGTAAGTCTGGAGCTTTCCATTTTATGTTCATGGTCCCCACAGAAATGGGAGACAGATTTACCCATACTAAAATAGTTGCATTTTATGTTCATGGTCACCCATAGTTATGGGAGACCGATTTACCCATACTAGAATTTGTCTATGATCACACTACTTATACACATCTCCATTTGAGATTGTTCATGGTAGACACCTCCTGAATCTTGCAACCAACCAAATTGACCATTAGGTAGCTTTTAAGTAGGTACAGAGCATATCATCCAGTCACAGGAGTGCCAATGCAACCTTGGAAAATTGAACCTGAGGGCAACTAGGCGTTGGTGAAGCTTTACATGGAAAATTCGAAGACACAAGTTGGAAATTGCATTATCTATGTCAAGCTTGCTTTGTGATGTTAATCTACATTCTAAATTCAGATCAGCAAGGTTTCAATTCACCAAAGTGTTTACTAGAAGATCCATAACATTATTCATTCAGCCTTCTGATACATTATGAGGGATCAACTCCAGCATCTCCTTTCGACAAAGAACAGTCCGGAGTTGTTGAAGATGAGATTCTTGTTCTCAAGCAGATTCTTTGGTACAGGGATGCAAGTAGCAGATTAGGGCTTTATGAGGCCGGATAACTTCCAAACTTTCAGCAGTTTCCTACAATGGAAGCCAAGTGAGTAGATGAGTATTATTTACCACAGTATCTTCACCTCATCTACTTACAAGAAGAAGCCTTGCAATTGGGTACTTTCAATTAGGGAACTCCTATAGGTTGAGAAAAATAGTTTTGGCAATGGAGGTATTGTAAAAAGCGGTCAATGAAAAGTACTCAAATACGTAATCAACTATCAAATGGTTCCCAAGGTTAAAAGGGCAAGAACTATTCAAAGAGAGGTTTGAATGCTTGGAGAAATGGGGAAGGGCTGTAAGAGGATCTCTCAAAAGAATTTCAATGGCATAAAAGAAGCTTGAGCAACAAAACATGATGGATTAAATCTGGGCTTAATTGAAACAAAATATAGCCTTCTATTGAAAGGATTTGATCTCCATGTTTGTCTATAAAGGAGCAAAGTATCTTCAAGAGGAATCTCATTGCAACAGGGCTCTATGTCGCCACCGCATTGTTCTACCGAGACTTTCCATGGGAAGAATGTTGTAGTCTACACAAAAACATATCAATGCCCAAAGAGGGGCCTATCTCCAATACATTGGTACACGTGTGTGTCCAAAAAGACCCTGCATAGATAGGGGGTATAAGGATCACAAAGAGCTGCAACCTTGTTCTGCTCACATTTACAACCGTACATCTTGTCGACGAAGATAACCATGCCCACCATATTTGGATCTGCCTTAAGAGAACTTCACCTATGGACATCTACATCATAGCATGCTACTTCCCCCCAAAAATGTCCGATTATGCAAGGATCTTAGCAAGAAATCAATGGCTATCATCTTTTCTAGTATTGTATGAAAATATCCATCGATGTTTACTGCAAGAGAGGTTCTCTTACTTGAGGGATTTAATTCTAAGACCAAGGATATACAAGAAGAAATCATCAACTTTCAAGAGGATGCCATCTTGTAGACCTCACCCATGCCTCATACCCTCTTGTATCAGTGGTTCAAGGTGCTACCTCTAGATCATTCCTATCCATAGGATGCCCCCAAGCCGAAAAGATGCCCCAGAAATCATGGTCTGATGCTGAGTGCCGAGAGATGAGATCCCACCTCACAAGCAAGTCCGCTTTGGGCTTTCGATGACGACCAAGGCACAACACATCTCACGCCACCTTATAGCCATAAGAGGTTGGCTTTCCTCTCACGTAGGCTAGATAATTTTATCCACTCTAATTGGAGAGGGGACTCCACCATTGCATGGGGGGCTTCTATCAGAGGGGAAGCCACCCATCTTCATCACCAACCTGGAAATTGGGCATACGAATGCCACATCACTCTACGATGCTCAAGACCAGACACACCTAATATGTCATGCTTGTCTAGGCCCACTGCATCCACCTTGTTTACCACATGCAATGTGTCAGCTGCACTACACTGATTCCAAATAGAAGATACTAGGACCATGAGGAATTATAGATGGAGAACTTTGTGCATGGGTGGCAGGTCTTGGTCCCGATCCTAGCACAGACGTTAAATAATGCAGTGCGCCACGGCTTCTCCCGCACTTTGAGTACCACCACCATCGTATCGATATACAAAGCAAGGGACCCCATGGATTTTAGGAACTACTGCACTCTAAGGATTAAGCTTTAAAAATAGAGAGAGATCGGTACCTTCACAAAGGCACAAGGGTAGTGGGTTTTGGATGAGGCTAGGTGCAAGAGAAAGCACTCTACTCTATATCACATCGTCCCTCTATGGGCCATCATCAAGGAGGCAAGAAAGATCCCATCAAGTCTATGCTTACTTTGTTGACTTTCAGAAGGCTTTTGATACAATTCCACAATCTTGTATGATTAGGAGACTTCAAGAGATGCAAATTATAGGAGTCATGATTTGGAGGGGTGATGGCTTGATAGGAGTTAGTCGGAGGGAGAGTACGAACCCTCAATGGCCTGTCTGATTGGAATGAGAGCACAATCGGAGTGAAGCAAGGATGCCCCCTCTCAATGACCCTTTTTTGGCTCAACATTGAAGAGATCATAATGTTCATTCACTGCCTTGGAGGTGAGGGATCACTGCTTGCCAACCTGATCATACAGATACTATTATACAGAGATGATATCATCCTCATATCCTCCTCAATGGCAATAGGCTTACAAAGACATCTAGAGGCCCATGTGGTCTTTTGCAGGATAGAGACTTGACAATCAACGTTAATAATACCAAGGCAGTACTGCATCGATATAGTTTCACTTGCCGAGGGGTGGAGACCGTGCAATCCTAGTACCACTTATCTAGGTGCACTTTTCATAGAACCATACTCATGATGATTCATGGAGCCAGAGCATGGCTTACCAGCGGTCAGCGAGCTCTTGCTCGACTGCAGTAATATTGCTTCCAGGCACATTTCCAGGATCCCTTGACTATGAGAGTATATCCCCTATGAGGGAACTAGAGGTCTCTATCACACCTCCAATGGGCTACCTCAAAAAATGGAGTGGATCCTATCATGTCATGCCACGAGTCTCATATCATAAGCCATATTTCAATCAGGAGTAGCATGAGCTTTGTGTGGGCCCCATTAGGATCCCAAGATCTATTGCTAGCCTCTGTGAATCCTCAGGGCTGCATGAGGGAGCATGCATCAAGATGCTGCAAGGACAGTACGTTGGATGGGGTGAGGTGTCGCTAGGCAGAGATGTGGCATCTCCCACAACTACATCCTCCTGTGAAAAAGTACTATGTGATCTCCTGCTGTCAGGCCAGATCTCATGGAGTATTCCATATGACTGATTCAATAGGCAAAACCTCCCACTCAACAAAGTTATGCCTCTGCTTCTTCAAAGGTAAAAAGGATCAGGGCAAAAGGTAATACACTGGAGACTTTAAAGTATCACGTATACAATGATGGATTAGAGATAGATAAAGCGGCAGTTGTAGAAGGAGAATTTAATGTGATGAAGGTTCAAACCAAGAACACTTACAGTATTGAATTACCTAAAGAATTCTTGAAAATAAACCATCAGTGAGCATGAACGTTGAAAATTTTGAAGTATTCGGAGATATGGACATATCTGTTAACACATACTATGGAACAGAGGAAAATTAACATATTCCTTTACTGGAGTATGTAACTAGGAAAAATTTCTACGCAACCACCCCCCAACTCATCACCAGTGTCTGCCACCTGACTAATAAGCCACAATCAAAGGATTTATACGACCAACTGCATGACCACATCATTTCTTCTGTCATCTTCTCTACATGTCACTGTCATCCTTTTTGTTTTATTACATATGCTGTAATCCCAACTTTTATCTTTCTTTAGCTTTAGAATATACCGCCAAATTCTTATGCTCCACTATGCCGTGATTCACAATGGAGGATTAATGATATCTTACTTTCAGGTCATCACTGGAACATACGCTTATTCCATTTGTGCCAACTGTGTTGCCCAACCATGCTTTATATGCGGCGTGCAGTGTGTATGGCAGTCAATAACACTGATTATAATGAAAATATCAACCCATACAATAAAACGTATTACCATTTCTCACCTAAGAATCCAATCAATAATGATGCAAAATCCCTCGCTCTTCGCTTCTTTCCATTTAAAAAAATTCATCCATGTGCTTTCCAAATTACATACATGCATCTCAACAAAATGTAATGCATGAACTTGGTACCATACAGACCATCAAGTAATCTCAGGGCATTCTCCATGTTTTTACACGATCATAAACACTGTCACGAAAGGGGATAAAGGAAAAACCTTGTAAAAGTCCTTGAAAACTTCATTTTTAACAATGTCAGTGTGAATAGCTGCAACACCGTTCACTGTATGTCCAGCAATAACACACAAGTTTGCCATGCGTACCAATGCTGGTGCCTTAACTGCAGCTCCTTCAGGCTTCTCAATTGTATCTTCTTTGGCATCCTTTTTGTCTAGATCCTTTTCATCCTTTAAATTCTCTTTCATCGAGTCCTCCACCTTCTCATCCACCTGTACTTGTTTTGATTTGGTGAGGAAGGTTCTCACGGATGAAGGGAAGTCCACATTTTCCAAGATTCTCATTCTTTTAACTCTCTTCTCAAGCTCATCTTTATCACTTGACGTTTCAGCCTCAATCAACGATCTAACAAACTGCATATACCCAAACCAAAAAAATCAAAACACTTGGGGCAACAGGAAACCAGATGCAATGCTTCAATAATGGAGAACTGACTTGTGTTATTTCTAATTATATAAACGTAAGGTAAGTCACCTCTTCATCAATTTTTTCTATGATTTCAACGTGCCGCGGCAGAAGCTTTTTCATGATGTCCAAAGGCCACTTCTCCAAGGCCTCAGGAAGCACTGTGTGATTTGTGTAGGCTACAGTTCTGAAATAACAAGCAGCCATCAGCGCCCACTTGCAGTAAAAAGGCCCTTCAATTCTCCTCTATCTCTCTTTCTCATTCTAGTTGTTTTATTTATAGAAGCATATACAAAGGGCTGGCCTCTCTCTCTCTCTCTCTGTGTCTCTCTCTCTCTCTCTCTCGTGCGCACACAGACTTCAATAGAATCATACCATTGATCCTGAGGGTCTCACATGCACTTTAATAGAATCATGTCATATCATCTCTCTCTCTCTCTCTCTCTCTCTCTCTCTCTCTCTCTATCTCTATCTCTATCTCTCTTGAAAATCTTAGCCCCCAAAGTGGGGAGCTCAATATTATATGACAAAAAGACCGCATGATCTATATGATGGGATTGCAGACAATCAAAGAAAGATTGTCGCAGAGATATTTTAAAAAACTAAATTTAGGGAAGGTGGGATCACCATAGGGAGTGTGATTTATGTGTCTGTGTGTGTGTGTGTGTGATTCCAGCCTGAGGGAAGGAAAGCATTTGACCAGTAGCATCAACAACGTCACTTGCTTGGTGGCGAAAGAATCTCCGCAATTTATGGAGGAGCAAATTGCCTCTCAAGCAAAAGCTTTTCCTATGGCGTTGTCTTACAGGAACCTTATCCGTGGGGGTCACTCTGGCTCAACGAAGGATTGCATCTGCTTCTTGTCTTCGATGCATGGCCCCTTCTGAAACGGTGCCTCATTTGTTTTGGATGTGCTCCAGCACTAAGACCTTCATATGCAAAATTTCCATGTCGCTTCGCCTTCGTTTCCCTAACTCTCCTTTTGGGAAACATTTTTGGCTTTTTGGCAGACTTCCTACAACCCTAGTCCATTACTCTTTATTTTTGTACTGGGTCAGATATTGGGTTTTTTGGACCCTATGGCAAGATCCTGCGCTAGCTCGCTGTGAACAGCCACCTTTCTAGAGCTCCGTTTGGTCTCTTTCCTGCTTCGTTCCAGCCTCCTGCAGCTCTCCGTTTGTGTGTGTGCGTTCCATCCAGCTCTCCATTTGTGTGTGCATCCCATCCAGCTCTCTGTTTGTATGTGAGCACGACGACCTGCTTCACGTTTCCAGCCAATTCGCAGCCCTTACCTCTGCTCGCTGAAAACTCCTCGTTGTTTTGCCATCCTGTCTGCCCTCTCAACCCTCCAAGCGCCTCGCTACAGGTTTCTGTGTTCCCTTTTGTGTAAGGCAGTATTCCTGCAAGCCTTCTGTCGCAACAAGTTTCGGGCCTTTCTATCAAAATTCAGTGCCTTGTTGAAATAGCGCTGCCCCCCCCCCTTTTTTCTGATCTGACTCTTCCTGCTGAATTGACTAGCCTCAATGGCAGAAACAAGCAAGTATTATGTCAAGAGAGCACTCTCTCTTGAACCTAAAAGACAATCAAGGGAAACTCTACCCCCCATAGCTCCTTCATCTGAAGATGCTTCCTATGTGTTTGACATGTTGAATCAGGATTTTCAACAAAGTAGAAGAAAATGGATGCTACCTGCTCTAGAACTCACTTACAAGATGAAGTTGCCTTTTCTTGTGCATCCTCTGAAGAAGCTCTCTTAAACTGCAGTCATCATCTTTTTCCCAGGCTTAATACCCTCGGCTAATGATGTGGGACAATGGGTGAATTCTCTCCTAGGTGGATGCTATGTAGAAGGAGTCTATTTTGCCTCCCGAGGATTTTAAGAAGTTCATCTCTTGGATGCCTTGACAAAACAAAAGATGCTAGAAATGTCTCCTTTATTTTTTGGTCGTCAAATGGTACACATCATGCCTTGGTCTCCTAATAAGGACTACCAGAATCTCATCAAGCATCATTGCCCTGTATGGGTTGAAGCGGTTGATTTTCCAGATTACATGCGAACAGAGCTTTCAGGCTTAGCGATGACATTGGGACAAGTGATCTGTCCCCCTTGTCCCACAGGTAATAAAGATCGTTTTTGCATCTTATGGGATACTGATAGACCAACCCCCCCTGCTATTGCAGTTGAGATTGAGGGTGTTAATCATTTGTCTGAGTCTTGGACTCTGGAATGATCAGTTCGATAGGGATGCCCTCTCAGTGCTTTGTTCTATGCTATTGCTTCACATCCTTTGCTTCTTTATATGGATCTCGACAGTTAGTGGGGCTTCAGATTCTTGGTTCACGGCCTTTCATTGCACAAGCTTATGCAGATGATTCATTCTTCATGCCAAAGAACAGTCCTCTGGAGCTTCGCCTATTGATGGATACCCTCTCTGATTTTGGGTTGGCAGCTGGTCTAAAAATTAATTTTCAGAATCAAAACTCTTGCCTCTCAAGCATTGTGACTGGCATGCTATCCTATGGCCCGGCCAGATTATTTATCCGGAAAACATATTAAGACATTTGGGTTATCCCATTGGCTGGAAAATCAGAAATAAGCAACAAATATCTTGGGTATTAAACAAAATTCAGGACAAATTAGAATATTGGAAGATCTCCACTTGGCCATTGCATGTATGGCTTCGAATTGTCTAGTCCATTGTTCTAGCTTATGTCCAATTTTACCTTCCTCCATTACATTGGTCATCTCGAGATCTCTCTTGTTTTATGTCTCAAGCCATGGAGATTTTTTGGAAAACTAAGCTTCATAAAAAAGCTTTGCTCACCAAGAATGCATGGTGGTTCAAGACCTTTTTTCAACAAGAGCAGCCTTGATCAATCATGTTGGCAATTTTGTGTGGTCAGATGCACACAAATGCTTATGGACATTGGCTAGTTGATCCATCGGAAGTAGTACTTGGCAAATTTCAAGGTAAAATCCCTGGTTGTCCATTTTCTACTTCCTTGATTCAGGATTGGAAGAAAGTGCTCTCTCGCATCAAATGGTCTCCCCATCCTGCTTCTATAGCTTCCTCACTTCGAATGGAAAGCCTTCATTGGAGTGCTGTTTTTTACTCTCCCCTTGCTGTACAACAACCAATCAGAGCTTACAATCTAATGAAGTTGGGCATCCGGTTCATTGATGACGTGGTAGATACTCAAGGGCATATTCTCTCTTTTCCGGCAGCATGCCAACAATACAATCTTGGGATGCATCATAGACCTATATGGAAAGCTATTGCAGATCTCTTACTCCCTTTGGTTCTGATTCCAACATTGGATGTAAGAGAGGCTTCAAGATTGGCATCTTCAATCTTCAAGTCCAGGATTATCCTCTCAGCCTTTGCATCTATTGACTTCCATACAGGCTTATCGATTGATATTACCTCCTCCATGGATTGCTCATCATGCTAATTCTCTCTGGCATCTAAATAAGTCTTTAGCTTCATGGAAAGGAAAATTGAAATTGATATGGAAGTTGAAAATGCCATTGAAGCAGAGACTCTTTCTCTGGAGATGCATTGTTGGTATTTTTCCAGTGGGAGTGAAATTGGCTCAAAGAAGCATTGCCTCTCCTCTTTGTCCAGGATGTCATCATACTCCTAAGATTATTCCGCATTTGTTGTGGTTTTGTTCATATTCTATGAGACCTTCTGGACAAGATCTCCTATTTTTTATCTCTCAGATTTCCTGCACACAGGTTCTACAAGTTTTTCTGGATGTTTGGCAGATTTTCAGCTTCTTTGTCACAGTATCCTCTTTTCTTCCATTGGATCAGATACTGGGCCTTATGGACCCTCTCGCTATAGCGAAATCATGCATATCTAAATTCACCCCTTCAGCACCCTTATAAGTTCTTCCGAGCCTCATTGCGGCAATCCTTATATGATGCCTTACATGAGGAAGATTTGGATGTTTCTTGCATTCAGCTTTTCTTTTATTGTTTTTGATGGATAGGGCAATGGCTCTTTTCTCGAGCACTACCCTGACGTAAAATGGATGTTTCATAATATAATTTTCTTGGTTTCACAAAAAAAAAAAAGTGTGTGTGTGTGATTCAAAAATATCTGTGTGTGTGTGTGTGTGTGTGTGTGTTGTAGAGTGTGTGGTGTGTGTGTATGTGGTGTGACGAGAGAGAGAGGTGTGAGCGGTGAGAGCTCGTTGCCCGTCAACGTCCGGTGCCCTCCAGCCATCGTACGGCAATTTCCGTACAGATCCCAGCGTCGCTTCAGCTGCTCCGTACAGGCGTGCCTTTGCTGCTGCTCTTCCGTAATCTTTCGTACAGCCCCTTGGAGTGTGTGTATAGTCCACGGTATCTTTATGCGATTTCAGCCAGGTGTACGTGTTTTGGTATTTCGTCCTTGCCAAGTACCCTCCGCAGATTCGTCCGTACGTTGTACGATCGCCGTACGGTGTCCGTACGACCGTACGATTACGTACCTGCCTTGTATTTCCGTACAGTTAGCCTCCCCCCGTGCAGCCTGTGCATATTTCAACACAGCTCGTCGTAGTCCGTACAGCCCAGCACCTCTTGTCGTATAAGCTTTTGGGGTTTCTTTGCTTCGTTGTCTTCCCGAACAGCCCTGTTTTTTTTTCACCAAAATCTTACCTTTCCCTCTACTTTTCTCCCCACTAGCTATACTCTCCTCCCCCTCCCTTGTGGGCTTCCTGTGGATACTCCTGTGGTTTTCACTACCCCTTTACAGGTATTTTATTCCCAAGCTCCCCCTCATACAAAGTTATGGCAGAGTACTCATATGAAAAAACGTTTCAAAAGGAGCGCTCGGCTCCCTGCAAGAAGCAGGTTGAGGGTCAGCATGACCCGGTGCATGACACTCTTGAGGCTCAACTAGTATATGATGTCATGCATGAAGGATTTGCAGATACGAGAAAAGAATGGAAAGACTCAGTTCCCTCAGTTGGCATCATGGTTGAGGTTGATGAAATTGTGGATCCAGTCAGAGAATATGCTAAGAATGCAGTCATATTATTTTTTCCAGGCCGGATGCCACCTGCTGCAGAGATAGGCAACTGGCTGACACGCACATTGGCTGGCTCTTTTGTTCGTAAAGTACATTATGCAGCCAGGGGCTTTTTTGAGGTGATCATGGTGGATGAGATCCACAGACAAATGCTTTTGGAACACTCGCCTCTCTTTTTTGGGCAGCAAATGGTGCATGTTTTGCCATGGTCTCCCACACGGGACTTTCAGGCTTTAATCCGACACAGATGCCCGGTTTGGGTTGAAGTTGTTGACTTCCCACAATGTATGGCCTCACTTTTGCCTAAAATTGCAGCATCTTTAGGTAAAGTGGTCTGCCCACCACGGCCCAATGGCAACTCAAACAGATTTTGCATTCTTTGGGATACTGATAATCCCACACTGGACTCTTATTCGGTCACGGTGAATAATGTGAACATGGGCAGTGCTTTTTATAAACTCAAATGGGGTTTATTTGCAGGGGCCTGTTTTGAATGCAAAAAGTTTGGACACATGGCTTCACAGTGTCCACTGAACCTACATAAAATGCCTCATGTCACCTTGCCAGTCCACATGCCCACTAAAGATGCTCCTACTCTAGTTGCAAACAAAAACAAAAGCAGTAGACAGGATTCTGGGACTCAGGATAAAGGCAAAGATTCAGTAGCTACCAATGTGAATCTCACTTCACATTCACCTCCTGCTACTCAATCCTTGTCCAAAGGAAAGCAACCTTCAACTGATGGCTGGCAAAGCCCAAGAAAGGTTATTTTTGCTCGAAGAATTCCACCCCCTCGCACTTGGAATGGTGCCTCTTCTAGCGGAAACACCCCAGAGATCAATACAGGAATTGGGATTACATGGGCTGCAGTAACAGCCAGCAGAACACTCTTCCCTGAAGAAGAGGTTGCTGCTTTGCTGTCTACTTCTCAGGCGACTACTTCTTCTCAGGGGCGAGGCCTCGACCCTGAGATAGAAATGCAAGGCTGACCTCATGCATTTTGCTGCTGTACATAGTTGTTACATTACTATAAATATCTGTATATATGACTGCTCACATCACCTGTTTTACACTCAATGTAGGAAATGGAAATCTGTGTGGTTGTACATCAACAGATTTCAACCTGACATAGTGGCATTACAAGAGCACAACCAACATATTTATGCAGGCAAGACAGGACACTACTGTGGGTATGACATTTTCTATGCTGCGGAGCACTCTTTCTCAGGGGTTGTCCTTCTGATCAAACATGAGCTTCAACCAGTCATTGCATTAAATGACAACAAAGGCAGATGGCTTGTTCTCCAATGCATTATTAGAGGAGAGGTGTTTGATTTTGCTTCAGTTTATGCACCTCGGTCATCTCGAGACAGAACTGTAATTTGGCATTCTATGCAACAATACCCGTGGAGATCTCATGCCTACATATGTGGGGATTTCAATAATGCTCCACAACAGGGAGACAACACTTCCAGCCACGATCATATGTTAGCTCCTCAAAGGCATGCCTGGTCTCAACTACTCTTGCATTTGGATCTAGTGGACCTTTGGAAGGAATTGCAGCCTTTGTCACCGGGCTATACTTTTCAACATAATGCTCTTTCCGCTTATAAGGCACGACTGGATCGCTGGTATAGTGTTGCTCCCCAACAAAATGGGGATTTCGCATGCAAAATGTGGATTGACTACGCCTTTGTGCATTCAGACCATGCACCACTATGGCTGCGGTTATCTTTTCATAAGATGCCAAATGATAGATTGCCACAAAGGCGACATTAAATCATCAACAACAGTTATTTGCAACATGCTGAATTTAAGGCAATGGTCACTGAAGCAGCTCAATGTCTCTCATCAAGCAGCCATCTTTATGCTGATGATGCCTGGGCTTCTTTTATTTCTAAAATGCAAATGGTGATTAGAGTTTATGGCAAGTCTTACATGAAGACTCTGAGGGAAACCATTGCTCAGGCCAAGTCTACTTGTCAAGACCTCACTGAACTCAGTCATCATCGTTTGCTGTCCATGCATGAGCAAACCACATTATGTCAGGCAAGACTTTGTCTTAAACTAAATGATCACAGGAAACTGGCAAAATGGGAGACTAGAGCAAGACAAAGAGCCTTCACAGATAAAGGTTGCTCTTCCAAAGAATTTTTCAAGAGTTTGCATCAGAGGAGAATCAAAACAGAAATTTGCAGGAGTGCTTATGCCTGATGGATCATGGACTACTTCACGGTCACAGCTTGCCTCTGTTTGTGTGCATCACTTCTCTCAGCAATTTGGCTCTGCAGCTCCTCCCTCGCAACAGGTTTTGCTTGCACGAAATTTACTGTTGAAAAATGTTTCTCCAATCATTTCCCCTACTCAAGCTTTGGAATTGGAAGAACCCTTTACTGAGAGGGAACTGTCAGATGCCATCAAATCATGTGGCAGATGGAAATCCCCTTGATGGGATGGTTTGACAGTCGAGTTTTTTCTAGCATACTGGCCCATTTTGAAGCATCCATTACTATCTATGGTGAATGCTGCATGGCAACATCAGAAAATGCCAAACACATGGAAGAGAGGTCTTGTTAAACTCCTTCCTAAAAAACAAATTTGTGAGTCTTTGGCAGACTGGAGACCTATCACTCTTATGCCTGTAATATACAAAGTCACTACCAAAATGATTGTTGCTCGGCTAAATGGGTTTTTACATGATGGGTTGCATCCTGCGCAATATGGCTTTGTCCCGCGTAGGCATATCACCTATAACATTGCTAATGCCTACATTGGAATTGAATATGCCAAATACACACAGCAGGATGTTCTATTATTTCAAGTTGATATTGCCAAAGCTTTTGATACAGTTCAGTGGGATTTCATTTCATCGACTATGCAGGCTTTGGGTTTTGGCACAAAAATGCAGCAACTCATCAATTGGCTCTATCAAGATAGTGAAGCTGCCTGCATACTTTCAGGAGATATTTCTCCATCCTGGACTCTTGCTTGCTCTGTCAGACAAGGATGCCCACTGAGTGCTTTACTTTTTGCCATAGCCACTCATCCACTGCTTCAATATCTGGATCACCTCTTGGACACGGACCAGCTGCACGGTTTGGAGATCCATGGCAGTCGCAGCATGATTGCTTAAGCATATGCCGATGATTCTTTCTTTACTCCAAAAAATACTCGGGCTGATCTGTCCATGATTATGCATGCTCTTTCTACATATGGATTGGCTGCTGGCCTTCGGGTAAATTTTCAAAAATCAAAATTGTTGCCTTTACATCCACAGGACTGGCACAACCTTTTGTGGCCTGGGGAAATTGTTCCTGCTTCTCAATTCATTCAACATCTTGGTTATCCTTTAGGATGGGGACTCACCCGTTCACAATAAACTGATTGGGTGCTAGTAAAGTTGAGGGCAAAACTTGAATATTGGAAGCTTGCAACTTGGCCATTACATGTTCGTCTGCGAATTACACAATCCATTTTGATAGCATACATACAATTTTATCTGCCTCTCACTATGTTTACTAAGGCAGATTTGGTTTCATTTATGTCAGCTATCATGGAAATTTTCTGGCGTTCAAAACATGGCAAGAAAAGTCTCAGATTACTCTCCATGCATCGTCTCTGTTCTCCAAAGATGCACGGGGGTCTGAACATTCTCAATATTCAAATGCATTTACTTGCTCACAGGGGGAAAATGATGATGCAATTTCTACAAGGAGATCAGCCTTGGGCTTTTATGATTCGCTCTCTCTTATTACATCTTCATACATCTGCTTTTGGAAATTGGCAGCCTACTCAATGGGAATTTTTATTTGGCTCTATCCAAGGCAAGATCAGAGGATGCCCATTTGTTTCTTCTCTGCTTCTTGATTGGAAACACATTTTATCCCACTTGGAATGGAAAGGCAGGGACTCTCTCTTGGGCAACTCTTTGAGGGTAGAGAATCTCTTTTGGTCTAAAGTATTCCACCCACCTTTGGGCATACAAGAACCTCGACGTTCTTGTTTTCTCTCCTTCAAAGTCATTTCATCTGTGGCGGATGTACTTCACGATGATGGCACAATTCTATCTTTTTCTTTGGCTGCTCGCAAATACGGCTTGGGAGCTCATTATCGTCCTTTATGGCATAAAATTTCTGCAATGCTCCAACCGTATTTGCCGATACCTCATTTAGAAATACAGCATCGGCTTGAGGATTGGATTTTACGCTCTCCTTCCTCATATGTCCGTCCTTTGAAGCTTTCACATATCACAGTGTCATCATTGTATAGAGTGTTATTACCTCCACCTTGGATTTCCAATAGAGCAAATATTGTTTGGCATATGGATCGTCCAATGAAGTGGTGGAGAAAAAGGCTGCGTCTCCTTTGGCATTACAAAGTCCCTCTTCGACAATAGCTTTTTCTATGGCGAGTTCTCCTTGGCAGTTTTCCATCTGGACAGTTACTCGCACACAGACATATTGCTTCAGCTGTTTGTCACAGATGCTCGCACTCTACTGAATCAGTGCTTCACATCTTTTGGTCCTGTCCAAATACTTCTGATTTCATTGCTCTCATCAGACAGAGGCTTCGACAGCGATTTCCTACTGTTACTTTTGGCAGATTTTTCTGGTTGTTTGGATTTCATCCCCAGAGACAGGGTTTTGATTTATTTTTTATATGGGTGCGATATTGGACCCTATGGACTTTATGGATGGATAGAAATCATAGAGTCTTTGGTGATCCACTATTTTCATCCTTTCTTTTTTTCAAACGATCTCTGCAACAATCATTCTACGATTGTTTTTAGACTCGTTTGATTGATCAGGATGTGTATACAGCCTATACTGAGATCTTTTCTTGAGTAGTAGCTACTTCGTTTTTTGAAGCAGCTATGAATGTAATTATTATATAGAAATAAAAGCTTTCTTCTCACAAAAAAAAAGTGTGTGTGTGTGTGTTTGATGAGCAGCCCTTATCCATGAAGGCCTTCATTCTTGCTCTAATCTGCCATTTGTGCAATTTCCTCTGATCATTATTAGTCAGTTTGATCCGGGCTTGTGAGAGGGAATCATTTTCTAATTCAGAAAGAGGCCTTAAATGTGAAAATTCAGTAAACTGTTGTGCTGTCCTTTTTGCCCATTTGACCTCATTCCTCCATGTAGCCATGTGCCAGTTTCCATACTCCCTAATGACATTCTGTATACGAGAGACAAAGCTGTCCCAAGCATAATTCATGTCCTCCTGGGCATGCAAAGGCAAGGGATGAATTGCAAATCTGATCATTTGCTGGAAATATTGATGTCCGAGATAAGGCTGATTAACATGCAGTAATCTGCTGGAAAGAGTCGGCAAATCATCCAGTGACGTACCAAATTGCATATTTATCCATAATGGGGCATGATTTGACAAGCCCAATGAGAAATCTATGAGGAGATGAAGGCTAAAATCTGCATATTGTTGTGGATAGAACAAATACCATATGTCAAGCCTTGCCCAGTATGTTGTAAATGCATTATGATGAAAAGTATATCCGGGCACTGACCCTTGTAGAAGCAGCCATAAATCTTCAGCCTGCACAGAAAGAAGCATGTTATCCCATTTCTGCCTTTCCGATGAAAGCATATCAGATCTTGAAGTGGTGTTATCTCTCAGCAGAGGGGAATTATTAAAATCTCCACATATAAATGCATTGGATTTCCATGGATATTTGCTTAAAGAATCCCATAGAGAAGCCCTCATGGTAGAGGTCTGGGAGGCATAAATTGATGCAAGCTCAAGAATGTCACCATTGACATTACATTGTATGACTATCCATCGGCCACTGCTATCATTGAATGCTAACTGAGGCTCCAGCTCATGTCTGACCATTATGCATACACCTGAGTAGGTAGTGGTACCAGCATAATATATATCATAGCCGCCAAAGTGATCATGATGACCAGCCTTAGAGTGTTGATTATGCTCTTGCAAACAAACAATATCTGGCTGCATTTTATGTACATAATTCCAGAAAAGCCTCCACTTTGAGACGTTGCAGAGGCTCTGTACATTGTATGTAAAGCACTTAAGTGTTTGATGCATGAAAGAGATATATACAGGAAAGTATAAGTATGAAACAAGAAGTCAGAGAGACAAAGCCTCTGCCTGCATGGGTTGCATGCTTTCATGATCCATGAAAGATATGGCACTCTCCCCTTCTTCACAATCACATATGGGGATACACTTCTTCAAAACCCCCACCCAACTTTGAAGGACAGGAGCTGAAGTAGAAGCCTGTCCTGGTAAGGGAGAAGAAGCATCCCATTGACGAGATTGAAAGGGGCATTGCTTCAATACAACCACCTTCTTAGGCTGTTGAAAACCATCCCGATCTGTCCCCACATATTCCTTCATCTTCTCTTTTTCTTTTTCTTTTCCTTTTCCAGCAAGTGATTGCACCTGATTAACTGGTTTAGCATTCTTTGCTCCATTTCGATTTGCTGCCTTGGCTTGCAAATTCTCATTCTTTTCCCTTGTCTGGGGCGGCAAGGCATTAGGAGGGGGTTGATGCAGAACCATTGGGCAATCAGAGGCTAGATGCCCAAACTTGTGCAGGCAAAGCAAGCGCCTGCAAACACACCCCATTTCAAGTCAAAAAACTTTTTCCCCAATTGCACACCCTCAACTTCCACTCCAATAGAAGGAGGGGTAGGTGTGTCAGTGTCCCAGAGAATGCAGAATCTGTTACGATTTCCCATGGGGCATGGAGGACAAATGACCTGTCCCAATGAAGCAGCCAGGCCAGGCAATTCTTCATGAATATAATCTGGGAAGTTAACAACCTCAACCCATACAGGACAATGATGGCTCTTGGATGCACTGTTTCTCTGATCTCCAAGATGAATGCCAAAATTACTTCCAGACATTGTTCTCTACCCCTGGCTCCCCATCAAATCAAATGACTGATGTGAGGACTGAATTTCTTCAATATGTTTCTGAGATAGTGGAAATGGATGATGCTCTTTTATTCGAGAGACCTTTTACTGACACAAAACTTGATAATGCATTGTCCCATCTCGGCAAATACAAGTCCCCTGGCTGGGATGGTCTTACGGTGGAATTTTATATTTCTTTTTGGGATGATTTGAAAGATGTTCTCTTACAAATGATCAATGTTGCCTGGCAAGATAATCAATTGCCGCACCTTTGGAAGCATGGCATAATCAAACTTGTGCCAAAAAAAAATCTCTGTGATCATATGTCAGATTGGAGGCCTATTACTTCGATGCCTGTAGTTTACAAACTCATTGCCAAAATGATTGTGTATAGGCTTCATGGGATACTGAATGCGGGCCTTCATCCTCATCAGTATGGGTTTGTGCCGCGAAGACAAATCCATGACAATATCTCCAATGCATTGACTGCAATTGAATATGCTAAGTACTCGAATCAAGATGTGCTCATATTGCAGGTAGATATCACTAAGGCATTTGACACTGTTCAATGGGATTTTATCTCTCAAACCATGACAAAGTTAGGCTTTGGTCCCAAGATAGCAAATGCAATTTATTGGCTTTATTCTGGCTCTACCTCCCAGTGCATTCTCGGAAGTCATCTATCTCGGTCATGGATATTGGGTAGATCAGTCAGACAGGGCTGCCCCCTTAGTGCTCTTTTCTATGCCATTGCGACTCATCCCCTCTTGATGTATCTTGATCATCTTACAAGCACAGGACAGATGACTGGTCTTAAAATCCCTGGGGCTGTATCTTTTTTGGCACAAGCATATGCTGATGATTCCTTCTTTATGCCACATAACTCTCCCCTGGAAGTCCGCATGCTTATGACCACATTATCATTGTATGGATTAGCAGCGGGATTGCGTGTCAACTTTGACAAATCCAAATTGCTTCCCTTGAAACAATGTGACTGGCATTCTATTCTCTGGCCAGGTCTCATAGTGCATTCCAAAGATGTAGTCAGGCATTTGGGATATCCTATAGGATGGCATATCGCCAGGAAGCAGCAGCTAAAATGGATCTTTCAAAGACTTCAACATAAATTGGAATATTGCAAAATTTCTACTTGGCCACTTCATGTCAGGCTCAGAATAGTATAGTCTATTGTAATGTCTTATGTTCAGTTCTTTTTGCCTTTGCTACATTGGTCCTCTAGAGATATCTCAGCCTTTATGTCTCAAGCTATGGAGCTGTTATGGAGGACAAAAACTGCTGTGAAAGCATTGAGACTGCTGAAGATGGAAATGGTGTGCTCTCCTAGGATGCATGGAGGACTTAATGTTCTAAATATCAGATATCATGTACTTGCAAGGAAGGCGACTATGCTCCATACTTTTTTCCGTCAACAACAGCCATGGACTTGTATGATAGCATCCATGTGTGTCAACATGAGGACATCTGCTTATGGCCATTGGACTATTGATCATTGGGAGGTTGTCATTGGGAGATTTGTAGGGAAGATTCCTGGCTGCCCTTTCTCTACTGCTCTGATACTGGACTGGAAACAAGTACTTTCTAAAGTCAAATGGGCTCCTGATAATCGCTGGGGACAAACTGAATAAGGAAAGAAAGTATTCATTGGAGTGCCATCTTTGACATTCCACTTGCTGTACAGGAACCTGTTCGAGCATATAATCTCATGAAATTGGGAATTAGATACATCAATGATGTGGTAGATGATCAAGGCCATGTCTTATCTTTTCCTCAGGCCACTGCCTCTTATGCATTGGGAATGCATCATAGGTTGATATGGAAGAAAATTGCTGATCTCTTGCATCCTTTTCTACCTATTCCTCCTGTGGCTGACACACACAGGCTTATGGATTGGCAATTGTACCCCTCTGCTACATGCTCTCATCCTATTCCTCTGCCTATTTTGACCTCCATCAAAGTCTACAAGCTTCTTCAGCCTACCCCATGGATTCATCAATATGCTAATTCTCTGTGGCATATCACGCAGCCCCTTTCATGGTGGCGGAAGAATCTCTGAATATTATGGAGGTGTAAAATGCCTTTGAAACAAAGACTTTTTCTTTGGAGATGCATGACCGGCACATTGTCAGTGGGAATCACACTTGCCAAACGTCACATTGCACCACCCACATGCTTACGGTGTCATGCTCCTTCAGAGACTGTCCCTCATTTGCTTTGGCACTGCCCGTCTACTCGGAACCTCCTTGGGAAAATTTCAGATCATCTTCGTCTCCATTTCCCGAGTCACATATTTGGGAAACATTTTTGGTTATTTGGCAGATTTAGGAGGTCTTTATCTCAATACTCACTCTTTCTCTCATGGGTGAGATATTGGGCTCTTTCGACAATCTGGGAAGGGCATAATTTGGCACACTTGGGCCGCCAGTTTCACTAGTCATATGAATCTTTTAGAGCCTCATTGCGGCAATCTTTATATGATGCCTGCCATGAGGGTGATATACATGCTTCTTGCATTGAACTTTTCTTTTTATGCTTCTGATCTTTGGGATACTCTCCATCTTGGAGACTTTCCCTCTTGTAAAGTTATGACAATATAAAGACAATGCACTGGATTTTACCCAAAAAAAAAAGTATGTGTGTGTGTGTGTGTGTGTGTGTGTGTGTGGCTCTTGGTGTGTGAGAGAGGTGGTGAGGGGAGCGAGACGAGCCTCGACAAGGTCCCGTACAGACTCCTCGCCTGTCCGTACAACTGTACGGCTATCGTACGCTCACCGTACTGCCGTACGGTCTCGCCCGGCACTTCCCTGCATAGCCTTGACCCTTTCAGCCACTGTTTTCATCGCTTTGCCGTACCTTCTCTGAAACTCTTTTCGGATATCCGTACTTTTTCGCCCTTTTCTGTACAGCCTACTTTTCCCGTGCCCTGTTAGCATCCCCGTTCAATCTTCTTCCTCCGAGGTGCTTCTGCGCGCCCTATCAGCACTCCCGTACCGCTCAGCTCTTTCCGTACAGCCCCCTCCGTACATCCATACATTATGTACGGTTCTGTACAGTCCGTACAATCTGCACTGATTGCCCCATACTATTTCCGTACTTTCTGCCTGTACAAAACCTTCTGAACAGTTCTGCTTTTTCCTGCTATTTCATCAATCTTGCCCTGTTTACCTCCATGGAAGACCAGCTCAAAAGTTATTCCCGAAAGGACTCGTCCCGAGATTCCAAAAGACAGCAAGTTGACTTCTCTACTGCAGCCTCTGTAGATGCTCACTATGTTTTTGACATGCTCAAAGATGAAATTCACCATAGTCGGAAGGAGTGGGTCAAACCTCCCCCGGCCTTAAAGTATAAGCTGAAGCTGCCCTCATTGGTCGCTCCTCTCCGAAAGTTCTCTCAGCAAGCAGTTATCATTTTCTTTCCAGGAAAATTACCTTCAGCAAATGATGTGGCTCAGTGGGTTCAGGCTTTGTTGGGAGGTTGCTTTGTTGAAGGAGTATATTTTGCTTCTCGAGGTTTTTATGAAGTGCACTTTATGGATGCCTCATATCGTTAGCAGATATTGGAGATGTCACCTCTATTCTATGGCAGACAAATGGTGCATGTCATGCCATGGTCGCCAAATAAGGATTATCACGGTCTCATTCGACATCACTGCCCTGTATGGGTTGAGGTAGTGGATTTTCCGGATTATATGAGGGCTGAGTTACCAAGTTTGGCAGCTACTTTGGGGCAAGTTGTATGCCCACCCCGTCCTTCGGGTAATTGCAATCGGTTTTGTATTCTTTGGGATACAGATCACCCAACCCCTCCTTCCATTGCGGTAGAGGTGGAGGATGTTTCCCTCGGTGAAAAATATTTTGAATTGAAATGGGGTGTATTTGCAGGTGCTTGTTTCACATGTCATAAGTTTGGCCACTTAGCCTCACAGTGTCCTGCAGTCCTGCATCAGCTCCCACCTACAGCTATTGCTCCATAAAATACTTCCCCCCCAACTTATGGCCTGGGGCCCAAGGCTACGCCTACCAAGCTGGGTGATGTGGCATCTAAATCTGTCTCTCCCAAAGAAAATGTGGTTCAGGTTTCAGCCAAGCAAAAGGATAAGGGAAAGGGCAAAATTTCAGAATCTCATGCCTCTCCCCAGAGTGCCTGGCAGCAACCCAAAAAGGTATTTCACTCAAACCACGACCGTTACAATCTCGCCATTGGGATGCTTCAACTTCCACCCCTGGTCAGACCTCTACCCTTGCTGACAGCCTCACTTCTCAACTGTGGGTTGATGTGTTAAAAAGGGGGATCCCTGTATGTGACCATGATGAGGATCATAGAGCTAATGATCCAGGAGGCCAGGTGGATGTTGATGTCATGGCTGAGGCCTGACAGCTTATACCTTTACTATGCTTTTTGGTTTGACTGTACATATCTTCTATGTCTACTTCAATTACTTGCATTACATACAATGTTCAGGGTCTTTGCAATGTCAATAAGTGGAGACTTTTCTGGCATTATGTACATAGAATGCACCCCAATGTAATCTCTTTACAGGAACACAACCAACACTTCTTGGCTGGCCAGCAAGGCCACTATGCTGGTTATGATATCTTTTATGCTGGTACAATGCACTTTTTGGGGGTCTGCATGCTGGTAAAACATGATATGCAGCCCACGGTTGCTTACAATAACCCCCAGGGTCGATGGATGGTGATCAGATGCATCTGTCAGGCTGATCTCTATGAAATAGCATCTGTTTATGCCTCTCAAACTTCTGCGACTAGAGCTCGAATGTGGGCCTCCCTCAAACAATATCCATGGCTGTCCAATGCCTTTTTGTGTGGAGACTTTAACAACTCGCCTGCCATTCAAGACAATACCACTCATCGTTCTCATATGACCCCCACTGAGCTTCGACATTGGGAAGATATGCTTTCATTCTTGCATGCAGAAGATCTATGGCTCTCAACAAGGGACAGAGATATGGGTTATACATATCATCACAATGCCTTTACTCATTCCTGGGCTCGACTTGATAGATGGTATTTGCTGCATGCTCAGCAGTAAGCTAATTTTGCATGTGCACTATGAGTTGATCATTCCCTCTAGCTATCTGATCACCTTCCAGTATGCTTGACATTATCTATAGCACGTTTGACAGATGATATGTCTTTTTTTGGTCGTCGCCTACTCCATGTTAATAGTGCTTATCTGCTTCATCAAAAATTTCAGAACATGGTGAGAGTGGCTATCCGCCCCCTCCTCTTACATGCTCAGGAGGACATGGATTTTGCTTGGATCAGTCTTGCTCATCGCTTGCAAGCTGTTATTCAAGATTATGGAAGGAGTTACATGGGAAACCTCAGGCTTAAGCTGAAATGGGCTCAATTTCACAAGCAACAAATGGATGTACTCAGTTCTCATAGGCAGCTTACCTCTTTTGAACAGGATTCTTGTGCTTATGCGGTTCATATCATCCATCAGAATGATCTTCGCAAATTAAAGAAGTGGCAAATCCGAGCTCGCATGAAACCCCTTTTGGATAAGGGCTGCTCCTCCAAAGCCTTTTTAAAAAGTCTCCATGCGGATAGGCGAAAGGAGGATATTTGCAGGACCAAGAAAGATGATGGCACCTGGACCACCTCCAAATCAGAATTGGAATCGCAATGTTCTAGTCATTTCTAGCATCTCTTTTCTCCTCAGCCTGATCATTTGATGCAAGTGAATGCAGCCAGGTCTCAATTTCTTACGCATGTTCAGCCTATATTGTCTCGGGAACAGGCTCATGCATTGGAGCAGCCTTTTATGCTTAATGAACTGGATGATGCTTTGAGTCATCTACGTAAAAGCAGCTGTCCTGGTTAGGATGGATTGACTATTGAATTTTTCCATGCATTTTGGGGTGATCTCAAAAACACTCTTCTTCTAATGATCAATCATGCTTGGGCAGAACAATCTCTTCCTCCATCTTGGAAACATGGCCTTGTCAAATTGATCCCCAAAAAAAGGTTGTGTGAGACGATGGCTGATTGGCGGCCCATATCTCTTATGCCAGTTATTTACAAACTCATTGCCAAAATGATTCTCCTCAGGGTTCGCTTCATTATGCAAGCAGAACTTCATCCCAGGCAGCATGGGTTTGTTCCCAGAAGGCAGATCACTGACAATATCTCCAATGCTTTGCTTGCAATTGAGTATGCCAAATATTCCAAACAAGATGTTCTTATTCTGCAAGTGGACATTGCGAAAGCATTTGATACTGTCCATTGGGATTTTATCTCTCAGACTATGCATAAATTGGGATTTGGCCCTCGGCTGGTCCATATTATTTACTGGCTCTATTCTCATGCCACAGCGCAGTGTTTGCTTGGTGGTGGGTTATCAAGAACCTAGACTATGACCCGCTCAGTGAGACAGGGTTGCCCTCTTAGTTCCTTACTGTATGCCATTGCTACCCATCCGTTACTGTTGCATATGGACCATCTTGCAGATACAGGGCAGCTTCATGGCTTGTAAATTCCAGGGGCACAATCATTTCTTGCACAGGCATATGCTGATGATTCATACTTTATGCCCAGGAATTCTCAAAGTGACCTCTCTCATTTGATGCATACTTTGGCATAGCTGCTGGACTGCATATCAACTTTCAGAAATCAAAACTTCTAGCATTGAAAGAAGCTGATTGGCATGCACTTCTCTAGCCAGGCCACATTATCTCCTCCCATACTATTGTGAGGCATCTAGGATTCCCCATTGGCTGGAATATTACCCCACAACAACAGCTCAAATGGGTGCTTCAAAAGATCAACAAGAAGCTGGAATACTGGCATTTGTCCACTTGGCCTCTACATGTTCGACTTCGGATAGTACAGTCCATCATTATGGCATATGTGCAATTTTATTTGCCTCTTCTTCCCTGGTCTTTTAAGCATTTGGCTTCCTATATGTCCCAGGCTATGGAGATATTTTGGAAAAGCAAATCTCATAAAAAGGCTTTGCGACTACTACCCATGCAGTCTATTTGTTCACCCAAGACTCATGGGGGCTGAATATTCTCAATCTTCAGGTTCATATGTTGGCAAAAAAGAGCACTATGATTGCTGATTTTTTTCAGCAAAAACAGCCATGGGCTATTATGTTAGCAGCTATGTGTGGAAACATGACGTCCCATGCATATGGGCATTGGATTGCAGATCACTGGGAAGAAATCATGACCACATTTCATGGGAAAATTCCTGGTTGTCCTGTTTCTACTGCTTTTATTCATGATTGGAAGAGAATTCTCTCTTATGCTAAATGGACAGGTGCTTCTTCTCATCATGGTAATTCTTTTCGCTTGGAAAGCATCCATTGGAGCAAGGTGTTTGAATCGCCTCTCGCTTTACAAGCACCTATTAAAGCATATAATCTTATGAAATTAGGCATAAGATTTGTTGGAGATGTTGTGGATCAACAAGGTTATATGCTTTCATTTCCAGAAGCTTGCAAGACATTCTCCTTGGGTCTGCATCATAGGTCCATTTGGAGAATACTTTCAACTATGTTGCAGCCATTTGTTCCTGTTCCTCCACTGTTTGTACAGGACAGATGACTGGACTAGAATTTGACTTCCTTATCTCCTGCTACCCATTCGCTTTCAATGCATAATCTGGCCTCCTCGATGGTCTACAGATTTCTTCTTCCACTGCCATGGATTAATAAGCATGCCAACACTCTTCGGAATTTGGATAGGCCTTTATCTTGGTGGCAATCACGACTCAAGAAAATTTGGAAAGCCAAATTGCCATTGAAACAGAGGCTTTTCTTTAGGAGATGTATAGTGGGAGCTTTTTTATTTGGGGTGAAATTGGCAGCACATCACATTGCTTCCCCTTCCTGCCCCCGTTGCTCTCGTCACCGCAAGACATTTCCTCATCTATTATGGTCTTGCCCGCACTCTCGGATATTGATCACTCATGTCTCTCATTTGCTGCGGCTTCGGTTTCCCTCTATCAGACTCGGGAAACTCTTCTAGATGTTTGGATGCTTCTCATCTCAGATGTCTCCACTCCTCCTCTTCTTTCACTGGACTCGTTTTTGGGTACTATGGACCATTTGGACACAGAGATTGCATTCTAGGATGGGTCAACAATTTCCTCAAGCATATGTTTTCTTCAGAATGTCCTTCAAGCAATCTTTATATGATAGTTATGTTGCAAGGGACTTGGATGCTACTAGCCTTGAAGTGTTTTCTGACTGTTTTTGAGTTCTTCCATTAGGCTCTCTTTTGGAGTCTAATGTCATGTACATTGATTTCATGTTAATAATATAGTAATGTGCTTTCACTAAAAAAAAAAAGTGTGTGTGTGTGAGTCTCTCAGTGCCCCGTCAACATCCCAATACAGTTTCAGTTCCTTCCATACAGTTTCTTCCGTATACCCGTACAATCCCGTTTTTGCCCGTACAATCCCGTACCTTTTCCGTACAATCTTTAGTCGTGCTCTTGCATTTTTCCGTACAGTCCTTGTCTCGCTTGTTTAGATCCTATACCTTTTCATACAATCCCTCTTGCCTTGTCGTATTCCAATTATGGCTTCAGGTCCGGATGTTTGTACATATGCTCGAAAAGAAAGACCTGCAGAAGCTAAGCGCCGCCCTTCACAGCCTGCAACACAAGATGATGAACTTACTATGGAAGCTCAATACGTGTTTGATACACTTAAGGATGACTTTCAGAGTCACGACAGGAATGGGGCAAACCAGTTCCAGAGGTCACATACAAATTGAAATTGCCATCCCTCGTGAATCCTGTCAGGAAGTTATCTCAAACTGCAATATTAATTTTCTTTCCAGGAAAAATCCCAGCAGCCAGTGATGTTGCACAGTGGATCAAGTCCAGCCTTGGAGGATGCTTTGTAGAGGGAGTATATTTTGCATCTAGAGGCTTTTATGAGGTGCATTTATCAGATGCTTTGTGCAAGCACAGGCTACTTGAGCTTTCTCCCCTCTTTTATGGGAAGCAGATGGTACATGCTATGCCCTGGTCCCCAAACAAGGATTATCAAAGTCTTATAAGACATCACTGTCCTGTATGGGTTGAGGTTGTTAACTTCCCGGACTATATGCATGAAGAATTGCCAGGCCTGGCTGCTTCTTTGGGACAGGTCATTTGTCCTCCACGCCCTATGGGAAACCGTAACAGGTTTTGCATTCTCTCGGACACTGATACACCTACCCCTCCTTCTATTGCAGTGGAAGTTGAGGGAGTGCACTTGGGAAAAAAGTATTTTGAATTGAAATGGGGTGTGTTTGCAGGAGCTTGTTTTGCTTGCCATAAGTTTGGACATCTAGCCTCTGAATGCCCAATGGTTCTGCATCAGCCCCCTCCCAATGCCTTGCCGCCCTAAATACGGGAAAAGAATGAGAATTTGCAGGCTAAGACAGCAAATAGAAATGGAGCAAAGAATGCCAAACCAATTAATCAAGTGCAATCACTTGCTGGAAAAGGAAAAGATAAAGAAAAAGAAAAGATGAAGGAATCTGTGGGAACTGATCGGGATGGTTTTCAACAACCTAAGAAGGTGGTTGTATTGAAGCAACGCCCCTTTCAATCTCGTCAATGGGATGCTTCTTCTCCCTCACCAGGACAGGCTTCTACTTCAGCTCCTGTCCTTCAAAATTGGGTGGAGGTTTTGAAGAAGGGCATCCCCATATGTGATTCTGAAGAAGGGGAGAATGCTATTTCTTTTATGGATCATGAGGGAACGCAGCCCATGCAAGCAAAGGCTTTGCCTCTCTGACATCTTGTTCTATACTTATACTTTACTGTATATACCTCTTTCATGCATCAAACACTTAAGTGCTTTACATACAATGTACAGAGCCTCTACAATGTTTCAAAGTGGAGGCTTTTATGCAATTATGTACATAAAATGCAGCCAGATATTGTTTGTTTGCAAGAGCATAATCAACACTCTAAGGCTGGTCATCATGATTATTTTGATGGTTATGACATATACTATGATGGTACCACTGCCTACTCGGGTGTATGCATAATGGTTAGACATGAGCTGGAGCCTCAGTTAGCCTTCAATGACAGCAGTGGCAGATGGATGGTCATACAATGTAATGTCAATGGTGATATTCTTGAGTTTGCATCAGTCTATGCCTCCCAGACCTCTGCCATCAGGGCTTCTTTATGGGATTCTTTAAGCAAATATCCATGGAAATCTAATGCATTCATCTGTGGAGATTTTAATAATTCCCCTCTGCCAAGAGATAACACTACTTCCAGATCTCATATGCTATCATCGGAAAGGCAGAAATGGAATAGCATGCTTCTTTTTGTGCAAGCTGAAGATTTATGGCTGCTTCTCCAAGGGTCAGTGCCTGGATATACTTTTCATCATTATGCACTTACTACATACTGGGCAAGGCTTGACAGATGGTACTTGTTTTACCCACAACAATATGCAGATTTTAGCCCTCATCTCCTCATAGATTTCTCATTGGGCTTGTCAGATCATGCCCCATTATGGATGAATCTGCACCTTGGTATGCCACTGGATGATTTGCCACCTTTTTCCAGTCAATTATTACATGTTAATCAGGCTTATTTCCAACATCACTATTTCCAGCAAATGATCTGACTTGCAATTCATCCCTTGCCTTTGCATGCCCAGGAGGACATGGATTATGCTTGGGACAGCTTTGTCTCTCATATACGGAATGTCATTAGGGAGTATGGAAACTGGCATATGACTAAATGGAGGAATGAGGTTAAATGGGCAAAAAGGACAGCACAACAATTGACGGAATTTTCACATTTAAGGCCTCTCTCTGAATCAGAAAATGATTCCCTTTCCCATGCTCGGATAAAATTGACTGCTAATGATCAGAGGAAATTGCACAAATGGCAGATTAGAGCAAGATCGAAGCCCCTCACGGATAAGGGCTGCTCATCAAAAGCCTTTTTCCAAGGCCTGCATGCTACTCGACAGAAAACTCATGTCTAAGGGTAAGGAAGCTAGATGGCTCTTGGATGCACTCTTTCTCTGATCTCCAAGATGAATGCCAAAATTATTTTCAGAAATTGTTATCTGCTCCTGGTTCCCCGTCAAATCAAATGACTGATGCGAGGACTGAATTCCTCCAATATGTTTATGAAATAGTGGAAATGGATGATGCTCTTACCTTGGAGAGACCTTTTACTGATACAGAACTTGATAATGCATTGTTCCACCTCAACAAATACAAGTCCCCTGGCTGGGATGGCCTTATGGTGGAATTTTATATTTCTTTTTGGGATGATTTGAAAGATGTCCTCTTGCAAATGATCAATGTTGCTTGGCAAGCAAATCAGTTACCGCACTCTTGGAAGCATGGCATAGTCAAACTTGTGCCCAAAAAACACCTATGTGACCATATGTCAGATTGGAGGCCTATTACTTTGATGCCTATAGTTTACAAACTCATTGCCAAAATGATTGTGTATAGGCTTCACGGGATACTGAATGCGGGCCTTCATCCTCATCAGTATGGGTTTGTGCCGCGAAGACAAATCCATGACAATATCTCCAATGCATTGACTGCAATTGAATATGTTAAGTACTCGCATCAAGATGTGCTCATATTGCAGGTAGATATTGCTAAGGCATTTGACACTGTTCAATGGGATTTTATCTTTCAAATCATGACAAAGTTGGGCTTTGGTCCAAAGATAGCAAATGCAGTTTACTGGCTTTATTCTGGCTCTACTTCTCAGTGCATTCTTGGGGGTCATCTATCCCGGTCGTGGACATTGGGTAGATCAGTTAGACAGGGCTGCCCTCTTAGTGCTCTCTTCTATGCCATTGCGACCCATCCCCTCTTAATGTATCTTGATCATCTTACAACCATAGGACAAATGACTGGTCTTAAAATCCCTGGGGCTGCATCTTTTTTGGCACAAGCATATGCTGATGATTCCTTCTTTATGCCACAGAACTCTCCCCGGGAAGTTCACATGCTTATGACCACTCTATCATTGTATGGATTGGCAGCGGGATTGCATGTTAAGTTTGACAAATCTAAATTGCTTCCCCCGAAACAATGTGACTGGCATTCTATTCTCTGGCCAGGTCAGGTGGTGCATTCCAAAGATGTAGTCAGGCATTTGGGATATCCTATAGGATGGCATATCACCAGGAAGCAGCAGTTAAAATGGATCTTCCAAAGACTTCAACATAAACAGGAATACTAAAAAATTTCTACTTGGCCACTTCATGTCAGGCTCAGAATAGTACAGTCCATTGTAATGTCCTATGTCCAGTTCTTTTTGCCGTTGCTGCATTGGTCCTCCAGAGATATTTCAGCCTTTATGTCTCAAGCTATGGAGATGTTATGGAGGACAAAAACTGCTGTGAAAGCATTGAGACTGATGAAGTTGGAAATGGTGTGCTCTCCTAGGATGCATGGTGGACTTAATATCCTCAATATAAGATATCATGTACTTGCAAGGAAGGCGACTATGCTCCATACTTTTTTCCGCCAACAACAGCCATGGACTTGTATGATAGCATCCATGTGTGTCAACATGAGGACTTCTGCATATGGACATTGGACTACTGATCATTGGGAGGTTGTTATTGGGAGATTTGTAGGGAAGATACCTGGCTGTCCTTTCTCTACTGCTCTGATACTTGATTGGAAACAAGTACTTTCTAAGATCAAATGGGCTCCTGATAATTGCTCGGCGACAAACTCAATGAGGAAAGAAAGTATTCATTGGAGTGCCATCTTTGACATTCCACTTGCTTTACAGGAACCTGTTTGGGCATACAATCTCATGAAATTGGGAATCAGATATATACATGATGTGGTAGATAATCAGGGCTATGTTTTATCTTTTCCTCAGGCTACTGCTTCCTACGCATTGGGAATGCACCATAAGTCGATATGGAAGAAAATTGCTGATTTGTTACATCCTTTTCTACCTGTTTCCCTTGTGGCTGACACAGACAGGCTATTGGATTGGCAACTGCAACCCTCTGCTACATGCTCTCATCCTGTTTCCCTGCCTGCCTTGACCTCCATCAAAGCATACAGGCTTCTTCAGCTTGCTCCATGGATTCAACAAGATGCTAATACTCTGTGGCATATTAGGAAGCCCATCTCATGGTGGCAGAAGAATCTCAGGATATTATAGAAGTGTAAAATGCCTTTGAAACAAAGACTTTTTCTTTGGAGATGGATGACAGGCACATTGTCAGTGGGAGTCACACTTGCCAAACATCGCATTGCACCTTCCACATGTTTAAGATGCCAGGCTCCTTCAGAGACTGTCCCTCATTTGCTTTGGCACTACCCGTGTTCTGGGAACCTCCTCGGGAGAATTTCAGATCATCTTCGGCTCCATTTCCCGAGTCACAATTTTGGGAAACATTTTTGGCTATTTGGCAGATTTATGAGGTCTTTGTCTCAATACTCATTGTTTCTCTCTTGGGTGAGATATTGGGCTCTTTGGACAATCTAAGAGTGAGCATAATTTGGCATACTTGGGTCGGCAGATTCACAAGTCATATGAATCTTTCCGAGCCTCATTGCGGCAATCCTTATATGATGCCTACCATGAGGGTGATATAGATGCTTCTTGCATAGAGCTTTTCTTTTTATGTTTCTGATCTTTGGGATACTCTCCATTTCTAGAGACTTCCCATCTTGTAAATTTATGAGCATATAAATACAGCACTGGATATTACGAAAAAAAAAGTGTGTGTAGTAGTTGATCTTCGGATCCGTTTCCTGAGTCACAGATTTGCGAAACATTTCTGGCTCTTTGGCAGATTTATGAAGTCTTTGTCTAAATACTCACTATTTCTCTCTTGGGTGCGATATCGGGCTCTTTGGACAATCTGGAGCAGCATAATTTGGCATACTTGGGTCGGCAAATCCACAAGTCATATGAATCTTTCCGAGCCTCATTGCGGCAATCCTTATATGATGCCTGCCATGAGGGTGACATGGATGCTTCTTGCATAGAGCTTTTCTTTTTATGTTTCTGATCTTTGGGATACTCTCCATTTCGGAGACCTCCCATCATGTAAATTTATGAGCATATAAATATGCTGCACTGGATATTACCCAAAAAAAAAAAGTGTGTGCGTAGTAGTTGATGTGGTAAATGATCAGGGCTATGTCTTATCTTTTCCTCAGGCCACTGCTTCCTATGCATTGGGAATGCATCATAGGTCTATATGGAAGAAAATTGCTGATTTATTACATCCTTTTCTACCTGTTCCTCCTGTGGCTGACACAGACAGGCTTATGGATTGGCAATTGCAACCCTCTGCTACCTGCACTCATCCTGTTCCTCTTCCTGCCTTAACCTCGATCAAAGCCTACAGACTTCTTCAGCCTGCTCAATGGATTCAGCAATATGCTAATTCTCTGTGGCATATAAGGAAGCCCCTCTCATGGTGGCAGAAGAATCTCGGGATGTTATGGAAGTGTAAAATGCCATTGAAACAAAGACTTTTTCTTTGGAGATGTATGACAAGCACATTGTCAGTGGGGATCACACTTGCTAAATGTCGCATTGCACCATCCACATGTTTAAGATGTCAGGCTCCTTCAAAGACTGTTCTTCATTTGCTTTGGCACTGCCCGTGTTCTAGGGTCCTCCTTAGGAGAATTTCAGATTACCTTTGGCTCCGTTTCCTGAGTCACAGATTTGGGAAACATTTCTGGCTCTTTGGCAGATTTATGAGGTCTTTGTCTCAATACTCACTATTTCTCTCTTGGGTGAGATATTGGGCTCTTTGGACAATCTGGAGTGAGCATAATTTGGCATACTTGGGTCGGCAGATTCACAAGTCATATGAATCTTTCCGAGCCTCATTGTGGCAATCCTTATATGATGCCTGCCATGAGGGTGATATGAATGCTTCTTGCATAGAGCTTTTCTTTGATGTTTCTGATCTTTGGGATACTCTCCATTTCGGAGACCTCCCATCATGTAAATTTATGAGCATATAAATATACTGCACAGGATATTACCAAAAAAAAAAGTGTGTGTGTGTAGTGTGTGTGAGTGCATTCCAAAGATGTAGTCAGGCATTTGGGATATCCCATAGGGTGGCATATCACCAGGAAGCAGCAACTAAAATGGATCTTCCAAAGACTTCAACATAAACTAGAATACTGGAAGATTTCTACTTGGCCTCTTCATGTCAGGCTCAGAATAGTACAGTCCATTGTAATGTCCTATGTCCAGTGTTATTTGCCTTTGCTGCATTGGTCCTCTAGGGATATTTCAGCCTTTATGTCTCAAGCTATGGAGATGTTATGGAGGACAAAAACTGCTGTGAAAGCATTGAGACTGATGAAGATGGAAATGGTGTGCTCTCCTAGGATGCATGGTGGACTTAATGTCCTCTGGCAGATTTATGAGGTCTTTGTCTCAATACTCACTATTTCTCTCTTGGGTGAGATATTGGGCTCTTTGGACAATCTGGAGTGAGCATAATTTGGCATACTTGGGTCGGCAGATTCACAAGTCATATGAATCTTTCCGAGCCTCATTGCGGCAATCCTTATATGATGCCTGCCATGAGGGTGATATGGATGCTTCTTGCATGGAGCTTTTCTTTTTATGTTTCTGATCTTTGGGATACTCTCCATTTTGGAGACCTCCCATCATGTAAATTTATGAGCATAAAAATATACTGCACAAGATATTATCAAAAAAAAAGTCTGTCTTCTTCTTGTTGAAGAAGCTCAGGATTGCACCCTTGTTGAGCACCATCAGTTTCCTTCTACTTAGGATATGGATGTACCCCTTGCAGAGGGCCATTTACAGGATGACATGCATGCTCTCTCTCAGGATACTGCCCCTGCTCTTATTCAGATTGATCGTCCGAATGAAGCTCAAATGCTGAAACCTACTTCATCAGATGTAGCTTTTTTGTCGAAAGATATGGATGTTGATCTAGCTTCACTGCCTTTGAGGCCTGTGCAAGAGTTTTCTTCTGTCAGGGATGCAGAAGTACCTTTTTTACTGGAATCTTTCCATCCCATGTTACAACAGGTTTTTGACCCTTTGATTCAAAAATTTCGGGTACCAACCTATATCAAGAAGAATCACAAGGGCAAAAAACAGCTTGTTTTTATTGATGGTGTGGTTTCATCATTGCATCAGTTTTTACAGAGCAACAATTTGAAGCTGGAGGATGCTGTGTTTAATTCTCCTCTAGCCTGATATGTAACTTTTTACTTGGCTACCTCATGACTTTTGCTCTGAGGTTTTACTTGTAAAAACTTTTTCCTTGTACTTATTGGTGGGTTTTCACCTCTTTTGAGGTTTCCCACACAGAAATATAAAGGTTTCACTAAAAAAAAAAAGGGTGTGTGTGTGTGTGTGAGCGATGGAGACCTGCTCTTCTGCCCTGCCAGCCTCGTCTTCCTCCCTGTTTCCGTCCGTCCAGTCACCCTCGCCGTCCCTGCTGCCTACCTTGTCTTCCGTACAGCTGCCGTCAGCTGTACGGCCTTCCGTACAATTTTCATGCAGCCTGCTGCCCCTCGTACCCCTCCCCCTATAGCTCCCGTGCTCGCTGCACCTCCCCGTACGGCCTTTCGTGCCTGCTGTACGGCCATCCGTACATGCTGTACGGTCAACTGCACAGCCTCCTTCCTCCTCTTTTCTTTTCTCTGCCTCAGTGCCTCCTTCTGCCTTTGCTCCTCCTACTCGTGTTTTTCTTCGGCGGAAGCATGGTGGTTTGTCTGCCTCACCTTTGATCAAATTGGCAAAGCTGGATGTTTCCGATGGCCCTTCTTCTTCCCTCCATCTGGATCTTCTTCGCCAATTGTGCTCTGCCTCTGTCATAGAAGTTCCTTCATCGAGTTTCCCGCTTAATTGTTCCTTGGATTCTACCCTTTTGGTCTCTAGTCTTCGGCAAGCTCAGTAATTTGGAGTCTGCCTCTATTTCATGCGCAGGGTTTTATCTTCAGCTCAACTTCGTCATTGGGCTGATGTTGCAGTGGGTCTGGATTGTATTTCTTCCTTTGTCTTTCTGGGCAAAGGATTTTACTATGCCCACTGCTCTTCGACTGAGGTGGTAGAGCACCTTGTCAGTCATGCTGGTGTTCCTGGGGCTGGTTTCTTCGCTTATGTCATGCCCTGGGATCCACTTTTCGATCCTTCTGCAACCAATCTGACTCACTGTCCGGTTTGGACTACTCTCAAAGCGCTGCTTGTGCCTCTTCTTCAGCATCTTCCAACTCTTGCAGCTTTTTTGAAAAGGCCTCTTCATGTTCCGAGATAGGATTTCTTGCAAGCCTCCCGTGATGTTCGTCTTTGCATTTTGTGGGATATGACGCAGCCCGTGCCATCTACTTTGGATCTTGATTTGGGATTTGCCCATCCAATGCGCATCAAGCTCCATTTTGCATCTTTTCCCACTGCATGTCTCCATCGCTCCCTTTCAGACACACACACACAGACAGAGTTTTTTTTTTAAAGTATTTTTAGTGAAATCTTTATATTTCTATGTGGGAAACCTCAAAAGAGGTAAAAACCCACCAATAAGTACAAGGAAAAAGTTTTTACAAGTAAAACCTCAGAGCAAAAGTCATGAGGTAGTCAAGTAAAAAGTGACATATCAAGCTGGAGGAGCATCAAACACAGCAGCCTCCAGCTTTAAATTGTTGCTTTATAAAAACTGATGCAGTGATGAATCCACACCATCAATAAAAACAAGCTGTTTTTTGCCCTTGTGATTCTTCTTGATATAGGCTGGTACCCGAAATTTTTGAATCAGAGATTCAAAAACCTGTTGTAACATGGGATGAAAAGATTCCAGTAAAAAAGGTACTTCTGCATCCCGGACAGAAGAAAACTCTGGCACAAGCAGCAAAGGCAGAGAAGCTAAATCAACATCCGTATCTTTCGATGAAAAAGCTGCATCTGATAAAGTAGGGTTTAGCATTTGAGCTTCATTCTGAGGTGGAACATTCTCAATATTCAAATGCATCTACTTGCTCACAGAGGGAAAATGATGTTGCAGTTTATGCAAGGAGATCAGCCTTGGGCTTTCATGATCCGCTCTCTTTTATTACATATTGATACTTCTGCTTTTGGGCATTGGTAGCCTACCCAGTGGGATTTCCTATTCGGCTCTATCCAAGGCAAGATCAGAGGCTGCCCTTTTGTCTCTCGTCTGCTTCTTGATTGGAAACATATTTTATCCCACTTGGAATGGAATGGCCGGGATTCTTTGTCGGGAAATTCTTTGAGGGCTGAGAATATTTATTGGTCTAAAGTATTCCACCCTTCTTTGGCCATACAAGAACCCAGATGTTCTTATTTTCTCTCTTTCAAAGGCATTTCTTCTGTGGCGGATGTACTTCAGGATTATGGCACTCTTTTATCCTTTTCTATGGCTGCTAGCAAATACGGTTTGGGAGCTCATTATCGTCCTTTATGGCATCGGATTTCAACAATGCTTCAACTGTTCTTGCCGGTACCTCATTTGGAACTTCAGAATAGGCTTGAGGATTGGATTTTACATTCTTCTTCCTCTTCAGCCCGTCCTTTGAAGCTCTCACATATCACAATGTCATCTCTGTATAAAGTGTTATTATTTTCGCCTTGGATTTCTGACAGAGCAAATACGGTTTGGCGTATGGATCGCCCACTAAAGTGGTGGAGAAAGCGACTGCGTCTCCTTTGGCATTATAAAGTCCCTCTTCGGCAACAGCTTTTCCTTTGGCGCGTCCTACTTGGCATTTTTCCATTTGGCCAATTACTCACACATAGACATATTTTTTAAATAAAGAGTGATATATTCTATTCTAAACAAATCATACAACAGGTGGGAGAGAAAGTACTCTATCCCTAGCCTCAACAATGTGGCAAAAAAGCCATGGTGGTGGACTCAAATGCCACGACATCCCAAAAGGGGTCAAATGAAAAAACAAGGAGCAGTCCCATGTCCTCATAAAGGATATAAGTCTCCCACGAGCTGCCAACGAGGTGCCTGTACACCGCTCCCCCTGACTCCTGAGAGTGAAGATAATCTCCACCCAAATGGAAGCGAGAGTGTCAGCCTCCGAGCATAAATGGCCCCCAAGGACAAAAGAACATCGCGAACACCATATCCACCATAGGGTAATGCTGGAAATGATCTCCCAGGCTGACCCTGCAGCTGAAGTAGGTAGGGAATCCTGAGCTGGTACAGATACCAAAAGCAAATCCTGTGGCTCCATGATGCTGGCCTCTGTGGGACCCCGTTTTGGCGACGCTGCATGAAGAAACCGTGGTCTCATGGCTCTGACTCAAAGAGAGTAAAGGCTCCAGATCCTCTCCCCCAAAGGACAGCGCCCCATGTCAAGAGAAAAGACTCGGATGTAACATATGAGAACAAGCTGAAGATACCTATCCAGACCACTCTAGAGCTGAGGCAGCTCCATAAACAATGCTTACTAGATTCCTCTACAAGCTGACAACGCATACACAAGGAGGGTCTACCCATCTGCTGAAGCCAAGTACCCACGGGTATGCCTCTATGTATAGTGAGCCAAAGAAAGTAGCAGACTTTCCTGGCTCTACTGATGCCCCAAAAGTGAGTCCAATAGCTCAGCAAGAGCTCTGCAGTAAGTCCCTGTGCGCGCCAATGCTGGGAGGCAGATGGTAGGTGATGAGAGTCTCTCTGCTGAAACCTGTAACCTGCCCTCATCGAGTACTGGAAAAAGGAAAGAGGACGATCACCTGCCATCGGAGCAGGCCATGCCCACTCACCTGGGTCCCAGTCAAGCTCCGCAAGAGGTCGACCCTGAAAAATCCAAAGTCTCCATCTAATATCCTCTGCAATGGTCGACCTGGAAGGATCTGTGGCCCATTCCTTACCCAGGCAACCAATGACCCTGACTCTCTGCCAAAGGAGCTCCTGCCGATCCAGGCGCTGAGTGGGATACAATCTGTGAGAGAAGTCCGCCTCAAAATAGATAAACGGTGCCGGTCCTAAACGAACTCCGATGCATAGCCCAGCCTCACTAAACAACCTGACCAAGTAGAGATAGGGTGAACATAGGCAGGATCTGTGAGTATAACCCTCCATTGCTGAGGAATAGCTCTCATGATCAGTAATCTGGTAGCAGCAATCTGTCTAAGTGGCCCGTGTCTATCTCTGATCACCTCCTCTGAAATCTCCACACCTCCCCTGAACCAATCTCCAACTGTCACAACCCCCTGAGCATGCCAACTGGCCAAGGGAGTCCTAAGTTCTATACCAAGGGAAGATCCCTGATACCGAACCAGGGGGTTATGGTAAAGTGGTTGTCGGGCAATTTCCTCTCTGGAGGAGGGAGCTGCTCTGATGAGGTGCTGTCGAAAAAGATCCCAGATCTGAATAAGCCTTTTTACCAGTGGTGAGGAAGGTTGAGAATGCGGGTCTGCCAGGAAGATCCAACTGACTCTACCTGCCCACTAGCCTGCTGCTCTGGGGGTACACTGATGAATCCCATGCACTAGGAACTGCTTCCACGGCTGATCTCCTGGAGTCAAACCTCTAATAAGAAGTTTGACTAAAAGGGCTCTGCTCTGCATCTCTGGATCAAGAACCCCAAGTCCTCCCTACAAGAAGGGTAAAGTGATAGTATCCCATGAAACTCTGGCCCTAGTGTCCTCAGAACCATCACCACCACTCCACAGAAAATTCAGAAGCAATCTCCTCACCTGGCGAATCGAGTCAGCATGAAAGCACCAACATGACGCAACGTACCACATAGTCGCAAGTAGAACCTAGTTGAGTACCTGCGCTCTTCCGGCCAAAGAAAGTCTAGCCGTACTCCAGTAGGCTAGCTTCCTCCCAATACTCTCAAGAACTGGGACAAACTGTTGCATCGGGGACACCTCAATGCCAACTTGGAAGCCTAGATATCTCGTGGAGGTGCCTCTGGGTATCCACACAAAGCCTCTGTCTCCTCCCCATGCTGGGGTATCCTGCTGAGCTCCAGTCCAGATGCCTTTTGATTTGTTCCAATTGACAAGTCCCCCTGAGGCTAGGCAGAACTTGTCAATTGTGTCCGCAGCAGTAGCAAGACTATATGCATCTCCTCTGACTGTCAGTGCCGTGTCATCAGCAAACTCAGTGTCCAGAAGCTCCTGCTCCAACCAGATAGGCAGATAAAGGCCCAAAGTGCCATGACTGGTAGCCTGCATAAAGCATCCCATAGCCTCCGCTACGAAAAGGAAAAGGTAAGGTGCAAGCGGACATCCCTGTCGTACTGATCTGGATAGCTGAAAAGCCGGTCCTCTGCCTCCACAAACCACCATCCTACTAGAAGAGTGAGAGTAAAGTGAGGAGACCCAAGAAATCCATCTATCACTGAAGCCTGCCTCCTCATAGTGCCCTCCAAGAAACCCCAGTCCACCCTGTCATAAGCCTTCTTAAAATCGAGAAGAAGAACTGCAATCTCCTGCTGACTCTCCTGCGCCCAGTGAGTGGCCTCCCAAAAGGTGAAGATGTTATCCAAGATACTCCGATCTTGGACAAAACCTGTCTGAGTAGCTCTGATGATATCTGGCAGCAAAGGCTTTAAGCGACGAGCCAAGGTCTTCACTAGGTTGCCACATCAATAAAATTGACATGCACATGGATTGTCATGTGAATAAACTAACATGTGGCATAGGTTGCCCCATAAGCCTTAAATGATATTGTGGTACATACTTGCATACTGCACCATGCCATCATTCTGTAAATGGGGTATTGTATGGAAAGTTCCTCATGTATGTAACATTGTGTCAAAAAACCCAAAAAATGAAAACATATCCTACCTCACAAAATGTGTTGCAATGTCAAACACATCATATTTGAAATTTGAGTGTTGCCTCCACGATTTAAAGTTGCATAAAAGTGAGTCATGTGTAAGTATATGTGAGGGCAGAACAACTGTGAAAGCTATCATGGATAAATCACTCAAAGGTAAAATACAAAATGCTTTCAAATATTGACAAACTAGAATAAATACTTGCTAGAATCCTTGTAATTCCATAATATTGACCCAAACAATATATTTAGCCAAGATATGGATCTCTGCATCTTCCTGCAGGCGTTGTTCCAAAATGGTACAACAAAAACAAACATTGTTGGGATAAGTCAAGCAGGCAAGCAAATGATGAAATGTCCAAAATTTACAGAAGAAACTCATCCATGCTATCGAAGAACCAAACTATGCAGATGAACAACCCTTCTTATTCCACTAACTACACTTAATTTCAATGTGCAACGCATAATTTGGAGCCTTTTATATGGCCCACTAGCAGCTGAAGATCCTTACAATCAAATAATATGGTAAAATCAGATACAAGGGCATTCCCAATAGAGATTAGAGTTATTTAAACCAACGAACCAGACTGAACCATGTGGCAGCATAATTGAGTTCCCAGTACTCACTTTTGGGTGATTTTCCATGCTTCTTCCCAAGGCAATCCTTCAACGTCTACAAGAATCCTCATAAGCTCTGGCACTGAAAGGGTAGGGTGAGTGTCATTCATCTGCACAGCAACTTTGTTGGGAAAGTCCAGCCAGTTCACCTTGCCAATGGACCTTTTTTTGAAATGAGCAATAATATCTTGAAGTGAGGCTGAGCACAAAGTGTATTGTTGCTTCAGACGCAGTATCTTGCCCTCGACTGTGTCATCGCCTGGGTAAAGAATGTAGCAAATCTAAGCCACCAACACGCCCAACAAAAGACAAAAAGAAAGTTATAAAGCAACTCAACTAACAAGACTCTGAAGATCAGTAAAATTGAATTGCACCATAACATATCTGAGCTAGAATCAGTATCTCACAAAAGATACCTTTGCTGCATTTGTATGAGCTCTGCTTGCTTCTTCATGATTGCCAGAATTGAAAGCTTGAAGATCAAAGCTTTCAGGCGGCACACTTGTGGACCATAACCGCAAGTTGATTGTGTTCATTGTTTGGTATCCAGGAATCGGAACATCATATGCAACAGCATTAATAACTTCAGTCTGTACCCATTGCTTCTTACCATCAGAACCCTGAACGACTTCACCAAAGAATTTGATAGGGTACGATACATCATGTCTAGGAATTTCCCAAGGATTCCCAAGCTGCAAAAATAGATGTCAAATAAAATATGATTGATAAGAACATTGAAAGCAAAGGCACCAAACTAGATGTATTGATAAAGTTTGTGAGTTTTTAGTCACCTCAAGCCAGCTTTCAGCTACTTCTTGCTGGCCTTCTTTTGTTATGTTCTGGTGAAACAATCCATATTTGTAGCGAAGCCCATATCCCCATGCAGGGTAGTTTAGGGTAGCAAGAGAGTCTAGGAAACAAGATGCAAGCCGTCCAAGGCCCCCATTTCCCAAAGCAGCATCAGGCTCCTGATCAGAGAGAAGCCATTACTTGACTGCAGAATAAAAGAATCCAAACCATGGATGCCAATCACAAAGAGAATAAGACTACAGACCTGCTCGGAAACATTCTCTAATGTATGGCCAAGTTTGAGTAGGGCCTGTGCATAAGCATCATTCAAAGCAAGGTTTCCAATTGCATTGAGTAGAGCCCTCCCCTGTAGACAAACACTAAAAACTTTTAAAATCCTATGGCAATTGTCCAGCTCAAAACACATGTTGAAGGACACTACAACTCTCATGGCCACAGAAGCGGAATGGACTGTTAGGTAGCCTGACCTGATAAGAAGCCAAATGATAAGAAGCCTAAGCGGACAGTAATAGAATAAAACATATGAAAGAATAGAAAACTAAGGTGAATCCAGATTTGGCATTGTATTTTCCTTGCAAAAATTGGAAAAAGGTTGCAGACATCATTTATTAAGAGTGAATGCATTGGACAACAGAAAGACAAACACTCACTCCGATCTAGCACTTTTACATCCACATGGGCTGAATGCCAAGAGAACAAGATGATTTATCCATAACGATTTGCAATGCCACAAATTGAGGAGATAATGAACTTACAAATTCCTCCACGATTACACATAACTGATTCAGACTCTCAGATCTTGCGTATCATTTCACGGATATATCAGTCACAATTACTCGGCGATAATCTTTGATACCCCAATCATGACATAAAAAGGCTACATTCAATCACTTCTTGAAGGTTTCATGACCATCTTTAACTCCAGCAGATTGCAATACCTCAACCACGATGGAGTTTACAAACAATATGAAATTTTTTGTATTTTGTCAAGTGTAACATCCCTGTATAGAATCCTTCATCTGACACACAGTTGTGCAGTGTACATCTTGCAGAAGCACAAAAAGGCCAGATTTATAACAAGAGACTATAGGGAGAGGGATAAGAAAACATGCAACCACAGTAAAGCATTGCTTGATGTACAACTTGACTATCACGCCCTACAAAACCCTTTACATTATTATCATCCTCATAATATTCTTTCCTGTCAAAAAATTTTAAGACTTGCAGATTGGTCACTCCCTTTCCACTATTTGGCAAACCGGTAGAAGTCAACACTCTTTACCTTCTCTCCTATTTGGGCTCAATTGTTTGCAAGAACCATGGAATACATCTTACATCTCAAAAAGAGGGCGTACGGAATTTCAATCTTGTATAAAGCACATCACACAATAAAACACAATATCAGGCAAAGGGGGAAATTCAACAAATTGATAATCTATTGTAGGTGGGAGACTCAAGATGGTTCATCTATCCAAGAAGCCAGAAATGGGCATGCCACATTATACCATACCCCAACGAATAGAAGAAAATTGGCATTCCAAACCCTTAATACCGCACTGCTCAAGCAATGTAATAAGAGCAAATGTGCTAGAAGATGTAAGGTTTCCAGAGGTCAAAAAATGAAGAAGTATGGGAGACTATTAAGTCCAACCCAAGTCATTGAATGGTATGTTATTTGTGACTTGACTCCCCAATCCATATACAGGCTCAGCCTTCACAGCTATGCTCTCTCTCACTCAAACCATGACCATTGGGATACCATGCAAACATATTTTGGGAAAAAGAAGTAGAGATAGTTCAATCATACAACTACTTGTGTCTAGAATTCACAAACAACAACAAATGAATGCTTCTGTGAAAAGAAGATTGTGAAGGGGGATTAAAGCATTCTTTATTCAAAGTAAATTCTACAATTCACACATTTGGAGTTGAGACATAGAAAATCCCTACACAATACATTGGTAGTTAACGTAATTCTATATGGGTGTCAAGCTTAGGCTGCACAGCTCAGTAGTACATTCAATTCTCTAATTACTTATAAGTAACCATGGACTTACCTGCCCCATGGTGCCATAATCCTTTATGTGAACTTATCTCACAACGCCCAAGCTTGAGACCCACCATGTAGACAAAAGAGTGACAAATAAAGACCTCACACATTTACCAAAGACGACAAGGGCTCAAGGGACACTACCAAACTCTTTTATATTCCACATCTATGACACGTATCTTCCGTATTATAGAAGAGTACTAGACATTTCTTGGTGTACAAGCATGCTATATATGTAGAGCTGTACTAGACATCTTTGGGTGCACGAGCATGCCATACTTGATAGTTTGGTTTCATTTGCCATTTTGGGTTTTTGTGATGGTATAATTCTTTCTTTCTCCCTCTCCCTTCACCCTCTCATTTGGACCCAACTCCCTCCCTCTAGCTCAACCCTCTGCTTAGCACAATCCTTCGCTCTATCCCTTCACTCAATGCTTACTCCACCTACCGCAATATACGCTTTGATCGGGATCACTCAACTTCTTACTCTGGCCATCTGTACATACTTCTCGCTTATATTGACTTCATACCCCTTTTAGAGGATCGCACTGCCCTTGTCACCCGCTCACTACACAAGGCTGCCATTCACGCTTTTCCCCACACCACTGTTAGAAAATACCCAACAGAGGGTACACGCAGCAGAAGACTGATAGTAATGCCTAGGAGCTCACACAGTGTGCGTGTGCGGTGTGGAATCACAAACTTCTTTACTTAATGTGCATAAAATAGGTGTGCAGACTCATCAATAGACAATAAACCAGCCAGATAGAGAAACCACCAAAACTTATATATTTCCGTCCAAAACTATGGACACAATACAAAAGATATAGATCCAGAGTCCCACCAACGGTGTGGTCCTCTGATCTAACCACAAGGTCCTTCTCCTATCTACTGGCTATCTCTAGACTCGAGCCCGCGTGCTCCACCTCGAGCGTCTGTAGACTTTCCGTCTTGTGTGTTCTTCTCCACCTTACTGCCTGTGAATCAGTCTAGGTGGGCAGCCCCTCCCAAGCTTTGTCTACAGCACACACGTCCCTGTTCCACTGCTCCAACCTGCTTGTGAATGGCTGCTCCAGAAGGTATGATGATCACAACACCTTGCTGCCCTAAAAGACAGCCAAGGTCCCAGCCCTTAGGGAACTCAGTCTGCAGCACTCCTTCAACTCTCCTTTACCTCCAAGATGAGGCCAAAGGGAATGCCTTCAGGCTGCTCCTGTCTGCTCCACTTTCTGCTGGATGTTGGATAAGAAATGAGGCCACAAGCCTCTCCTTTTATAGGCCCCAAGGGCCCCTTGAACTAACCAACCAGCCAGCCCTAAATGGGCCGACTGGCTGGTCTGTTTGGGCCGACCAGTCTGCCCCAAAACAGCCCTTTAAGGGCTCACAAAACTAGGGCCCTTTGGCCCACACTTCTAGGGCTTTTGGATCTCCAATCAAGGCAGGGGCCCAGCCTATTTAAGGCATGCCACTGCCCACTGGCAGCCCCATTTGCTGCTCTACCAGGCCCCATGCAGCCGCATACACCTGCGCTCCTGACCTGCCATGTCAGCGCCTGTTTACCCTGCTTTCCTGATCTGCCACATGTGCGCCTCAGCTCTGTACTATTCCGTACTGTTGCTGACGTCATCCGTGGTCTCTTCTCTTGGGTCCCTACTGCTGTCCTCTACTCCACCTTATGCTCATGCAGATCAGCCAGGTACCTGCCTCTCTTCTCTTGGGGCACATCCTGCCCTAGGTCTCCCTCCCCCATGCTCTCCTCATTTAGGGGCTTACAGATGGGGAGGTGACCTTTCCAACACCCCCTCTCACCGACACATCTCGGCCCAATGCCAACACGTCGATGAAGATGCTCCAGTAACTCCCTGGTCGTAGTCCTCTGGAACTTTTTGATGTCGAAATCTTTTCCTGGCTTTTCATCCAGTGGCTCCTGCTCCACCAAGTCCGGTTCCGCACACCATCCTAGTACACAGGTCCATCTCTGGTAGCACCTCCTGGCACCACCATCTTCCGTCACATTCCTACCTTCGAACTCGAGCAATCCAACCTCTACGATCTTCCACTTGTCCCCCTCATAATGAGCGAACAACCTGGAGTCTTCCAGGCACCATGCTCAAAGGGTTTATTTCAACCCGTCCTTCCATTGGCAAGGTCTGCAACAAAAGTACATCTCCAGATAACCTGGACCGCGAACTTTAAACGCACCTGACTGAACCTAAGTCACCCTCCTTCTCGCAAGGGCACAATCCTCCAATCGTGGAAGTCGATTCCCTAGGGCTTTTGAATCAGGGTCATCCTTCAGCAAGGTCCCTGGCTTCAGGCTCCCACACCTGTGAGCCTCCTACTTGGGCTCTGATACCATGTTAGAAAATACCCAACAGAGGGTACATGCAACGGAAGACTGATAGTAATGCCCAGGAGCTCACACAGTGTGCGTGTGCGGTGTGGAATCACAAACTTCTTTACTTAATGTGCATAAAATAGGTGTGCAGACTCATCAATAGACAATGAACCAGCCAGATAGAGAAACCACCAAAACTTATATATTTCCGTCCAAAACTATGGACACAATACAAAAGATATAGATCCAGAGTCCCACCAACGGTGTGGTCCTCTGATCTAACCACAAGGTCCTTCTCCTATCTACTGGCTATCTCTAGACTCGAGCCCGCGTGCTCCCCGAGCGTCTGTAGACTTTCCGTCCAGTGTGTTCTTCTCCACCTTACTGCCTGTGAATCAGCCTAGGTGGGCAGCCCCTGCCAAGCTTTGTCTACAGCACACAGGTCCCTGTTCCACTGCTCCAACCTGCTTGTGAATGGCTGCTCCAGAAGGTATGATGATCACAACACCTTGCTGCCCTAGAAGACAGCCAAGGTCCCAGCCCTTAGGGAACTCAGTCTGCAGCACTCCTTCAACTCTCCTTTACCTCCAAGATGAGGCCAAAGGGAATGCCTTCAGGCTGCTCCTGTCTGCTCCACTTTCTGCTGGATGTTGGATAAGAAATGAGGCCACAAGTCTCTCCTTTTATAGGCCCCAAGGGCCCCTTGAACTAACCGACCAGCCAGCCCTAAATGGGCCGACTGGCTGGTCTGTTTGGGCCGACCAGTCTGCCCCAAAACAGCCCTTTAAGGGCTCACAAAACTAGGGCCCTTTGGCCCACACTTCTAGGGCTTTTGGCTCTCCAATCAAGGCAGGGACCCAGCCTATTTAAGGCATGCCACTGCCCACTGGCAGCCCCATTTGCTGCTGTACCAGGCCCCATGCAGCCGCGTACACCTACGCTCCTGACCTGCCATGTCAGCGCCTGTTTACCCTGCTTTCCTGATCTGCCACGTGTACGCCTCAGCTCTGTACTATTCCGTACTGTTGCTGATGTCATCCGTGGTCTCTTCTCTTGGGTCCCTACTGCTGTCCTCTGCTCAGCCTTATGCTCCTGCAGATCAGCCAGGTACCCGCCTCTCTTCTTTTGGGGCACATCCTGCCCTAGGTCTCCCTCCCCCACGCTCTCCTCATTTGGGGGCTTACAGATGGGGAGGTGACCTTTCCAACAACCACCCGCTCCACCCGCCCACCACCCCCTGGAACCGTACCCTGTAATAGTTGGTACGATATGAGTGTAAGGCCTTACGCCGTCGACTCAGATTCAAAACCAAAAACAGTCTTCCAAGCGCACCAAATACGCTACCTGAAGAGAGAGACTGGTACGGAGGAAGAAACTAGACGCCGTTCGTCGAAACGAGGAGGAATTACTGAATATTTTGTTTAGTAACAACTCTAAGGACTTCTGGCGGAGATTTCTAGAAGGACGGTCCCCTCCTCCACTCATTGACACCCAGATCTGGTTTGATTATGCACGGACACTTTATGACATCCCAAATCAGCCAGTCCCTAACCTCACACACATGCCTCGTCCCACATCTTGCACCCTCTTCACTAGAGGAGGGGTAAAGGATGCCGTAATGAAACTTCATAATGGCCGAACGAAGGATCATGAGGGGCTATGCACTGAGTTCATTGCATATGGGATTAACCTCCTAGCCCCGACCTTAGCAAAGCTTTTTAACGAAGCGGTTTGTTTGGGATTTCCACACACTTGGACCATTAACACTATATCACCCATCCACAAGGCAGGGGATCCCATGAGCCCGGAGAACTACAGGACCATTATAATTGGACACGTCATGTCCAAGATTTATGCATCAGTACTTGACTCCGAGGTTAGCAGACTTGCGTGTCGAGGACTTAGAGCAGCAGGACAGGCCAGATTTTGGCGTGATCATGGAACCATGGACCACATTCTCACGCTCAGATGTATCATCAAGGAGGCGAGTGAAGGAATGGAGATAGATAGAGAGAGTGAGAGCAAGAGAGCGTGAGAGAGTGAGAGCAAGAGAGTGTGAGAGAGTCGTAAGCTAGGAAGCTGTAGTTGCTCAATAGAGTGTGTAAAAGAGTACAACACAAAGTAGTGTAGATAAGGTTTTGTCATAGTGACAAAACCTTAGTAGTCACTAACCATAGTTAGTGAACTAACTGCAGTTAGGGGGAAAAACCTCTAAAAGAGGGAAAAGTGCCCCTAACTAACTTATTATATTACATTGGTCACTGCTGAATTATAGATATAATTCCAACACCCCCCTGCAGTGCCAATGTCATGTACAAAGCTGATCAATCACCAAACGGATATAAGTTCAGGGCACTGCGAAATGCCTCGAACTTCTCACGTGGTAGTGCTTTGGTGAAGATATCTGCAACGTTGTCATGTGTGGACACAAAGATCATACTGATCTCTCCTGCATGTAACTTCTCTCTGACGTAATGATAGTGAACCTCAATGTGCTTCGTGCGAGCATGAAACACTGGATTCTTTGCCACTGCAATGGCACTCTGACTATCAGTGAGAATTGGAGAAGGACCCTCCAAAGACAGATAAAGATCAGCAAATAAACGTCTCAGCCAGACACATTCCACTGTTGCTGTGAAAGCTGCCCTGTACTCAGCTTCACATGATGAGGTAGCCACTGTAGATTGTTTCTTGCTTAGCCATGAGATGCAAGATTTTCCCAAAAAGAAACAATTGCCACTAGTGGACTGCCTAGTGTCATAATCACCAGCCCAATCTGAATCACTGTAGGCATGCATCTGCAAGTCACCCCCCCTGGGAAATAGTAAGCCAAAAGACTTGGTGCCTTGCAAATAACGGAAGATGCGCTTAACTGCCTGCCAATGCATAGTTTTAGGGCTGTGCATATACCTGCTCACCTGAGATACTGCAAACTGAATATCAGGCCTAGTATTGCAGAGATATATGAGGCATCCAACAGCTTGACTGTAAAGTGTGGCATCAACTGATTCTCCTGCATCATGCATTGTGAGTTTCAGCCCCGGTTCCATAGGAGTAGATATGGGCTTACACTCTTGCATGTTAAATCTGTCCAAAAGTTTCTGAACATACTTGGACTGAGACATAACAGTGCCACGTCTCTCATGAGAGAACTGGATCCCCAAATAAAAATGAAGCAGCCCCAAATCTGACATATCAAAGTGGGTCTGCAAATCAGTTTTGAAATCTGCAATTTTGTCGTCATTGGACCCTGTGAGCAGTAAGTCATCAACATAAAGAAGGATGACTAATATTTCCCCCCCATCCATCTTGATGTAGAGGGTGCTCTCAGTAGGACTATTGTGCAGCCCCTTGCTGGTCAAATAGGCATGTATCTTGCATACCATGCACGAGGGGCCTGTTTCAGCCCATATAAAGCTTTATTAAGCTTGCAGACTTGAAGTGCATTTGCTGTAATTTCAAAACCCGGAGGTGGTTTGACATACACCTCTTCCAGCAAGTCCCCATTTAAGAAGGCTGTTTTGATGTCCAACTGATGAACATTCCACTGAAAATGTGCAGCCATTGCAATTACTGAGCGGATGGTGGTCATCCGGGATGTGGGAGCAAAAGTCTCCTCATAATCTATGCCCTTTTTCTGAGCATAGCCTTTAGCAACCAGCCTGGCTTTATATCTGTCAATGGAGCCATCTGGCTTCCGTTTGACTTTAAATACCCATCGTGTGCCAATAGCATGTTTACCCGGTGGCAAGTCCACAACATCCCAAGTCTGATTTTTGGCAATGGACTGCAACTCATCGTGCATGGCATTCATCCAATGCACATTACCTTGTGCCTCTTCAAATGTGGCAGGCTCCTCTTCATCAAGTAGAGTACCTGCATATGCTGATTCCACTGAATTAGCACCTTCCATGTGCCTTGCTGCACTGCGAGTCCTGCCAGGTAACGGAGCATCAAGTTTACTCTCCCGGAGAGTCTGTAACAGCCAGTTTGGGACTGTTTTTGCTACATGTATGTCTGCAATTTCTTGCTGTACCACTTGTTCCACTTCCTGTGGAGGAGGCATGACATCCCGTGGCGGAACTGAAGCATGTGAAGGTTGCTGTAAATTCTGATTTGGATCAGAAAAATCAGCAGGGGAACCCAAAGCAATGGGTAGCAACCCTTGAAATACATCTTCTGAAGGTGAAGGCATTTGAAAATCAGCCTGAGTGTAAGCTGAATTTTCAGAAAATATTACATCTCTACTTACAATGATTTTGCGTGTAGCAGGATTGTAGAGACGATACCCCTTGCTTTCTGCACTGTATCCAACAAATATGCATTTGATGGCTTTATCTGACAATTTGTGCCTAAATTCAACTGGCACATGTGCATAGGCAAGGCATCCAAAGACTCGGAAGTGATCCACTGAAGGCTTCCTGTCATTCCAGACCTCAAAAGGAGTTTTTGTTTTTAAAGCCTTAGTGGGAGCCCTGTTCAAAATGTAATTGGCACACATCAAACCCTCTAACCAGAATTTATGAGGCATGTGTTTGCTTTTCAGCATACATCTGTCCATCTCCATGAGGGTTCTATTTTTGCGCTCAGCTTTGCCATTTTGCTGAGGGGTTAGCCTGACTGTGAGCTGATGCACAATACCCTTTTGTTTGAGAAAAGAATCAAATTCTGCAGATAGGTATTCCCCACCTCTATCCGTGCGTAATATCTGTATCTTGAGCCCGGTTTCATTTTCAACCATGGCTGAAAAGTGTTTAAACACTGTGAACACTTCAGATTTCTTTTTCAGCCCATAAACCCAAGTAAAATTGGAGTAGTCATCAATAAATGTGACAAAGTAGAGATGACCACCCAATGAAGGAGTCCTCATGGGACCACAGACATCACTGTGTATAAGCTGCAATTTGCGAACAGCTTTAACTGAACCATCCTTCTTGAAGGGAAATCTATGCATTTTACCTAAAATGCACCCTTCACAGGCATGTGGAGGAGGTATTGCAAGAGGTGGCAATGCATCAACCATTGAAAATTTCTGAAGTGTCATCAAGCTGTTGTAATGCATGTGGCCATATCTGGCATGCCATAATTCTGCATTTTGCATGGCAACTGTAGGGGAAGAAATTGCCAAAGCATGAGCTGCTCTTTTCTGAAAAATATCAAGCTGAAAAAGCCCACGCAGCAGAGTACCAGATAACATTAAGGCATTGTTAGCTTCCCTGTCCCGGACAGCACATTTTTCATCCTCAAAGATGACCTGAAATCCATCTCTGTTAAGAGTGGACACTGAAAGGAGATTTTTGGTTATGCCAGGCACATATAAAACATCAGAAAGTCTGAAAATTGAGCCATCAATGGCAGTGAGCTCAACTTCTCCTGTGCCACGTACTGAATATGAGGAGTTATTGGCACAAGTGACTTTCTTACCAACAGGAGGTGGATGCAAGGAAGTAAAAAGAGACTTCCTCGAAGTGATGTGCTTGGATGCACCGCTGTCAAAATACCATATGTTCAGTGTTTCATCAACACTGAAAGCAGATGCATCTGAAGGAGAGTCAAAACTGCAAGTCAAAAATGCATAAGTGTCATCACTGCATGAAGCTGTACTATCCCGAGCATCTGGAACAGCCAACCTAGAATCAGAAATGCAAGATAAAAAGGCATAATCTTGACCAACAAAGTTGGCTGCAGCATCCCCACTGTCAGATGCACAAGGGGCTGAATCTGAAACAGCCATTCCTGAGCTGTTTTTCTTTTCCTTTGCAATCCTTTTCCTGCATTCTGCTATGTGATGACCTGGCTTTTTGCAGTAGTGACAGAAACCCTTCTTTTTGGGCTTGCTTGCATCACTTTTAGCCTTTTGTGAAGGCTGTCCTGACCCAGTGGAAGGCTGATTTGCTGCTGTTTTTGCCTGTCCCTTTGTTTTTGATTTGAATTTTGAGAGCATGGCTTGTTCACCTGCACGTGAAGCCAAATTTTTCCTGGTCTGCTCTTCCTGAAGCAGAAGTCCTATCAGCTCATGAAAAGAAAGAGGATTTGCACCCCCCCTCAATGATAAATTCAGCGAAGTATGAAAGCTGAGATAAGACTCAGGAAGAGAATTCAGAGTGGTTGTAATCATCTCTGAATCAGGAATAATTTCATCTATATTTAACAACTGCTCTCTGAGATCCTGTAGCTTAGTGAGGTGGGCTGACATGGAGTCACCCTCCTCCATATGTGTATTTGTCAACTCTCTTTTTAAAAAAGATACCCTGGCATCATTCCGTGCTGCATACATGCTTTCCAAAATATCCCACGCTGCCCTGGAGGTCTTACACGACCGGATATGCGGAATGATTGATCTTTTCACTGAAAGAGAGATGCAAGACAAAGCTAAGGCATCTCGTGAATCCCATCTCTTTTGTTCAGGAGTATTAACTGTAGCTGCACCAACAACTTGTCCTGCAGCTGCACCTTGTGCACGACCTCTTCCACCTCCTTGGTGAGGAGGGGTAGCAGGTGCAATATCTGCTGGTCGGATTTCATCCCCATTGACATAATCCCATAGATTGCGAGAAATCAGAATATTACGTACCATGAAACTCCAGAGGGAGTAGTTGGTACCATCCAATTTGTCTTCCTGAGAAAGACCACCGAACTGAAAATCATTCTGATTTTGATGGGCCATATCTGAAAAAAAGAATTGAAGCAGATACAAAGCTGAATTCCCTTACTGGGAATAAAATGCACAACTCCCAAAAACCACACCCAAGCACGGGCTGTATAAGCAACTTAGATTTCTGCACTTGAGCTGTCAGAAATCTGTCCAAGCATAGAACACTCTCCAAAATCTGCCAAAAGTGTTCCAAACACTCCAATAAAGGCAGTATATACTGAATACTCCAAAAAATGCTCTCCAAACACAAAAGCCCCAATTTGTAGCTAGAAATTACAGCCAGAAAGGGGTAAAAATGTCAAAAGCCCCAAATCTGCAATTTTAATACAAAAGCCCCAAATTTCAGAAGAATCTGCAATTTTGCTCTTGTGATAGCTTCAAATTTGCCCAATGATTGCAATGGCTTCAATCTGTAAAATGCCCCAAATTTTCTTGCAGAATCCTTAGCCAAACAATGGCTGTCTGCAAACTTAGCCTGTCAAAGATCACCTGCCAAGGATCAAGCTGTACGGTACAGCACAGATTGCGATGTATGGCGCAGTACAAACTGGTACTGCGTTGTACGGCGAAGTACGACTGGTACGGCGCAGTACAATCTGGTACGGAGCAGTACAAACTGGTACGGCGATGTACGTCTGCAGGTACGGCGCAGTACGGCTGCAGGTACGACAAGGTACGGAAGCTCGGAGCTGTACGGTGTACGGCGAGGTACGGCTGCAGGTACAAAAGCTCGAAGCTGTACGGCGTAATGATAGTCAGATCTGTACGGCGTACGGCGTGGTACGGCTGCAGGTACGAAAACTCAGATCTGTACGGCGGGCGATAGAAATCCGTACAGTCGTACGGACTGTACGGGCAGATTTGCTGAGGCTGAAAGTCGAGGTTGTGGTTGAAGCTTGGAGGAGCAAGGAGCGCTAGACTCTTAGACCTGCTCTGATACCATATGAAGGAATGGAGATAGATAGAGAGAGTGAGAGCAAGAGAGTGTGAGAGAGTGAGAGCAAGAGAGTGTGAGAGAGTCGTAAGCTAGGAAGCTGTAGTTGCTCAATAGAGTGTGTAAAAGAGTACAACACAAAGTAGTGTAGATAAGGTTTTGTCATAGTGACAAAACCTTAGTAGTCACTAACCATAGTTAGTGAACTAACTGCAGTTAGGAGGAAAAACCTCTAAAAGAGGGAAAAGTGCCCCTAACTAACTTATTATATTACATTGGTCACTGCTGAATTATAGATATAATTCCAACAGCGAGGTCACGAAAGCAGAGGGTTTATTGTCGCTTTGTGGATTTCCGCAAGGCATTTGACACGGTCCAGAGAGCCCACCTCATCCAGCGCCTACAAGACTTGGGTTATGACCAAGAGATCATTTCGGCTGTCATGGCACTTTACGAGAGAGTTTCTAACAGAGTTCGGGCAAGATCTGGGTGGACAGACGAGAGTACCATCGGGGTCAAACAAGGGTGTCCTTTGTCGCCTACCTTGTTTGGCCTCTACATTGACGAGCTTGAGACAGTGATGCAGACATAGGGGGGTGTAGGTTGCTCTCTTGCGGGCACGCTGATCCAGATTTTGCTCTATGCAGATGACGTGGCTCTCTTGTCTTCCTCAGCAGAGGGGCTTCAGAGACACCTAGACGCACTACAGTCCTTTTGTGAGTCTCGTGATTTGAAGGTCAACCTGGGTAAAAACAAGGTCATGATCTTCAATACATCTCGAGCCATCATGAGTCAAGAGCAGTTCACATTTGCGGGGTCATCTATTGAGATAGTTTCATCATACACTTATCTTGGGGTTATCTTCTCTAGACCGAGCTTCACTATGAGACCCGCGATGCAGGCACGCTTCAGTAGAGGGTATGCCTCATTGGCCAAACTAGAGAGGCAGTGCTTCCACTCGCACTTTCAGGATCCACGCACCAAGAGGTTGCTTTTTGACTCCTTGGCTCGCCCAGCGGGGATGTACGGCAGCCCTTGTTGGGGGCCAGACTTGTCGGATACAGAGTGGCCCTATGTGGAGCGGCTACAGGTTCTCATGTTATCACAGATGATTCATGGTAAGTCATCCGTTCCTCACCAGATCATTCAGGCTGAGTTTGGGTCACCCCCTTTACAGCTAGATGCTGCATTTCAGGTCATCACATATCTGTACCGAGTTAGGAAATATGGGGATTATACCTCGGGGCGTAGCAGGCTACCATGGATAGCTCTATCCTCTTCTATGGCACTTGCAGCAGGAGGAGATCAGAGGTACTGGTATGCACATACAGAGAGATGGTTTGAGCAACTAGGGCTCCACATGGATAGACTACCTCCCTTCCAGTATAGCATGGATGCTCCGTTTTCTCCCCTCTTATCACACGAGGTCAACCAGGTTATCCGTGAGGATCTACTACAGCTACACACTTTTCGGACCTGGTTGGGACCGAGTGAACTCCTAGTGAAGCTTAGCTTCTACAGAGATCACTTCTTACATATCACACTGGAGGGTTTCATTGACCCACCGGGATACACACAGATTCACCTACCCCACTCACTGAGGATCTCTCTTGGGTAGTTCTGGGTCTCTTCACACACTTTTTTTTTTTTTTTTGGTAAATCCATGATCATATTATCAGCAAAATTTACATGAGGGTCTCAAAAAAGCAGAGAGCCTCAATAGGAAATCAAAAGCAAAGAAAAACTATTTCCAGACATGACTGAGGAAGATCTCCTTGATGGCAAGCATCATAGATAGATTGCCGTAGGGAGAGTCTGAAATATTCATAAGATTGCAAGAACAGATTCCCAAAATATCGCATGTTGTGATCCTGCCAGATGGTCCAAAAAGCCCAATATCTTCACACACACTTCGCATTGAGAGCGGCAGAGCAGAGCGACTACCCAGGGAGCGGCGCATATGCACTTTTTTTTTTTGTGAGAAGAAATCTTTATTGCTATGGAATAATTACATTCATAGCTGCTTCGAAAAGCGAAGTAGCTACTACTCAAGAAAAGATCTCAGTATAGGCCGTATACACATCCTGATCAATCAAACGAGTCTGAAAACAATCGTAGAATGATTGTTGCAGAGATCGTTTGAAAAAAAGGAAGGATGAAAATAATGGATCACCAAAGACTCTATGATTTCTATCCATCCATAAAGTCCATAGGGTCCAATATCGCACCCATACAAAAAATAAATCAAAACCCTGTCTCTGGGGATGAAATCCAAACAGCCAGAAAAATCTGCCAAAAGTAACAGTAGGAAATCGCTGTCGAAGCCTCTGTCTGATGAGAGCAATGAGATCAGAAGTAGTTGGACAGGACCAAAAGATGTGGAGCACTGATTCAGTAGAGTGCGAGCATCTGTGACAAATAGCTGAAGCAATATGTCTGTGTGCGAGTAACTGTCCAAATGGAAAAATGCCAAGGAGAACTCGCCATAGGAAAAGCTGTTGTCGAAGAGGGACTTTGTAATGCCAAAGGAGACGCAGCCTTTTTCTCCACCACTTCATTGGACGATCCATATGCCAAACAGTATTTGCTCTGTTGGAAATCCAAGGTGGAGGTAATAACACTCTATACAATGATGACACTGTGATATGTTGGAGCATTGCTGAAATTTTATGCCATAAAGGACGATAATGAGCTCCCAGGCCATATTTGCGAGCAGCCAAAGAAAAAGATAGAATTGTGCCATCATCTTGAAGTACATCTGCCACAGATGAAATGCCTTTGAAGGAGAGAAAATATGAACGTCGGGGTTCTTGTATGGCCAAAGGTGGGTGGAATACTTTAGACCAAAAGAGATTCTCTTCCCTCAAAGAGTTGCCCAAGAGAGAGTCCCTGCCTTTCCATTCCAAGTGGGAAAGAATGTGTTTCCAATCAAGAAGCAGAGAAGAGACAAAAGGGCATCCTCTGATCTTGCCTTGGATAGAACCAAATAAAAATTCCCACTGAGTAAGCTGCCAATTCCCAAAAGCAGATGTATGAAGATGTAATAAGAGAGAGCGAATCATAAAAGCCCAAGGCTGATCTCCTTGTAGAAACTGCATCATCATTTTCCCCCTGTGAGCAAGTAAATGCATTTGAATATTAAGAATGTTCAGACCCCCGTGCATCTTTGGAGAATAGAGACGATGCATGGAGAGTAATCTGAGACTTTTCTTGCCATGTTTTGAACGCCAGAAAATTTCCATGATAGCTGACATAAATGAAACTAAATCTGCCTTAGTGAACATAGTAAGAGGCAGATAAAATTGTATGTATGCTATCAAAATGGATTGTGTAATTCGCAGACGAACATGTAATGGCCAAGTTGCAAGCTTCCAATATTCAAGTTTTGCCCTCAACTTTACTAGCACCCAATCAGTTTGTTGTGAACGGGTGAGTCCCCAGCCTAAAGGATAACCAAGATGTCGAATGAATTGAGAAGCAGGGACAATTTCCCCAGGCCACAAAAGGTTGTGCCAGTCCTGTTCATGTAAAGGCAACAATTTTGATTTTTGAAAATTTACCCGAAGGCCAGCAGCCAATCCATATGTAGAAAGAGCATGCATGATCATGGACAGATCAGCCCGAGTATTTTTTGGAGTTAAGAATGAATCATCAGCATATGCTTGAGCAATCATGCTGCGACTGCCAAAGATCTCCAAACCGTGCAGCTGGTCAGTGTCCAAGAGGTGATCCAGATATTGAAGCAGTGGATGAGTGGCTATGGCAAAAAGTAAAGCACTCAGTGGACATCCTTGTCTGACAGAGCAAGCAAGAGTCCAGGATGGAGAAATATCTCCTGAAAGTATGCAGGCAGCTTCACTATCTTGATATAGCCAATTGATGAGTTGCTGCATTTTTGTGCCAAAACCCAAAGCCTGCATAGTTGATGAAATAAAATCCCACTGAACTGTATCAAAAGCTTTGGCAATATCAACTTGCAATAACAAAACATCCTGCTGTGTGTATTTGGCATATTCAATTCCAATGTAGGCATTAGCAATGTTATCAGTGATATGCCTACGGGAACAAAACCATATTGCGCAGGATGCAACCCATCATGTAAAAACCCCTTTAGCCGAGCTACAATCATTTTAGTAGTGACTTTGTAAATTACGGGCATAAGAGTGATGGGTCTCCAATCAGCCAAAGACTCACAAATTTGTTTTTTAGGAATGAGTTTAACAAGACCTCTCTTCCATGTGTCTGGCATTTTCTGATGTTGCCATGCAACATTTACCATAGATAGTAATGTATGCTTCAAAAGAGGCCAGTATGCTAGAAAAAACTCGACTGTCAAGCCATCCCATCCAGGGGATTTCCATCTGCCACATGATTTGATGGCATCTGACAGTTCCCTCTCAGTAAAGGGTTCCTCCAATTCCAAAGCTTGAGTAGGAGAAATGATTGGAGAAACATTTTGCAACAGTAAATTTCGTGCAAGCAAAACCTGTTGCGAGGGAGGAGCTTCAGAGCCAAATTGCTGAGAGAAGTGATGCACACAAACGGAGGCAAGCTGTGACCGTGAAGTAGTCCATGATCCATCAGGCATAAGCACTCTGCAAATTTCTGTTTTGATTCTCCTCTGATGCAAACTCTTGAAAATTTCTTTGGAAGAGCAACCTTTATCTGTGAAGGCTCTTTGTCTTGCTCTAGTCTCCCATTTTGCCAGTTTCCTGTGATCATTTAGTTTAAGACAATGTCTGGCCTGACATAATGTGGTTTGCTCATGCATGGACAACGAACGATGATGACTGAGTTCAGTGAGGTCTTGACAAGTAGACTTGGCCTGAGCAATGGTTTCCCTCAGCGACTTCATGTAAGACTTGCCATACGCTCTAATCACCATTTGCATTTTAGAAATAAAAGAAGCCCAGGCATCATCAACATGAAAATGGCTGTTAGATGAAAGACAATGAGCTGCTTCAGTAACCATTGCCTTGAATTCAGCATGTTGCAAATAACTGTTGTTGATGATTAGATGTCGCCTTTGTGGCAATCTATCATCTGGCATCTTATGAAAAGATAATCTCAGCCATAGTGGTGCATGGTCTGAATGCACAAAGGCATAGTCAATCCACATTTTGCATGCGAAATCCCCATTTTGTTGTGGAGCAACACTGTACCAACGATCCAGTCGTGCCTTATAAGCAGAGAGAGCATTATGTTGAAAAGTGTAGCCTAGTGACTGAGGCTGCAATTCCTTCCAGAGGTCAACTAGATCCAAATGCAAAAGTAGTTGAGACCAGGCATGCCTTTCAGGAGATAACATATGATCGTGGTTGGAAGTGTTGTCTCCCTATTGTGGAGCATTATTGAAATCCCCACATATGTAGGCATGAGATCTCCACGGGTATTGTTGCATAGCATCCCAAATTACAGTTCTGTCTCGGGATGACTGAGGTGCATAAACTGAAGCAAATTCAAACACCTCTCCTCTTATAATGCATTGGAGAACAAGCCATCTGCCTTTGTTATCATTTAATGCAATGACTGGTTGAAGCTCATGTTTAATCAGAAGGACAACCCCTGAGAAAGAGTGCTCCCCAGCATAGAAAATGTCATACCCACAGTAGTGTCCCGTCTTGCCTGCATAAATATGTTGGTTGTGCTCTTGTAATGCTACTATGTCAGGCTGAAATCTGTTGATGTACAGCCACACAGATTTCCATTTCCTACTGTCACACATGCCCTGGACATTGAGTGTAAAAGAGGTGATGTGAGCAGTCATATATACAGATATTTATAGTAATGTAACAACTATGTACAGCAGCAAAATGTATGAGGTCAGCCTTGCATTTCTATCTCAGGGTCGAGGCCTCGCCCCTGAGAAGTAGTCGCCTGAGAAGTGGACAGCAAAGCAGCAACGTCTTCTTCAGGGAAGAGTGTTCTGCTGGCTGTTACTGCAGCCCATGTAATTCCAATTCCTGTATTGATCTCTGGGGTGTTTCCGCTAGAAGAGGCACCATTCCAAGTGCGGGGGGGTGGAATTCTTCGAGCAGATATAACCTTTCTTGGGCTCTGCCAGCCATCAGTTGAAGGTTGCTTTCCTTTGGACAAAGATTGAGTAGCAGGAGGCGAATGTAAAGTAAGATTCGCATTGGTGGCTATTGAATCTTTGCCTTTATCTTGACTCCCAATATGCTGTCTACTGCTTTTATTTTTGTTGGCAACTGGAGTAGGAGCATCTTTAGTGGGCATGTGGACTGGCAAGGAGGCATGATGTATTTTATGTTGGTTCAGTGGACACTGTGAAGCCATGTGTCCAAACTTTTTGCATTCAAAGCAGGCCCCTGCAAATAAACCCCATTTGAGTTTATAAAATGCACTCCCCATGTTCACATTATTCACCGTGACTGAGTAAGAGTCCCGTGTGGGGTTATCAGTATCCCAAAGAATGCAAAATCTGTTTGAATTACCATTTGGCCGTGGTGGGCAGACCACTTTACCTAAAGAGGCTGCGATTTTGGGCAGAAGTGAAGCCATGCATTGGGGAAAATCAACAACTTCAACCCAGACTGGGCATCTATGTCGGATTAGAGCCTGAAAGTCCCTTGTGGGAGACCATGGCAAGACATGCACCATTTGCTGCCCAAAAAAGAGAGGTGAATGTTCCAAAAGCATTAGTCTGTGGATCTCATCCACCATGATAACCTCAAAAAAACCCCTGGCTGCATAATGTACTTTACGAACAAAAGAGCCAGCCAATGTGCGTGTCAGCCAGTTGCCTATTTCTGCAGCAGGTGGCATCCGGCCTGGAAAGAATAATATGACTGCATTCTTGGCATACTCTCTGACTGGATCCACAATTTCATCGACCTCAACCATGAGGCCAACTGAAGGAACCGAGTCTTTACACTCTTTTCTCGTATCTGCAAATCCTTCATGCATTACATCATATACTAGTTGAGCCTCAATCGTGTCATGCAGCGGGTCATGCTGACCCTCAACCTGCTTTTGTTTCTTGCAGGGAGCCGAACGCTCCTTTTGAAAGGTTTTTTCATATGAATACTCTGCCATGACTTAGTAAGAAAAGGAGCTCGAGGATGAAGTACGAAAGGGATTGAGCAGGTTATGCTGTACAGACCACCAACGGGGTTGTACAGAGAAGTCTGTACGGACGATGATGAATTGCAGAAAAATACCCAAGGAAATTTGTACGTAGGCTGAACTGTATAGAGAAACTGACGAAAACTAGGAGAGAATGAACGAAAGTGGTACGGTACAGGCTGGGCGTACGGAAACTGACGAAGGGCTAGGCTGTACGGAAACTGACAAGGAGACTAGGCTGTACGGAGAGGCTGACGAAATCTGTACGGAAAGGTTAGAGTATTTCTGCATTGTACGAAAGAGGACGAAGAGCAGGGAGACAGTACGGCCTGCACACAGATCTGCGCAGGGACGAAGACCGTACGGACGTACGGAACGTACGAAAACGTACGGGGAAGAAAAACCTGCAGGGGGATTAAGGCGAGGCGCTCCTCCGCTCAGCTCTGTTACCTCTCACGAGACGTGCAAAACAGCGTTCCAAAGGAGACGCACACCAATGCTACCACACACTCTCTCTCTCACGACAGGATCGAACCTCTCTCACGCTCACGCACAGGCGGCCTCACCACCTCACTCACACACACCACACACACCAACAACACACACACACACACATGTGACTCCCCTAGATGCACACGCGGCGCATATGCACACTCGCATATGCACACTGTGTGACATACACAAGGTTGAGACAGAGAAGCATTTCATCTTCAGATGTCCTGTGTACTATGAGATCCGAGGATGTTTCCACTGCCTCTTCAAGGATAGTTATGGGATTTTAGCCCATTTCCTCTCCTACCCAGACCAGCGGTGTTTGGCAGGTTTCATTCATGAGGCACTTAGACACCACGAGAGGATACTTCGAGCACGGAGACACGAGCAGACTTCTTCCTCGGTTGATCCCTCTCAGAGCTCTATCACGGAGTTCTTTCAGTTAGATCACATGGACCCCAACGAGACGAGGCCTCGACATGACCGTGACCCGGAGCCCGTGACCCGACAGCTCAAACAGAGGTCGACACACAGATTACACTTGGAGACATCCCCTCCTTGTTTAGAGTCGGAGCCTGACCCACGGGGGTCACAGTAGCCCTAGTTAGACGTAGAGCTACGACCAGGAGATGTGCCAGGACCACACCTCTGAGTGGCCGACAGCACTCTATTGCCGACTTTATGCCTCCACTGCCTCATCCATCCTGATATCTTGCTGTTGCCGAGGATGATGATGATATTGATGATGATGCTGAGATTGATATATAGTCGACCATCGACATGACTATGTTGTACTTAGGACTTAGTACTGCCATTCTGCATTTTTTCATTTTGCATTAGTATGGATGCTTGTTTAGTAGCTCCACTACCACAGCTTGTTGTATCAGGATTTTCACAGTCTCATAGACCCATCGGTCTTCTGAAGACTTTAATAAACTTTCTTTCTTTCTTTCTTTCTATACAGCTTCCACTCATGTCCCTCACTCCCTCCCTCTACTCAATTCCCACCTAGCCCGAGCCACTCCACTACTACTCCTGACCCTAAGCTAGGTTAAGCCTTAGAGCCAGCTCAAGGGTTACGGCATCAACACGTATAAGCATTTCCAAAACGTAGCCAACATGCAGAACACATACAACTGGCATGAATAGGCAATACGTATTGATCATCACCCACTAAAGCTTATGGCTAGATTGTTTATGAAATGAACACTACACAAATGAAGTCAATGAAACAAGAGAAGATAGTATAGGTAGACAACACAGTCGATATCCAAGAAAGGATCATGAAGAAAAGGCAAGATCCAATACCACTAGGATACTCCAAATTAGTGGTTTATCAAATATAATGGAGATTGTAATACAACAAAGAGAATTTCAGCAACATCCTCGAAAAAGTGCCCACATTCCAACTAAAGCTCCCCCTATTGTTGTTTCATATGTTGGAAGAGAGGCCCTCCATCCATATCAAAACCCTCAACAAGCTTCTTAAGAAAGGCACCCCATCTCCACCCTTGGGATTGTTTCCCCATGTTGGGATTTAGAAGTCACCTTGTCACCTGTGAGTCCCCCAAATGAGGAGGACATGCGGGAGGATGATCATTAGCAGAGAAGCGCTTGAGAGAGTTGCCATGTAGACAGAGAAAAAGGATGCCACGGGTGCAGATAGCAGAAAGAAAATCTATAGCTGCCACATGGGCAGCATGCAGGCTGCCATGTGGGCAAGACATGTGGGTACATGGAAGGGCTGCCTAAAAGCAGTATAAGGCCATGGATGAGGGCTAAGATGTTGGCAGCAACAGGCTCTGCAAGGGCAGCACACAGGTGAATAGATTGCAAAATTGCTGAATGGTCATACTTACCATCATACTTAACAAAATTTAGAGTGGACCGAGTGAGTGGTGTTACCTTTGTCGATGACAAAGCTGTGGTGGTGACGGCTATTGCGCTCAAACTTGCCTGCATAGCGGCTAACATCCATTTGTGTTGGAGAAGCGTCGCCTCTGGGTCTAGCTTTTGTTGCCTCTCTGCTTGGGCGAGCTTTGCGCATCGCAATGCCTCCTATTTTTGCGTTCCTCACGCATCAACAAGAGCAGTTTTTCAAATTCTGTGGTTCCTCTTTCTTCCAGCCGCTTTTCTGCTTCTTTTACCTCCAGACGTTGTTTTGTTTGGTCCAGCTATCTTCGCTTTCTTCTAGCTGGGATTGATGGGATATCTCAAGGTGTATGCCTCAGGCACACCTTGGTTTCTATGTGTGAGTGCTAGAGGCACAGTTAGGTGCCCACAAGCACAGTTAGGTGGTGGAGAGCCACATAGGATGATTGAGAGAATCTAGGAGCAGATTGAGGAGATGATTGTGGAGCTCTGAAGTCATCAGTGATGTCAGTGAGCATGTATGAGGTGCCTACTTAAGGACCTCACTCTTCTTCATTCCATAATGCAAGTATTCTGAGTTTGTGTCCACTCTTTGCTTTCCTTTTCCTCTTCTCCCCAAAGTTTGCTTAAGCTTGTTCTCCTCCGGTTCTCAACCATTTCCCACACCCTTCCTGCTGGAAATCCAACTCGAAGGGGCGAACCCCACACTTCATCTTCCTCTAATTCCTTTCAGGGGTAGATTCTCCATGCCTTGGGCTATCCTGTGCTGAAATCTGAGCAGCAATGGCTGCATATTCAAGGAGAAATCAGTGAAAAACCAGTCGACTTTGAAGGGGCAAGCTATGGAGTTCTGACGCGTTTTTTCCCCTCTTCTTCCCAGAGGACCTTCTGTGGTATAACAGCTCTCTTTTGCCTTAAAAACCCCCTTTTCCTTTGCTCTGAAGAGTAAGCTACAAGCCCTCCAAGTTCAGCCTTTTGGTTTTGACAGTTTTGACAAGCTTTTTGAAGATGATGCTACATAAGATGCTATTCTAGCATTTCTCGTTTTTTGAAACTTTCAATAACATCAATACAAGTGTGGCTTCAGTTTTGCTTTGAATTGCTATACCTGGTTTTCATTGGAAAGCTTTCATCTTAGCCATCTCTGTAAAGCATGTAAGTGAAAGCATCATTGATTGAAATTTGGTCACAAGACTTTGCTACATTAAATGCTTATATTTTGAAGCATTTCAGTTGTTATTCTAAGCCCTGTAAGAGAGAAGACACTGCCCAATATCTGGGTTAGACCCTCTCATGGCTTGCTTATGCAAAATATGTGAAAAGCCAAAACATAAAGCAATGTCTTGTTATGCTACAAAGGATGAAAATGCCAACCTGACTTCCTTGTTGAAGATTGCCAAAACAATGGTTGCCAAAAAGGAAGCAACTACAAAGCCAGAGATCTACCCTCTCATGGCACTTTTATTTGACTCCAAGTACAAGAAAAAGATGAAGGTCAGATACCTAAGATATGCTTCTCTACACAACTATGGAGATGACAAGATAATTGTTCTCTTGAAGGATATGATTTTCAGATCCACTTGTTCTATCATAGTACCATCTTATAAGGCACTAGACACTGCCCATGTGGTAAGACCTTGCCTTGACATGGATATTTTGCCTCCACAAGATGAGGCATCCCATGAAGATTATGCTTTTTGAATCATCTCTATGTATGCTCCAGATCTCTCTTTTTATGTCAAGGTACTCAGCCTAGATAGTCCTCCAAAATGAATGAAATAAATTATTGTGTTTTGTGTGTTTTGTAAACACCTCTGGTCACCTTATGATGTAGGCCATGTGTATGTTTTGCTCCATGGTACCTCCTGCAGACATTGTGTGCATGTACATGCAGGGGAGATAATCATTGGAAGGTCTTTTTGTATCCCTCTTGTTTACCTTACACCCATGGGAACCCTTGCTAGCATGAGAACCTAGCCATAGATTTATCCTTGACCACCATGAGATGGCATGAGAAACTATGAGACTAGATGTATCCTTGACATAGCCTGAGGCATTCCCTTGAGGGGGGGTTTGATGGGATATCTCAAGGTGTATGCCTCAGGCACACCTTGGTTTCTATGTGTGAGTGCTAGAGGCACAGTTAGGTGCCCACAAGCACAGTTAGGTGGTGGAGAGCCACATAGGATGATTGAGAGAATCTAGGAGCAGATTGAGGAGATGATTGTGGAGCTCTGAAGTCATCAGTGATGTCAGTGAGCATGTATGAGGTGCCTACTTAAGGACCTCACTCTTCTTCATTCCATAATGCAAGTATTCTGAGTTTGTGTCCACTCTTTGCTTTCCTTTCAGTTTATCAACAGGGATAATGTTCTTAGAGTTGCTGCAGGAGGACCCGATTCTGCTCTAGAAGATTCGCCATCACTTCTTGAGCACTTGGTGGAAGCATATCTTGTTGGTAGTCTTTCTCCTCTTCAAAGTCTTCAAGGTTGAAATCTTTTCCTGACCCTTCCATGGCGCTTGATTGTGTGTCCTTTCCGGATCTCAACACAACCATACACTCACGGTAGTCAAGCTGCATACAGACTGAAGCTCTGATACCAATGTAACATGCAATGGTAATTTGATCGTGTAATTCACAGCAAGACCTTCTTTAAACCTTTAGCGAGGAATTAGCATTGTACACCATAGAGAGAGAAAGGAGATGAGGGTAGAGAGAGAGTAGAGTTGACAACCGATTGGGTCCCTGTACCCACTGAGGGCCCCCTCCCCCAATCAGGGGAGAATTTGCTTTATACTTGGAGAACTAAGAAATACAAAGAACACTCTTCGAAAGAGCATGGAAAGCGCTTCTGAAGAGCTCACTCTGCACACGTAGAGCACACCCAAAGATGTTGGAAAGGTCACCTCCCCATCTGTAAGCCCCCATATGAGGAGAGCGTGGGGGAGGGAGACCTAGGGCAGAAGATGCCCAGAGGAGTAAAAGAGAGGGGGCTGCCACATGGACAGCACCTCACAGCCAAGAGTGAAGAGATGGCTGCCACATGGACAGCAGCAAGGCTATCATGTGGGCAGCACTGCTCAAGAGCATCCTGGAGAGCCTGGAGCGAGGTCTTTGGGCTGCAAGTATCTGCAGCAGACGTGCAGGTGGACAGCACAACTGTACGGGCCAGTACGGAGGGCTGGAAGCAAGGTACGGAGCAGATGCAGATGACCAGAAGGCTGGAGCAAAGGTGCGGTACAGGCGGGTCAAGAGAGCAGGGTGAACAGGCGCTGACATGGCTGGGGCTTGGTGGAGCAGCAAATGGGGCTGCCAGTGGGCAGAGGCATGCCTTAAATAGGCTAGGCCCTTGCCTAGATTGGAGGGCCAAAAGCCCTAGAAGTGTGGGCCAAAGGGCCCTAGTTTTGGAGCCCTTAAAGGGCTGGTTTTGGGGGAGACTGGTCGGCCCAAACAGATCAGCCAGTCGGCCCATTTAGGGCTGACTGGTTGGTTACTTCAAGGGGCCCTTGGGGCCTATAAAAGCAGAGGCCACAGGCCTCATTTCATTATCCAGCATAGCCAGCAGTTCCAGGGCAGAAAGGAGCAGCAGGGAGTCTACTCTCTGGGCCTATCTACAGGAGGTGAGAGAGTGCAACAAGTGCTGCAGACTTAGCCAAGAAGAGGCTGGACCTTGGCTGTCTTCTAGGGCAGCAAGATGCTGAGATCATCATCTTCTGGAGCAGCCATTCACAAGCAGGTTGGAGCAGTGGAACAGTTATCTTGGAGCCTACATTCAGGAGGACCAAGGGGACCTGTGTGCTGCAAACAAAGCTTGGCAGGGGCTGCCCACCTAGGCTGATTCACAGGCAGTAAGGTGGAGAAGAACACACTGGACGGAAAGTCTCTACACTTGGGGTGAGGCCACAAACCACCAACTTGCCCAGAAGAGCCCTGCTCTGCATCTCCAGGAGATCAGAGGACCACACCATTGGTGGGACTCTGGATCTATCTCTTTTGTATTGTGTCCAGATTTTTGGACGGAAATATATAAGTTTTGGTGTCTTCTATATCTAGCTGGTTCATTGTCTATTGATGAGTCTGCACATCTATGTGATGCACATTAAGTAAAGAAGTTTGTGATTCCACATCCCACACGCACACTACGTGAGCTCCTGGGCATTACTATAAGTCTTCCGCTGTGCGTACCCTCTGTCTGGTCATTTCTAACAAAGACCTGAGAGGCAACGCTGACCAATACTGAAACCTTGATGCTGTCCACACTGACGATGTAGGATGCTTCTGCAAGGCAAGGGAGAGGCTTGTGCCGTCCACTGGAATGCAAGGTTACTGCGTGAGTGAGAGAGTGAAAGCTAGGAGTGATAGATCCTATAAGAGAGCTAAGAGATGACTGAAATAAAGAGCTGAGAATGAGCTGTGTAAAACTGTAAAAGATAACTAAAAAGAGCTGCTGAAACAGACCCCAAACCTTACTCCATTTGCTGTCCTGACTCCCCGTCTGATGTGCTGCGTGACACCATTCCCACAGGGCTGAACTGATGCCAAGGGCTGAGGCTGGTAAGAGGGCCACCGCTGGGGAGTGTCACCCTATTCAAAGGCAAGGCTAGAGAGGAGCTGTAGGAGGCTGAAGGCAGGAGGGAGCTGAATGAGGAAAGAGGGCCTGGAGGCCCCCTATATATAGGGCTTTTGGGGCTGGTTGGCTGGTCCCTTGGCCCATAAAGGCAGCCCTAGGCCCCATAAATGCCAGCCCTAGGCCTCATAAATACCAGCCTAGGGAGGGGTGCAGGGTAGCCTATAAAGGCAGCCCTTCCCCTGCCATTTGCCATGGGATATGGCACTAGACTGGGATGCCTTTCTGAGACTGAAACTGATGCATAGTAGGCCGGAAGTGCCTTTGATCGGACTAGTTAGTTGGCTGATTTTGGGCTGATGCACGATAGTGCTTTTCTTGTATTTGGATGCCTTATGAATAAATGCTAAGTTTTAGGGCCAATTTGGTGTCCAGCTTCACGACAGGGGCATTCTAGCTCCTTGCGTTTATTCTGTGATTATTTGTTTGGCTATTATTATTTCTAGTTGGCTGTAATAATTTTCTAAATGGCTGGAAATTAAGTATTTGCTGGTTATTATCTGCTCACTGCCCTTTGGAGTTTCCAAAGACCAGTTTCACGTTGAGTGCAAACCATCAGTATGAGCTAAGGGCCACATGTGGACCCCCACAAGATGTGACCACTAAAGAAAGCAGCTGGTTTGGTCAGACCTGTTTACAGGTTAGCTAGGGCAGGAAAGGTTGGTATGGGTGAAGATGTTTGTCCCCAGTTCCAGCCATATAAGTCTAAGGAGGGGAGCCAGAGGGGGGGCGGGGAGAGAGGGGGGAGAGGGCATGGGGGTGGAATGGGTACATCGTTTGAGTAAAAAGCCCAATTAGTTTACTAAGGTTTTAGGATCAATTTGACTAGGTGGTCATAAAATTACCCCTTCTTCCAAAGAAGGAGGAGTCGGCCAGATTTTGGTGCCCTCCACATCTCCCCCTTTCTAGGTGCCAAAAATATTTTGTGGATTTAATACTGCACAAAATAGTCAAAATACAACTACTTTTGCCTTCCACATGATCTCAGATTCTCCATATACAAGCACATAGGTTATGACCCTTTTTGGTTTGTCAAAATTTTGCGGTTTTGCCAAAGGAAAGGGCTTCATACAAAGAAAGGGGGTTTGCAAGATCTCAAATGCCTTATATAAGAGTTCCATTGAACTTAGAAACTGATTTGAGTCCAAAGATCACTGTTGAAGTGAGGAGCCATAGTTATGATGCTTTTGAGTGATGTAACACTAATATTGTGACAACCTGTGAGGAGGGATGGTTTTTGGTCAATATTCTAGCTGATGTTCTAACCTGGCAGCTCTGATACCCTTCAAGGAAGTCCTGGCAAGAAAGGGAATACTGGCAGGACAAAGACCAGCAAAACAACCAACCTTGGCTGTTTCTGGCACAAAGAAAGGCTAGTTGCAACAAGGCAATAGGATCTGAAGATTATGAGGCAGTATGAGAGCTTTTAAGGAGCAATCGGCTGATCTGAAGGCTATGGCAACCCTGGAACAGCTGCAAGGAAGAAGGGGAATCTGTCTAGAGCAATCTCTCGCACTCTGGCAGGCGAAAATAACAGGAGACAGCTCCAGGAAGTTGAAAAACAACTAGACGACTAATAAGGGGTTCTGGGAAGAAGAGAATCAGCAAAACTAGCCTCTGGCAAGATGCGAATTTCTGACACAGCTCCGGGAAGATGTGAACAGCCAACAGGCAAGGCTCTGGGAAGATGCGACTGATCAGATGGACTCTGGAACAAGAGCGAATAGTGACCAGGCGCTCTTGATGGGCTCTAAAAAGATGCGCACTGGCAAATCTCCTCCGAAATCGCCCTTGGCCTAAGTTTATAGGCCCTAGAAAAGCTAGGCGTCCATGGCTTTTTTGACCCCCAAGTCATCTAATTTTGGAGAAAGCTGCCTCTAGAAAGCAGATCTTGAAAAAGCTGCCTTTACTTGTCCTGCAAGTCACCTCACTTTGCTTGTCCTACAATTTGCCTCACTTTGCTTGTCCTACAAGTCACCTCATCCAAACTTGGCCTCCGAGCCTGATTTAGCAAAAGGGATTTTTACCCCTCTCTAACCTTCAGTCCCTTGCCTTGGCCATGAAAAAAATACATTGAGCTTGCCTTTTAACATTTAAGTCATCAAAAGGCCATGGGATTTTTACCCCTCTCTAACCTTCAGTCCCTTGCCTTGGCCCATGGAAAAAATTACATTGCACTTGCCATTTAACGTTTAAGTCATCAAAAGGCCATTCACCGTGAATTTCCCTAAGGTCCAGAATTTCACGTCCTGGTGACACAACAGCAACTAATGGTCTCTTTCCTATGCTTAATTACACACAAGGTAGCACACTAACGTCGTGTTCACGTGCATCCTAGTGTGGATGCATGTGACATTTTCCCTCTAAATTTGTTTTGATTTGATAAGCCTCTTATGTTGCACAAAGGCAAATTTTAGAAAGGTTTTTCAGCCAAAAACAGTGCTCTTCAGAAACCAAAACTAAAGAAAAGATATTAGCATCAACAAATGGCAAGGGTGAAAGGGTGCATCAAAAGCTTGGATCACTCCCATTCTTTATTGCATCAAAAGCTTGGATCACTCCTATTCTTTATTGAGCATCATTTTTTTAAAATATTGCTCAACCATCGGGTGTTTTCACTCAAAAACCTTCCATTCCGGGTGAGACGGGGAAAGGGTGGGGGGGGACCCTTCCAGCCCCATTGGACATCACCACTTCCCTCCTTCCTAGACCTCATAGCTTCACTTCAAACAATTGGTTTTCAGTTATGGCTGTCATAACCTAGCCCATCTATGCACCATTGGCATGTCGTGAAGCGTGTTTTCAGATATCTTAAAGGCACTCATTTAGTCCTTATGGGGCTGATACTTCAGTTGTCATGCATGGGTTCACTGATAGTGATTGGGCTGGTTGTTTTGACACTCGTGTGTCACATAGTGGCAATTGTTTTATCCTTGGTACTTCATGTGTTTCTTGTTTCAGCAAGAAGCAGAGTACAGTTAACTGCTACTTCTAGCTGTGAAGCTGAGTACAGAGCCGCTTTTACAGCTACAGTGGAGTGTGTTTGGCTTCGGAAGCTACTTGCAGATCTTTGTGCATGTCAGACTGCTCCTACCGTCATCTTCACTGATAGTCAGAGTGCTTTGGTTGTTGCACGCCACTAAGGAATGCAATCATACAGATTCAGATTTTTGCAAGACTAGAATGTATGCAATCATACAAATTCAGATTTTTGTTGTTCTAAACTCCGATTTTCTTTTAGCTGTTGGGGCTTCTGCACCAGCGGAAGATATTTCGATAAAGTTCAAAAGCTGTTCAAAATGTGATAGTGATCTTGTTTTCCCTTGATCCTATACACCACTTACTGTTTTCCTCGTTCAAATGTTATATTGACCTCGTTTTGCTTGACCCTATATCGTGACCTTGTCTTATTCACATTTG